>NC_091991.1:92789265-93989265 GCF_044704955.1 Pristiophorus japonicus | reverse complement strand
CCAGTTCCAACTGTCTCAGGAGAGAGAGTGGAGAGCACCAGTTCCAACTGTCACAGGAGAGAGAGTGGAGAGCACCAGTTCCAACTGTCACAGGACGGGAGAGTGGAGAGCACCAGTTCCAACTGTCACAGGACAGAGAGTGGAGAGCACCAGTTCCAACTGTCACAGGACAGAGAGTGGAGAGCACCAGTTCCAACTGTCACAGGACGGGAGAGTGGAGAGCACCAGTTCCAACTGTCACAGGACGGGAGAGTGGAGAGCACCAGTTCCAACTGTCACAGGACGGGAGAGTGGAGAGCACCAGTTCCAACTGTCACAGGACAGAGAGTGGAGAGCACCAGTTCCAACTGTCACAGGAGAGAGAGTGGAGAGCACCAGTTCTCACTGTCACAGGACAGAGAGTGGAGAGCACCAGCTCCAACTGTCACAGGACGGGAGAGTGGAGAGCACCAGTTCCAACTGTCACAGGACGGAGAGTGGAGAGCACCAGTTCCAACTGTCTCAGGAGAGAGAGTGGAGAGCACCAGTTCCAACTGTCACAGGAGAGAGAGTGGAGAGCACCAGTTCCAACTGTCACAGGACGGGAGAGTGGAGAGCACCAGTTCCAACTGTCACAGGACAGAGAGTGGAGAGCACCAGTTCCAACTGTCACAGGACAGAGAGTGGAGAGCACCAGTTCCAACTGTCACAGGACGGGAGAGTGGAGAGCACCAGTTCCAACTGTCACAGGACGGGAGAGTGGAGAGCACCAGTTCCAACTGTCACAGGACGGGAGAGTGGAGAGCACCAGTTCCAACTGTCACAGGACAGAGAGTGGAGAGCACCAGTTCCCACTGTCACAGGACAGAGAGTGGAGAGCACCAGTTCCAACTGTCACAGGACAGAGAGTGGAGAGCACCAGTTCCAACTGTCACAGGACAGAGAGTGGAGAGCACCAGTTCC
The DNA here is from genome assembly GCF_044704955.1 of Pristiophorus japonicus. NCBI lineage: Eukaryota > Metazoa > Chordata > Chondrichthyes > Pristiophoridae > Pristiophorus > Pristiophorus japonicus. The sequence goes on along the minus strand of NC_091991.1, from coordinate 93,988,323 downwards.
AACTGTCACAGGACAGAGAGTGGAGAGCACCAGTTCCAACTGTCACAGGACAGAGAGTGGAGAGCACCAGTTCCAACTGTCACAGAGAGAGAGTGGAGAGCACCAGTTCCAACTGTCACAGGACGGGAGAGTGGAGAGCACCAGTTCCCACTGTCACAGAGAGAGAGTGGAGAGCACCAGTTCCAACTGTCACAGGACGGGAGAGTGGAGAGCACCGGTTCCCACTGTCACAGAGAGAGAGTGGAGAGCACCAGTTCCAACTGTCACAGGACAGAGAGTGGAGAGCAACAGTTCCAACTGTCACAGAGAGAGAGTGGAGAGCACCAGTTCCTACTGTCACAGGACAGAGAGTGGAGAGCACCAGTTCCCACTGTCACAGGACGGGAGAGTGGAGAGCACCAGTTCCCACTGTCACAGAGAGAGAGTGGAGAGCACCAGTTCCCACTGTCACAGGACAGAGAGTGGAGAGCACCAGTTCCAACTGTCACAGAGAGAGAGTGGAGAGCACCAGTTCCAACTGTCACAGGACAGAGAGTGGAGAGCACCAGCTCCAACTGTCACAGGACGGGAGAGTGGAGAGCACCAGTTCCAACTGTCACAGGACGGAGAGTGGAGAGCACCAGTTCCAACTGTCTCAGGAGAGAGAGTGGAGAGCACCAGTTCCAACTGTCACAGGAGAGAGTGTGGAGAGCACCAGTTCCAACTGTCACAGGACGGGAGAGTGGAGAGCACCAGTTCCAACTGTCACAGGACAGAGAGTGGAGAGCACCAGTTCCAACTGTCACAGGACAGAGAGTGGAGAGCACCAGTTCCAACTGTCACAGGACGGGAGAGTGGAGAGCACCAGTTCCTACTGTCACAGGACGGGAGAGTGGAGAGCACCAGTTCCAACTGTCACAGGACGGGAGAGTGGAGAGCACCAGTTCCAACTGTCACAGGACAGAGAGTGGAGAGCACCAGTTCCAACTGTCACAGGACGGGAGAGTGGAGAGCACCAGTTCCAACTGTCACAGGACAGAGAGTGGAGAGCACCAGTTCCCACTGTCACAGGACAGAGAGTGGAGAGCACCAGTTCCAACTGTCACAGGACAGAGAGTGGAGAGCACCAGTTCCAACTGTCACAGGACAGAGAGTGGAGAGCACCAGTTCCAACTGTCACAGGACAGAGAGTGGAGAGCACCAGTTCCAACTGTCACAGGACAGAGAGTGGAGAGCACCAGTTCCAACTGTCACAGGACAGAGAGTGGAGAGCACCAGTTCCAACTGTCACAGAGAGAGAGTGGAGAGCACCAGTTCCAACTGTCACAGGACGGGAGAGTGGAGAGCACCAGTTCCCACTGTCACAGAGAGAGAGTGGAGAGCACCAGTTCCAACTGTCACAGGACGGGAGAGTGGAGAGCACCAGTTCCCACTGTCACAGAGAGAGAGTGGAGAGCACCAGTTCCAACTGTCACAGGACAGAGAGTGGAGAGCAACAGTTCCAACTGTCACAGAGAGAGAGTGGAGAGCACCAGTTCCTACTGTCACAGGACAGAGAGTGGAGAGCACCAGTTCCCACTGTCACAGGACGGGAGAGTGGAGAGCACCAGTTCCCACTGTCACAGAGAGAGAGTGGAGAGCACCAGTTCCCACTGTCACAGGACAGAGAGTGGAGAGCACCAGTTCCAACTGTCACAGAGAGAGAGTGGAGAGCACCAGTTCCAACTGTCACAGGACAGAGAGTGGAGAGTACCAGTTCCAACTGTCACAGGACAGAGAGTGGAGAGCACCAGTTCCAACTGTCACAGAGAGAGAGTGGAGAGCACCAGTTCCAACTGTCACAGGACAGAGAGTGGAGAGCACCAGTTCCAACTGTCACAGGACAGAGAGTGGAGAGCACAGTTCCAACTGTCACAGGACAGAGAGTGGAGAGCACCAGTTCAAACTGTCACAGGACAGAGAGTGGAGAGCACCAGTTCCAACTGTCACAGAGAGAGAGTGGAGAGCACCAGTTCCAACTGTCACAGGACAGAGAGTGGAGAGCACAGTTCCAACTGTCACAGGACAGAGAGTGGAGAGCACAGTTCCAACTGTCACAGGACAGAGAGTGGAGAGCACCAATTCCAACTGTCACAGGACAGAGAGTGGAGAGCACCAGTTCCAACTGTCACAGAGAGAGAGTGGAGAGCACCAGTTCCAACTGTCACAGGACAGAGAGTGGAGAGCACAGTTCCAACTGTCACAGGACAGAGAGTGGAGAGCACCAGTTCCAACTGTCACAGGACGGGAGAGTGGAGAGCACCAGTTCCAACTGTCACAGGACGGGAGAGTGGAGAGCACCAGTTCCAACTGTCACAGGACAGAGAGTGGAGAGCACCAGTTCCAACTGTCACAGGACAGAGAGTGGAGAGCACCAGTTCCCACTGTCACAGGACAGAGAGTGGAGAGCACCAGTTCCAACTGTCACAGGACGGGAGAGTGGAGAGCACCAGTTCCAATTGTCACAGGACAGAGAGTGGAGAGCACCAGTTCCAACTGTCACAGGACAGAGAGTGGAGAGCACCAGTTCCAACTGTCACAGGACGGGAGAGTGGAGAGCACCAGTTCCAACTGTCACAGGACGGGAGAGTGGAGAGCACCAGTTCCAACTGTCACAGGAGAGAGAGTGGAGAGCACCAGTTCCCATTGTCACAGGACAGAGAGTGGAGAGCACCAGTGCCAACTGTCACAGGACGGGAGAGTGGAGAGCACCAGTTCCAAATGTCGCACGACGGAGAGTGGAGAGCACCAGTTCCAACTGTCGCACGACAGAGAGTGGAGAGCACCAGTTCCAACTGTCACAGGACGGGAGAGTGGAGAGTACCAGTTCCCACTGTCACAGGACGGGAGAGTGGAGAGCACCAGTTCCTACTGTCACAGGACAGAGAGTGGAGAGCACCAGTTCCAACTGTCACAGGACAGAGACTGGAGAGCACCAGTTCCAAATGTCGCACGACAGAGAGTGGAGAGCACCAGTTCCAACTGTCACAGGACAGAGACTGGAGAGCACCAGTTCAAACTGTCACAGGACGGGAGTGTGGAGAGCACCAGTTCCCATTGTCACAGGACAGAGAGTGGAGAGTACCAGTTCCTTCTGTCACAGGACGGGAGAGTGGAGAGCACCAGTTCCAACTGTCACGGGACAGAGAGTGGAGACACCAGTTCCAACTGTCACAGGACAGAGAGTGGAGAGCACCAGTTCCAACTGTCGCACGACAGAGAGTGGAGAGCACCAGTTCCAACTGTCACAGGACGGGAGAGTGGAGAGCACCAGCTCCAACTGTCACAGGACGGGAGAGTGGAGAGCACCAGTTCCAACTGTCACAGGACGGAGAGTGGAGAGCACCAGTTCCAACTGTCACAGGAGAGAGAGTGGAGAGCACCAGTTCTCACTGTCACAGGACAGAGAGTGGAGAGCACCAGCTCCAACTGTCACAGGACGGGAGAGTGGAGAGCACCAGTTCCAACTGTCACAGGACGGAGAGTGGAGAGCACCAGTTCCAACTGTCACAGGAGAGAGAGTGGAGAGCACCAGTTCCAACTGTCACAGGAGAGAGAGTGGAGAGCACCAGTTCCAACTGTCACAGGACGGGAGAGTGGAGAGCACCAGTTCCAACTGTCACAGGACAGAGAGTGGAGAGCACCAGTTCCCACTGTCACAGGACAGAGAGTGGAGAGCACCAGTTCCAACTGTCACAGGACAGAGAGTGGAGAGCACCAGTTCCAACTGTCACAGGACGGGAGAGTGGAGAGCACCAGTTCCAACTGTCACAGGACGGGAGAGTGGAGAGCACCAGTTCCAACTGTCACAGGATGGGAGAGTGGAGAGCACCAGTTCCAACTGTCACAGGACGGGAGAGTGGAGAGCACCAGTTCCCATTGTCACAGGATGGGAGTGTGGAGAGCACCAGTTCCAACTGTCACAGGACGGGAGAGTGGAGAGCACCAGTTCCAACTGTCACAGGACGGGAGAGTGGAGAGCACCAGTTCCAACTGTCACAGAGAGAGAGTGGAGAGCACCAGTTCCAACTGTCACAGGACGGGAGAGTGGAGAGCACCAGTTCCCACTGTCACAGAGAGAGAGTGGAGAGCACCAGTTCCAACTGTCACAGGACGGGAGAGTGGAGAGCACCAGTTCCCACTGTCACAGAGAGAGAGTGGAGAGCACCAGTTCCAACTGTCACAGGACAGAGAGTGGAGAGCACCAGTTCCCACTGTCACAGGACAGAGAGTGGAGAGCACCAGTTCCAACTGTCACAGAGAGAGAGTGGAGAGCACCAGTTCCAACTGTCACAGGACAGAGAGTGAAGAGCACCAGTTCCAACTGTCACAGAGAGAGAGTGGAGAGCACCAGTTCCAACTGTCACAGGACAGAGAGTGGAGAGCACCAGTTCCAACTGTCACAGGACAGAGAGTGGAGAGCACCAGTTCAAACTGTCACAGGACGGGAGAGTGGAGAGCACCAGTTCCAACTGTCACAGGACAGATAGTGGAGAGCACCAGTTCCAACTGTCACAGGACGGGAGAGTGGAGGGCACCAGTTCCAACTGTCACAGGACAGAGAGTGGAGAGCACCAGTTCCAACTGTCACAGGACAGAGATTGGAGAGCACCAGTTCCAACTGTCGCAGGACGGGAGAGTGGAGAGCACCAGTTCCCACTGTCACAGGACAGAGAGTGGAGAGCACCAGTTCCAACTGTCACAGGACGGGAGAGTGGAGAGCACCAGTTCCAACTGTCACAGGACAGAGAGTGGAGAGCACCAGTTCCAACTGTCACAGGACAGAGAATGGAGAGCACCAGTTCCAACTGTCACAGGACAGAGAGTGGAGAGCACCAGTTCCCACTGTCACAGGACAGAGAGTGGAGAGCACCAGTTCCAACTGTCACAGGACAGAGAGTGGAGAGCACCAGTTCCAACTGTCACAGGACGGGAGAGTGGAGAGCACCAGTTCCAACTGTCACAGGACGGGAGAGTGGAGAGCACCAGTTCCAACTGTCACAGGAGAGAGAGTGGAGAGCACCAGTTCCCATTGTCACAGGACAGAGAGTGGAGAGCACCAGTTCCAACTGTCACAGGACGGAGAGTGGAGAGCACCATTTCCAACTGTCACAGGACAGAGAGTGGAGAGCACCAGTTCCCACTGTCACAGGAGAGAGAGTGGAGAGCACCAGTTCCAACTGTCGCACGACAGAGAGTGGAGAGCACCAGTTCCCACTGTCACAGGAGAGAGAGTGGAGAGCACCAGTTCCAACTGTCACAGGACGGGAGAGTGGAGAACACCAGTTCCCACTGTTACAGGAGAGAGAGTGGAGAGCACCAGTTCCAACTGTCACAGGAGAGAGAGTGGAGAGCACCAGTTCCAACTGTCACAGGACGGGAGAGTGGAGAGCACCAGTTCCTACTGTCACAGGACAGAGAGTGGAGAGCACCAGTTCCAACTGTCACAGGACGGGAGAGTGGAGAGCACCAGTTCCAACTGTCACAGGAGAGAGAGTGGAGAGCACCAGTTCCAACTGTCACAGGACGGGAGAGTGGAGAGCACCAGTTCCAGCTGTCACAGGACGGGAGAGTGGAGAGCACCAGTTCCAACTGTCACAGGACGGGAGAGTGGAGAGCACCAGTTCCAGCTGTCACAGGACAGAGAGTGGAGAGCACCAGTTCCCACTGTCACAGGACGGAGAGTGGAGAGCACTAGTTCCAACTGTCACAGGACGGGAGAGTGGAGAGCACCAGCTCCAACTGTCACAGGACGGGAGAGTGGAGAGCACCAGTTCCAACTGTCACAGGACGGAGAGTGGAGAGCACCAGTTCCAACTGTCACAGGAGAGAGAGTGGAGAGCACCAGTTCTCACTGTCACAGGACAGAGAGTGGAGAGCACCAGCTCCAACTGTCACAGGACGGGAGAGTGGAGAGCACCATTTCCAACTGTCACAGGACGGAGAGTGGAGAGCACCAGTTCCAACTGTCTCAGGAGAGAGAGTGGAGAGCACCAGTTCCAACTGTCACAGGACAGAGAGTGGAGAGCACCAGTTCCAACTGTCACAGGACAGAGAGTGGAGAGCACCAGTTCCAACTGTCACAGGACGGGAGAGTGGAGAGCACCAGTTCCAACTGTCACAGGACGGGAGAGTGGAGAGCACCAGTTCCAACTGTCACAGGACGGGAGAGTGGAGAGCACCAGTTCCAACTGTCACAGGACAGAGAGTGGAGAGCACCAGTTCCAACTGTCACAGGAGAGAGAGTGGAGAGCACCAGTTCTCACTGTCACAGGACAGAGAGTGGAGAGCACCTGCTCCAACTGTCACAGGACGGGAGAGTGGAGAGCACCAGTTCCAACTGTCACAGGACGGAGAGTGGAGAGCACCAGTTCCAACTGTCTCAGGAGAGAGAGTGGAGAGCACCAGTTCCAACTGTCACAGGAGAGAGAGTGGAGAGCACCAGTTCCAACTGTCACAGGACGGGAGAGTGGAGAGCACCAGTTCCAACTGTCACAGGACAGAGAGTGGAGAGCACCAGTTCCAACTGTCACAGGACAGAGAGTGGAGAGCACCAGTTCCAACTGTCACAGGACAGAGAGTGGAGAGCACCAGTTCCAACTGTCACAGGACAGAGAGTGGAGAGCACCAGTTCCAACTGTCACAGGACAGAGAGTGGAGAGCACCAGTTCCAACTGTCACAGAGAGAGAGTGGAGAGCACCAGTTCCCACTGTCACAGGACGGGAGAGTGGAGAGCACCAGTTCCAACTGTCACAGGACGGGAGAGTGGAGAGCACCAGTTCCAACTGTCACAGGACGGGAGAGTGGAGAGCACCAGTTCCAACTGTCACAGGACGGGAGAGTGGAGAGCACCAGTTCCAACTGTCACAGGACAGAGAGTGGAGAGCACCAGTTCCCACTGTCACAGGACAGAGAGTGGAGAGCACCAGTTCCAACTGTCACAGGACAGAGAGTGGAGAGCACCAGTTCCAACTGTCACAGGACAGAGAGTGGAGAGCACCAGTTCCAACTGTCACAGGACAGAGAGTGGAGAGCACCAGTTCCAACTGTCACAGGACAGAGAGTGGAGAGCACCAGTTCCAACTGTCACAGGACAGAGAGTGGAGAGCACCAGTTCCAACTGTCACAGAGAGAGAGTGGAGAGCACCAGTTCCAACTGTCACAGGACGGGAGAGTGGAGAGCACCAGTTCCCACTGTCACAGAGAGAGAGTGGAGAGCACCAGTTCCAACTGTCACAGGACGGGAGAGTGGAGAGCACCAGTTCCCACTGTCACAGAGAGAGAGTGGAGAGCACCAGTTCCAACTGTCACAGGACAGAGAGTGGAGAGCAACAGTTCCAACTGTCACAGAGAGAGAGTGGAGAGCACCAGTTCCTACTGTCACAGGACAGAGAGTGGAGAGCACCAGTTCCCACTGTCACAGGACGGGAGAGTGGAGAGCACCAGTTCCCACTGTCACAGAGAGAGAGTGGAGAGCACCAGTTCCCACTGTCACAGGACAGAGAGTGGAGAGCACCAGTTCCAACTGTCACAGAGAGAGAGTGGAGAGCACCAGTTCCAACTGTCACAGGACAGAGAGTGGAGAGCACCAGTTCCAACTGTCACAGGACGGGAGAGTGGAGAGCACCAGTTCCCACTGTCACAGGAGAGAGAGTGGAGAGCACCAGTTCCCACTGTCACAGGACAGAGAGTGGAGAGCACCAGTTCCAACTGTCACAGAGAGAGAGTGGAGAGCACCAGTTCCAACTGTCACAGGACAGAGATTGGAGAGCACCAGTTCCAACTGTCACAGAGAGAGAGTGGAGAGCACCAGTTCCAACTGTCACAGGACAGAGAGTGGAGAGCACCAGTTCCAACTGTCACAGGACAGAGAGTGGAGAGCACCAGTTCAAACTGTCACAGGACGGGAGAGTGGAGAGCACCAGTTCCAACTGTCACAGAACAGATAGTGGAGAGCACCAGTTCCAACTGTCACAGGACGGGAGAGTGGAGAGCACCAGTTCCAACTGTCACAGGACAGAGAGTGGAGAGCACCAGTTCCAACTGTCACAGGACAGAGAGTGGAGAGCACCAGTTCCCACTGTCACAGGACAGAGAGTGGAGAGCACCAGTTCCAACTGTCACAGGACGGGAGAGTGGAGAGCACCAGTTCCAATTGTCACAGGACAGAGAGTGGAGAGCACCAGTTCCAACTGTCACAGGACAGAGAGTGGAGAGCACCAGTTCCAACTGTCACAGGACGGGAGAGTGGAGAGCACCAGTTCCAACTGTCACAGGACGGGAGAGTGGAGAGCACCAGTTCCAACTGTCACAGGAGAGAGAGTGGAGAGCACCAGTTCCCATTGTCACAGGACAGAGAGTGGAGAGCACCAGTTCCAACTGTCACAGGACGGGAGAGTGGAGAGCACCAGTTCCAACTGTCACAGGAGAGAGAGTGGAGAGCACCAGTGCCAACTGTCACAGGACGGGAGAGTGGAGAGCACCAGTTCCAAATGTCGCACGACGGAGAGTGGAGAGCACCAGTTCCAACTGTCGCACGACAGAGAGTGGAGAGCACCAGTTCCAACTGTCACAGGACGGGAGAGTGGAGAGTACCAGTTCCCACTGTCACAGGACGGGAGAGTGGAGAGCACCAGTTCCTACTGTCACAGGACAGAGAGTGGAGAGCACCAGTTCCAACTGTCACAGGACAGAGACTGGAGAGCACCAGTTCCAACTGTCGCACGACAGAGAGTGGAGAGCACCAGTTCCAACTGTCACAGGACAGAGACTGGAGAGCACCAGTTCAAACTGTCACAGGACGGGAGTGTGGAGAGCACCAGTTCCCATTGTCACAGGACAGAGAGTGGAGAGTACCAGTTCCTTCTGTCACAGGACGGGAGAGTGGAGAGCACCAGTTCCAACTGTCACGGGACAGAGAGTGGAGACACCAGTTCCAACTGTCACAGGACAGAGAGTGGAGAGCACCAGTTCCAACTGTCACAGGACGGGAGAGTGGAGAGCACCAGCTCCAACTGTCACAGGACGGGAGAGTGGAGAGCACCAGTTCCAACTGTCACAGGACGGAGAGTGGAGAGCACCAGTTCCAACTGTCACAGGAGAGAGAGTGGAGAGCACCAGTTCTCACTGTCACAGGACAGAGAGTGGAGAGCACCAGCTCCAACTGTCACAGGACGGGAGAGTGGAGAGCACCAGTTCCAACTGTCACAGGACGGAGAGTGGAGAGCACCAGTTCCAACTGTCACAGGAGAGAGAGTGGAGAGCACCAGTTCCAACTGTCACAGGAGAGAGAGTGGAGAGCACCAGTTCCAACTGTCACAGGACGGGAGAGTGGAGAGCACCAGTTCCAACTGTCACAGGACAGAGAGTGGAGAGCACCAGTTCCCACTGTCACAGGACAGAGAGTGGAGAGCACCAGTTCCAACTGTCACAGGACAGAGAGTGGAGAGCACCAGTTCCAACTGTCACAGGACGGGAGAGTGGAGAGCACCAGTTCCAACTGTCACAGGACGGGAGAGTGGAGAGCACCAGTTCCAACTGTCACAGGATGGGAGAGTGGAGAGCACCAGTTCCAACTGTCACAGGACGGGAGAGTGGAGAGCACCAGTTCCCATTGTCACAGGATGGGAGTGTGGAGAGCACCAGTTCCAACTGTCACAGGACGGGAGAGTGGAGAGCACCAGTTCCAACTGTCACAGGACGGGAGAGTGGAGAGCACCAGTTCCAACTGTCACAGAGAGAGAGTGGAGAGCACCAGTTCCAACTGTCACAGGACGGGAGAGTGGAGAGCACCAGTTCCCACTGTCACAGAGAGAGAGTGGAGAGCACCAGTTCCAACTGTCACAGGACGGGAGAGTGGAGAGCACCAGTTCCCACTGTCACAGAGAGAGAGTGGAGAGCACCAGTTCCAACTGTCACAGGACAGAGAGTGGAGAGCACCAGTTCCCACTGTCACAGGACAGAGAGTGGAGAGCACCAGTTCCAACTGTCACAGAGAGAGAGTGGAGAGCACCAGTTCCAACTGTCACAGGACAGAGAGTGAAGAGCACCAGTTCCAACTGTCACAGAGAGAGAGTGGAGAGCACCAGTTCCAACTGTCACAGGACAGAGAGTGGAGAGCACCAGTTCCAACTGTCACAGGACAGAGAGTGGAGAGCACCAGTTCAAACTGTCACAGGACGGGAGAGTGGAGAGCACCAGTTCCAACTGTCACAGGACAGATAGTGGAGAGCACCAGTTCCAACTGTCACAGGACGGGAGAGTGGAGAGCACCAGTTCCAACTGTCACAGGACAGAGAGTGGAGAGCACCAGTTCCAACTGTCACAGGACAGAGATTGGAGAGCACCAGTTCCAACTGTCGCAGGACGGGAGAGTGGAGAGCACCAGTTCCCACTGTCACAGGACAGAGAGTGGAGAGCACCAGTTCCAACTGTCACAGGACGGGAGAGTGGAGAGCACCAGTTCCAACTGTCACAGGACAGAGAGTGGAGAGCACCAGTTCCAACTGTCACAGGACAGAGAATGGAGAGCACCAGTTCCAACTGTCACAGGACAGAGAGTGGAGAGCACCAGTTCCCACTGTCACAGGACAGAGAGTGGAGAGCACCAGTTCCAACTGTCACAGGACAGAGAATGGAGAGCACCAGTTCCCACTGTCACAGGACAGAGAATGGAGAGCACCAGTTCCAACTGTCACAGGACAGAGAGTGGAGAGCACCAGTTCCAACTGTCACAGGACGGGAGAGTGGAGAGCACCAGTTCCAACTGTCACAGGACGGGAGAGTGGAGAGCACCAGTTCCCATTGTCACAGGACAGAGAGTGGAGAGCACCAGTTCCAACTGTCACAGGACGGAGAGTGGAGAGCACCATTTCCAACTGTCACAGGACAGAGAGTGGAGAGCACCAGTTCCAACTGTCGCACGACAGAGAGTGGAGAGCACCAGTTCCAACTGTCACAGGATGGGAGAGTGGAGAGCACGAGTTCCAACTGTCGCACGACAGAGAGTGGAGAGCACCAGTTCCAACTGTCACAGGACGGGAGAGTGGAGAGCACGAGTTCCAACTGTCGCACGACAGAGAGTGGAGTGCACCAGTTCCAACTGTCACAGGACAGAGAGTGGAGAGCACCAGTTCCAACTGTCACAGGAGAGAGAGTGGAGAGCACCAGTTCCAACTGTCACAGGACGGGAGAGTGGAGAACACCAGTTCCCACTGTTACAGGAGAGAGAGTGGAGAGCACCAGTTCCAACTGTCACAGGAGAGAGAGTGGAGAGCACCAGTTCCAACTGTCACAGGACGGGAGAGTGGAGAGCACCAGTTCCAACTGTCACAGGACGGGAGAGTGGAGAGCACCAGTTCCTACTGTCACAGGAGAGAGAGTGGAGAGCACCAGTTCCAACTGTCACAGGACGGGAGAGTGGAGAGCACCAGTTCCAACTGTCACAGGACGGGAGAGTGGAGAGCACCAGTTCCAACTGTCACAGGACGGGAGAGTGGAGAGCACCAGTTCCAACTGTCACAGGACGGGAGAGTGGAGAGCACCAGTTCCAACTGTCACAGGACAGAGAGTGGAGAGCACCAGTTCCCACTGTCACAGGACGGAGAGTGGAGAGCACTAGTTCCAACTGTCACAGGACGGGAGAGTGGAGAGCACCAGCTCCAACTGTCACAGGACGGGAGAGTGGAGAGCACCAGTTCCAACTGTCACAGGACGGAGAGTGGAGAGCACCAGTTCCAACTGTCACAGGAGAGAGAGTGGAGAGCACCAGTTCTCACTGTCACAGGACAGAGAGTGGAGAGCACCAGTTCCAACTGTCACAGGAGAGAGAGTGGAGAGCACCAGTTCTCACTGTCACAGGACAGAGAGTGGAGAGCACCAGCTCCAACTGTCACAGGACGGGAGAGTGGAGAGCACCAGTTCCAACTGTCACAGGACGGAGAGTGGAGAGCACCAGTTCCAACTGTCACAGGAGAGAGAGTGGAGAGCACCAGTTCCAACTGTCACAGGAGAGAGAGTGGAGAGCACCAGTTCCAACTGTCACAGGACGGGAGAGTGGAGAGCACCAGTTCCAACTGTCACAGGACAGAGAGTGGAGAGCACCAGTTCCAACTGTCACAGGACAGAGAGTGGAGAGCACCAGTTCCAACTGTCACAGGACGGGAGAGTGGAGAGCACCAGTTCCAACTGTCACAGGACGGGAGAGTGGAGAGCACCAGTTCCAACTGTCACAGGAGAGAGAGTGGAGAGCACCAGTTCCAACTGTCACAGGACGGGAGAGTGGAGAGCACCAGTTCCAACTGTCACAGGACAGAGAGTGGAGAGCACCAGTTCCAACTGTCACAGGACAGAGAGTGGAGAGCACCAGTTCCAACTGTCACAGAGAGAGAGTGGAGAGCACCAGTTCCAACTGTCACAGGACGGGAGAGTGGAGAGCACCAGTTCCCACTGTCACAGAGAGAGAGTGGAGAGCACCAGTTCCAACTGTCACAGGACGGGAGAGTGGAGAGCACCAGTTCCCACTGTCACAGAGAGAGAGTGGAGAGCATCAGTTCCAACTGTCACAGGACAGAGAGTGGAGAGCAACAGTTCCAACTGTCACAGAGAGAGAGTGGAGAGCACCAGTTCCTACTGTCACAGGACAGAGAGTGGAGAGCACCAGTTCCCACTGTCACAGGACGGGAGAGTGGAGAGCACCAGTTCCCACTGTCACAGAGAGAGAGTGGAGAGCACCAGTTCCCACTGTCACAGGACAGAGAGTGGAGAGCACCAGTTCCAACTGTCACAGAGAGAGAGTGGAGAGCACCAGTTCCAACTGTCACAGGACAGAGAGTGGAGAGCACCAGTTCAAACTGTCACAGAGAGAGAGTGGAGAGCACCAGTTCCAACTGTCACAGGACAGAGAGTGGAGAGCACCAGTTCCAACTGTCACAGGACAGAGAGTGGAGAGCACCAGTTCCCACTGTCACAGGACGGGAGAGTGGAGAGCACCAGTTCCAACTGTCACAGGACGGGAGAGTGGAGAGCACCAGTTCCAATTGTCACAGGACAGAGAGTGGAGAGCACCAGTTCCAACTGTCACAAAGAGAGAGTGGAGAGCACCAGTTCCAACTGTCACAGGAGAGAGAGTGGAGAGCACCAGTTCCAACTGTCACAGGACAGAGAGTGGAGAGCACCAGTTCCAACTGTCACAGAGAGAGAGTGGAGAGCACCAGTTCCAACTGTCACAGGACAGAGAGTGGAGAGCACCAGTTCCAACTGTCACAGGACAGAGATTGGAGAGCACCAGTTCAAACTGTCACAGGACGGGAGAGTGGAGAGCACCAGTTCCAACTGTCACAGGACAGATAGTGGAGAGCACCAGTTCCAACTGTCACAGGACGGTAGAGTGGAGAGCACCAGTTCCAACTGTCACAGGACAGAGAGTGGAGAGCACCAGTTCCAACTGTCACAGGACAGAGAGTGGAGAGCACCAGTTCCCACTGTCACAGGACAGAGAGTGGAGAGCACCAGTTCCAACTGTCACAGGACGGGAGAGTGGAGAGCACCAGTTCCAATTGTCACAGGACAGAGAGTGGAGAGCACCAGTTCCAACTGTCACAGGACAGAGAGTGGAGAGCACCAGTTCCAACTGTCACAGGACAGAGAGTGGAGAGCACCAGTTCCCACTGTCACAGGACAGAGAGTGGAGAGCACCAGTTCAAACTGTCACAGGACGGGAGAGTGGAGAGCACCAGTTCCAACTGTCACAGGAGAGAGAGTGGAGAGCACCAGTTCCAACTGTCACAGGACGGGAGAGTGGAGAGCACCAGTTCCAAATGTCGCACGACGGAGAGTGGAGAGCACCAGTTCCAACTGTCGCACGACAGAGAGTGGAGAGCACCAGTTCCAACTGTCACAGGACGGGAGAGTGGAGAGTACCAGTTCCCACTGTCACAGGACGGGAGAGTGGAGAGCACCAGTTCCTACTGTCACAGGACAGAGAGTGGAGAGCACCAGTTCCAACTGTCACAGGACAGAGACTGGAGAGCACCAGTTCCAACTGTCGCACGACAGAGAGTGGAGAGCACCAGTTCCAACTGTCACAGGACAGAGACTGGAGAGCACCAGTTCAAACTGTCACAGGACGGGAGTGTTGAGAGCACCAGTTCCCATTGTCACAGGACAGAGAGTGGAGAGTATCAGTTCCTTCTGTCACAGGACGGGAGAGTGGAGAGCACCAGTTCCAACTGTCACGGGACAGAGAGTGGAGAGCACCAGTTCCAACTGTCACAGGACAGAGAGTGGAGAGCACCAGTTCCAACTGTCGCACGACAGAGAGTGGAGAGCACCAGTTCCAACTGTCACAGGACGGGAGAGTGGAGAGCACCAGTTCCAACTGTCACAGGAGAGAGAGTGGAGAGCACCAGTTCCAACTGTCACAGGACGGGAGAGTGGAGAACACCAGTTCCCACTGTTACAGGAGAGAGAGTGGAGAGCACCAGTTCCAACTGTCACAGGAGAGAGAGTGGAGAGCACCAGTTCCAACTGTCACAGGACGGGAGAGTGGAGAGCACCAGTTCCAACTGTCACAGGACGGGAGAGTGGAGAGCACCAGTTCCAACTGTCACAGGACGGGAGAGTGGAGAGCACCAGTTCCCACTGTCACAGGACGGGAGAGTGGAGAGCACCAGTTCCCATTGTCACAGGACGGGAGAGTGGAGAGCACCAGTTCCAACTGTCACAGGACGGGAGAGTGGAGAGCACCAGTTCCCACTGTCACAGGACGGGAGAGTGGAGAGCACCAGTTCCCACTGTCACAGGACGGGAGAGTGGAGAGCACCATTTCCAACTGTCACAGGACAGAGAGTGGAGAGCACCAGTTCTAACTGTCACAGGACGGGAGAGTGGAGAGCACCAGTTCCAACTGTCACAGGACAGAGAGTGGAGAGCACCAGTTCCCACTGTCACAGGACGGAGAGTGGAGAGCACTAGTTCCAACTGTCACAGGACGGGAGAGTGGAGAGCACCAGCTCCAACTGTCACAGGACGGGAGAGTGGAGAGCACCAGTTCCAACTGTCACAGGACGGAGAGTGGAGAGCACCAGTTCCAACTGTCACAGGAGAGAGAGTGGAGAGCACCAGTTCTCACTGTCACAGGACAGAGAGTGGAGAGCACCAGTTCCAACTGTCACAGGAGAGAGAGTGGAGAGCACCAGTTCCAACTGTCACAGGACGGGAGAGTGGAGAGCACCAGTTCCAACTGTCACAGGACAGAGAGTGGAGAGCACCAGTTCCAACTGTCACAGGACAGAGAGTGGAGAGCACCAGTTCCAACTGTCACAGGACGGGAGAGTGGAGAGCACCAGTTCCAACTGTCACAGGACGGGAGAGTGGAGAGCACCAGTTCCAACTGTCACAGGAGAGAGAGTGGAGAGCACCAGTTCCAACTGTCACAGGACGGGAGAGTGGAGAGCACCAGTTCCAACTGTCACAGGACAGAGAGTGGAGAGCACCAGTTCCAACTGTCACAGGACAGAGAGTGGAGAGCACCAGTTCCAACTGTCACAGAGAGAGAGTGGAGAGCACCAGTTCCAACTGTCACAGGACGGGAGAGTGGAGAGCACCAGTTCCCACTGTCACAGAGAGAGAGTGGAGAGCACCAGTTCCAACTGTCACAGGACGGGAGAGTGGAGAGCACCAGTTCCCACTGTCACAGAGAGAGAGTGGAGAGCATCAGTTCCAACTGTCACAGGACAGAGAGTGGAGAGCAACAGTTCCAACTGTCACAGAGAGAGAGTGGAGAGCACCAGTTCCTACTGTCACAGGACAGAGAGTGGAGAGCACCAGTTCCCACTGTCACAGGACGGGAGAGTGGAGAGCACCAGTTCCCACTGTCACAGAGAGAGAGTGGAGAGCACCAGTTCCAACTGTCACAGGACAGAGAGTGGAGAGCACCAGTTCCAACTGTCACAGGACAGAGAGTGGAGAGCACCAGTTCCAACTGTCACAGAGAGAGAGTGGAGAGCACCAGTTCCAACTGTCACAGGACAGAGAGTGGAGAGCACCAGTTCCAACTGTCACAGGACAGAGAGTGGAGAGCACCAGTTCCCACTGTCACAGGACGGGAGAGTGGAGAGCACCAGTTCCAACTGTCACAGGACGGGAGAGTGGAGAGCACCAGTTCCAATTGTCACAGGACAGAGAGTGGAGAGCACCAGTTCCAACTGTCACAAAGAGAGAGTGGAGAGCACCAGTTCCAACTGTCACAGGAGAGAGAGTGGAGAGCACCAGTTCCAACTGTCACAGGACAGAGAGTGGAGAGCACCAGTTCCAACTGTCACAGAGAGAGAGTGGAGAGCACCAGTTCCAACTGTCACAGGACAGAGAGTGGAGAGCACCAGTTCCAACTGTCACAGGACAGAGATTGGAGAGCACCAGTTCAAACTGTCACAGGACGGGAGAGTGGAGAGCACCAGTTCCAACTGTCACAGGACAGATAGTGGAGAGCACCAGTTCCAACTGTCACAGGACGGTAGACTGGAGAGCACCAGTTCCAACTGTCACAGGACAGAGAGTGGAGAGCACCAGTTCCAACTGTCACAGGACAGAGAGTGGAGAGCACCAGTTCCCACTGTCACAGGACAGAGAGTGGAGAGCACCAGTTCCAACTGTCACAGGACGGGAGAGTGGAGAGCACCAGTTCCAATTGTCACAGGACAGAGAGTGGAGAGCACCAGTTCCAACTGTCACAGGACAGAGAGTGGAGAGCACCAGTTCCAACTGTCACAGGACAGAGAGTGGAGAGCACCAGTTCCCACTGTCACAGGACAGAGAGTGGAGAGCACCAGTTCAAACTGTCACAGGACGGGAGAGTGGAGAGCACCAGTTCCAACTGTCACAGGAGAGAGAGTGGAGAGCACCAGTTCCAACTGTCACAGGACGGGAGAGTGGAGAGCACCAGTTCCAAATGTCGCACGACGGAGAGTGGAGAGCACCAGTTCCAACTGTCGCACGACAGAGAGTGGAGAGCACCAGTTCCAACTGTCACAGGACGGGAGAGTGGAGAGTACCAGTTCCCACTGTCACAGGACGGGAGAGTGGAGAGCACCAGTTCCTACTGTCACAGGACAGAGAGTGGAGAGCACCAGTTCCAACTGTCACAGGACAGAGACTGGAGAGCACCAGTTCCAACTGTCGCACGACAGAGAGTGGAGAGCACCAGTTCCAACTGTCACAGGACAGAGACTGGAGAGCACCAGTTCAAACTGTCACAGGACGGGAGTGTTGAGAGCACCAGTTCCCATTGTCACAGGACAGAGAGTGGAGAGTATCAGTTCCTTCTGTCACAGGACGGGAGAGTGGAGAGCACCAGTTCCAACTGTCACGGGACAGAGAGTGGAGAGCACCAGTTCCAACTGTCACAGGACAGAGAGTGGAGAGCACCAGTTCCAACTGTCGCACGACAGAGAGTGGAGAGCACCAGTTCCAACTGTCACAGGACGGGAGAGTGGAGAGCACCAGTTCCAACTGTCACAGGAGAGAGAGTGGAGAGCACCAGTTCCAACTGTCACAGGACGGGAGAGTGGAGAACACCAGTTCCCACTGTTACAGGAGAGAGAGTGGAGAGCACCAGTTCCAACTGTCACAGGAGAGAGAGTGGAGAGCACCAGTTCCAACTGTCACAGGACGGGAGAGTGGAGAGCACCAGTTCCAACTGTCACAGGACGGGAGAGTGGAGAGCACCAGTTCCAACTGTCACAGGACGGGAGAGTGGAGAGCACCAGTTCCCACTGTCACAGGACGGGAGAGTGGAGAGCACCAGTTCCCATTGTCACAGGACGGGAGAGTGGAGAGCACCAGTTCCAACTGTCACAGGACGGGAGAGTGGAGAGCACCAGTTCCCACTGTCACAGGACGGGAGAGTGGAGAGCACCAGTTCCCACTGTCACAGGACGGGAGAGTGGAGAGCACCATTTCCAACTGTCACAGGACAGAGAGTGGAGAGCACCAGTTCTAACTGTCACAGGACGGGAGAGTGGAGAGCACCAGTTCCAACTGTCACAGGACAGAGAGTGGAGAGCACCAGTTCCCACTGTCACAGGACGGAGAGTGGAGAGCACTAGTTCCAACTGTCACAGGACGGGAGAGTGGAGAGCACCAGCTCCAACTGTCACAGGACGGGAGAGTGGAGAGCACCAGTTCCAACTGTCACAGGACGGAGAGTGGAGAGCACCAGTTCCAACTGTCACAGGAGAGAGAGTGGAGAGCACCAGTTCTCACTGTCACAGGACAGAGAGTGGAGAGCACCAGTTCCAACTGTCACAGGAGAGAGAGTGGAGAGCACCAGTTCTCACTGTCACTGGACAGAGAGTGGAGAGCACCAGCTCCAACTGTCACAGGACGGGAGAGTGGAGAGCACCAGTTCCAACTGTCACAGGACGGAGAGTGGAGAGCACCAGTTCCAACTGTCACAGGAGAGAGAGTGGAGAGCACCAGTTCCAACTGTCACAGGAGAGAGAGTGGAGAGCACCAGTTCCAACTGTCACAGGACGGGAGAGTGGAGAGCACCAGTTCCAACTGTCACAGGACAGAGAGTGGAGAGCACCAGTTCCAACTGTCACAGGACAGAGAGTGGAGAGCACCAGTTCCAACTGTCACAGGACGGGAGAGTGGAGAGCACCAGTTCCAACTGTCACAGGACGGGAGAGTGGAGAGCACCAGTTCCAACTGTCACAGGAGAGAGAGTGGAGAGCACCAGTTCCAACTGTCACAGGACGGGAGAGTGGAGAGCACCAGTTCCAACTGTCACAGGACAGAGAGTGGAGAGCACCAGTTCCAACTGTCACAGGACAGAGAGTGGAGAGCACCAGTTCCAACTGTCACAGAGAGAGAGTGGAGAGCACCAGTTCCAACTGTCACAGGACGGGAGAGTGGAGAGCACCAGTTCCCACTGTCACAGAGAGAGAGTGGAGAGCACCAGTTCCAACTGTCACAGGACAGAGAGTGGAGAGCAACAGTTCCAACTGTCACAGAGAGAGAGTGGAGAGCACCAGTTCCTACTGTCACAGAGAGAGAGTGGAGAGCACCAGTTCCAACTGTCACAGGAGAGAGAGTGGAGAGCACCAGTTCCAACTGTTACAGGAGAGAGAGTGGAGAGCACCAGTTCCAACTGTTACAGGAGAGAGAGTGGAGAGCATCAGTTCCAACTGTCACAGGACAGAGAGTGGAGAGCAACAGTTCCAACTGTCACAGAGAGAGAGTGGAGAGCACCAGTTCCTACTGTCACAGGACAGAGAGTGGAGAGCACCAGTTCCCACTGTCACAGGACGGGAGAGTGGAGAGCACCAGTTCCCACTGTCACAGAGAGAGAGTGGAGAGCACCAGTTCCCACTGTCACAGGACAGAGAGTGGAGAGCACCAGTTCCAACTGTCACAGAGAGAGAGTGGAGAGCACCAGTTCCAACTGTCACAGGACAGAGAGTGGAGAGCACCAGTTCCAACTGTCACAGAGAGAGAGTGGAGAGCACCAGTTCCAACTGTCACAGGACAGAGAGTGGAGAGCACCAGTTCCAACTGTCACAGGACAGAGAGTGGAGAGCACCAGTTCCCACTGTCACAGGACGGGAGAGTGGAGAGCACCAGTTCCAACTGTCACAGGACGGGAGAGTGGAGAGCACCAGTTCCAATTGTCACAGGACAGAGAGTGGAGAGCACCAGTTCCAACTGTCACAAAGAGAGAGTGGAGAGCACCAGTTCCAACTGTCACAGGAGAGAGAGTGGAGAGCACCAGTTCCAACTGTCACAGGACAGAGAGTGGAGAGCACCAGTTCCAACTGTCACAGAGAGAGAGTGGAGAGCACCAGTTCCAACTGTCACAGGACAGAGAGTGGAGAGCACCAGTTCCAACTGTCACAGGACAGAGATTGGAGAGCACCAGTTCAAACTGTCACAGGACGGGAGAGTGGAGAGCACCAGTTCCAACTGTCACAGGACAGATAGTGGAGAGCACCAGTTCCAACTGTCACAGGACGGTAGACTGGAGAGCACCAGTTCCAACTGTCACAGGACAGAGAGTGGAGAGCACCAGTTCCAACTGTCACAGGACAGAGAGTGGAGAGCACCAGTTCCCACTGTCACAGGACAGAGAGTGGAGAGCACCAGTTCCAACTGTCACAGGACGGGAGAGTGGAGAGCACCAGTTCCAATTGTCACAGGACAGAGAGTGGAGAGCACCAGTTCCAACTGTCACAGGACAGAGAGTGGAGAGCACCAGTTCCAACTGTCACAGGACAGAGAGTGGAGAGCACCAGTTCCCACTGTCACAGGACAGAGAGTGGAGAGCACCAGTTCAAACTGTCACAGGACGGGAGAGTGGAGAGCACCAGTTCCAACTGTCACAGGAGAGAGAGTGGAGAGCACCAGTTCCAACTGTCACAGGACGGGAGAGTGGAGAGCACCAGTTCCAAATGTCGCACGACGGAGAGTGGAGAGCACCAGTTCCAACTGTCGCACGACAGAGAGTGGAGAGCACCAGTTCCAACTGTCACAGGACGGGAGAGTGGAGAGTACCAGTTCCCACTGTCACAGGACGGGAGAGTGGAGAGCACCAGTTCCTACTGTCACAGGACAGAGAGTGGAGAGCACCAGTTCCAACTGTCACAGGACAGAGACTGGAGAGCACCAGTTCCAACTGTCCCACGACAGAGAGTGGAGAGCACCAGTTCCAACTGTCACAGGACAGAGACTGGAGAGCACCAGTTCAAACTGTCACAGGACGGGAGTGTGGAGAGCACCAGTTCCCATTGTCACAGGACAGAGAGTGGAGAGTATCAGTTCCTTCTGTCACAGGACGGGAGAGTGGAGAGCACCAGTTCCAACTGTCACGGGACAGAGAGTGGAGAGCACCAGTTCCAACTGTCACAGGACAGAGAGTGGAGAGCACCAGTTCCAACTGTCGCACGACAGAGAGTGGAGAGCACCAGTTCCAACTGTCACAGGACGGGAGAGTGGAGAGCACCAGTTCCAACTGTCACAGGAGAGAGAGTGGAGAGCACCAGTTCCAACTGTCACAGGACGGGAGAGTGGAGAACACCAGTTCCCACTGTTACAGGAGAGAGAGTGGAGAGCACCAGTTCCAACTGTCACAGGAGAGAGAGTGGAGAGCACCAGTTCCAACTGTCACAGGACGGGAGAGTG
The DNA here is from genome assembly GCF_044704955.1 of Pristiophorus japonicus. Classification (NCBI taxonomy): domain Eukaryota; kingdom Metazoa; phylum Chordata; class Chondrichthyes; family Pristiophoridae; genus Pristiophorus; species Pristiophorus japonicus. The sequence continues at coordinate 93,967,127 of NC_091991.1, read as the reverse complement.
GAGAGCACCAGTTCCAACTGTCACAGGACGGGAGAGTGGAGAGCACCAGTTCCAACTGTCACAGGACGGGAGAGTGGAGAGCACCAGTTCCCACTGTCACAGGACGGGAGAGTGGAGAGCACCAGTTCCCATTGTCACAGGACGGGAGAGTGGAGAGCACCAGTTCCAACTGTCACAGGACGGGAGAGTGGAGAGCACCAGTTCCCACTGTCACAGGACGGGAGAGTGGAGAGCACCAGTTCCCACTGTCACAGGACGGGAGAGTGGAGAGCACCATTTCCAACTGTCACAGGACGGGAGAGTGGAGAGCACCAGTTCCCATTGTCACAGGACGGGAGAGTGGAGAGCACCAGTTCCAACTGTCACAGGACGGGAGAGTGGAGAGCACCAGTTCCCACTGTCACAGGACGGGAGAGTGGAGAGCACCAGTTCCAACTGTCACAGGAGAGAGAGTGGAGAGCACCAGTTCCAACTGTCACAGGACGGGAGAGTGGAGAGCACCAGTTCCAACTGTCACAGGACGGGAGAGTGGAGAGCACCAGTTCCAACTGTCACAGGACGGGAGAGTGGAGAGCACCAGTTCCCACTGTCACAGGACGGGAGAGTGGAGAGCACCAGTTCCCATTGTCACAGGACGGGAGAGTGGAGAGCACCAGTTCCAACTGTCACAGGACGGGAGAGTGGAGAGCACCAGTTCCCACTGTCACAGGACGGGAGAGTGGAGAGCACCAGTTCCCACTGTCACAGGACGGGAGAGTGGAGAGCACCATTTCCAACTGTCACAGGACAGAGAGTGGAGAGCACCAGTTCCAACTGTCACAGGACAGAGAGTGGAGAGCACCAGTTCCAACTGTCACAGGACAGAGAGTGGAGAGCACCAGTTCCAACTGTCACAGGACGGGAGAGTGGAGAGCACCAGTTCCAACTGTCACAGGACGGGAGAGTGGAGAGCACCAGTTCCAACTGTCACAGGACGGAGAGTGGAGAGCACCAGTTCCAACTGTCACAGGAGAGAGAGTGGAGAGCACCAGTTCCAACTGTCACAGGAGAGAGAGTGGAGAGCATCAGTTCCAACTGTCACAGGACAGAGAGTGGAGAGCACCAGTTCCAACTGTCACAGGACAGAGAGTGGAGAGCACCAGTTCCAACTGTCACAGGACGGGAGAGTGGAGAGCACCAGTTCCAACTGTCACAGGACGGAGAGTGGAGAGCACCAGTTCCAACTGTCACAGGACAGAGAGTAGAGAGCACCAGTTCCAACTACCACAGGACAGAGAGTGGAGAGCACCAGTTCACACTGTCACAGGACGGGAGAGTGGAGAGCACCAGTTCCAACTGTCACAGGACGGGAGAGTGGAGAGCACCAGTTCCAACTGTCACAGGACGGGAGAGTGGAGAGCACCAGTTCCAACTGTCACAGGACGGGAGAGTGGAGAGCACCAGTTCCAACTGTCACAGGACAGAGAGTGGAGAGCACCAGTTCCCACTGTCACAGGACGGAGAGTGGAGAGCACTAGTTCCAACTGTCACAGGACGGGAGAGTGGAGAGCACCAGCTCCAACTGTCACAGGACGGGAGAGTGGAGAGCACCAGTTCCAAATGTCACAGGACGGAGAGTGGAGAGCACCAGTTCCAACTGTCACAGGAGAGAGAGTGGAGAGCACCAGTTCTCACTGTCACAGGACAGAGAGTGGAGAGCACCAGCTCCAACTGTCACAGGACGGGAGAGTGGAGAGCACCAGTTCCAACTGTCACAGGACGGAGAGTGGAGAGCACCAGTTCCAACTGTCACAGGAGAGAGAGTGGAGAGCACCAGTTCCAACTGTCACAGGAGAGAGAGTGGAGAGCACCAGTTCCAACTGTCACAGGACGGGAGAGTGGAGAGCACCAGTTCCAACTGTCACAGGACAGAGAGTGGAGAGCACCAGTTCCAACTGTCACAGGACAGAGAGTGGAGAGCACCAGTTCCAACTGTCACAGGACAGAGAGTGGAGAGCACCAGTTCCAACTGTCACAGGACGGGAGAGTGGAGAGCACCAGTTCCAACTGTCACAGGACGGGAGAGTGGAGAGCACCAGTTCCAACTGTCACAGGAGAGAGAGTGGAGAGCACCAGTTCCCATTGTCACAGGACAGAGAGCGGAGAGCACCAGTTCCAACTGTCACAGGACGGGAGAGTGGAGAGCACCAGTTCCAACTGTCACAGGAGAGAGAGTGGAGAGCACCAGTGCCAACTGTCACAGGACGGGAGAGTGGAGAGCACCAGTTCCAAATGTCGCACGACGGAGAGTGGAGAGCACCAGTTCCAACTGTCACAGGACGGGAGAGTGGAGAGCACCAGTTCCAACTGTCACAGGACGGGAGAGTGGAGAGCACCAGTTCCAACTGTCACAGGACGGGAGAGTGGAGAGCACCAGTTCCAACTGTCACAGGACGGAGAGTGGAGAGCACCAGTTCCAACTGTCACAGGACAGAGAGTGGAGAGCACCAGTTCTCACTGTCACAGGACAGAGAGTGGAGAGCACCAGTTCCAACTGTCACAGGAGAGAGAGTGGAGAGCACCAGTTCTCACTGTCACAGGACAGAGAGTGGAGAGCACCAGCTCCAACTGTCACAGGACGGGAGAGTGGAGAGCACCAGTTCCAACTGTCACAGGACGGAGAGTGGAGAGCACCAGTTCCAACTGTCACAGGAGAGAGAGTGGAGAGCACCAGTTCCAACTGTCACAGGAGAGAGAGTGGAGAGCACCAGTTCCAACTGTCACAGGACGGGAGAGTGGAGAGCACCAGTTCCAACTGTCACAGGACAGAGAGTGGAGAGCACCAGTTCCAACTGTCACAGGACAGAGAGTGGAGAGCACCAGTTCCAACTGTCACAGGACGGGAGAGTGGAGAGCACCAGTTCCAACTGTCACAGGACGGGAGAGTGGAGAGCACCAGTTCCAACTGTCACAGGACGGGAGAGTGGAGAGCACCAGTTCCAACTGTCACAGGACAGAGAGTGGAGAGCACCAGTTCCAACTGTCACAGGACAGAGAGTGGAGAGCACCAGTTCCAACTGTCACAGGACAGAGAGTGGAGAGCACCAGTTCCAACTGTCACAGAGAGAGAGTGGAGAGCACCAGTTCCAACTGTCACAGGACGGGAGAGTGGAGAGCACCAGTTCCCACTGTCACAGAGAGAGAGTGGAGAGCACCAGTTCCAACTGTCACAGGACAGAGAGTGGAGAGCAACAGTTCCAACTGTCACAGAGAGAGAGTGGAGAGCACCAGTTCCTACTGTCACAGGACAGAGAGTGGAGAGCACCAGTTCCCACTGTCACAGGACGGGAGAGTGGAGAGCACCAGTTCCCACTGTCACAGAGAGAGAGTGGAGAGCACCAGTTCCCACTGTCACAGGACAGAGAGTGGAGAGCACCAGTTCCAACTGTCACAGAGAGAGAGTGGAGAGCACCAGTTCCAACTGTCACAGGACAGAGAGTGGAGAGCACCAGTTCCAACTGTCACAGAGAGAGAGTGGAGAGCACCAGTTCCAACTGTCACAGGACAGAGAGTGGAGAGCACCAGTTCCAACTGTCACAGGACAGAGAGTGGAGAGCACCAGTTCCCACTGTCACAGGACGGGAGAGTGGAGAGCACCAGTTCCAACTGTCACAGGACGGGAGAGTGGAGAGCACCAGTTCCAATTGTCACAGGACAGAGAGTGGAGAGCACCAGTTCCAACTGTCACAGGACAGAGAGTGGAGAGCACCAGTTCCAACTGTCACAGGAGAGAGAGTGGAGAGCACCAGTTCCAACTGTCACAGGACAGAGAGTGGAGAGCACCAGTTCCAACTGTCACAGAGAGAGAGTGGAGAGCACCAGTTCCCACTGTCACAGGACAGAGAGTGGAGAGCACCAGTTCCAACTGTCACAGGACAGAGAGTGGAGAGCACCAGTTCCAACTGTCACAGGACAGAGAGTGGAGAGCACCAGTTCAAACTGTCACAGGACGGGAGAGTGGAGAGCACCAGTTCCAACTGTCACAGGACAGAGAGTGGAGAGCACCAGTTCCAACTGTCACAGGACAGATAGTGGAGAGCACCAGTTCCAACTGTCACAGGACGGGAGAGTGGAGAGCACCAGTTCCAACTGTCACAGGACAGAGAGTGGAGAGCACCAGTTCCAACTGTCACAGGACAGAGAGTGGAGAGCACCAGTTCCCACTGTCACAGGACAGAGAGTGGAGAGCACCAGTTCCAACTGTCACAGGACGGGAGAGTGGAGAGCACCAGTTCCAATTGTCACAGGACAGAGAGTGGAGAGCACCAGTTCCAACTGTCACAGGACAGAGAGTGGAGAGCACCAGTTCCAACTGTCACAGGACAGAGAGTGGAGAGCACCAGTTCCCACTGTCACAGGACGGGAGAGTGGAGAGCACCAGTTCAAACTGTCACAGGACAGAGAGTGGAGAGCACCAGTTCAAACTGTCACAGGACGGGAGAGTGGAGAGCACCAGTTCCAACTGTCACAGGAGAGAGAGTGGAGAGCACCAGTTCCAACTGTCACAGGACGGGAGAGTGGAGAGCACCAGTTCCAAATGTCGCACGACGGAGAGTGGAGAGCACCAGTTCCAACTGTCGCACGACAGAGAGTGGAGAGCACCAGTTCCAACTGTCACAGGACGGGAGAGTGGAGAGTACCAGTTCCCACTGTCACAGGACGGGAGAGTGGAGAGCACCAGTTCCTACTGTCACAGGACAGAGAGTGGAGAGCACCAGTTCCAACTGTCACAGGACAGAGACTGGAGAGCACCAGTTCCAACTGTCGCACGACAGAGAGTGGAGAGCACCAGTTCCAACTGTCACAGGACAGAGACTGGAGAGCACCAGTTCAAACTGTCACAGGACGGGAGTGTGGAGAGCACCAGTTCCCATTGTCACAGGACAGAGAGTGGAGAGTATCAATTCCTTCTGTCACAGGACGGGAGAGTGGAGAGCACCAGTTCCAACTGTCACGGGACAGAGAGTGGAGAGCACCAGTTCCAACTGTCACAGGACAGAGAGTGGAGTGCACCAGTTCCAACTGTCGCACGACAGAGAGTGGAGAGCACCAGTTCCAACTGTCACAGGACGGGAGAGTGGAGAGCACCAGTTCCAACTGTCACAGGAGAGAGAGTGGAGAGCACCAGTTCCAACTGTCACAGGAAGGGAGAGTGGAGAACACCAGTTCCCACTGTTACAGGAGAGAGAGTGGAGAGCACCAGTTCCAACTGTCACAGGACGGGAGAGTGGAGAGCACCAGTTCCAACTGTCACAGGACAGAGAGTGGAGAGCACCAGTTCCCACTGTCACAGGACGGGAGAGTGGAGAGCACCAGTTCCAACTGTCACAGGACGGAAGAGTGGAGAGCACCATTTCCAACTGTCACAGGACAGAGAGTGGAGAGCACCAGTTCCAACTGTCACAGGACAGAGAGTGGAGAGCACCAGTTCCAACTGTCACAGGACAGAGAGTGGAGAGTACCAGTTCCAACTGTCGCAGGACGGGAGAGTGGAGAGCACCAGTTCCAACTGTCACAGAACAGAGAGTGGAGAGCACCAGTTCCAACTGTCACAGGACAGAGAGTGGAGAGCACCAGTTCCAACTGTCACAGGAGAGAGAGTGGAGAGCACCAGTTCCAACTGTCACAGGACAGAGAGTGGAGAGCACCAGTTCCAACTGTCACAGGACGGGAGAGTGGAGAGCACCAGTTCCAACTGTCACAGGACGGAGAGTGGAGAGCACCAGTTCCAACTGTCACAGGAGAGAGAGTGGAGCCACCAGTTCCAACTGTCACAGGAGAGAGAGTGGAGAGCATCAGTTCCAACTGTCACAGGACAGAGAGTGGAGAGCACCAGTTCCAACTGTCACAGGACAGAGAGTGGAGAGCACCAGTTCCAACTGTCACAGGACGGGAGAGTGGAGAGCACCAGTTCCAACTGTCACAGGACGGAGAGTGGAGAGCACCAGTTCCAACTGTCACAGGACAGAGAGTAGAGAGCACCAGTTCCAACTGTCACAGGACAGAGAGTGGAGAGCACCAGTTCACACTGTCACAGGACGGGAGAGTGGAGAGCACCAGTTCCAACTGTCACAGGACGGGAGAGTGGAGAGCACCAGTTCCAACTGTCACAGGACGGGAGAGTGGAGAGCACCAGTTCCAACTGTCACAGGACGGGAGAGTATAGAGCACCAGTTCCAACTGTCACAGGACAGAGAGTGGAGAGCACCAGTTCCCACTGTCACAGGACGGAGAGTGGAGAGCACTAGTTCCAACTGTCACAGGACGGGAGAGTGGAGAGCACCAGTTCCAACTGTCACAGGAGAGAGAGTGGAGAGCACCAGTGCCAACTGTCACAGGACGGGAGAGTGGAGAGCACCAGTTCCAAATGTCGCACGACGGAGAGTGGAGAGCACCAGTTCCAACTGTCGCACGACAGAGAGTGGAGAGCACCAGTTCCAACTGTCACAGGACGGGAGAGTGGAGAGTACCAGTTCCCACTGTCACAGGACGGGAGAGTGGAGAGCACCAGTTCCTACTGTCACAGGACAGAGAGTGGAGAGCACCAGTTCCAACTGTCACAGGACAGAGACTGGAGAGCACCAGTTCCAACTGTCGCACGACAGAGAGTGGAGAGCAACAGTTCCAACTGTCACAGGACAGAGACTGGAGAGCACCAGTTCAAACTGTCACAGGACGGGAGTGTGGAGAGCACCAGTTCCCATTGTCACAGGACAGAGAGTGGAGAGTACCAGTTCCTTCTGTCACAGGACGGGAGAGTGGAGAGCACCAGTTCCAACTGTCACGGGACAGAGAGTGGAGACACCAGTTCCAACTGTCACAGGACAGAGAGTGGAGAGCACCAGTTCCAACTGTCGCACGACAGAGAGTGGAGAGCACCAGTTCCAACTGTCACAGGACGGGAGAGTGGAGAGCACCAGCTCCAACTGTCACAGGACGGGAGAGTGGAGAGCACCAGTTCCAACTGTCACAGGACGGAGAGTGGAGAGCACCAGTTCCAACTGTCACAGGAGAGAGAGTGGAGAGCACCAGTTCTCACTGTCACAGGACAGAGAGTGGAGAGCACCAGCTCCAACTGTCACAGGACGGGAGAGTGGAGAGCACCAGTTCCAACTGTCACAGGACGGAGAGTGGAGAGCACCAGTTCCAACTGTCACAGGAGAGAGAGTGGAGAGCACCAGTTCCAACTGTCACAGGAGAGAGAGTGGAGAGCACCAGTTCCAACTGTCACAGGACGGGAGAGTGGAGAGCACCAGTTCCAACTGTCACAGGACAGAGAGTGGAGAGCACCAGTTCCCACTGTCACAGGACAGAGAGTGGAGAGCACCAGTTCCAACTGTCACAGGACAGAGAGTGGAGAGCACCAGTTCCAACTGTCACAGGACGGGAGAGTGGAGAGCACCAGTTCCAACTGTCACAGGACGGGAGAGTGGAGAGCACCAGTTCCAACTGTCACAGGATGGGAGAGTGGAGAGCACCAGTTCCAACTGTCACAGGAAGGGAGAGTGGAGAGCACCAGTTCCCATTGTCACAGGATGGGAGTGTGGAGAGCACCAGTTCCAACTGTCACAGGACGGGAGAGTGGAGAGCACCAGTTCCAACTGTCACAGGACGGGAGAGTGGAGAGCACCAGTTCCAACTGTCACAGAGAGAGAGTGGAGAGCACTAGTTCCAACTGTCACAGGACGGGAGAGTGGGGAGCACCAGTTCCCACTGTCACAGAGAGAGAGTGGAGAGCACCAGTTCCAACTGTCACAGGACGGGAGAGTGGAGAGCACCAGTTCCCACTGTCACAGAGAGAGAGTGGAGAGCACCAGTTCCAACTGTCACAGGACAGAGAGTGGAGAGCACCAGTTCCCACTGTCACAGGACAGAGAGTGGAGAGCACCAGTTCCAACTGTCACAGAGAGAGAGTGGAGAGCACCAGTTCCAACTGTCACAGGACAGAGAGTGAAGAGCACCATTTCCAACTGTCACAGAGAGAGAGTGGAGAGCACCAGTTCCAACTGTCACAGGACAGAGAGTGGAGAGCACCAGTTCCAACTGTCACAGGACAGAGAGTGGAGAGCACCAGTTCAAACTGTCACAGGACGGGAGAGTGGAGAGCACCAGTTCCAACTGTCACAGGACAGATAGTGGAGAGCACCAGTTCCAACTGTCACAGGACGGGAGAGTGGAGAGCACCAGTTCCAACTGTCACAGGACAGAGAGTGGAGAGCACCAGTTCCAACTGTCACAGGACAGAGATTGGAGAGCACCAGTTCCAACTGTCGCAGGACGGGAGAGTGGAGAGCACCAGTTCCCACTGTCACAGGACAGAGAGTGGAGAGCACCAGTTCCAACTGTCACAGGACGGGAGAGTGGAGAGCACCAGTTCCAACTGTCACAGGACAGAGAGTGGAGAGCACCAGTTCCAACTGTCACAGGACAGAGAATGGAGAGCACCAGTTCCAACTGTCACAGGACAGAGAGTGGAGAGCACCAGTTCCCACTGTCACAGGACAGAGAGTGGAGAGCACCAGTTCCAACTGTCACAGGACAGAGAGTGGAGAGCACCAGTTCCAACTGTCACAGGACGGGAGAGTGGAGAGCACCAGTTCCAACTGTCACAGGACGGGAGAGTGGAGAGCACCAGTTCCAACTGTCACAGGAGAGAGAGTGGAGAGCACCAGTTCCCATTGTCACAGGACAGAGAGTGGAGAGCACCAGTTCCAACTGTCACAGGACGGAGAGTGGAGAGCACCATTTCCAACTGTCACAGGACAGAGAGTGGAGAGCACCAGTTCCAACTGTCGCACGACAGAGAGTGGAGAGCACCAGTTCCAACTGTCACAGGACGGGAGAGTGGAGAGCACGAGTTCCAACTGTCGCACGACAGAGAGTGGAGAGCACCAGTTCCAACTGTCACAGGACGGGAGAGTGGAGAGCACGAGTTCCAACTGTCGCACGACAGAGAGTGGAGTGCACCAGTTCCAACTGTCACAGGACAGAGAGTGGAGAGCACCAGTTCCAACTGTCACAGGAGAGAGAGTGGAGAGCACCAGTTCCAACTGTCACAGGACGGGAGAGTGGAGAACACCAGTTCCCACTGTTACAGGAGAGAGAGTGGAGAGCACCAGTTCCAACTGTCACAGGAGAGAGAGTGGAGAGCACCAGTTCCAACTGTCACAGGACGGGAGAGTGGAGAGCACCAGTTCCAACTGTCACAGGACGGGAGAGTGGAGAGCACCAGTTCCTACTGTCACAGGACAGAGAGTGGAGAGCACCTGTTCCAGCTGTCACAGGACGGGAGAGTGGAGAGCACCAGTTCCAACTGTCACAGGAGAGAGAGTGGAGAGCACCAGTTCCAACTGTCACAGGACGGGAGAGTGGAGAGCACCAGTTCCAACTGTCACAGGACGGGAGAGTGGAGAGCACCAGTTCCAACTGTCACAGGACGGGAGAGTGGAGAGCACCAGTTCCAACTGTCACAGGACGGGAGAGTGGAGAGCACCAGTTCCAACTCTCACAGGACAGAGAGTGGAGAGCACCAGTTCCCACTGTCACAGGATGGAGAGTGGAGAGCACTAGTTCCAACTGTCACAGGACGGGAGAGTGGAGAGCACCAGCTCCAACTGTCACAGGACGGGAGAGTGGAGAGCACCAGTTCCAACTGTCAAAGGACGGAGAGTGGAGAGCACCAGTTCCAACTGTCACAGGAGAGAGAGTGGAGAGCACCAGTTCTCACTGTCACAGGACAGAGAGTGGAGAGCACCAGTTCCAACTGTCACAGGAGAGAGAGTGGAGAGCACCAGTTCTCACTGTCACAGGACAGAGAGTGGAGAGCACCAGCTCCAACTGTCACAGGACGGGAGAGTGGAGAGCACCAGTTCCAACTGTCACAGGACGGAGAGTGGAGAGCACCAGTTCCAACTGTCACAGGAGAGAGAGTGGAGAGCACCAGTTCCAACTGTCACAGGAGAGAGAGTGGAGAGCACCAGTTCCAACTGTCACAGGACGGGAGAGTGGAGAGCACCAGTTCCAACTGTCACAGGACAGAGAGTGGAGAGCACCAGTTCCAACTGTCACAGGACAGAGAGTGGAGAGCACCAGTTCCAACTGTCACAGGACGGGAGAGTGGAGAGCACCAGTTCCAACTGTCACAGGACGCGAGAGTGGAGAGCACCAGTTCCAACTGTCACAGGACAGGAGAGTGGAGAGCACCAGTTCCAACTGTCACAGGACAGAAAGTGGAGAGCACCAGTTCCAACTGTCACAGGACAGAGAGTGGAGAGCACCAGTTCCAACTGTCACAGGACGGGAGAGTGGAGAGCACCAGTTCCAACTGTCACAGGACAGAGAGTGGAGAGCACCAGTTCCAACTGTCACAGGACAGAGAGTGGAGAGCACCAGTTCCAACTGTCACAGGACAGAGAGTGGAGAGCACCAGTTCCAACTGTCACAGAGAGAGAGTGGAGAGCACCAGTTCCAACTGTCACAGGACAGAGAGTGGAGAGCACCAGTTCCAACTGTCACAGGACAGAGAGTGGAGAGCACCAGTTCCCACTGTCACAGGACGGGAGAGTGGAGAGCACCAGTTCCAACTGTCACAGGACGGGAGAGTGGAGAGCACCAGTTCCAATTGTCACAGGACAGAGAGTGGAGAGCACCAGTTCCAACTGTCACAGGACAGAGAGTGGAGAGCACCAGTTCCAACTGTCACAGGAGAGAGAGTGGAGAGCACCAGTTCCAACTGTCACAGGACAGAGAGTGGAGAGCACCAGTTCCAACTGTCACAGAGAGAGAGTGGAGAGCACCAGTTCCCACTGTCACAGGACAGAGAGTGGAGAGCACCAGTTCCAACTGTCACAGGACAGAGAGTGGAGAGCACCAGTTCCAACTGTCACAGGACAGAGAGTGGAGAGCACCAGTTCAAACTGTCACAGGACGGGAGAGTGGAGAGCACCAGTTCCAACTGTCACAGGACAGAGAGTGGAGAGCACCAGTTCCAACTGTCACAGGACAGATAGTGGAGAGCACCAGTTCCAACTGTCACAGGACGGGAGAGTGGAGAGCACCAGTTCCAACTGTCACAGGACAGAGAGTGGAGAGCACCAGTTCCAACTGTCACAGGACAGAGAGTGGAGAGCACCAGTTCCCACTGTCACAGGACAGAGAGTGGAGAGCACCAGTTCCAACTGTCACAGGACGGGAGAGTGGAGAGCACCAGTTCCAATTGTCACAGGACAGAGAGTGGAGAGCACCAGTTCCAACTGTCACAGGACAGAGAGTGGAGAGCACCAGTTCCAACTGTCACAGGACAGAGAGTGGAGAGCACCAGTTCCCACTGTCACAGGACGGGAGAGTGGAGAGCACCAGTTCAAACTGTCACAGGACAGAGAGTGGAGAGCACCAGTTCAAACTGTCACAGGACGGGAGAGTGGAGAGCACCAGTTCCAACTGTCACAGGAGAGAGAGTGGAGAGCACCAGTTCCAACTGTCACAGGACGGGAGAGTGGAGAGCACCAGTTCCAAATGTCGCACGACGGAGAGTGGAGAGCACCAGTTCCAACTGTCGCACGACAGAGAGTGGAGAGCACCAGTTCCAACTGTCACAGGACGGGAGAGTGGAGAGTACCAGTTCCCACTGTCACAGGACGGGAGAGTGGAGAGCACCAGTTCCTACTGTCACAGGACAGAGAGTGGAGAGCACCAGTTCCAACTGTCACAGGACAGAGACTGGAGAGCACCAGTTCCAACTGTCGCACGACAGAGAGTGGAGAGCACCAGTTCCAACTGTCACAGGACAGAGACTGGAGAGCACCAGTTCAAACTGTCACAGGACGGGAGTGTGGAGAGCACCAGTTCCCATTGTCACAGGACAGAGAGTGGAGAGTATCAATTCCTTCTGTCACAGGACGGGAGAGTGGAGAGCACCAGTTCCAACTGTCACGGGACAGAGAGTGGAGAGCACCAGTTCCAACTGTCACAGGACAGAGAGTGGAGTGCACCAGTTCCAACTGTCGCACGACAGAGAGTGGAGAGCACCAGTTCCAACTGTCACAGGACGGGAGAGTGGAGAGCACCAGTTCCAACTGTCACAGGAGAGAGAGTGGAGAGCACCAGTTCCAACTGTCACAGGAAGGGAGAGTGGAGAACACCAGTTCCCACTGTTACAGGAGAGAGAGTGGAGAGCACCAGTTCCAACTGTCACAGGACGGGAGAGTGGAGAGCACCAGTTCCAACTGTCACAGGACAGAGAGTGGAGAGCACCAGTTCCCACTGTCACAGGACGGGAGAGTGGAGAGCACCAGTTCCAACTGTCACAGGACGGAAGAGTGGAGAGCACCATTTCCAACTGTCACAGGACAGAGAGTGGAGAGCACCAGTTCCAACTGTCACAGGACAGAGAGTGGAGAGCACCAGTTCCAACTGTCACAGGACAGAGAGTGGAGAGTACCAGTTCCAACTGTCGCAGGACGGGAGAGTGGAGAGCACCAGTTCCAACTGTCACAGAACAGAGAGTGGAGAGCACCAGTTCCAACTGTCACAGGACAGAGAGTGGAGAGCACCAGTTCCAACTGTCACAGGAGAGAGAGTGGAGAGCACCAGTTCCAACTGTCACAGGACAGAGAGTGGAGAGCACCAGTTCCAACTGTCACAGGACGGGAGAGTGGAGAGCACCAGTTCCAACTGTCACAGGACGGAGAGTGGAGAGCACCAGTTCCAACTGTCACAGGAGAGAGAGTGGAGAGCACCAGTTCCAACTGTCACAGGAGAGAGAGTGGAGAGCATCAGTTCCAACTGTCACAGGACAGAGAGTGGAGAGCACCAGTTCCAACTGTCACAGGACAGAGAGTGGAGAGCACCAGTTCCAACTGTCACAGGACGGGAGAGTGGAGAGCACCAGTTCCAACTGTCACAGGACGGAGAGTGGAGAGCACCAGTTCCAACTGTCACAGGACAGAGAGTAGAGAGCACCAGTTCCAACTGTCACAGGACAGAGAGTGGAGAGCACCAGTTCACACTGTCACAGGACGGGAGAGTGGAGAGCACCAGTTCCAACTGTCACAGGACGGGAGAGTGGAGAGCACCAGTTCCAACTGTCACAGGACGGGAGAGTGGAGAGCACCAGTTCCAACTGTCACAGGACGGGAGAGTATAGAGCACCAGTTCCAACTGTCACAGGACAGAGAGTGGAGAGCACCAGTTCCCACTGTCACAGGACGGAGAGTGGAGAGCACTAGTTCCAACTGTCACAGGACGGGAGAGTGGAGAGCACCAGTTCCAACTGTCACAGGAGAGAGAGTGGAGAGCACCAGTGCCAACTGTCACAGGACGGGAGAGTGGAGAGCACCAGTTCCAAATGTCGCACGACGGAGAGTGGAGAGCACCAGTTCCAACTGTCGCACGACAGAGAGTGGAGAGCACCAGTTCCAACTGTCACAGGACGGGAGAGTGGAGAGTACCAGTTCCCACTGTCACAGGACGGGAGAGTGGAGAGCACCAGTTCCTACTGTCACAGGACAGAGAGTGGAGAGCACCAGTTCCAACTGTCACAGGACAGAGACTGGAGAGCACCAGTTCCAACTGTCGCACGACAGAGAGTGGAGAGCAACAGTTCCAACTGTCACAGGACAGAGACTGGAGAGCACCAGTTCAAACTGTCACAGGACGGGAGTGTGGAGAGCACCAGTTCCCATTGTCACAGGACAGAGAGTGGAGAGTACCAGTTCCTTCTGTCACAGGACGGGAGAGTGGAGAGCACCAGTTCCAACTGTCACGGGACAGAGAGTGGAGACACCAGTTCCAACTGTCACAGGACAGAGAGTGGAGAGCACCAGTTCCAACTGTCGCACGACAGAGAGTGGAGAGCACCAGTTCCAACTGTCACAGGACGGGAGAGTGGAGAGCACCAGCTCCAACTGTCACAGGACGGGAGAGTGGAGAGCACCAGTTCCAACTGTCACAGGACGGAGAGTGGAGAGCACCAGTTCCAACTGTCACAGGAGAGAGAGTGGAGAGCACCAGTTCTCACTGTCACAGGACAGAGAGTGGAGAGCACCAGCTCCAACTGTCACAGGACGGGAGAGTGGAGAGCACCAGTTCCAACTGTCACAGGACGGAGAGTGGAGAGCACCAGTTCCAACTGTCACAGGAGAGAGAGTGGAGAGCACCAGTTCCAACTGTCACAGGAGAGAGAGTGGAGAGCACCAGTTCCAACTGTCACAGGACGGGAGAGTGGAGAGCACCAGTTCCAACTGTCACAGGACAGAGAGTGGAGAGCACCAGTTCCCACTGTCACAGGACAGAGAGTGGAGAGCACCAGTTCCAACTGTCACAGGACAGAGAGTGGAGAGCACCAGTTCCAACTGTCACAGGACGGGAGAGTGGAGAGCACCAGTTCCAACTGTCACAGGACGGGAGAGTGGAGAGCACCAGTTCCAACTGTCACAGGATGGGAGAGTGGAGAGCACCAGTTCCAACTGTCACAGGAAGGGAGAGTGGAGAGCACCAGTTCCCATTGTCACAGGATGGGAGTGTGGAGAGCACCAGTTCCAACTGTCACAGGACGGGAGAGTGGAGAGCACCAGTTCCAACTGTCACAGGACGGGAGAGTGGAGAGCACCAGTTCCAACTGTCACAGAGAGAGAGTGGAGAGCACTAGTTCCAACTGTCACAGGACGGGAGAGTGGGGAGCACCAGTTCCCACTGTCACAGAGAGAGAGTGGAGAGCACCAGTTCCAACTGTCACAGGACGGGAGAGTGGAGAGCACCAGTTCCCACTGTCACAGAGAGAGAGTGGAGAGCACCAGTTCCAACTGTCACAGGACAGAGAGTGGAGAGCACCAGTTCCCACTGTCACAGGACAGAGAGTGGAGAGCACCAGTTCCAACTGTCACAGAGAGAGAGTGGAGAGCACCAGTTCCAACTGTCACAGGACAGAGAGTGAAGAGCACCATTTCCAACTGTCACAGAGAGAGAGTGGAGAGCACCAGTTCCAACTGTCACAGGACAGAGAGTGGAGAGCACCAGTTCCAACTGTCACAGGACAGAGAGTGGAGAGCACCAGTTCAAACTGTCACAGGACGGGAGAGTGGAGAGCACCAGTTCCAACTGTCACAGGACAGATAGTGGAGAGCACCAGTTCCAACTGTCACAGGACGGGAGAGTGGAGAGCACCAGTTCCAACTGTCACAGGACAGAGAGTGGAGAGCACCAGTTCCAACTGTCACAGGACAGAGATTGGAGAGCACCAGTTCCAACTGTCGCAGGACGGGAGAGTGGAGAGCACCAGTTCCCACTGTCACAGGACAGAGAGTGGAGAGCACCAGTTCCAACTGTCACAGGACGGGAGAGTGGAGAGCACCAGTTCCAACTGTCACAGGACAGAGAGTGGAGAGCACCAGTTCCAACTGTCACAGGACAGAGAATGGAGAGCACCAGTTCCAACTGTCACAGGACAGAGAGTGGAGAGCACCAGTTCCCACTGTCACAGGACAGAGAGTGGAGAGCACCAGTTCCAACTGTCACAGGACAGAGAGTGGAGAGCACCAGTTCCAACTGTCACAGGACGGGAGAGTGGAGAGCACCAGTTCCAACTGTCACAGGACGGGAGAGTGGAGAGCACCAGTTCCAACTGTCACAGGAGAGAGAGTGGAGAGCACCAGTTCCCATTGTCACAGGACAGAGAGTGGAGAGCACCAGTTCCAACTGTCACAGGACGGAGAGTGGAGAGCACCATTTCCAACTGTCACAGGACAGAGAGTGGAGAGCACCAGTTCCAACTGTCGCACGACAGAGAGTGGAGAGCACCAGTTCCAACTGTCACAGGACGGGAGAGTGGAGAGCACGAGTTCCAACTGTCGCACGACAGAGAGTGGAGAGCACCAGTTCCAACTGTCACAGGACGGGAGAGTGGAGAGCACGAGTTCCAACTGTCGCACGACAGAGAGTGGAGTGCACCAGTTCCAACTGTCACAGGACAGAGAGTGGAGAGCACCAGTTCCAACTGTCACAGGAGAGAGAGTGGAGAGCACCAGTTCCAACTGTCACAGGACGGGAGAGTGGAGAACACCAGTTCCCACTGTTACAGGAGAGAGAGTGGAGAGCACCAGTTCCAACTGTCACAGGAGAGAGAGTGGAGAGCACCAGTTCCAACTGTCACAGGACGGGAGAGTGGAGAGCACCAGTTCCAACTGTCACAGGACGGGAGAGTGGAGAGCACCAGTTCCTACTGTCACAGGACAGAGAGTGGAGAGCACCTGTTCCAGCTGTCACAGGACGGGAGAGTGGAGAGCACCAGTTCCAACTGTCACAGGAGAGAGAGTGGAGAGCACCAGTTCCAACTGTCACAGGACGGGAGAGTGGAGAGCACCAGTTCCAACTGTCACAGGACGGGAGAGTGGAGAGCACCAGTTCCAACTGTCACAGGACGGGAGAGTGGAGAGCACCAGTTCCAACTGTCACAGGACGGGAGAGTGGAGAGCACCAGTTCCAACTCTCACAGGACAGAGAGTGGAGAGCACCAGTTCCCACTGTCACAGGATGGAGAGTGGAGAGCACTAGTTCCAACTGTCACAGGACGGGAGAGTGGAGAGCACCAGCTCCAACTGTCACAGGACGGGAGAGTGGAGAGCACCAGTTCCAACTGTCAAAGGACGGAGAGTGGAGAGCACCAGTTCCAACTGTCACAGGAGAGAGAGTGGAGAGCACCAGTTCTCACTGTCACAGGACAGAGAGTGGAGAGCACCAGTTCCAACTGTCACAGGAGAGAGAGTGGAGAGCACCAGTTCTCACTGTCACAGGACAGAGAGTGGAGAGCACCAGCTCCAACTGTCACAGGACGGGAGAGTGGAGAGCACCAGTTCCAACTGTCACAGGACGGAGAGTGGAGAGCACCAGTTCCAACTGTCACAGGAGAGAGAGTGGAGAGCACCAGTTCCAACTGTCACAGGAGAGAGAGTGGAGAGCACCAGTTCCAACTGTCACAGGACGGGAGAGTGGAGAGCACCAGTTCCAACTGTCACAGGACAGAGAGTGGAGAGCACCAGTTCCAACTGTCACAGGACAGAGAGTGGAGAGCACCAGTTCCAACTGTCACAGGACGGGAGAGTGGAGAGCACCAGTTCCAACTGTCACAGGACGCGAGAGTGGAGAGCACCAGTTCCAACTGTCACAGGACAGGAGAGTGGAGAGCACCAGTTCCAACTGTCACAGGACAGAAAGTGGAGAGCACCAGTTCCAACTGTCACAGGACAGAGAGTGGAGAGCACCAGTTCCAACTGTCACAGGACGGGAGAGTGGAGAGCACCAGTTCCAACTGTCACAGGACAGAGAGTGGAGAGCACCAGTTCCAACTGTCACAGGACAGAGAGTGGAGAGCACCAGTTCCAACTGTCACAGGACAGAGAGTGGAGAGCACCAGTTCCAACTGTCACAGAGAGAGAGTGGAGAGCACCAGTTCCAACTGTCACAGGACGGGAGAGTGGAGAGCACCAGTTCCCACTGTCACAGAGAGAGAGTGGAGAGCACCAGTTCCAACTGTCACAGGACGGGAGAGTGGAGAGCACCAGTTCCCACTGTCACAGAGAGAGAGTGGAGAGCACCAGTTCCAACTGTCACAGGACAGAGAGTGGAGAGCAACAGTTCCAACTGTCACAGAGAGAGAGTGGAGAGCACCAGTTCCTACTGTCACAGGACAGAGAGTGGAGAGCACCAGTTCCCACTGTCACAGGACGGGAGAGTGGAGAGCACCAGTTCCCACTGTCACAGAGAGAGAGTGGAGAGCACCAGTTCCCACTGTCACAGGACAGAGAGTGGAGAGCACCAGTTCCAACTGTCACAGAGAGAGAGTGGAGAGCACCAGTTCCAACTGTCACAGGACAGAGAGTGGAGAGCACCAGTTCCAACTGTCACAGAGAGAGAGTGGAGAGCACCAGTTCCAACTGTCACAGGACAGAGAGTGGAGAGCACCAATTCCAACTGTCACAGGAGAGAGAGTGGAGAGCACCAGTTCCAACTGTCACAGGACGGGAGAGTGGAGAGCACCAGTTCCAACTGTCACAGGACAGAGAGTGGAGAGCACCAGTTCCAACTGTCACAGGACAGAGAGTGGAGAGCACCAGTTCCAACTGTCACAGGACGGGAGAGTGGAGAGCACCAGTTCCAACTGTCACAGGACGGGAGAGTGGAGAGCACCAGTTCCAACTGTCACAGGACGGGAGAGTGGAGAGCACCAGTTCCAACTGTCACAGGACAGAGAGTGGAGAGCACCAGTTCCAACTGTCACAGGACAGAGAGTGGAGAGCACCAGTTCCAACTGTCACAGGACAGAGAGTGGAGAGCACCAGTTCCAACTGTCACAGAGAGAGAGTGGAGAGCACCAGTTCCAACTGTCACAGGACGGGAGAGTGGAGAGCACCAGTTCCCACTGTCACAGAGAGAGAGTGGAGAGCACCAGTTCCAACTGTCACAGGACGGGAGAGTGGAGAGCACCAGTTCCCACTGTCACAGAGAGAGAGTGGAGAGCACCAGTTCCAACTGTCACAGGACAGAGAGTGGAGAGCAACAGTTCCAACTGTCACAGAGAGAGAGTGGAGAGCACCAGTTCCTACTGTCACAGGACAGAGAGTGGAGAGCACCAGTTCCCACTGTCACAGGACGGGAGAGTGGAGAGCACCAGTTCCAACTGTCACAGAGAGAGAGTGGAGAGCACCAGTTCCAACTGTCACAGGACAGAGAGTGGAGAGCACCAGTTCCAACTGTCACAGAGAGAGAGTGGAGAGCACCAGTTCCAACTGTCACAGGACAGAGAGTGGAGAGCACCAGTTCCAACTGTCACAGGACAGAGAGTGGAGAGCACCAGTTCCCACTGTCACAGGACGGGAGAGTGGAGGGCACCAGTTCCAACTGTCACAGGACGGGAGAGTGGAGAGCACCAGTTCCAACTGTCACAGGACAGAGATTGGAGAGCACCAGTTCCAACTGTCGCAGGACGGGAGAGTGGAGAGCACCAGTTCCCACTGTCACAGGACAGAGAGTGGAGAGCACCAGTTCCAACTGTCACAGGACGGGAGAGTGGAGAGCACCAGTTCCAACTGTCACAGGACAGAGAGTGGAGAGCACCAGTTCCAACTGTCACAGGACAGAGAATGGAGAGCACCAGTTCCAACTGTCACAGGACAGAGAGTGGAGAGCACCAGTTCCCACTGTCACAGGACAGAGAGTGGAGAGCACCAGTTCCAACTGTCACAGGACAGAGAGTGGAGAGCACCAGTTCCAACTGTCACAGGACGGGAGAGTGGAGAGCACCAGTTCCAACTGTCACAGGACGGGAGAGTGGAGAGCACCAGTTCCAACTGTCACAGGAGAGAGAGTGGAGAGCACCAGTTCCCATTGTCACAGGACAGAGAGTGGAGAGCACCAGTTCCAACTGTCACAGGACGGAGAGTGGAGAGCACCATTTCCAACTGTCACAGGACAGAGAGTGGAGAGCACCAGTTCCAACTGTCGCACGACAGAGAGTGGAGAGCACCAGTTCCAACTGTCACAGGACGGGAGAGTGGAGAGCACGAGTTCCAACTGTCGCACGACAGAGAGTGGAGAGCACCAGTTCCAACTGTCACAGGACGGGAGAGTGGAGAGCACGAGTTCCAACTGTCGCACGACAGAGAGTGGAGTGCACCAGTTCCAACTGTCACAGGACAGAGAGTGGAGAGCACCAGTTCCAACTGTCACAGGAGAGAGAGTGGAGAGCACCAGTTCCAACTGTCACAGGACGGGAGAGTGGAGAACACCAGTTCCCACTGTTACAGGAGAGAGAGTGGAGAGCACCAGTTCCAACTGTCACAGGAGAGAGAGTGGAGAGCACCAGTTCCAACTGTCACAGGACGGGAGAGTGGAGAGCACCAGTTCCAACTGTCACAGGACGGGAGAGTGGAGAGCACCAGTTCCTACTGTCACAGGACAGAGAGTGGAGAGCACCTGTTCCAGCTGTCACAGGACGGGAGAGTGGAGAGCACCAGTTCCAACTGTCACAGGAGAGAGAGTGGAGAGCACCAGTTCCAACTGTCACAGGACGGGAGAGTGGAGAGCACCAGTTCCAACTGTCACAGGACGGGAGAGTGGAGAGCACCAGTTCCAACTGTCACAGGACGGGAGAGTGGAGAGCACCAGTTCCAACTGTCACAGGACGGGAGAGTGGAGAGCACCAGTTCCAACTGTCACAGGACAGAGAGTGGAGAGCACCAGTTCCCACTGTCACAGGACGGAGAGTGGAGAGCACTAGTTCCAACTGTCACAGGACGGGAGAGTGGAGAGCACCAGCTCCAATTGTCACAGGACGGGAGAGTGGAGAGCACCAGTTCCAACTGTCACAGGACGGGAGAGTGGAGAGCACCAGTTCCAACTGTCACAGGACAGAGAGTGGAGAGCACCAGTTCTCACTGTCACAGGACAGAGAGTGGAGAGCACCAGTTCCAACTGTCACAGGAGAGAGAGTGGAGAGCACCAGTTCTCACTGTCACAGGACAGAGAGTGGAGAGCACCAGCTCCAACTGTCACAGGACAGAGAGTGGAGAGCACCAGTTCCAACTGTCACAGGACGGAGAGTGGAGAGCACCAGTTCCAACTGTCACAGGAGAGAGAGTGGAGAGCACCAGTTCCAACTGTCACAGGACGGGAGAGTGGAGAGCACCAGTTCCAACTGTCACAGGACGGGAGAGTGGAGAGCACCAGTTCCAACTGTCACAGGACGGGAGAGTGGAGAGCACCAGTTCCAACTGTCACAGGACAGAGAGTGGAGAGCACCAGTTCCAACTGTCACAGGACAGAGAGTGGAGAGCACAAGTTCCAACTGTCACAGGACAGAGAGTGGAGAGCACCAGTTCCAACTGTCACAGAGAGAGAGTGGAGAGCACCAGTTCCAACTGTCACAGGACGGGAGAGTGGAGAGCACCAGTTCCCACTGTCACAGAGAGAGAGTGGAGAGCACCAGTTCCAACTGTCACAGGACGGGAGAGTGGAGAGCACCAGTTCCCACTGTCACAGAGAGAGAGTGGAGAGCACCAGTTCCAACTGTCACAGGACAGAGAGTGGAGAGCAACAGTTCCAACTGTCACAGAGAGAGAGTGGAGAGCACCAGTTCCTACTGTCACAGGACAGAGAGTGGAGAGCACCAGTTCCCACTGTCACAGGACGGGAGAGTGGAGAGCACCAGTTCCCACTGTCACAGAGAGAGAGTGGAGAGCACCAGTTCCCACTGTCACAGGACAGAGAGTGGAGAGCACCAGTTCCAACTGTCACAGAGAGAGAGTGGAGAGCACCAGTTCCAACTGTCACAGGACAGAGAGTGGAGAGCACCAGTTCCAACTGTCACAGAGAGAGAGTGGAGAGCACCAGTTCCAACTGTCACAGGACAGAGAGTGGAGAGCACCAGTTCCAACTGTCACAGGACAGAGAGTGGAGAGCACCAGTTCCCACTGTCACAGGACGGGAGAGTGGAGAGCACCAGTTCCAACTGTCACAGGACGGGAGAGTGGAGAGCACCAGTTCCAATTGTCACAGGACAGAGAGTGGAGAGCACCAGTTCCAACTGTCACAGGACAGAGAGTGGAGAGCACCAGTTCCAACTGTCACAGGAGAGAGAGTGGAGAGCACCAGTTCCTACTGTCACAGGACAGAGAGTGGAGAGCACCAGTTCCAACTGTCACAGAGAGAGAGTGGAGAGCACCAGTTCCAACTGTCACAGGACAGAGAGTGGAGAGCACCAGTTCCAACTGTCACAGGACAGAGAGTGGAGAGCACCAGTTCAAACTGTCACAGGACGGGAGAGTGGAGAGCACCAGTTCCAACTGTCACAGGACAGATAGTGGAGAGCACCAGTTCCAACTGTCACAGGACGGGAGAGTGGAGAGCACCAGTTCCAACTGTCACAGGACAGAGAGTGGAGAGCACCAGTTCCAACTGTCACAGGACAGAGAGTGGAGAGCACCAGTTCCCACTGTCACAGGACAGAGAGTGGAGAGCACCAGTTCCAACTGTCACAGGACGGGAGAGTGGAGAGCACCAGTTCCAATTGTCACAGGACAGAGAGTGGAGAGCACCAGTTCCAACTGTCACAGGACAGAGAGTGGAGAGCACCAGTCCCCACTGTCACAGGACATAGAGTGGAGAGCACCAGTTCAAACTGTCACAGGACGGGACAGTGGAGAGCACCAGTTCCAACTGTCACAGGAGAGAGAGTGGAGAGCACCAGTTCCAACTGTCACAGGACGGGAGAGTGGAGAGCACCAGTTCCTACTGTCACAGGACAGAGAGTGGAGAGCACCAGTTCCCACTGTCACAGGACGGGAGAGTGGAGAGCACCAGTTCCAAATGTCGCACGACGGAGAGTGGAGAGCACCAGTTCCAACTGTCACAGGACGGGAGAGTGGAGAGCACCAGTTCCAAATGTCGCACGACGGAGAGTGGAGAGCACCAGTTCCAACTGTCGCACGACAGAGAGTGGAGAGCACCAGTTCCAACTGTCACAGGACGGGAGAATGGAGAGTACCAGTTCCCACTGTCACAGGACGGGAGAGTGGAGAGCACCAGTTCCTACTGTCAGAGGACAGAGAGTGGAGAGCACCAGTTCCAACTGTCACAGGACAGAGACTGGAGAGCACCAGTTCCAACTGTCGCACGACAGAGAGTGGAGAGCACCAGTTCCAACTGTCACAGGACAGAGACTGGAGAGCACCAGTTCAAACTGTCACAGGACGGGAGTGTGGAGAGCACCAGTTCCCATTGTCACAGGACAGAGAGTGGAGAGTATCAGTTCCTTCTGTCACAGGACGGGAGAGTGGAGAGCACCAGTTCCAACTGTCACGGGACAGAGAGTGGAGAGCACCAGTTCCAACTGTCACAGGACAGAGAGTGGAGAGCACCAGTTCCAACTGTCACAGGACGGGAGAGTGGAGAACATCAGTTCCCACTGTTACAGGAGAGAGAGTGGAGAGCACCAGTTCCAACTGTCACAGGAGAGAGAGTGGAGAGCACCAGTTCCAACTGTCACAGGACGGGAGAGTGGAGAGCACCAGTTCCAACTGTCACAGGACGGGAGAGTGGAGAGCACCAGTTCCAACTGTCACAGGACGGGAGAGTGGAGAGCACCAGTTCCAACTGTCACAGGACGGGAGAGTGGAGAGCACCAGTTCCAACTGTCACAGGACAGAGAGTGGAGAGCACCAGTTCCAACTGTCACAGGACGGGAGAGTGGAGAGCACCATTTCCAACTGTCACAGGACAGAGAGTGGAGAGCACCAGTTCCAACTGTCACAGGACAGAGAGTGGAGAGCACCAGTTCCAACTGTCACAGGACAGAGAGTGGAGAGCACAAGTTCCAACTGTCACAGGACAGAGAGTGGAGAGCACCAGTTCCCACTGTCACAGGACGGGAGAGTGGAGAGCACCAGTTCCCACTGTCACAGAGAGAGAGTGGAGAGCACCAGTTCCCACTGTCACAGGACAGAGAGTGGAGAGCACCAGTTCCAACTGTCACAGAGAGAGAGTGGAGAGCACCAGTTCCAACTGTCACAGGACAGAGAGTGGAGAGCACCAGTTCCAACTGTCACAGAGAGAGAGTGGAGAGCACCAGGTCCAACTGTCACAGGACAGAGAGTGGAGAGCACCAGTTCCAACTGTCACAGGACAGAGAGTGGAGAACACCAGTTCCAACTGTCACAGGACAGAGAGTGGAGAGCACCAGTTCCCACTGTCACAGGACAGAGAGTGGAGAACACCAGTTCCAACTGTCACAGGACAGAGAGTGGAGAGCACCAGTTCCCACTGTCACAGGACGGGAGAGTGGAGAGCACCAGTTCCAACTGTCACAGGACGGGAGAGTGGAGAGCACCAGTTCCAATTGTCACAGGACAGAGAGTGGAGAGCACCAGTTCCAACTGTCACAGGACAGAGAGTGGAGAGCACCAGTTCCAACTGTCACAGGAGAGAGAGTGGAGAGCACCAGTTCCAACTGTCACAGGACAGAGAGTGGAGAGCACCAGTTCCAACTGTCACAGAGAGAGAGTGGAGAGCACCAGTTCCAACTGTCACAGGACAGAGAGTGGAGAGCACCAGTTCCAACTGTCACAGGACAGAGAGTGGAGAGCACCAGTTCAAACTGTCACAGGACGGGAGAGTGGAGAGCACCAGTTCCAACTGTCACAGGACAGATAGTGGAGAGCACCAGTTCCAACTGTCACAGGACGGGAGAGTGGAGAGCACCAGTTCCAACTGTCACAGGACAGAGAGTGGAGAGCACCAGTTCCAACTGTCACAGGACAGAGAGTGGAGAGCACCAGTTCCCACTGTCACAGGACAGAGAGTGGAGAGCACCAGTTCCAACTGTCACAGGACGGGAGAGTGGAGAGCACCAGTTCCAATTGTCACAGGACAGAGAGTGGAGAGCACCAGTTCCAACTGTCACAGGACAGAGAGTGGAGAGCACCAGTTCCAACTGTCACAGAACAGAGAGTGGAGAGCACCTGTTCCCACTGTCACAGGACAGAGAGTGGAGAGCACCAGTTCAAACTGTCACAGGACGGGAGAGTGGAGAGCACCAGTTCCAACTGTCACAGGAGAGAGAGTGGAGAGCACCAGTTCCAACTGTCACAGGACGGGAGAGTGGAGAGCACCAGTTCCAAATGTCGCACGACGGAGAGTGGAGAGCACCAGTTCCAACTGTCGCACGACAGAGAGTGGAGAGCACCAGTTCCAACTGTCACAGGACGGGAGAGTGGAGAGTACCAGTTCCCACTGTCACAGGACGGGAGAGTGGAGAGCACCAGTTCCTACTGTCACAGGACAGAGAGTGGAGAGCACCAGTTCCAACTGTCACAGGACAGAGACTGGAGAGCACCAGTTCCAACTGTCGCACGACAGAGAGTGGAGAGCACCAGTTCCAACTGTCACAGGACAGAGACTGGAGAGCACCAGTTCAAACTGTCACAGGACGGGAGTGTGGAGAGAACCAGTCCCCATTGTCACAGGACAGAGAGTGGAGAGTATCAGTTCCTTCTGTCACAGGACGGGAGAGTGGAGAGCACCAGTTCCAACTGTCACGGGACAGAGAGTGGAGAGCACCAGTTCCAACTGTCACAGGACAGAGAGTGGAGAGCACCAGTTCCAACTGTCGCACGACAGAGAGTGGAGAGCACCAGTTCCAACTGTCACAGGACGGGAGAGTGGAGAGCACCAGTTCCAACTGTCACAGGAGAGAGAGTGGAGAGCACCAGTTCCAACTGTCACAGGACGGGAGAGTGGAGAACACCAGTTCCCACTGTTACAGGAGAGAGAGTGGAGAGCACCAGTTCCAACTGTCACAGGAGAGAGAGTGGAGAGCACCAGTTCCAACTGTCACAGGACGGGAGAGTGGAGAGCACCAGTTCCAACTGTCACAGGAGAGAGAGTGGAGAGCACCAGTTCCAACTGTCACAGGACGGGAGAGTGGAGAACACCAGTTCCCACTGTTACAGGAGAGAGAGTGGAGAGCACCAGTTCCAACTGTCACAGGAGAGAGAGTGGAGAGCACCAGTTCCAACTGTCACAGGACGGGAGAGTGGAGAACACCAGTTCCCACTGTTACAGGAGAGAGAGTGGAGAGCACCAGTTCCAACTGTCACAGGAGAGAGAGTGGAGAGCACCAGTTCCAACTGTCACAGGACGGAGAGTGGAGAGCACCAGTTCCCACTGTCACAGGACAGAGAGTGGAGAGCACCAGTTCCAACTGTCACAGGACGGGAGAGTGGAGAGCACCAGTTCCAACTGTCACAGGACGGGAGAGTGGAGAGCACCAGTTCCAACTGTCACAGGACGGGAGAGTGGAGAGCACCAGTTCCAACTGTCACAGGACAGAGAGTGGAGAGCACCAGTTCCAACTGTCACAGGACGGGAGAGTGGAGAGCACCATTTCCAACTGTCACAGGACAGAGAGTGGAGAGCACCAGTTCCAACTGTCACAGGACAGAGAGTGGAGAGCACCAGTTCCAACTGTCACAGGACAGAGAGTGGAGAGCACCAGTTCCAACTGTCACAGGACAGAGAGTGGAGAGCACCAGTTCCAACTGTCACAGGACGGGAGAGTGGAGAGCACCAGTTCCAACTGTCACAGGACGGAGAGTGGAGAGCACCAGTTCCAACTGTCACAGGAGAGAGAGTGGAGAGCACCAGTTCCAACTGTCACAGGAGAGAGAGTGGAGAGCATCAGTTCCAACTGTCACAGGACAGAGAGTGGAGAGCACCAGTTCCAACTGTCACAGGACAGAGAGTGGAGAGCACCAGTTCCAACTGTCACAGGACGGGAGAGTGGAGAGCACCAGTTCCAACTGTCACAGGACGGAGAGTGGAGAGCACCAGTTCCAACTGTCACAGGACAGTGAGTAGAGAGCACCAGTTCCAACTGTCACAGGACAGAGAGTGGAGAGCACCAGTTCCAACTGTCACAGGACGGGAGAGTGGAGAGCACCAGTTCCAACTGTCACAGGACAGAGAGTGGAGAGCACCAGTTCCCACTGTCACAGGATGGAGAGTGGAGAGCACTAGTTCCAACTGTCACAGGACGGGAGAGTGGAGAGCACCAGCTCCAACTGTCACAGGACGGGAGAGTGGAGAGCACCAGTTCCAACTGTCACAGGACGGAGAGTGGAGAGCACCAGTTCCAACTGTCACAGGAGAGAGAGTGGAGAGCACCAGTTCTCACTGTCACAGGACAGAGAGTGGAGAGCACCAGCTCCAACTGTCACAGGACGGGAGAGTGGAGAGCACCAGTTCCAACTGTCACAGGACGGAGAGTGGAGAGCACCATTTCCAACTGTCACAGGAGAGAGAGTGGAGAGCACCAGTTCCAACTGTCACAGGAGAGAGAGTGGAGAGCACCAGTTCCAACTGTCACAGGACGGGAGAGTGGAGAGCACCAGTTCCAACTGTCACAGGACAGAGAGTGGAGAGCACCAGTTCCAACTGTCACAGGACAGAGAGTGGAGAGCACCAGTTCCAACTGTCACAGGACGGGAGAGTGGAGAGCACCAGTTCCAACTGTCACAGGACGGGAGAGTGGAGAGCACCAGTTCCAACTGTCACAGGAGAGAGAGTGGAGAGCACCAGTTCCCATTGTCACAGGACAGAGAGTGGAGAGCACCAGTTCCAACTGTCACAGGACGGGAGAGTGGAGAGCACCAGTTCCAACTGTCACAGGAGAGAGAGTGGAGAGCACCAGTGCCAACTGTCACAGGACGGGAGAGTGGAGAGCACCAGTTCCAAATGTCGCACGACGGAGAGTGGAGAGCACCAGTTCCAACTGTCACAGGACGGGAGAGTGGAGAGCACCAGTTCCAACTGTCACAGGACGGGAGAGTGGAGAGCACCAGCTCCAACTGTCACAGGACGGGAGAGTGGAGAGCACCAGTTCCAACTGTCACAGGACGGAGAGTGGAGAGCACCAGTTCCAACTGTCACAGGAGAGAGAGTGGAGGGCACCAGTTCTCACTGTCACAGGACAGAGAGTGGAGAGCACCAGTTCCAACTGTCACAGGAGAGAGAGTGGAGAGCACCAGTTCTCACTGTCACAGGACAGAGAGTGGAGAGCACCAGCTCCAACTGTCACAGGACGGGAGAGTGGAGAGCACCAGTTCCAACTGTCACAGGACGGAGAGTGGAGAGCACCAGTTCCAACTGTCACAGGAGAGAGAGTGGAGAGCACCAGTTCCAACTGTCACAGGAGAGAGAGTGGAGAGCACCAGTTCCAACTGTCACAGGACGGGAGAGTGGAGAGCACCAGTTCCAACTGTCACAGGACAGAGAGTGGAGAGCACCAGTTCCAACTGTCACAGGACAGAGAGTGGAGAGCACCAGTTCCAACTGTCACAGGACGGGAGAGTGGAGAGCACCAGTTCCAACTGTCACAGGACGGGAGAGTGGAGAGCACCAGTTCCAACTGTCACAGGACGGGAGAGTGGAGAGCACCAGTTCCAACTGTCACAGGACAGAGAGTGGAGAGCACCAGTTCCAACTGTCACAGGACAGAGAGTGGAGAGCACCAGTTCCAACTGTCACAGGACAGAGAGTGGAGAGCACCAGTTCCAACTGTCACAGAGAGAGAGTGGAGAGCACCAGTTCCAACTGTCACAGGACGGGAGAGTGGAGAGCACCAGTTCCCACTGTCACAGAGAGAGAGTGGAGAGCACCAGTTCCAACTGTCACAGGACGGGAGAGTGGAGAGCACCAGTTCCCACTGTCACAGAGAGAGAGTGGAGAGCACCAGTTCCAACTGTCACAGGACAGAGAGTGGAGAGCAACAGTTCCAACTGTCACAGAGAGAGAGTGGAGAGCACCAGTTCCTACTGTCACAGGACAGAGAGTGGAGAGCACCAGTTCCCACTGTCACAGGACGGGAGAGTGGAGAGCACCAGTTCCCACTGTCACAGAGAGAGAGTGGAGAGCACCAGTTCCCACTGTCACAGGACAGAGAGTGGAGAGCACCAGTTCCAACTGTCACAGAGAGAGAGTGGAGAGCACCAGTTCCAACTGTCACAGGACAGAGAGTGGAGAGCACCAGTTCCAACTGTCACAGAGAGAGAGTGGAGAGCACCAGTTCCAACTGTCACAGGACAGAGAGTGGAGAGCACCAGTTCCAACTGTCACAGGACAGAGAGTGGAGAGCACCAGTTCCCACTGTCACAGGACGGGAGAGTGGAGAGCACCAGTTCCAACTGTCACAGGACGGGAGAGTGGAGAGCACCAGTTCCAATTGTCACAGGACAGAGAGTGGAGAGCACCAGTTCCAACTGTCACAGGACAGAGAGTGGAGAGCACCAGTTCCAACTGTCACAGGAGAGAGAGTGGAGAGCACCAGTTCCAACTGTCACAGGACAGAGAGTGGAGAGCACCAGTTCCAACTGTCACAGAGAGAGAGTGGAGAGCACCAGTTCCAACTGTCACAGGACAGAGAGTGGAGAGCACCAGTTCCAACTGTCACAGGACAGAGAGTGGAGAGCACCAGTTCAAACTGTCACAGGACGGGAGAGTGGAGAGCACCAGTTCCAACTGTCACAGGACAGATAGTGGAGAGCACCAGTTCCAACTGTCACAGGACGGGAGAGTGGAGAGCACCAGTTCCAACTGTCACAGGACAGAGAGTGGAGAGCACCAGTTCCAACTGTCACAGGACAGAGAGTGGAGAGCACCAGTTCCAACTGTCACAGGACAGAGAGTGGAGAGCACCAGTTCCAACTGTCACAGGACAGAGAGTGGAGAGCACCAGTTCCAACTGTCACAGGACAGAGAGTGGAGAGCACCAGTTCCCACTGTCACAGGACAGAGAGTGGAGAGCACCAGTTCCAACTGTCACAGGACGGGAGAGTGGAGAGCACCAGTTCCAATTGTCACAGGACAGAGAGTGGAGAGCACCAGTTCCAACTGTCACAGGACAGAGAGTGGAGAGCACCAGTTCCAACTGTCACAGGACAGAGAGTGGAGAGCACCAGTTCCCACTGTCACAGGACAGAGAGTGGAGAGCACCAGTTCAAACTGTCACAGGACGGGAGAGTGGAGAGCACCAGTTCCAACTGTCACAGGAGAGAGAGTGGAGAGCACCAGTTCCAACTGTCACAGGACGGGAGAGTGGAGAGCACCAGTTCCAAATGTCGCACGACGGAGAGTGGAGAGCACCAGTTCCAACTGTCGCACGACAGAGAGTGGAGAGCACCAGTTCCAACTGTCACAGGACGGGAGAGTGGAGAGTACCAGTTCCCACTGTCACAGGACGGGAGAGTGGAGAGCACCAGTTCCTACTGTCACAGGACAGAGAGTGGAGAGCACCAGTTCCAACTGTCACAGGACAGAGACTGGAGAGCACCAGTTCCAACTGTCGCACGACAGAGAGTGGAGAGCACCAGTTCCAACTGTCACAGGACAGAGACTGGAGAGCACCAGTTCAAACTGTCACAGGACGGGAGTGTGGAGAGCACCAGTTCCCATTGTCACAGGACAGAGAGTGGAGAGTATCAGTTCCTTCTGTCACAGGACGGGAGAGTGGAGAGCACCAGTTCCAACTGTCACGGGACAGAGAGTGGAGAGCACCAGTTCCAACTGTCACAGGACAGAGAGTGGAGAGCACCAGTTCCAACTGTCGCACGACAGAGAGTGGAGAGCACCAGTTCCAACTGTCACAGGACGGGAGAGTGGAGAGCACCAGTTCCAACTGTCACAGGAGAGAGAGTGGAGAGCACCAGTTCCAACTGTCACAGGACGGGAGAGTGGAGAACACCAGTTCCCACTGTTACAGGAGAGAGAGTGGAGAGCACCAGTTCCAACTGTCACAGGAGAGAGAGTGGAGAGCACCAGTTCCAACTGTCACAGGACGGGAGAGTGGAGAGCACCAGTTCCAACTGTCACAGGACGGGAGAGTGGAGAGCACCAGTTCCAACTGTCACAGGACGGGAGAGTGGAGAGCACCAGTTCCAACTGTCACAGGACGGGAGAGTGGAGAGCACCAGTTCCAACTGTCACAGGACAGAGAGTGGAGAGCACCAGTTCCAACTGTCACAGGACGGGAGAGTGGAGAGCACCATTTCCAACTGTCACAGGACAGAGAGTGGAGAGCACCAGTTCCAACTGTCACAGGACAGAGAGTGGAGAGCACCAGTTCCAACTGTCACAGGACAGAGAGTGGAGAGCACCAGTTCCAACTGTCACAGGACAGAGAGTGGAGAGCACCAGTTCCAACTGTCACAGGACGGGAGAGTGGAGAGCACCAGTTCCAACTGTCACAGGACGGAGAGTGGAGAGCACCAGTTCCAACTGTCACAGGAGAGAGAGTGGAGAGCACCAGTTCCAACTGTCACAGGAGAGAGAGTGGAGAGCATCAGTTCCAACTGTCACAGGACAGAGAGTGGAGAGCACCAGTTCCAACTGTCACAGGACAGAGAGTGGAGAGCACCAGTTCCAACTGTCACAGGACGGGAGAGTGGAGAGCACCAGTTCCAACTGTCACAGGACGGAGAGTGGAGAGCACCAGTTCCAACTGTCACAGGACAGAGAGTAGAGAGCACCAGTTCCAACTGTCACAGGACAGAGAGTGGAGAGCACCAGTTCACACTGTCACAGGACGGGAGAGTGGAGAGCACCAGTTCCAACTGTCACAGGACGGGAGAGTGGAGAGCACCAGTTCCAACTGTCACAGGAAGGGAGAGTGGAGAGCACCAGTTCCAACTGTCACAGGACGGGAGAGTGGAGAGCACCAGTTCCAACTGTCACAGGACAGAGAGTGGAGAGCACCAGTTCCAACTGTCACAGGAGAGAGAGTGGAGAGCACCAGTTCCCACTGTCACAGGACGGAGAGTGGAGAGCACTAGTTCCAACTGTCACAGGACGGGAGAGTGGAGAGCACCAGCTCCAACTGTCACAGGACGGGAGAGTGGAGAGCAACAGTTCCAACTGTCACAGGACAGAGAGTGGAGAGCACCAGTTCCAACTGTCACAGGAGAGAGAGTGGAGAGCACCAGTTCTCACTGTCACAGGACGGGAGAGTGGAGAGCACCAGTTCCAACTGTCACAGGACAGAGAGTGGAGAGCACCAGTTCCAACTGTCACAGGACGGGAGAGTGGAGAGCACCAGCTCCAACTGTCACAGGACGGGAGAGTGGAGAGCACCAGTTCCAACTGTCACAGGACGGAGAGTGGAGAGCACCAGTTCCAACTGTCACAGGAGAGAGAGTGGAGAGCACCAGTTCCAACTGTCACAGGAGAGAGAGTGGAGAGCACCAGTTCCAACTGTCACAGGACGGGAGAGTGGAGAGCACCAGTTCCAACTGTCACAGGACAGAGAGTGGAGAGCACCAGTTCCAACTGTCACAGGACAGAGAGTGGAGAGCACCAGTTCCAACTGTCACAGGACGGGAGAGTGGAGAGCACCAGTTCCAACTGTCACAGGACGGGAGAGTGGAGAGCACCAGTTCCAACTGTCACAGGAGAGAGAGTGGAGAGCACCAGTTCCCATTGTCACAGGACAGAGATTGGAGAGCACCAGTTCCAACTGTCACAGGACGGGAGAGTGGAGAGCACCAGTTCCAACTGTCACAGGAGAGAGAGTGGAGAGCACCAGTGCCAACTGTCACAGGACGGGAGAGTGGAGAGCACCAGTTCCAAATGTCGCACGACGGAGAGTGGAGAGCACCAGTTCCAACTGTCACAGGACAGAGAGTGGAGAGCACCAGTTCCAACTGTCACAGCAGAGAGAGTGGAGAGCACCAGTTCCCATTGTCACAGGACGGGAGAGTGGAGAGCACCAGTTCCCACTGTCACAGGACGGGAGAGTGGAGAGCACCAGTTCCAACTGTCACAGGACGGGAGAGTGGAGAGCACCAGTTCCAACTGTCACAGGAGAGAGAGTGGAGAGCACCAGTGCCAACTGTCACAGGACGGGAGAGTGGAGAGCACCAGTTCCAACTGTCACAGGACGGGAGAGTGGAGAGCACCAGTTCCAACTGTCACAGGACGGGAGAGTGGAGAGCACCAGTTCCAACTGTCACAGGACGGGAGAGTGGAGAGCACCAGTTCCAACTGTCACAGGACGGGAGAGTGGAGAGCACCAGTTCCAACTGTCACAGGACAGAGAGTGGAGAGCACCAGTTCCAACTGTCACAGGACGGGAGAGTGGAGAGCACCATTTCCAACTGTCACAGGACAGAGAGTGGAGAGCACCAGTTCCAACTGTCACAGGACAGAGAGTGGAGAGCACCAGTTCCAACTGTCACAGGACAGAGAGTGGAGAGCACCAGTTCCAACTGTCACAGGACAGAGAGTGGAGAGCACCAGTTCCAACTGTCACAGGACGGGAGAGTGGAGAGCAACAGTTCCAACTGTCACAGGACGGAGAGTGGAGAGCACCAGTTCCAACTGTCACAGGAGAGAGAGTGGAGAGCACCAGTTCCAACTGTCACAGGAGAGAGAGTGGAGAGCATCAGTTCCAACTGTCACAGGACAGAGAGTGGAGAGCACCAGTTCCAACTGTCACAGGACGGGAGAGTGGAGAGCACCAGCTCCAACTGTCACAGGACGGGAGAGTGGAGAGCAACAGTTCCAACTGTCACAGGACAGAGAGTGGAGAGCACCAGTTCCAACTGTCACAGGAGAGAGAGTGGAGAGCACCAGTTCTCACTGTCACAGGACGGGAGAGTGGAGAGCACCAGTTCCAACTGTCACAGGACAGAGAGTGGAGAGCACCAGTTCCAACTGTCACAGGACGGGAGAGTGGAGAGCACCAGCTCCAACTGTCACAGGACGGGAGAGTGGAGAGCACCAGTTCCAACTGTCACAGGACGGAGAGTGGAGAGCACCAGTTCCAACTGTCACAGGAGAGAGAGTGGAGAGCACCAGTTCCAACTATCACAGGAGAGAGAGTGGAGAGCACCAGTTCCAACTGTCACAGGACGGGAGAGTGGAGAGCACCAGTTCCAACTGTCACAGGACAGAGAGTGGAGAGCACCAGTTCCAACTGTCACAGGACAGAGAGTGGAGAGCACCAGTTCCAACTGTCACAGGACGGGAGAGTGGAGAGCACCAGTTCCAACTGTCACAGGACGGGAGAGTGGAGAGCACCAGTTCCAACTGTCACAGGAGAGAGAGTGGAGAGCACCAGTTCCCATTGTCACAGGACAGAGAGTGGAGAGCACCAGTTCCAACTGTCACAGGACGGGAGAGTGGAGAGCACCAGTTCCAACTGTCACAGGAGAGAGAGTGGAGAGCACCAGTGCCAACTGTCACAGGACGGGAGAGTGGAGAGCACCAGTTCCAAATGTCGCACGACGGAGAGTGGAGAGCACCAGTTCCAACTGTCACAGGACAGAGAGTGGAGAGCACCAGTTCCAACTGTCACAGCAGAGAGAGTGGAGAGCACCAGTTCCCATTGTCACAGGACAGAGAGTGGAGAGCACCAGTTCCAACTGTCACAGGACAGAGAGTGGAGAGCACCAGTTCCAACTGTCACAGCAGAGAGAGTGGAGAGCACCAGTTCCCATTGTCACAGGACAGAGAGTGGAGAGCACCAGTTCCAACTGTCACAGGACGGGAGAGTGGAGAGCACCAGTTCCAACTGTCACAGGAGAGAGAGTGGAGAGCACCAGTGCCAACTGTCACAGGACGGGAGAGTGGAGAGCACCAGTTCCAAATGTCGCACGACGGAGAGTGGAGAGCACCAGTTCCAACTGTCACAGGACAGAGAGTGGAGAGCACCAGTTCCCACTGTCACAGGACGGGAGAGTGGAGAGCACCAGTTCCAACTGTCACAGGACGGGAGAGTGGAGAGCACCAGTTCCAACTGTCACAGGACGGGAGAGTGGAGAGCACCAGTTCCAACTGTCACAGGAGAGAGAGTGGAGAGCACCAGTGCCAACTGTCACAGGACGGGAGAGTGGAGAGCACCAGTTCCAACTGTCACAGGACGGGAGAGTGGAGAGCACCAGTTCCAACTGTCACAGGACGGGAGAGTGGAGAGCACCAGTTCCAACTGTCACAGGACGGGAGAGTGGAGAGCACCAGTTCCAACTGTCACAGGACGGGAGAGTGGAGAGCACCAGTTCCAACTGTCACAGGACAGAGAGTGGAGAGCACCAGTTCCCACTGTCACAGGACGGGAGAGTGGAGAGCACCAGTTCCAACTGTCACAGGACGGAGAGTGGAGAGCACCAGTTCCAACTGTCACAGGACAGAGAGTGGAGAGCACCAGTTCCAACTGTCACAGGACGGGAGAGTGGAGAGCACCAGTTCCAACTGTCACAGGACAGAGAGTGGAGAGCACCATTTCCAACTGTCACAGGACAGAGAGTGGAGAGCACCAGTTCCAACTGTCACAGGACAGAGAGTGGAGAGCACCAGTTCCAACTGTCACAGGACAGAGAGTGGAGAGCACCAGTTCCAACTGTCACAGGACAGAGAGTGGAGAGCACCAGTTCCAACTGTCACAGGACAGAGAGTGGAGAGCACCAGTTCCAACTGTCACAGGACAGAGAGTGGAGAGCACCAGTTCCAACTGACACAGGACAGAGAGTGGAGAGCACCAGTTCCAACTGTCACAGGAGAGAGAGTGGAGAGCACCAGTTCCAACTGTCACAGGACGGGAGAGTGGAGAGCAACAGTTCCAACTGTCACAGGACGGAGAGTGGAGAGCACCAGTTCCAACTGTCACAGGAGAGAGAGTGGAGAGCACCAGTTCCAACTGTCACAGGAGAGAGAGTGGAGAGCATCAGTTCCAACTGTCACAGGACAGAGAGTGGAGAGCACCAGTTCCAACTGTCACAGGACAGAGAGTGGAGAGCACCAGTTCCAACTGTCACAGGACGGGAGAGTGGAGAGCACCAGTTCCAACTGTCACAGGACGGAGAGTGGAGAGCACCAGTTCCAACTGTCACAGGACAGAGAGTAGAGAGCACCAGTTCCAACTGTCACAGGACAGAGAGTGGAGAGCACCAGTTCACACTGTCACAGGACAGGAGAGTGGAGAGCACCAGTTCCAACTGTCACAGGACGGGAGAGTGGAGAGCACCAGTTCCAACTGTCACAGGACGGGAGAGTGGAGAGCACCAGTTCCAACTGTCACAGGACGGGAGAGTGGAGAGCACCAGTTCCAACTGTCACAGGAGAGAGAGTGGAGAGCACCAGTTCCAACTGTCACAGGACGGAGAGTGGAGAGCACTAGTTCCAACTGTCACAGGACGGGAGAGTGGAGAGCACCAGCTCCAACTGTCACAGGACGGGAGAGTGGAGAGCACCAGTTCCAACTGTCACAGGACGGAGAGTGGAGAGCACCAGTTCCAACTGTCACAGGAGAGAGAGTGGAGAGCACCAGTTCTCACTGTCACAGGACAGAGAGTGGAGAGCACCAGCTCCAACTGTCACAGGACGGGAGAGTGGAGAGCACCAGTTCCAACTGTCACAGGACGGAGAGTGGAGAGCACCAGTTCCAACTGTCACAGGAGAGAGAGTGGAGAGCACCAGTTCCAACTGTCACAGGAGAGAGAGTGGAGAGCACCAGTTCCAACTGTCACAGGACGGGAGAGTGGAGAGCACCAGTTCCAACTGTCACAGGACAGAGAGTGGAGAGCACCAGTTCCAACTGTCACAGGACAGAGAGTGGAGAGCACCAGTTCCAACTGTCACAGGACGGGAGAGTGGAGAGCACCAGTTCCAACTGTCACAGGACAGAGAGTGGAGAGCACCAGTTCCAACTGTCACAGGAGAGAGAGTGGAGAGCACCAGTTCCCATTGTCACAGGACAGAGAGTGGAGAGCACCAGTTCCAACTGTCACAGGACGGGAGAGTGGAGAGCACCAGTTCCAACTGTCACAGGAGAGAGAGTGGAGAGCACCAGTGCCAACTGTCACAGGACGGGAGAGTGGAGAGCACCAGTTCCAAATGTCGCACGACGGAGAGTGGAGAGCACCAGTTCCAACTGTCACAGGACGGGAGAGTGGAGAGCACCAGTTCCAACTGTCACAGGACGGGAGAGTGGAGAGCACCAGTTCCAACTGTCACAGCAGAGAGAGTGGAGAGCACCAGTTCCCATTGTCACAGGACGGGAGAGTGGAGAGCAGCAGTTCCAACTGTCACAGGACGGGAGAGTGGAGAGCACCAGTTCCTACTGTCACAGGACAGAGAGTGGAGAGCACCAGTTCCAACTGTCACAGGACAGAGAGTGGAGAGCACCAGTTCCCACTGTCACAGGACAGAGAGTGGAGAGCACCAGTTCCAACTGTCACAGGACGGGAGAGTGGAGAGCACCAGTTCCAACTGTCACAGGAGAGAGAGTGGAGAGCACCAGTGCCAACTGTCACAGGACGGGAGAGTGGAGAGCACCAGTTCCAAATGTCGCACGACGGAGAGTGGAGAGCACCAGTTCCAACTGTCGCACGACAGAGAGTGGAGAGCACCAGTTCCAACTGTCACAGGACGGGAGAGTGGAGAGTACCAGTTCCCACTGTCACAGGACGGGAGAGTGGAGAGCACCAGTTCCTACTGTCACAGGACAGAGAGTGGAGAGCACCAGTTCCAACTGTCACAGGACAGAGACTGGAGAGCACCAGTTCCAACTGTCGCACGACAGAGAGTGGAGAGCACCAGTTCCAACTGTCACAGGACAGAGACTGGAGAGCACCAGTTCAAACTGTCACAGGACGGGAGTGTGGAGAGCACCAGTTCCCATTGTCACAGGACAGAGAGTGGAGAGTACCAGTTCCTTCTGTCACAGGACGGGAGAGTGGAGAGCACCAGTTCCAACTGTCACGGGACAGAGAGTGGAGACACCAGTTCCAACTGTCACAGGACAGAGAGTGGAGAGCACCAGTTCCAACTGTCGCACGACAGAGAGTGGAGAGCACCAGTTCCAACTGTCACAGGACGGGAGAGTGGAGAGCACCAGTTCCAACTGTCACAGGAGAGAGAGTGGAGAGCACCAGTTCCAACTGTCACAGGACGGGAGAGTGGAGAACACCAGTTCCCACTGTTACAGGAGAGAGAGTGGAGAGCACCAGTTCCAACTGTCACAGGAGAGAGAGTGGAGAGCACCAGTTCCAACTGTCACAGGACGGGAGAGTGGAGAGCACCAGTTCCAACTGTCACAGGACGGGAGATGGAGAGCACCAGTTCCAACTGTCACAGGACGGGAGAGTGGAGAGCACCAGTTCCAACTGTCACAGGACGGGAGAGTGGAGAGCACCATTTCCAACTGTCACAGGACAGAGAGTGGAGAGCACCAGTTCCAACTGTCACAGGACAGAGAGTGGAGAGCACCAGTTCCAACTGTCACAGGACAGAGAGTGGAGAGCATCAGTTCCAACTGTCACAGGACAGAGAGTGGAGAGCACCAGTTCCAACTGTCACAGGACAGAGAGTGGAGAGCACCAGTTCCAACTGTCACAGGACGGGAGAGTGGAGAGCACCAGTTCCAACTGTCACAGGACGGAGAGTGGAGAGCACCAGTTCCAACTGTCACAGGACGGGAGAGTGGAGAGCACCAGTTCCAACTGTCACAGGACGGAGAGTGGAGAGCACCAGTTCACACTGTCACAGGACGGGAGAGTGGAGAGCACCAGTTCCAACTGTCACAGGACGGGAGAGTGGAGAGCACCAGTTCCAACTGTCACAGGACGGGAGAGTGGAGAGCACCAGTTCCAACTGTCACAGGACGGGAGAGTGGAGAGCACCAGTTCCCACTGTCACAGGACAGAGAGTGGAGAGCACCAGTTCTCACTGTCACAGGACAGAGAGTGGAGAGAACCAGTTCCAACTGTCACAGGACAGAGAGTGGAGAGCACCAGTTCCAACTGTCACAGGACAGAGAGTGGAGAGCACCAGTTCCAACTGTCACAGGACGGGAGAGTGGAGAGCACCAGTTCCAACTGTCACAGGACGGGAGAGTGGAGAGCACCAGTTCCAACTGTCACAGGATGGGAGAGTGGAGAGCACCAGTTCCAACTGTCACAGGACGGGAGAGTGGAGAGCACCAGTTCCCATTGTCACAGGATGGGAGTGTGGAGAGCACCAGTTCCAACTGTCACAGGACGGGAGAGTGGAGAGCACCAGTTCCAACTGTCACAGGACGGGAGAGTGGAGAGCACCAGTTCCAACTGTCACAGAGAGAGAGTGGAGAGCACCAGTTCCAACTGTCACAGGACGGGAGAGTGGAGAGCACCAGTTCCCACTGTCACAGAGAGAGAGTGGAGAGCACCAGTTCCAACTGTCACAGGACGGGAGAGTGGAGAGCACCAGTTCCCACTGTCACAGGACGGGAGAGTGGAGAGCACCAGTTCCAACTGTCACAGGACAGAGAGTGGAGAGCACCAGTTCCAACTGTCACAGGACAGAGAGTGGAGAGCACCAGTTCCAACTGTCACAGGACAGAGATTGGAGAGCACCAGTTCCAACTGTCGCAGGACGGGAGAGTGGAGAGCACCAGT
This sequence comes from Pristiophorus japonicus, assembly GCF_044704955.1. Taxonomy (NCBI): domain Eukaryota; kingdom Metazoa; phylum Chordata; class Chondrichthyes; family Pristiophoridae; genus Pristiophorus; species Pristiophorus japonicus. The sequence goes on along the minus strand of NC_091991.1, from coordinate 93,928,122 downwards.
TCCGACTGTCACAGGACAGAGAGTGGAGAGCACCAGTTCCAACTGTCACAGGACGGGAGAGTGGAGAGCACCAGTTCCAACTGTCACAGGACAGAGAGTGGAGAGCACCAGTTCCAACTGTCACAGGACAGAGAATGGAGAGCACCAGTTCCAACTGTCACAGGACAGAGAGTGGAGAGCACCAGTTCCCACTGTCACAGGACAGAGAGTGGAGAGCACCAGTTCCAACTGTCACAGGACAGAGAGTGGAGAGCACCAGTTCCAACTGTCACAGGACGGGAGAGTGGAGAGCACCAGTTCCAACTGTCACAGGACGGGAGAGTGGAGAGCACCAGTTCCAACTGTCACAGGAGAGAGAGTGGAGAGCACCAGTTCCCATTGTCACAGGACAGAGAGTGGAGAGCACCAGTTCCAACTGTCACAGGACGGAGGGTGGAGAGCACCATTTCCAACTGTCACAGGACAGAGAGTGGAGAGCACCAGTTCCAACTGTCGCACGACAGAGAGTGGAGAGCACCAGTTCCAACTGTCACAGGACGGGAGAGTGGAGAGCACGAGTTCCAACTGTCGCACGACAGAGAGTGGAGAGCACCAGTTCCAACTGTCACAGGACGGGAGAGTGGAGAGCACGAGTTCCAACTGTCGCACGACAGAGAGTGGAGTGCACCAGTTCCAACTGTCACAGGACAGAGAGTGGAGAGCACCAGTTCCAACTGTCACAGGAGAGAGAGTGGAGAGCACCAGTTCCAACTGTCACAGGACGGGAGAGTGGAGAACACCAGTTCCCACTGTTACAGGAGAGAGAGTGGAGAGCACCAGTTCCAACTGTCACAGGAGAGAGAGTGGAGAGCACCAGTTCCAACTGTCACAGGACGGGAGAGTGGAGAGCACCAGTTCCAACTGTCACAGGACGGGAGAGTGGAGAGCACCAGTTCCTACTGTCACAGGACAGAGAGTGGAGAGCAACAGTTCCAACTGTCACAGGACGGGAGAGTGGAGAGCACCAGTTCCAACTGTCACAGGACGGGAGAGTGGAGAGCACGAGTTCCAACTGTCGCACGACAGAGAGTGGAGTGCACCAGTTCCAACTGTCACAGGACAGAGAGTGGAGAGCACCAGTTCCAACTGTCACAGGAGAGAGAGTGGAGAGCACCAGTTCCAACTGTCACAGGACGGGAGAGTGGAGAACACCAGTTCCCACTGTTACAGGAGAGAGAGTGGAGAGCACCAGTTCCAACTGTCACAGGAGAGAGAGTGGAGAGCACCAGTTCCAACTGTCACAGGACGGGAGAGTGGAGAGCACCAGTTCCAACTGTCACAGGACGGGAGAGTGGAGAGCACCAGTTCCTACTGTCACAGGACAGAGAGTGGAGAGCACCAGTTCCAACTGTCACAGGACGGGAGAGTGGAGAGCACCAGTTCCAACTGTCACAGGAGAGAGAGTGGAGAGCACCAGTTCCAACTGTCACAGGACGGGAGAGTGGAGAGCACCAGTTCCAACTGTCACAGGACGGGAGAGTGGAGAGCACCAGTTCCAACTGTCACAGGACAGAGAGTGGAGAGCACCAGTTCCAACTGTCACAGGACAGAGAGTGGAGAGCACCAGTACCCACTGTCACAGGACAGAGAGTGGAGAGCACCAGTTCCAACTGTCACAGGACGGGAGAGTGGAGAGCACCAGTTCCAACTGTCACAGGAGAGAGAGTGGAGAGCACCAGTTCCAACTGTCACAGGAGAGAGAGTGGAGAGCACCAGTTCTCACTGTCACAGGACAGAGAGTGGAGAGCATCAGTTCCAACTGTCACAGGAGAGAGAGTGGAGAGCACCAGTTCTCACTGTCACAGGACAGAGAGTGGAGAGCACCAGCTCCAACTGTCACAGGACGGGAGAGTGGAGAGCACCAGTTCCAACTGTCACAGGACGGAGAGTGGAGAGCACCAGTTCCAACTGTCACAGGAGAGAGAGTGGAGAGCACCAGTTCCAACTGTCACAGGAGAGAGAGTGGAGAGCACCAGTTCCAACTGTCACAGGACGGGAGAGTGGAGAGCACCAGTTCCAACTGTCACAGGACGGGAGAGTGGAGAGCACCAGTTCCCACTGTCACAGGACAGAGAGTGGAGAGCACCAGTTCCAACTGTCACAGGACGGGAGAGTGGAGAGCACCAGTTCCAACTGTCACAGGACGGGAGAGTGGAGAGCACCAGTTCCAACTGTCACAGGACGGGAGAGTGGAGAGCACCAGTTCCAACTGTCACAGGACGGGAGAGTGGAGAGCACCAGTTCCAACTGTCACAGGACGGGAGAGTGGAGAGCACCAGTTCCAACTGTCACAGGACGGGAGAGTGGAGAGCACCAGTTCCCACTGTCACAGGACAGAGAGTGGAGAGCACCAGTTCCAACTGTCACAGGACGGGAGAGTGGAGAGCACCAGTTCCAACTGTCACAGGACGGGAGATTGGAGAGCAACAGTTCCCACTGTCACAGGACGGAGAGTGGAGAGCACCAGTTCCAACTGTCACAGGACGGGAGAGTGGAGAGCACCAGTTCCAACTGTCGCAGGACGGGAGAGTGGAGAGCACCAGTTCCCACTGTCACAGGACAGAGAGTGGAGAGCACCAGTTCCAACTGTCACAGGACAGAGAGTGGAGAGCACCAGTTCCAACTGTCACAGGACGGGAGAGTGGAGAGCACCAGTTCCAACTGTCACAGGAGAGAGAGTGGAGAGCACCATTTCCAACTGTCACAGGACAGAGAGTGGAGAGCACCAGTTCCAACTGTCGCACGACAGAGAGTGGAGAGCACCAGTTCCAACTGTCGCAGGACGGGAGAGTGGAGAGCACCAGTTCCCACTGTCACAGGACAGAGAGTGGAGAGCACCAGTTCCAACTGTCACAGGACAGAGAGTGGAGAGCACCAGTTCCAACTGTCACAGGACGGGAGAGTGGAGAGCACCAGTTCCAACTGTCACAGGAGAGAGAGTGGAGAGCACCATTTCCAACTGTCACAGGACAGAGAGTGGAGAGCACCAGTTCCAACTGTCGCACGACAGAGAGTGGAGAGCACCAGTTCCAACTGTCACAGGACGGGAGAGTGGAGAGCACGAGTTCCAACTGTCGCACGACAGAGAGTGGAGAGCACCAGTTCCAACTGTCACAGGACGGGAGAGTGGAGAGCACGAGTTCCAACTGTCGCACGACAGAGAGTGGAGTGCACCAGTTCCAACTGTCACAGGACAGAGAGTGGAGAGCACCAGTTCCAACTGTCACAGGAGAGAGAGTGGAGAGCACCAGTTCCAACTGTCACAGGACGGGAGAGTGGAGAACACCAGTTCCCACTGTTACAGGAGAGAGAGTGGAGAGCACCAGTTCCAACTGTCACAGGAGAGAGAGTGGAGAGCACCAGTTCCAACTGTCACAGGACGGGAGAGTGGAGAGCACCAGTTCCAACTGTCACAGGACGGGAGAGTGGAGAGCACCAGTTCCTACTGTCACAGGACAGAGAGTGGAGAGCACCAGTTCCAACTGTCACAGGACGGGAGAGTGGAGAGCACCAGTTCCAACTGTCAAAGGAGAGAGAGTGGAGAGCACCAGTTCCAACTGTCACAGGACGGGAGAGTGGAGAGCACCAGTTCCAACTGTCACAGGACGGGAGAGTGGAGAGCACCAGTTCCAACTGTCACAGGACGGGAGAGTGGAGAGCACCAGTTCCCACTGTCACAGGACAGAGAGTGGAGAGCACCAGTTCCAACTGTCACAGAGAGAGAGTGGAGAGCACCAGTTCCAACTGTCACAGGACAGAGAGTGAAGAGCACCAGTTCCAACTGTCACAGAGAGAGAGTGGAGAGCACCAGTTCCAACTGTCACAGGACAGAGAGTGGAGAGCACCAGTTCCCACTGTCACAGGACAGAGAGTGGAGAGCACCAGTTCCCACTGTCACAGGACAGAGAGTGGAGAGCACCAGTTCCAACTGTCACAGGACAGAGAGTGGAGAGCACCAGTTCCAACTGTCACAGGACAGAGAGTGGAGAGCACCAGTTCCAACTGTCACAGGACAGAGAGTGGAGAGCACCAGTTCCAACTGTCACAGGACAGAGAGTGGAGAGCACCAGTTCAAACTGTCACAGGACGGGAGAGTGGAGAGCACCAGTTCCAACTGTCACAGGACAGATAGTGGAGAGCACCAGTTCCAACTGTCACAGGACGGGAGAGTGGAGAGCACCAGTTCCAACTGTCACAGGACAGAGAGTGGAGAGCACCAGTTCCAACTGTCACAGGACAGAGATTGGAGAGCACCAGTTCCAACTGTCGCAGGACGGGAGAGTGGAGAGCACCAGTTCCCACTCTCACAGGACAGAGAGTGGAGAGCACCAGTTCCAACTGTCACAGGACGGGAGAGTGGAGAGCACCAGTTCCAACTGTCACAGGACAGAGAGTGGAGAGCACCAGTTCCAACTGTCACAGGACAGAGAATGGAGAGCACCAGTTCCAACTGTCACAGGACAGAGAGTGGAGAGCACCAGTTCCCACTGTCACAGGACAGAGAGTGGAGAGCACCAGTTCCAACTGTCACAGGACAGAGAGTGGAGAGCACCAGTTCCAACTGTCACAGGACGGGAGAGTGGAGAGCACCAGTTCCAACTGTCACAGGACGGGAGAGTGGAGAGCACCAGTTCCAACTGTCACAGGAGAGAGAGTGGAGAGCACCAGTTCCCATTGTCACAGGACAGAGAGTGGAGAGCACCAGTTCCAACTGTCACAGGACGGAGAGTGGAGAGCACCATTTCCAACTGTCACAGGACAGAGAGTGGAGAGCACCAGTTCCAACTGTCGCACGACAGAGATTGGAGAGCACCAGTTCCAACTGTCACAGGACGGGAGAGTGGAGAGCACCAGTTCCAACTGTCACAGGACGGGAGAGTGGAGAGCACGAGTTCCAACTGTCGCACGACAGAGAGTGGAGTGCACCAGTTCCAACTGTCACAGGACAGAGAGTGGAGAGCACCAGTTCCAACTGTCACAGGACAGAGAGTGGAGAGCACCAGTTCCAACTGTCACAGGACAGAGAGTGGAGAGCACCAGTTCCCACTGTCACAGGACAGAGAGTGGAGAGCACCAGTTCCAACTGTCACAGGACAGAGAGTGGAGAGCACCAGTTCCAACTGTCACAGGAGAGAGAGTGGAGAGCACCAGTTCCAACTGTCACAGGACGGGAGAGTGGAGAACACCAGTTCCCACTGTTACAGGAGAGAGAGTGGAGAGCACCAGTTCCAACTGTCACAGGAGAGAGAGTGGAGAGCACCAGTTCCAACTGTCACAGGACGGGAGAGTGGAGAGCACCAGTTCCAACTGTCACAGGACGGGAGAGTGGAGAGCACCAGTTCCTACTGTCACAGGACAGAGAGTGGAGAGCACCAGTTCCAACTGTCACAGGACGGGAGAGTGGAGAGCACCAGTTCCAACTGTCACAGGAGAGAGAGTGGAGAGCACCAGTTCCAACTGTCACAGGACGGGAGAGTGGAGAGCACCAGTTCCAACTGTCACAGGACGGGAGAGTGGAGAGCACCAGTTCCAACTGTCACAGGACGGGAGAGTGGAGAGCACCAGTTCCAACTGTCACAGGACGGGAGAGTGGAGAGCACCAGTTCCAACTGTCACAGGACAGAGAGTGGAGAGCACCAGTTCCAACTGTCACAGGAGAGAGAGTGGAGAGCACCAGTTCTCACTGTCACAGGACAGAGAGTGGAGAGCACCAGTTCCCACTGTCACAGGACAGAGAGTGGAGAGCACCAGTTCCAACTGTCACAGGAGAGAGAGTGGAGAGCACCAGTTCCAACTGTCACAGGACAGAGAGTGGAGAGCACCAGTTCCAACTGTCACAGGACAGAGAGTGGAGAGCACCAGTTCCAACTGTCACAGGAGAGAGAGTGGAGAGCACCAGTTCTCACTGTCACAGGACAGAGAGTGGAGAGCACCAGCTCCAACTGTCACAGGACGGGAGAGTGGAGAGCACCAGTTCCAACTGTCACAGGACGGAGAGTGGAGAGCACCAGTTCCAACTGTCACAGGAGAGAGAGTGGAGAGCACCAGTTCCAACTGTCACAGGAGAGAGAGTGGAGAGCACCAGTTCCAACTGTCACAGGACGGGAGAGTGGAGAGCACCAGTTCCAACTGTCACAGGACAGAGAGTGGAGAGCACCAGTTCCAACTGTCACAGGACAGAGAGTGGAGAGCACCAGTTCCAACTGTCACAGGACGGGAGAGTGGAGAGCACCAGTTCCAACTGTCACAGGACGGGAGAGTGGAGAGCACCAGTTCCAACTGTCACAGGACGGGAGAGTGGAGAGCACCAGTTCCAACTGTCACAGGACAGAGAGTGGAGAGCACCAGTTCCAACTGTCACAGGACAGAGAGTGGAGAGCACCAGTTCCAACTGTCACAGGACAGAGAGTGGAGAGCACCAGTTCCAACTGTCACAGGACGGGAGAGTGGAGAGCACCAGTTCCCACTGTCACAGGACAGAGAGTGGAGAGCACCAGTTCCAACTGTCACAGGAGAGAGAGTGGAGAGCACCAGTTCCAACTGTCACAGGACAGAGAGTGGAGAGCACCAGTTCCAACTGTCACAGGACAGAGAGTGGAGAGCACCAGTTCCAACTGTCACAGGAGAGAGAGTGGAGAGCACCAGTTCTCACTGTCACAGGACAGAGAGTGGAGAGCACCAGCTCCAACTGTGACAGGACGGGAGAGTGGAGAGCACCAGTTCCAACTGTCACAGGACGGAGAGTGGAGAGCACCAGTTCCAACTGTCACAGGAGAGAGAGTGGAGAGCACCAGTTCCAACTGTCACAGGAGAGAGAGTGGAGAGCACCAGTTCCAACTGTCACAGGACGGGAGAGTGGAGAGCACCAGTTCCAACTGTCACAGGACAGAGAGTGGAGAGCACCAGTTCCAACTGTCACAGGACAGAGAGTGGAGAGCACCAGTTCCAACTGTCACAGGACGGGAGAGTGGAGAGCACCAGTTCCAACTGTCACAGGACGGGAGAGTGGAGAGCACCAGTTCCAACTGTCACAGGACGGGAGAGTGGAGAGCACCAGTTCCAACTGTCACAGGACAGAGAGTGGAGAGCACCAGTTCCAACTGTCACAGGACAGAGAGTGGAGAGCACCAGTTCCCACTGTCACAGGACGGGAGAGTGGAGAGCACCAGTTCCAACTGTCACAGGACAGAGAGTGGAGAGCACCAGTTCCAACTGTCACAGGACGGGAGAGTGGAGAGCACCAGTTCCAACTGTCACAGGACAGAGAGTGGAGAGCACCAGTTCCAACTGTCACAGGACAGAGAGTGGAGAGCACCAGTTCCAACTGTCACAGGACGGGAGAGTGGAGAGCACCAGTTCCAACTGTCACAGAGAGAGAGTGGAGAGCACCAGTTCCAACTGTCACAGGACGGGAGAGTGGAGAGCACCAGTTCCCACTGTCACAGAGAGAGAGTGGAGAGCACCAGTTCCAACTGTCACAGGACGGGAGAGTGGAGAGCACCAGTTCCCACTGTCACAGAGAGAGATTGGAGAGCACCAGTTCCAACTGTCACAGGACAGAGAGTGGAGAGCAACAGTTCCAACTGTCACAGAGAGAGAGTGGAGAGCACCAGTTCCTACTGTCACAGGACAGAGAGTGGAGAGCACCAGTTCCCACTGTCACAGGACGGGAGAGTGGAGAGCACCAGTTCCCACTGTCACAGAGAGAGAGTGGAGAGCACCAGTTCCCACTGTCACAGGACAGAGAGTGGAGAGCACCAGTTCCAACTGTCACAGAGAGAGAGTGGAGAGCACCAGTTCCAACTGTCACAGGACAGAGAGTGGAGAGCACCAGTTCCAACTGTCACAGAGAGAGAGTGGAGAGCACCAGTTCCAACTGTCACAGGACAGAGAGTGGAGAGCACCAGTTCCAACTGTCACAGGACAGAGAGTGGAGAGCACCAGTTCCCACTGTCACAGGACGGGAGAGTGGAGAGCACCAGTTCCAACTGTCACAGGACGGGAGAGTGGAGAGCACCAGTTCCAACTGTCACAGGACAGAGAGTGGAGAGCACCAGTTCCAACTGTCACAGGACAGAGAGTGGAGAGCACCAGTTCCAACTGTCACAGAGAGAGAGTGGAGAGCACCAGTTCCAACTGTCACAGGACAGAGAGTGGAGAGCACCAGTTCCAACTGTCACAGGACAGAGAGTGGAGAGCACCAGTTCCAACTGTCACAGGACAGAGAGTGGAGAGCACCAGTTCCAACTGTCACAGGAGAGAGAGTGGAGAGCACCAGTTCCAACTGTCACAGGACAGAGAGTGGAGAGCACCAGTTCCAACTGTCACAGAGAGAGAGTGGAGAGCACCAGTTCCAACTGTCACAGGACAGAGAGTGGAGAGCACCAGTTCCAACTGTCACAGGACAGAGAGTGGAGAGCACCAGTTCCAACTGTCACAGAGAGAGAGTGGAGAGCACCAGTTCCAATTGTCACAGGACAGAGAGTGGAGAGCACCAGTTCCAACTGTCACAGGACAGAGAGTGGAGAGCACCAGTTCCAACTGTCACAGAGAGAGAGTGGAGAGCACCAATTCCAACTGTCACAGGACAGAGAGTGGAGAGCACCAGTTCCAACTGTCACAGAGAGAGAGTGGAGAGCACCAGTTCCAATTGTCACAGGACAGAGAGTGGAGAGCACCAGTTCCAACTGTCACAGGACAGAGAGTGGAGAGCACCAGTTCCAACTGTCACAGGAGAGAGAGTGGAGAGCACCAGTTCCAACTGTCACAGGACAGAGAGTGGAGAGCACCAGTTCCAACTGTCACAGAGAGAGAGTGGAGAGCACCAGTTCCAACTGTCACAGGACAGAGAGTGGAGAGCACCAGTTCCAACTGTCACAGGACAGAGAGTGGAGAGCACCAGTTCAAACTGTCACAGGACGGGAGAGTGGAGAGCACCAGTTCCAACTGTCACAGGACAGATAGTGGAGAGCACCAGTTCCAACTGTCACAGGACGGGAGAGTGGAGAGCACCAGTTCCAACTGTCACAGGACAGAGAGTGGAGAGCACCAGTTCCAACTGTCACAGGACAGAGAGTGGAGAGCACCAGTTCCCACTGTCACAGGACAGAGAGTGGAGAGCACCAGTTCCAACTGTCACAGGACGGGAGAGTGGAGAGCACCAGTTCCAATTGTCACAGGACAGAGAGTGGAGAGCACCAGTTCCAACTGTCACAGGACAGAGAGTGGAGAGCACCAGTTCCAACTGTCACAGGACAGAGAGTGGAGAGCACCAGTTCCCACTGTCACAGGACAGTGAGTGGAGAGCACCAGTTCAAACTGTCACAGGACGGGAGAGTGGAGAGCACCAGTTCCAACTGTCACAGGAGAGAGAGTGGAGAGCACCAGTTCCAACTGTCGCACGACAGAGAGTGGAGAGCACCAGTTCCAACTGTCACAGGACAGAGACTGGAGAGCACCAGTTCAAACTGTCACAGGACGGGAGTGTGGAGAGCACCAGTTCCCATTGTCACAGGACGGGAGAGTGGAGAGCACCAGTTCCAACTGTCACAGGACAGATAGTGGAGAGCACCAGTTCCAACTGTCACAGGACGGGAGAGTGGAGAGCACCAGTTCCAACTGTCACAGGACAGAGAGTGGAGAGCACCAGTTCCAACTGTCACAGGACAGAGAGTGGAGAGCACCAGTTCCCACTGTCACAGGACAGAGAGTGGAGAGCACCAGTTCCAACTGTCACAGGACGGGAGAGTGGAGAGCACCAGTTCCAATTGTCACAGGACAGAGAGTGGAGAGCACCAGTTCCAACTGTCACAGGACAGAGAGTGGAGAGCACCAGTTCCAACTGTCACAGGACAGAGAGTGGAGAGCACCAGTTCCCACTGTCACAGGACAGTGAGTGGAGAGCACCAGTTCAAACTGTCACAGGACGGGAGAGTGGAGAGCACCAGTTCCAACTGTCACAGGAGAGAGAGTGGAGAGCACCAGTTCCAACTGTCACAGGACGGGAGAGTGGAGAGCACCAGTTCCAAATGTCGCACGACGGAGAGTGGATAGCACCAGTTCCAACTGTCGCACGACAGAGAGTGGAGAGCACCAGTTCCAACTGTCACAGGACGGGAGAGTGGAGAGTACCAGTTCCCACTGTCACAGGACGGGAGAGTGGAGAGCACCAGTTCCTACTGTCACAGGACAGAGAGTGGAGAGCACCAGTTCCAACTGTCACAGGACAGAGACTGGAGAGCACCAGTTCCAATTGTCGCACGACAGAGAGTGGAGGGCACCAGTTCCAACTGTCACAGGACAGAGACTGGAGAGCACCAGTTCAAACTGTCACAGGACGGGAGTGTGGAGAGCACCAGTTCCCATTGTCACAGGACAGAGAGTGGAGAGTACCAGTTCCTTCTGTCACAGGACGGGAGAGTGGAGAGCACCAGTTCCAACTGTCACGGGACAGAGAGTGGAGAGCACCAGTTCCAACTGTCACAGGACAGAGAGTGGAGAGCACCAGTTCCAACTGTCACAGGACGGGAGAGTGGAGAGCACCATTTCCAACTGTCACAGGACAGAGAGTGGAGAGCACCAGTTCCAACTGTCACAGGAGAGAGAGTGGAGAGCATCAGTTCCAACTGTCACAGGACAGAGAGTGGAGAGCACCAGTTCCAACTGTCACAGGACGGGAGAGTGGAGAGCACCATTTCCAACTGTCACAGGACAGAGAGTGGAGAGCACCAGTTCCCACTGTCACAGAGAGAGAGTGGAGAGTACCAGTTCCAACTGTCACAGGACGGGAGAGTGGAGAGCACCAGTTCCAACTGTCACAGGACAGAGAGTGGAGAGCACCAGTTCCAACTGTCACAGGAGAGAGAGTGGAGAGCATCAGTTCCAACTGTCACAGGACAGAGAGTGGAGAGCACCAGTTCCAACTGTCACAGGACGGGAGAGTGGAGAGCACCAGTTCCAACTGTCACAGGACAGAGAGTGGAGAGCACCAGTTCCAACTGTCACAGGACAGAGAGTGGAGAGCACCAGTTCCAACTGTCACAGGACAGAGAGTGGAGAGCACCAGTTCCAACTGTCACAGGACGGGAGAGTGGAGAGCACCAGTTCCAACTGTCACAGGACAGAGAGTGGAGAGCACCAGTTCCAACTGTCACAGGACGGAGAGTGGAGAGCACCAGTTCCAACTGTCACAGGAGAGAGAGTGGAGAGCACCAGTTCCAACTGTCACAGGACAGAGAGTGGAGAGCACCAGTTCCAACTGTCACAGGACGGAGAGTGGAGAGCACCAGTTCCAACTGTCACAGGAGAGAGAGTGGAGAGCACCAGTTCCAACTGTCACAGGAGAGAGAGTGGAGAGCACCAGTTCCAACTGTCACAGGAGAGAGAGTGGAGAGCACCAGTTCCAACTGTCACAGGAGAGAGAGTGGAGAGCATCAGTTCCAACTGTCACAGGACGGAGAGTGGAGAGCACCAGTTCCAACTGTCACAGGAGAGAGAGTGGAGAGCACCAGTTCCAACTGTCACAGGAGAGAGAGTGGAGAGCACCAGTTCCAACTGTCACAGGACGGAGAGTGGAGAGCACCAGTTCCAACTGTCACAGGAGAGAGAGTGGAGAGCACCAGTTCCAACTGTCACAGGAGAGAGAGTGGAGAGCATCAGTTCCAACTCTCACAGGACAGAGAGTGGAGAGCACCAGTTCCAACTGTCACAGGACAGAGAGTGGAGAGCACCAGTTCCAACTGTCACAGGACGGGAGAGTGGAGAGCACCAGTTCCAACTGTCACAGGACGGAGAGTGGAGAGCACCAGTTCCAACTGTCACAGGACAGAGAGTAGAGAGCACCAGTTCCAACTGTCACAGGACAGAGAGTGGAGAGCACCAGTTCACACTGTCACAGGACGGGAGAGTGGAGAGCACCAGTTCCAACTGTCACAGGACGGGAGAGTGGAGAGCACCAGTTCCAACTGTCACAGGACGGGAGAGTGGAGAGCACCAGTTCCAACTGTCACAGGACAGAGAGTGGAGAGCACCAGTTCCAACTGTCACAGGACAGAGAGTGGAGAGCACCAGCTCCAACTGTCACAGGACGGGAGAGTGGAGAGCACCAGTTCCAACTGTCACAGGACAGAGAGTGGAGAGCACCAGTTCCCACTGTCACAGGACAGAGAGTGGAGAGCACCAGTTCCAACTGTCACAGGACAGAGAGTGGAGAGCACCAGTTCCAACTGTCACAGGACGGGAGAGTGGAGAGCACCAGTTCCAACTGTCACAGGACGGGAGAGTGGAGAGCACCAGTTCCAACTGTCACAGGATGGGAGAGTGGAGAGCACCAGTTCCAACTGTCACAGGACGGGAGAGTGGAGAGCACCAGTTCCAACTGTCACAGGACAGAGAGTGGAGAGCACCAGTTCCAACTGTCACAGGACAGAGTGTGGAGAGCACCAGTTCCAACTGTCACAGGATGGGAGTGTGGAGAGCACCAGTTCCAACTGTCACAGGACGGGAGAGTGGAGAGCACCAGTTCCAACTGTCACAGGACGGGAGAGTGGAGAGCACCAGTTCCAACTGTCACAGGACGGGAGAGTGGAGAGCAGCAGTTCCAACTGTCACAGGACGGGAGAGTGGAGAGCACCAGTTCCAACTGTCACAGAGAGAGAGTGGAGAGCACCAGTTCCAACTGTCACAGGACGGGAGAGTGGAGAGCACCAGTTCCAACTGTCACAGAGAGAGAGTGGAGAGCACCAGTTCCAACTGTCACAGGACGGGAGAGTGGAGAGCACCAGTTCCCACTGTCACAGAGAGAGAGTGGAGAGCACCAGTTCCAACTGTCACAGGACAGAGAGTGGAGAGCACCAGTTCCAACTGTCACAGGACAGAGAGTGGAGAGCACCAGTTCCAACTGTCACAGGACAGAGAGTGGAGAGCACCAGTTCCAACTGTCACAGGAGAGAGAGTGGAGAGCACCAGTTCCAACTGTCACAGGACAGAGAGTGGAGAGCACCAGTTCCCACTGTCACAGGACAGAGAGTGGAGAGCACCAGTTCCAACTGTCACAGGACAGAGAGTGGAGAGCACCAGTTCCAACTGTCACAGGACAGAGAGTGGAGAGCACCAGTTCCAACTGTCACAGGACAGAGAGTGGAGAGCACCAGTTCCAACTGTCACAGGACAGAGAGTGGAGAGCACCAGTTCCCACTGTCACAGGACAGAGAGTGGAGAGCACCAGTTCCAACTGTCACAGGACGGGAGAGTGGAGAGCACCAGTTCCAACTGTCACAGGACAGAGAGTGGAGAGCACCAGTTCCAACTGTCACAGAGAGAGAGTGGAGAGCACCAGTTCCAACTGTCACAGGACAGAGAGTGAAGAGCACCAGTTCCAACTGTCACAGAGAGAGAGTGGAGAGCACCAGTTCCAACTGTCACAGGACAGAGAGTGGAGAGCACCAGTTCCAACTGTCACAGGACAGAGAGTGGAGAGCACCAGTTCAAACTGTCACAGGACGGGAGAGTGGAGAGCACCAGTTCCAACTGTCACAGGACAGATAGTGGAGAGCACCAGTTCCAACTGTCACAGGACAGGAGAGTGGAGAGCACCAGTTCCAACTGTCACAGGACAGAGAGTGGAGAGCACCAGTTCCAACTGTCACAGGACAGAGATTGGAGAGCACCAGTTCCAACTGTCGCAGGACGGGAGAGTGGAGAGCACCAGTTCCCACTGTCACAGGACAGAGAGTGGAGAGCACCAGTTCCAACTGTCACAGGACGGGAGAGTGGAGAGCACCAGTTCCAACTGTCACAGGACAGAGAGTGGAGAGCACCAGTTCCAACTGTCACAGGACAGAGAGTGGAGAGCACCAGTTCCAACTGTCACAGGACAGAGAGTGGAGAGCACCAGTTCCAACTGTCACAGGACAGAGAGTGGAGAGCACCAGTTCCCACTGTCACAGGACAGAGAGTGGAGAGCACCAGTTCCAACTGTCACAGGACAGAGAGTGGAGAGCACCAGTTCCAACTGTCACAGGACGGGAGAGTGGAGAGCACCAGTTCCAACTGTCACAGGACGGGAGAGTGGAGAGCACCTGTTCCAACTGTCACAGGAGAGAGAGTGGAGAGCACCAGTTAAACTGTCACAGGACGGGAGAGTGGAGAGCACCAGTTCCAACTGTCACAGGAGAGAGAGTGGAGAGCACCAGTTCCAACTGTCACAGGACAGAGAGTGGAGAGCACCAGTTCCAACTGTCACAGGAGAGAGAGTGGAGAGCACCAGTTCCAACTGTCACAGGAGAGAGAGTGGAGAGCACCAGTTCCCATTGTCACAGGGCAGAGAGTGGAGAGCACCAGTTCCAACTGTCACAGGACGGAGAGTGGAGAGCACCATTTCCAACTGTCACAGGACAGAGAGTGGAGAGCACCAGTTCCAACTGTCGCACGACAGAGAGTGGAGAGCACCAGTTCCAACTGTCACAGGACGGGAGAGTGGAGAGCACGAGTTCCAACTGTCGCACGACAGAGAGTGGAGAGCACCAGTTCCAACTGTCACAGGACGGGAGAGTGGAGAGCACGAGTTCCAACTGTCGCACGACAGAGAGTGGAGAGCACCAGTTCCAACTGTCACAGGACGGGAGAGTGGAGTGCACCAGTTCCAACTGTCACAGGACAGAGATTGGAGAGCACCAGTTCCAACTGTCACAGGAGAGAGAGTGGAGAGCACCAGTTCCAACTGTCACAGGACGGGAGAGTGGAGAGCACCAGTTCCAACTGTCACAGGACGGGAGAGTGGAGAGCACCAGTTCCAACTGTCACAGGACAGAGATTGGAGAGCACCAGTTCCAACTGTCACAGGACAGAGAGTGGAGAGCACCAGTTCCCACTGTCACAGGACAGAGAGTGGAGAGCACCAGTTCCAACTGTCACAGGACGGGAGAGTGGAGAGCACCAGTTCCAACTGTCACAGGACAGAGAGTGGAGAGCACCAGTTCCAACTGTCACAGGACGGGAGAGTGGAGAGCACCAGTTCCAACTGTCACAGGACGGGAGAGTGGAGAGCACCAGTTCCAACTGTCACAGGACAGAGAGTGGAGAGCACCAGTTCCAACTGTCACAGGACGGGAGAGTGGAGAGCACCAGTTCCTACTGTTACAGGAGAGAGAGTGGAGAGCACCAGTTCCCACTGTTACAGGAGAGAGAGTGGAGAGCACCAGTTCCAACTGTCACAGGAGAGAGAGTGGAGAGCACCAGTTCCAACTGTCACAGGACGGGAGAGTGGAGAGCACCAGTTCCAACTGTCACAGGACAGAGAGTGGAGAGCACCAGTTCCTACTGTCACAGGACAGAGAGTGGAGAGCACCAGTTCCAACTGTCACAGGACGGGAGAGTGGAGAGCACCAGTTCCAACTGTCACAGGAGAGAGAGTGGAGAGCACCAGTTCCAACTGTCACAGGACAGAGAGTGGAGAGCACCAGTTCCTACTGTCACAGGACGGGAGAGTGGAGAGCACCTGTTCCCACTGTCACAGGACGGGAGAGTGGAGAGCACCAGTTCCAACTGTCACAGGACAGAGAGTGGAGAGCACCAGTTCCAACTGTCACAGGACAGAGAGTGGAGAGCACCAGTTCCTACTGTCACAGGACAGAGAGTGGAGAGCACCAGTTCCCACTGTCACAGGACAGAGAGTGGAGAGCACCAGTTCCAACTGTCACAGGACAGAGAGTGGAGAGCACCAGTTCCTACTGTCACAGGACAGAGATTGGAGAGCACCAGTTCCAACTGTCACAGGACAGAGAGTGGAGAGCACCAGTTCCAACTGTCACAGGACGGGAGAGTGGAGAGCACCAGTTCCAACTGTCACAGGACGGGAGAGTGGAGAGCACCAGTTCCAACTGTCACAGGACGGGAGAGTGGAGAGCACCAGTTCCAACTGTCACAGGACGGGAGAGTGGAGAGCACCAGTTCCAACTGTCACAGGACAGAGAGTGGAGAGCACCAGTTCCAACTGTCACAGGACAGAGAGTGGAGAGCACCAGTTCCCACTGTCACAGGACGGAGAGTGGAGAGCACTAGTTCCAACTGTCACAGGACGGGAGAGTGGAGAGCACCAGCTCCAACTGTCACAGGACGGGAGAGTGGAGAGCACCAGTTCCAACTGTCACAGGACGGAGAGTGGAGAGCACCAGTTCCCACTGTCACAGGACAGAGAGTGGAGAGCACCAGTTCCAACTGTCACAGGAGAGAGAGTGGAGAGCACCAGTTCTCACTGTCACAGGACAGAGAGTGGAGAGCACCAGTTCCAACTGTCACAGGAGAGAGAGTGGAGAGCACCAGTTCTCACTGTCACAGGACAGAGAGTGGAGAGCACCAGCTCCAACTGTCACAGGACGGGAGAGTGGAGAGCACCAGTTCCCACTGTCACAGGACAGAGAGTGGAGAGCACCAGTTCCAACTGTCACAGGAGAGAGAGTGGAGAGCACCAGTTCCAACTGTCACAGGACAGAGAGTGGAGAGCACCAGTTCCCACTGTCACAGGACAGAGAGTGGAGAGCACCAGTTCCAACTGTCACAGGACAGAGAGTGGAGAGCACCAGTTCCCACTGTCACAGGACGGGAGAGTGGAGAGCACCAGTTCCAACTGTCACAGGAGAGACAGTGGAGAGCACCAGTTCCAACTGTCACAGGACGGGAGAGTGGAGAGCACCAGTTCCAACTGTCACAGGACAGAGAGTGGAGAGCACCAGTTCCAACTGTCACAGGAGAGAGAGTGGAGAGCACCAGTTCCAACTGTCACAGGACAGAGAGTGGAGAGCACCAGTTCCAACTGTCACAGGACAGAGAGTGGAGAGCACCAGTTCCAACTGTCACAGGACGGGAGAGTGGAGAGCACCAGTTCCAACTGTCACAGGACAGAGAGTGGAGAGCACCAGTTCCCACTGTCACAGGACAGAGAGTGGAGAGCACCAGTTCCAACTGTCACAGGACGGGAGAGTGGAGAGCACCAGTTCCTACTGTCACAGGACGGGAGAGTGGAGAGCACCAGTTCCAACTGTCACAGGACGGGAGAGTGGAGAGCACCAGTTCCAACTGTCACAGGACAGAGAGTGGAGAGCACCAGTTCCAACTGTCACAGGACAGAGAGTGGAGAGCACCAGTTCCAACTGTCACAGGACGGGAGAGTGGAGAGTACCAGTTCCAACTGTCACAGGACGGGAGAGTGGAGAGCACCAGTTCCAACTGTCACAGGACGGGAGAGTGGAGAGCACCAGTTCCAACTGTCACAGGACAGAGAGTGGAGAGCACCAGTTCCCATTGTCACAGGACGGGAGAGTGGAGAGCACCAGTTCCAACTGTCACAGGACAGAGAGTGGAGAGCAGCAGTTCCAACTGTCACAGAGAGAGAGTGGAGAGCACCAGTTCCAACTGTCACAGGACGGGAGAGTGGAGAGCACCAGTTCCCACTGTCACAGGACGGGAGAGTGGAGAGCACCAGTTCCCACTGTCACAGAGAGAGAGTGGAGAGCACCAGTTCCAACTGTCACAGGACAGAGAGTGGAGAGCAACAGTTCCAACTGTCACAGAGAGAGAGTGGAGAGCACCAGTTCCTACTGTCACAGGACAGAGAGTGGAGAGCACCAGTTCCCACTGTCACAGGACGGGAGAGTGGAGAGCACCAGTTCCCACTGTCACAGAGAGAGAGTGGAGAGCACCAGTTCCCACTGTCACAGGACAGAGACTGGAGAGCACCAGTTCCAACTGTCACAGAGAGAGAGTGGAGAGCACCAGTTCCAACTGTCACAGGACGGGAGAGTGGAGAGCACCAGTTCCAACTGTCACAGGACGGGAGAGTGGAGAGCACCAGTTCCAACTGTCACAGAGAGAGAGTGGAGAGCACCAGTTCCAACTGTCACAGGACGTGAGAGTGGAGAGCACCAGTTCCAACTGTCACAGAGAGAGAGTGGAGAGCACCAGTTCCAACTGTCACAGGACAGAGATTGGAGAGCACCAGTTCCCACTGTCACAGAGAGAGAGTGGAGAGCACCAGTTCCAACTGTCACAGGACAGAGAGTGGAGAGCACCAGTTCCCACTGTCACAGGACAGAGAGTGGAGAGCACCAGTTCCCACTGTCACAGGACGGGAGAGTGGAGAGCACCAGTTCCAACTGTCACAGGACAGAGAGTGGAGAGCACCAGCTCCAACTGTCACAGAGAGAGAGTGGAGAGCACCAGTTCCAACTGTCACAGGACAGAGAGTGGAGAGCACCAGTTCCAACTGTCACAGGACGGGAGAGTGGAGAGCACCAGTTCCAACTGTCACAGGACGGGAGAGTGGAGAGCACCAGTTCCAACTGTCACAGGACAGATAGTGGAGAGCACCAGTTCCAACTGTCACAGGACGGGAGAGTGGAGAGCACCAGTTCCAACTGTCACAGGACGGGAGAGTGGAGAGCACCAGTTCCAACTGTCACAGGACAGAGAGTGGAGAGCACCAGTTCCAACTGTCACAGGACGGGAGAGTGGAGAGCACCAGTTCCAACTGTCACAGGAGAGAGAGTGGAGAGCACCAGTTCCAACTGTCACAGGACGGGAGAGTGGAGAGCACCAGTTCCAACTGTCACAGGACAGAGAGTGGAGAGCACCAGTTCCAACTGTCACAGGACAGAGAGTGGAGAGCACCAGTTCCAACTGTCACAGGACAGAGAGTGGAGAGCACCAGTTCCCATTGTCACAGGACAGAGAGTGGAGAGCACCAGTTCCCACTGTCACAGGACGGGAGAGTGGAGAGCACCAGTTCCAACTGTCACAGGACAGAGAGTGGAGAGCACCAGTTCCAACTGTCACAGGACAGAGAGTGGAGAGCACCAGTTCCAACTGTCACAGGACAGAGAGTGGAGAGCACCAGTTCCAACTGTCACAGGACGGGAGAGTGGAGAGCACCAGTTCCAACTGTCACAGGACAGAGAGTGGAGAGCACCAGTTCCAACTGTCACAGGACAGAGAGTGGAGAGCACCAGTTCCAACTGTCACAGGACGGGAGAGTGGAGAGCACCAGTTCAAACTGTCACAGGACGGGATAGTGGAGAGCACCAGTTCCAACTGTCACAGGACAGATAGTGGAGAGCACCAGTTCCAACTGTCACAGGACGGGAGAGTGGAGAGCACCAGTTCCAACTGTCACAGGACAGATAGTGGAGAGCACCAGTTCCAACTGTCACAGGACAGAGAGTGGAGAGCACCAGTTCCAACTGTCACAGGAGATAGAGTGGAGAGCACCAGTTCCAACTGTCACAGGACGGGAGAGTGGAGAGCACCAGTTCCAACTGTCACAGGACAGAGAGTGGAGAGCACCAGTTCCAACTGTCACAGGAGATAGAGTGGAGAGCACCAGTTCCAACTGTCACAGGACAGAGAGTGGAGAGCACCAGTTCCCACCGTCACAGGACAGAGAGTGGAGAGCACCAGTTCCAACTGTCACAGGACGGGAGAGTGGAGAGCACCAGTTCCAACTGTCACAGGACGGGAGAGTGGAGAGCACCAGTTCGAACTGTCATGGACAGATAGTGGAGAGCACCAGTTCCAACTGTCACAGGACAGAGAGTGGAGAGCACCAGTTCCAACTGTCACAGGACAGAGAGTGGAGAGCACCAGTTCCAACTGTCACAGGACAGAGAGTGGAGAGCACCAGTTCCAACTGTCACAGGACAGAGAGTGGAGAGCACCAGTTCCAACTGTCACAGGACAGAGAGTGGAGAGCACCAGTTCCAACTGTCACAGGACAGAGAGTGGAGAGCACCAGTTCCAACTGTCACAGGACAGAGAGTGGAGAGCACCAGTTCCCACTGTCACAGGACGGGAGAGTGGAGAGCACCAGTTCCAACTGTCACAGGACAGAGAGTGGAGAGCACCAGTTCACACTGTCACAGGACGGGAGAGTGGAGAGCACCAGTTCCAACTGTCACAGGACGGGAGAGTGGAGAGCTCTTTTTCTAGGTGGCCGACTCTGGACGCCCGCCTCTTGGTCGACCCCCTCGCGTACTCTTGACAGAAGAGACGGATGTGAGCCTTGCCCACGTCCCACCATAGCCTCAAGGAGGGGAAGCCCCCCTGCTTCCTTCTCCAGTCGGCCCAGAAACGACGGAACGAGTCCTGGAACTGCACGTCCTCCAGCAGCTGGTTGTTAAAGTGCCAGTACGCTGACCCCGTCCTCGCGCGGAGCGAATTGACCTCCGCCCACACCTGGTGGTGGTCCGAACACGGCACCGGCCGCATGGAGACCGCCGGGACGCAGGATACGTACGCCCGAGACACGTAAAGGCGGTCGATTCTGGACCATTCTCTTCCAGGCCTCACCCAAGTAAAGGCGCTGGAGTCGGGATGGAGATTTCACCAGACGTCCACCGACCAGGTCCCTCAACTTCTCGATCGCCGTCATGCTCTGAGGGGCACCGGAGTGGTCCCTCGCCTCAAGGGTGCAGTTAAAATCCCCCTCGAGGACAATGCAGTCGCCGACGTCGACGGAGCCTAGAAGAGTGGCCACTTCTTCAAAGAAGTGCGTTTGCTGCGGGCCGGGCTGAGGGGCGTACACGTTCATGAGATGGAGCGGCACCTCCCCCAGGCGAACCATGACATGCAGCAAGCGGCCTGGCATGGGCTCCTCGACCCCCAAGATCTCCAGCTGAAAATGAGGGGCCAGCAAGATAGCCACCCCACAAGAAGTGGCGGTGAGGTGGCTCAAGAGGACCTTTCCTTGCCATTCCCGGAGCCACGTAGCCTCTTCTCCCGCAATGGTGTGGGTTTCTTGCAGGAAGCACACCGCATATTTCCCCTCCCATAGGAGCGAAAAATTGTTAAATCTATGGCGTGCCTCTCTGCCGCCATTGATGTTGAGGCTGGCTCTGGTTATCTTCATGGAAAAAGCATATTGCAACCTCTAACTTAACCTACTGTGGAGGGGGAGCGGAGTCGTTTGATGACCTCCACTCCCTCAGCAGCCCAGCGATGAATGTTCTGAGCCAGCGCAGCTCAAGGGTTTCTGGTTTTGATAGGGTCCTATCCACGCCCATGGTTTTAGCGGCGGCGCGGACGGACCTGATGAGCAGCGCCGGCTCGGACCATTTTTCCAGGGCCAGATGGACCCAGTTGCGGCGACCCTGGCTCTGGACCATAAAGTCCCAGAACTCCTTTACGGGAATGAGGGGGGACTCAGCGGCGGGCACGAGGAGATCCACCGCCTCACTGGCGATGGACTCCAGATCTTCTCCCGCGCCCTCCACCGAGTCCCCATCCCCCTCCGGGAGGTCGCCGCCAGCAGCCAGTCCGTCGACCGCACGAGGTACGGCAAAGGGCCCGGTCGCTCCATCCGACCCTGGCTCTGCCCCGATCCCACCCCCAGGATCATCGGCTCTTTTATTTGTGGTGCCGGGTCAGGAAGCGACAGCGGAAGGGGTTCCTCCTCCGCCCCAGGGATCGGGGAACACGGAGAGACCTGGTCAAAGAAATGCTCCAGGTCCTCCAAGTCCCCCAGCTCCAAAGCTGGGGACGAGGGTTGGTGTTCTTCCCCCACCCCGCCGGCACCCCCGGCCCAGCGTGTGGATGTTTGTAAAATCATTAAATTGTTCATTATCTGCCGGATCGAGCAAGTCCCGGGGGATGTTGATTGTTGGCTGGGCGGGCTCAGGTTCGGCCTTTTTGGCCCCGCCCGCCTCAGTCCCCGGGACGCTCGACCCAGCGGCAACTCATTCCTCCGCCGGTTCCACGCCCCCCACGACAGGCAGATCTTCCTCGCCATCCACGGGAGGCAGAGGCTGGGCAGCCTCGACTATCTGACCCTCCCCGGGGACAGATTCCTCCCGCCTACGGTGCAGTTTGGGGGCGCCGGTGGGGGACGCGGGACACGCGGCGGGCACCGACTCCTCCGCGGAGGGATGTTGTTCCTCCTCCACCTCATTGCAGCGGCGCCTCCTTTTTTTCCTTGGGGGGCGCGGAGGTAGGGGAACCTCCATGTCTGCCGAGGCCTCCTACTCCACTCCCCCCTTTAGTTTTTCTTGCCCGTGCCCGAGCCCCCCTGCGGTATTGGTCGAGGGCTCGGGCACGGGCTCAGGGCACCCCGCGCTCGCCGGTGACAGGGTTGGGCCGAGCGCAGTGACGGGACTCTCCGGTGCACTGAGGGGACCCGCCTTGAGGTGCTTCACCTTCCTCCGCGCCTTCCTTCTGACCGGAGGCTCTCCCTCCCCCCCATGAAGACAAATGCCTCCGACGATGACCGCACACCTACGGCTCCCAGTACGCGGACGCTACTCGGGGGAGGGGTGGCGGCAGCCTTGGCCGCCTTTGGTGTTTTGGCGGCCTTGGAGGTGGGGCAGTCACCTCCCTACAGGCATGGCACCGCACGCCGTCCGACGTCCAGAAGACGCGGTAGGCAGTCCCCTCATGCACCATGTTGAAGGTGCCCTCCGTCGTCTCCTCCCGCGCCAGCCGGACAAAAAGCTGGCGGCGGAAGGAGAACACGTGACGCAGGCTGGTCTCCCTGAGGCCGAGCGGTATCGGGTTAATCCCCGACCTTACCTCCCCCAGTTGATGTAGGTGAGGGAGGAGGAGCTCAGCGGGAACAAAGGGCGGGACGTTGGAAAGAATGACCCTCTGCACGGTGGCCTCAAGAGGGTCCCACCCACCCACCGTGAGCCCCTTTTGAAGGGCCAGGGACACCGCCCGTTCCGACCCCAGGAAGAACACAGCCTTCCCCGACATCTTGGAGGCTGCGACAATGGCCGAGGGGCTGACTACCCCAGCCATCGCCCTCATGCACTCCTCGATGGTCATAGTGGGGTGAGTGTAGCTCTTGACCCCGTTTTAAAGAGGAAAGGGGCTCTCAGAGAGAGAGGGGGGTGACAGAGGGAGAGAGAGAGAGAGGGGGGGTTGAGAAAGTGGGAAGCTGTGAGGGCAGGTCTCCCCTCACAGTGTTGGGTGGGTGTTTTGCTGGGGTGCACCCCCCGGATGGTAAATACAAAGTGATAGAGAATTCAAGATCTGCAGCTCGGCTGCAGTTTTGAGAAAACACAGACCACATTGCATTAAGTCATCAATCCACTTGACATTTTAGGACCTTGGGTAGTGAGCCAATTAAAGGTTAACAGACTTTCAAATGAGCCAATAAGGTCAAAGAAGGCGAGCTCTTTTCTGTAAATTGAACCAGGTATAAGTACAGCCATTTTGGCCATGTGGTCTCAGAAGCACAAAGGCCTGGCTTAAAGCCAAGAGCTTGTTGCTGCTACCAGAATAAAATTACATTCAAACTACAACCGGAGTTCGTATTTCATTGGAAATTAAGAGTTCTAATACAAAGTCTTTTAGATGATCTTCGGGTGGGGGGAGAAGATGTCTTCACCTGGGGCAGCTGGAGCCACCCAGGCACAGCATTCCCAACGATGTTAATTGGGGTGATTAACAAGTCTTCACCCAGGTCGCTCCAGCTAACCCAGGCCAGGCAATGGGGGAGGGGTGCTTCAGTGGTGTGTGGGGCCTAGTTGAGGGCAAGACCCCCACACACACTTCAAAACACACGCACACCCCCCGCGATGTCCCGGCCCTCGAGTTTATCTTCTTTCCTCCCCCCACCCAAATAAAAAGTCTTTAGGGACGGCGTCCGGGGTGATACGTATCATTACTTTGGTGCCCTTAAAGTCCCGACACTTGGTTGAAAAAGTGGCTCGAATTTCTGTAGGACATAGAAACAAAGAAACATAGAAACATAGAAAATAGATGCAGGTGTAGGCATTCGGCCCTTCGAGCCTGCACCGCCATTCAATGAGTTCATGGCTGAACATGCAACTTCAGTACCCCATTCCTGCTTTCTCGCCATGCCCCTTGATTCCCCCTAGTAGTAAGGACAACATCTAACTCCTTTTTGAATATATTTAGTGAATTGGCCTCAACAACTTTCTGTGGTAGAGAATTCCACAGGTTCACCACTCTCTGGGTGAAGAAGTTTCTCCTCATCTCGGTCCTAAATGGCTTACCCCTTATCCTTAGACTGTGACCCCTGGTTCTGGACTTCCCCAACATTGGGAACATTCTTCCTGCATCGAACCTGTCTAAACCCATCAGAATTTTAAACGTTTCTATGAGATCCCCTCTCATTCTTCTGAACTACAGTGAATACAAGCCCAGTTGATCCAGTCTTTCTTGATATGTCAGTCCCGCCATCCCGGGAATCAGTCTGGTGAACCTTCGCTGCACTCCCTCAATAGCAAGAATGTCCTTCCTCAAGTTAGGAGACCAAAACTGTACAAAATACTCCAGGTGTGGCCTTACCAAGGCCATGTACAACTGTAGTAACACCTCCTTGCCCCTGTACTCAAATCCCCTCGCTATGAAGGCCAACATGCCATTTGCTTTCTTAACTGCCTGCTGTACCTGCTTGCCAACTTTCAATGACTGATGTACCATGACACCCAGGTCTCGTTGCACCTCCGCTTTTCCTAATCTGTCACCATTCAGATAATAGTCTGTCTCTCTGTTTTTACCACCAAAGTGGATAACCTCATATTTATCCACATTATACTTCATCTGCCATGCATTTGCCCACTCACCTAACCTATCCAAGTCACTCCGCAGCCTCATAGCATCCTCCTCGCAGCTCACACTGCCACCCAACTTAGTGTCATCCGCAAATTTGGAGGTACTACATTTAATCCCCTCGTCTAAATCATTAATGTACAATGTAAACAGCTGGGGCCCCAGCACAGAACCTCGCGGTACCCCACTAGTCACTGCCTGCCATTTTGAAAAGTACCCATTTATTCCTACTCTTTGCTTCCTGTCTGCCAACCAGTTCTCAATCCACGTCAGCACACTACCCCCAATCCCATATGCTTTAACTTTGCACATTAATCTCTTGTATGGAACCTTGTCGAAAGCCTTCTGAAAGTCCAAATACACCACATCAACTGGTTCTCCCTTGTCCACTCTACTGGAAACATCCTCAAAAAATTCCAGAAGATTTGTCAAGCATGATTTCCCTTTCACAAATCCATGCTGACTTGGACCTATCATGTCACCTTTTTCCAAATGCGCTGCTATGACATCCTTAATAATTGATTCCATCATTTTACCCACTACTGATGTCAGGCTGACCGGTCTATAATTCCCTGTTTTCTCTCTCTCTCCTTTTTTAAAAAGTGGGGTTACATTGGCTACCCTCTACTCCATAGGAACTGATCCAGAGTCAATGGAATGTTGGAAAATGACTGTCAATGCATCTGTTATTTCCAACGCCACCTCCTTAAGTGCTCTGGGATGCAGTCCATCAGGCCCTGGGGATTTATCGGCCATCAATCCCATCAATTTCCCCAACACAATTTCCCGACTAATAAGGATTTCCCTCAGTTCCTCCTTCTTACTAGACCCTCTGACCCCTTTTATATCCGGAAGGTTGTTTGTGTCCTCCTTAGTGAATACCGGACCAAAGTATTTGTTCAATTGGTCTGCCATTTCTTTGTTCCCCGTTATGACTTCCCCTGATTCTGACTGCAGGGGACCTATGTTTGTCTTTACTAACCTTTTTCTCTTTACATATCTATAGAAACTTTTGCAGTCCGTCTTAATGTTCCCTGCAAGCTTCCTCTCGTACTCTATTTTCCCTGCCCTAATCAAACCCTTTGTCCTCCTCTGCTGAGTTCTAAATTTCTCCCAGTCCCCAGGTTCACTGCTATTTCTGGCCAATTTGTATGCCACTTCCTTGGCTTTAATACTATCCCTGATTTCCCGTGATAGCAGCAGCCACACCAGCAAGAAGAAGAGTGTGTTTGAAGACCAGGACCACAAACCCGGCTCCAAACTCATGGCCTACACAGCAGTAGTGATACCCACCCTCCTATATGCTTCAGAGACATGGACTATTTACAGCAGGAACCTCAAAGCACTGGAGAAGTGCCACCAACGCTGCCTCCGCAAGATCCTGCAAGATTGGCAAGATAGGTGCACCAATATCAGTGTTCTCACTCAAGCCAACATCCCCAGCATCGAAGCATTGACCATGCTCGATCAGCTCTGAGGGACTGGTCACATTGTCCGCATGCCAGATACTAGACTCCCAAAACAAGTGCTCTACTCAGAGCTCCAACACTATAGATATGTGAGGAGAAAAGGATTAGTGAAGAAAACGTAGGTCCCTTGTGGTCAGATTCAGGTGAATTTATAATGGGGAACAAAGAAATGGCAGACAAATTGAACAAATACTTTGGTTCTGTCTTCACGAAGGAAGACACAAATAACCTTCCGGAAGTACGAGGGGACCGATGGTCTAGTGAGAAGGAGGAACTGAAGGATTTCCTTATTAGGCGGGAAATTGTGTTGGGGAAATTGATGCGATTGAAGGCCAATAAATCTCTGGGGCCTGATAGTCTGCATCCCAGAGTACTTAGGGAAGTGGCCCTATAAATAGTGGATGCATTAGTGATCATTTTCCAACAGTCTATTGACTCTGGATCAATTCCTATGGACTGGAGGGTAGCTAATGTAACACCACTTTTTAAAAAGGGAGGGAGAGAAAAAGCGGGTAATTATAGACCGGTTAGCCTGACATCAGTAGTGGGGAAAATGTTGGAATCAATTATTAAGGATGAAAAAGCAGCACATTTGGAAAGCAGTGACAGAATCGGTTCAAGTCAGCATGGATTTATGAAGGGGAAATCATGCTCAACAAATCTTCTGGAATTTTTTGAGGATGTAACTAGTAGAGTGGATAAGGGAGAACTAGTGGATGTGGTGTATTTGGACTTTCAAAAGGCTTTTGACAAGGTCCCACACAAGAGATTGGTGTACAAAATCTAAGCAAATAGTATTGGGGATAGAGAACTGGTTGGCAGACAGGAAGCAGACAGTCAGAATAAACGGGTCCTTTTCAGAATGGCAGGCAGTGACTAGTGGAGTGCCGCAGGGCTCAGTGCTGGGACCCCAGCTCTTTACAATATACATCAATGATTTAGATGAAGGAGTTGAGTGTAATATCTCCAAGTTTGCAGATGACACTAAACTGGGTGGCGGTGTGAACTGTGAGGGGGACGCTAAGAGGCTGCAGGGTGACTTGGACAGGTTAGGTGAGTGGGCAAATGCATGGCAGATGCAGTATAATGTGGATAAATGTGAGGTTATCCACTTTGGAGGCAAAAACGCAAAGACAGAATATTATCTGAATGGCGGCAGATTAGGAAAAGGGGAGGTGCAACGAGACCTGGGTGTCATCGAAAGTTGGCATACAGGTACAGCAGGCGGTGAAGAAGGCAAATGGTATGTTGGTCTTCATAGCTAGGGAATTTGAGTATAGGAGCAGGGAGGTCTTACTGCAGTTGTACAGGACCTTGGTGAGGCATCACCTGGAATATTGTGTTCAGTTTTGGTCTCCTAATCTGAGGAAGGACGTTCTTGCTATTGAGGGGGTGCAGCGAACATCCACCAGATTCATTCCCGGGATGGCTGGACTGACATATGAGGAGAGACTGGATCAACTGGATCTTTATACATTGGAGTTTAGAAGGATGAGAGGGGATCTCATAGAAACATATAAGATTCTGAGGGGACGGGACAGGTTAGATGCGGGTCGAATGTTCCCGATGTCGGGGATGTCTAGAACCAGGGGACGCAGTCTTAGGATAAGGGGTAGGCCATTAAGGGCTGAGATGAGGAGAAACTTCTTCACTCAGAGAGTTGTTAACTTGTGGAATTCCCTGCCATAGAGAGCTGTTAATGCCAGTTCATTGGATATATTCAAGAGGGAGTTAGATATGGCCCTTACGGCTAAGGGGATAAAGGGATATGGAGAGAAAGCAGGAAAGGGGTACTAAGGTAATGATCAGCCATGATCATATTGAATGGTGGTGCAGGCTCGAAGGGCCAAATGGCCTACTCCTGCACCTATTTTCTATGTTTCTATGTTTTCTATGCAAGCGCGCCCCAGGTGGGCAGAGGAAACACTTCAAGGACACCCTCAAAGCCTCCTTGAAAAAGTGCAATATCCCCACCGACACCTGGGAATCCCTGGCCCAAGACCGCTCAAAGTGCAGGAGAAGCATCCGGGAAGGCGCTGAACAACTCGAGTCTCTTCGCCAGGAGAAAGCGGAGGCCAAACGCAAACAGCGGAAGGAGCACACGATAACCCAAGCACCCCACCCACCCGTCCCTTCAACCACCATCTGCCCCACCTGTGATCGAGACTGTAGTCCCACATTGGACTCATCAGTCACCTGAGAACTCATATTAGGTGGAAGCAAGTCATCCTCGACTCCGAGGGACTGCCTAAGAAGAAGAAGATCCTTTCCTCAATGACCTGATGCTGCACAGGAGAGAGGGGGTCAGCACGTCGCTGCGCCATGCCAGAGACAACACCCCCAACACAGGATAGACAGGCAGAGGATGAGCTTCCTCAACGGGACTGAGCAGCCATGCTTCAGGAGGCTCAGGCTATCGCACCAGGTCGTTGCAGACACTTGCAGATTGCTGGAACAAGACCTGCTGCCCAGAGGACCTGGTGGACACACCTTACCAGTGGTTGTCAAAGTCACCACCGCCCTCAAGTTCTTCGCTCAGGCTCCTTTCAGGGATCTGCAGCAGACATTTCGCAGTCGGCCACCCACAGATGCATCACCCAGTTGACTGATGCCATGTTTCACAAGTCAGCCACTTGTATAAACTTTGCCTCAGATGAAGCTAGTGTTATTGAGCGGGCGCTCGGCTTTGCAGCTCTGGCTGGCTTCCCACAGGTGCAGGGCACCTTTGGCTGCACATATGTGGCCATAAGGGCATCCAGGAGTGCTGGGGAACTGCAAGAGCTTCCACTAATGTGCAGTTTGTCTGTAACCATAAAAAGATCATGATGCATTTGGGCACTAGATTCCCTGAGAGTTGTCATAACTTTTTTGTTCTGTGCTTTGTCCACCTTCCTTCAGCTCTTCACATCTCCAAACAGCCTACCAGTTGACTGCTTGGAGACAGGGGCTGTCCACTAAAGATGTGGCTTATGAGATCCTTGAGGAAGTCAAGCAATGAGGCCGAGGAGCGATATAATGAAAGCCACATGTTCACCAGATATGTCAAAGAGCAAGCAATTAGCATGCTGAAGTCGCACTTCAGATACCTTGACAAATCTGGAGAAGCCCTTCAGTACATAGCCAGGGTCTCCAGAATCATCGTCATTTGCTACACGCTGCATAACATAGCGCAGCAGTGAGAATTGGAGCTGCAGGAGGAGCAAGGCGCAGAGCGCACAGCCTCTTCAGAGGAGGAACCTGAGTGGAGATGGCACCAGCAACGGCGCACATTGCTGCCCAGGAGGCCCAGGATGGCCTCATAATGGCCCGATTTACTTAAGTTGCACTACTGCACCTATATGGCTTCCAGATACTGTACCAACTTCCCCCCTCACACTTACTGACACCACAAAGCAGTCCTAACATGACCAAATCATTCCCGTCAACCAAACACCCATTGCTCGAGGTTAAGTAATGTCTCACCATAACACTCCAAGTGACATGGCCAGCAGGCAAAAATGGACAAGATGGGAACGTTGTGCAAATAAATAAGTTTATGTGCATCATAAATAGAACTGAAACTAAACACTAACATTTCGGTAAACACCCATCTGCATACACTTATGCAGCTACAATTATGTCATTTTTCTTTTCCGCTTGCCTCTACAAGGTGCAACCTTCGTGGCTTCGGCAGAGGTAGAGGCAGGTTGTGACATGTATCTCACACTACTGTATATAACTGTATCTTACCATGCTACACATGACTGTAACTAGATATGACCTGTAACCACAAGCTCACCTTACCACCAGGGGTGCACTTGCAGGAGACACTGGATACCTGTTCCACACAGGTATATAAAGGCAGGTCTCAGGCAAGTGTGGCACTCGAGAGCTGTGTAATAAAGGTGCAGATCCAGAGTGATCTTGACTTCAGCATGTGCCTCATGTAAGTCTGTACTGCAGGGTCAGGACTTTACAGTGGCGACGAGTTACGGGATCACAGAATCCACAGAATGGCCATCAATGGCTCAGAGGAGAAATACAATGCTGGAGACAATTGGGAGGACTTTATAAAAAGGCTCCAGCAAAGCTTTGTAACCAAAGACTGGTTGGGTGACGATAAGGCAGACAAGAGAAGAGCCCATCTCTTGACCAGCTGTGGCTCGAAAACATACGCCTTAATGAAGGACCTGCTGGCACCCGAGAAACCAGCAAGCAAGTCGTTTGAGGAGTTGAGCACACTGGTGAGAGACCACCTGAAGCTAGCGATCAGCCTACATATGGCCAGGCACAGGTTCTACAACTACAGACGCTGTGTGGGCGAGAGCATACCCGACTTCGTGGCGGAACTTCGGAGGCTGGATAGTTTACGTGAGTTCTCCGCTGAACTAAGGAGAGAAGTACTGAGAGACTTTTTTATTGAAGGAATAGGCCACGCAGGCATATTCCGAAAGCTCATAGAGACCAAGAACTTGACCCTAGAGGCAGCAGCACTGGTCGCACAGACATTCTTGGCAGGAGAAGAAGAAACTAGGTTGATCTACACTGCAGGTATGACAACTAATGAAACATCGGAACAAGGGGTTCACAGCATGAAACAAGCCGCTACCCCCACACACAGACAAAGGCAGGAGAGCAGGCCTTCAATAGCAGGCAGTGGCGCCAGAAGCCATCAAGGGCCACATGTACGGCCGTTCACACCTCATCAACCCACAATGCGAGCAATCAACTACAGACTGAGAGAAGCTCAAGAGAGATCAGCCAGACGCAGCTCATCCTTTGGAAACAATGGAAGCAGTCTGTGCTGGAGGTGTGGGGGAAGGCACTCAACAAGGGGGTGTCGATTTCAGCATGCTGTTTGCAGAAACTGCAATTATACAGGGCATCTGGCCCGCATGTGCAGAAAAACAGCAGCTCGGCTGGTATACGAATCGGAAGGGTCGGAAAGCGGACCAGAAGACGGTGGGGACAGTGCCCGGGACACCGAGGTACAGTGGGTCAACACGATCAATGTCCACTGTTCTTACAACAAGACACCTCCAATAATGATGAGGGTCCTACTCAACGGGATACCCGTCAACATGGAACTGGACACGAGAGCTAGTCAATCTCTCATGAGTGTCCAACAATTTGAACAGCTGTGGCCGCACAAAAGCAACAGACCAAAACTCACAAGGATCGACACCAAACTTAGGACCTATACCAAAGAAATCATCCCAGTCCTTGGCAGCACCATGCTCTCAGTCACACACAAAGGGACGGTGAACCGACTTCCCCTGTGGATTGTCCCCGGAGATCTCCCAGCACTGTTGGGGAGAAGCTGGCTGGCAAAACTAAATTGGAAATGGGATGATGTTCACTCCATGTAGTCAGAGGAACGGACCTCCTGCTCAACAGTTCTAAGTCGTTTTGAACATCTCTTTCAGCCAGGTGTGGACACCTTCAAAGGGGCTAAAGTTAAAATCTACATCACACAGGATGCCAGACTAGTCCATCACAAGGCTAGAGCTGTGCCTTATGTGATGAGGGAAAAGATTGAACACGAACTGGACCGGCTTCTGCGGGAAGGCATTATGTCACCCGTGGAATTTAGCGACTGGGCAAGTCCCATCGCCCACGTCCTGAAGCCTGATGTATCCGTACGAATCTGTGGGGATTACAAGTCTACCATAAACAGAGTCTCCCTACAGGACCAATACCCATTGCCCAGAGTGGAGGATCTATTTGCCACATTGGCTGGAGGAAAACTTTTCTCGAAACTAGATCTCACATCTGCGTATATGATGCAAGAACTGACCGAAGAGTCTAAACCACTCACCACCATTAACACACATCGAGGCCTTTTTATGTACAATCGATGCCCATTCGGCATCAGGTTGGCAGCTGCTATATTCCAGTGCAACATGGAGAGTCTGCTCAAGTCCATCCCGGGGACAGTTGTGTTTCAAGATGACATACTCATCACGGGCAGGGACACCGACTCCCATCTCCGCAATTTGGAGGAAGTACTAAGTCGATTGGATCGGGTCGGCCTAAGAGTTAAGAAATCCAAGTGTCTGTTTCTCGCGCCCGAGGTTGAATTTTTGGGCAGAAGGATTGGCGCTGATGGAATCCGCCCAACAGAATCCAAAACCGAAGCAATTCGTCTGGCACCCAGGCCCCGGAATGTCTCGGAACTGCGCGCCTTTCTCGGGCTACTCAATTACTTTGGGAACTTTATGCAGAACTTGAGCACGCTGCTGGAGCCTCTCCACGTGCTACTGAGAAAGGGGTGCGATTGGTTTTGGGGGGACGCCCAAGAACGCGCCTTCAATAAGGCACGCAACCTTCTATGTTCCAACAGTGGTTTAGCCTTTTTTGACCCAGGTAAAAAGCTAGTTCTTACATGTGATGCATCAGCGTACGGGGACAGGTGCGTTTTACAGCATGTCAATGATGTGGGTAAATTACAACCCATTGCTTATGCCTCCAGGTCACTTTTGCGGGCGGAGCGCGGGTACAGTATGGTTGAGAAGGAGGCGCTCACGTGCGTGTATGGTGTCAAAAAGATGCACCAATACCTTTTCGGGGCTAAGTTCGCGTTAGAAACCGACCACAAACCCCTCACGTCCCTACTATCCGAGTGCAAGGCAATAAACGCCAACGCCTCGGCACGCATTCAGCAGTGGGCACTCATGCTGGCGTCTTACGACCACACAATAAGGCACAGACCAGGCACAGACAACTGTGCCAACGCGCTTAGCAGGCTATCCCTGGTGACCACGGAAGGGTCCGACGAACAGGACTGTGAGTCCACAGTTTCGCCCATGACGGTCGCCAAATCAGAGCCTGGATGACCAGCGACCCCACATTATCCTTAGTCAAAAGATGTGTTTTAACTGGTGACTGGGCAGAGGCTCGCGATGCCTGCCCCAAGGATACCAAACCTTTCCATAGGCGCATGCATTAACTATCACCACAGGCAGACTGCCTGATGTGAGGCAGCCGAGTAGTTATGCCCTTGCGAGGCAGAGAGGCGTTTGTCCGGGAGCTCCACCGCGAGCACCCGGGGATCGTTCTTATGAAGGCCATAGCAAGATCCCAAGTCTGGTGGCCTGGCATTGACGCGGACTTGGAGCTCTGCGTCCGGCGGTGCACCATTTGTGCCCAACTCAGTAATGCCCCCAGAGAGGACCCCCTAAGCCCCTGGCCCTGGCCCACCAAACCGTGGTCACGGGTGCATGTCGACTATGCGGGCCCATTCATGGGCAAAATGTTCCTCGTAGTCGTTGATGCATTTTCTAAGTGGATCGAGTGCACCATTCTAAACTCGAGCACTACCTCCACCACTATGGAGAGCCTTAGAACTATGGTGGGGGGGAACTTGATGGACCTGTGGGAGAGCGAAGAGATGAATTAGAAGTCTTATCATAAAAATGTGTAATGTTCTCATCAAATGCATGATGACATTTCAGGGGTATTTGACAATTTGGAAGGACAGACAGAAAGGAAACGGAGGTGGGCTAGCTCTGTTACTAAAGGATGGGATAAGTGCATTAATGAGGAACAATATTGGTTCAGAGGATCAAGATGTTGAATCAGTTTGGGTGGAGATAAGGAATAATAAAGGGGAAAAGTCGCTGGTGGGCATAGCCTATAGGCCCCCTAACATTAGCTACACTGATGGATGGTGTATAAATCAAGAAAAAATAGAGGCTTCTCATAAAGGAACGGCAATAATCATGGACGATTTTCACCTTCATATTGATTGGACAAAGCAAATTGGCCAGGATAGTCTTGAGGAGGAGTTCGTAGGGTGTATCTGGGATAGTTTCCTTGAACAGTACGTTGCGGAACTAACCAGGGAGCAGGCTATCTCAGATCTGGTACTGTGTAATGAGGCAGGATTAATTAATGATCTCATAGTAAAAGATCCTCTCGGAATGAGTGACCATAATATGGTTGAATTTCAAATTCAGTTGAAGGGAGAGAAAGTTGATTCTCAAACCAGGGTCCTAAGCTTAAATAAAGGAGATGACAAAGGTATGAGGACAGAGTTGGCTAAAGTGGACTGGGGAAATAGATTAAAGTATGGGACAGTTGATGAGCAGTGGTAGACATTTAAGGAGATATTTCATAACTCGCAACAAAAATATATCCCAATGAGAAGGAAAGACTGTAAGAGAAGGGATAACTAAGGAAATAAGGGAGGGTATCAAATTGAAAACAAAGGCATACAATGTGGCCAAGACTAGTGGGAGGCCAGAGGATTGGGAAATTTTTAAAAGCCAGCAGAGAACGACTAAAAAAATGATTGAGACAGGGAAGATAGATTATGAAAGTAAACTAGCACGAAATATAAAAACAGATCGTAAGAATTTCTACAGGTACATAAAAAGGAAAAGAGTGGCTAAAGTAAATGTTGGTCCCCTGGAGGATGAGACTGGGAAATTAATAATGGAGAACAGGGAAATAGCAGAAACGTTGAACAAATATTTTGTATCGGTCTTCATGGTAGAAGACACTAAAAACATCCCAATAGTGGATAATCAAGGGGCGATAGGTTGGGAGGAACTTAATACAAACACTATCACTAATGAAGTAGTACTAGGTAAAATAATGGAACTAAAGGCAGACAAGTCCCCTGGACCTGATGCCTTACATCCTAGCATCTTAAGGTAAGTGCCTACAGAGATAGTGGATACATTGGTTGTAATCGACCAAAAATTCCCTGGATTCTGGGGCGGTCGCAGCAGATTGAAAATCCGCAAATGCAATGCCCTGATTTTAAAAAAGAGGCAGACAAAAAGCAGGAAACTATAGAGCAGTTAGCCTAACATCTGTCGTAGGGAAAATGCTGGAGACCATTATTAAGGAATCAGTTGCGGAATATTTGGAAAAGCATGATTCAATCAAGCATGGTTTTATGAAAGGGAAATCATGTTTGACAAAATTGCTGAAGTTCTTTGAGGATGTAACAAGCAGGGTGGATAAGGGGGAACCAGTGGATGTGGTGTATTTGGATTTCCAGAAGACATTCAATAAGGTGCCACATAAGAGGTTACTGCATAAGATAAAAGCTCACGGGGTTGGGTGTAATATATTAGCATGGATGGAGGATTGGCTAACTAACAGAAAACAGAGAGTAGGGATAAATGGGTAATTTTCCGGTTGGCAAACAGTGACTAGTGGGGTGCCGCAGGGATCGGTGTTGGGTCCTCAACTATTTACAATCTATATTAATGACTTGGATGAAGGGACCGATTATAATGTAGCCACGTTTGCTGATGATACAAAGTTGGATGGGAAAGCAAATTGTAAGGAGGACACAAAAAATCTACAACGAGATATAGACAGGCTAAGTGAGTGGGCAAAAATTTGGCAGATGGCGTATAGTGTGGGAAAATATGAGGTTATCCACTTTGGCAGAAATAATAGAAAAGCAAATTGTAATTTATACAGAGAAAAATTGCAAAGTGCTGCAGTACAGAGAGACCTGGAGGTCCTTGTGCCTGAAACACAAAAAGTTAGAATGCAGGTACAGCAAATGGAATGTTGGTCTTTCTTGCAAGGGGGATAGAGTATAAAAGCAGAGAAGTCCTGCCACAACTGTACAGAATATTGGTGAGGCCACACCTGGAATACTGCGTGCAGTTTTGGTCTCCGTATTTAAGGAATCATGTATGTAACCACAATGTAACACCACTGTATTACTGTATACACTCAACCTAGATGCACACCTTGACCACAAGGGGTGAACTTGTGGGAGACACTCCTTACCTGATCACACAGGTATAAAAAGGGAGGTCCCACACAGGGTCATCGTCTTTGGAGTCCTGTGAATAAAGAGTTAAGGTCACAGAGTGACCTTGTCCCCAGAATGTGCCTCGTGTGGTTTCATACTGTAGAGTAAGGACTTTATAGGAACGATATACATTCATTGGAGGCTGTTCAGAGAAGGTTCACTAGGTTGATTCCGGAGATGAGGGGGTTGACTTATGAGGAAAGGTTGAGTAGGTTGGGCCTATATACATTGGAGTTCAGAAGAATGAGAGGTGATCTTATTGAAACACATAAGATAATGAGGGGGCTCGACAAGGTGGATGCAGAAAGGATATTTCCACTCATATGGGGAAACTAAAACTAGGGGACTCTGGGCTAGATTTTACACTTTTGTGTTTATCGCCCAAAAATGGGTGTTATTTCTGGCGTGGGCGCTTTCAGATCGCCGGCTTCTCGCCCATTCTTAAAGCACCTAGTCTCCATTTTTGAAATTGTGCGTTACCGTGAGCGATATGAAATGGGCAGTAGCGTTAACTCTCGCTGACCTTCTGCCATAAAATGTCGCTGTCCTTAGCAATGGCATGGCAACGCTCGATTCCCGCAATTCAGGAGGTCAAGGGTCATCATGACATGCGCAGGAGGAGACAGAGAGAGAGGGAGCTGAGAGGGACTGAAGACATTGTGGGTGTGGTGTGGCTGCTTTGGGAGGAAGGAGGGAGAGTTTAGAGCTTTACAGCAAATAGGGAAACAAAATTTAGCTGTTACCAGTCACATATTTGCCTGAATTTGGCCTATAATGGAGGGAGAGGAGGAGGCATCACAGCACGTTGTGGAGACTGACGCTGGAGAGAGCAGTGAGGTGGGAGAGGAGCACATTGGAGGGCGCA
Source organism: Pristiophorus japonicus (assembly GCF_044704955.1). Classification (NCBI taxonomy): domain Eukaryota; kingdom Metazoa; phylum Chordata; class Chondrichthyes; family Pristiophoridae; genus Pristiophorus; species Pristiophorus japonicus. Next base: position 93,891,425 of record NC_091991.1, on the reverse strand, counting down.
AAAGAGCCAGGAGGTTCTCGGATGAAGCAAATGCCTCCCTCCTGCAGGAGGTCGAGCTACACTGGGGTGATTTGACACAGGGAGAGCGTGGGAAGCCCATCCCAAAGGCCTACCAGAAGATATGAGCTGAGATAGCAGAGGTGGTCTCGGACCAACGAGATTCTGCTGTCAAGCAATGTCGCAAACGATGGAACGACCTTGTGGGATCCGCAAGAGTAAGTATTACATTGATTTACATGTACTTATGTATTTATATAATTTGATATGTAACAGTCATGAGTGACTATCAGCAGATGTGAGGTCTTTCACTTTTACCGGGAATGTTTTACTTAAAGCCTGCGGTCACGGTGCACGTCTTTAGGTAAAGAATGATAATTATCATAATAATCATTATTACAACTGTCAATTATGTGTTGTATCAGTCTCTGTGACAGTACCGAGCAATGATATCACGCAATGATCTCATGCCATGTCGTCCTGTCACCTTTTACAGAAGAAACTATCGATGATAAGGTCCGTGCAGAGGCGAACGGGTGGGGGGCCACCAGTCCCCAGCGACATCACAGAGATGGAGGAGCGAGTGCTCGCACTCATGGGGAAGCACCCCCTGACAGCCGCGGATGCATCTGCAGACCCTGAAGTGATGTCACATGAGTAAAGCTTACACCATTGTGTGATGTAAAGTCAATAGATGCCACACCCACTCATATCCGAACAATCATATATGATAGATGATTTCTAAAATTGTCCTAGAAATACTGCTGGCCTAATATAATCATTGCACTGCACAATGTGTTGATGGTCATGAAATGTCTGTGATGATTTTGATAGCGGTGGTGCTTTTGTCGTGTATATGCTGTGTGTAGCGCTGGACTCACCTTGTGACCCTCGCACCCCCTTCTCCTCCAATAACCTCATTTGTGTTTTGCAGCTCAGCCAGCAGCACGGCCCCAGGCAAGACCACAGAGGCCAGAAGGTGGGGGCGCAGGGCCCGACTCTCCGGACGATCCCTACATCTGATGCTGAGGAGCTCCAATTCTTGCCCATCAATCCGCTGTGTCTGTTCTCTATGGATGAGAGCAGGACTTCGAGGAACCTGCATCGCCACGCTCCAGAAGCCATTCCACCCCAAGGCCATCTAGTGGTCCTCTGGTCATTCCCGCTTCCACTCTGGAGGTACTGGCCCCAAGCACCTCACCACAAGGCACCCCATTTGTCCCCAGGACGGTGCCGACCTCGCGGAGTCCTTGAGGACGCGGCAGGTCTGGTCCACGAGCGCCACATGAGAGCGGAGAGATGGTACAGTTGTCCAGGGGGACTGTAGACATTGGTGACCAGCTCATTGAAGCATTGGGGGGCATATCCCAACAGCTGGCCACCATGACCGGGTATATTCCACGGATGGCGGAGGCCCTGGATGCGATAGCCAGGAACACTGCTGGCACAGGGCTCCCAGTGGTCCCAGAGCACAGCATTCCACCCCTAGGTTCCATACCACCACTGTGAACGACAGATGAGAGCAAGGACCAAGATCCTGCTTCTCCAACAAAGAATGTTGCCCCCTCAGCACCCCCCGCTCCCGTACCCATACAACCGCCTCTGCTTTCATCACCCCAATGAGGCACCGCCTGAGGAGGGGAAGGGGTAGAGGTGTGTTATATCTCCATCTGGGTGTATGCAATTTGTTGTAATGTATGAGGGGAGGGGACCACCTTCCTGCTTTGCATTTGTATTCTGTGTTGCTGGATATGTTGATTGATATCAATGTGGAAAAAGTGGGGTGTGGGGGGGGCGGGGGGTTGGTGATTTTGCCCGTGATACTTATGATTTCAGACCAATGCTGGTATAAAAAATTTTTTATTGAACATAACCTTGTTGTGCATTGTCTCAGATAGCTGGACCATTCCACACTGGTGATTCCTTAACATGAAAGGGTTAAATAAAACTTAACTTCAACCAACGTAAACTTTAACTAGCACCAAGGTGATGGGCACCATTGATGTCTGAGCTGCACACACACAGCAGTGTGTCAGCATTGTCACTCACAACAACGTTATTTCAGGCAAATCGTTCAGATATCAGCTCCTCACGTATGAGTCTTGCAACTATGTAGCCACCACCGGCCCTTTCCTGTGGTCTGGAGGGGGTCATGGACATGGTTGCATAGCCAGCCTGATTGTCTGGCCCTCGGTCATCCTCTTCCTCTCTCTCCTGAGGTGGAGCATCAGTCCCTTCTGGCAATTCTTGGCCCCTCCTGATAGCCAGGTTGTGCAGCATGGAGCACACGACCACGAATTTACCTACTTGCTCAGGGTTGTATTGTAGCTCCCCTCCTGAGTGGTCCAGACATCTGAAGCGCTGCTAAGCACAGTTATTGTTTTCTGGACCACACTGTGTGTGTCTCTGTGGGTCTGGTTGTATCGCTTCTCAGCCTCGGTGTGGGTGTCACGCAGAGGGGTCATCAGTCAGGTGGCTAGGCCATATCGATTATCACCAAGCATCCAGCATTGTCCTTGTGGCTAACTCTTAAAGATGTCAGAGGCAGTGCTCTCACACAGGATGTGAGCCTCATCGAAGGTGCCCGGACATTTGGCATTCACTGCCATGATGATCTGGTTGTGGTCGACACCTAGTTGGATCTTCAAGGAGTGAAATCCTTTTCTGTTACGAAAATGCTCCGGGTCCTGAGAAGCTGGGCGCATGGCGATGTGAGTGCACTGTATAGCTCCCTACACCCTGGGGAACTTAGCAATGCGGTAGAATGCTCCAGCCCTGTCAGTCTGAGCCTCCGTGGTCATGGGGAAGCTGATAAAGTCCATCCTTCTCGCGTACAGGGCCTCCGTGACCTGTCTAATGCAGCGATGTGTTGCATGGTGAGACAGAGGGCAAATCTCGACCGCGGAGACCCGAAAGGTACAGGACACGTAGAAAGACAGTGCCGCGTGACCTTGACCTCGACCGACACTGATGTCCTGATGGCAGGCTGCATATGTGGCCTGATGAGCTCACATATTTCATTGATCACCACCTTGTGGAAGCGCAGTCTCTGAAGGCAGGTGTGGTCAGAGACGTTGAGGTAAGACCTCTTTTCCCTGTACATGCGGGGTGTGTATGATCTGGCCCTCCTCCTCATTCTTGCACGTCTTAAATTGGGGACATAATGATGTGCATCACACATTGAGCCATCTGCGTATTAATCGACGCAGGCTGAGAAATGGCTGCCCCCATTGCAATGAAAGTATAATAGCGGTTGATCAGAAGCAATAATTTCCTGACTAAAATATACCTAAAGTAAACCCCCAATAGTCCAGAGTCAGAAAATATGTCTGTTGAGATGGTCACTTCACCTGAGAAGAACTCCAGAGTCAATGCAAACTTCCCTGAAGATGAAGCAGCCTTTTGAATGAAGCGACCTGCGATTTTAAAAATGGCATCCACACCGCTGGCTTTAGTTCAGAACAGTTGCACTTTTTCTGGGTGTTTTTTTGGGCGAGCGATATTGTGGGCGATATGTGTGCGAGGTGGTGAAAGTGACGGTGGGCCATCTCCTGGGCGTTACGACAAAAAAAATGGGCGGGCGCTATTATTGAATCTCGAAGTTAATTCCGTGCGGAAAGTAACGCTGAGCGATATTACGGGCGTTGATTTCGCCCATTATGATGATTCCGACCCAAAAAAATGGGCGGGCAGTATTATTTTTTCCCGTCGCTATGCACATGGGGAAAGTAACGCTTGCCGATAAGTTTCCGAAAAATGTCCGTTAGTTTCCATTTTGTGGCTAAATGGGCGATATATGGGCTATGTCATTTCAGCGGTAAAATGGACGTTAAATGGGAGTTAAGCATGTAAAAAAATGAGGAAACTCTAGCCCATAGTCTTAGAATAAGGGGCTGCCCATTTAAAACTGAGATGAGGAGAAATTTCTTCTCTCAGAGGGTTGTAAATCTATGGAATTCTCTGCCCCAGAGAGCTGTGGAGGCTGGGACATTGAATATATTTAAGGCGGAGATCGATTTTTGAGTGATAAGGGAGTAAAGGGTTATGGAGATCGGGCAGGGAAGTAGAGCTGAGTCCATGATCAGATCAGCTATGATCTTATTGAATGGCGGAGCAGGCTCGAGGGGCCGTATGGCCTACTCCTGCTCCTATTTCTTATGACATCAGTCACCATATGAGTGAGTGTTGTGTACCATGTGGCTGTATGAGATGTAATTCTGTCATCAGTTTGCTGGGAGGTCACCGTCTCCCACTGCCGGATGCACTGCAACGCGACTTATTTATACTGCCTCCTCCTCTGCTGGAGTCAATGGGTTAGAAATTCGGTATCGCCCGTTTTGCAGCGGTAATCCCGGCTGGTCGGTAAGTGTAGCGTCTTGTGAATGTTAACGCCATCTACTGCGAAATTCGGTTTCAGCACCCCAAGAGGGAAATAGATCGGTAAATCAGTCGTTGCACAATTCTCTTAGGGCGGTGACATCAAAAATCGTTGCGATAATTTCCCAGAGCGAATGTGGATGAGGTGATGGTTGTCAGACATTTCGGCACCAGCCGCTTCTTAAAGGGGATGTAAGGTGACTCTGCCATAATGTGAACCTCACTGTCTCATACAATGTACAGTCTGTGTAGTACCTGCTCCTTCACAATGTGTACCAGCCCATGGTCTTCATTGCTGAAGAGAGCTACAAAGTTCTGCCTCAGTTCAGCTGCCATACCCTGGGTCTCCGTGCGTAGCTCTCCTTCTTGGTCCCTACCCAGCCCCACCCCTTCTCTTACCACCTTTTCAATCTTTCTATGCGTTTGCAAAACATTAGCCTTACCCTTAATCTTAGCTGGTAGCCACCAAATCCCACTGTTCACACAGCCACTCTGTGCATCGACTGAGAGTCAAATTGACATCTGTACACTTCCATACAGTCGCAGCTATTCAACTCTGCAAGCACATGTGGCAGACAATTAGCTGCACACTTACTCATACCTTCTTCTGTTTGTTATTGCAGATGAAACTCGCTCACAACAGGTGGCGACAAATGCGGACCGGAGAAGGGGAACCTGACCTCCAAGCTCTCATGGAGGTGGAAGAGCAAGTGCCCGCCCTCATGGGTGCACAAGTGGATTTGGTAGCAGTCGGGGAAACCGGGCCCCCTGGGGACAGTGACGGTAAGTTCATCCCCTTTCCCTCTTATAAGAGACCATTTATCCCTGAAACCACATGCCTTTCCCACTTTACATATAAATGTCCTATGTCACCTCCTTCTTCCCTTCCTGCCCCCTCCCCTGCTGCCACCCACACTTCTGTCGCTTTGTGCTTACAGATAATGAGCCAGGACGCAACAGCCTGTTCATGAGGCGTCCACCTCCAAAGACGGGGAAGACGAAGAGGAAGCAGATGACAGTTCTGCACCACTCCGACAGGATCCATCTGCAGCAGACGGTGGGGACACCACCTCAGTGGACAAGCCGATCTTCCTGGGGTTTGACGAGCCTGAGGTTACATAAGAACATAAGAAATAGGGGCAGGAGTCGGCCATTTGGCCTCTCGAGCCTGCTCCGCCATTCAATAAGATCATGGCTGATCCAATCATGGACTCAGCTCCACTTCCCCGCCCGCTCCCCATAACCCCTTATTCCCTTCTCGTTTACGAAACCATTTATTTATGTCTTAAATTTATTCAATGTCCCAGCTTCCACAGATTTACAACCCTCTGAGAAGAAATTTCTCATTTCAATTTTAAATGGGCAGCCCCTTATTCTAAGATCATGCCTTCTAGTTCGAGTCTCCCCCATCAGTGGAAACATCCTCTCTGCATCCACCTTGTGAAGCCCCCGCATAATCTTATACATTTCGATAAGATCACCTCTCATTCTTCTGAATTCCAATGAGTAGAGGCCCAACCTACTCAACCTTTCCTCATAAGTCAACCCCCTCATCCCCGGAATCAACCTAGTGAACCTTCTCTGAACTGCCTCCAAAGCAATTATATCCTTTCTTAAATATGGAAACAAAAACTGCACGTAGTATTCCAGGTGTGGCCTCACCAATTCCTTATATAGCTGCAGCAAGACTTCCCTGCTTTTATACTCTATCCCCTTTGCAATAAAGGCCAAGATACCATTGGCCTTCCTGATCACCTGCTGTACCTGCAAACTAACCTTTTGTGTTTCATGCACAAGTACCCCCAGGTCCCGCTGTACTTTGCAATCTTTCTCTATTTAAATAATAACTTGCTCTTTGATTCCTTTTGCCAAAGTGCATGACCTCACGCTTTCCAACGTTATACTCCATCTGCCAAATTTTTGCCCACTCACTTAGCCTGTCTGTGTCCTTTTGCAGATTGTTTGTGTCCTCCTCACACATTGCTTTTCTTCCCATCTTTGTATCGACAGCAAACTTGGCTACATTACACTCAGTCCCTTCTTCCAAGTCATTAATATAGATTGTAAATAGATGGGGTCCCAGCACTGATCCCTGCGGCACCCCACTAGTTACTGAACCCAGTGGCCTGCAGCAACACCCAGTGCGAAGAGAAGCTCAGGGACCAGTTCTCCGGAGTGTGAGTCAGCGCCTGAGTCTTGCTGAGCGTGAGTCAGATATAGACCTGGATTTGGAGGCTATGGCGACAGAGTCTCAGAGGATGCACCGCGAACTCATGGGTGCATTGACAAAGGTCCCGCAGAGCATGGATTCACTTGCTGTGAGGTTGAAGGGGCCGCCTCAAGCATTGCCCATGCCTATGAGCATTCCATCGAGCCTACACTTGGCAAGTACCAAGGGATGGTGGAGTCGACAAGCAACCCTGGAGACCCAGAGGCGATGGCGTGTGTCATGGCTGACATGGCAGCAGCTATCACAGCACAGGCCGAAGCTATGCAAGGCATTTGTGATGTGATGCAGTCACTGGTTGGTGGCATAAATTCTCAGTCTGCTGCGTTGCACACACAATCTGCTCTCATGCAGTCTCAAATTGGTGCCACACAAACACTGACTGCTGCCATCCCCTCTGGATTCCCCACAGTCCAACAGGAAACTCATGGTGCTGAAGCAGGGCAGCAATCTGTGCTCTAGCTGATTGCTCCGGATGCCAAGGCTCTGCCCCGGGGGAGTGACAGTGTGACGATGGAAATGGAAGCTGCTGTCCTCTCTCGCATGCACAGCATTCCGGCTCCCATCACTGCCACTCTGCCTTTGCACCTCACCCATTTCAGACTGCTGCCGCCCATGCTGAGGTGGTACAGCCGCACCCGGGCCTTCCAGGCCTGGGCATCCTGCTGGGCTATCTGCAGTCTCTGCCTCACAGACAAGCAGTCTTGCTGCAGACACTGCGGACACATTAAGGAGGAGCAGTCGGTGTGGGAGGGGGGGAAAGGGAAGGCATGGGAAATATGCGAGCAAGTTCCAATAAGGACTTTTGCAACCATGACCAGATGTCCTCATCTTGTAAATATTTTTGTACATATTTCGTTGCTGATGTTTGACACATGTTATTTGTGGAAGGGTCTTGGCATAATATAGTTCATGGGAGCTGGTCTTGCATTTCAGATGGGAAGTGTGATGTATGTAGCACTCAAATCACTGACTCCACACAGTCTGGTGTTGTAGTAACTGCTGTGACCTTGGTCCTTTATTGTGTAACTCCAGGGTGCCCCTCAGGTGTGGTGGGCAGCCTTTTATACTCTGTCTCGCAGGTACTTTCGGGTCTCCCACTCACAGTGCCCCTTGTGGCGCTCCATTGTAATTATACATTTAATGCACATGAACAATACATAACATCTCACTCCCACCCCCCCCAGTTCCAAAAGCAAATTGCCGGTAACCTTGGCCTGGTTCGTCCTGGTTGATTTGTGAGTGTGAGTCCATGACCATCCACTTCCCCCCCCCCCCCCCACCATGTAGAGATTATGCTTGCGATCCGGTGCAAGCATGTGGTATTTGCAGTCCTTACACGGTGATACAAGTACACAAACACCATCTCCAGTAGAAAGCAGGTACACATGGACAGTACATTAGTATGATACATATAGGTGCGTTGAAGAGTTATATCAAAAGGTTGCAGGTACACTGAACAGTTATTAAATCCCAGCTCTAGTGGGTGAGGTGTTGTGGCGGCATACTGCCCCATTCTGCCTGAGGTAATGGGCTGCGCTGAGACAGGGTATGGCAGCTAGTGTGTTCTCAGAAAATAGTTGCCTTTTGCAGCTTGTCTGCAGCCGCTGAACAATTGCATAAATCACATAAAATCAGAAATCGCATTAATCCATTAGTCATGTTAGTCACAGATCCATTAACCCTTTTAACTGTGCATTGTGACATTAACTCTTTTCACCAATCATCACAATCATTTTAATCACAGTAATCATTTTAACATCAAAATATTAACTCTTGTCATAAATCACGTCATCATACGAATCACAGTAATCATCTTGGCTCACTCTTGCCCTTACAAAAGTCTCTTTGTGGGGACCGCCAACCGTGTAAGGCCCCTTTAAGACTCCCGGGTACATTTCCCTTTTAAGACACCATTTTGCTTTTTCCACGAGGTTTCTACTGGGTGCCGCCATTTTAGGTGCTCTGCTTGCTTCTCTCTGCAGAACTTTGCTGCCACAAACTCGCTGTGCTGCTGCCTACTCTTCCTCTCTCTCTCTCCGCAAACAGTTGGCGACCAAAATGGCCCGAAGAGCGCTCCGGCCACGAGCGGAGTGAAGAAGCCTCATCGCTACAGACCCGGCACCGTGGCTCTGAGGGAGATCCGCCGCTGCCAGAAATCCACCGAGCTGCTGCCTGCTCTCCCTCTCTCTTCTCCAGCTCGGTCGGCGCTGCTGCTGGTCCCAGCGCCTCTTTCTCACTCTCAGACTTTGCAGGGGAGAGTCTACGGCCGCCGCTGATCTGCCCAACCCCACACACACTTCCTTTGCTGCCATCCGATCCTCAGGTGGAGGCCTGCTCTGCCTGTGAACATGGGGGACAGCGGTCTGTGGAGGAATGAAGTCTTCCCAGCTCCCACGGACCTTCCTCATCCATCTCCTGCTGAGTAGCGTCGGCCCATCGCGTACAATAATCCACAAAGGCAAACCGTGCATCTCGCCACCGTGAGATACCTGCACATCCGCTCTGCCAAGAACAGATATCAGTTCCTTGGTTTAGGTGCACAGCTTCGCCGTGACCGGGATCAGCTTGGGTTGTGCAGCTGGGTTGATCCACAGTTCATCAAAAGTTTCCTGACTCATCAGTGACCGACATGACCCCGTGTCCACTTCCATACTCACTGGGACTCCGTTAATCTTGACTTCCATAATCACTGGGGCCGAATCGTCGGAACACGTATACAGTCCCAACGCATCATCTTTTACCTGGGGCTGGGATGCCCGTCGAGCCAAACCGCAATGCTCCTCGCTGGATAGCAGATCATCTACCATCTCCTCAGCCACACGGTGAGTCGTGTTTCTTTTGCACATACGCTGAAGGTGGCCTTTCATGTGGCAGGTACTGCATGTATACTCCGCAAACCTGCACCGGTGAGCCCCATGGCTTCCTCCGCAGCGCCACCATGGTGCTACTCGATTAGCCCCCCTCGGCGGACTCTGAGTTCCAGGACCCTGAGGTCCGTGCTCTCTGCCCTGGGCAGAGTCACGTTCTGCAGTTTTGTCCGTGACGGGCGCTATCCTGTGAATATTACCTGCCGGGTTCGAGACCGTGTGGATCATCTGCTTGGTGCTCCAAGTCGAGGTCATAAATGCCCGGCTGATGTTGATGGCTTGCTGCAGGCTCAGGTTCAGTAGATAGCAGCTTGTGAAGGAGACCCTCATGGCCAATCCCCATAACAAAGACGCCTCACAATGCCTCGTTAAGGTATGTGCCAAAATCGCACGCGCCGCAAGTCACCTGATGTCCGCAGCATATTTTGTGACATCCTGGCCCTCAGGTCTGCAGTGGTGGTAGAATTTGTGCCTGGCCGTGAGGATGCTCTCCTTCGGTTTCAGTTGGTTACGAATGAGTCCAATCAGCTCCTCATATGACTTGTCCTTGGCTCTCGCAGGTGCCAGCAAATCCCTGATGAGACGGTAAACCTCCTCGCCACAACTGGACAGCAATATCGCCTTACGCTTCTCTATCAGTGCGTTCGTGTTCCCTGTCAGGTCGTTTGCTATAAAATAGTACTCGAGCCTTTCCGTAAAGGCATCCCAGTCATGACCCTCTGTGAAATCCTTTAGCGTGCCCAAAGTAGCCATGGTTGCGTGACAAGCTCATCCGTGTCCTCGTCGCCAATTTGTGATGTATGTAGCACGCAAATCACTGACTCCACACAGTTTGGTGTTGTAGTAACTGCTGTGACATAGGCCCTTTATTGTGTAACTCCAGAGTGGTCAGCCTTTTATACTCTGTCTCCCACCACAGTGCCCCTTGTGGCACACCATTGTAACTATACATTTAACGTACATGGACAATACATAACAGGAAGTTTGTATATATATTCATGAAGTTGCTTGTGTGTTATGCTGTTTCAAGGGGCATTTGTTACATTCTTTATTAGTTGGTGGCGAGGGGTTATTGCTGTGCTGCTTGAGGGCACACTCTTGTTAGAAATAATAAAATGTTGATTTGACCATTTGCATTGTTGTCATGTGCATTAATTGATAATTTCACAGAGCTGCACCATGAGCCTACAATATACGATGTGACTATGAGGCTCAGTCGTCATCTGGTCGTTGATTCATCGGAATCGATGCAGGATGGGGCGCTGACGTGTGGCCCTTGCAGCGGCAGCATTGGCACGGTGCCTCCTCCGTGGCTGCTGATCCACCTCCTCGTCTGCCTCGTTATGCTCCTCTTCCTGAGGTGGAGTTGCAATCCCCAGTGGCAATGCCTGGTCCCTTATAATGGCCAGGTTGTGCCGCATGCAGCAAGCCACAACAAAGAGCGAGACTTGATCAGGCGAGTACTGAAGGTTGCCTCCAGAGCGGTCAAGGCATTGGAAACGCTGTTTTAGCACCCTGATAGTCTGCTCTATGAGTTTCCGGGTGGCCGCATGACTCTCATTGTACCGATGCTCAGCACGGGTGTTGAGGTTGCGGAAGGGTGTCATGAGCCAGGTAGCTAGACTATAGCTTTTGTTACCGAGCAGCCAGCCGTGACCTTCATGTAGTGGTTGGAAGAGTCGTGGCACAGTGCTCTCCCGCAGGATGAAAGCATCGTGTGCCCTGCCAGGATAGCGGGCATTCACAGCGAGTATGCGCTGCGTGTGGTCACACACCAACTATACATTGAGAGTGATAGCCCTTACGGTTAAGAAACACCTCCGCATTCTGGCCTGGTGTACGCCATGCCACATGGGTGCAATCAATGGCGCCCTGAACCATCGGAAGACCCTCTATCCTGGCAAACCCACATGACTGTTCCTCCCTCATCATGGGAAACTTTATGTAGTCCATTCTCCTGTGGGAGAGAGCACCTGTGACCATACGGATGTAGCAATGAGCAGCAAATTGCGGCAGGCTGCAGATGTCCCCTGCTGTAGCCTGGAAGGAGTCGGAGGCATAGAAACTGAGAGCCAGTGACCTTTACTGTGATGGACAGCGATGTCCTGGTCCCGATAAAAGCTTCTAGGTCTGGCTGCAGGAGATGGCGTAGCTCGGTGACGACCTCCTTGCGGAACCGAAACTTCCAGCACACTGCTCCTCAAACAAGTGCTCCCAATAAACCTGTGGGGGTTAAGGCCTCCTATCCTGACGTCTACGTGGTCTCCTCATTTGTGGCCCTATATTCCCAATCTCCCTTCTCTGTAGACACTGCCTACCAATTGCTTGGAGGAGGTGAAGGTGGCATATTAGCACTGCACCCATCTAAATGCACACCTGAAATAATTTCTTAACTGTAACTTTGAAGACAATTTGCTGCATCAATCCCAGAGATGTGGAAAAGTAGCACTCACCATGACCTCTGAGTAACCTGGGTGCTCATCCCTTTAAATTACCCTCCCGGCATCGCCCAAGGAAGCTGGGGCCATCTGCTTTCTCTGGCGTGTTCAGCGGCTGTCGGTAAGTGAGGCGCACAAACCGAAGTTCTCGTCCGGGGTGCTAGTGGGGCATTGCACACGTATTGACATCATGATCTGGCTGGCGTTAGACAGCGAGGCGATAACTGTTAGCACCGCCGGTAAAAACGAACCGAATTTTCCGGGTGGCGCTAAAATCTCCACGGCTGGGCGTTAAGCTATGAGCGACATTTTACCGTCACTCTGGGGCGCTAACGGGACCCAAATTTTGCACCCAACATGTTTTAAATTGAAGGGTCACCTTCAGTTCTTTGCCTTTCCCGGATGCTCTGGCTCTCTACCCTTGCAAGGAGGGAAAAAAGAGAACTTTGAATGGAAGTGATGGAATGAGCATAAGGGATGGATGGGGTACATCTGTAAAGGGTGACAATGAGGAAGTGGCATGACATTGCTAAATAGTCTCCTTCTGTGACATTACTTCCTATGATTGCATTAGGCTGAGGGTGAGTGTCAGTAGTGGTTAGCCAGAGTGGGTTGTGAGTAAGTGTATAAAGTGTGAGGGATGACTGCACCTTACAATATAGGATTGATGTGCAGGAGTAGGCTTGGGATGGCAGGGTGATGGGGTTGGGGTGACACATACATCAGGTTGTAGTTGAATGTGGCGTTGCACTCACCTTTCCTAACCTCAACAGATCATTAAATCTTTTGTGGCATTGAATCCAGGAGTGGCTGACATCACCCCTGCTGCTGACCTCCTGGGCAATCTCCAATCATGCCATTTTGGTCTCTTGCGTCCGTTACCAGGAAACATTCGGCTAGACTTTCCACTTTACATCGCCCATTTATCGCCCAAAATGGACCTCTATCGCCCATTTTGACCAAAAAGTGGAAACTGGACGGAAAATTAAGCCCCCAAGTTTCGGCTCACTTCGCCGAACTGATCGCTGAGGTGATCGCCCGCACATCGCCCATCCCAACTTTCGGCACATCGCCGGCACTTCGCCGGGCTGATCGCTCGTCGAGAACATCGCTGGATAATAGTTGCTTTTCCCGGGCCTTCCCCATTGAAATGGGCACGACGGACACCATTTTGAATTTCGGAGGAAGGGAGGTGGCAGCAAAAAACTGCAGCTGAGATATTTGTTAGTTATTTAAGGCTATTTTACAGATAGATCGACTCAGATTTATACTTATAATTCATTGTACAATTGTAGCTTAGTACATTAAACATTTTTTAACTGAAAAGTGCATTTATAACAAGTGAAAAAAATTATTGCTAGTGATGGGGCCTATGCTTTCTGTGCCATTACTCGTAACTGCTCGCACGCTGGTTTCTGAAAGGATCAATCGAAGAGGTGGCAGAGTAATGCATAGACAGAGGAGACAGGGGAGGTGAACATACAGCCAACGAAGGTATTTGGAAAAGCAATCTTACCTCAACTTGTCTAAAAACACGTGTCTTAGGAAGCTGCGCTTCCGGAAGGAGGTCATCGATGAGATTTGCGAGCTCGTCAAGAGGGATTTGCAGCCTTCCAGCACCATCAGAATCACACTATCCGTTGAGGTAAAGGTTACTGCAGCACTAGCCTTCTACACATTGGGATCCTTTTAGGCTTCAGCTGACGATATCTGTCGTATCTCTCAGCATGCCACATACTGCTGCATTCAGCAGGTGACTGAAGTGTTGTATATACTGACTAGAGATGTACTCTATGTGTAGTCGCTGTGAGATTGTATAAGATGGGGACGTGTTTACCTGATGTACCATCAATAAGGTTCATACCGTGTACCTACACGCTGGCACCACTAGAGGGTGCAACTGGTGGAGACTGGGGATTTCCTGCCCTGGTGGCAAGGCCCTGTATAAAAGGCTGCACACCATGCTTGCACAGCACTCTGGAGTTTGGAATAAAGAACCAAGGTCACTACAGTTCAAGTACAACACATTGCTTTGTGGAATCATTCATAAGTACATTATAGACATAACAACTGGCGACGAGAATAAGGACTTTCACGTGATCATGGCTACCTTTGGCACACTAAAAGACTTTGCAGAGGGTGATGATTGGGATGCCTTCACGGAAAGGCTCGAGCAATATTTTGTGGCAAATGACCTGGCAAGGGAGACGGACACATTGACGGAGAAGCACAAGGCTATGCTGCTGACCAGTTGTGGGCTTGAGGTCAACCGCCTCGTCAGGGACTTGCTGGCACCCACGAAGGCCAAGGATAAGACATACGATGAGCTGACTGAACTAATTCGCGACCAACTTAAACTAAAGGAGAGCATCCTCACGGCCAGGCACAGATTCTACACGCACCGCAGACCTGAGGGCCAGGTGATTGCAAAATATGCTGCCGACCTCAGGAGACTTGCGGCACCGTGTGATTTTGGCACGCACCTCAACGAAGCATTGTAAGTCATCTTCGTTATAGGAATTGGCCACGAGGGCCTCCTTCACAAGCTACTATCTGCCGACACCACAGTCAAGCTGCAGAAGGCCATCAGCATCAGTCAGGCGTTCATGACCACGACCTGCAGCACCAAGCAAATCATTCAGCCTGTGGATGCAAACCCGGCAAGTACTGAACACAGAATGGTGACTTTCACAGGCAAGACTGTAGAACATGGCTCTGTCCAGGGCAGAGAGCACAGACCTCAGGGTTCCAGAATTCAGAGTCCGCCAAGGGATGCTAATTGAGTAGCACCATGCTGGCGTTGCAGAGGAAACCATAGGGCTCACCAATGTCGGTTTGCGGAGTGAGTATGCAAAGCCTGTAACACAAAGGGCCACCTCCAGCGTATGTGTAAAAGAAATACGACTCACCGTCTAGCAGAGGAGACGGTAGATGATTTGGCCAGAGAGGCAGCTCAGCCCTAAGAAGAAGTGTATGGAGTGTATACCTGCACCACCGATTGTCCTCCAGTGAAGATGGAAGTTGAGATAAGCGGCGTTCCAGTCTTCATGGAAGTGGACACGGGATCGAGCCAGTCAGTGATGAGCCAGGATGCCTTCGAGAGGCTGTGGAACGAAAAACCCAAGCTGGTTCCAGTACAGGAAAAGTTGCACATCTACACCAAGGAGCCGATCCCAGTCCTTGGTAGTGTGGATGTAAGTGTAATCCATAATGTCATGGTGCATAAGTTACCTCTGTGGATTGTTGCAGGTGATGGCCCAACGCTACTCGGAAAAAGGTGGATGGGGAAGATCCAGTGAAAATGGGAAGACCTCTTCACTCCAGCAATCGATGTCCGCGTGCTCAGAGGCAGAGCAAAACCTTGGGCCAGGTACCAGAGAACAGATCAGCACAGCAACTGAGGCACAGACCATCCATCATGACTGCATGGCAATTAAAAGACCGGAACGCTCTAAAAATACTTTCCCAACTCCAGTGGCAGGACTCCTGGGGAGGAAGACCGAAATCACAAGCACTCTTCCAGTCAATAGCAAGAACGTTCTTCCTCAGATTAGGAGACCAAAACTGAACACAATATTCCAAGTGAGGCCTCATCAAGGCCCTGTACAACTGCAGTAAGACCTCCCTGCTCCTATACTCAAATCCCCTAGCTATGAAGGCCAACATACCATTTGCCTTCTTCACCGCCTGCTGTACCTGCATGTCCACTTTCAATGACTGATGTACCATGACACCCAGATCTCGTTGCACCTCCCCTTTTCCTAATCTGTCACCTTTCAGATAATATTCTGCCTTCACGTTTTTGCCACCAAAGTGGATAACCTCACATTTATCCACATTACACAGCATCTGCCATGCATTTGCCCACTCACCTAACCTGTCCAAGTAACCCTGCAGCCACTTACCATCCTCCTCACAGCTCACACCATCACCCAGCCTACTGTCATCTGCAAACTTGGAGATATTACACTCAATTCCTTCATCTAAATCATTAATTTATATTATAAATAGCTGGGTCCCAGCACTGAGCCCTGTGGCACTCCATTAGTTACTGCCTGCCATTCTGAAAATGACCCATTTATCCCGACTTTCTGCTTCCTGTCTGCCAATCAGTCAATACATTACCCCCAATACCATGTGCTTTAATTTTGCACACCAATCTCTTGTGTGGGACCTTGTCAAAAGCCTTTTGAAAGTCCAAATACACCACATCCACTGGTTCTCCCTTGTCCACTCTACGAGTTACATCCTCAAAAAATTCCGGAAGATTTGTCAAGCATGATTTCCCTTTCATAAATCCATGCTGACTTGGACTGACCCTGTCACTGCTTTCCAAATGCGCTGCTATTTCATCTTTAATAATTGATTCCAACATTTTACCCACTGTCAGGCCAACTGGTCTATAATTACCCATTTTCTCTCTCCCTCCATTTTTAAAAAGTGGTGTAACATTAGCTACCCTCCAATCCATAGGAACTGATCCAGAATCGATAGACTGTTGGAAAATGATAACCAATGCATCCACTATTTCTAGGGCCACTTCCTTAAGTACTCTGGGATGCAGACTATCAGACCCCAGGGATTCATCGGTCTTCAATCCCATCAATTTCCCAAACACAATTTCCCGCCTAATAAGGATTTCCTTAAGTTCCTCCTTCTCACTAGACCCTAGGTCCTCTAGTATTTCCGGAAGGTTATTTGTATCTTCCTTCGTGAAGACAGAACCAAAATATTTGTTCAACTCGTCTGCCATTTCTTTGTTCCCCATTATAAATTCACCTGAATCTGACTGCAAGGGACCTACATTTGTCTTCACTAATCTTTTTCTCTTCACATATCTATAGAAGCTTTTGCAGTCAGTTTTTATGTTCCCGACTAGCTTCCTCTCATACACTATTTTCCTCCTCCTAATTAAACCTTTTGTCCTCCTCTGCTGAATTCTAAATTGCTCCCAGTCCTCAGGTTTGCTGCTTTTTCTGGACAATTTATATGCCTCTTCCTTGGATTTAACATTATCCTTAATGTCCCTTGTTAGCCAAAGTTGAGCCACCTTTCCTGTTTTATTTTTACTCCAGACAGGGTGTACAATTGTTGAAATTCATTCATGTGATCTTTAAATGTTTGCCATTGCCTACCCACCATCAACCCGTTAAGTATCATTTGACACTCTATTCGAGCCAATTCACATCTCATACCATCGAAGTTACCTTTCCTTAAGTTCAGGATCCTAGCCTCTCTGTCACTCTCCATCTTAATAAAGAATTCTACAATATTATGGTCACTCTTCCCCAAGGGGCTGCGCACAACAAGATTGCTAATTAGTCCTTTCTCATTAGACATCACCCAGTCTAGCATGGCCAGCCCTCTAATTGGTTCCTTGATATATTGGTCTGGAAAACCATCCTCCACCACATTGCGACCAGTTTGGTTAGTCCAATCTATATGTAGATTAAAGTCGCCCATAAAAACTGCTGTACCTTTATTGCACGCATCGCTAATTTCTTGTTTGATGCTGTCCCCAACCTCACTACTACTGTTTGGTGGTCTGTACACAACTCCCACTAGCGTTTTCTGCCCTTTCGTATTGAACCATACAGATTCATACAGATTCCACATCATCCAAGCTAATGTCTTTCCTTACTATTGCGTTAATTTCCTCTTTAACCAGCAACGTTGCCCACCTCCTTTTCCTTTCTGCCTATCCTTCTTGAATGTTGAATACCCCTGGATGTTGAGTTCCCAGCCTTGGTCACCCTGGAGCCCTGTCTCCGTGATGCCAATTATATCATATTCATTAATTGCTGCCTGTGCAGTTAATTCGTCCACCTTTTTACGAATACACCTTGCATTGAGTCACAGAGCCTTCAGGCTTGTCTTTTTAACACACTTTGGCCACTTTAGAATGTGGCCTTTTTTGCTTTTTGCCTTGGGTTTCTCTGCCCTCCACTTTTACTTTTATCTTTTGCTTCTGCCCCCATTCTACTTCCCTCTGTCTCCCTGCATAGGTTCCCATCCCCCTGCCATATTAGTTTAACCCCTGCCCAACAGCACGAGCAAATAATCCCCCGAGGACATTGGTTCTGGTCCTGCCCAAGTGCAGACCATTCGGTTTGTACTGGTCCCACCTCCCCCAAAACTGGTTCCAATGTCCCAGGAATTTGAATCCCTACATTCTGCACCACTCCTCAAGCCACGTATTTATTGTGTTCCGAACACAGATGAGGCTGCACACAGGGAGGTTAAAGTAACAGTGACGTCAGTCTTTATTAAGACACTCCAGAGTGAGGAACAGGCCTTAGGGGCCAGTTTATGTACAGTGCTCCCAAGGGATGCTGGCTTCCCTTGGGACTTCAGGGGATGAGCTCCCTGGTGGCAGAACATGGGAGTGCATGCTTTACAGATACGCAACATCACTCCCCCCACAAAGTCAAAGTGAAAACTCTTTACAAGGTGAGGCGGTCGGGAGCCTTTCTTTCCCTGGTGGATCGCCTCAGTACAAATGTCTGTTCTGGTGTGTTGGCTGTGCCCTCGCTGGGCTGGCGTGTGGTTGGCCCTGCAGGGCTGCTAGGTGAGCCTGGCCTTGCTGGGCTGTTGGGCGTGATGGGTTCGATTTCCTGGTCCAGAGTGGTGTCGTTGATCATTTGGGTGTGTGTTGTGGGCTCGAAAAAGGTGGTGTCTGCTGTGGGTTGTTCAGAGCAGTCTGTGAACCGCAGCCTCGTTTGGTCCAGGTGTTTTCTGCAAATTTGTCCATTGTCTAATTTGACTACAAATACCCTTTTCCCTTCTTTAGCTATCACCGTGCCCACGATCCACTTGGGACCATGTCCATAGTTTAGCTCATACACAAGGTCATTCAGATCAATTTCCCCTGACACAGTGGTGTGACCATCGTTTACATTTTGTTGCTGCCGCCTGCTCTCTACCTGATCATGCAGGTTGGGGTGAACCAGCGAGAGTCTGGTTTTAAGTGTCCTTTTCATGAGTAGCTCAGCTGGGGGCACCCCTGTGAGCAAGTGGGGTCTCGTGCGGTAGCTCAGTAGTACTTGGGACAGGCCGGATTGGAGTGAGCCTTCTGTGACTCATTTAAGGCTCTGTTTGATGGTTTGTACTGCCCGCTCTGCCTGCCTATTGGAGGCTGGTTTAAACGGGGCCGAGGTGACATGTTTGATCCCATTGTGGGTCATGAATTCTTTAAATTCGGCACTGGTGAAACATGGCCCGTTGTTACTGACCAGTATGTCAGGCAGGCCGTGGATGGCAAACATGTCCCTCAGGCTTTCAATGGTGGCGGTGGCGGTGCTTCCCGACATTATTTCACATTCAATCCATTTTGAACAGGCATTCACCACCACCAGGAACATTTTACCGAGAAACGGGCCCGCATAGTTGACATGGATCCTCGACCATGGTCTGGAGGGCCAGGACCACAAACTTAGTGGTGCCTCTCTGGGTGCGTTGCTCAACTGAGCACATACTCTGCATTGCCGTACACAGAACTGTAAGTCAGAGTCGATACTGGGCCACCACACGTGGGATCTGGCTATCGCTTTCATCATTAGTATACCAGGGTGTGTGCTGTGGAGATCCTAGATGAACGTCTCCCTGTCCTTTTTGGTAGCACTACATGGTTACCCCACAACAGGCAGTCTGCCTGAATGGACAGCTCGCCCTTTCGCCGCTGGAACGGCTTGATTGGCTCTTGCATTTCAACGGGGATGCTGGCCCAGCTCCCATGCAGTACACAGTTTTTTACTCGGGACAGCAGAGGATCTTGGCTGGTCCAAGTACTAATCTGGCGGGCCGTGACAGGCGATTTATCATTTACAAACACTTCCATGACCATCAATAAGTCTGTGGGCTGCGCCACCATCAACAAGTTTGCAGGCTGCGCCATTTCCATCCCCGTGGTGGGCAATGGTAGCCGACTGAGAGCATCCGCACAGTTCGCGGTGCCTGGCCTGTGGTGGATGGTATGGTTATACGCTGATAGCGCGAGTGTCCACCTTTGTATGCGGGCTGAGGCATTAGTATTTGTCACCTTGTTTTCAGCGAACAGGGATGTGAGGGGTTTGTGATCGGTTTCCAGCTCAAATTTGAGGCTAAACAGGTACTGATACATTTTCTTTACCCCGAACACACACACTAATGCCTCTTTCTCAATCATGCTGTCGGCCCTCTCGGCATTAGACAAGCTCCTGGAAGCATAGGCGACAGGTTGCAACTTCCCCGCAATGTTAGCTTGTTGTAAGACACACCCGACTCCATACGACAGCGCGTCACATGCTAGCACAAGTGTTTTACACGGATTATACAATACAAGCAGCTTGTTGGAACATAAAATGTTTCTGGCTTTCTCAAAAGCAATTACTTGTTTTTTTTTCCCCATACCTAGTTCTCACCTTTGCGCAATAACACATGTAGGGGCTCTAAAAGGGTGCTTAACCCTGGTAGGAAGTTACCAAAATAGTTGAGGAGTCCAAGGAACGACCGCAGCTCCGTGATGTCTGTGGCTTGGGCGCGTTCCTGATAGCCTCTGTCTTGGCGCCTGTGGGCCGAATGCCATCCCCCGCAATCTTTCTCCTCAAAAACTCCATTTCTGTTGCCATGAAGACACATTTTGACCTCTTCAGCCGCAGCCCTACGCGATCCAGTTGCTGGAGGACCTCCAGGTTTTGTAGGTGCTTGGCGGTGTCCCGATCCTGAAAGATCACCATGTGTGGTACCGACTTGAGTAGGCTCTCCATGTTTCTCTGGAAGATCGCTGCAGCCGACCGAATTCCAAAAGGGCATCTGTTGTAAATGAACAGTCCCTTGTGCGTGTTGATGCAGATGAGACCCTTCAAAGACTCCTCCTGCTCCTGCGTCATGTAGATCGAAGTCAGGTCGAGCTTGGTGAACGTTTTGCCTCATCCCAGCATCGCAAATAGATCGTCTGCCTTAGGTAGCGGGTATTGATCCTGTAGCGAGAAACGATTAATAGTTACTTTATAATCGCCGCAAATCCTGACTGTGCCATCACTTTTGAGTACTGGAACAATCGGGCTGGCCCATTTACTGAATTCCACTGGGGAGATGATGCCCTCGCGTTGCAGCCTGTCCAGCTCAATTTCCACTCTCTCCCTCATCATGTAAGGTACCGCTCACGCCTTGTGGTGAATGGGTCGTGCCTCTGGGACCAAGTGGATCCGCACCTTCGCCCCGGAAAAGTTTCCAATGCCTGGCTCAAAAAGAGAAGGAAATTTGTTAAGAAACTGGGTACATGAGGCCTCATCGACATGTGATAGCGCTCGGATGTCATCCCAGTTCCAGCGGATTTTGCCAAGCCAGCTCCTTCCAAGCAGTGTGGGGCCATCGCACGGGACAATCAAGAGTGGCAGTTCATGCACCGTGCCCTCGTAGGTGACCTTGACCATGGCACTGCCCAGGACAGTGATAAACTCTTTGGTGTACATTCTCAGTTTTGTGTGGATGGGGCTCAGGGCTATTCTGAATGCCTTGTTTTTTTTTTAATTTTTTTTTTTAATTTGTCGTAGCCAATCTTTCCAATTCTTTGTCAGATCACAAACGCCAGAGGTCACCTTGCACACATCAAGGATCACCCTGCGCTAATGCTCTTAGCCAAAAGGCCTAGAGCCCAATCACCATTCCTGGAAGTACTGCAATACCAGGTTCGTGCCATGGAGGTGGATGGGTCAGCAACCTCACACACCTCCGTGGAGGTGGATGGGTCAATCCACCCCACCCACTTCCTATTTCCAAAAAGCATAGGAGAACCACCTTCCTGATCCAGGGAGAACCACGTTGGGGTCATGGTTACTCCCCTGTCAGGTCAGTTACGCATGATCTTAGCCAAGAATGCCTTGTTGCACCACAGTCTCTCAAACATCTTTTTACTCATGGTGGATTGGCTAGCGCCAGTGTCCAGTTCCATGGCTACGGGTAAGCCATTCAATTTTATGTTTAGTATTATAGGTGGACATTTCGTCGAAAATGTGTGCACCCCGTGTACTTCAGTATCTGCCTCCTCTCTCTGAGGCTCGAAATTGCTTTGATCCACCATGGACCGATCTTCCTCTGCCACGTGGTGGTTAGCAGATTTTGCAGAGCTTGCAGCTCATTTGCAAGCTCGTTGGAGGTGCCCCATTGTTCCACAGCTCTTGCAAACATACCCTTTGAAGCGGCATGAATAGGCTGAATGGAAGCCTCCACAACGCCAACAAGGTGTGAATTGAATTGCATTCATCCTTTCTTGGGGACTCTGAGTCATCTGGGTCACCTGAGGCCTGCTGGCAGTTACAGATTCGTGGGTTCTGCCCTGTACATTTCTGTTTGCAAACACAGTTCCAGTTAATTTATGAACATTGTTAGTACTTGTGTGCTGAGAGATTTGTTTGGTGTTATCACTGGTGGACATAAACACCTGTGCTATCGCAATGGCCTTACTGAGGGTCGATGTCCCTACAGTCAAAAGTTTTCGTAGGATGGTCTCGTGGCCAATGTCCGGTACAAAAATGTCTCTGAGCATTTGCTCCAGGTAGCCATCAAACTCACATTGTCCTGCAAGTCGCCTTAGCTCGGCGACGTAGCTCGCCACTACATGATCTTCAGATCGCTGGCACGTGTCGAACCGATACCTCGCCATCAGCACACTCTCCCTCGGATTAAGATGCTCCAGAACCAGTGTACACAGCTCCTCATATGACTTATCTGTGGGTTTCACTGGAGCCAGAAGATTCTTCATCAGACTGTAAGTCGGTGCCCCGCAGACTGTGAGGAGGATCGCTCTCCTTTTTGCAGCGCTTCCTTCTCCGTCCAGCTCATTGACTACAAGATACTGGTCTAGCCGTTTGACATAGGCTTCCCAGTCCTCACCCTCCGAGAACTTCTCCAGGATGTCCACAGTTTGCTGCATCTTTGCGTTGGATTCGTATTCTCGTCGCCAGTTATTGTGTTCCTAACACAGATGAGGCTGCACACAGGGAGGCTAAAGTAACAGTGACCTCATTCTTTAATAAGCCACTCCAGAGTGAAGAACAGGCCTTAGGGGCCGGCTTATATACAGTGCTCCCAAGGGATGCTGGGATCCTTTGGGACTTCAGGGGATGAGCTCCCTGGTGGCGGAACATGGGAGTGCATGCTTTGCAGATACACAACAGTATTCATCTGAGCTATCCTGCGATGCCTACTCTGACTAGCACGTGGCACTGGTTGCAATCCTGAGATTACTGCCTTTGATATTACTGAGATTACTGACCTTAGTCTTTTATTGCAGGTCTCCAGAGTGCCTCTCCAGCTTGTGAGGCCTCCTTAAATACCTGTGCTCGCTAGGATTATGGGATCTCTTGGGACTCCAGGGGTTGAACCCTCTGGTGGCTGTAAATATATACAAGTTTACATATATAACAACACTCCCCCCCGCCCAAAGTCAACAATGTAACTATTTACAAGGTGAGATGATCTGGGGCTCTTCTTTGCCTGGTTGATCATCTTGGTGCAGATGTTGGTATTGGTGAACCGTCTCTTGGGCCCTCGCTGGGCTGCTGTGCAGCTGGCTTTGCTGGTCTGCCTGGTGTGGTGAGTCCTGCTGGGCTGCTGCGGATGATGGGTTCTGCTTCATGGCCAACCACGGTGTCGGTTGCCACTGGTGTGTATGTTGGGGGGTCAAAGAAGGTAGGGTCCAATGTGGGTTGCTCAGGATAGTCCGTGAATCTGAGTTAGTGGTCTGGCCACGGCCATCTTTGTCTTCAGCGCATCACCTTGTGATTTGGGCACCATCTTTCCTTCATCCACGATGTCGACTGTGGTGATCCTCTTCTCCTCGGGTTCTGCCTCTGCAGTTGGGAAGTCGCCTTTGGATCCGATTTTCTTCCTCCGGAGTCCTGCCACTGGAGCCGGAAGGTGTGTTCGGGTCGTCTCAGCTGGATCATCTCCATGCAGTCATGTTGAGCGGTTTGTTTCTCGGGTGCCGTGATGGCCTGCTTTCCGGTATCAGGTTCAACTCTCAGGTGAGGGCTTGCTTTGCCTCTGAGCGCAGACGATGTCGATCGCTGGAGGGGTGAAGTCTTCCCTCTTCCAATGGATCTTCTCTATCCACCTTCTGCCAAGCAGCGTTGGTCCATCACCTGCAACAATCCGCAGAGGTAACTTGTCCACCGCGCCATCATGGAGTACTTTTACATTCACGCTATCAATGACTGGGATGATTTCATTGGTGTAGGTGCGCAGCTTTGCCTGAGCCAGGGCCAACTTGGGTCGTTCAGCCGGATTGTCCCATAGCCTCTCAACGGCTCCGTGATTCATCATTGACTGGTTCGCCCCTGTGTCCACTTCCATGAAGACTGGACTTCCCTCTATCTCGACTTCCATCTTCAGCGGGGAGCACTCGATGGTGCAGATAAACATGCCACGTACCTCCTGTAGGACTGGGCTGTCTCTCTATCTAACAAGTCATAATCCACGCTGGATTCATGGCCATTTGCGGACTCCTCATCGAGGAGTAAATCCTATTTCTCTTACACATTCGCTGGAGGTGACCTTAAAATGGCACTGGTGAGCCCTGTGATTCCCTCCACAAAGCCAGCATGATGCTACTCAATTAGCCCCCCTCGATGGACTCTGAGTTAAGGGACTTGGGGGTCTGTTCTCTCTTTCCTGAGAGGGTTCGTGCTCTACAGTCCAGCTCCTGAATGGTGCCACTCTGTGCACAGTACCTGCCGGGTTTGAGTCCTGAGGGTGAGACATCTGCCTAGAGCTTCAGGTCGAGGTCATGAATGACTGGCTCACAGAGATGGCCTTCTGCAGTGTGACTGTGGTATCCGCCAACAGTAGCTTGTGAAGAAGGCCCTCATGGCCAATTCCAATAACAAAATGCCTCGCAGCGCTTCGTCGAGGTGGGTGCCGAACTCGCACGGTGCTGCCAGTCTCCTGAGGTCTGCGGAATACTTCGCGATTTCCTGGCCTTCGGGCCGTCGGTGGCTATAGGACCGGTGTCTGGCTGTGAGGATGCTATCCTTGGGCTTGAGTTGCTCCTGGATCCGGGTTACGAGCTCCTTGTACGACTTGTTCTAAAATCACATTTGGTTCATGAATGTCTTTCAGGGACGAAAATCTGCCAGTTGGTGACTCCAGACCCACAGCAATGTGATTGGCTCTTAACTGCCCCCTGAAATGGCCGAGTCACTCAGTTGTATTAAAGCAAACAGCGGACCACGCGGCATTAACCTCGGCACTGGATTCGGATGCGGCAAAGGCACACGCAGCCCAGGTAACCCTGCAACCTACTCCTCACTAACATCTCGGGACTTGTTGCAAAATTGGGAGAGCTGTCCCACAGACCAGTCTTATCCACAGAATCATATCCCCGTCAATGCCCCAGACTCCACCATCCCCCTCGCTGGGTATATCCTGTCCCACCGGCAGGACAGACCCAGTTTACGTTTCTAGCTCTCTCTCTCTCTCCAGTTTCTGCTTCTCTCTCTCCTGCCCCAGTTTGTGTTTCTATCTCTCTCTCTCACTCCAGTTTGTGTGTTTCTCTCTCTCTCTCTCCAGTTTGTGATTCTCTCTCTCTCTCTCCTGCCCCAGTTTGTGTTTCTATCTCTCTCTCTCTCACTCCAGTTTGTGTTTCTCTCTCTCTCTCTCTCTCCAGTTTGTGATTCTCTCTCTCTCTCTCCTGCCCCAGTTTGTGTTTCTATCTCTCTCTTTCTCCCAGTTTGTGTGTTTCTCTCTCTCTCTCTCTCACAGTTCGTGTTTCTCTCTCTCTCTCTCCCCAATTTGTGTTTCTCTTTCTCTCTCCTGGTTTATGTTTCTCTCTCTCTCTCCAGTTTGTGTTTCTCTCTCTCTCTCACAGTTCGTGTTTCTCTCTCTCTCTCTCCCCAATTTGTGTTTCTCTTTCTCTCTCCTGGTTTATGTTTCTCTCTCTCTCTCCAGTTTGTGTTTCTATCTCTCTCTCACTCCAGTTTGTGTTTCTCTCTCTCTTGCCCTACCTATCTTAGTTTGTGTTTCTCTCTCTTTGTCGCTCCCAGTCTGTGTTTTTCTCTCTATCTCCCCAGTTCGTGTTTCACTCACTCCCTCTCCCAGTTTGTGTTTCTCTCTCTCTCCCCAGTTTGTGTTTCTATCTCTCTCTCTCTCTGTCCAGTTTGTGTTTCTATCTCTCTCTCTCTCCAGTTTGTGTTTCTATCTCTCTCTCTCCAGTTTGTGATTCTCTCTCTCTCTCTCGCTCTACTTCTCCCAGTTTGTGTTTCTCTCTGTCGCTCTGTATTTTTCTCTCTATCTCCCCAGTTTGTGTTTCTCTCTCCCCTCAGTTTGTGTTTCTTTCTCTCTCTCTCTCCCTCTCCAGTTTGTGTTTCTATCTCTCTCTCTCTCCCCAGTTTGTGTTTCTCTCTCTCTCCCCAGTTTGTGTTTCTATCTCTCTCTCTCTCCCCAGTTTGTGTTTCTCTCTCTCTCTCTCTCTCTCTCTCCCCAGTTTGTGTTTCTCTCTCTCTCCCCAGTTTGTGTTTCTATCTCTCTCTCCAGTTTGTATTTCTATCTCTCTCTCTCTCCAGTTTGTGATTCTCTCTCTCTCTCTCTCTCTACCTCTCCCAGTTTGTGTTTCTCTCTGTCGCTCTGTATTTTTCTCTCTATCTCCCCAATTTGTGTTTCTCTCTCCCCTCAGTTTGTGTTTCTTTCTCTCTCTCTCTCCCTCTCCAGTTTGTGTTTCTCTATCTCTCTCAGTTTAAACTAAGTTAATTGGTAATGAATTTGATAATGGTTTATTTTATTTAAACCCGTATATTTGACTTTCAGTTATGTGGAAGCAATAGAAGCTGAATATTTTCAGGCAGCATTTGAAATAGTTGAGGGAAGGTGAAACATCACCATCTGTTGTCCAGATTGAGTAATGACAGGGTGCCACACTTGCTTTGATTGTATGGCTGGAATTTCCCGTACGCGGGCGTGCCCAGTGGGGGCGGTGGTCCTGACGGATCGCGATCCTGTTGCTGGCTCCATCCCGCTGCACAGGACGACATGGTGTCAATGGGGCCTATTGATCCCGCCTTGAGCGTTACCTGGCCCAATTAAATGGTGCCTGTCTGCCGATGTCATCGATGATGCGTTTTCCACCGGGCTATTTAAAGGAGCCAAGGCCACGTTGCATTTGAAGGTTGGCCTAGGTGAGTGCAGGCACACCACACCACACCACAGCACACCACAATTCCATTGCTGGCCAGACCAGCAGAGATAACTACACAGAGGCAGAGGGCTGCTCCCATGGCCCCTTCCATCTGCTTGTGGAGAAAGTCAGAGCATGCAGGGTGGTCCTCTTCCTTGCTGATGGGCAGAAATGACCTCCACAGCAGATCAAGACAACATGGTTGGAGATTGCTGAGGAGGTCATCAGCATTGATGTGGGCAGGAGGAACTGCGTGTAGCGCTGCAAACATTTCAATCATTGCTCTGTGAGCCGACTCACGCATCACCCACTGGCTGGTAAAACCCCAGACGGCTCCTTAGTGAAGAGTGAAGCTCATGTACTGACCATGACTAAACCATGAATGCAATCTACCCAATCCTGGCACACAACCGTAAAACGTAATGAATGTAAGTCACGGAACCGAGGTGCCACGGTACAAACTGAAAAAAATGTTTTTTTTCCTTTCTTTGTACTTGCACTGTATCTAATCCTGTATGTTAATGTAACGGGCCGGCTGCATGATCGCGCTTTGGGGGGGGGGGTGGTGGGGAAATAGATGTATGTAGCCATGGACTCACACATGGATTACAGCCAGAACCCACTGGAACCTCCACCGCATTATCGATTTGATAACCACTACCCAACGTTGTAGCAAAAGGGGATGTGGGGGTTAACAGGGAGAGGGCCAAGTCAAAGCACAGCCAAGGTGCAAGGGCTATTGGCACTTAAGTCTGGGGAGAGCTAAGCCAGAGCACATAGTGCAAAGGTAATTGGCACAAAGGACTTGGGGGAGAGTGATTTTGTATATGCTGACTATGGATGTACTCTATGTGTAGTCACTGTGAGATTGTATAAGGTGGAGACTTGTTTACTTGATGTACTATCAATAAGGTTCACACCGTGTACATACATGCTAGCACCACTAGAGGGTGCAACTGGTGAAGACTGGGGATTTCCTGCCCTGGTGGCAGGGCCCTGTATAAAAGGCTGCACACCATGCTTGCACAGCACTCTGGAGTTTGGAATAAAGGACCAAGATCACTACAGTTCAAGTACAACACATTGCCTTGTGGAGTCATTCATAAGTACATTACAGGCATAACATGAAGCTCTTTACGCTCACAGAATGAACTTTATAAGCTTCCCTATGACCAGGAAGGCACAGACTGGGAGGGCTTTGGGTTTCTCCAGAATAACAAATTTCCCCAAAGTGCACGCACATCGCCCTGAAAGCGTCTTTACAGAACGCGGAGGTGTTTCGTAACAAAGGGATTCCACTCCCTAAATGTGCAGCTTGTTGTTGACCACAGCCAACTCATTCTGACAGTTAATGCTACATTTCCTGGCAGCATCCATGATGTGCACATCCTATGTGAGAATGCTTTCCTTGACCTGTTTGTCAATCAGCCAGAAGGTCATGGTTGGATGCTGGGGGATAGGGGATGTGGCCTTGCCAAGCTGGCTGATAGCCCCATTGTGTAATCCCGTCACTGAAGCAGAGAAACATTACAATGAAAGCCACATTGTGAGAAGGAACATTGTCGAGAAGACAATTGGAGTCCTAAAGTAGCACTTCAGAAGCCTGGACCACTCTGGTGGCAACCTACAGTACCAGCCTGACCAGGTCACTGAGTTTATTGTGGTGTGTTGCATGTTACATAACCTAGCAATAAGGAGAGGACAGCAAATACCTGATGGGGCTGCAGGTCCACCTCCAGAAGGAGGGGAGACAGAAGAGCCAGCCGGTGAGGAGCAAGGAAGAGGAGGAGGAGCAGGAGGAAGAGGCTGGTGAGGACCTCTGGGAGGACCAGCCTGGCGATGTAGCCATGGTCCTACCACCCGCCCCCCCCACCCCCCGCGAGAAGAACAGTACCCCATGGGGGTTACGCAGCCGCAAAGCTGTTGCGTCAGCAGCTGATAAAGGAACGCTTTGCATGAACTTATATTGGGGATCGTCACATTTACATTTAGATTAACAATTATGTTTATACAAAAGTTGCATTTGCGATGAGTTACGTTGAGTTATGTTTTAGCCTTGCCTGCACTGGCCTGGCCTTTGTAGTGCAGCATTTGCATTAATGCTTAACTTAAGTAATGTTATTACAAGACAATAAAGATGTTAAATTATTCAAAATTCCTAAGTTAACTAACCTTGTCAGAGAATGTACAACAATTGTTAAAATCATTAACAAAATTTATTGCAAACAGAATTATTTTCAAACATCCACCTCTCTACCCACCCACTCATTCCACCCCCCCTCAACTATGAACAAACATTTTAAACAATTTAACATACAATGAACAATGATCTCTCCTCTCTTTCTCTGCCTTCCTCCTCTCTCTCGATCCTCTCTCTCTCTGCCCCTCCCTGTGCCTTCTGCGCACGTGTGGATGACCCCTGACCTCCCAAAATGCGTGAAAAGAAGTCGGCCGAAAAAAATACCCACACATGTGCAGAAGTCCGTTGCTAGGGAAGCTTTTGCCTTCCACATCGCTGGCCATTCGGTGGGCAAACGTCACATCGCCAACATTTCGGATCGCCCATTTCACATTGCTGGACTATCGCCGAGTGGAAAATCACTCAAAAAAAAGGCCGATGTTCCAGCGATCAGTAAGGCGGAGACATCGTACATTGCTGGAACATCGCCCATTTTTGGGGCGATGGCCAGCAAAGTGGAAAGTATAGCCCAATATGTCCCTGCAACTATTTTGTATAAAACCATAAATCAAGTGCACCCTTATTAACAGGGGGCACTAAAACCAACAATTAAACCAGTTAACTTTTTACCAGAAACTTAAATCAAATTAAAATTTGGTTGCAGAGGGTGATGATGCACTCAATTCCCTCTGGTGCCCAACTCTCGTGGAAGGCCACGAGCGTACCATGTGCTCCATCTCCAGGAACACCCTGGCTCCAACGTACCCGCGGAAGAGAGGCAGGCAGTCGAGCTGAATGACCCCCTCGACTGCCCGCTGCCTGGACCAGTTAATGGCCACCTTACAATATGTCCCTGCATGCTCGAACTTCCTGGAGCAGGACTTCCAGGGAGGCATCGGAGAATCTGGGCGCTGCCTTCTGCTCAAGCTTCAGAGCGAAAATCTTTAATGTCTCGCCAACTGCACCTCTCCCAAAGACCTGTGTTGTGCCTCCAACAACCTTCAAGTGTGATATGTGGAAGGCACTAAAACTGACAATTAAACCTTAAATATCTGAGCTCAAGGTGAGTCATTGATGATGTCATTTAACTGGCCGAGGAACCCGCAGGCCTACCTCAATTGATCTAATTCAGTTATAGACAAAGTGGACAGTGTGCTACCGAGAGGTTCGTGAGGCTGACCCACTATACGACCCCCCCGCCACCCCCCTGCCCCCCACACCCTCGCTGGCATCCGACTCACCTCACAGGTAAAAATTCCGGCCCCTATCCCGTATAACAGATTCTAGAAACTTCCCCACAACAGACATTAGACTAATAGGACCATAATCTCTCCCACCCTTCTTAAGATAATCAGCAACACTGATTCTAACCTCTCATCCTCTTTATCTACAGATCAATCACAGCATGAACAAGAGAAGGAGGACGAGAAGACTAGTCCCTCCACCTCTGGGCATGGCCTGCTCTTTCACCCCCTGCATCACCCACCCGATCTTTCACATTGACCAGCACAGAGACACTCAACCAGTGGGTGAAAGATAATGAGAAGTTTGTAAGCAAGGTCAAATAGCTAGCATTATGTAAATTGTCAGGTAATGATAGTAGTGAGGGTTAAATGAGATTAAATCATACTCTGGACACATAAAGATACAAGACCCTGCAGTGGTGGGCTGATGTGGGAACAGAATGTTCATTGGTGGATGAGCGTCAGAGCATGTGGAGAACAGAAGAGAAGTGTGAAAGGAGAACAGGGCTCTCTGTAATAAATATCTCAGGCAGATAAGGAAGTGACAGATAGCAAGGACAATTCTAATCATTTATGTGTGAGGAATGTCCGGAGAACAATAAACAGATAGCAACCTTAAATAAGGAATATAAGAAACTTAAGAAATAGGAGCAGGAGTAGGCCATACGGCCCCTCGAGCCTGCTCCACCACTTCATACGATCATGGTCCACTTCCCTGCCCGCTCCCCATAACCCCTTATTCCCTCATCAGTTAAGAAACTGTCTATATCTGTCTTAAATGTATTCAATGACCCAGCATCCACAGCTCTCTGAGGCAGCGGATTCCACAGATTTACAATCCTCTGAGACAAAAAATTCCTCATCTCAGTTTTAAATGGGCGGCCCCTTATTCTAAGACCATGCCCCCTAGTTCTAGTTTCCCCCATCAGTGGAAGCATCCTCTCTGCATCCACCTTGTCAAGCCCCCTCATAATCTTACACGTTTCGATAAGATCAACTCTCATTCTTCTGAATGCCAATGAGTAGAGGCCCAACCTACTCAACCTTTCCTCATAAGTCAACCCCCTCATCCCCAGAATCAACCTAGTGAACCTTCTCTGAATAGTCTCCAAAGCAAGTAATTCCGTTCTTAAATATGGAAACCAAAACTGTACACAGTATTCCAGGTGTGGCCTCACCAATACCCTGTATAACTGTAGCAAGACTTCAAAAGGGATTGATGGATCGAATGCAAAAGGAGGGATGGGCCCCGACGGGAAAAAAAAAGTGTGAAAGAACAGAGAGAGTGGTGATGGCGCAGAAACAGAAAGAAAAACTGGGACATTTGAGAGGACGAAAAGCAGCCCTCAAAGCCTACGTGCTAGACTCCGTTCTAGTTATGAAAAGAAAGGATAAAGATGCAGCCTTGAAAGAAAACAAATTGAACGAAATTGAAAGAAAAAGTGTCTTCGATTGTTTGAATGAACGAAGTTACCGAGAGACAAGTCCTCTGTGTAAAATACCAAAACCTAATTTGAAGAAAGGAGATCAAAAAAAAAGAGGACATAACTTACTAAATACTAGTTGATATTGGCTGTGAAAAAAAAGATATTGGTTTAATTGAAAAGATTTTTATGAGGTAAAAGACACTCTCCATTGAAAATGATTTTAGATTACGAGAAAGTTTCATTGCAGTTTGAAAAGATTTCCAGAATAGACGTGTTTATCAAGAAAAGTCCCGAACAGTCTAAACATGCAGGAGGGTTTTAAAAATAACGAGAAGCGATCTAAACTATGCGAACTCAGCACAGAAAGAAAAATTGGGAATTAGAAAATCTTACTGATTTTAAAATTCTTTTCGGAAATGTTGGAATGTATACAGCTTGTGTGAAAATTAAAGTTCAGTAAACAAAATAGCTATTAAAAATGTGTGGTATCATTTTAAATCAATTAAAAAAAAAATCTTTGGCAAGTACTTGAATTAGAAGTTGAGGAAAAAATTGAAATTTAATCTAAAATGCTGTCTGTCCTGATGAGAAGACTTCTATTATGACGACTTTACTAATGATTTCTGCTGTTTTAACGGATTCCTAATTTCTAAGCAAGTTTTGAAAGCACAAAGTCTTAAAAAAAAACGAAATTCGGATGATTACGTGAAGTCACGTAATGACATCAGGCCTTCTTACAAACCTGTAAAGAAGTTAACCCTTTCCATTGACAACTATTTTATATTGGACATTATTCATTTGGATTTCTTAATAGAATAAAGAAGACTCACCTGACAGATAAAGGAAATGGTGGGATAGTCAGAATAAAATAAAACAGAACTAGCCCATGTAATAATACTCGCCTGATACAAATAATGAAAAAATTATTCTAGGAACAGACTTAACAAGGGAATTTAAACTATTAATAGACGCCGAGCTTAACAAAATAATCTGGCCGCAAGCGGATGGACGTAAAAGCAAGTACTCCGCGCCCTTACGAGACATTGCGAAAATGGGCAGTGCTAAACCACTGGCCCGGGATTAGGGATAAGAGTCGGGGGTAGACGGGGTGATATGCCAGGCCCTAGAGCCGGTATGGGCCAAAACAAAGCAGGACACGGGCCTCGTTGACATGACGCCGGTTAACGCCCCAGGGCCCGAACATGAGGAACATAGGAGAAAACCCGGCAGAAGGCCTCCTGGGGGCAGTGAAGCTGCACCAGTGTGGAGAAAGGATGGAAAAGTCACAGCCCCAAACTGCATTAAGCAGACATTACTGGAACTACACTATGGAGTGGCCCATACAGGCAGGGGACCCATGATGGAGTGGCTCATGAGAAGATTGGTGGTGGTCCGGAATGGGGCGGGATATAGCCAAACACTGTCAGCGCTGTATAAGGTGTGCGCAACATAATTGCGGTAAGCCAATTAAGATACGAATGGGGCACCAACCAAGGCCCCAAGGGCCATGGGAAAACATACAAATAGATTTTACTGGACCACTGCCTGACTCACGGGGAAAAACGATATTGCTTAGTGGTAATAGGCCAGTTCACCCGATGGGTGGAAGCTTACCCAACAAGGAACTGTACGGCCACTGCGGTAGCTAGAATTCTGGCGGAAGACATAATCCCTAGATGGGGGGGGGGGGGGGGTGCCGTTGCAAATGGACTCGGACCAAGGCACCCACTTCACGGGGAAGGTAATAAAGGCGGTATGTCAACTAATGGGAATAAAACAAATTCCACATACCATACCATCCCCAAAGTTCAGGAATGGTAGAACGGATGAATCGAACCCTTAAGATAATGATCGCAAAGGCAATCTGAGAAACTGGGACTACATGGGTTGATGTGTTACCCATCATTCTGATGAAACTAAGGGCGGTCCCTAATCAAACAACGGGCTTATCCCCTTATGAGTTAATGACGGGAAGGGCGATGCAACTCCCAGAAGGGATCGTCACAGGAGGGACTGATGTGGGACCCTTAAGGGATAGGATCAGGAGGTACGTCCTGGAAATGAGCAACAGTCTTAAGGAGATGAGAATGCAGGTCAGGGATAAGCAGCTCCGACAGGACGAGAAATTAGAATCCACCGCCCTCCCAGATGTGCCCCAGGCAGGGACCCGCGTAATGGTAAAGGTCATCCCTGGGAAGCCTGGCTTTGCACCAAAATGGATAGGACCGTACGAGGTTATGATTAGCGGAGATATATGTGCCTGCGTCGACATGAGAGGATGGGGGCAGTGGAAACACTGGACCCAGCTTAAGGTTTTCGAGCCGAAAAACTAATGCCTGTAGTATATACCATTCTTTGATTTGCCCACAGGTCAATAGAGACACTACAAGCAACATATACGGCCATTTTGCCTTTGACTAGTTGTTAATATAAAGTGATAAGATGAAACTGTGTGCCTCAGTCTGTATAATAGCCTTGGTGTACGTCAAGTGCAGCGCGTGGGAAGCGAGACGGAAGCGAGAGCTCCATGTAAACACCTTTTTGTATATGTCTTATATTTATGCGCGAAATGGGAACTTTTCCAGTTGCTGGGTGTGCTCACATATCCTTATACATTCCAAAGGGGGAATTCCTTTGCGCCCCGTTCTACTGACCCTAACTGAGACTGTCAAGTGGCTTCTGAGCCAGAATGGCACGGATGGGAGGAGGACCATCATACTGCTACCGTGTGGACAACCACGTGGACATCACCGAGTGGGAGAGTGCTGGGTACCCCATTAGTCAAATGTTCCAGGGATGGTACCAACCACCCTATGACCATAAAAGGGAGCCCCCATTCCTAGTCCTGACCAATACCTCGGGGATCGGGAGGCCAACCGGGACCATATGTTTAACCCGAAACGACACCAGCAGAAAGGGACATATCATAGGGTACAGCGATTGCCCACACAACCTCAATATCACAACAGGCGCACGGGTGACTATCCTCTCACGCCTTCCGAATAAAACAGGTGGAGGTCTGTGGGCCCAGTCTTGGGACCCCGACACAATATATGAAATGGCAGCCTTTAACGGCACGTATTTTGTGTGCGGGCATAGGGCATATCCCTGGTTACCCAGGCGATGGACAGGGTCCTGTTATTTGGGATATGTGCTCCCCTTTGTCAGACAGGTACGTACCCTGGCAGAGGTACGTACACCAGGTCGATGAAGACGAGCGATTACCCCGGTAGAAAGACTCTTTGGAGTTGTGATGTTCCCATACAGGATAGGGCGCACCATGGATGAACTAAGAAACGTAGAGAGGGTTCTGGAACAAATAGCTAATGATACTGCTGAGGCGATGGAGAGCATAATAGCTGAAATGGTAGCCATACGTACTACCGTACTTCAAAACCGAATGGCCCTAGATTACGTATTGGCCCAGAACGGAGGCATTTGCGCATTGATTGGGGCCAAATGTTGCACTTATATACCCGATAATTCGGAGAATATAACCAACCTAGCCGACCATATAAGGAGAGAAGTGAGGAAACTAACCACCCGGATGGTGAAGTTGGCTGGCTGGGGGGATGGATGTCTAAGTTGGGACAAAGCATTGTACATGGTCTGATTTTGATCGTGGGCGTATGTACCTTGCGGTGATGATGATTAAGATATGTATGTCCAAGTTATGTACCACGATACCCATAGCTGCCGGGACTTACATCAACGATACAACAACCCGACTTCCACCCGCAACATATCAGAAGCTGCACCTCCATTTGCAGCAGTACCACCAGCTCCAGGCTCGCCCAAGGACCCTGGCACAAGACGTTGAGGCAGTTAGGATATAAGATTGGATTGTTCTTATCCGCATGAGATGGGAAAAGATCAACAGGAGGGACTGTTGTGGAAGAATTATCTCTTAGTTTATAATACTCTTGTTTTTTGGTACTGTACCTGTACAAATTGCCTGCTTAAAACAAAAGTCACATTTAGTCTCCAAAGTTCGTTGACCCTGAGTCATGAAGATAGGGGAAGTAGGGAAACGGACGATTGGAGAGGCAAACAGATGTATATCGCTTGTACTAATAACAGGAAGATAGTTCCTTGTTTTTCTGCTGATGCGAGGAAAATAACCCCACTTGTGTGTGCGTATGCTAGTTAACCTTTGACTTACCACAATGTAAAGATAGATTGTCATAGCATTACCATATAGGGTAAGACGTTACAAAAATGTTAGATAATTGGACAATGGTGTAAGGGGGCGGGATCGCCCCCAAAGGTATAATTGTAACTTGGAAAACTTCGCTCGGAGAGAAGGGTGTGGTGAAGCTGCGGAGTTTCCCCACTTCTCCCAGAGCGCTCTGTACGAATACTTCACTGTTCTCGGACTCGGTGTGGAATTTATTTCACTTACACTTGCTGACTTTGAAGTCTGTATTTGCCACGATTATTCAAGTCAGGGTGGTCAAGAGAGCGCCTGGTCTTGAGACCTCTCCATCAATAGTTCAACAGGGGGGACCTCGGTAAGCGTATGGGGTCTTGTCCTGTAACTAAGCAATATGCGTGACAAGCAAGTTTTCAGTGAACCTTGAGTTACATGTTTCATACTCTGCTTGATGGTTTGGACCGCATGCGGGTTTGAATGGTGGTGACCTCACATGTTTGTTACCATTGAGTTTCATAAACTCTTGAAACTCCATACTGGTGAAGCAAGATCCGTTGTCACTTACAACGATGTCAGCCAGACCATGCATAGCAAACATGACACGAAGGCTCTCAATGGTAGCTCTGGATGTGCTGGATGACATGATTGTACTCTCTATCCACTTGGAATAAGCATCCACAACAACTAAGAACATCTTTCCAAGAAAGGGATCTGCAAAGTCGATGTGGATCCTGGACCAAGGTTTAGATGGCCACGACCACAGACTCAGCGGCGATTCCGCTGGTGCTTTACTAAGCTGCATACAAGTGTTGCACTGATGCACACATGATTCCAGATCAGAGTCAATTCCAGGCAACCATACAGGAGATCTGGCAATGGCTTTCATCATGACATGCGTGCTATGTAGATCATGCACAAATTTCTCTCTGCCTTTCTTGGGCATAACAATACGATTACCCCACAGTACACAATCTGATTGAATGGATAGTTCGTCTTCGCGACAGATGTAAGGTTTAGTCTCCTCACACATTTGCTTGGGTATGGCAGACCAATCACCACAAAGGATACAGCGTTTCACAACCGATAATATCGGGTCCTGGCTGATCCAGGTCTTAACTTGTTGGGCCGTGACAGGGTTCCTTCACTTTCAAAAGCATCCATGACTAACAGTAGGTCTGCCAGTTGTGGCGTTTTCACCTCCAGTGTGGGCAACGGCAGACGGCTCAATGCATCGGCACAATTCTCACTGCCAGGTCTATGGCGAATTACATAAGCATAGGCAGATAATGTCAGCGCCCACCTCTGGATGCTGGATGATGCATTGGTATTGATACCTTTGTTTTCCTAAAACAATGAAATGAGTGGCTTGTAATCAGTTTCCAGTTCAAACCGAAGACCAAACAGGTACTGATGCATCTTTTTAACCCCATAAACACAGGCCAGTGCTTCTTTCTCTACCATGCTGTAGGCTTTTTCTGCATTTGACAAACTTTTTGAAGCATATGCAACAGGTTGTAATTTGCCCAACTTATTAGCTTGTTGGAGCACACAACCAACTCCATATGACGAAGCATCACAGGCCAATACTAGACGCTTACACAGATCATAATGTACCAGCAGCTTGTTAGAACAAAGCAAATTAGTCGCTTTCTCAAAAGCTCTATCTTGAGACGCACCCCAAACCCAGTTGTCGCCTTTTCTTAGCAGCATGTGCAGTGGTTCGAATAAGGTGCTCAATCTACATAAGAAATGACCGAAGTAGTTGAGTAGACCATGGAACGAATGCAGCTCCATCACATTGTGAGGTTTGGGTGCATTTTTGATGGCCTTGGTTTTCGAGTCTGTGGGCCTGATACCATCAGCAGCAATTTTCCTCCCCAGGAATTCGACTTCTGATGCCATGAAGACACACTTCGAGCGTTTCAGTCTGAGTCCCACTTTGTCCAGACGATGTAGAACCTCTTCCAGGTTGTTCAGATGTTCGGCAGAGTCACGACCTGTGATCAGGATGTCACCTTGGAACACGACGGTTCTGGGGACAGACTTCAGTAGACTCTCCATAGTCCTCTGAAATATGGCTGCAGCCAAGTGAATTCCGAAAGGGCACCTGTTGTAGATAAACAGTCCTTTATGAGTGTTGATGCATGTAAGTTTCTTCGATGTCTCAACCAGCTCCTGTGTCATGTAGGCCGATGTCAGATCCAGTTTTGTGAATGACTTCCCCCCAGCTAGGTCATCAGCCTTCGGTAACGGGTATTGATCCTGTTTTGAAACTCGGTTATCGTAACCTTGTAATCTCCACAAATCCTGACAGTGTCATCACTTTTCAACACGGGAACAATGGGGCTGGCCCATTCGTTAAATTCGACCGGTGATATGATTCCTTCACGCTGGAGTCTGAGCAGTTCGATTTCGATCTTCTCCCTCATCATGTACGGAATTGCCCGAGCTTTATGATGGATGGGTCTTGCATCAAAGTCCACATGGATCTGCACCTTGGCTCCCGTGAAATTGCCGATGCCTGGTTCAAACAGCGAGGGGAACCTGCTCAGCACTTGAGCACACGGAGTATCCTCCTCCGACGACAATGTTTTTATCACGTTCCAGTTCCATTTGATTTTTTCTAACCAGTTCCTGCCGAACAGCGTTGGACCATTGCCTGGAACAATCCATAATGGTAAATCGTGAACTGCACCATCATACAACACCTTGATTACTGCACTGCCAATCACCGTTATGAGTTCTTTAGTTTACGTATGCAACTTGGCATTGGCTGGACTCAGCTTAGGCGTCACAGCCTTAGTATCCCACAGCCTATCGAATGTCCTCTGGCTCATTATTGATTGACTCGTACCCGTGTCCAATTCCATCGATACCAGCATACCATTAAGTTTTAGATTAATCATTATCGGTTAGCTCTTTGTTAGGAGAGAATAGTCCATACACTTTCTCCTCTGGTATCTTGGATTGAATATCCGGATTTGCACTAGACTGGTCAGCATCCTCCACGTGGTGTGTCGCAGCACGCTTGCTCAGTTGCGGACACATGCGCTGGAGATGCCCCACTCTCGAACAGCCTTTACAAATATACTGGTTAAACCGACATTGATGATGCCGATGATTTCCCCCACAACGCCAACACGGTGATATCGGATTCATTCCCGTTGCCGTACTTTGAGCAACCACAGGTTTCGTGTACGCAGTCGGGTAGGCCCTGCCATATGCAGCTCTGCCAAACGACAATACTATCGTGTTTACAGTACTTGTTGAGTTCCGATTTTTCAATGATATCTGCTTTAAATTTTTGTCCGTCGTCATGCATGCCTGGGCAATCGTGATGGCCTTGCTCAAATCCAGCAACTCCGCCACCAGTAGCTTACGTAGGATCACCTTGTGGTTGATGCCGATTATAAAGAAGTCCCGCAGCATGTCCGCCAATGCAGCTTCGAACTTACACGGTCCAGCTAGATGTCTTAGGTCGGCAATGAATTCCTATACATCCTGGCCCTCAGAACGAACATGCGTATAGAATCAATAGCTTGAGATGATGATGTCTTAATCTGATTTCAGATGGTCACGTACCAGAGCACACAATGCGTCATAGTCTTTGTCCGTTAGACTTAAGGGTGAGAGGAGATTCTTTATGAGTCCATAGATTTTCGGATCACGAACCGTGAAGAAGACCACCCGGCGACGAACTGCATCTGCCTCGTTCTCCATTTTATTGGCCACGAAGTATTGGTTCAAGTGGGCTCCAAAGTCTGCCCAATCTTCTCCCTCCATGAATCGCTCCAGAATTCCAATTGTGTTCATTTTTGCATGCGAAAGTTCTTGTTACCTCGTCGCCAAATGTTGTGTATGCAATAGACTGAACAGTGTAAACTCCGAACAAGTACAAACCTGGCTCTACTTTATTAGGGCCCAAAGTGATTACATTACAAGATGGCTGGCCTTTTATACCTGGCCTGCGCACAGCCCAATGATCTCCGACAGTGGCACCACCTGGTGGTGGCATACATGACAGATGGCAGGACGGTAAAGTGTGCACCCAGGAACAGGTTGCGCTGAGTAAGTAAATTTGGGTAGCTGGGCCTTGCATCAGGGGGGCAGCGCTAATGGAGGCATTGTACACCTCTCTTAGGATGTTAGGATGGGAAACACCCGAGCTAAAGAGCCGGACCGGGAGCCTCCGACAGACGCCTGGGGGGAAAAAATAAAACCAAAACTCCACATATACATTCCCAAAACATTGCCATGTCACCACAAGAAAAATCACCAAAAAATGTAAAATAAGAAACAATCACACTTACCTTAGGAGTCCATTACTTACCTCCTCGCTGTCGGTATCATTGCACCACCTGATTTCCCAGGCGGTCACTGGGGGGTGCGCTCGGGGCGGATGGGTCGGGCAAGAGTCAAAACTCGTGCCGGTGTCGCAACCAAGATCATTGCACACCAGTGCAGCTTTTCCGAGCGATGCTGCTCAGCATTGCCGTTAAACCGGACCCGAGGCGCTGGAGGCTGATCGCCCAGCCAGAACAACTCACCGCTGCCATTTCCGCCATTCCAGGGCGAAAAACAGAGCGGAGAAAAACCTCAACATCTCTAATAGATCATAACAACTCGCTGCATAAAAAGAATTCTCATCCCACCTCTGGTTCCTTTGCCAATTATCTTAAATTGTTCATTCTCGAGCTGGCAATCAGTAACTAGTGGGATGCCGCAAGGGTCAGTGCTGGGGCCCCAATCTATATTAACGATTTGGAAGAAGGGACTGAGTGTAACGGAGCCAAGTTTTCTGACGATACAAAGGTGGGAGGAAAAGCAATGTATGAGGACACAAAAAATCTGCAAAAGGACATAGACACATTAAGTGAGTGGGCAAAAATTTGGCTGATGGAGTATAATGTTGAAAAGTGTGAGGTCATGCACTTTGGCAGAAAAAATCAAAGAGCAAGTTATTATTTAAATGGAAAAAAGATTGCAAAGTGCTGCAGTACAGCGGGACCTGGGGGTACTTGTGCATGAAAGACAAAAGGATAGTATGCAGGTACAGCAAGTGATCAGGAAGGCCAATGGAAGGCAAAGGGCTTGGAGTACAAAAGCACGGAAGTCTTGCTACAGTTATATAGGGTATTGGTGAGGCCACACCTGGAATACTGCGTGCAGCTTTGGTTTCCATATTTACGAAAGGATATACTTGCTTTAAAGACAGTTCAAAGAAGGTTCACCAGGTTGATTCCGGAGATGAGGAGGTTGACTTATGAGGAAAGGTTGAGTAGGTTGGGCCTCTACTCATTGGAATTCAGAAGAATGAGAGGTGATCTTATCGAAATGTATAAGATTATGTGAGGGGGCTTGACAAGGTCGATGCAGAGAGGATGTTTCCACTGATGGGGGAGACTAGAACTAGGGGGGACATGATCTTAGAATAAGGGGCCGCCCATTTAAAACTGAGATGAGGAGGAATTTCTTCTCTCAGAGAGTTGTAAATCTATGGAATTCGCTGCCTCAGAGAACTGTGGAAGCTGGGACATTGAATAAATTGAAGACAGAAACAGACAGTTTCTTAAACGATAAAGGGATAAGGGGTTATGGGGAGCAGGCGGGGAAGTGGAGCTGAGTCTATGATCAGATCAGCCATGATCTTATTGAATGGCGGAGCAGGCTCGAGGGGCCGTATGGCCTACTCCTGCTCCTATTTCTTATGTTCTTAAATCTGTGTCTTCTGGTTATCAACCCTTCTACCACAGTTTCTCCTTACTTATTCTATCAAAACCCTCTATGATTTTAGACACCTCTATTAAATCTCCCATTAATCTTATCTGCACTAAGGAGAACAACCCCAACTTCTCAGTCTCTCCACATAACTGAAGACTTTCATCCCTGGAATCATTCTAGTAAATCTCACCTGCACCCTTTCGAAGAGCTGGACATCCTTCCTAAAGTAAGGTGCCCAGCAATGGACACAATACCACTTCTCTCGACCCCTCCACGGTCTCTAAATTGTCAGACTGTTTGCCTGACATTCAGTTCTGGATGAGCAGACATTTTCTCCAATTGAATATTGGGACCAAAGCCATTGTTTTTGGTCCCCGCCACAAACTCCGTTCCCTAGCCACTGACTCCATCCCACTCCCCAACTCCTGTCTGAGGCTGAACCAGACTGTTCACAACCTTCGTGTCGTATTTAACCCTGAAATGAGCTTTCGACCACATATCCGCAGCATAACTAAGACCACCTATTTCCACCTCCGTAACATTGCCCATCTCCACCCTCGCCTCAGCTCAACTGCTGCTGAAGCCCTCATCTATGCCTTTGTATCTCTAGACTTGAGTATTCCAAAGCACTCCTGGCTGGCCTCCCACATTCTACCCTACGTAAACTAGAGGTGATCTAAAACTCAGCTACCCGTGTCCTAACTCACACCAAGTCCCGCTCACCCATCACCCCTGTGCTCGCTGACCTACATAGGTACCCGGTCAGGCAACGCATCGATTTTAAAATTCTCATCCTTGTTTTCAAACTCCTCCATGGCCTCGCCCCTCCCTATCTCTGTAATTTGCTCCAGCCCCACAATCCCCCCCGAGATGTCTGTGCTCCTCTAATTCTGTCCTCCTAAGCATCCCTGATTATAATCGCTCAATCATTGATGGCCGTGCCTTCTGTTGCCTGAGCCCCAAGCTCTGGAACGCCCTGCCTAAACCTCTCCATCTCTCTTTCCTCCTTCAAGACGCTCCTTAAAACCTACCTGTTTGACCAAGCTTTTGGTCACCTGCGCTAATTTCTATTTATGCGGCTCGGTGTCAAATTCTTATCGCATAATACTCCTGTGAAGCGCCCTGGGACGTTTCACTACGTTAAAGGCGCTATATAGATACAAAGTGTTGTTGCTGCTGAATGAGATTAAATCATACTCTGGACACATAAAGATACAAGACCCTGCAGTGGGGTGTGGGCTGATGTGGGAACGGAATGTTTATTGGTGGATGAGCGTCAGAGCATCTGGAGAACAGAAGAGAAGTGTGAAAGGAGAACAGGCCTCTCTGTAATAAATATCTCAGGCAGATAAGGAAGTGACAGATAGCAAGGACAACTGTAATCATTTATGTGTGAGGAATGTCCGGAGAACAAGATAGCAACTCTAAATGCGCAGAAAGGGGAAGTGGTTTACATGACTAATAACGCACTTATTTATTAACCATACATATTTAGCATTAATCGCACGTAGTGGGAACGCGCTTACATACTAACCTTCGCTTGTCTCACTTAATATAACGGTACAGCATTCTGCAACTCTATCTAGACTTGGATAGGGCTCCCATGAGTGGTCAGAGGGTTCCGTTTGCGAATACCTGATGAGTTCTGTATTCGTGATAAGAAGTGATATTGATCCCATAAACACTGCATGTAACGAATTGTATTAGTATGCTTGTTAATAAAGATTATTTAACAGATGTCTCTCTATCTCTTGAGTCTACATGCCTGTAGTATAAGGGAAGAATAAGGATTATTCTCAACCCAACAGGGACAGTCACAGGGGAGTAGTCAAGTAAGGAGTTAGAAAATACCTGAGGCTGAGGAGGTCGCTGCCCTTGACTGATGAGCTGGAGGACTTAGATCTAATGGATCCTGCTCTGAAACGGATGTTTATTGAACAACTTCCTCTGGCCCTACAACCCTCCGAGATCACTACAATCCTCCAATTCTGGCCTCTTGCGCATCCCCGATTTCCTTCACTCCACCATTGCCGGCCATGCCTTCAGCTGCCTAGATTCTAAGCTCTGGAATTCCCTCCCTAAAACTCTCCTCCTTTAAGACGCTCATTAAAACCAACATCTTTGACCAAGCTTTTGGTCACCTGTCCTCATATCTCTTTATGTGACTCGGTGTCAAATTTTGTCTGATAATGCTCCTGTGAAGCACTTTAGGATGTTTACTAAAGGCGCTATATAAATGCAAGCCATTGCTGTAGTTATTAAACCTATGTGCGGGTACTGAGCTCCATCTCCCAGAACCTGCAGCAGATGCAATCTGTCATGTATCTTACATTATTATATATAACTATATCCTAACATGCTATACATGACTGTAATAAGATAGGACCTGTAACCACCAGCATACCTTACCACCAGGGGTGCACTTGCAAGAGACAGGTATATAAGGACAGGTCTCAGGCAAGTGCAGCATTCCAGAGCTGTGAAATAAAGGTGCAGGTCCAGAGTGACCTTGACTTCACTACATGCCTCGTGTGAATCTGTACTGAGGGGACAGGACTTTACAGTGGTGCCGAGTTACGGGATTACAGAATCCACAGAATGGCGAACAACGGATCAGATGAAAAGTACAATGCGAGAGACAATTGGGAGGACTTTATAGAAAGGCTCCAGCAAAGCTTTGTAACCAAAGACTGGTTAGGCGATGATAAGGCAGACAAGAGAAGAGCCCATCTCTTGACCAGCTGTGGCTCGAAAACATACGCTTTAATGAAGGATCTGTTGGCACCCGAGAAACCAGCAAGCAAGTCGTTTGAAGAATTGAGCACACTGGTAAGAGACCACCTGAAGCCAGCGAGCAGCCTACACATGGCCAGACACAGGTTCTACAACGACAGACGCTGTGTGGGCCAGAGCATACCC
Source organism: Pristiophorus japonicus (assembly GCF_044704955.1). Classification (NCBI taxonomy): domain Eukaryota; kingdom Metazoa; phylum Chordata; class Chondrichthyes; family Pristiophoridae; genus Pristiophorus; species Pristiophorus japonicus. The sequence continues at coordinate 93,846,725 of NC_091991.1, read as the reverse complement.
GACTTCGTGGCGGAACTTCGGAGGTTGGCTAGTTTATGTGAGTTCTCCGATGAACTGAGGAGAGAAATGCTGAGAGACTTTTTCATTGAAGGAATAGACCACGCAGGCATATTCCGAAAGCTCATAGTGACCAAGAACCTGACCTTAGAGGCAGCAGCACTGGTTGCACAGACATTCTTGGTAGGGGAAGAAGAAACGAGGTTGATTTACAATGCAGGTACGACAACTAACGAAATATCGGAACAAGAAGTTCACAGCACTAAACAAGCTGCTACCCCCACTCACAGACAAAACCGGGAGAACAGGCTCTCGACAGCAGGCAGAAACCATCAAGGGACACAGGAACAGCCGTTCACACCTCATCAACCCACAATACAAGCAATCAACTACAAACTGAGAGAAACTCAAGAGAGATCAGTCAGACGCAGCTCATTCTTTGGGAACACTTTGAACAATGGAACAGGTCTGTGCTGGAGGTGTGGGGGTGGGCACTCGTCAAGGGGATGTCGATTTCAGCAGGCTGTTTGCAGAAATTGTGAATATACAGGGCATTTGGCCTGCATGTGCAAATAAACGGCAGCTCGGCTGGTATACGAATTGGATAGGTCGGAAAGCGGACCAGAAGATGGTGGGGACAGTACCCGGGACACCGATGTACAGCGGGTCAATACGATCAATGGCCGCTGCTCCTACAACAGGACGCCTCCTATAATGATGAGGGTCCCACTCAACGGGATATCTGTCAACATGGAGCTGGATACGGGAGCGAGTCAATCTCTCATGGGCGCTCAACAATTTGAACAACTGTGGCTGCATAAAAGAGACAGACCAAAACTCACAAGGGTCGACATCAAACTAGGGACCTATACCAAAGAAATCGTACCAGTCCTCAGCAGCGCCATGCTCTCTGTCACACACAAAGGAACAGTGAACCGACTTCCCCTGTGGATTGTCCCCGGAGACCCCCCAGCACTGCTGGGGAGAAGCTAGCTGGCAAACCTAAACTGGAAATGGGATGATGTCCATGCCATGTCATTAGAGGAACGGACCTCCTGCTCAACAGTTATAAAGCGATTTGAACATCTCTTTCAGCCAGGTGTGGGCACTTTCAAAGGAGTCAAAGTCAAAATCTACATCACACAGGATGCTAGACCGGTCCATCACAAGGCCAGAGCTGTACCCTATGTGATGAGGGAAAAGTTTGAACACGAATTAGACAGGCTTCTGCGGGAAGGCATTATATCACCTGTGGAATTTAGCGACTGGGCAAGTCCCATCGTCCCAGTCTGAAGCCTGATGGATCCGTACGAATCTGTGGGGACTACAAATCTACCATAAACAGAGTATCCCTGCAGGACCAGTACCCGCTGCCCAGAGCGGAGGACTTATTTGCCACTTTGGCTGGAGGTAAACTTTTCTCAAAATTAGACCTCACATCTGCGTATATGATTCAAGAATTGACCGAGGAATCCAAGCTACTCACCACCATCAACACACATCGAGGCCTTTTCATGTACAATCGATGCCCATTCGGCATCAGGTCGGCAGCTGCCATATTCCAGCGCAACATGGAGAGTCTGCTCAAGTCCATCCCGGGGACGGTTGTATTTCAAGACGACATACTTATCACAGGCAGGGACACCGACTCCCATCTCCGTAATTTGGAGGAAGTACTAAAGCGGTTGGATCGGGTAGGCCTGCGAGTCAAGAAATCCAAGTGCCTGTTTCTCGCACCCGAGGTTGAATTTTTGGGCAGAAGGATTGCCGCTGATGGAATCCGCCCAACAGAGTCCAAAACAGAAGCAATTCGCCTGACACCCAGGCCCCGGAATGTCTCGGAACTGCATGCCTTTCTTGGGCTACTCAATTACTTTGGGAACTTTATGCAGAACTTAAGCACACTGCTGGAGCCTCTCCACGTGCTACTCAGGAAGGGGTGCGATTAGTTTTGGGGGGATGCCCAGGAACGCACCTTCAATAAGGCATGCAACCTTCTGTGTTCCAACAGTGTTTTGACTTTCTTTGACCCAGGTAAAAAGCTAGTTCTCACATGCGATGCGTCAGTGTATGGGGTCGGGTGCATTTTGCAACATGTCAATAGTGCGGACAAATTACAACCCATAGCTTATGCCTCCAGGTCACTTTCGCGGGCGGAGCGTGGGTACGGAATGTTAGAGAAGGAGGCGCTCGCGTGCGTGTACGGTGTCAAAATGATGCACCAATACCTTTTCGGGGCCAAGGTCGCGTTAGAAACCGACCACAAGCCCCTCACGTCCCTCCTATCTGAGAGCAAGGCAATAAACGCCTCGGCGCGAATTCAATGGTGGGCACTCATACTGGCGTCCTACGACTATACCATAAGACACAGACCAGGCACAGACAACTGTGCCGACGCGCTCAGCAGGCTACCCCTGGCGACCATGGAAGGGTCTGACGAACAGGACTGTGAGATAGTCATGGCAATCAATGCCTTTGAGTCCACAGGTTCACCAATGACTGCTCGCCAAATCAGAGCCTGGACGGCCAGCGACTCCACGTTATCCTTAGTAAAAAGATGTGTCCTAACCGGTGACTGGGCAGAGGCTCGCGATGCCTGCCCGATGAATTAAAACCCTTTCACAGGCGCATGCATGAGCTATCACTACAAGCAGACTGCCTGATGTGGGGCAGCCGAGTAGTCATGCCTCTGTGAGGCAGAGACCCCATTTGTCCGGGAGCTCCACCGCGAGCACCCGGGGATCGTTCTCATGAAGGCCATAGCCAGATACCACGTCTGGTGGCCTGGTATTGACGCGGACTTGGAGCTCTGCGTCCAAAGGTGCACCATTTGTGCCCAACTCAGCAATGCCCCCAGGGAAGCTCCACTGAGCCCCTGGCCCTGGCCTACCAAACCGTGGTCGCGGGTGCACGTAGACTATGCGGGTCCACTCATGGGCAAAATGTTCCTCGTAGTTGTAGATGCATTTTCAAAGTGGATCGAATGCACCATTTGAAACTCGAGCACAACCTCCACCACTGTGGAGAGCCTCGCAACCATGTTTGCAACGCACGGAATCCCTGACATATTGGTCAGTTACAATGGTCCGTGCTTCACCAGCGCAGAATTCCAAGACTTTATAATTGACCACGGCATAAATCACGTCAAGACGGCACCGTTCAAGCCGGCCTCCAACGGCCAGGCGGAGAGACCAGTGCAAATCCAAGGTCCCACGCTGCAGGGTCGCCTGTCGCGACTGCTGCTGGCATACAGATCTCGTCCGCACTCACTGACTGGGATCTCCCCCATGCAACTGTTGATGAAAAGGACTTTAAAAACAAGGCTCTCATTAATCCTCCCAGACATGCACAAAATCGTTGAGGCAAAGCGCCGTAAGCTGACAGAGTACCATGACAGAAATTCGAGGGGGAGATGGAATGAGATAGGGGACAAAGTGTTTGTACTAAACTATGGCAGGGGTCCCAAATGGCTTGCAGGGACAGTAACGGGCAAGGAAGGAAACAGGCTACTGGTAGTACAAATGGAAAATGGCAAAACCTGCCGGAGGCATGTAGACCAAGTCAAAATCAGATTTACCAACAACACTGCGGAACCAGAGGCAGACTCAAATGTGGAACTCGCACCACACCTGGTGGACAGACAGAGGGAACAACCTGAGGAAAGGGCAATTCCAACAGACAGCCCAGGCGAGTCAACAACAATCGCACCAATCTAAACAGATGGCCCAGGCGAGATACCAGCAACCACACCCAAAGAAAAACAGACACCAAGGCAAACAACTGAACCACAACTCAGACGCGCCACGCGAGAGTGTAGACCACCTGAGAGACTGAATCTATAAAGACAATAAGACCTTGGGGGAGGGTGATGTCATGTATCTTACATTATTATATATAACTGTATCCTAACATGCTATACATGACTGTAATAAGATATGACCTGTAACCACCAGCATACCTTACCACCAGGGGTGCACTTGAAAGAGACAGGTATATAAGGACAGGTCTCAGGCAAGTGCAGCATTCCAGAGCTGTGAAATAAAGGTGCATGTCCAGAGTGACCTTGACTTCACTACATGCCTCGTGTGAATCTGTACTGAGGGGACAGGACTTTACACCGTCCGGCTTCATTGCATTCTGTAACTATATTCTTCCTCCCCCTTTGCTGGTTGGGCCAGGATAAGTAAGTGTCACATTATCAAAAGTACAGGGCTCCAGCCCTTGAGGCCCTGAGGGTAGGCTTGAGCGAACCTGATAAGTCCTTACTATACAGTATAAATGCACACGAGGACCATACTTGAGAGAAGGTCACTCTGTGACCAGTTACCTTTATTACCAAAACCTCAAGTGATGAAGGTGGGTGGAGCTTCTCCTTTTATACCTGAAAGTCCAGGTTAGGAGTATCTCCCACAAGTTCACCCCTTGTGGTCAGTGTTCTCAAGGTGTACAACTTAGATCAGCTTATACATGGGTTACAATGATAGTTGAATACATGACATCACCTCATCCCCCAAAGTCTTATTGGGATCACAGGTTAAGTCTCTCTGGTGGATTACGCTCCCTTGTAGAGCGCCTGAGTTGGGGCTCCGGTTGTTGTGCGCTGGCCTGAGTGTCTGCTGTTTGCGGTGCCTCAGGCCTGTCCGGACTGCCCACAGTGACTGGGCTCTCCTCCACTTGGTTCCGGTGTTCGGTCACCTGTGGTGGAGTGAACTCTATATCGTGTTCTTCCTCTGCTTCTTCTATGGGGTTGCTCAACCTCCTTTTAGTTTGATCCACGTGTTAGCGGCAGATTTGACCATTGGTAAGTTTAACTACCAAAACCCTATTCCCCTCTTTGGCAATCACAGTGCCTGCAAGCCATTTGGGCCCTGCAGCATAATTAAGGACAAAAACAGGGTAATTGACATCAATACATCGTTCCCTTGCATTCCTGTCATGGTAGTCACATTGTGACTGATGCCTGCTCTCAACAATTTCTTTCATAGTAGGGTGTATAAGGGATAACCTGGTTTTGAGCGTCCTTTTCATTAGCAGCTCTGTGGGTGGAACCCCTGTGAGCGAATGTAGTCGGGATCTATTGGCCAACAGGAGGCGTGATAAGCGTTTGAGGCCGGCTTGAACGGTGCCATTCTGACATGGTTGATTCCATTGCCTGCCATGAAGTCCTGGAATTCAGTGCTTGTGAAGCACGGGCCATTGTCGCTGACCAAGACATCCGGTAGACCATGGGTGGCGAACATTGCCCATAGACTTTCTACCGTGGCAGAGGATGTGCTTGAATTTAAAATGGCACACTCAATCCATTTGGCGTTTACTACAACCAAAAACATTTTTCCCATGAAAGGACCTGCGTAGTCCACATGGATGCGTGACCATGGCTTGGTGGGCCAGGACCAGGGGCAAAGGGGGGCTTCCCTGGGTGCGTTGCCCAGCTGAGCAAACGTGTTGCACCTGCGAACACAAAGTTCCAGGTCTGCATCTATCCCTGGCCACCAAACGTGTGACCTGGCAATTGCCTTCATCATGACAATGCCCGGGTGCTCATTGTGAAGTTCTTTGATAAACACCTCTCTGCCCATCTGGGGCATGATTACTCAGTTTCCCCACAGTATCCTTGAGCCTATGAAATGGTTTAAATTCCTCAGGGCATGCCCTGTACGTGGCTTCCCAGTCCTCATTCAGGACACATTTCTTAACTGAAGACAGTAGCGGGTCTTTATTTGTCCAGACTTTAATCTGACGGGCTGTCACAGGTGAGCCTTTGCTTTCGAAAGCTTCAACAGCCATGACCATCTCAGCAGCATGCTCGGTAGCCCCCTCAGTGGTGGCTAATGGGAGCCTGCTGAGTGCATCGGCGCAGATTTCAGTGCCCAGTCTGAGCCGAATTGTGTAGTCATAGGCGGCTAACGTGAATGCCCACCTCTGTATGCGGGCCGATGCATTCGCATTTATGGCCTTGTTGTCGGCCAAAAGGGACGTTAGGGGTTTGTGATCTGTCTTCAGCTCAAATTTCCTGCCAAACAGGTACTGGTGCATTTTTTTTACTGCATATACACATGTTAGCGCTTCCTTTTCTACCATCCCATAGCCCCTTTCAGCTGGAGGCATAAGCTACCGGCTGTAACTGACCATTGGCATTCACATGCTGCAACACACACCCGATCCCATAGGATGACGCATCGCACGTTAAAACAAGTTTCTTACATGGGTCATATAACGTTAACAGTTTGTTGGAGCAGAACAAATTGTGTGCTCTATCAAAAGCCCTTTCCTGGCTGTCCCCCCAGACCCATTCGCGACCTTTGCATAGGAGCATGTGTAGCGGCTCTAGCAGCGTGCTCAATTTGGGAAGAAAGTTACCAAAATAGTTCAGGGTCTGGGTGCTCTCTGGATCACTTCCGTTTTGAATGCAGTAGGTCTGATCCCGTCTGCTGCTATCCTCCTCCCCAGGAATTCTACCTCTGGAGCTAAGAAGACGCACTTCGCCTTTTTCAAGTCGCAGCCCTACCCGGTCCAGTCTGCGTAGCACCTCCTCCAGGTTGTGGAGGTGTTCTTCAGTATCGCTACCCGTGATGAGGATGTCGTTTTGAAAAACCACCGTCCTTGGAATCGACTTGAGGAGGCTTTCCATATTTTGCTGAAAGATTGCAGCGGCCAAACGAATCCCGAACGGACATCTGTTGTACTCAAACAATCCCTTGTGTGTCGTGATGGTGGTCAGCTTCTTCGACTCACTCGCCAGCTCCTGGGTCATGTAAGCTGAGGTCAGGTCCAATTTTGAAAAAAGTTTGCCACCGAATAGCGTCGCAAAGAGGTCCTCCGCTCTCGGTAGCGGGTACTGGTCTTGGAGTGACACCCGATTGATGGTGGCCTTGTAATCGCCACAAACCCTGACCGATCCATCCGCCTTGAACATCGACACAATCGGGCTCGCCCAGTCATTGAATTCGACTGGCGAGATAATGCCTACCCTCAGCAAGTGGTCCAATTCGCCATCTATCTTTTCCCGCATCACGTATGGCACAGCTCTGGCCTTGTGGTGTACTGGCCTGGCGTCCGGGTTTATGTGAATCACTACCTTGGCCCCCATGAAAGTGCCGATGCCGGGTTGAAATAATGAGTCAAATTTGTCCAGGACCTGTGAGCATGATACTCGCTCCACAGAAGAAATTGCATTGACATCGCCCCATTTCCAGTTCATGACAGCAAGCCAACTCCTCCCCAGTAGTGCGGGACCGTCCCCCGGGACAATCCAGAGTGGCAACCTGTTCTCCGAATCTTTGTGGGTCATGACTACCGTGGCGCTGCCTAGCACCAGAATGATCTCCTTTGTATATGTCCGTAGCTGTGCATCAATCGACAATAATTTTGGCCTCCTGGCCTTGGACAACCACAATCTTTCGAACTGTTTGATACTCATCAGGGACTGGCTGGCTCCCATGTCTAGCTCCTTTAATACTGGGATGCAATTGAGGAGCACTTTCATCATTATCGGTGGCACCCTGGTATATGAACTGTATATGTGCTCCACATGAACGCGCTGACCTTCAGCTTCCAGCGATTTCCCCCAGCGTTCATTTGACCTCGTAGGGCTTACATTGGGTCCGTCCTCCTCATACATCAACCTGGCTGCAGGCTTCTCGCACATACGCGCCAAGTGACCGCTGACGTTGCAGTTTCTGCAGGTATATTGCTGATACCTGCAAGCTCTGGCTGGGTGTTTGCCTTCACACCTCCAGCATGAGCTGGAGGCCCCGTTGTTGGAAACAAAAGGTCCATTACCAGTCGATCGTCTCTGACTGTCTCTGTAACTGTTCTTAAGCGCACCGTTAACAGGTGTTGATGGCCCCATTACTGGCCGCATTGTCCATTGCAATGGCATGAATCGCCGTTCAGCTAGCCATTGTCTCTGTTGAATTCCCCCTTTGGGTTCGACTACATGCTGGGGCATGTCCGATTGCCCTTGTCTGCCTAGAGAACTGTGTGCCGCATTCACAATGTTGACTATTGTTTGCTGCATTTGAGCCAAGATTTTTGTCATACATTATTCTGGTCTCTTCCTCCCGAGATAAATGTCTGGGCTATCAGAGCTGCCACTTCCAAGGTCAAGTCTTTGGTCTCAATCAGTTTCCTGAAAACCCTCAATAAAAATGTCTCGCAGCATCTCCGCTCTGCATGCATCTGGGAAGTTACATAGGCTCGCCAGTCGCCGGAGATCTGCCACGAAGTCAGGAACGCTTTGCCCTTCCCGCTGCCGGTGCGTGTAAAACCGGTGTCTCACCATGTGCATGCTGCTCGCCGGTTTAAAGTGTTCCCCGATCAACTTACTGAGCTCTTCGAACATCTTGTCCGCCGGCTTCTCTGGCGCTAGAAGATCCTTCATCAGGGAGTACGTTCTGGATCCACAAACCGTCAGGAGATGAGTCCTACATTTGTCGGCCGAATCCTGTCCCAACCATTCCTTAGTGACAAAGCTTTGCAGTAGTCTCTCAATAAAGTCGTCCCAATCATCACCAACACAGTACCTCTCTTCTGTGCTGCTGGTGGCCATGCTCGCGTGGTTTAAATCCCAGTTTCTCATCGCCAATGATAAGTCCTTACTATACAATATAAATGCACACAAGGCCCGTACTTGAGAGAAGGTCACTCTGTGACCAGTAATCTTTATTAGTCAGCACTGAAGTGATGAAGGTGGGCGGAGCTTCCCCTTTTATACCTGAAAGTCCAGGTTAGGAGTGTCTCCCACAAGTTTGCCCCTTGTGGTCAATGTTCTCAAGGTGTACAACTTAGGTCAGCTTATACATGGGATACAATGATAGTTGAATACGTGACAGAACCCGTCTTTTATTTTCAGATACTTGGGTTGGATGACAAGATCATCTCTCTGGGCTTTCAGGATCGATTGGGAACCATTAAATCATTCCTCCCATTGATCAGTGGGTACCCTGAACCTGGCCGCAGGCTACTGGCGCAATGCAGTTTCTCTCTCAGAATAGCAGCACATGCCAGGCCTCCTGCCAAGCCCCTCAGCTGTCTAGTCAAGTATCACATAGAAGGCAGGGCCAGGCTTCCCAGGCAGCTGCAACATAGAGGCAGCTCACGTTGGATGTTTTCCAGCATTGAATGTTCATGAGGCAAGGATCATTTCAGTCTGAGAGACTCCGGTTTCTCGTGTGCTGCCAACCACTTACATAAGAACATAAGAAATAGGAACAGGCCATACGGCCCCTCAAGCCTGCGTCGCCATTCAATAAGATCATGACTGATCTCAGGTCCACTTCCCTGCCCACTCCCCATAACCCCTTATCATTTAAGAAACTGTCTATTTCTGTCTTAAATTTATTCAATGTCCCAGCTTCCACAGCTCTCTGAGGCAGCGAATTCCACAGATTTACAACCCTCAGAGAAGAAATTTCTCCTCATCTCAGTTTTAAATGGGCAGCCCCTTATTCTAAGATCATGCCCTCTAGTTTTAGTCTCCCCATCAGTGGAAATTTCTCGTGACATTGGACCTCAAGTTTCCCCTAGAAGAAGCACTAGGATAGGTCATTGGAAAAGATGTCTGGGCAGCCAGGGAAAGCAAGCTGAAAAGATGTAGTTCGGAATGTGGCATGCGATTATCAAGGCTGATCATTAAAGTGTTGCAGTCTGAACTGATGCTGTTGCTCAATTGTTTCCTTTGTTTCAAGTGGTACTGGTGTGGTCATGTGGCAGTGGTACTTTCTAAGACAAAACACAAATGTTTCTACCTAAAAGTATAGGATCATCAATGAATGTTGGGAGATGTGGTGAGGGCAGTGTAGACAATGGAGTGTTGTCAATTCCTGGAGAATGTCTGAGTGGTGATTTGCCGATGTACTTCTCTGGATGCTGGGACTCCTCTAAGTCCACATGCTCTGCTTTTTAGCCTCCAGGTCCCTCTGTGCCCACATTGACTGAGCCTGCCTTCTCCAGTGCTCCTGACTTCTCTAGCCTCCTATCCTCTCTTAATCTCTCCCTCCATATAAACTCCCCAAACCATATTCACAGCCAGCCCCTCTGCTTTGCCACCTCCCGTGGCTTCACTACACCCATCGTGTCAATTGCAGATAAGGCCATCTCTGACCACTTCCTTGTATCATTCTTCACCCACATTCCCCTGCCACTGCCTGCCCCCACCACCCCGCAACCCGACCTCCTTCTGTGTCCGCCCCTGGAAAAAACTCTCTCCTGACTCTCTTACAACTGCACTTATCAACTCCCAACTGTTCAGCCTTTGGCCCTCCATTCACCATCACATTACTGCAGCTACCGACCTGCTCAATCACACCCTCACCTCCACCTTTGATGCTCTAGTCCCCGTTAAAATGATTACTCTCTCACATTGGCCATTCCCCCTGGTATGGTCCTCATCTTTGCTCCCTTAAGTCCAAGGGACGCAGACTTGAACGGATATGGTTTACCCATTCACCGCCAGACCTGTCTGGACCACATAAAGCATTATCGGGTCCTGGTCTCCTCTGCCAAAATCACTCACTATTCCAGAATCATTCTGGAATAGTGAGCGATTTTAGAATCATTCTGGAATAGTGAAGATAAATCCTGGCTTCTATTCTCCACTGCTAACCATCTTTTAAACCCCTCTCCCCAGCCTCCACCCTCACCTCCGACAATAAGTGTAAGGAGCTCATGGACTTCTTTGTCTCTAAGATTGAGACCATTTGTTCGGTCGGCTCTGGCTCTTCTTCCCTTTCTACCCCTAGCCCACCAGGCCAAACTTCCTCTAAGGAAGTCCCCTGCCCTAGCCCTGACCTCACATCCTTCTCCAGTTGCTCTCTGATCTCCCCTCATGATCTTTCTGAGCTCATCCTGTCCATGAGATCCACTTCCTGCTCCCGTGACCCTATTCCCACCAAACTGTGACCACCCAACTTCCTTTTCTGGCTCCCATGTTAGCTGACATTGTTAACGGTTCTCTCTCCTCAGGTTCTGTCCCCCTCTCCCTCAAATCTGCCTTCATCACCCCTCTCCTCAAAAAAAAACCCTGGACCCCTCCGCCCCAACTTCAACCTCCCTTTCCTCTCCAAAGTCCTTGAACGTGTTGTCGCCTCCCAAATCCGTGCTCATCTTTCCCGCAATTCCATGTTTGAATCCCTTCAATCCGGTTTCCGCGCCTGACACAGTACCGAAACGGCTCTCATCAAAGTCACAATTTACATCCTTTGTGACTGTGACAAAGGCAAACTATCCCTCCTCGTCCTCTTGACTTGTCTGCAGCCGTTGACACTGTTGACCACTCTATCCTTCTCCAACGCCTCTCCACCATCATCCAGCTGGTTGGGACTGCACTCGCCTGGTTCCATTCTTATCTTTCTAATCGTAGCCAGAGAATCACATGCAACAGCTTCTCTTCCCACTCCCGCATCGTTACCTCTGGTGTCCCCTAAGGATCTATCCTCAGCCCCCTCCTATTTCTCATCTACATGGCGATATCATCCAAAAACACTGCGTCAATATCCACAAGTATGCTAATAACACCCAGCTCTACCTTATACCACTTCTCTCAACCCCTCCATGGTCTCTAAGTTGTCAGACTGTTTGTCCGACATCCAGTTCTGGATGAGCAGAAATTTTCTCCAATTGAATTTGGGACCAAAGCCATTGTTTTCGGTCCCCGCCACAAACTCCGTTCCTTAGACACTGACACCATCCTTTTCCCCAACTTCTGTCTGAGGCTGAACCAGGCTGTTTACACCCTTAGTGTCATATTTGACCCTGAAATGAACTGTCGACCACATATCTGCAGCATATCTAAGACCGCCTATTTCCACCTCAGTAACATCGCCCGTCTCCGCCCTTGCCTCAGCTCACCTACTGCTGAAGCCCTCATCCATGCCTTTGTTACCTCTAGACTTGACTATTCCAATGCACCCTTAGCTGGCCTCCCACATTCTACCCTACGTAAACTACAGATGATCCAAAACTCGGCTGCCTGTGTCCTAACTCGCACCAAGTCCCACTCACCCATCGCCCCTATGCTCACTGACCTACATTGGCTTCCGGTTAAGCAATGCCTCGATTTCAAAATTCTCATCCTTGTTTTCCACTCCCTCCATGGTCTCACTCCTCCCGATCCTCTGTAATCTCCTTCAGCCACCAACCCCACCCCACCCCGAGATGTCTGCGCTCCTCTAATCTGACTTCTTGAGCATCCCTGATTACAACTGTTTAACCAGTGGTGGCCATGCTTTCTGTTGCCTGAAGCTCTGGAACTCCCTGTCTAAACCTTTCTGCTTCCGTGCACCTCTCTTTCCTCCTTCAAGACTCTCCTTAAAACCTACCTCTTTGACCAATCTGCGCTAATTCTACTTATGTGGCTTGGTGTCAAATTATTTATCTAATAATACTCCTGTAAAGCATCTTGGGATGTTTCACAACGTTCAGGCGCAATATAAATACAAGTTGTTGCTGTTATTCGTTTTTTTCCCTTATCATCAATGTTTTCGTCATCCTTTGCTAGTTTCTGAAACTCTCCCAATCTTCAGGCTTACTACTATTCTTCGTAACATTATAAGCTTCTTCTTTCAATCTAATGCTATCCTTAACTTCTTTAGTTAACCTCAGATAGATCATTTTTCCTGTGAAGTTTTTGTTTCTCAATGGAATGTGTTTTTGTTGAGAATTATGAAATATTTCTTTAAATGCTAGCCATTGTCTATCTACCGCCATACCTTTTAATCTATTTTTCCAATTTACCTTAGCCAACTTACATCTCATACCTATGTAGTTGGCTTTATTTAAGTTTAAGACTCCAATTTCGGACTTAGGCAAGTCACTCTCAAACTTCATGTGAAATTCTATCATATTATGATCACTCTGTCCCAGAAGATCCTTTATATGAGATTGCTAATTAACCCTGTTTCATTACACAAGAAAAGAAACAAAAGATGGGTCTCGAAGAGATGTAAATGGGAATGGCAGAATCATCAACAGCTGTTGTCCCGAAAAAGCGGAGTGATTATTTGCAATGCATTTTTGACTGTGCGCATGCGCGTCTGTTTGGTATTGCGCATATGCACTCCATCCAGTCGCACCTGCGCAGTGCATGCCCATGCTTTCCTCGGATCCATGTGGAGAAGGTCAGGGGATCGGGTTTGGTAGCTGAGTAGGGGGAGAGGAGAGAGAATTGAGGGAGGAGAGAAAGAAGGGATCGAAGAGGGAGGGTATAGGGGGATCAAAGACAGAGGGAGAAAGAGAAAATCGGAGGGGGGGGTGAGAGAGAAGATTGAAGTGGGAGAGAGAGTAGATTGGGAGCAAGGAGATTGGGGGCAAGAGCGAGAGGGGATCGGAGGGGGAGAGACAGGGGTTCAGAGAGGGGAGAGAGAGGGAGGAGATTGAAGGGGAGGGAAAGGAGTGATTGGGGGAGAGAGAAGATTGGGACGAGAAAAAGAGGAGATCAAAGGGGGAGAGATAGAGAGAGATTGGAGGGAAGAGCGAGGGGATCAGTGAGGAGAGCAGGCTTGAGGGGCCAAATGATGTTGGTGTGTGTGTGTTGATGTGTGTATCAACATGGATGGGAATGGGAAGTGGTCCACGGCACGTCCCTGGACACCGTGGACCACTTCCCATATCTCGGGAGCATCTTATCAACAAGAGCAGCCATTGACGACGAGATCCAACACCGCCTCCAGTGCGCCAGTGTAGCTTTCGACCGCTTGAGGAAAAGAGTGTTTGAAGACCAGGCCCTCAAAAGTGCCACCAAGCTCATGGTCTACAGGGCTGTAGTAATACCTGCCCTCCTGTATGGCTCAGAGTCCTGGACCATGTACAGTAGACACCTCAAGTTGCTGGAGAAATATCACCAACGATGTCTCCGCAAGATCCTACAAATCCCACGGGAGGACAGGTGCACCAACATCAGCGTCCTCATTCAGGCTAACATCCCCAGCATTGAAACACTGACCACACTCGATCAGCTCCACTGGACAGGCCACATTAATTAGCAATCTTGTTGTGCGAGGCCCCTTGGGGAAGAGTGACCATAATATGGTGGAATTCTACATTAGGATGGAGAATAAAACAGTTAATTCAGAGACCATGGTCCAGAACTTAAAGAAGGGTAACTTTGAAGGTATGAGGCGTGAATTGGCTAGGATAGATTGGCGAACGATACTTAAGGGATTGACAGTGGATGGGCAATGGCAGACATTTAGAGACCGCATGGATGAACTACAACATTTGTACATCCCTGTCTGGCGTAAAAAATAAAAAAGGGAAGGTGGCTCAACCGTCGCTATCAAGGGAAATCAGGGATAGTATTAAAGCCAAGGAAGTGGCATACAAATTGGCCAGAAATAGCAGCGAACCCAGGGACTGGAAGAAATTTAGAACTCAGCAGAGGAGGACAAAGGGTTTGATTAGGGCAGGGAAAATAGAGTACGAGAGGAAGCTTGCAGGGAACATTAAGACGGACTGCAAAAGCTTCTATAGATATATAAAGAGAAAAAGGTTACTAAAGACAAACATAGGTCCCCTGCAGTCAGAATCAGGGGAAGTCATAACGGGGAACAAAGAAATGGCAGACCAATTGAACAAGTACTTTGGTTCGGTATTCACTAAGGAGGACACAAACAAACTTCCGGATATAAAAGGGGTCAGAGGGTCTGGTAAGAAGGAGGAACTGAGGGAAATCCTTATTAGTTTGGAAATTGTGTTGGGGAAATTGATGAGATTGAAGGCCGATAAATCCTCAGAGCCTGATGGTCTGTATCCCAGAATACTTAAGGAGGTGGCCTTGGAAATAGCGGATGCATTGACAGTCATTTTCCAACATTCCATAGACTCTGGAACAGTTCCTATGGAGTGGAGGGTAGCCAATGTAACCCCACTTTTTAAAAAAGGAGAGAGAGAGAAAACAGGGAATTATAGATCGGTCAGCCTGACATCAGTAGTGGATAAAATGATGGAATCAATTATTAAGGATATCATAGCAGCGCATTTGGAAAGAGGTGACATGATAGGTCCAAGTCACCATGGATTTGTGAAAGGGAAATCATGCTTGACAAATCTTCTGGAATTTTTTGAGGATGTTTCCAGTAGAGTGGACAAGGGAGAATCAGTTGATGTGGTGTATTTGGACTTTCAGAAGGCTTTCGACAAGGTCCCACACAAGAGATTAATGTGCAAAGTTAAAGCACATGGGATTGGGGGTAGTGTGCTGACATGGATTGAGAACTGGTTGTCAGACAGGAAGCAAAGAGTAGGAGTAAATGGGTACTTTTCAGAATGGCAGGCAGTGACTAGTGGGGTACCGCAAGGTTCTGTGCTGGGGCCCCAGCTGTTTACACTGTACATTAATGATTTAGATGAGGGGATTAAATGTAGGATCTCCAAATTTGCGGATGACACTAAGTTGGGTGGCAATGTGAGCTGTGAGGAGGATGCTATGAGGCTGCAGAGTGACTTGGATAGGTTAGGTCAGTGGGCAAATGCATGGCAGATGAAGTATAATGTGGATAAATGTGAGGCTATCCACTTTGGTGGTAAAAACAGAGAGACAGACTATTATCTGAATGGTGACAGATTAGGAAAAGGGAAAGTGCAACGAGACCTGGGTGTCATGGTACATCAGTCATTGAAGGTTAGCATGCAGGTACAGCAGGCAGTTAAGAAAGCAAATGGCATGTTGGCCTTCATAGCGAGGGGATTTGAGTACAGGGGCAGGGAGGTGTTACTACAGTTGTACAGGGCGTTGGTGAGGCCACACCTGGAGTATTGTGTTCAGCTTTGGTCTCCTAACTTGAGGAAGGACATTCTTGCTATTGAGGGAGTGCAGCGAAGGTTCACCAGACTGATTCCCGGGATGACGGGACTGACATATCAAGAAAGACTGGATCAACTGGGCTTGTATTCACTGGAGTTCAAAAGAATGAGAGGGGATCTCATAGAAACGTTTAAAATTCTGATGGGTTTAGACAGGTTAGATGCAGGAAGAATGTTCCCAATGTTGCGGAAGTCCAGAACCAGGGGTCACAGTCTAAGGATAAGGGGTAAGCCATTTAGGACCGAGATGAGGAGAAACTTCTTCACCCAGAGAGTGGTGAACCTGTGGAATTCTCTACCACAGAAAGTTGTTGAGGCCAATTCACTAAATATATTCAAAAAGGAGTTCGATATAGTCCTTACTACTAGGGGGATCAAGGGGCATGGCGAGAAAGCAGGAAGGGGGTACTGAAGTTGCATGTTCAGCCATGAACTCATTGAATGGCGGTGCTGGCTCGAAGGGCCGAATGGCGTACTCCTGCACCTATTTTCTATGTTTTTATGTTTCTACATAGTTCGCATGCCAGACACGAGGCTCCCAAAGCAAGTGCTCTACTCGGAGCTCCTTCACATGAAACGAGCCAAAGATGGGCAGCAGAAACGGTACAAGGACACCCTCAAAGCCTCCTTGATAAAGTGTGACATCCCCACTGACACCTGGGAGTCCCTGGCCCAAGACCGCCCTAAGTGAAGGAAGTGCATCCGAGAGGGCGCTGAACCCCTCGAGTCTCAACGCCAAGAACATGCAGAAATCAAGCACAGGCAGCGGAAAGAGCATGCGACAAACCAGTCCCACCCACCCCTTCCCTCAACGACTATCTGACCCACCTGTGACAGAGTCTGTGGCTCTCGTATTGGGCTGTTCAGCCACCAAAGAACTCACTTCAGGAGTGGAAGCAAGTCTTCCTCGATTCCGAGGGACTGCCTACGATGATGATGATGATGCTGGTGTGTGTGTGTGTGTGTGTGTGTGTGTGTGTGTGTGTGTGTGTTGGTGTGTGTGTTGGTGTATGCGGCGTGTGTGTATGAGGTGTGTGTTGGGGTGTGTGTGTGTTTGTGTGAGGTGTGTGTGTTGGGATGTGTGCAGTGTGTGTGAGGTTTGTGTGTTGGGATGTGTGTTTGTTTGTGTGTGTGTTGGGATGTGTGTAGTGTGTGTATGAGGTGTGTGTGAGGTGTGTGTGTTGGGATGTGTGCAGTGTGTGTTGTGTGAGCTGTGTGTTGGGATGTGTGCAGTGTGTGTTGGGATGTGTGTTTGTTTGTGTGTGTGTTGGGATGTGTGCAGTGTGTGTGTGAGGTGTGTGTGTTGGGATGTGTGCAGTGTGTGTTGTGTGAGCTGTGTGTTGGGATGTGTGCAGTGTGTGTTGGGATGTGTGTGTTTGTTTGCGTGTGTGTTGGGATGTGTGTGTGAGATATGTGTGTGTGTGTGTTGGGGTGTGTGTTGGGATGTGTGTAGTGTGTGTTGGGGTGTGTGCAGTGTGTGTGTGTGTGTGTTGGGATGTGTGTAGTGTGTTTGTGTTGGGATGTGTGCAGTGTGTGTGTGTTGGGATGTGTGTTGGGATGTGCGTAGTGTGTGTATGTTGGGATGTGTGTAGTGTGTGTGTGTTGGGATGTGTGTAGTGTGTGTATGTTGGAATGTGTGTAGTGTGTGTATGTTGGGATGTGTGTAGTGTGTGTGTGTGTTGGGATGTGTGTAGTGTGTGTGTGTGTGTGTGTTGGGATGTGTGTAGCATGTGTGTGTGTGTGTTGGGATGTGTGCAGTGTATGTGTGTTGGGATGTGTGTAGTGTGTGTGTTGGAATGTGTGCAGTGTGTGTGTGTCGGGGTGTATGTTGGGATGTGTGTAGTGTGTGTTGGTGTGTGTGTTGGTGTATGCAGCGTGTGTGTGTGAGGTGTGTGTGTTGGGGTGTGTGTTTGTTTGTGTGAGGTGTGTGTGTTGGGATGTGTGCAGTGTGTGTGAGGTGTGTGTGTTGGGATGTGTGTGTTTGTTTGTGTGTGTGTTGGGATGTGTGCAGTATGTGTTGTGTGAGGTGTGTGTTGGGATGTGTGCAGTGTGTGTTGGGATGTGTGTAGTGTGTGTTGGGGTGTGTGCAGTGTGTGTGTGTGTTGGGATGTGTGTCGTGTGTGTTGGGGTGTGTGTGTGTATGTGAGAGAGATGTGTGTGTGTGTTGGGATGTGTGTAATGTGTGTTGGGGTGTATGCAGTGTGTGTGTGTGTGTATGTGTGTGTTGGGATGTGTGTAGTGTGTGTGTTGGGATGTGTGCAGTGTGTGTTGGGATGTGTGCAGTGTGTGTGTGTGTGTGTGTGTGTGTGTTGGGATGTGTGTAGTGTGTTTGTGTTGGGATGTGTATAGTGTGTGTGTGTTGGGATGTGTGTAGTGTGTGTTGGGATGTGTGTAGCGTGTGTGTGTGTTGGGATGTGTGTAGTGTGTTTGTGTTGGGATGTGTATAGTGTGTGTGTGTTGGGATGTGTGTAGTGTGTGTTGGGATGTGTGTAGCGTGTGTGTGTGTTGGGATGTGTGTAGCGTGTGTGTGTGTTGGGATGTGTGTAGTGTGTGTGTGTGTTGGGATGTGTGTAGTGTGTGTGTGTGTGTTGGGATGTGTGTAGTGTGTGTGTGTGTGTGTGTTGGGATGTGTGTAGTGTGTGTGTGTGTGTGTTGGGATGTGTGCAGTGTGTGTATGTGTGTGTGTTCTGTTCCTTTTTAAAGTTCTGAAGAAGCATCTACACCTGATGCTAATGAATTCATTCTCTCCACAGTCGCTGCCTGACCTGCTGTGAAATTTCCACATTCTGTTTACGGTTCAGATTTCCAGCCTCTGCAGCTTTTCGCTTAGATTGTTAAAAATTCTTTCCCATTGCATAATTGCTTTAATTCACTGTTGTTTTTTCTTGCTAGACCTGCTCAAATTCTTCAACCAGCAAAGCCTTTGCCCTAGGGGAATTCTCTCCTACCAGCCGTGAATAGCCAGTGATTTCAAAACCTGCATGTGATGCAGGGCAGAAACAAAATCAACCAAAAAGGGCGTGTGGGAAAAATGAGAAATAAAGATTTCAAATATTGTGGAAAGAAAGAATGAACATATGATGCTTCACTGGGATATCCCAAAATGATTCCAACCAATGAAGGAAGCACTTTTGCAGTGCAGTTGCAGTTGTTATATTGACAATCACAGCAGCCAATTTGTGAACAGCAAGGTCCCACAAACAGTAAATGAGATAACCAGTTAATCTATTGTTGGTCCAGGGAGGATTGCTGGCCAGGACACCAGGAGAACTGCCAGCTCCTCTTCCTCATGAGCAGCCGGTCCAAACCAGCCTTTTGTACAAGCAGACTGAACCTTGCTTTGATCTCTCAATCGAAAGATGGGACAGATGGAAGAGTGGAAGATTAGGAAAGACACTGAAAGAATTGTAAAGAGCATCTCACTTCATAAGAGACAACAGAAAGATCATGCGGTTAGAAATTTATTATAGCTCAGGAATGGGTGGTATAATTAGAAAAGGGAGAGATTTAGTGCCAGGCGTAAATGCTTTCGACGGCACTCAAGATTCGTACTCATTGCTGAAAGAAATAATTGGAGCGCTAATTCAAGTCTTAAAGCCCAAGCTCATTGGCATTACACTCAAAGGGTGGACCAATATCGGGTGCAGTCTAATCGCAAGTCATGATTGCCACAGGTTTTTTCAGTTCTTAAAGGAAAGGTTCATTGATGCTGCAACACCTCATTGTCAGCATTGCTGGCTGTACAGCAGCAGGTCAAGGAGCAGGAGCCGGAGGACTGAAGCAGCTGTACTCATGGCAGATCCACGCCCCAGGGAGAGAGCCCGCAGATTCTGTGATCAAGCTCACTGTGGAGAGATGGAGGGCAGTGATCTACCCAGCAAGTGGCAGGAGGCCCTCACCACAAGCCTTCCGCACCATGGGTCACAGTCTAAGGATAAGGGGTAAGCCATTTAGGACCGAGATGAGGAGAAACTTCTTCACCCAGAGAGTGGTGAACCTGTGGAATTCTCTACCACAGAAAGTTGTTGAGGCCAATTCACTAAATATATTCAAAAAGAAGTTTGATGTAGTCCTTACTAATAGGGGAATCAAGGGGTATGACGAGAAAGCAGGAATGGGGTACTGAAGTTGCATGTTCAGCCATGAACTCATTGAATGGCGGTGCAGGCTCGAAGGGCCGAATGGCCTATTCATGCACCTATTTTCTATGTTTCTATGTGAAGGGAGGTAGTGTAGCACCTCTCTCAGGCAGAACTGTGGTCCCCAGGACCCACACACAGTGCAGGAAGAAATTTAACGACCGCACTCCGTGGTCAGGGTGAGTCAATGCTTCAGCAGCTGATACATACCACCATGTGAACCAGTCTTCACACACTGCCCAAAGCACCACACCCCCAGCACTCACCCACCAACAATCCCAACCTACCAACACTCACACAAACATCTCACACCTTGCACACTGCAGCTATTCAACTATGGGAGGTACATCACACTCACTCACTCACTTTCCTTTCTCTTGCAGGCCAAGATGGCTCATAACAGGAGGGTGCAGGAGCACACAGGCGGGGGACAAGCCGACACCCAACCATTGTCTGTGCTGGAGAATAGAGTGCTGTAGATTATTGGGCACCAGGTGGTGGGCGCCGTGGCCTCTGGCGACGTTGAGCCCCTTGGGGTGCAACAACAGTATGTTCATCCCTATTCCTTCTTCTCACATCCCACTTCAAACTTACCCCACAAGTGTTTCGCATTTTCCAGCTAATCATGCTGTATGCATACATTTCTCCCTTCCTGCCCCCTCCCCTCACCTTAACCCGACCCTTGTGCCTCCATGTTTCAGAGGAGGAGGAGGAACATGCTGGGTCACTGCATGTCTCACCCGAACCAGCTAGCTCATTGCTGGCACTACCCATTCTTTAGAGGCTAGTGTAGTAGCGGGATCTGAACAGGGTGAGGCACCGGGGACGAGTGGGCTGCAGCAAGGCAAAGGGGAAAGGGTAGCTCAGGGGCCAGCTCCCCGGAGGGTGCGTTCACATGCGGGCACAGGACTCATAGAAACATAGAAAATAGGTGCAGGAGTAGGCCATTCGGCCCTTCGAGCCTGCACCACCATTCAATGAGTTCATGGCTGAACATGCAACTTCAGTACCCCACAGTACCCCCTCAGAGGAGAACCTCTATGGGGAGGCATTTAGTAGAAGGGTGATGGGCATGCTTGAATATTAAGGGAATCGAGAGATATTGCAGGGAAGTGAAGTTGAGGTAGAAGATCAGCCATGATCCTACTGAATGGCGGAGCAGGCTCGAGAGGCCAAATAGCCTACTCCTGCTTCTAATTATTATGTTCTTATGCACACGGAGATGATAGATGCAATGGCAAGGGTGCCCGAGAGCCTCTCGGCAATGTTAAGACATGTGGAGGAGTCTGCCTCCAACATTGCACAAAGATCTACACACACCATGGAGTCCATCATTTCCAGTCTGCAAAGAATGGTGGACTCCCAGAGAGGCCGTGGTGACCCAGACCTGATGACCCCGTGTGACGGGAGATCTGGCAGCTTCCATTGCAGCACAGACAGAAGCGATGCAACGTCTTAGTGCTGCAATGCAGGCTATGCTTGGTGGCATCCAATCATAGACTGCTGTCATGCAGTCTCAGCTTGATGCCACGCAATCTCTGGTGTGTCTCATTTCAACTTTGTGTTGTGATATGGCAAGAAAAGGATGGAATGATGGGGATGTGGTTAGCAATGGGGATCTGAGATTTAATTCATTCAAAACACAGTCTGATGAGGCGGTCAAGGACTGCCCGTCCAGAAGGCCGATTGAGGGGCTACCTCTTACCCCGCTCCTGTTTCCCCTCATCTTCCTCCTGAGGTGGTCCCGCAATCCCTGGTGGCAAGGGCTGGGCCCTCATGATGGCCAAGTTGTGCAGCATGCAGCAGACCACCACGAAATGGGACACCAGCTCAGCCGAGTATTGGAGAGATCCTCCCGAGCAGTCAAGGCTTTTCGATGATGTTCCTGCTGGGGTTGCAGAGGGGAGTCATAAGCCAGGTGGAGAGCGATAGCCCTCGTCTTCGACCAGCCAGCCGCGGTGCTGGCACACCGGTCTGGCGCAGGATGAAGGCATCGTGGCTGCTGCCAGAATAGCGGGCATTGACAGTGAGGATTCCCTGTCTGTGGTCGCAAACCAACTACGTATTAAGTGAATGGTAGCCTTTGCGGTTACAAAAGATCTCAGGATTGTTATGCGGTGCCTGCAAAGTCACTTGGGCGCAGTCAATGGCGCCCTGCACCATGGGAAATCCCGCTATCCTGGCAAAGCCACATGCACACTCATCCTGCTTCTCTCTGGTGATGGGGAAGGAAATGTAGTCCCTTCTCCCATTGTAGAGTGCCTCAGGGACCTTCCGGATGCAGCGATTGTCGGCGAGCTGCAAGATCTTAGCTATGTCTCCTGCTGCAGAATGAAAGGATCCACTGGCAAAGAAATTGAGGGCGACGGTGACTTTAACTGCCACTGTGGTCGACCTGATCTGAGGCTGGAGGTATAGTTGCAGGAGGTGGCAGCATTCTGTGACCACCCCTTTAGTGAAGCTGAGCCTTCTAATACACACCTCGCTTAAGTGGAGGTAGAAGTTCTCTTGGAATACCCTCGGCGGGTAAAGCCTCCTGATGAGAGCTCTGATGGCCCTCCTCTTCCCTCGAGCCACAAGTTTCTGTCTTTCTCACTGCCTCCGCTCCCTCCGCTGTAGATCCTGGAGGGCGCGGTCGAATGCCAGTACAGTGCCCATTAATGAAACCAAGTTCAGTAGTTTGATTTTTTTTAAGAATAAATGTAGCTACTTTAGTTACCACAACACTCCTGATACTAAATAATGTTGAAATTATGGAATGAGACTGTTGCACCATGTGAAACTGACAAGAAAGCACTGAAACGCCACTAACCTACATAGAAACAGAGAAAATGGGTGCAGGAGTAGGCCATTCAGCCCTTCGAGCCTGCACCGCCATTCAATAAGATCATGGCTGATCATTCCTTCAGTACCCCTTTCCTGCTTTCTCTCCATACCCCTTGATCCCCTTAACCGTAAGGGCTACATCTAATTCCCTCTTGAATATATCCAATGAACTGGCATCAACAGCTCTCTGCGGCAGGGAATTCCACAGGTCAACAACTCTCTGAGTGAAGACATTTCTCCTCATCTCAGTCCTAAATGGCCTACCCCTTATCCGAAGACTATGACCCCTGGTTCTGGACTTCCCCAACATCGAGAACATTCTTCCCGCATCTAACCTGTCCAGTCCCGTCAGAATCTTATATGTTTCTATGAGATCCCCTCTCATCCTTCCAAACGCCAGTGAATAAAGGCCCAGTTGATCCAGTCTCTCCTCATATGACAGCCCAGCCATCCCTGGAATCAGTCTGGTGTACCTTCACTGCACTCCCTCAATAGCAAGAACGTCCTTCCTCAGACTAGGAGACCAAAACTGAACATAATATTCCAGATGAGGCCTCACTAAGGCCCTGTACAACTGCAGTAAGATCTCCCTGCTCCTATATTCAAATCCCCTAACTATGAAGGCCAACATACCATTTTGTCTTCCTTACCGCCTGCTGTACCTGCGTGCCCACTTTCAGTGACTGATGAACCATGACACCCAGGTCTCGTTGCACCTCCCCTTTTTCTAGTCTGCCGCCATTCAGATAATATTCTGCCTTCGTGTTTTTGCCCACAAAATGGATAACCTCACATTTATCCACATTATACTGCATCTGCCATGTATTTGCCCACTCACCTAATCTGTCCAAGTCACCCTGCATCCTCTTAGTGTCCTCCCCACAGATCACACCGCCACCCAATTTAGTGTCATCCGCAAACTTGGAGATATTACACTCTATTCCTTCATCCAAATCGTTAATGTATATTGTAAAGAGCTGGGGTCCCAGCACTGAGCCCTGCGGCACCCCACTAGTAACTGCCTGCCATTCTGAAAAGGACCCGTTTATCCCAACTCTCTGCTTCCTGTCTGCCAACCAGTTCTCTATCCACATCAGTACATTACTCCAATACCATGCGCTTTGATTTTGTACACCAATCTCTTGTGCGGGATCTTGTCAAAAGCTTTTTGAAAGTCCAAATACACCACATCCTCTGGTTCTCCCTTGTCCACTCTACTGTTACATCCTCAAAAAATTCCAGAAGATTTGTCAAGCATGATTTCCCTTTCATAAATCCATGCTGATTCGGTCCGATCCTGTCACTGCTTTCCAAATGGGCTGCTATTTCATCCTTAATGATTGATTTCAACATTTTCCCCACTACTGATGTCAGGCTAACTGGTCTATAATTACCCGCTTTCTCTCTCCCTCCTTTTTTTAAAAGTGGTGCTACTTTAGCTACCCTCCAGTCCATAGGAACTAATCCAGAGTCAATAGATTGTTGGAAAATGATCACCAATGCATCCACTATTTCTAGGGCCACTTCCTTAAGTACTCTGGGATACAGACTATCAGGACCCGGGGATTTATCGGCCTTTAATCCCATCAATTTCCCGAACACAATTTCCCGCCTAATAAAGATATCTTTCAGTTCCTCATTCTCACTCGACCCACTGTCCCCTGGTACATTAGGAAGGTCATTTGTATCTTCCTTTGTGAAGGCAGAACCAAAGTATTGGTTCAATTGGTCTGCCATTTCTTTGTTCCCCATTATAAATTCACCTGAATCCGACTGCAAGGGACCTACGTTTGTCGTTACTAATCTTTTTCTCTTCACAGTCAGTTTTTATGTTCCCTGCAAGCTTCCTCTCGTACTCTATTGTCCCCTTCTTAATTAAAGCCTTAGTCCTCCTCTGTTGAATTCCAAATTTCTCCCAGTCCTCAGGTTTGTTGCTTTTTCTAGCCAATTTATATGCCTCTTCCTTGGTTTTAACACTATCCTTAATTTCCCTTGTTAGACATGGTTGAGCCACCTTCCCAGTTTTACTTTTACTCCAGACAGGGATGTGCAATTACTGAAGTTCATCCATGTGATCTTTAAATGTTTGCCATGGCTTAACCACCGTCAACCCTTTAAGTATCCTCTGCCAGTCTATTCTAGCCAATTCACACCTCATACCGTCGAAGTTACCTTTCCTTAAGTTCAGGACCCTAGTTTCCGAATTAACTTTGTCACTGTCCATCTTAATAAGGAATTCTACCATATTATGGTCACTTTTCCCCAAAGGGCCTCGCACAACAAGATTGCTAATTAGTCCCTTCTCATTACACATTACCCTGTCTAGGATGGCCAGTTCCCTGGTTGGTTCCTCGACATATTGGTCTGGAAATCCATCCCTAATACACTCCAGGAAATCCTCCTCCACCGCATTGCTACCAGTTAGGTTAGCCCAATCTATATGTAGATTAAAGTCGCCCATGATTACTGCTGTACCTTTATTGCACACATCCCTTATTTCTTGTTTGATGCTGTCCCCAACCTCACTACTACTGTTTGGTGGTCGATACACAACTCCCACTAGCATTTTCTGCCCTTTGGAATTCCACAGCTCCACCAATACTGATTCCACATCATCCAGGCTAATGTCCTTCCTTACAATTGCATTGATTTCCGCTTTATCCAGCAATGCCACCCCGCCTCCTTTTCCTTTCTGTCTGTCCTTCCTAAATGCTGAATACCCCTGGATGTTGCGACTCATTACTGATGATTCCTTTAAATAACATCCCTGGAGCTGGCTTCCTGTTGCATCACGCTAGCTCTCCCTGTCGCTGTTTCCTCCAGGCGCGAAGGTAGGTGGCGACAATCAATTTCACAGATCAGGCGTTCAGTGAGCATTGCACACTCACTGACGTCACGATCCACATGGCGTTGAGGCTCTCGACGATAACTGTTAGTGGCAGCGCAACCGAGCGGGATTTGGACTTGCCTCGCCCTGGCGATAATGTCCCGTTAAGAATCATGTTAAGAATCTCCGTTAAGAATCATGTGCTGGTCCTAATGGGAGTCGCTAAGGTTCCAAATTTTTCCCCAAAGCTGTTTTTGTTGTGTTCCAAAGCTTTGTGGGGCAGTGGCAGGGAATTGGTATGTAACCTCTTTCTATTTTTCATTTTCTCCCTACCCTTCATTTGAATGACTGTACCCCTGGGAATATCTATCTATGGCACTGGCGTCCCTTTGATACCTTCCCCAACAATCTAGACAATGAGACCCTGAACCTCCGTGAGCTTCTCCAGATTTACTGCTGTAACCTTGGCAGGAATGCCTGGAGAAATAGCTGTGTTTCTACTGGTGCTCCTCTGATCTCCAACCAGAGAATGCCTGTCGAAATCCCAGGCTGTTTGAGCACAGAGCGGCTTACTGTCAAGCACTTTCGTGTTCTTGCCCAATGCCCACACAGGTACTTTCGGTCATTTTCCTCTCCCGAGCCCAGAGCCACTGAGGCCAATTGTAATGCCTGATCTGCTACAATTGTACAGATCAGAAACTGGACTTGACATCTTCCAGTCCATGGGGCTCGGTGCTACGTCAGGTAATGGCTATAGCCATTGCAATGATTTGAATTACCTTCTCTCCTCTATATGCAAGACATCTATGGCCACACATGCAAAGTACATAAGAACATAAGAACATAAGAATTAGGAACAGGAGTAGGCCATCTAGCCCCTCGAGCCTGCTCCGCCATTCAACAAGATCATGGCTGATCTGGCCGTGGACTCAGCTCCACTTACCCGCCCGCTCCCCGTAACCCTTAATTCCCATATTGGTTAAAAATCTATCTATCTGTGATTTGAATACATTCAATGAGCTAGCCTCAACTGCTTCCTTGGGCAGAGAATTCCACAGATTCACAACCCTCTGGGAGAAGAAATTCCTTCTCAACTCGGTTTTAAATTGGCTCCCCCGTATTTTGAGGCTGTGCCCCCTAGTTCTAGTCTCCCCGACCAGTGGAAACAACCTCTCTGCCTCTATCTTGTCTATCCCTTTCATTATTTTAAATGTTTCTATAAGATCACCCCTCATCCTTCTGAACTCCAACGAGTAAAGTCCCAGTCTACTCAATCTATCATCATAAGGTAACCCCCTCATCTTCGGAATCAGCCTAGTGAATCGTCTCTGTACCCCCTCCAAAGCTAGTATATCCTTCCTTAAGTAAGGTGACCAAAACTGCACGCAGTACTCCAGGTGCGGCCTCACCAATACCCTGTACAGTTGCCGCAGGACCTCCCTGCTTTTGTACTCCATTCCTCTTGCAATGAAGGCCAACATTCCATTCGCCTTCCTGATTACCTGCTGCACCTACAAACTAACTTTTTGGGATTCACAAGGACCAATGGTGGAGCTTTTGAGGCGTGGCCTAATCAGGTGGAGCCTGGCTGCTGAGAGAGAAGGAACTCCCTGCTGAAGCTCCTGTCTGGAAGGCCTTTGAGAGCCCTGAGGCCAGCCCAGGAAGAGGAGGGAAGGGCTGGCTTACTACAACTCAACATCCGGAGGGAGAGGAGGAGAGCTGAAAGATTTTACATTTATTACTACTACAGAGAGTTGGAGAGAGGGGGAAAACAGCAACAACCTGTGTGGAAGGAGGGAGATTCTACAACATTCTACAGGTGGGTGTTGGTGCATTCCCCGAAAGACATTGTTGTATCGGTGGGGGGAGGAAAGAAGACCTTTCGAGGGCCAGAACATCGCGGGGGGTGTGTGTGTGTGGAAGTGTGTGTGGGGGTCTTGCTTACAACTAGGCCCCACACACCACTGAAGCACCCCTCCCCCATTGCCTAGCCTGGGATAGCTGGAGCGACCTGGCTGAAAACTATTAATCACCCTATTAAAGATCGTTGGGAGTGTGTGCCTGGGTGGCTCCAGCTACCCCAGGTGAAGACATCTTCTCCCCCCACCCGAAGACCATTCTTAAAAGACTGTGTTTTTTTTGCCATCTGGGGAGTGCACCCCAAGAAGCACCCACCCATTGCTGTGAGGGGAGACCTGCCCTTGCAGCCTCCCTCTTTCCCACACCCCATCTCTCTATCTCTCTCTCTGTCTCTCCCCTCTCTCTCTAAGAGCCCTTTCCTCCTAATTTTTTAAAAAAACAATTAAGACAACTAAGCAGAGGGAGCAAGGCCCCTCCCCAATTGCCAACTAGGGGAGAGGTGAGCCTCTTTCAGAGCTCCCTCTGTTCAAATATTAAACGAGGCCACTTAAGACCATTAAGGCCTGTGACTTTGGGGTGGGTGTAGCCCTTAAAGGGACCCCGTGATGGCGACCCCTTCCACGCCGGTGGGAGGGCCAGCAAGGTGGTAAAAACAGAGAGACAGACTATTATCTGAATGGTGACAGATTAGGAAAAGGGGAGGTGCAAAGAGACCTGGGTGTCATGGTACATCAATCATTGAAGGTTGGCATGCAGGTGCAGCAGGTGGTTAAGAAAGCAAATGGCATGTTGGCCTTCATAGCAAGGGGATTTGAGTACAGGGGCAGGGAGGTGTTGCTACAGTTGTACAGGGCATTGGTGAGGCCACACCTGGAGTATTGTGTACAGTTTTGGTCTCCTAACCTGAGGAAGGACATTCTTGCTATTGAGGGAGTGCAGCGAAGGTTCACCAGACTGATTCCCAGGATGGCGGGACTGACCTATCAAGAAAGACTGGATCAACTGGGCTTGTATTCACTGGAGTTCAGAAGAATGAGAGGGGACCTCATAGAAACATTTAAAATTCTGACGGGGTTAGACAGGTTAGATGCAGGAAGAATGTTCCCAATGTTGGGGAAGTCCAGAACCAGAGGTCACAGTCTAAGGATAAGGGGTAAGCCATTTAGGACCGAGATGCGGAGGAACTTCTTCACCCAGAGAGTGGTGAACCTGTGGAATTCTCTACCACAGAAAGTTGTTGAGGCCAATTCACTGAATATATTCAAAAAGGAGTTAGATGAGGTCCTTACTACTAGGGGGATCAAGGGGTATGGCGAGAGAGCAGGAATGGGGTACTGAAGTTGAATGTTCAGCCATGAACTCATTGAATGGCGGTGCAGGCTAGAAGGGCCGAATGGCCTACTCCTGCACCTATTTTCTATGTTTCTATGTTTCTATGCGCAGGCGGCGTCCACATCCACGGCACCTCCTGCGCCACCTGCTGCCCTGCCACTTTTCAGACTGATCACGAAAAAACACGGGGTCAAGAGCTACACTCACCCCACAATGAGCATTGAGGAGTGCGTGCGGGCGATGGCCGGGGTAGTCGGCCCCTCGGCCATTGTCGCAGCCTCCAAGATGTCTGGGAAGGCCGTGTTCTTCCTGGGGTCGGAGCGGGCGGTGTCCCTGGCCATTGAAAAGGGGCTCACGGTGGGCAGGGCGTTCCTGCCGGTGGACCCTCTCGAGGCCACCGCGCAGAGGGTCATCATTTCAAACATCCCGCCCTTTGTTCCCGCTGAGCTCCTCCTCCCTCACCTACACCAACTGGGGGAGGTAAGGTCAGAGATCAACCCCATACCGCTTGGCCTCAGGGAGAACAGCCTGCGTCATGTGTTCTCCTTCCGCCGCCAGCTCTTTGTCCGGCTGGCGCGGGAGGAGACGACGGAGGGAAATTTTAATGTGGTGCACGAGGGGACTGCCTACCGCGTCTTCTGGACGTCGGACGGCGTGCGGTGCCATGCCTGTAGGGAGGTGGGGCACGTTCGCAAGAACTGCCCCGCCTCCAAAGCCTCCAAACCACCGAGGACGGCCAAGGCTGGCGCCGCCGCCACCCCTCCCCCTAGTAGCGTCCGCGTGCCGGGAGCTGTGGGTGCGCGGGCATCGTCGGGGGCCTTTGTTTTCACGGCCTCCGGTGGGGGGGAGGGAGAGCATCCGGCCGGAAAGAAGGCGCGGAAGAAGACGAAACATCTAGAGGTGGGTCCCCTCGGTGCGCCAGACAAGCTGTTTACCGCGCTCGGCCCAACCCCGTCACCGGCGAGCGCGGGGTGCCCTGAGCCCGTGCCCGAGCCCTTGACTAGTATCACAGGGGGGCTTGGGCGCGGGCAAGATAAGAAAAATGGGGGGGTGGAGCGGGAGGCCTCGGCAGGCATGGAGGTCTCCCTGCCTCCGCGCACCCCCAGGAACAAAAGGAGGCGCCACTCCAATGAGGCGGAGGGGAAACAACATCCCTCCGCGGAGGAGTCGGTGCCCGCCGCGTGTCCCGCGTCCCCCACCGGCGCCCCCAAACCGCTCCGCAGGCGCGAGGAATCTGTTCCCGGGGAGGGAGGGGCAGTCGAGGTTGCCCAGCCGCTGCCTCCCGGGGATGGCGTGAAAGATCTGTCTGTCGTGGGGGGCGTGGGGCCAGCGGAGGAATGCGTAGCCGCCGGGTCGAGCATCCCGGGGACTGAGGCGGGCGGGTCCGAAAAGGCCGAACCTGAGACCGCCCAGCCAATATCCAACTTCCCCCGGGTGTCGCTCGGCCCGGAAGAAACGGCGATGAATGATTTTAACGAGTCTGTACACGCTGGGCCGGTGGGTGGCGGCGGGGAGGGGGAAGAACAACAACCCTCGCCCCCTACTTTGGAGCTGGGGTACTTGGAGGACCTGGAACATTACTTTGACCAGGTCTCTCCGTGTTCCCCGGTTCCTGGGGCGGAGGAGGAACCGCTTCCGCTGTCGCTTCCCAACCCAGCACCAATTTTAAAAGAGCACAGTGGGGACTCCTCTGCCGACGACCTGGGGGTGGGATCGGGGCAGAGCCAGGGCCAGATGCAGCGTCCGGGCCGTTTGCCGTACCTCGTGCGGTCGATGGGCCGGCTGCTCGCGGCGACCTCCCGGAGGAGGACGGGGACTCAGTGGAGGACGCGGGTGAAGATCTCGAGTCCATCGCCAGTGAGGTGGTGGATCTCCTCGTGCCCACCGCTGAGTGCCCCCTCATTCCCGTAGAGGAACTCCGGGACTTTTTGGTCCAGAACCAGGGTCGCCGCAACCGAACCCATCTGGCCCGGGAAAGATGGTCCGAGCCGGGGCTGCTCATCGCTTCCGTCCGCGTCGCCGCTAAAACCATGGCCGCGGGCGGGCCCTTATCAAGGGTGCAAGGCCTTGAGCTGCGCCGGCTCAAAAAGTTCCTCGCTGGGCTGCTGAAGGAGTGGAGGTCAACAAACGACTCCACTCCCCCCCCACAATAGGTTAGGTAGAGGTTGCACTATGCTCTAGTCATGAAGATAACCATAGCCAGCCTCAACATCAACGGCAGCAGAGAGCCACACCGTAGATTTAACAATTTTTCGCTCCTGCGGGAGGGGAAATATGCGGCGTGCTTCCTGCAAGAAACCCACACCGTTCCGGGAGACGAAGCCACGTGGCTCCTGAAATGGCAAGGAGAGGTCCGTATGAGCCACCTCACTGCCACTTCTAGTGGGGTGGCCATCTTGCTGGCCCCGCATTTTCAGCCGGAGATCTTGGGGGTCGAGGAGCCCGTGCCAGGCCGCTTGCTGCACGTAACGGTTCGCCTGGGTGAACGTGTACGCCCCTCAGCCCGGCCCGCAGCAGACACGCTTCTTCGATGAGGTGTCCGCTCTTCTTGGCTCCGTCGACGTCGGCGACTGCATTGTCCTCGCGGGGGAATTTTAACTGCACCCTCGAGGCGAGGGACCGCTCCAGTGCCCCGCAGAGCATGACGGCAATGGAGAAGTTGAGGGACCTGGTCGGGTCCTTCGACTTGGTGGACGTCTGGCGAAATCTTCATCCCGACTCCAGCGCCTTTACTTGGGTGAGGCCTGGAGTAGGATGGTCCAGAGTCGACCACCTTTACGTGTCTC
Organism: Pristiophorus japonicus; assembly: GCF_044704955.1. Taxonomy (NCBI): domain Eukaryota; kingdom Metazoa; phylum Chordata; class Chondrichthyes; family Pristiophoridae; genus Pristiophorus; species Pristiophorus japonicus. The sequence goes on along the minus strand of NC_091991.1, from coordinate 93,815,157 downwards.
GGGCGTACGTTTCCTGCGTCCCGGCGGCCTCCATGCGGCCGGTGCCGTGTTCGGACCACCACCTGGAGTGGGCGGAGCTCGCTTCGCTCCGCGCAAGGGCGGGGTCCGCGTAGTGGCATTTTAACAACCGGCTGCTGGAGGACGTGCGGTTCCAGGACTCGTTCCGTCGTTTCTGGGCCGACTGGAGAAGGAAGCAGGGGGGCTTCCCCTCCTTGAGGCTATGGTGGGACGTGGGCAAGGCTCACGTCCGCATCTTCTGTCAAGAGTACGCGAGGGGGTCGACCAAGAGGCGGGCGGCCAGGGTCGGGTGCCTAGAAAAAGAGATGCTCGACCTAGAGTCCCGTTTCGGTCAAGTCGTCGAGGACCCGGCCCTGTGGATGGTGTACGAGGTGAAGAAGGCCACGCTGAAGGACCTGCAGCTCGTCGGGTCCCGAGGCGCGTTCGTGAGGTCGCGGATCCGGTTCCTGCGGGATCTGGACCACGGCTCCCCCTTCTTCTACTCGCTGGAAAAAAGACAGGGTGTCCGTAAGCAGCTCTTGACGCTGCTGGCCGACGACGGCTCTCTCGTCTTGGATCCGGAGGGCGTCAACAACAGAGCCCGTGAATATTACGGGGGCCTGTTCTCTCCGGAGCCATCCAGCGAGGAAGCGCGTAGAGTTTTGTGGGAGGACCTGCCGAAGGTCAGCCCGGAGGGCGCTGAAAATCTGGAACCTCCACTAAGCCTGGCGGAGCTGACCGGTGCCCTCGACCGGCTCTCGAGGGGAAAATCCCCGGGGCTGGACGGGCTGACCGTGGAGTTCCACAGGGCATTCTGGGACGTCCTGGGGGGCGACTACGCGCGGTTCCTGGGGGAAGTCTGGCGACCGGGGAGATGCCCCTCTCTTGGCGCAGGGCAGTCATCGTCCTGCTGCCTAAGAAGGGCAATCTCCGCCTCCTTAAGAACTGGCGCCCGGTCTCCCTCCTCAGCCTACACGGACTACAAAATCTTCGCCAGGGCGATGTCTGCTCGCCTTGGTGCCGTGCTGGACCACATGATCCACCCCGACCAGTCCTACACGGTCCCGGGCCGGACAATCCACGATAACATCCATCTGGTCCGGGACCTCATCCATTATTCCCAGGAGGCTGGTCTGTCGGTCGCCTTCCTATTCCTCGACCAAGAGAAGGCGTTCGACAGGGTGGATCACGACTATCTGCTCGGAACTCTGCGCGCTTTCGGGTTCGGGACGCATTTCGTCGCCCGGATCCAACTTTTGTATGCCACCGCGGAGTGTCTGATTAAGGTTAACGGGTCCTTGACGGCGCCCCTTCGCTTTGGGAGAGGGGTGCGCCAGGGAATCCCCATGTCTGGCCAGTTATATGCCGTTTGCGTGGAGCCTTTCCTGCGCCTCCTGCGGACGAGGTTGACGGGACTGGCTCTGCAAGGGCCGGGCGTGGAGGTCGTCCTCTCGGCTTACGCCGATGACGTGCTCCTCGCGGTAGAGGATCCCGCTGACCTGCGGAGGATGCGTGAGTGCCAGGAGATTTACTCGGCCGCATCCTCCGCCAGAATCAACTGGGAAAAATGTTCCGGACTCCTGGTGGGTCAGTGGCGGGTGGACTCCCTGCCGGAGGAGCTCAGGCCTTTTGCCTGGAGCACGCCCCATCTCCTCTATCTGGGAGTCTACCTTAGCCCCGACAAGGAAGCCTGGCCGGCGAACTGGCAGGAGCTGGAGGCCAAGGTCGCCGCTCGCCTAGGGCGCTGGACAGGACTGCTCCGAGTGCTGTCCTACAGGGGTCGAGCGCTAGTCATAAACCAGCTGGTGGCCGCCATATTGTGGTACCGGCTGGTCACTTTGACCCCTCCCCCTGCGTTTGTCGCCAAGATACAGAAGAAGCTGGTGGACTTCTTCTGGAACAACAGGAAGCACTGGGTCTTTGCGGCGGTCTTGAGGCTCCCGCTTGGGGAGGGCGCTCAGTCGTTGGTGTGCGTCAGCGCCCAGCTTGCGACTTTCCATCTTCAGACCCTGCAGAGATACCTTTACGTCGAGCCCCCTCCTAGGTAGCGTGCTCTGGCGACGTATTTCTTCCGCCAGCAGCACGGCCTCAACTACGACACGCAGCTCCTGTTTGTGTGTGTGGGGGGCGTCAGGACCGCCCTCCGGGAGCTGCCTGTCTTTTACAAGGAACTCATCAGGGTCTGGAACAAAGTCTCCACCAAGCGCAGCTCTCCACCGGCTGGAGTGGCGGCCGTCCTGCAGGAGCCGCTGCTCTGGAATCCGTACCTCCACGACCAAGGTTTTAGGTGGCAGTCGGACGAGAGGGCTGTGGCTGGTGAGGTAACCAGGGTCAGGGACCTGCTCGATGGCGGAGGAGCGGGCTGGATGGCGCCAGACTCGCTGGCGCGGCGCCTCGCGGCCGATGCCATCGAGTCGCTAAAAAGAGCTCTGGGCCCCGACTCCGTTAGGTGCATCGAGGAGGCTCAAGCACGTGGGGAGATCCCGTCCGAACTGACCCCCGTCCGGACGGAATTCCTCATCGGCGCCAAACCCCGGAACCTCCCTCGGGGGCCGGCGCCTCACAACTTGAGCCGCCTCGGTTCCGCGCGGAGGGGTTTCCTGTACGGGCTGCTCCTGCACACTCTCAACTTTGCCATCCTCGCCTGCCATCCGGACACGCCATGGCGTACCATCTTGCCGTCCGGAGGAGGCGGGGGTCCCTGATGGAGGGCACTCTACGCGGGAATCCTCCCAGTATTTATCGGGGACTTGGCCTGGAGGGTGGTGCACGGAGCAGTCCCGTGCAATAAATTTTTAAGCCGGTTCACGGGCTCCCAGGCCGCCTGCAATTTCTGCGGTCTGGAAGAGTCCGTGTTCCATGTTTTTATGGAATGCACGAGGTTGCAGCCCCTGTTTTGTTATTTAAAGGGGCTGCTCCTGGGCACGGCCAAGGGTGCCATCAGCCGGTCCAGGCTGCGGGCGGTCGAAGGGGTCGTTCAGCCAGACTGCCTGCCTCTCTTCCGCGCGTACATCCGGTCCAGGGTGTCCTTGGAGATGGAGCACGCGGTGTCCACCGGTACGCTCGCGGCCTTCCGCGAGAGGTGGGCACCGGAGGGACTGGAGTGCATCATCACGCCCGGCAACCAAATTTTAACTTGATTTTATGTTTTTAAGTTAATTTGTTTTAATTGCCGGTGCTTTTAGTGTCCCCCTCCCCTTTTATAGGGGGCACTTGGAGAAAAAATTCGATTCTGTGCCCAAAAAAAAACCCAAAAAATAAAAAAAGGGCCTTTTAAATGTTGGTGTTTCCCCCAGATCGGGGAGCACGGTTTAATGTTTTTTGTTTGCTGCTAAAAGAGTTTCATGCACAAGGACCCCCAGTTCCCTCTGCACCGCAGTATGTTGTAATTTCTCCCCATTCAAATAATATTCCCGTGTACTGTGTTTTTTTCCAAGGTGGATGATTTCACATTTTCCGACATTGTATTCCATTTGCCAAACCTTAGCCCATTTGCTTAACCTATCTAAATCTCTTTGCAGCCTCTCTGTGTCCTCTATACAACCCGCTTTCCCACTAATCTTTGTGTCAACTGCAAATTTTGTTACACTACACTCTGTCCCCTCTTCCAGGTCACCTATGTATATTGTAAACAGTTGTGATCCCAGCACCGATCCCTGTGGCACACCACTAACCACCGATTTCCAACCCGAAAAGGACCCATTTATCCCAACTCTCTGCTTTCTGTTAGCCAGCCAAGTAATTGTCACTTTTTTTGTGCCTTGGGTAACCAATAAATCTGTTTATCAGGAAGTAGTGTGGACTACCATCACACCTGCCTGATCCCACCACCTGACACTTACATAAGACTCTGACATTCTTAATTTCTTGGGTAAGGTATCCTATTATTTATTACTGGATTAGCAACCCAGAGATTGCGAGTTCAAATTCCACCATAACAGGCTTTGGGATTGATTTCAATAAATCTGGTATTTTGTGGGCAGAAAAAAGTCCCAAGAAATCTGGTGGATTATCATAAATAACCCAACTGATTCACTAATATCCCCAGTGTCATCAACTCAAAACACCTAACAAAAGTGTCCCCTTTTTAGAGGGGCACAACAAATAAAACCCAAATCATAAAAAAGAAAGGAAACTTAACAAATTAAATATTATTTCCTGTATCTAGTCCATACTCTAGTCCCTACGGTGCCCACCAGTCACAGATGGCCTCAAGCGAAATGGCACTCATGATGCTCCTTCTCTAGTGTCACCCGGGCACGGACGAAGCTGCGGAAGAGAGGCAGGCAGCCAGAGCGACCACCTCCACGGGCCATATCCAGCCTGGACCTGTGGATGGCCACCTTGGCCTGTCCCAGACGCAGATACATGAGACGGGTCCCACAGTATGTGGTTAGCGCTTAATGTCCTCTGGGTTACAAGGGATGGGTAACAAATAATTGTTAAGAAGCCTTTAGTAAGTATTTGCAGTATTTAAAGAACTACTGGACTCTCTTATAGTGCTAGTGTGGATCTGCATGCTCCATGCCAGTGACGAGATTGGTTTAGATGAAGATGATTCTTTGGCTCATTGGTCTCATATTTCCATAAAATCAACCCTACCATCCTCTTGTTACAGCATCTAGCTGTCCGTTAAATAATTCCCGTTTTCCTCAACCTTCTCAGCAACCTGTTCAGTCTGTTGATCACCCTCAGTGTGAAGAAATACTTTCTGGCTTCTAATTTGCAAGTCTGAGCCTGCACTCTCTTGTCCTGCCGACCTGGAGTATCCAGAAGTAGTGTTTAGGATTGCTGTATCTATCCCGTTCTGTAGACCATCTTATTTTGAGACATAAGAACTGTGACTAAGTCATTCCTCATCGATCATCTGTCCAACTTCTGGAATCAGACTCGTTGCCTTCTCCTGCAATAGCTCTAGGTTCTGAATGATCCACTTATGTCAAATGGAACTGTGCGCAGCTGTGACTAGCTGTAGAGCTCCAGCATGACTTCTGAAGATTAGAACTTGACCGATTTGACAATATAACCCAGCATCCTACTCGCTTTATCCCTGCTTCATGCCATTTTAGACACGGTGAGCAACCATTCTTTGAAACCCCGATAGAATATTTATTTCACTGCACTGAGAAAGTGGACATGAAGGCGACTATGGTGGGCCAGAATTTCAGTGCTGCGTCAGGTCAAATAATCCTTTCATTTGGGCACGGATAAAATGGTGCTCAGTTCAGTTTGGGATAATCTAGATGTTCAAAACCGATGATTCCTGGCTCATTCCATAAAATGTTATAGCATGTCCCTGCTAGTTGAGGGCAAAGAAAGAACTTACATTGTTATAGCGTTTTTCACAACCTCAGGATATCCCAAAGCACTTCACAGCCAATGAAGTACTTTTGAAGTGTTCTAATGTAGGAAATGCAACAGCAATTTTGCACACAGCAAGCTCCCACAAACACCAATGTGATAATGACCAGATAAGTTCTGACGAAAGATCATTGACCAGAAACGTTAACTGTTTCTCTCTCCACAGATGCTGCCTGAGCTGCTGAGTATTTCCAGCATTTGCTGTTTTTATTAACAATCAATAATCTGTTTTTGTGATGTTGGTTGAGGGTCCTGATAGTCTGCAACCCAGAGTACTTAATGAAGTGGCCCTAGAAATAGTGAATGCATTGGTGATCATTTTCCAACAATCTATCAACTCTGGATCAGTTCCTATGGACTGGAGAGTAGCTAATGTAACGCCACTTTTTTAAAAAGGAGGGAGCGAGAAAACGGGTTAGCCCGACATCAGTAGTGGGGAAAATGTTGGAATCAATCATTAAGGATGAAATAGCAGCCCATTTGGAAAGCAGTGACAGGATCGGTCCAAGTAAGCATGGATTTATGAAAGGGAAATCATGCTTGACGAATCTTCTGGAATTTTTTGAGGATGTAACTAGCAGAGTGCATAAGGGAGAGCCAGAGGATGTGGTGTATTTGGACTTTCAAAAGGCTTTTGACAAGGTCCCACACAAGAGATTGGTGTACAAAATCAAAGCACATGGTATTGGGGGTAATGTACTGACGTGGATAGAGAACTGGTTGGCAGACAGGAAACAGAGAGTCAGGATAAACGGGTCCTTTTCAGAATGGCAGGCAGTTACTAGTGGGGTGCCGCAGGACTCAGTGCTGGGACCCCAACTCTTTACAATATACATTAACGATTTGGATGAAGGAATAGAGTGTAATATCTCCAAGTTTGCGGATGATACTAAACTGGGTGGCGGTGTGATCTGTGAGAAGGACGCTAAGAGGCTGCAGGGTGACTTGGACAGATTAGGTGAGTGGGCAAATACATGGCAGATGCAGTATAACGTGGATAAATGTGAGGTTATCCATTTTGGGGTCAAAAACACGAAGGCAGAATATTATCTGAATGGCGGCAGACTAGAAAAAGGGGAGGTGCAATGAGACCTGGGTGTCATGGTTCATCAGTCACTGAAATTGGGCGCGCAGGTAAATGAGGCGGTAAAGAAAGCAAATGGTATGTTGGCCTTCATAGCTAGGGGATTTGAATATAGGAGCAGGGAGGTCTTACTGCAGTTGTACAGGGCCTTAGTAAGGCCTCACCTGGAATATTGTGTTCAGTTTTGGTCTCCTAGTCTGAGGAAGAACATTCTTGCTATTGAGGGAGTGCAGCGAAGGTTCACCAGATTAATTCCAGGGATGGCTGGGGTGTCATATGAGGAGAGACTGGATCAACTGGGCCTTTATTCACTGGCGTTTGGAAGGATGAGAGGGGATCTCATAGAAACTTATAAGATTCTGACGGGACTGGACAGGTTAGATGCAGGAAGAATGTTCTCGATGTTGGGGGAGTCCAGAACCAGGGGACATAGTCTTAGGATAAGGGGTAGGTCATTTAGGACTGAGATGAGGAGAAACGACTTCACTCAGAGAGTTGTTGACCTGTGGAATTCCCTGCCGCAGAGAGTTGTTGATGCCAGTTCATTGGATATATTCAAGAGAGAGTTAGATATGGCCTTTACGGTTAAGGGGATCAAGGGGTATGGAGAGAAAGCAGGATGGGGTACTGAGGGAATGATCAGCCATGATCTTATTGAATGGCGGAGCAGGCTCAAAGGGCCGAATGGCCTACTCCTGCACCTATTTTCTATGTTTCTATGTTTCTATGTTAAGTATTGGTTGGGCCTCCCTTGCTCTTTTGTTTTATTTGTTCACTGGATGTGGGTGTTGCGGGCATGTCCGGCATTTATTGCCCATCCCAGATTGCCTTTGGTGGTGATGAGCCAGCTTCTTGAACTGCTGCAGTCTGTGATACTTCTTTGTAGCGGTTTGGTACAGGAGGGACTGGAGTGCATTATCACCCCCGGCAACCAAATTTTAATTTGATTTTATATGTTTTTTAAAGTTTAATTTGTTTTAATTGCCGGGTTTTTAGTGTCCGCCTCCCCTTTTATAGGGGGCACTTGTAAATTATGTTTTCAGAGCCCCAAAAAAACCACAAAAAAAACCTACAAAAATACAAAAAAAGGGCCTTGGGAAATGTTTGGAGTGTCCCCCAGATCGGGGGGCACGATTTAATGTTTATGATTTAATGTTTATTGTTAACTCCAAAAGAGTTGTAGCAGTTTGGTACAGGAGGGACTGGAGTACATTATCACCCCGGCAACCAAATTTTAATTTGATTTTATATGTTTTTTAAAGTTTAATTTGTTTTAATTGCCGGGTTCTACTGTCCCCCTCCTTTTTTATAGGGGGCACGTGGAAAATTTATGGTTTTACTGCCAAAAAAATAGCAAAAAAAAACACACAAAAAAAAATCAAAACGAAAAAAGGCAGTTGGAAAGTGTCTGGAGTGTCTCCTAGATCGGGGGGCACTTGATTTAATGTTTATTTTTGGTTTCTTCAAAAGAGTTGTAGCGGTTTGGTACAACTGAGTGGCTTGCTCAGCCAATTCAGAAAGATAGATAAGAGCTAATCACATTGCTTTGGGTCTGAAGTCACATGTAGGTCAGACCAGTTAAGGACGGCAGATTTTCTTACCTACGTTAAAGGCGCTATAAAAATAAAAGTTGTTGTTGTCAGCCAGCGCAGACACAATGGGCTGAAATAAAAATATAAGAAATAGGAACAGAAGTCGGCCATTTTTAAATGTGCGACCCCTTATTCTGAAACTATTCCCCCATGAGGAGAATCATCCTCTCTACACCTACCCTGTCAAGCTCCCTCAGTATCTTATATGTTGCAATAAGATCACCTCTCATTTTTCTAAACTCCAATGAGTACAGGCTCAACCTTTCTTCATAAGTCAACCCCCTCATCTCCAGAATCAACCTTGTGAACTTTCCAGAACTGCCTCCAATGCAAGTATATCCTTCCTTAAATACAGAGACCAAAACTATGCATTACTCCAGGTGTGGCCTCACCAATACCCTGCACAGTTGTAGCAGGACTTCTCTGCTTTTATACTCCATCCCCCTTGCAATACAGGCCATGTGCCTTCCTCTTTAAAATGGCTTTTGATCATCTGCCATAATTTCTTCTTATGTGGATCAGTGTCAAATTTATCAAATTGTCTTATAACACTGCTGTGAAGCGCCTTGGGACGTTTCAGGCGCTATATAAATAAAAATTGTCGGGGCAAGGACACGCTCGGCCGAAATGGCCTCTTTCCCTGCGGCAAATTTCTATGATTGTGTGATAACCACTATGCTGCTGTACCCTCCTTCGAATGACGGCCGTGGGATATAAACGGGCAGTTTAACGTCTCATCGGAGAGGCAATGCTGCGTTCCCTCAGTGAGGCACCGCGCTGGCGTGTGGACCCAGGGCGGCACTCGGACTCGAACCCGCCGCCGGCGGGACCCCTGCCCAATCACAGGAAGAGCCGGTCCGCCTCCCGACCAATCACAGGAGAAGCCGGTCCGCCTCCCGACCAATCACAGGAGAAGCCGGTCCGCCTCCCGACCAATCACAGGAGAAGCCGGTCCGCCTCCCGACCAATCACAGGAGAAGCCGGTCCGCCTCCCGACCAATCACAGGAGAAGCCGGTCCGCCTCCCGACCAATCACAGGTGGAGTCGAGCCGGGGGCACCTCCCGACCAATCACAGGAGGAGCCGGGCTTGCACCAGCTGTGCCCGCCCATTTAAGTAGTAACAGCCGGTGCACGAGCCTGCCTCTAGAAGCTTCTATCTGAGCTATGGCCGTGGTCCTCAACACCGGAGCCTGCATGCCCATCGTGGGGCTGGGGACATGGAAAGTGAGTGAGGCCGCTCGGTCGGTGGGCCCGGCTGATGTAAACTGCCTGCGGTTCGGTGGGCGGGCCGATCCGTGGTCCCGCCTTGTCTGCGGCCCGTTTCCGCGAGCCGGTACCGCCCAGCCCGCTGCCTCCCCGGGCTCGGTGTCTGTGGGTGGGTGGGGGTGATCAGGGCTCTCTGGGGGAGCCTTCTCCAGGGCAGTTAGGGGTGGGCAATAAATGCTGGCCTTGCCAGCCACAATTTAGGAGAGGCGGGGTAAAATGTATGCACAAATTTGCACTCCGACATTGGGAGATGGACATGTGTGCACGGAGAGAGGGAGGAACAGCGCTGCGGGGCATTAAATTTGAGCAAAGGCAAGCTCGCTCTTGGGTTGAATCTTGCGTTTGTTGTCTATAGAAGAAAATAATTTTCTGAACTTAGCTTCCAAAACCAGCTTGCGGTACAAATTATTCATCATTGACGAAGTTTGCTATTTAGTCATGTGTCTATTGAACTAGCCTTGGAAATTATTCTTTTTTTAAACTATTTTTAAATGGCTGTGCTATGGATATGACCTGTCAGCACTAGTCAATTCTGTCAAACTGATGACTTGCAGCTTCATTTCATCCCAATTTTTATATCCATTTTACATTCAATTTACCCTGTCTCTTTTCCAAGCAACATGTTTTATGGAGATAGATTAAATTAAGCTTTTTACTATGTCTGGCACAATAACTGACTGGGAGGCAGCATGATTATTAGAATTTTGAGAAAAAAAATAAGTGGTAGGTGATGTGCAGCTAGGTGTCTCTTCCCCAGTAAGATGCTGTTACTTTTTTAACTTAGTGATGTATCCTCAATGTTTTCCCCATTCTTCCATTTTAGTTTGGTCTTCACTCCCAGCTTCCTTTCCTTTCTGATCATACTTTTGGTATTGACTAATTTTACAATCTAATCTGTCTTGCTGGAACAAGTTAAGCTTATCCATCCATGTTCCTTGGTGTACTTACATTTTCACTAAACTATGTGGCTCAGCTCTGCCTCCATAAATATGAAACTGACCAACCTGTACTGGTGTGGATTGATGTACAAAATGGCATTCTGCGAGTGTCGGTTACCAGCATATATTGGGTAGTGAGTTTTTAGCTTGAAGTAGCAGAAAGCAGTATCTGAACCTACCATATAACACTATAAACAGACCAGATGCTCAATTCTGGGCAAAATAGAGGCTGCTGGAAGTAACAAAACTAGCTGTGCTTTGTTTTTTTTTAAAAAAATTATGTTTTGAGACCAGGAAAAGTTGGGATTAGTGACAATAATTCACACATTCCACTCAAGCTTTGCTTTTAGCATTTGACGACTTTAAATGAGCACTTTATTTTGTTCACAGTCCAAATCAGGTGAAGTAACTGCAGCAGTGAAGGAGGCCATTGCCACTGGGTATCGTCACATTGATGGTGCATACATTTATGAGAATGAGAAAGAAGTGGGTGATGGCATACAGCAGAAGATTAAGGATGGAGCTGTAAAGCGTGAAGACCTCTTCATTGTCAGTAAGGTAAAGTGGAGAACTTTGAACATCTGTGTTTCTTTCAAAAAATTAAGGTTATTTGGAGTGCTGCATGGGAGAGAAGTGCATTTATTTTGAGAGGATGCGAAAGAAGGTCTTTGATTTAACACAATTGAATTCTGGGCTCTCAGATGTCTGCAAAGTATTGAAATCTGTTTGAGGAATTCTTGGTCAGAACTTTCTGGACTCTGGAGAAAAATGGGGTGTCTGGTGGGGGGTGGGAGCCTACCATTTGTTGGGAGAAGGTTTAAAAGTGCAATATATGTTTTAATCCACTGATATTGAAGCCATGCTAATAACTTGTTTCCATTTTCCTATTAGCTGTGGTGTACCTTTCATGCAAAAGACCTGGTGAAGAAGGCCTGTTGCAACACACTGTCAGACCTCAAACTGGATTATGTGGACCTCTACCTTATTCACTGGCCCTTGGGATTCAAGGTGTAGTGTCCAACTCGGACATTTTTGTACATTTTTCTCTAATGTGACTTGCGGTCTTAAGTTAATTTCCTTGCACTCTCAAATAACCATTTGTTCAGTGAGTTGTTTTCAAAATCAGCCCTGAGTGAAGGCATATTGGGCAGGTGGTGGGTGGAGCAATTTTAATCCCTGTAGCTAATGAGGCCTGAGCCAGGGCATTTGCATGGATGAGGCAATTTGCAGTTAGGCAATATTTGGTAGCTATCCATAAAGCTGAGCTGTTTGAAGTCGACTTAAGGGGGAGGTTGTTGGGGTTGGAGGGGGGAAAGAGAAAGAAACAACAAAAAAATTAACATTTGATTTTTTTTCAACAAACAAAATGAATTTAAATTTTGAGAGTCTCCAGTTATTATCTGTTTTGTTAGAGATGCGGAGACACAGTGGAAATTAGGTAATACAACCATGGGGAGAGGGTGAGGTCAGGCAGCATATTACTGCAGTTTAGAGTTGGAGGCAGAGACAGTGAGTAGGACATAGACAAGTGAAATGGGCAGACACATAGCTGATTAAATTTAACACCGAGAAGTGTGAAGTGATTCATTTTTGGAGGAAGAATGAGGAGAGGCAAGATGAACTAAATGGTACAATATTAAAGTGGGTGCAGAAACAGACCTGGGAGTGTGCATACACAAGTCTTTGAATGTGGCAGGACATGCTGAGAAAGCTGTTAAAGCCAAGGATCCCATATGCCATTTTCTAACTAGAAGCATAGAGGACAAAAGCAAGGAGGTTTTCCTAAACAATTTATAACACAGATTAGGACTCAGCTGGAGTATTCTGGGTGCCATACTTTAGGAAGGATGTTGAGGCCTTGGAGAAGGTGAAGATGATTTATACTGGAATGGTACCAGGGATGAAAGGCTTCAGTTATGTGGAGAGATTGGAGAAACTGGGATTGTTCTCCTTAGAGCAGAAAAGGTTAAGAGGCGATTTGATAGAGGTGTTCAAAATCATGAAAGGTTTTGAAAGAGGGTTGGCAACCAGAGGACACAGATTTAAGGTCATTGGCAAAAGAATCGGAGATGACATGAGGGAAAACAAAAATTTATGCAGTGAGTTATGATGATCTGGAATGCACTGCCTGAGAGCGTGGTGGAAGCAGATTCAATAATAACTTTCAAAAGGGAATTGGATAAATACTTAGAGGAAAGATTTGCAGGGCTATGAGGAAAGAGTGGGGAAGTTGACTAATTGTATAGCTCGCTCAGAAAGCTGACGCAGGAATGGCGTCCTGTAATGTATCTTTCTGATTTATGGTGAGGGAGGAAAGATATATAGAGAAGAATTTGTGTGGAATTTGAACTCCATCATTAGGTTATTAGTCTAGTACCACAACTATTAAACTACAGTACGCTTGTGGAGATTTTTTATGTATCTAGTGGCTATTTCAATAAATTGTGGCATGCTTGTTCTGCCTCCAGTTGCATTGAATATATTTAGGACCTATTTAATTATTTTGTAGATGCCACAAAAGCCTGGCTGTATTTATTCGGGACATATTTCTTTGATTAATTTGCGTTGATTACTGCTTGACCGATTTTGTTATTTGGTTCAAAATCCAATACAACTTTTGAGAGCTTGAATTATTTATTTTCCACATGAAGGGTCTTGTGGGGAGGAAGAACTGAGGGAAATGCTTATTAGTCAGGAAATGGTGTTGGGGAAACTGATGGGACTGAAGGCCGATAAATCTCCAGGGCCTGATTGTCTGCATCCCAGAGTACTTAAGGAAGTGGTCCTAGAAATAGTAGATGCATTGGTGGTCATTTTCCAAAATTCCATGGACTCTGGATCAGTATCTGGATTGGAGGGTAGTGAATGTAACCCCACTTTTTTTTTTAAAAAGAGAGAAAGAAAACTGGGAATTATAGACTGGTTAGCCTGACATCGGTGGTGGGGAAAATGCTGGAATCAATTATTAAAGATGGATTAGCAGTGCATTTGGAAAGCAGTGACAGGATTGGTCCAAGTCAGCATGGATTTATGAAAGGGAAATCATGCTTGACAAATCTTCTAGAATTTTTTGAGGATGTAACTAGTAGTGGACAAGGGAGAATCAGTGGATGTGGTGTATTTGGACTTTCAAGAGGCTTTTGACAAGGTCCCACACAAGATTAGTGTGCAAAATTAAAGCACATGGTATTGGGGGTAATGTACTGACGTGGATAGAGAACTGACAGGAAGCAAAGAGTGGGAATAAACAAGTCCTTTTCAGAATGGCAGGCAGTGACTAGTGGGGTACCGCAGGGTTCAGTGCTAGGACCCCAGCTATTTACAATATACATTAATGATTTAGACGAAGGAATGGAATGTAATATCTCCAAGTTTGCAGATGACACTAAGCTAGGTGGTGGTGAGAGCTGTGAGGAGGATGCTAAGGGGCTGCAGGTTAACTTGGACAGGTTAGGTGAGTGGGCAAATGCATGGCAGATGCAGTATAATGTGGATAAATGTGAGGTTATCCACTTTGGTGGCAAAAACAGGAAGGCAGATTATCTGAATGGTGACCGATTTTAGTAAAAAGGGAGGTGCAATGAGATATGGGTGTCATGGTACATCAGTCACTGAAGCTAGGCATGCAGATACAGCAAGCAGTAAAGAAAGCAAATGGCATGCTGGCCTTCATAGCAAGAGAATTTGAGTATAGGAGCAGGGAGGTCTTAATGCAGTTGTACAGGGCCTTGGTGAGACCACACCTTGAGTATTGTGTGCAGTTTTGGTCTCCTAATCTGAGGAAGAATGTTCTTGCTATTGAGGGAGTGCAGCAAAAGTTCACCAGACTGATTCCTGGCATGGCAGGACTGACATATGAGGAGAGACTGGATCGACTAGGCTTATACTCACTAGAATTTAGAAGAATGGGGGATCTCATAGAAACATACAAAATTCTGACGAGACTGAACCATGTTAGATGCAAGAAGAATGTTCCCGATGTTTGGCAAGTCCAGACCCAGGGGGGTCAGCCTAAGAATAAGGAGTATGCCATATAGGACCGAGATGAGTAGAAACTTTTTCACTGAAAGTTGTTGAGTCCAGTTCGTTGGATATATTCAAGAGGGAGTTCGATGTGGCCCTTACGGCTAAGGGGATCAGGGGGTATGGAGAGAAGGCGGGAGTGGGGTACTGAAGTTGCATGATTAGCCGTGATCATATTGAATGGGGGTGCAGGCTCGAAGGGCCAAATGTTCTGCTCCTGCACCTATTTTCTGTGTTTCTTTGGAGGCAGTTCAGAGAAGGTTCATTAGTTTGATTCTGGAGATGAGGGGGTTGACTTATGAGGAAAGGTTGAGTAGGTTGGGCCTCTATTCATTGGAATTCAGAAGAATGAGGTGTGATCTTATTGAAATGTATAAGATTATGAGGGGGCTTGACAAGGTGGATGCAGAGAGGATGTTTCCACTGATAGGGAAGACTAGAACAAGGGGGCATAATCTTCGAATAAGGGGCTGCCCATTTAAAACTGAGATGAGGATGAATTTCTTCGAGGGTTGCAAATCAGTAGAATTCGTTGCCTCAGAGCTGTGGAAGCTGGGTCATTGAATACATTTACGACAGCGATAGACAGCTTCTAACATGTTCATGATGTTGGGGGAAGTCCAGAACCAGGGGACACAGTCTAAGGATAAGGGGTAAGCCATTTAGGACTGATGAGGAGAAACTTCTTCAGAGTTGTTAACCTGTGGAATTCTCTACCACACAGAGTTGTTGATGCCAGTTCATTGGATATATTCACGGGGAGTTAGATATGGCCCTTGTGGCTAAAGGGATCAAGGGGTATGGAGAGAAAGCAGGAAAGTGGTAGAGGTGAATGATCAGCCATGATATTGAATGGTGGTGCAGGCTCGAAGGGCCGAATGGCCTACTCTTATTTCTTATGTTATGTTCTAAGTGCCACAGGCCCTGAGCTCCTGGAAGCCTGGTTTAATATTTATTTATCTTGTGGCTTAAGTCCTACTTGTCTCAAAGGGTAATGCAATTTTAGCAGGCAGGATTATAATTGACATTGGGCGATTGATTTATTAGGTAGCAAGTGGTTATTTTGGTGGGGGGTGGTGGGAAGTTACTGAAGAATGGTGTGGGAAGAGATAGAGATGTTGGGATATGCATTGATGCAGAAGAGTTGGATGCTATGGAGAGCAGTGGAGCACCACAGGAACAGTAGTGGGTGGCATATTATGGTGAGAAGATCAGACGAGGCATGGAAGATTTTTACCCCGATAAGCCAGAGTGTTCCTTTACCTGTGTAATATCCAGGTAAATGTAATGAGACCCACAAGTCGAATAGAGCTGATTTGAGAAATCTTGCATGAAGTAAGATTTGTGGACAGGAAGTGTGTCATATGCAATATAGATAAATACAAAAACAAACCCAGTTTACTAATAATTACCTTTTAAACCTTGTCATCCATTCACCAGTATTTGCTTTTCACTTTTTAAAAAATCTTTCAAGGCTGGTGGTGAGAATTTTCCTCTTGATGAGAATGGATTGGCAATACCAAGTGACACAGATTTTGTCGACACCTGGGCGGTAAGTGTTTGAGTTGGATTTAGTTTTAATCTAAAATGAAACCAGAGAATTCAGACTTCCAAAATTAATCACATGCTTAGCATTTCTAAATGTATTTTAAATTGGGATGAAAGTCTACAGAGATACATTTTTTTTGTTCTAAGCTCATTTTGAAATTTCTTTAACTCTGTTAAAGTATCTCCTTTCCTGCTGCTCCATTGACTTTGATTACATGAAAGGAATGTCACTGTGCATCCTGGACAGCCTTTGTCTTACTCTAACATTAATTATCTAATTTTGTCTAATTGAATTATACATTAGTAGCTGCATCATTTTTCCTTCACAGGCTATGGAAGAATTGGTTGATAATGGAATGGTTAAAGCTATTGGAGTGTCCAACTTCAATTATGAACAGATTGAGCGGATTCTAAATAAACCAAACCTGAAGTACAAACCAGCAGTTAACCAGGTAATGTTTAGATTAATTTTTATTCATGGGATTCTAGATTTTACTACAGTTTATGGGATGGCTTTCAGTGATGAACCATGTGTGAACTCGTGGAAGCAAGTTATCCTTGTTTAAGGGACTGCCTATGATGTTTCTTTGTAACTAAATTAAAACCTTATTGAAGTTTAGGATAATTGTTTCTTCTGCTTGCTTTAATAGATTGAATGCCACCCTTATCTGACTCAAGAAGATCTGATCTCCTATTGCTGTTCAAAAGACATCGCTGTGACTGCCTATAGCCCACTGGGATCTCCAGACAGACCATGGTATCTGACATACTAACTAACTCACTAACTTTCTTCTATTCTAGTGCAAGAAAAACTACAAGCTTAGTTTGAAGACCCTGGGTAATGTATATAAAATATTTGCATTTGTGTGCCCTTTTCCATTATAAGCTACTTTGTCTACAGTTGTAGTAGAAATTTCCTATGTCCCCCCCCACTCTGTCCCTCCCCTGTGGAGGAACTGCAGCACAGAGCTTAGTACACTGGGAACACATCAGAAAGTTGAGCATGTGTTGCACTATTGTCCACTGAGGTGCAGTAGGTTGCACACTTGAGTCTAGATTATGGGTTCAAGTTCCACTTGAGCATAAATTCTAAGCTGTTGCACTGTCTGGATCTTTTGGATGAGACAGTAAACAAAGGGCACACCTCCCCTCTAAAATGGACGTAAAAGATTCGGGCACTATTTTGAAGGGGGGGAGGGGGAGTTCTCCCCAATGTCCTGACCAATATTTATCACTTAACAAGCACCACAAAAAATAGATTATCTGATCGTTATCAATTTGGCTGTCATGTTTCCTAAGAAAGAAGGGGGGAATGGCAAGAGGGGATATGGGGGGGAAAAGGGTGTTATATATGTGGACTTTATTTACTCTGTATAACTGCCAGAGGGCTCATTCCCTAGGATCCCAAGGGATTCTATAATCTCTTGGGAGCACAGGTATTTAAGGAGGCTTCACAGGTTGGAGAGGCACTCTGGAGACCTGCAATAAAAGACTACGGTCACACTTTACTTTGAGCTCAGTGTACAGTACAGGGAATCGGGGTGGGAAAGAGAGAGAGAGAGAGAGAGAGAGAGAGGGTATCCGGTGGGGGGTGGAAAAGAGGAGAGAGAATTGGTAGTGGGGGGTAGCAGGGGAAATAGGAGAGGGGATCGGGGTAATGAGGCAAGAGGAGAAGGGATCGGGGGAAGCGGGATCAGTTGGGGTGGGGGGGAGGAGATATGTTTGGGGGGGGGGGGGGTGGAGCACGGTGAGAACAGTGGGAAAGGGGAGAATAATGTGATCCAGGACTAAAAGAGGAGTGTGGGGAACGACTGCAAGACCGTGATCCAGATGGGAAGATGGATCACATTCCCCTGCCCTCTGTTACATTCTTCCACCCCCACCCACTTTACACCTGCACCATGCTCTCCCTCTTTCTCTTCCCCCCCCCCCCCCCCCCCCCCCCCCAAATGCCGCAGTGGTTCAAGAAGGCAGCTCACAACCACCCTCAAGGGTAACTAGTGATGGGCACTGAATAGATGATTTTTTTAAAAAAAAATTAAAGCATATTCTGTGTTTGTCCTACCAACATTACATTTGTTATTTGCTGGACTCTACTATTCTAATGTTCTCCTGGCCAGCTTTCCATCTTCCACCCTCAATGAACTTGATAGTTGAGGAAGTTGGCCACAACGTCACTTCAGTTTGTGTTGTGATTGTACTCCCATCTGTTTGCGTCTTTAGTCCACTGAGGCTTGATTGCAATACTCCTGTGAAGCGCCTTGGGATGTTTCACTACGTTAAAGGTGCTATATAAATACAAGTTGTTGCTGTTGTTGTTGCAGTTTCTCTGTAGTTCATTTTATAGCAACCTTTGTCGAGGACCTGTCATTTCTGTACATATTCTGAACATTGGTAGTGTGGACCCTCTGATCTCTGCAAACATTGGATGGGTGGTCAGGGTAAAGTTTTTCTTGGTGAATGCTATGGTATCCAGATGAATGGTAGTGACTTTAAGCTTCTGTGCTGGTGCTCTCAAAGTGCTGGTGATTGGGGTATAGTCTAACAATTTTACAATCGCAGTTGTTTAGCCTAACTTCAATTTGTGGTGTACTGCCCTTTCCTGGGGCTGACTGGTCTGGACTGGGATCTGGTGGTAGAGTTTGTGTTGAGGAGGCTGGTCTGGTGGATGGTGAAAGGGGACCTGTGCTTTATTTAATGTTTACGGCTTCCTTCAGAGTGGAGGGGAAAAAACACTGTTCTTGATAATTGCAGCTTTCTTGGCTTGATATGTGTCACTTGATCACATCAGTGAGTATGAATTCACTTCAATGTACTGTACTAACTAAAAATTGGGTAAACCGAAGCCATTGTCTTCAGTGCCTGCCATGAACTCCGTTCTTTAACCATCAAGACCATCTCACTCCCTGGTTACTATCTGAGGCTCAACCAGACAGTTCACAACTGTGGCATCCTATTCATCCCTGAGCTGAGCTTCCAACCACATATCCATTCCCATCACCAAGACTGCCTACTTGGACCTCAATAATATCACCATTTCTGCCCCTGCCTCAGCTCATCTGCTGCTACAACCCTCATCCACTGCCTCTGTTACCTCCAGACTCAATTATTCCAGTGCTCTTCTGGCTGGCCACCCACCTTGCACCCCAGTAAACTTGAACCCATCCAAAACTCTGCTGCCCATATACTAACTCGCATCAAGTTCCTTTCACCATCACCCGTGTTCTACATTCGCTCCCAGTCAGGCAGTGCCTCGATTTTAAAATTCTCATCCTTGTTTTCAAATTCCTCCAAGACCTTGCCCTTTCTATCTGTAATCTCCAGCCCTACAAATCTCTGCGGTCTCTATGCTCCTCCAATTCTGGCCTCTTGCTCATCCCTGATTTCAATGCTCCACCACTGGCGAGCATGCTTTCAGCTTAGCTTTACTATGTTAAAGGCGCTGTATAAATGCAAGTTGTTGGGAGTTGCTTGCTATATTTGGTATTACAGCAGCCTCTAGTCCCACATGAGTGGTCCATGCAAGGTATATGTTGGGGTGGATATTCTAGTAGCAACATTAACTGGCCAGTGCAGGCAACGATCAGACCAGGTCAGTAGTAGAAAACATAAATTTATTTTGTGGTCATTAGCCTATGATAACTTTGTACTCGTATGCTTTTGAGCTGCTCGTTCTGTTTCTGAACAACTAGTCTAAGTTCCAGTTCATTTTCCAAAGCAGCATCTTTTTCACAGACCTGAAGCTTTAAGGCAGAAAGCTGCTGCGCAGCCATGTGGACACTAGTTGATATATACAAAAAATAATTCCACTTCTAACTAGAATAGTCTATTAGAGGGACATTGTCGATGGTGGCCTAGACCCTGGTTGCCGTTTTGAAGCATGGGCAGGAACATCGGCAGGACCCAGGTACAAAGGAGTGGGAAGGTCGGGGCGGATGAGCGACGCGTGTTTGTGGCAGGATGCGATGAATGTTTATGGTGGAGGAGCGGCGAGAGATCGTGACGGAGATGCAACAGATGAGGGTACAGGGCCCAGAAGAGCCGAGGGCCCAGGGGCAGCCCATACTGCGATGTGTGCGCGTGCTAGGTCCATGCAGCAGAGCAGGTTTCCAGTTGTCTTGGGTAATCCTTGCCACTGGACCAAGACCTAGCTCTGTCAAGCCGTGTGGTGGCTGGTGTGCAACAGTCACCACACTTTATAAAAAAAAAAAATTCACGCACTGGCATCTTCCACCCCCTGAATTGGAGTTCAGGACTGGAACATTGGGTCCTTCATCGAAACATCTCTGAACTCGTGGAAGCAAGTCACCCTCGTTCAAGGGACTGCCTATGATGATGATGATGACTTTGTAGCTCTTTCCCTATAGTTTAAGTTCAACACCTATTGAGTTAACACCTCAACGTGGTTGCAGGGTGGCCAAGATTGGGAATTAAACATACAGGGGTATCTGACAATTTGGAAAGATAGACAAGAAGGGAAAGGAGGTGGGGTAGCTCTGTTAATAAAGGATGATATCAGGGCAGTTGTGAGAGATGATATTTGCTCTAATGAACAAAATGTTGAATCGTTGTGGGTGGAGATTAGAGATAGTAAGGGGAAAGTGTCACTGGTGGGCATAGTTTATAGGCCCCCAAAGAATAACTTCACAGTGGGGCGGACAATAATCAAGGGAATAATGGAGGTATGTGAAAAAGGAACTGCAGTAATCATGGGGGATTTTAACCTACATATCGATTGGTCAAATCAAACTGCACGGGGTAGCCTTGAGGAGGCATTCATAGAATGCATGCGGGATTGTTTCTTAGAACAGTATGTTACAGAACCTATAAGGGAGCAAGCTATCTTAGATCTGGTCCTGTGTAATGAGACAGGAATAATAAACGATCTTCTAGTAAAAGATCACAGTATGGTTGAATTTGTAATACAGATTGCGGGTGAGGAAGTAGTGTCTCAAATGAGCGTACTATGCTTAAACAAAAGGGACTACAGTGGGATGAGGGCAGAGTTGGCTAAAGTAGACTGGGAACACAGACTAAACAGTGGCACAATTGAGGAACAGTGGAGGACTTTTAAGGAGCTCTTTCATAGTGCTCAAAAAATATATATTCCAGTGAAAAAGAAGGGCGGAAAGAGAAGGGATAACCAGCCGTGGATAACCAAGGAAATAAAGGAGAGTATCAAATTAAAAACCAATGCGTATAAGGTGGCCAAGGTTAGTGGGAAACTAGAAGATTGGGAAAATTTTAAACGACAGCAAAGTATGACTAAGAAAGCAATAAAGAAAGGAAAGATAAATTACGAAAGTAAACTTGCACAAAACATAAAAACAGATAGTAAAAGCTTTTACTGATATATAAAACAGAAAAGAGTGACTAAAGTAAATGTTGGTCCCTTAAAAGATGAGAAGGGGGATTTAATAATGGGAAATGTGGAAGTGGCTGAGACCTTAAACAATTATTTTGCTTTGGTCTTCACCGTGGAAGACACACAAACCATGCCAAAAATTGCTGGTCATGGGAATGTGGGAAGTGAGGACCTTGAGACAATCACTATCATTAGGGGGATAGTGCTGGACAGGCTAATGGGACTCAAGGTAAACAAGTCCCCTCGTCCTGATGAAATGCATCCCAGGGTATTGAGATGGTGGAAGTTATAGCAGATGCATTGTTATAATCTACCAAAATTCTCTGGACTCTAGGGAGGTACCATCGGATTGGAAAGCAGCTAATGTAATGGCTGTTTTTTTTAAAAAAAAAAGAAATAGGGGCCAGACAAAAGGCAGGTAACTATAGGCCAGTTAGTTTAACATCTGTAGTGGGGAAAATGCTTGAAGCTATCATTAAGGAAGAAATAGCGGGGCATCTAGGTAGGAATAGTACAATCAAGCAGATGCAACATGGATTCATGAAGGGGAAATCATGTTTAACTAATTTACTGGAATTCTTTGAGGATATAACTAGCATGGTGGATAGAGGTGTACTGATGGATGTGGTGTATTTAGATTTCCAAAAGGCATTCGATAAGGTGCCACACAAGGTTGCTGCAGAAGATAAAGGTATGCGGAGTCAGATGAAATGTATTGGCATGGATAGAGAATTGGCTGGCTAACAGAAAGCAGAGAGTCGGGATAAAAGGGTCCTTTTTGGGTTGGAAATCGGTGGTTAGTGATGTGCCACAGAGATCGGTGCTGGGACCACAACTGTTTACAATATACATAGATGACCTGGAAGAGGAGGCAGAGTGTAGTGTAACAAAATTTGCAGATGACACAAAGATTAGTGGGAAAACGGGTTGTGTACAGGACACGGGCTGCAGAGATTTAGATAGGTTAAGCGAATGGGCTAAGGTTTGGCAGATGGAATACAATGTTGGAAAATGTGAGGTCATCCACCTTGGGGGGAGGGGTAAACAGTAAAAGGGAATATAATTTAAATGGGGAGAAATTACAACATACTGCAGTGCAGAGGGACCTGGGGCTCCTTGTGCATGAATGTTAGTTTGCAGGTGCAGCAGGTAATCAGGAAGGCAGATGGAATGTTAGCCTTCATTGCGAGAGGGATGGAGTACAAAAGCAGGGAACTGTACATGGTATTGGTGAGGTCGCATCTGGAGTACTGCATGCAGTTTTGGTCACCTTACTTAAGGAAGGATATACTAGCTTTGGAGGGGATACAAGACGATTCACTAGGCTGATTCTGAAGATGAGGGGGTTACCTTATGATGATAGGTTGAGTAGACTGGGTCTTTACTCGTTGGAGTTCAGAAGGATGAGGGGTGATCTTATAGAAACATTTAAAATAATGAAAGGGATAGACAAGATCGAGGCAGAGAGGTTGTTTCCACTGGTCGGGGAGACTAGAACTAGGGGGCACAGCCTCAAAATACGGGGGAGCTAATTTAAAACAGAGTTAAGAAGGAATTTCTTCTCCCACAGGGTTGTGAATCTGTGGAATTCTCTGCCCAGGGAAGCAGTTGAGGCTAGCTCATTGAATATATTCAAATCACAGATTTTTAATAGGGAATTAAGGGTTATGGGGAGCGGGCGGGTATGTGGAGCTGAGTCCACGGCCAGGTCAGCCATGATCTTGTTGAGTGGTGGAGCAGGCTCGAGGGGCAAGATCGCCTACTCATGTTCCTAATTCTTATGTTCTTGTGTTCTAGCCTCCCTGCACTCCATTGATCCTACAGGCTTTACTTTGCTTCAACCTCTGTCTAACCTTAACCTCATCTCAGCTTCCAGTCATGGCCATTGCTTTCTCCTGTGTCCAATGCTAGGTCATCTTGTTCTAGCACATTCAATTTATATATATATATATCTCAAGAAGAAACAAATAAATTTAAGATGGTTAATTTGATTTAAAAAGAAAACAAAACAGTGATGAGGACTCACCCTCCACCCCCCCCTTTCACTTTTTCTCCACTCTGGTGAAATAGTGACTCGTGCAGGGTTAAGGAGGGAAATGAGCAGCAGTCTTAGCCCAGTTGGCACCTTACTGCATGGCATGATTAATTATTCCTTTACTTCAAATTATTAATACTTTATTTCTCTCCCAACGCAACACTTTCACTCTACATATCTACTCCTTTCCAGGTCCTGACCCCTTGCTATCTCTTTGCTTGAATATCCAGCTTGCTCCACTCGCCCATCCATACGTATTACATATATCAAAAAAGATCAGCCATGATCTTATTGAATGGTGGAGCAGGCTTGAGGGGCCAAATGGTCTACTCCTGCTCCTATTATGTTCTTATACCAGTGACAGCCACAGGAAGACCATCTAACTAGGGATGCATTCAACCCATGCCCAATCTTGCCTCCCTGGATTTTTGCAAAAGGTAAAAGTTGCAAATGAAGTAAATCGGCCTGTGTGAAGGAGGCCTGCGGAGAAAATGGGTTCTTGAGGAAAAAATATTTGAAGAGAGGGAAGGAAGCAAAAAGTTGGAAGTCAGAAATAGAGGAAAAAGTGTGACGGAGGCATAAAGATGGAAATAGAGAACAATGAAAAGCAGAAAATTACACACAGGAAGCAGTTCAGTTTTATTTTTGGATGATGGTGCTGTTGGATTTTGTGTAGTAAGTGCTATACTTTTGAGGTTAACCCAGTTATAAATAGCAAAACTTGAACTTAATGCATAATACCATGTTTACGATGTGAGTGTAACCAGTTTGATTTATTTTGGTCTGTTTTGAGGTAGATGGTAGCCATGTTGCAGATTTCTTTTGTATTTCTGGTTTGCAAGTCAGCTTGTGTTACGGCACCAGGTCCTTTCTGATCTACTGTTAGATCTCTATTCCCAATTAAATACGAACTCCGGTTGTCGTTTTAATGTAATTTTATTCTGGCAGCAGCAACAAGCTCTTGGCTTTAAGCCTAGCCTTTGTCCTTTCTGAGACCACGTGGCCAAAATGGCTGTACTTATACCTGGTTCAATTTACAGAAAAGAACTCTCCTTTGACCTTATTGGCTCATTTGATAGTCTGTTAACCTTTAATTGACTCGCTACCCACGATCCTAAAATGTCAAGTTGATTGAATACTTAATGCAATGTTTTCTCAAAACTGTAGCCAGGCTGCAGAGCTTGTATTCTCTATCAATCCCCCCCTTTGATTCTTTCACAAACTGAATCATAAAACATCAGCTATCACTGGTTAAACATTCTACAAAATAATTACATACATGTTAATAGTTTCCTTCTAAAATTTGTTGATGTGTTTCGCCACATGTCCGGACTAGTAGCTTCCACACACATTTGCACTAACCAGAGTTCCATTGTAGCCACAATGGAAGTCTGGTTTTAGTAGGTTAATTAACCTTATTCCAATTTAATCCAAATCAGTATCTTAATTCAACCAGTAAACAACCTTCCCTTAAGCATAACATACCCCTGTGCCACGTACAGACGGTCTGCTAGGACCTGCAAGGTGTGTCTCCTGCGGGACAGCAGCTGCAGCCGCCTGGTCGCAACAACATTTAATCAACATAAACAAACAATATAAAAGTAAAATAATTATAATGAATAGAATTAAACCTTCCACCAATGAAGTTCCTATTGAACCTAGCCATTCAGCGGCTCCGCTCCACAAAGTGACTGATGGGGGCTGCTTAAGTTTTTCTACCTCCTTTTGGATATGCTCCGCGAAGTGGGTAATTTCTTTGGAGCTATCTGGGATATCCATACAACACTTAGTTCCGAGTAGGGCGCAAGTACCTCCCTTTTCAGCCAGGATGTAATCAAGGGCCAATCTATTCTGTAGGGCTACTGTGCAGATTGTGACCATTTCTGCATTGATTTTAACTAGGGCCTCTGAGGTATCATTGGCTACCTGTTCCACAACGGATGCCATGTTAATGGATTCCCTTGCCAGTCTGGCGGTCCCATACCTGGGGATCAGAATGGCAAAGAACCCCTCTGTTTCTGTGATAGCTCTCTTCAGACGGTGTAAATGTTCCGACAGTGACTATAATACATATAAGGCACAATATCGGCTAAATAGCAGGATCCCATCCAATTCTGGGGAAGCCAAGGGTAGGCCTTGTGGCCACACACCCAATAGGTGCCATTATAGGCAATGAATGTTAGCTGTTTCTTTGTCAGCAACACACCGGGGCCTGTCCAGGCTTTTCCATCTGTTTTATTCAAATCCCTGTTGCGTTAAGAACTCCCACATCGGCCCAGTTTGGACGGTTCCGTGGCTTGATTATATTATAATTCCGGGAGCAGTTACTCTACCCCATATTTTGGCCTCCTTTGATGTTTCTGATCAGACAGACCGATTTCCCCCGGTCTTCCTATTCCTGTTGTATTAGTGATAACAAAAAATGGGGGCCGTTTGGAATTATTGTAGCATGGTTGGTATCCCCCTTCAAAGGTAGTCAGATTGTAATCTGCTGACTTCCATTTACGAGCCCAGTTTTCCGTATCCTGAAACGCATTGCCTGTTTTGTTTTGATTAATTATCCACTCAGCCATTTCCAAGATATTCAAGGGAACTGGCCTCAAGGGAATCCCTCCCTTTGAGTGAATAGGAATATGCGCACACACCCAACAACTAGAAATGTTACCTTGTTTGGCATAAATGTCTGACATATATAAAAAGGTATTTACTTGTAATTCCCTTGCTACCCTACTATTTCCCTTTGGTGCAGAAGGTCGGCTAGTAAGAAGTAGGCAAATGCCTAGAATACCTACAATCAGTAATACAGTAAATTTATACATTTTGGTAAAAAGTAATTGTCCTTATTAGATTTCAGCTTCAGTTACGGGTGCTCGTTTAACGTGTGAAGCGTGGATCCAGGCTTTCTTTCCTTGGACTTTAACAGCTGCCTGGGTGGTTAATAACACTTGATTAGGTCCCTCCCACTTGGCACCCAAAGGTTCTTTATGCAACTTGTTCACATACACCCAGACTCCCGGGATGATGTCATGTCCTCCTTCGGGTGGATTACCCTAAGCTGCCAATACCTGTTGGGAAACACAACTAATAGCATTGGTTAGGTTCTGACAGTATGATAAAGTGTCACTCATTAAGTGAACATCAGCTTTCCTTAAATCGATAGTTCCTGGCAACGACATGGGTCTTCCTGTTATAATTTCAAATGGGCTTAGACCTGTAGTTCTGTTCGGGGTTGCCCTAATGCTACATAGCACTATTGGTAGTGCCTGGGGCCATGGTGTTCCTTCTTGGTGATATTTGGCAAGCTGTTGTTTCAGAGTTCGATTCATTCGCTCTACTTGTCCTGATTGTGGATGATGAGGACAGTGTAAATCCCACGTAATGTTCAGTAACCTGCAGACAGCACCTGTGAAGTGTGTTCCCTGATCCGAGTCAATGCTACTCGGGACTCCCCATTGGGGAATGTAATCCTTACACAAGACAGTGATTGGCTGTGGCTCTTTTACTTGGGACAGCTTCTACCCATCTAGAGAATCTGTCGACCATGACAAGAATGTTAGTGTATCCTTGGCATGAAGGAAGAGATATATAATCAATCTGCAGATGCTGGATTGGTCCGACAGGGGCAGAGGGCCTCAGTTGGGGCATTACCGTGATGGGTCCAGAATTATTTTTCTGGCAGACCACACAGCGGTCTGCTACCAGCTGGGCATGTTTTTTAAATCCCCGACCCCACCAGCTTTTCTGGAATCGTGCCGTCATCTGTTGAGGCCAAGTGTCCCCACAAGTGGATCTGTTGGGCTTAAAAAAAAAAAAAAAAGCATAAGCGCTTGTGGCGCGACTGGCTTGTTGGTAACTCTTTGTCTCCAGACACCATCTTCACATAGCTTAATTCCTGCCTCAATCCATGTCCATTTTTCCTCTCTGGAGCACTCGCCTTGCATTGTTTGAAGGTCTCATGTCAGAGTCCTGAGTGCTTTCAATCTGCACATCTGTGTTGGTTCTTCTGGGGGAGTGCCCTGTGAGACATCTTTAGCTGCCTGGTCGGCTAAGGCATTTCCCTGTGCTTCTGTGGTATTTTCCTTGGTATGGGCCTTACACTTCAGGATGGACACTTCCTGAGGTAATTGTATGGCCTCTAGTAAGTCTCGGACTTCTTTTCCATTTCGGATAGGTGTACCAGCAGCAGTGAGGAATCCCCTTTTCCGTCATAACAGACCAAAGTCGTGAGCGACTCCAAAAGCATAACGTGAATCTGTGTCGACATTAGCTGTCTGTCCTTCTGCTATTCAACATGCTTCTGACAGGGCCCGTAACTCGGCTTGTTGTACTGAAGTTCCTGAGGGTAAACATTCTTTTGCCACTATCTCATCTAAGGTTGTAACTGCCCATCCTGCTTTTCTGGTACCATTGTCAACAAAGGAGGAACCATCTGTAAACAGGATGAGGTCTGGGTTGTGCAGAGGCTCTTCTGCTAAGGCTGCTTCTTCTGTTTCTTTTAAAATCTCCACGCAGTCATGCTCTTCACATTCTCCCCCCCTCTTGCTCCCTCGATTCTGACATTGGGAGCATAGTTGCGGGATTAACCGTGCTGGCATGGACAATATGGAGATTAGGAGCTTCCAAAACTGCTGTCCAGTGGGCCCATCTAGCTGCCGTCACCTGAGACATTCTATTCATAGACAGCAAAGCATGTACGGTGTGGGGACACTTGACAATCAGGTTTTGGTCAAGGACTAGACCTGCAGTGATCATTACCGCTTCCATGGCCCTTGGCCAACTTCCCCATCTGAGGGCTACTGCACCCAGTTTTGCTGAATAATAGCCAATAGGTTTTTGCCGATCCCCATGTTCTTGTGTCAGTATAGCTGTCATGTATTCTTTAGGACAAACAGGGTAAATGGCTTACCACTGTCAGGGATTCCCAGAGCCGGTGCTGAACATCAAGCCTTTTTCAAATGCAGGAAGGCCTCTTGCTGTTCCTTAGTGAGGGTGATGGATTCTTTTGAGGCATGTTTCCCCTTTAAGATATCATTCAATGGCTGAGCAAGCTGTGTGAAGGAGTCAATCCAATTTCTGTTAAAGTTACACAATCCCAAAAAGGACCTTAGTTCCTGAATAGTGGTGGGTTTTTTAGCAGCCTGAATGGCTGCAGTTCTATCCTGGGTAAGTTCTCTTTCCTTGTGAAATCTTTTGTCCCAGGTATACAACCTCTTCTTGGGATATTTGTGCTTTGTCGATGCTGGCTTTGTGTCTTTTCAGCCAAAGGTGGTCCAGCAAAGCTCGTAAATCTTGTTCATGCTGTTCTTCCGTGTTTGAAGCTAGCAGGATATTGGATGACAGGGGAGGTAATTCTCGCAAATGGCTTTGTAAAGCCATGTGGAATACCATAGAGCTGTTGTGGAAATACTGTGGTAAACAGGTTCAAGTATACTGTTGTCCTTGGACCATGAAAGCAAACCACTGTCGAACCTCCGGTGCCAGAGGTACCGACCAAAATCCGTTGGCCATATCTATAACCAAGAAATATTTATGTTCCGGTTTGAGGGCATTAAAAATGGTGGAGGGATCTGTGACCAAAGGAGCTTTTTGATCAATACACTGGTTAGCTTTCCTATAATGGACAGTCAAACGCCAAGTCTCATTAGATTTCTGTACCGGCCACACGGGGCTATTGGAGGAGCTATGTGTTTTAATAAGCACCCCATGTTTCTCCAATTGCTGAATAACCTGTAAGATTCCCGCGATGGCAAGTGGACTGATGGGATATTGTTTAGTGCATGGAGGCTTGGTCCCGGTAAATGACGTAGGCTCCATCTGGAGTAGGTCACAATTATTCTTATCTTTAGCCCATATCGGGTGTTCCTTCAATTCTTCTTCAAAGTTCTAATTGACCATGTCACTGACCATCCTCGAAATGCAACGCTGACTCTACTTGGATTAAAACGTCCATTCCCAAAAGGGGTTGATCTGCTGGGCCTATCCAGACCGGCGTGGTTAGTTCATGTGGACCCAGCCCTATAAGTACCGGTGTTGTCCTTTTAATTTCCATTTTATGACCCCCAACTCCATCCAACGGCAAAAAGTCTCCATATTGTAGGGGTAAGCATATTAATTCCACCCCTGTGACTAAAAGACAGTCCACATCCTTATCGCCCACCCTCAGTTATATATATATATATATATCCCATCTCCCCTCTTGTATTAGTGCGAGGAGGGGGGCCAGGGTGGGCTCTAATCGTTTTTTGCTATCCCAAGTAACTCCTGTGTTGTATTGTCAGTCGCTTAAATGCTTCTGAGGTTGGTATCTTGTGACAAGCCTGGTTTGTTGGCTGAATTGTATCCCTGGCTGTGTCCTCTTCCCTGGCCGCGACCTTGCTATTTTGCCCTGCACGTCTTGGCCCAGTGACTTTCTTTCCCACAACTTTTTTTTTGGTTCAATTTACAGAAAAGAACTCTCCTTCTTTGACCTTATTGGCTCAATTGATAGTCTGTTAACCTTTTAATTGGCTCGCTATCCAAAGTCCTAAAATGTCAAGTTGATTGATGACAATGCAATGTGGTTTGTGTTTTCTCAAAACTGCAGTCAGGCTGCAGAGCTTAAATTCTCTATCATATACAGATGCGAGATTGAACATATTGGGGGAGATTTTCAATTACTAGATACCTGTTTCTCATTGTACAACAACAACTTGTATTTATATAGCACTTTTAACATTCTAAAATGTCCAAAGGTGCTTCACAGGCGTATTATAAGACAAAATAAAACAGGCAACCGATAGTTGAAAGTCCGGACCTTGTAAATACTTGACCCATTTCTTTAGGCATTAAGAGGCCTAACCATGGCCCAACCATAGTCTTTACGACCGGTTAGCTCAGATGGTTACAGGATAGTGTTAATGGGAGGGAGATGCACTCAAAGGACTTCTGTACTATCTGCCTGGTCCTCTGTCTGGCAGTCACCCATTCCCTCTCTGCTTGCACACTCTTACGCTGTGGGGTGACCACCAGCTGATGACCATTCCTGTACATGTGGTTGTCCAGGACATGAGCAGCCTCCTGGAATTCCCACATGGCATAAGATGTGCATTCCATGCGACTGAGGTGCCCTGCCATGCCTCTATTCAATCAACATAACAGTTTTTTTTTTAAAGTTTGAGTTTATTTCTATCACCAACTGTTCACTAATTTTCCTTTGCAGCTCCTTCCATCATGCTGATGATTTCCTCTGGGGCACACAGCCAGAGCCAAGTCCATGGCACCATTGGTGGCTCAGCTGTACAAGGGAGGGGGAGGAGGAGGAAGATTAGGAAAGCAATAGTGATGAGATTCAATAGTTAGGGAAACAGACACATTTCTGTAGCCACAGACGTGATTCCAGGATGGTATGTTGCCTCGCTGGTGCCAGGGTCAAGAATGTCACTGAGCAACTGCAGGACATTGAGGGGGGAGGATGTACAGCCAAAGGTCGTGATTCATATTGGTATCAGTGACTTGGGTAGAAAGAGGGAGGTCCTGCAGGAGATTTTAGGGAGCTCGGAAAGAGATTTAAAAAAAAAAAAGGATCTCAAAGGTAGTAATCTCTGGATTACTCCCAGTGCCACGAGCTAGTGAGTATAGAAATGGGAGGATAGAGATGGTGCAGGAGGGAGGGCTTTTGATTCCTGGGACATCGGGACCAATTCTGGTGGAGGTGGGACTTTTACAGGCCGGATGGGTTGCACCGCAACAGAGCCAGGACCAATATCCTCGCGGGGGTTGCTGGTTCTGTTGGGAGAGTTTAAACTAATTTGGCAAGGGGATGCCACATGGGAATATGAAGTTGTGACAATAACAGACCTGGCTCAAAAGAGCAGGATTGGATACCAAGTATTCCTGGATATAAAGTGTTCAGGAAGGATGGGGAAGGAAAGAAAGGTGTTCGGGTGGCAGTATTGATTTAAGGAGGATATTAGTGCTGGAGAGAGGATGTCCTGGAGAGGTCAAGGACAGAATCCATTTGATTAGTTAAGATACACTAGAGGTGCTATTACACTAAGTGTATTCTATAGGCCACCAACCTAGTGGGAAGGATATAGAGGAGACAATTTGCATGCAAAAGAGGTGCAAGAACTATAGAGTAGTGATAATGGGGGACTTCAATTATCCTAATATAGACTGGGATAGTAATAGTATAAAGGGCAGAGAAAATTCTGAAGTGTGTTCAGGAGAACTTGATCAGTATGTTTCCGGCATTACTGGATTTGATTCTCGGGAATGAGATGGGTCAAGTGGAGTAATTGTCTGGGGAAACATTTAGGGAACAGTGATCATAGTATAAGATTTAGATTAGCTATGGAAAAGGACAAGGAGCAACCTTGAGTAAAAATGCTTAATTGGAGGAGGGCCAATTGCAGTGGGTTGAGAATGGATCTGGCCCAGGCAAATTGGAATCAAAGATTCGCAGGTAAAAATTGTAATCGAACAATGGGCTGCCTTTTAAAGAGATGATTCAGGTCCAGTTGAGGTACATTGGTGGTGGTGTGGGGGTGGGCGGGAAAGATAGGGCAACCAAAGCCAGAGCTCCCTGGATGGTGAAAAAGATAGAGTAAGATGAAGTAGAAAAAGTGGGTGTATGACACATGTCAAGTTGAGAATACAAGTGAGAATCAGGCTGAATATAGAAAGTTCAGAGAAGTGAAAAAGGAAATAAGAGGGGTAAAGTGAAAGTTTGAGAATAGACTGGCAGTAACCTAAAAGGGAATCCAAAAGTCTTCTATAGGCATAAAAATAATAAACTGGTAGTAAGAGGAGGCATGGGGCTGATTAGGGACCAAAAAGATATATACATGGAGACGGGGGACATGATTGAGGTACTAAATGAGTACTTTGCATCTGTCTTTGGCAGCATCATCTTCCTTGGTAAAGTCATGATGAAAGAGGAGGTGGATATGATTAAAAATTGATAGAGGAGGTACTAGAAAGGATGGCTGTAGTTAAAGTCGATAGGTCACCAGGAGCAGATGGGATGCATCCTAGGCTACCGAGGGAGATGACATTACAGAGGTGCTGGCCATAATCTTCCGATCCTTTTTAGATAGAGGACTGGAGAAATGCAAATAAGAACGTATGAAATAGCTGGAGTAGGCAATGCGGCCCCTCGAGCCTGCTCTGCCATTTAATACGATCGTGGCTGATCCGATCATGGACTTGGGTCCACTTCCCTGTCCACTCCCCATAACCCCTTATTCCCTTATCGGTTAAGAAACTGTCTATCTCTGTTTTTAAATTTATTCAATGTCCCAGCTTCCACAGCTCTGAGGCAGCGAGTTCCACAGATTTACAAACCTGAGAAAATAAATTCCTCCTCATCTCAGTTTTAAATGGCGGCCCCTTATTCAAAGATTGTGCCCCCTAGTTCTAGTCTCCCCTATCAGTGGAAACATCTTCTCTGCATCCACCTTGTTAAGCCCCTTCATAATTTTATATGTTTTGATAAGATCACCTCTCATTCTTCTGAATTCCAATGAGTAGAGGCCCAACCTACTCGATCTTTCCTCATAAGTCAACCCCCTCATCTCCAGAATCAACCGAGTGAACCTTCTCTGAACTGCCTCCAAAGCAAGTATATCCTTTCCTAAATATGGAAACCAAAACTGCATGCTGTATTCCAGATGTGGCCTCACCAATATCCTGTATAACTATAGCAAGACTTCCCTGCTTTTATACTCCATCCCCTTTGCAATAAGGCCAAGATTCCATTGGCTTTCCTGATCACTTGCTGTACCTGCATACTAACCGTTTGTGTCTCATGCACAAGTACCTCCAGGTCCTGCTGTGCTGTAGCACTTGCAATCTTTCTCCATTTAAATATTTACTTGCTCTTCGATTTTTTTTCTGCCAAAGTGCATGACCTCACACTTTCCAACATTATACTCAATCTGCCAAATTTATGCCCATTCACTTAGCCAGTCTATGTCCTTTTGCAGATTTTTTGTCCTCCTCTCTGCTTTTCCTCCCATCTTTGTAATGTCAGTAAACTTGGCTACGTTACACTTAATCCCTTTTTCCAAGTTGTTAATATAGATTGTAAATAGTTGGGGTCCCAGCACTGATTCCTGTGGCACCGCACTAGTTACTGATTGCCAACCTGAGAAATGAACCATTTATCCCAACTGTTTTCTGTTAGTTAGCCAATCCTCTATTCATGCCAATATATTACGCCCAATCCCGTGAACTTTTATCTTGTGCAGTAACCTTTTTTATGTGGCACCTTGTCAAAGGCCTTGAAGTCCAAATACACCACATCCACTGGTTCCCCCTTATCCACCCTGTTCGTTACATCCTCAAAGAACTCCAGCAAATTTGTCAAACATGACTTCCCCTTCATAAATCCATGTTGACTCTACCTAACTGAATTATGCTTTTCCAAATGTCCTGCTACTGCTTCTTTAATAATGGACTCTGACATTTTCCCAACCACAGATGTTAGGCTAACTGGTCTATAGTTTCCTGCTTTTTGTCTGCCTCCTTTTTTTAAATAGGGGTGTTACATTTGCAGTTTTCCAATCTGCTGTGACCTCACCAGAATCCAGGGAATTTTTGTAAATTACAACCAATGCATCCACAATCCCTATTGCTACTTCTCAAAACCCTAGGATGCAAGCCATTAGGTCCAGGGGATTTATCTGCCTTTAGTCCCATTATTTTACTGAGTACCACCTCCTTCGTGATTGTGTTAAGTTCCTCCCCTCCTATAGCCCCTTGACTATCCACTGTTGAGATATTGTTAGTGTCCTCTATCGTAAAGACTAATACAAAATATTTGTTCAGAGTTTCTGCCATCTCCATGTTCCCCATTACTAACTCACTGGTCTTGTCCTCTAAGGGACCAACATTACTTTAGCCATTCTTTTCTTTTTTATATACCTATAGAAACTCTTGCTATCTATTTTTATACTTTGTGCTAGTTTATTTTCATAGTCTATCTTCCCTTTCTTAATTTTTTTTTTAGTCATTGCAGGCTTTTAAAAGCTTCCCAATCTTCTGTCCTCCCACTAGTTTTGGCTACTTTGTATGCCCTTGTTTTTAATTGAATACCGTCCTTTATTTCTTTATAGCCACAGATGGCTATATTTTCTCTCACCCTTTCCTCCTCACTTGAATATATTTTTCTTGAGTTGTGAAATATCTCATGTTCATCAACTGTCCTACACTTTAATCTATTTTCCCAGTCCACTTTAGCCAACTCTGCCCTCAAAACTTCATGGTCTCCTTTATTTAAGTTTAGTATGCTGGTTAGAGATCCAACTTTCTCACCCCTCAATCTGAATTTGAAATTCAATCATGTTATGATCACTCATTCCAAGGGGATTCTTTACTGAGATTTTGTTAATCCTGTCATTACACAGGACCAGATCCAAGATAGCCTGCTCACTGGCTGGTTCTGTTACATACTGCTCAAGGAACCCTTCCCTTATGTACTCTATGAACTCCTCCTCAAGGCTACCTTGACCAATTTGATTTGTCCAATCAATATGGAGGTTAAAATGACCCATTATTGCTGTTCCCTTTTTACAAGCCCCACTGTTTCCTGGTTTATGCTCTGACCAACAGAGTTGCTACTGTTAGGGGGCCTATAGACTAGGCCCACCAGTGACTTTTCCCCCTTATTATTTCTTATCTCCACCCAAACTGTTTCAACATCCTGATCATTTGAGCCAATATCGTTTCTCATTATTGCAGTGATTCCATCCTTTATCAATAGAGCTACCCCACCTCCTTTTCCTTTCTGTCTGTCCTTCTGGATTGTCAAATACCCCATAATATTTAATTCCCAGTCCTGGTCACTTTGTAACCACGTCTCTAATGGCTATTAGATCATACTGTGCTGTCAACTCATCTATTTTGTTACAAATGCTACGTGCATTTACACACAGTGCCTTTTAAATTTGTTTTTTGACCCTTTTTTCCTGCTTGTTTCTTCTCCTTCAAACTCACCTTTTTTTGCTTTCTAATTCCAGCTTTACTCCCTTCCCTACTGAATCTATTTCAGGTTCACATCCCCCTGCCAAGCTAGTTTAAACTTTCCTCGTGGCACCGGTAGTAATCTGGAGATTAGTCCTGCTCTTTAAACTCTGCCTGCAGGACCTCATCCCTCTTTCTACCTATGTCACCCCTGTTCAAAAGAGTGTAAGGATAAACCCAATAACTATAGATCGATCAGTTTAACCTTGGTAGTGGGAAGGCTTTTAGAAATGATAAATTAATTAAATTAAGTCACTTGAACAAGTGTGGATTAATTAAGCAAAGCCAAATCGTGTTTAACTAACTTGAGGGTTGATGAGGGCAATGCCACTGATGTGTATATGGACTTCCAAAAGGCGTTTTATACCATAGTATAAAAGGGACAGTGGCAGCATGGATACGAAATTGTCGAAGTGACAGGAAACCGAACAGTGGTGAATTTTTTTAAAATCTGACTGGAGTCAAGTATATAGTGGCATTCCTCAGGTTTTGGTACCAGGACCACAGCTTTTCTTTATATATTAATGACTTGGACTTGGGTGCATGGGGCACAATTTCAAAATTTGCAGATGACACAAAACTTGGAAGTACAGTGAACAGTGAGGAGGATAGTGATAGACTTAAGACATAGACAGGCTGGTGGAACAGGTGGACATGTGGCAGATGAAATTTAACACAAAAAAGTGCAAAGTGATACATTTTGGAGGAAGAACGAGGAGAGGCAATATAAACTGAAGCAAAATAATTCTAAAGGGGTGCATGAACAGAGACCTGGGGTATGTGTAGAAATCGTTGACGGTTGACTGAGCAAGCGGTTAAAAAAAGCATATGGGATACTGAGCTTTATAAATAGAAGCATAGAGTACAAAAGCAAGGAAGTTATGATGAACCTTCATAAAATGGTTCGGCCTCAACTAGAGTATTGTGTCCAATTCTGGACACTACTTTAGGAAGGATGTGATGGCCTTAGAGAGGGTGCAGGAAAGATTTACAAGAATGATTCCAGGAATTAGGTACTTTTATTTAAAAAAAAAACTTTATTCACAAAATGTGGGTGTCACCAACAAGGCCAGCATTTATTGCCCATCCTTAATTGCCCTTAAGATGCTGGTGAGCTGTTCATGTGAAGGCACACCCACAGTGACTTTGTTGTAGCGGTTTGGTACAACTGAGGCTTGCTAGGCAATTTCAGAGGGCAGTTCAGAGTCAACCACATTGCTGTGGGTCTGGAGTCACATATAGGCCAGACTGGGTGAGGATGGCAGATTTCCTTCCCTAAAGGACATTAGTGAACCAGATGGGTTTTTATGATCCGATAGTTTCATGTTCTTCACTGACACTAACTTCATTCCAGATTTATTTAATTAATTGAATTTAAATTCCCAGCTGCCATGGTGGGATTTGAACTTGTGTCCCTGGATCATTAGTTCAATCCTCTGGATTACTAGTCCCGTAACGTAACGACTATGCTACCATACTTCAGTTACATGGATAGACTGGAGAAGCATGGGTTGTTCTCCCTAGAGCAGGGAAGATTGAGGAGATTTGATCAAGGTGTTCTAAATCATGAGTGGTCTGGACAGAGTAGATGGACAGACTGTTCCCATTGGTGAAAGGGTTGAGAGCCAGAGGACACAGTTTTAAGGAGATTGGCAAAAGAACCAAAGGCGACATGAGGAAAAACCTTTGTACGCAATGAGTGGTTATGATCTGGAATGCACTGCCTGAGGGTGGTGGAAGCAGATTCAATTTTGGCTTTCAAAAGGAAAATTGGATAAGTACCTGAAGGAAAAAAATTACAGGGCTACAGTGAAATGGTTGGGAAGTGGGACTATCTGAAGAGCTCTTGCAGAGAGCCTGTGCTGAATGGCCTGTGCTGTAACGATTCTAACCTATGGTCTTTAAAGGGACCACTGGTGGCCTTTGCAAAAAAAAATGTAAGCTTTTTGTTTAAACAATTTTGCAGGAGCAGTGGGAATGCTCCTCCAGCCCATTCTTGTGCCTCGCTCCCTGAGACTGCTGGTCTGTGCTACAGTCGGCTGATATTCAACCAGGGGAGACCAGTGAGCTGCAGCTGCGCCCCGTTTGGCAGCCACAGCTTGAGCATAAAATGTAAAGGAGGTCTGAAGTTGTTCAGGCCACCTGACTGTTGCAGTGGCTGGGCATCACATGTGCACCATAGATATTGTGCCCAAATCAAAAGTCTCCACTATCATATCTGCATTCATCATCATGGGTAGTCCCTCGTATCGAGGTTGACTTGCTTCCACGCCAAAAAGGGATGAGTTCACAGGTGTTTCAATGAAAGACCTAATATTCCAGATCCCAAACTACATCGTGAAGGGTGGAAGATGCCTGTGACTGTTGCACACCAGCCACCACACGGACTTGACAGAGCTATGTCTTGGTCCAGTGGCAAGGATTACACAAGACTAACTGGAGACCAGCTCTGCTGCACACACCAAGCACGCCCGTGCACATCGCAGTGTGGGCTGGTCTGTGCTGTCCCTGGGTCCCAGTCACTTCCCTCTTGCTGCTCCTTCGCCCCTCCTGTGCCTGCCCGCACTGCAATCAGCATCCTGGCTTCGTAGCCGTCGCCCTTCTGCAGCAGCATGTGCTGCTCCCTGCAGTGGTATGCTGCCGCACGCTGCTCCCTCCAATAGCCCTGGCCTGCTGATCGTCTTGCAGGCCGGGACTGTGTGATTTCTGGACCAGGCCGCCAAACGCTGCATTACACAGAGCACTTCATACCAGAACTGTTCAACATATATAATAAAATACTGATTTTTGCCTTGACCTTTGTGTGGTTTATGTCCATCCTATATGTGGTAGACAAACTGCAATTAATATGCAGTTATGTGCTTGAACATCAGATGTTTGCGATGCTGCAGTATGATTGGATATGTTGGATCTCTGAGCAAATAAATGACAACTTATTTTCAATATTTGCATTTTAAACAACATTCATTATCCATTGCATATACCTAGCTGGCATTGGACAACTGACTTGTACCATACAGAATTAACAAACTATATATGAATCAATAATTGTAATTGACTGATTTCATTTTGTTATGAGGCCTGCTGTTGCAGACTGATGGTTTTATGTCCTGTTTTGTGGAGCAGGGAAAGGAGTGCACTGGTAATGGACTGACTGGACAGTTCACACTGTACAGCATATGGTATGCAAATGTCTGGAAGTGTGTAAGTATAGAGCGTCTGCTCTTCAGAAAACAGTCAGATGTAGCTTCAGTTGTTGTGCTCATCCTTTTCAGCCTGTTGCAATGTTTTCAAGCAACTGTGATCTGACTAATCATGGCTGCTTATTTTTATACCTTTGTTTCCTATTCTACTTATCAGTCCTCTGGCTTCAAGTGTGGCGCCAGAGGACTGCTAATGTGGTATATTTGTTTAAGGGAGAAAGGGATAGACCGAGTAATTACAGGCTAGGCAGCCTAACCTCTGGTGGCAAAATTATTGGAAAAAATCCTGAAGGTCAGGATAAATCTTCACTTAGACACGGATTAATCAAGAACAGACCTTAAGGGAAGGTTGACCACCAGGTCCTCCATTGACACATCTGTGAACTCATCCCTTCTGGAAGCAAGTCATCCTCGTTCAAGGGACCGCCCAAGAGATGACATAAGAAATATGTCAATATAATAATTATATGTCCTTACTATACAGTATAAATGCACATGAGGCCCATACTTGAGAGAAGGTCACTCTGACCAGTAACCTTTGTTCCAGCACTGAAGTGATGAAGGTGGGTGGAGCTTCACCTTTTATACCTGAAAGTCCAGGTTAGGAGTGTCTCCCACAAGTTCACCACCAAAGTGGTCAATGTTCTCACTGTGTACAACTTGGGTCAGTTTATACACGGGTTACAATGACCGTTGAATACATGACAATTTCCTTAGTGCTACAAGCACTCTGAGTATGTTAAACCATTTCAGACAATTTGCTGTCCATATGATCTGCAGCTGATTTGAGTTTCCCTGAAGAAAGTACCCAGTTTCTAAACTTGTAATCTTGTTTAACTTGATGCTATTTCTTGTCAGAAGCATTAAAGTTGGCCTGACATTGTAAATATATAATGTCATTACTGTGCATTGGCATACCCATACTGTAATGATATTATGCCATACTATATGCGCTTGAACCTAAAACTGCCACATATCTTGTCCAAGCCTACCTCAGACTAGTTGATACAAGATATGTGAAACACAACAAGCTAAGTGTTCAAACAAATGCAGTGCTCAGTTGACTGTTTTTTAAACTTTTGTTTCATCTGGCCTATAGTCGAAGGACTTCTCCATATATAAAACAGAAGATAGCATTTTATGGTGGATAAAATGAAGGATCTGTTCACATCAACCATGTTAAATTGTGGCAGCGCATGTCATTGTTGGCAACCTAGCATTGCACTTGGCGCATTTGTTTTTTTTACCTGACCAGTTAGAACAATCTTTAAACCAATTCCTGATTACTTGTTTGCTACTGTGGGAACTTGTGGTTTGGGGAGGTAGCAGAGCGATAGTGGATTCATAGAATCATTGAATGATGCAGCACAGAAGGAGGCCATTCAGCCCATCGTACCTGTGCCGGCTCTTTTAGTGGAGCTATTTAATTAGTCCCACTCCCCTGCTCTTTCCCCATAACCTTGTAAATATTTTTCCTTCAAGTATTTATCCAATTTTCTTGAATGTTACTATTGAACCTGCTTCCACCACCCTTTCACGCAGTGCATTCCAGATCACAACATCTCGCTGTCACCTCTAGTTCTTAACCAGGAGACCGGTTTAAAGCAGTTGGAAATCAACCCTTCTGCCACTGGTAACAGTTTCTCCTTATTTACTCTATCAAAGCTATTCATGATTTTGAATGCCTCTATCATCTCTAGCCTTCTATGCTCTAAGGTGAGCAACCCCGCTTCTCCAGTCTCTCCACATAACTGAAGTTCCTCATCCCAGGTACCATTCTAGTAAAGCTCTTCTGCACCCTCTCTAAGGTCTTGACATCCTTCCCTAAAGTATAGTGCCCAGAATTGAATACACTATTCCAGTCGAGGCCTAACCAGTGTTTTATTAAGGTTTAGCATAACTTCCTTACTTTTGTACTCTCTCCCTCTATTAATAAAGCCAAGGACCCAATGGGTTGGATTTTCGGTTGGAGACTTATGGCACTGAAGGTCGGTAAATTTTGAGCTGGAAAATGGTTTGCAATGGCAGCCAAAAAATTTGGTTGCTGCACCCTGGGAGGGGAGTGGAGTGGAGCGCTAAGAGAGGCCTTCCACATCTCTCTTAGGGCGCTAGTGGGAGTTGTGTACAGACCTCCAAACAGTAGTAGTGATGTTGGGGAGGGCATCAAACAGGAAATTAGGGGTGCATGCAATAAAGGTGCAGCAGTTATAATGGGTGACTTTAATATGCACATAGATTGGGCTAGCCAAACTGGAAGCAGTACGGTGGAGGAGGATTTCCTGGAGTGCATAAGGGATGTTTTCTAGACCAATATGTCGAGGAACCAACTAGTGGAGAGGCCATCTTGGACTGGGTGTTGTGTAATGAGAGAGGACTAATTAGCAATCTCATTGTGTGAGGCCCCTTGGGGAAGAGTGACCATAATATGGTGGAATTCTGCATTAGGATGGAGAATGATACAGTTAATTCAGAGACCATGGTCCAGAACTTAAAGAAGGGTAACTTTGAAGGTATGAGGCGTGAATTGGCTAGGATAGATTGACTGTGGATGGGCAATGGCAGACATTTAGAGACCGCATGGATGAATTACAACAATTGTACATTCCTGTCTGGCGTAAAAATAAAAAAGGGAAGGTGGCTCAACCGTGGCTATCTAGGGAAATCAGGGATAGTATTAAAGCCAAGGAAGTGGCATACAAATTGGCCAGAAATAGCAGCGAACCTGGGGACTGGGAGAAATTTAGAACTCAGCAGAGGAGGACAAAGGGTTTGATTAGGGCAGGGAAAATGGAGTACGAGAAGAAGCTTGCAGGGAACATTAAGACTGATTGCAAAAGTTTCTAATAACGGGGCACAAAGAAATGGCAGACCAATTGAACAAGTACTTTGGTTCAGTATTCACTAAGGAGGACACAAACAATCTTCCGGATATAAAAGGGGTCAGAGGGTCTAGTAGGGAGGAGGAACTGAGGGAAATCTTTATTAGTCGGGAAATTGATGGGATTGAAGGCTGATAAATCCCCAGGGCCTGATGGACTGCATCCCAGAGTACTTAAGGAGGTGGCCTTGGAAATAGCGGATGCATTGACAATCATTTTCCAACATTCCATTGACTCTGGATTAGTTCCTATGGAGTGGAGGGTAGCCAATGTAACCCCACTTTTTTTTAAAAAAGGAGGGAGAGAGAAAACAGGGAATTATAGACCGGTCAGCCTGACCTCAGTAGTGGGTAAAATGATGGAATCAATTATTAAGGATGTCATAGCAGCGCTTTTGGAAAGAGGTGACATGATAGGTCCAAGTCAGCATGGATTTGTGAAAGGGAAATCATGTTTTACAAATCTTCTGGAATTTTTTGAGGATGTTTCCAGTAAAGTGGACAAAGGAGAACCAGTTGATGTGGTATATTTGGACTTTCAGAAGGCTTTCGACAAGGTCCCACACAAGAGATTAATGTGCAAAGTTAAAGCACATGGGATTGGGGATAGTGTGCTGACGTGGATTGAGAACTGGTTGTCAGACAGGAAGCAGAGTAGGAGTAAATGGGTACTTTTCAGAATGGCAGGCAGTGACTAGTGGGGTACTGCAAGGTTCTGTGCTGGGGCCCCAGCTGTTTACATTGTACATTAATGATTTAGACGAGGGGATTAAATGTAGTATCTCCAAATTTGCGGGTGACACTAAGTTGGGTGGCAGTGTGAGCTGCGAGGAGGATGCTATGAGGCTGCAGAGTGACTTGGATAGGTTAGGTGAGTGGGCAAATGCATGGCAGATAAAGTATAATGTGGATAAATGTGAGGTTATCCACTTTGGTGGTAAAAACAGAGAGACAGACTATTATCTGAATGGTGACAGATTAGGAAAAGGGAAGGTGCAACGAGACCTGGGTGTCATGGTACATCAGTCATTGAAGGTTGGCATGCAGGTACAGCAGGCAGTTAAGAAAGCAAATGGCATGTTGGCCTTCATAGCGAGGGGATTTGAGTACAGGGGCAGGGAGGTGTTGCTACAGTTGTACAGGGCCTTGGTGAGGCCACACCTGGAGTATTATGTGCAGTTTAGGTCTCCTAACTTGAGGAAGGACATTCTTGCTATTGAGGAAGTGCAGCGAAGATTCACCAGACTGATTCCCGGGATGGTGGGACTGACCTATCAAGAAAGACTGGATCAACTGGGCTTGTATTCACTGGAGTTCAGAAGAATGAGAGGGGACCTCATAGAAACGTTTAAAATCCTGACGGGTTTAGACAGGTTAGATGCAGGAAGAATGTTCCCAATGTTTGGGAAGTCCAGAACCAGGGGTCACAGTCTAAGGATAAGGGGTAAGCCATTTAGGACCGAGATGAGGAGGGACTTCTTCACCCAGAGAGTGGTGAATCTGTGGAATTC
Organism: Pristiophorus japonicus; assembly: GCF_044704955.1. Lineage (NCBI taxonomy): Eukaryota > Metazoa > Chordata > Chondrichthyes > Pristiophoridae > Pristiophorus > Pristiophorus japonicus. The sequence goes on along the minus strand of NC_091991.1, from coordinate 93,772,352 downwards.
TCTACCACAGAAAGTGGTTGGGGCCAATTCACTAAATATATTCAAAAGGGAGTTAGATGAAGTCCTTACTACTCGGGGGATCAAGGGGTATGGCGAGAAAGCAGGAAGGGGATACTGAAGTTTCATGTTCAGCCATGAACTCATTGAATGGCGGTGCAGGCTGGAAGGGCTGAATGGCCTGCTCCTGCACCTATTTTCTATGTTTTCTATGCTAGGCCGGGTGAGCAACTGAAAATCCGCTGCTAAAGAGCCGGCTTCGGAGCGCCTTAAGAGAGGCCTCCGGGGTGCTAACCGAGGCGCAATCCAGCCCAAAATGCTTTATTAACAACCTTCTCAACTTGTTCTGCCACCTTCTTCAAAGATTTGTGTCCATACACGCACAGGTTTCTCTATTCCTGCACCCCCTTAAAAATTGTACCATTGTGTTCATATTGCCTCTCATTCTTCCTCCCAAAATGTATCATTCACACTCTGTGCTTTAAAATTCATCTGCCATGTGTTTTCCCATTTCACCAGTCAGTCTCTGTCCTGAAGTCTGTTACTATCCCAATTGTTTACTACATTTGATCTTTCGGTTATCTTCAAACTTTGAAAAAAGCCCTTGTACCCAAATCCGGTTACTAATGTATATCAAAAGGAGGAGTGGTCCTAGTACCAACCCCTGGGGCACACCACTGTATACCTCCCTCCAGTCTTCAAAAACAACAGCTCATCTCTACTCTACTTTCAATCCCTGAGCTAATTTTGTATCCACACTGCCACTGTCCCTTTAATCCCATGGGATTTAATTTTACTAACTAGGCTATTGTGGTACTTTGTCAACCATCTTTTGCATACACATCAACCGCACCACTATCAACCCTAAAGAACTGGATCAAGTTAGTCAAACACTATTTGTCTTTAACAAATCCATGCTGACTTTCATTTATTAGCTCCTACTTTTCCAGATGCCAATTAATTTTCTCCCAGATTATATTGTCAGAATTTCCCCACCACTGACGTTGGGCTGACTGGCCTGAAGTTGCCTGGTTTATCCCTCTAAACAGCAATCCTCCAGCCTTTTGGCAGTGCCCCCATATCCAAGGAGGATTGGGAGATTGCAGCCAGAGCCTCCACAATTTCCACCCTTGCTTCCCTCAGTAACCTAGGATGCATCCCATCTGGACCAGGTGTTTTTTTTCTACTTTTGAGGAGTGCCAACCTTTTAAATACCTCCTCTTTTATCTACTTTTATCCTATCTAATATTGTTACTGACTCCTCCTTTAATGCTACATTGGCAATAACCTCTCCAGTGAAGACAGAGTACTCATTCGTACCTAAGCCATGCCCTCTCTCTTCCCTTTTCTGTTAGCTGTTAATCTATTCTCATACTCTCTCTCTGCCCCTCATTTCCTTTTTTAGATCTCTTCTGTAATTTCTATATTCAGCTTGGTTTTTTACTTTATGAACCTTATACTTGTCACAAATCTCATTTTTCTGTCTCATTTTAACTTCATTGGATGTCCTTCCTTTCCCCCTCATGGGAATGTCTATTCTGTACCTGAGCAGTTTCTTCTTTGAAGGCCTCCCATTGTTCAATTACTATTTTGCCCACCAATTTTCGATTCCAATCCCTTTTCCACTCACTGAAGTTAACTCTCCTCCAGTTTATTATTTTTATGCTTGATCTGTTCCTTGTTCTTTACCATAACTACTTTAAACCTGATGCTGTTATGATCACAGTTTCCCAAGTGCTCTCCCACTGAACATGGTCCAACTGCTGCACTCCAAATTTCCCAGCACTGCTTCTGTCCTTGGGCTGGAAACACACTGATCAAGGAAGTTCTCTTGTACACATTTCAGGAATTCCTCCCTCTCTTTGCCCTTTATGCTGTTACTAATCCACTCTATAATTGAAATGCCCCATTATCACTACTCTGTGTAGTTGTATCTTTGTGATTTGCTCCTCTATCGCCTTCCCACTATTTGATGTCCTATAGTATACATCCAGTAGCTTAATAGCTCCTGTATTAATTCTAACCAGATTCCAACTACATCATCCCTCTCCAGTGCTATTTCTCATCGCTGTAATGTCTGGTTTTGTTCCTCATTAATATCTTAAATTAAGTGATCCTGCCATATTTTACCAGCCTTGCTGCTTAATGGGGAAGAAATATGGCTTATTCTCTGAGGAATTGGACTCTCAAAATATGGGAAGTGTCTGAAATCCTAATGCCCATTGTTTGGCTGTATAATTTTACAAGTGGAATAAAAAAAGTGTGTAGATGTAGATACAAATCACTTGGAGATATCCTTGAAAAGAACAAAATATGGGTTAGGTTGAAAGTTTCTTCCCAGAATCCCATGCATCAGATTCCCAGTTTCGGCTGTACTGTAGTAGAGAGACCAGATACCTCCATATAAGCTGTGTGCGTGTACACCTTGGCAGCATTAATGAAGGCCTACGAGCAGGTTGCTCATTGCCAACCAAGCGCTATGTCCAATCTGGATTCCCAATTGGAAATTGTGCTGTTATAAAAGTTTTTATTCCCGGAAGATTGCGAATTTGAGTAATTCCGTTTCCTTTCATTGTTCCAGGGCAAAACCAGGTGAACCTGAACTCCTTAAGGATCCTAAACTCTTGGAAATAGCAAAATGCCATGGGAAAACATCAGCACAAGTAGGGGCTGTTTTTGTTAAATCTGGTGCGGCAGTGCATGATTCTGGTTGGTGGGTTCCATATCCATGGTTATACGCTACACACTTTTTTAACTTTGGCATTAAATAATGTCATTACTATCAACTTTATTTGATTAATTTTCTTACAGTAATGTTTCAAATGCTTGTAATGCATTGTTTTACTATGCTATTTTCTGATTCGCTTATTACCTATAACCTACAAGGGACTGAAATGGAGATAACTCAAACTCTTACGTTTTACTAATTGTGATTATTCATCAACACCAACTGCAATACTATTAATTCAAAAAAACAATCTACTGTACTTTCAGGTTCCAGGCACAGATCTGTGGCATCACCATAAAACTTGAAACTTTAACATTTAAATGCAAATTCTCCCAGCATGCATGAGGATATTGTAATCTAATCTCTCATCAAATGAATGTAAACTGTTTCATCTTCACTTTGGACATTTGTCATCTGTTCCAAACCCTCCTTCGATTATGTTACTTCTATATATGGCATGTTTATAAATGTTGAATCTTTTCTCCAGCTTTGCACCACTACAAGTCCCTTTGATACACCTATTGGTTAACTCTGATGCAATGGCATTTTAAAATTTAAACATGGGTTGGAGGGAGGGGAGTTAGAATGAATTATCCAAACACCAAATAATTATGTGCCTGGCTTGTGGTTTGTATGCTTCAGTGCTAAAAATGTTATAAATAGAATCCTGCTTTCTTAAAGTGCTCTTTTTCATTCAAGCTGTAGTGTGACTCCACTTTGTATTTTTGATCCTACTAATCATTGTGCATTCATTTCAAGGCTTTTTTGGGGGGTGGGAGTGGGGCAGGGGTTGGGGTGTCTTCATTATTTTAACATTTATGCACTCTCTACTGAAGACCAAGGTCCCATCAATGCTTACTGACTTAACAATCAGCTGTGACCCAGTTGGTAGCACCCTCACCTCTAAGTCAGAAGGTTGTGGGTTCAAGTCCCACTCCAGGGACTTGAGCACATAAATCTAGGCTGACACTCCAGTGCAGTGCTGAGGGAATGCTGCACTGCCTTTCGGATGAGACGTTAAACCGAGGCCCTGTCTGCTCTCGGGTGGAAATAAAAGATTCCATGGCACTTTTTCTAAGAACAGCAGGGAAGTTATCCCCGGTGTCCTGGCCAATATTTATCCCTCAATTAACATAATGACCAGATAATCTGTTTTTGTTATCACATTGCTGTTTGTGGGAGCTTGCTCTATGCAAATTGGCTGCCGCATTTCCTGTATTACAACAGTGACTGCATTCCAAAAGAACTTAATTGGCTGTAAAGCGCTTAAAGACATCTGGTGGTCGTGAAAGGCGCTATATAAATATAAGTCTTTATTTGTTCCATCCATCCACCCACCTGTCCCCGTCAGTTATGGACAGCCAGTAATGCACTCGGACTTGATTCAAGTTGCCCTTTGCCAGAGAGCAGTCCTGGCTGTGCAAAATACAGCTTCCCATATGTGGCCGTATGGATGCATATTGCACAGAAAAGGAGGAAGCGTGCCTCCATTGTTTCCTGCCATTTTTCCTGATTGAACACTGTTGCCCGTTAGATCCCAGCATTCTAATGTCTGTGGAAGGGACAGGCCCCATCAGCAGGAGAAAACAATTCCTACAGACAGCTTGGCAGCTGCTTCTTCTGCAGCAGAGGACTCTTGGGCTTGCTGCAGAAAATCTCCACCTTTTTTTTTTTCTGCCCTTCCCAGTGTGGAATCTCATTTCCCACATGCAAATGACCTTGGAGTCAGGCTCACGAGGAAGGCATCACCAACAGGATGGGCAGAAATTCCACTCCACTAGAGATGCCCCCTAACAGCAAAGCTAAAATAAGTGTGCAAGAATCAATGGGCCCAAGTTTCCACACGATAAAAAACGGGCGCTCCTCCGAGCTGGGCGCCCATTTTTTGCACCTAAAACGGCGCCTAAAAAAAAAAATCGCGATTCTGGAGCGTTCTGCAGCTCCTTGTCTGCCTGGCGCGGAGCCTATACTCGCGCCGATTTTGTAAGTGGGAGGGGGCGGGTACTATTTAAATTAGTTTTTTTCCTGCCGGCAACGCTGCGCGTGCGCGTTGGAGCGTTCGCGCATGCTCAGTGTGAAAAAAACATTGGCACTTGGCCATTTTTGTAGCTGTTTAATTTTTGAACATTTTTTTAATAAAAGCACATTGCCATCAGCACTTGCAGCCTTCTCACTGTCTCCTCCGCCCCCCGCGGGAAAGAACGGGCGCCTCCTACCCCCCGCGAGAAAGAACGGGCGCCTCCTTCTCTTCCCCCTCCCCCCCACCCCCTGCGGGAAGAACGGGCGCCTCAGGCTGACTGCAGCATTCTCCGTGCCTGAAGCACTTTCACACAGGTAGGAAGATGGTTTATTTAATCTTTTCTTTGCTTATAAATGTTTATTCAGGTTGGATTTAATTGTATAGTATAATTGTAGAAGTATAAATAAGGATTTATTGTATAATTTAATGAGTTCCCTCCTCCCCCACCTCGTTCTGGACGCCTAATTTGTAACCTGCGCCTGATTTTTTAATGTGTAGAACAGGTTTTTTCAGTTCTACAAAAATCTTCACTTGCTCCATTCTAACTTAGTTTGGAGTACGTTTTCACTGGAAACTTTGAAATCAGCTGTCAGTGGCTGGACACGCCCCCTTTTGAAGAAAAAATTCTGTTCCAAAGTAGAACTGTTCTACCTGACTAGAACTGCAGAAAAAAAAATGTGGAGAATTGCGATTTCTAAGATAGTCCGTTCTCCACCAGTTGCTCCTTAAAAAAAAATCAGGCGCAAATCATGTGGAAACTTGGGCCCAATGTAACTATCCACCAGTTTTTGCAGAACAATGTTTTTGTTTTAAGTGTGGGATTTTGTTTCAGATCTTGATCCGATTCCAGATTCAGAGAGGTCTGATTGTAATTCCAAAATCTGTCACCCCAAAACGTATTCAGGAAAACTTCCAGGTAGGTGAAATTTAGAGGGGTGGGGGCAATCTAGTTATATATAATCGGGGGTACAGAGTGGCTCAGAATTGTTGGACCAGCTCTTGCGTAGAATTTCTTCATTTCTATATCAGAGCTGATTGCAACGAAGATGAGAAAAATTCTGGATTTTAAATAAAATCTCGGGCCATTTTGGGATCTCTGTATTGAAGACAAAATGTTGGAATATTTTTTAATGGGAACAGTGGCATTTCACCACATTTCTGTAGGTTTGGTGTCACAAAAATATGTTTGTGCTTGTTGCAGGTATTTGATTTTAAGTTGAGTGATGAGGAGATGAAGACTATCCTCTCCTTCAACAAGAACTGGCGATTCTGCGCAATGCATTGGTAAGTTGCCATTAGCAAATGGATACGTTTTATTTTTTTGATACAATCGTTGGATTGCTATGAATATGGCAATAGCCTGCTCTGTTTCTAAATATTTTATTGTTGGTTCCTGGTGGTTTACTGATGTTGCAGAATACACTAGCAATCCAAACAGTACATTTTATGAGCAGGTGGAAATCTGCATGCTGACTGAATTAGTGTGACTGGCTGTGTCTGTCTGTCCTCTGCTATTCTGCAACAATTTACACCATCTCTGGACCCATCGTTTGTTTCTATTTGTGTCTCATCACCTCATTTCAAGTTGGTTATGGATAAAGACAAGAATAGAACTGGAATAAAAGTTCCGAATTGGGGTAAAGCTAATTTTGCTAAGTTGAGGAGTGATTTGGCCATAGTGGACTAGAAACAGCTACTTGTGGGTAAATCAATGTTGGCACAGTGGGAGACATTCAAGGAGAAGATCCGGAAGGCTCAAGCCAAACATGTGCCCTTAAAAATCTGGGAAAAATAATTCTAGAGTCCCCTAGATATCTAGGGACTTAAGGGAGGATTACGGAAAAAAAGACGCTTATGTCGTTGTATACCAACGACTAAATACTTTAGAATCTTTAGAGGAATATAGGAACTTGAGGCAAAATTAAAAAGGATATTAGGAATGCTAAGAGTACATGAGAAATTCTTGGCCAGTAAAATTAAAGAAAACTCCAAGATGTTCTATAGATATAATAAGAGTAAGAGGGTAACTAAAGAAAGGGTAGGGCATATTAGAGACCATGAGGGTAATCTTTGTGTGAAGGCGGAAGATGTTGGCAGGGTTCTTGACAAATACTTTGCATCTCCTTTCACAAAGGAAAGGGGGAATGCAGATACTGCTATCGAGGAGGAGTGTGATAGTCTGGATGAAATAAATATAGTGAGAGGAAGTATTAAGAGGTTTAGCAGCTTTGAAAGTAGATAAGTCTCCAGGCCTGAATGAAATGCATCCCAGGTTGTTGAGTGAAGTAAAGGAGGAAATAGCAGAGACCTTGACCATCATTTTCCAGTCCTCTTTGGATCTGAGTAGGATAGGCGGAGTAATTACTGGCCTGTCAGCCTAACCTCTGATGGGAAAATTATTGGGAAAAAAAATCCTGAAAGACAGGATAAATCTGCATTTGGAAAGGCAAGGATTAATTAGGGACAGTCAGCACAGATTTATGAAGGGAAGATTGTGTTTGATTAACCTGATTGAATTTTTTGAGGAAGTAACCAAGAGGGTTGATGAGGGTAGTGCGTATGATGTAGTGTATATATGGACTTTAGCAAGGCTTTTGATAAGGTCTCACATGGTAGACTGGTCATGAAGGTTAAAGCCCATGGGATACAGGACAAAGTGGCAAATTGGATCCAAAATTGGCTTGGAGGTAGGAAGCAAAGGGTAATGATGGATGTTTTTGTGACTGGAAGGATGTTTACAGTGGGGTTCCACAGGGCTCAGTACTGGGTCTCTTGCTTTTTGTGGTATGTAATCAGTGATTTAGATTTGAATATAGGGAGTATGATTAAGAAGTTTGCAAACAACACTAAAATTGGCTGCGTGATAATGAAGAGGAAAGTTATGGGCTACAGGAGGATATCAATCTCCTGGTCAGGTAGACAGAGCGGTGGCAAATGGAATTTGATTCAAAGAAGTATGAGGTGATGCATTTTGGGAGGGCTAATAAGGAAAGGGCATACACATTAAGCGGTAGGCCACTTAATAGTGTAGATGAACAAAGGGACCTTGGAGTGCTTGTCCACTGATCCCTGAAAGTAGCAGGTCAGGTGGATAAGGTGGTTAAGAAGGCATACGGAATGCTTGCCTTTATTGGCCGAGGTATAGAATATAGGAGCAGGGAGGTTATGCTTAAATTGTATAATACTCTGGTTAGGCCACAGCTGGAGTACTGCGTGCAGTTCTGGTCGCCATATTATAGGAAGGACGTGATTGCACTAGAGGATGCAGAGGAGATTTACTAGGATGCTGCCTGGAATGGAGAATCTTAGTTATGAGGACAGATTGTTTCGGCTGGGTTTGTTCTCATTGGAACAGAGGAGGTTGCGAGGAGACCTTGTTGAGGTGTACAAATTATTGAGGGGCCTGGACATAATGGATAGTAAGGGGCTATTTCCATTGGTGGAGGGGTCTATTATGAGGGGGCATAGTTTTAAGGTGGTTAGTGGAAGGATTTGAGGGGGGCTTCTTTACACAAGGTTGTGGGGATCTGGAACTTGTTGCCTGGAAGAGTGGTGGAAGCAGAAACCCTCACCACATTTAAGACATGGTTGGGTGGTAATTGGGATTAGACTGGATGATCTTTTGTTGGACGGCGTGGATATGTACTGCATGGAATAGAATACGGCCAGGGTGATCTGGACTAGTTTCGATCGCCTGGATGGGTCGGAGAGGAATTTTCCCAGATTTTTTTCTTCCTAAATTAACCTGGGTTTTTATCTGATTTCTGCCTCTCCCACGAGATCACATGGCTCCGGTTGGGGTGGAATATAGAATGTTTCAGTATAAGGAATGTCGCAGTTGTGAGGCTGACTGGTTGGGCTGGGTGCTCTTTGCCTTTCATAGGTTTATGTGTAACCGAGGGCCATGCGGCTTTGTTGACCGGCGCGGACACGATGGGCCGGAATGCGCTGTAAATTTCTGTGTTTCTATTTGGCTTTGCATCATCGTCACTTTTGTCATTTAATCACTCTTGCCCTCCACCTGATCACAGTCCTTTCCTTTTTCCAGCATCACCCTACCTTTCCCTGGCACTGCATGTTTAAAAGTTGTTTAGCAGCATCTTCCAGTTCTGATGAAAGGTCATAGACCTGAGACTCTCACTCTCTCTCTCAGTCTCTCTCTCTCTCTCTCTCTCACACTCTCTCTCTCTCTCTCTCTCTCTCTCTCTATCAGATGCTGCCTGACTTGTTGAGTGTTTCCAGCATTTTTCTATTTTTTTTATCTTCAATGTTGATAGTTGGGTACAGATTAGCCATGAATGGCAGAACAGGCCTAAGAGGCAGAATTTTCTACTCCTGTTCCTAAGATCTGATATATTCCATAGCTTTACAGCCCTCGTGTATTTTTTTAAAGTTTCTCCTGTTCACGGTCCTTAATCTCATGTTTAATAATATCTATTTCTCCTTGTTTGAGACCCCACCATAGTCTGTTTCTAGCTACTTTATTCTGTCCTTTTGTAATTTTAGATACCCATTAAATCGCCCATTAATCTCTCCTGCTCTAACGCACAGAGCCCCAATTTTTCAAGCCTTTCTTCATATTTGTATGTCCTCATACCAAGCAGCATCCTAGTGAATCTGTTCCCCTATCTATTACCTCAATATCCTTCCTACAGTATGGAGCCCAAAACTACACACAGCACTCCAACTGTTGTCTTACTTGCAGGTTTTATATAGACTCACAATTACCTCCCTCTCCTCTCGCCTCTTCCCCCGCCCCACCACCCTGTCTCTCATGCGCCCCCCTGTCTCTCGCACCCCCCCCCCCCTTCTAACTGCACACTGCTCATTAATGATTCTTAATCCTGTTTAAGGAGATACACAGGCGCTTACCCTGTTCACACACATCCCAGATGTGCTGTAAAGGGCTTTGTGCTTTTTGGATGCATGGCTGACAGGAAATTCCGATGCAAAATTATATGTAACCTTCAGGGCTGCTGGCCGAGGGCCATGCGGCTTTGTCGGCCGGCGCAGACATGATGGTGTAAATTTCTATGTTTCTAATACACTTGCATTTGCCCATAAGGATAACAAATTGTGCTGTTAGCTCACTGCTGAGAGCAAAGTCCTCTTGTCGAGCGAATTTTATTCTTCGCTCGTAAATTATTAGACCTATCTCTCACTTTTTATTCTCTTTATTTTTAAGGGCTAATAAGCACAAGGACTATCCATTCGAAAAAACAAATTAAACCTGTACTTGAAGTGGGACAACCTCGTCATGTGCGTTGAAGACTTGTGGCTTCCCGATTTGTAGGCTTGAACAGCAGAATGAATCTATTGCTTCTTAAAACAACAAAATACTCCCCTTTTCTAATTGTAGTTATGTATTTTAGTAGCTACTTGCCTTTTCTGATTGTATCCATGCTGCAAATAAACATTTGAGGGTAATTTTCCACTCCTGGTAGAATGCCTTGTTCTCTTTCTGTGCAAATCTGGGAACTGCAGTCACTGCCCACAGTTCCCTGATGTGCATAGTTGGCAGGTGAGGCTCCTGCTTTTGGCATCAGCTTGGAAAATTGTTCTCTCCTGATCAGCATTTTAATCTTTTGATCTATTTTTATTACATTTTGCTTTTATTACTGAGCTTAATTGATTTCAGAACCTGATGATGGGAGCCTTTAAACTGATGGACAAAATTTCAGGAATGGTAGAATAGTGGTTGTTACTGGACAAATAATCAGAGGTCTTGATTAATATCCGGGGATGTGAGTTCAAATCCCACCACAGCAGCTGGGGAAGTTAGATTCAGTTAATTAAATTAATCTGGAATAAAAAGCTAGTATAGTATTGGTGACCATGAAACTATTGGATTGTTCTAAAAATCCACCTGATTCACTAATGTTCTTTAGGGAAGGAAATCTGCCTTTCTGGCCTTTATTGTCACAATAATGTGGTTGACTCTTAACTGCCCTCTGATATGGCTTGGGAAGCCACTCAATTGTTACAATCCGCTACAAAAAACAAGAATAATAAATCAGACGGACTGCCCAGCACCAACTTCACAAACACACCCAGCCCAGTTGACCCTGCAATGTCCTCTTCACTAACATCTGGGGACTTATGCCAAAATTTGGAGAGCAAAAGCCTGACATAATCATATTTGTAGTCATATCTTTTAGCCATCATCCTCCAGTCACCGTTACTGGGTATGTCCTGTCCCACCAGAGGTGGCAACATAATGGCATACAGTCCTCAACATTGACTCTGGATCATGGCTTCAGGTCAAGCATGGGTAAGGAAACCACCTGCTGCTTACCACCTATTGCCCTCACTGATGAATCAGTACTCCTCCATATTGAACACTACCTGGAAGAAGCAAGGGCACAGAATGTACTCTGGGTGGGGCACTTCAATGTCCATCACCAAGAGTGGCAGGATAGCACCACTATTGACTGAGCTGGTCGAGTCCTGAAGATCATAGCTGCCAGACTGGGTCTGTGGCAAGTGATGAGAGAACCAACACAAGGGATAAATCTACTTGACCTTGTCACCGGTCTACCTGTCACAGATGCGTCTGTCCATGACTGCATTGGTAGCAGTGACGACTGCAGTGTCCTTGGGGAGACGAAGTCCCGTCTTCACACTGAGGACACCCTCCTATTATGTAGTGTGACAATCATCATCATAGACAGTCCCTCGAAACGAGGATGACTTGCTTCCACGGCAAAAAAAGGATGAGTTCACAGGTGTTTTAATGAAGGGCCTAATATTCCAGGTCCTGAACTACATAGTGGAAGATGCCTGTGTGTGGATTTTTTTTAACGTGTGGTGGCCATTGCACACCAGCCACCACACGGGCTTGACAGAGCAAGGTCTTGCTCCAGTGACTAGGATTAACCAAGACGACTGGAGACTTGCTTGCTGCATGGACCTAGTGCTCACATATATCGCAGTGTGGGCTGGCCCGTGCTGCCCCTGGGCCTCTTCTGGTCCCGAACTCGTGCCTCTCCTGGGCCCTGATCACACCCCTCCACAGTCTCCTGCTGTATCTACCCACGTTCCAATCACCACCCTGGACCTTGATGACAACCCTCCTGCACCAATTCGCGCTGTACCCTGTAGTGGTATGCCGTCACGCTGCCCGTGGCCGCTGCTCGCCGCTCCGTTTATGGCCCCGACCTGCCACTGAAGATCTCTCGCAGGCCGGGGCTGCCACGGTAGTGTGGCACTACCACTGTGCTAAATGGAATAGATTCAGATCTATTCTGGGCATCCATGAGGTGCTGCAGCAGCAATAGAATTGTATTCCACCTCATGGCATATCCCTCACTCGACCATTACCATCAAGCCTGGGGACCTACCCTGGTTCAATGAGCAGCATCAGGCATACCTAATAGAGGTGCCGCCCTGGGGAAGCTGCAACACAGGACTACATGCATGCTAAACAATGGAAGCAGCATGCTGTTGACAGAGTTAAGCGATCCCACAATCAAATCAGATTGGAGCTCTCCAGTCGTGCATGGTGGTGGACCATTAAACAGCAGGTGGGAGGAGGAGGCTCCATGAACGCCCCTCCCTCCCCAATGATAGCAGAGCCCAGCATGCGAGTGCAAAAGACGAGGCTGTAGCATTTGAAATGATCTTCACTCAAGTGGCAAGAGGATGATACATATCGGCGTCCTCCTGAGGTGCCCACCATCACAGAAGCCAGTCTTTAAACCAATTAGATTCACTCCATGTGATATTAAGAAAAGGCTGACCTCACTAGATAAAGCAAAGGCAACATCCCAGCTGTCATGCTGAAGATTTGTGCCCTAGAACTAGCTGCACCTCTAGCAAGCTATTCCAGTACAGCTACAACACTGGCATCTACCTGACGATGTGGAAAACTGCTCCGGTTTCTCCTGTTCACAAAGCAGGACAAATCATATCCAGCCAATTACCTCCCCATCAGTCTACTCTCAATCATCAGCAAAGTGATGGAAGGTATTGTCAACAGTACTATCAAGCAGCACTTACCAATAACCTGCTCACCGATGCTTAGTTTGGTTTCCACCAGGACCATTCGGTTCCAGATGACATTACAGCTTTGGTCTAAATATGGACAACAGAGCTGAATTAATGAAATGGGAGTGACTGCCCTTGACATCAAGGCAGCATTTGACCCAGCATAGCATCAAGGAACTCTAGTAAAATTGAAGTTAATGGGAATCTAGGGGAGGAAACTCTCCTGGCTAGAGCCATACCCAGTACAAATGAAAATGGTTGTCGTTGTTGAAGTTCAAACATCTCAGCCGCAGGACATTGCTGCAGGAGTTCCTTAGGGCATGTGTTGTAGGTTCAACCATCTTCAGCTGCTTCATCAATGACCTTCCCTCCATCATTAAGTCAGAATTGGAGATGTTTGTTGATTGCATAATGTTCAGTTCAATTCGCAACTCCTTAGATAATGGAGCAGTTCATGCCTGCACGAAGCAAGACTTGGATGACATTCAAGCTTGACACAAGTGGCAAGTAAATTCGTGCCTCAAGTGTCAGTCAATGACTACCTCCAACAGGCGAGAGGCTATCCACCACCGCCCCACCCCCCCCCTTGACATTCAACAGCATTACCATTGCCGAATCCTGCACCATCTACATCCTGGGGGTCACCATTGACCAGAAACTTAACTGGATCAACCGCAACAAGAGCAGGTCAGAGGCTGGGTATTCTGCGATGAGTGTTTCACCACCTGACTCCCCAAAGCCTTGCCACCATCTGCAAGGCATAAGTCAGGAGTGTGATGGAATACTCGCCAATTCCTGGATGAGTGTAACTACCACAACACAAGCTCTACACCATCCAGGACAAAGCAGCCTGCTTGATTGGCATCCCATCCACCACCTTAAACATTCCTTCCCTCCACCACTGGCGTACCGTGGCTGCAGTCTAAAAGATGCACTCCAGCAATTCGCCAAGGCTGCTTCGGCAGCACCTCCCAAACCCGCGACCTCTACCACCTAGAAGACGAGGGCAACAGGTGCATGGGAACACATTATCCTGACTTGGAACTATAGAACTATATCGATGTTCCTATATCGTTGTGTCAAAATCCTGGAACTCCATCCCCAACAGCACTGTGGGAGCACCTTCACCAGGACTGCCGTGGTTGAAGAAGGTGGCTCACCGCAACCTTCTCAGACAATTAGAGATGGGCAATAAATGCTAGCCTTGCCAGTGACTCTCACATCCCACAACAAATTTTTTTTAAATGAAGTTTTATTGTAGGCCACAAGCTCAGCATAAATTGATCTGAGCTTTGTCATATGTAAAAACAGGGGAACTTTGTTATTGCATCTTAGGATTTTGGATAGACAGAAGAATGCATTTAAACATTGTGTTCTTTTAACTTTGACCATTGGGTAGCTAGCTGATGGTGGTCTTAGTCATAGTACTACATTTAAAGGGTGATTATTAATCTTGTGATACCTTATCTCACATGATTGAGCAGTTTCAATTCATGTGAAGCTCGGTCTGCTTGTATCACTTGAGGGCAGAGCACAGAAAGCTGCACTCGGGGAAAGTCACAGTGAAGTGGAGATTAAAATAATTAACCTCGACAAGTCTGTTATGAATCCAACAAGTAGATTTATTTTACTTGCAAGGGAGAGACGAGCCTGTAAGTCAGCCCCTGCTGAACTATCCACACTCGCTCTCTCCGAACAAAGAATACACTGTTTTTATTCAGTTACTCAGCCTATCACGGCCGGCCATTCAATACAGATGACATACATACATTGATTTGAATGGGCACAAGCCCTTGTCAAAGATGATTTCCATCCTGCCTATTCCTGGTACTTTTCCACTACTGCAGGGTGTTTATCCAACTTGGAATGTTGTGTTATCACTCCTCTGCCTGGCTCCGATTTGATGCTTACTCGTACTGGGTACCGTTTTCGCTGATGTCAGTTTGAGATATACCATCCCGCGTTCTCTCTTGTTAGGACAGGAGATACGCGATGCGACCTTGAGACAAAGTACAGATGTACAGTTCTCAACCTAATTCTTGTTTCTATGTGTTTAGTTTATAAGGGCTGCTTCTGATTTCTGCACGTACACACTTTAACCCTCTCTTCCATGTCTGATATGACCTGTGTGACCTATTGTCCCACTTCACACAGTAATTTGATATAAACCATGCTCCTTTGGTTTTAAAGTTGTAAAATCTCAATTTTTGGTCGAAAGTAATTTCTGTACAGCAAGAGCCTTAATTAACGAGTTCTTCCAGTTGATGCACTGCCTATGTCTGAACACTTTGCAGCAGCAATAGCTTGTTGGGAATAGTTGTGAAGAAAAATGGATCAATCCACTTCTCTGATCTGAAATGTACTGTACCATGTATGGCTAAAAGGACTATACTGATCTGATCATACAGGTTGATGGATTAGAGAGAAAGTTAATGGGCAAGAAGAGAGAGAACATGAGAACGAACACTAGCCCGACTCTGAATAGTCAGCACTGCTGATGCTGTGATTTAGGTATGAGCAGCGGTAAGAGCATTGTCATCAGCACTGCTTGTTTATTGCTTTTAGAATAGCCACTAGAAGGGAAGAAGTATTCTTGGCCTCTATATATAAAACAAGGTATTGTCATTCAGTAGGATAGAAATAGGGCATCTTCCTTTTTTTAAAAAAAAACATTGCAGTACCCTGAGCAATCGGGTAATGAGTGCGCTCCTGTCTCCCCTGCTTATATAGAACATTCCCATGAATGGCAAGTTCGATCTTCCATACCTGAGTAAAGATTACACACAATTTGCATTGGCTGTTGAATAAACCTTTTGCCCTACAGTGCTTTTACATAGGAAATGGCCTGCAAATTTAACTTTAAAAAAAAATCTATTCAAGCAACCTCTTTCAAATCACATGTTTAATCATTGTCTAACTCAACTTTACCAATTCCTGCTGATGCCAGCTCAAGTTTTAAAGCTTGTATCGAATACCTCAACAACAACTTGCATTTATATAGTGCCTTTAACATAAAACATCCCAAGGCACTGCGCAGGAGTGATTATCAAATTGAATTTGACACTGAGCAATGTAAAGATATATTAAGACAGGTAGGTTTTAAGGAGTGTCTTAAAGGAGCACAGAGATGCAAATGGTTTAGGGAGGGAGTTCCAGATCTCTGGTCCTAGGCCATTGAAGGCATAGCCTCCAATGGAAGCTTAGTTCAGGGTCAAATAGGATGCCAAGGTTGCAAACAGTCTGGTTCCACCTCACAGTGCCCAGGGAGAGAGATGGAGTCAGTGGCTTGGATACGGAGTTTGTGGCTGGGACTCAAGGCAATGAATTTGGTCTTTCCAATAGTTAGTTGGGAGGAAATAGTTAGTTTGCTCATTTCGACACTGGATGTCAGACCAGCAGCATGACATCAGAAGGTGATGGTGAGCTAGTACATGTGGAACCTGATGTGTTTTCGGATGATGTCGCCGAGGGGCAGCATGTAGATGAGAAATGAGGCAACCAAGAATGGATCCTTGGAGGACTCCAGAGGTAAAGATGTGGGAGTGGAAAGAAGCCATTGCAGGTGATTCTCTGGTTATGATTGGATTGTTAGGAATGGAACCAGGCAAGGGAAGTCCCACCTAGCTGCACAATGGAGGAGAGGGATTGGAGGAGGATGCTGTGGTCAACTGTCAAAGGTTGCAGACGGGTCGAGAAGGATGACAAAGGATATCATGGTCACAGTTATGCAGGACATCATTTGTGACATTGGCAAGGGCCATTTCAGTGCTGTGGCAGGGTTCAGACATGGAGTTGCGGGATACATGGGCATGGTTTTGGAGACAACAACAATTGAAGAACTTGAGAGGAAAGGGAGATTGGATGTGGTGTGGTAGTTTGCAAGGACAGAGTGGTCAAGGGTGGGTTTTTGAGGAGGAGGGTGGTGATGGCAGATTTGAATGGAAGGGGAGGGGCAGTACCTGAGGAGAAGAAACCATTAACAATACAGGTTGAACCTTCCTTATCCAGAACTCCTTTATCCGGAACCACCCCTCGTCCAGAACCATTCTCGGCCACGAGGTGGCACATGCGCAGAACTCTGCCATGAACAAATTAAAGTCGTTCCTCGCTGCCAACTCCCACAATCGCTGACCTGACCCCGTGCCCCAATGCCCTCCCCCCCCCCCCCACACACACACACACACACAATGATCTCTCTGCTGCATTCCCAGCCCCAAGCCAGACAGCTTCAATTTCCCTTGCTCAGTACCTGCACCATCCAATTTAATGTGACCACCCCTCATCCGGAAAAATCCCTATCCAGAACAGGCCAGGGTCCAAGGGTTCCAGATCAGCTAACATAGGGCCAGGAAGGAAAGTTGGGTGGTCAGCAGTTTGTAGGAATAGGGTCGAGGCCGTATTTGATTCCCTGCAGTACTTACCATTAATACTGCGCCGGCCAACAAAAGGTCATCCAGTCTAATCCCAATTACCAGCTCTAGGTCCGTAACCCTGCAGGTTGCAGCACTTTAAGTGCCCATCTCTTAAAAATGGTGAGGGTTTCTGCATCCATCACTCTTCCAGGCAGCATAGATACTATGACCCTTGCATACCTTGAATGAGAAATGCCAAGGAGCTTTTTTAGTGCCCTGTCCTCAGCCTGTCAGCACTAGAGATGCCTCTTACTGTACTGCTTTCTCTGGCTCCAGCACGAACCCATGTGCAGTGCCTTGCTTCTAGGGCAGGCGTAGGCAGTGTTAAGCCATTAGCTCACCTTGGATACTTCAATGACTCAAGTTTTATTCAAGTAGTATGATGAATAAAACTCTCTTCACACGGGTATATTATAAATAGCATAAAGATACACTAAAGGCAATTCCACAATCCAATGTTCCAGATGGAGCATGGGGTACAGTGTCATGGTAGTGTGACTTGACTATCATTTACCCATCTAAAACTGGATGGTGGTGGTTTTATTTTTAAAAGGTTTGTGAATGCACGTGAAATGGATCTATCAAACACATGTAGAAGAAATAGGTTGTCCTGTGATGCTGGGAATTTAGTTCCGATTAGCCCAATAAATTCATTCCCAAAAGTAGTGAAAAGTGGCAACTTGTAATATCTGTTTCCATTTGCACATTTGTTGCTCATCTGCCATGTTTGTGCAAGGACTTCAGCCTTCTACAAGTGGTGGAATGATCATTGGCTCACCTTGGCCATGTTTGTACAATATTAGCTTTTACACTTATTTGTAGCTTAGTTCTAGACCTTTTGAAACACTTCACATGTCTTCATCTCCCTGGGGCTTCGGCTTTATTTTTAATATGTAGATTCCACGATACTACAACTCATACTAAATGAGTGCAAAATCTGGAACTAGAAAGGAATAGTTACTGTAATATTCATACAATACTATTATAGTAAAATTAATAAATTACCAAACTTGGCAATTGCCAAGTCTGGGAGCCACGAAAAGATGTTCTACCTTGGCTGTACTTTTCTTCTTCCAAGATGCTCTCTGACAGAAGCTGTAACTTCCTGTAGTTAGGCCAAAAAAGGTACAGCCCATAAGACTGGTTACATCTGTCAATCAAATCATTGATTTCACTCTTCAAATGATTTATTCACAACTGTCTTTCAGTCTATGAAAGGAAAAAGAACCTCATGGCCACCGAGTGTTATTCTCGTAGCAAACAAAACATTCCATTTTATAGTAGCAATCTTGCAAAGTTATCTGTGTCCTTTTTGTCCTCACAACCATATATGCTGCATCCCATTGGAGCTATGAATTCCTTAATGTGCTAACTACACAGAATAGCAGAATGGTGTTGGTGTCATCCATCTACCTCTTCTTTCATTAGAGCTAATAGGACTACATAAAAACATAAATAGTTGCAGGAGTCGGCCATTTGGCCTCTCAAGCCTGCTCCGCCATTCAGTAAGATCATGGCTGATATGATCTTGGCCTCAACTCCACTTCCCTGCCCACTCCCCATAACTCTTGACTCCCCTATCATTCAAAAATCTGCCTATCTCTACCTTAAATATATTCAATGACCCAGCCTCAACAGCTCTCTGGGGTAGAGAATTACAAAGATTCACGACCCTCAGAAGAAATTCCTCCTCATCTCCGTTTTAAATGTGCGACCCCTTATTCTGAAACTATGCCCCCTAGTTCTAGATTCCCCCATGAGGGAAACATCCTCTCTGCATCTATCCTATCAAGTCCCCTCAACCACCTATGTTTCAATAAGATCACCTCTCATTCTTCTAAACTCCAATGAATATATGCCCAACCTGCTCAACCTTTCTTCATATGACAACCCCCTCATTTCAGGAATCAACCTTGTGAACCTTCTCTGAACTGTGTCTAGTGCAAGTATATCCTTCCTTAAATAAGGAGACCAAAACTGTATGTAGTATTCCAGGTGTAGTATGCCCTGTACAGTTGTAACAAGTTTTTCCTACTTTTATACTCCATCCCCCTTGCAGTAAACACCAATATTCCATTTGCCTTCCTAAATACTTGCTGTACCTGCATGCTAACTTTTTGTGTTTCATGTACAAAGACCCTAGATCCCTCTGTATTGTAGTCTCAATTTAAATAATTTGTGTTTTTATTCTTCCTGCCAAAGTTGATAACCTCATAGTTTCCCACATCTGCCAAATGTTTGCCCACTCACTTAGCCTGCCTATAGCCCATTGCAGAGTCTTTGTGTCCTCTTAACAATTTGCTTTCTCACTTATCTTTGTATCATAATTACAGTCTCTGTCACAGGTGGGACAGACAGTTGTTGAAGGAAAGGGTGGGTGGGAAGACTGGTTTGGCGCACACTTCTTCCACTGTCTGCGCTTGCTTTCTGCTTGTTCTCAGCGACGAGACTCGTGGTGCTCAGCGCCCTCCCAGATGCTCTTTAAGGGCCACAGCAAGCATTTACCAAGAAGGCAGCTCCTTCAAGATGGCCAAATGTGGTAGGACATAAATCTGCAAGTGGCCAAATAAAATAGATGAGAAAAAGATAGGGAGATTGTGGGCAGGATGGTGGAGTGGAGGTGTTGCTGCAAGAGTTAAATGCAATGAGGGGTGCCCCACAAGGACCTCTTCCTAGAGAAAGGAAACGGCAGCTATGGACAGGACCCTCAGGACCTTGGATCAGGTACAGAAGGTGGCACACTTCAAGGAGCTGCCAAGTTACAGATGGAGCCTTTCCTCAGGCAGATGGCTCAGGAACACATGTCACAAATTTCTTCAACTTCGAGATGTGTGCAGTTACTCAACATTGGTGCTCAATATTCAGGTGTAGGGTGGATGTCGGTGGAAAGGGTTGAAAGTAGTGACTGCCTTCTGAAATTTCAAATGCAGTGACAGCAAGTTGACTGCACTTTATAGATTGCACAATACACATTATATATTACACCATATACAGTACACAAAACACATGTTAAACATTATACCATACATATTATACATATAAAATCTCGCCGCCATGCTCCATCTCAGTCAACAAGCTCCCTGCTGGAGTGGAACTAAACTACAGAACCAGTGGGAACCTGTTCAACTTTCGCCATCTCTGGGCCAGCTCCAAGACCACCCCAACCTCTCGTCAAGCTGCAATACACAGACAACACCTGCGTCTGCGCACATACAAGGCTAAACTCCAGGACATAGTCGACGTATTTACTGAGGCGTACAAAACCATGGGCCTTACGCTAAACATCAGTTAGACAAAGGTCCTCCACCAGCCTGTCCTCACCGCACAGCACTGCCTCCCAGACATCAAGATCCATAGCGCAGCCCTGGACACCGTGGACCACTTCCCATATCTCGGGAGCCTCCTATCAACAGGAGCAGGCTTCGACGACGAGATCCAACACATGCGCCAGTGCAGCCTTTGGCCGCCTGAGGAAATGAGTATTTGAAGATCAGGCCCTCAAAACTGCCAACAAGCTCATGGTCCACAGGGCTGTAGTAATACCCGCCCTCCTGTATGGACCATGTACAGTAGACATCTCCCGTCGCTGGAGAAATATCACCAACGATGTCTCCGCAACATCTTACAAATCCTCCGGGAGGACAGGTGCATCAACATCAGTGTCTTCATCCAAGCCAACATCCCCAGCATTGAAGCACTGACCCACATTCGATCAGCTCTGCTGGGCAGGCCACATAGTTTGTGTAGTGTATGAATAAAGAGTCTGACCAGATACTGTGAGCTCAAAGTAAAGTGTGACAGTCTTTTATTGCAGGTCTCCAGAGTGCCTCTCCAACCTGTGAGGCCTCCTTAAGTACAGGTGCTCCCAAGGGATTGTGGGATCCCTTGGGACTCCAGGGGATGAGCCCTCTGGTGATTAAACAAGTTATTTACAGGTTTACATATATAACAACACTGCCCCCCCCCCCCCAAAGTTAATAGTGTAACTATTTACACGGTGAGTCGATCCGGGGCCTTTCTTATCCTGGTTGATCGTTTCGGTGCAAATGCTGGTTTTGGTGAGTCGTTTGGGCCCTCACTGGGCTGCTGTGCAACTGGCCTTACTGAGCTGCCTGGTGTGGTGAGTCCTGCTGGACTGCTGCGGGTGATGGGTTCTGCTTCGTGGTCAACCGCTGTGTCGGTTGCCACTGGTGTGGTGTTGGGTCAAAAAAGGTAAGATCTAATATGGATTGCTCTGGAATCTGAGTTTGGTTTGGTCCAAGTGTTTCTTGAAGATGAGTCCATTTGAAAGTTTGACCCGAAACATCCTACTCCCCTCTTTGGCCATGACAGTGCCGGGAAGCCTCTTGGGACCTTGTCCATAGTTCAACACAAATACAGGATCATTAATCACAATTTCGCGTGACACATTTGTGCTATCATGATATGTACTTTGTTGAAGCTGCCTGCTCTCTACCTGTTCGTGTAGATCAGGGTGGACAAACGAGAGCCTTGCCCTAAATGACCTTTTCATGAGCAGTTCAGCGGGTGGAATCCTAGTGAGCGAGTGGGGTCTCGTGCAGTAACTAAGCAGGACTCGGGATAGGCGAGTCTGTAGTGAGCCTTGCTTGATGGTTTGCACTGCTCTCTCTGCCTGACCATTGGATGCTGGTTTGAATGGGGCAGATGTGACATGTCCTTTGTGGGTCATGAACTCTTTGAACTCGGTACTGGTGAAACAGTCACTCACAAGGACATCAGGCAGGCCGTGCGTGGAAAACATGGCCCTCAGGCTTTCAGTGGTGGCAGCGGGCGTGCTTGCTGACATTATCTCACATTCAATCCATTTGGCGTATGCATCTACAACCACTAGGAACATTTTTCCCAAGAACGGGCCTGCATAGTCGACATGGACCCTAGACCACGGTTTGGAGGGCCAAGACCATAAACTTAGTGGCACCTCCCTGGGTGCATTGCTTAACTGTGAACATGTTTTACATTTGTGCACGCAGGATAAGTCCGCATTGATACCGGGCCACGACACATGGGATCTGGCTATCGCTTTCATCATTACAATGCCTGGGTGGGTACTGTGGAGATCACTAATGAAAGTGTCCCTGCCCTTTTTTGGTACCACTACCCAATTGCCCCACAGAAGGCAGCCTGCCTGTATAGACATTTTATCTTTGCGCCGCTGGTACAGCTTTATTTCTTCCTGCATTTCTAATGGGACACTGGACCAGCTGTGAAGCGTACAGTTTTTTTTACTAAGGACAGTAAGGGGTCCTGGCTCGTCCAGGTTCTAATCTGTCGGGCGGTAACTCTCTCATGCTTCCATTACCATAACTAAATCTGCGGGTTGTGCCATTTCCACACCCCGTGTTGGGCAATGGCAGCCTACTGAGAGCATTGGCACAGTTTTCAGTGCCTGGCCTGTGGGGGATGGCGTAGTTGTATGCAGACAATGTGAGCGCCCATCTCTGGATGCGGGCCGATGTACTCGTATTTATCCCCTTACTTTCAGAAAAGAGGGATATCAGTGGCTTATGATCAGTTTCCAATTCAAATTTGAGCCCAAACAGATATTGATGCATTTTCTTTACCCCATAAACACACGCTAACGCTTCTTTTTCAATCATGCTGTAGGCTCGCTCAGCCTTTAGACAGACTTCTGGATGCATAAGCAACCGGTTGCAATTTCCCAGATTCATTAGCTTGTTGCAATACACACCCGACACCGTATGACAACGCATCACATGCTAGTACCAAACGCTTACACGGATCATACAACACGAGCAATTAGTTTGAGCATAACAGTTTTCTAGCTTTTACAAAGACATTTTCTTGGCTTTTACTCCATACCCATTCATCTCCTTTACGCAGTAAGACATGCAGTGGTTCTAACAGTGTGCTGAGACCCGGTAAGAAGTTACCAAAGTAGTTCAGGAGTCCTAGAAATGACTGCAGCTCCCTCACGTTCTGTGGTCTCCGTGCATTCTCGATTGCCTCCCGTCTTCGAATTGGTGGGCCTGATGCCTTCCGCTGCAAGTCTTCTCCCCAGGGACTCCACTTCAGATGCCAGGAAAACGCACTTCGAGCGTTTTAACCTGAGCCCCACGTGATTGAGCCGATTAAGAACCTCCTCCAGGGTCTGCAGATGCTCGACGGTGTCCCAACCTGTAACCGAGATGTCGTCCTGGAAGACCACGGTGCGCGGGACCGACTTCAGTAAGCTTTCCATGTTTCTCTGGAATATCGCCGTGGCTGATCAAATCCCAAACAAACATCTGTTGTAAATGAAGAGACCTTTGTGCCTGTTGATGCAGGTGAGGCCCTTCGATGATTACTCCAGCTCCTGCTTCATGTAGGCCGAGGTCAAGTCCAGCTTCGTGAACATCTTTCCTCCCATCAGCATCGCAAAATAGGTCGTCTGTCTTTGGTAGTGGGTATTGACTCTGCAGGGAGAAACGATTGATAGTTACTTTGTAATCACCACAGATTTTGACGGTGCCATCTCCCTTGAGAACTGGAACAATCGGACTGGCCCACTCGTTGAATTCGATCGGCGAAATGATGCCCTCTTGTTGCAGCTGGTCCAGCTCGATTTCCACCCTCTCTCTCACCACGTACCATACTGCTCTTCTCTTGTGATGGATAGGTCGCGCCCCCAGAATTAGATGGATCTGCACTTTTGTTCCTTGGAACTTCCCGATGCCTGGTTCGAACAGCGAGGGGAACTTGTTTAGGACCTGGGCACACGAAGTGTCGTCAGCGGACGAGAGCGCTCGGACGTTGTCCCAGTTCCAGCCTTTCTGCACCACATTTGCTCATAATGGAGCTGGACACGGGTGCGAGCCAGTCCATTGACACCGCGAGTCCATTTAATTCAACGTTCAGCATTATCGGGGGACACTTTGTGATAAATGTGTGCACCCCATATACCTCTGCCTCCTCGGTCTGAGGCTCTGGTTCATCGTGATCCGCCGTGGATCTGTCTTCCTCTGCAACATGGTGGTTAACAGGATTAGCAGGGTTTGCAGCTCGCCTCCACATACGTTGGAGGTGACCTATTATTCCACAGCCCTTGCAAACGTATCCTTTGAATCGGCATGAATGGAAACAATCATCCCCGCAGCACCAACAAGGTGTTAATGGCCTAGCATTCATCACCCTTGATGGTGAACTCTCAGACATCTGCGGATGTGCAGCTGCAGGCATGTGCGGCCTGCCCTGTACGTTATGATTTGAAAACAACATTACTTTGTTCACAGTACTTGCAGCAGCACTTTTGTGCTGAGAGATTTGCTTGGTATTGGCACTGGTGGCGATGAACACTTGGGCTATCACTATGGCTTTACTCAAGGTTGGGATCTCTACAGACAAAAGTTTGCAAAGTATTACTTGATGGCCAATGCCAAGTACAAAGAAGTCCCTGAGCATGTGCTCAAAATGTCCTTCAAATTCGCAATGTCCTGCTCAGCGACATAGTTTGCCACTTCCTGGCCTTCAGACCTCTTGTACGTGTAGAACCGGTACCTCGCAATCAGAACGCTTTCCTTCGGGTTGAGTTGCTCCCGGATCAGTTTGCACAAATCATCATACAATCTCTCTGTGGGTCTCGCTGGAGCAAGCAGATTTTTCATGCGGCCATATGTTGGTGCCCCACAAATGGTGAGGAGGATCGCCTTTCGTTTGGCAGCGTTCGCTTCTCCTTCCAGCTCATTGGCCACGAAGTATTGGTCGAGTCGCTCCACGAAGGTTTCCCAATCATCTCCCTCCGAAAATGTCTCCAGGATGCCCACTGTTCTCTGCATCGTTGCGGTGGGATTGATATCTGTATCTCGTCACCAGTTGTAGTGTATGAATAAAGAGTCTGATCAGATAAAGTGAGCTCAAAGTAAAGTGTGACCTTAGTCTTTTATTGCAGGTCTCCAGTGTGCCTCTCCAGCCTGTGAGGCCTCCTTAAGTACAGATGCTCCCAAGGGATTGTGGGATCCCTTGGGACTCCAGGGGATGAGCCCTCTGGTGGTTAAACAAGATATTTATAGGTTTACATATATAACAGTTCGCATGTCAGACATCCAAAGCAAGTGCTCTACCCGGAGCTCCTTCACGGTAAATGAGCCAAAGGTCGGCAGTGGAACGTTACAAAGACACCCTCATAGACTCCCTGATAAAGTGCAACATTCCCACTGACACCTGGAAGTCCTTGGCCCAAGACCGCCCTAAGTGGAGGAAGTGCAGCAGGGAGGGTGCTGAGCACCTCGAGTCTCAATGCCAAGAGCATGCAGAAATCAAGCGTAGGCAGTGGAAAGAGCGTGTGGCAAACCAGTCCCACCCACCCCTTCCCTCAACGACTATCTGTCCCACCTGTGACAGAGTCTGTGACTCTCGTATTGGAATGTTCAGCCACCAAAGAACTCACTTCAGGAGTGGAAGGAAGTCTTCCCCGATTCAAAGGGACTGCCTATGATGATGATGATGATGACATATAAAATACACATGCATATAAAATACACATTACACCATACACATTGTACATTGAACATTAATCTATATACACTGTACATCATACATTACATGTTACACAACACACATGTACAAGACACATTGTACAAACAATGACGGACAGGTAAAGATCCTCTGGTACATCCAACCTGTCCCACGCAATTGCAATACCTTATTTATCACAATATATACACTCCACTCCTCCTGAGACCATGTGATATCCTGGAATACCCATTAGCCAACACACATTACACAATACACACTATACAACACACACTGCGTTAACAGGTTTACTATCTGTACAGTGTGGCTTTAGTTTTGCGCTAATGTTAAATCTGTGTAGTATAAATCAGGCTGGAAATGAACGTGCAATGTGTTACAGGATTTGTGCATTTTTTGTGTAATAATGTGTAACACATATTGTGTTTTTTGTAATGTGCAATGTGTACATGTATCAGGTGACATGTATTGTGTAAGTATACGTTAATGTTCATGTGTAAATTGCATACTGTAACATGTATTGTATAAAGTGACTTTTATATTTTGTATTGTGTAACGTGTAACACGTAGTGCAATGTGTAACGCATAGTATAATGTGTTATGTAAAGTGTCATGCACATTGTGTTAAATATAACTTACATAGCAAATTAAGGGTATTGTGTAGCATGTAACGTGCAGTGTGTTAAGGATATCATGTAATGTGTTATATGGATAGCATGCTGGCTACAAAACAGAAAACAGAGTGGGGTTTAAGGGTATTGACTCAGACTGGCAAAAGGTGGGGAAGGTGCTCCACAGGGATTGGTGCTGGGACCACTGTTTACAATTTACATTAATGATTTGGGCTCGGGAATCAGAAGTACTATTTCAAAATTTGTGGCTGATACCAAATTGAGTGGGGGTGGTGTAGCAACATACAGGAAGACATTCATAAATTTGCAGAATGAGCGTGTAATTGTTAAATGAACTTCAATATCAATAAGGGTGAGGTGGTGCACTTTGGTAGGAAGAATAAGGATGCCCCATACTTCTTGGATAATAAGAGTCAGAATGGGGAAGACCAGCAAAGGGATCCTTATTAGTCGGGAAATTGTGTTGGGGAAATTGATGGGATTGAAGGCCGATAAATCCCCAGGGCCTGATGGACTGCATCCCAGAGTACTTAAGGAGGTGGCCTTGGAAATAGTGGATGCATTGACAGTCATTTTCCAACATTCCATTGACTCTGGATCAGTTCCTATGGAGTGGAGGGTAGCCAATGTAACCCCACTTTTTAAAAAAGGAGGGAGAGAGAAAACAGGGAATTATAGACCGGTCAGCCTGACCTCAGTAGTGGGTAAAATGATGGAATCAATTATTAAGGATGTCATAGCAGTGCATTTGGAAAGAGGTAATATGATAGGTCCAAGTCAGCATGGATTTGTGAAAGGGAAATCATGCTTGACAAATCTTCTGGAATTTTTTGAGGATGTTTCCAGTAGAGTGGACAAGGGAGAACCAGTTGATGTGGTATATTTGGACTTTCAGAAGGCTTTCGACAAGGTCCCACACAAGAGATTAATGTGCAAAGTTAAAGCACATGGGATTGGGGGTAGTGTGCTGACATGGATTGAGAACTGGTTGTCAGACAGGAAGCAAAGAGTAGGAGTAAATGGGTACTTTTCAGAATGGCAGGCAGTGACTAGTGGGGTACCGCAAGGTTCTGTGCTGGGGCCCCAGCTGTTTGCACTGTACATTAATGATTTAGACGAGGGGATTAAATGTAGTATCTCCAAATTTGCGGATGACACTAAGTTGGGTGGCAGTGTGAGCTGCGAGGAGGATGCTATGAGGCTGCAGAGCGACTTGGATAGGTTAGGTGAGTGGGCAAATGCATGGCAGATCAAGTATAATGTGGATAAATGTGAGGTTATCCACTTTGGTGGTTAAAAACAGAGAGACAGACTATTATCTGAATGGTGACAGATTAGGAAAAGGGGAGGTGCAAAGAGACCTGGGTGTCATGGTACATCAGTCATTGAAGGTTGGCATGCAGGTACAGCAGGCGGTTAAGAAAGCAAATGGCATGTTGGCCTTCATAGCGAGGGGATTTGAGTACGGGGCAGGGAGGTGTTGCTACAATTGTACAGGGCCTTGGTGAGGCCACACCTGGAGTATTGTGTACAGTTTTGGTCTCCTAACCTGAGGAAGGACATTCTTGCTATTGAGGGAGTGCAGCGAAGGTTCACCAGACTGATTCCCGGGATGGCGGGACTGACCTATCAAGAAAGACTGGATCAACAGGGCTTGTATTCACTGGAGTTCAGAAGAATGAGAGGGGACCTCATAGAAACGTTTAAAATTCTGACGGGGTTAGACAGGTTAGATGCAGGAAGAATGTTCCCAATGTTGGGGAAGTCCAGAACCAGGGGACACAGTCTAAGGATAAGGGGGAAGCCATTTAGGACCGAGATGAGGAGGAATTTCTTCACCCAGAGAGTGGTGAACCTGTGGAATTCTCTACCACAGAAAGTTGTTGAGGCCAATTCACTAAATATATTCAAAAAGGAGTTCGATGAAGTCCTTACTAATAGGGGAATCAAGGGGTATGGTGAGAAAGCAGGAATGGGGTACTGAAGTTGCATGTTCAGCTATGAACTCATTGAATGGTGGTGCAGGCTAGAAGGGTCGAATGGCCTACTCCTGCACATATTTTCTATGTTTCTATGTTTCTATGATCTGGAGGTATAAATAAACAAATCACTAAATGTAGTAATGCAAGTAAATAGGCTATAAAAACAGCAAACCATGTGCTGGGGTTCATTTCTAGAGGGATAGAATTGAAAAGCAGAGAAGTTATGATAAACTTGTAAACAACCTTGACCATGTGGCGTACTTGGAGTGAATACTTCTGGTCTCTGTTATGTATTTAACCCCTTGTAACCTGCATTACACCTGACCACCAGAGGACCTACCTGTTGAAGTCTCAAGGGATCCCAGCATCCCTTGGGAGCACAGTCGAAAAGCAGGCCACCCACGAGGTACCTGCACTCTGGAACCTTAATAAAGGAGCTAAGGTCACACTTGCTCATTACACATAGTACTCAGTCTGACCATTTTATTATGAGCATAACAATTGGCGACGAGGTAACGAACAACCGTGCAAAAATGCAAAGAACAGTCGGCATCCTGGAGAAGTTCTCGGAGGGAGACGATTGGGAAGGCATCTGAAAAGCTGGTTTTCAGCATGCAATGCGTATGCGCTGAAAACCGGCTTTTCCGATTTGTCAAGTTTCTGGCTTGACAGATCATCCGCAGATCGAGAGCGAGGACACTTGCAGGGCAAGATTTCCGATATTTACGAATATCTTGCCCTGCAAATGTCCTTTAAAATCTTGCGCCTGTAAAAGCAGGCGTATAGCCTACTTTTACAGGCGCGTGTTTAAAAATACACACACACATTAAAAATAAAGTTATTAAAAACACTTTTTTTTAAAAACCCTCCCCACTACGGTAAGTTTATTTTAAGGCTTAATTTTAAAAACTTTTTTAAAAGTCAGCAAACTATTTTTTATATAACAACTTTAATTTAAATGAATGTTAAATGTGTACTTTATTTTTTTATTGTGTTTTGGGTGTTTGGTGGGGGGGTGGGTTCTCATTCATAGTAACGGAACTCCTATTGCTACGAATGAGAAATTATACAGTACCTGATTGGCTGCTCTCCCCAGATCCCAGCCTGTGCATGTGCCCACGTGCACGTGCTGTGCGCGCAGTCACCAGAAGCCTCAGGCTCGGAAGTTTGGACGGACACAGCAGCAGCAGGTAAGTGCTCATCTTTTTTCTGTTTTTAGGTCGTTTGCCCGCGGGAAGAGATCAACCGGAATTTCAGGGCTATTAATGACGATATTTGTGTGGAGCAGGCCCCTTCAGTGTAGCTCCAGGGGAGGCCATATTTCTGTGGAACAGGTGCCCTCGGTGTGTTCGTAGCTCCAGGGAAGACCATGCTTCAATTGGTTAATCTAAAAATCCAACATTGGAAACTGAACTTCATCTGTCCTATTTTTATTCCTCAAAATTACCAGTTAGCCTCCTCCCTCCAAAGTGAACTGTTCAGTTTAAAATTGATGCTTGCCTTGTTCCATATTGCTAGCTGTAATTTTGGAGGTTCCTCCAAATGACCATTTAGACAATGAGTATTGCTTGGCTATTATTTGATGCAGAACAAATTCTGCCCTCATATGCAGCTCCCACATTCACACTGCTCATCCTGGGTCACTGGATAGGGATATGCAGCAGGAACGATGGCTGGTTTTCATTCTCAACACCTCCTCCCTCTCCAGCTCTGCGATGTAAGGGCAAATTGAATCATCCCTTTCTGTTACTCCAGCTAACTGACTGGAGACTGGATATTGAACCTGGGATCTTCTGGGGTTTTTTTTAACCTACGAAAGAGCTAATTAAAAAGGAAAAGTCAATTGTGTGGTGATATATCTATACTTCTAAATACCAGCTCCCACTTGTGCCTCTTGCATTTTGCTGTGTATTCTCATCACATAAAGATAGTGGATTGAAATTAAATGGGTGAAGATGTACTTTAAAAAAAAAAGCCTCCAGATTTAGACGAGGGGATTAAATGCAGTATCTCCAAATTTGCGGATGATACTAAGTTGGGTGGCAGTGTGAGCTGCGAGGAGGATGCTATTAGGCTGCAGAGTGACTTGGATAGGTTAGGTGAGTGGGCAAATGCATGGCAGATGAAGTATAATGTGGATAAATGTGAGGTTATCCACTTTGGTGGTAAAAACAGAGAGACAGACTATTATCTGAATGGTGACAGATTAGGAAAAGGGAAGGTGCAACGAGACCTGGGTGTCATGGTACATCAGTCATTGAAGGTTGGCATGCAGGTACAGCAGGCGGTTAAGAAAGCAAATGGCATGTTGGCCTTCATAGCGAGGGGATTTGAATACAGGGGCAGGGAGGTGTTGCTACAGTTGTACAGGGCCTTGGTGAGGCCACACCTGGAGTATTGTGTACAGTTTTGGTCTCCTAACTTGAGGAAGGACATTCTTGCTATTGAGGGAGTGCAGCGAAGGTTCACCAGACTGATTCCCGGGATGGCGGGACTGACCTATCAAGAAAGATTGGATCAATTGGGCTTGTATTCACTGGAGTTCAGAAGAATGAGAGGGGACCTCATAGAAACGTTTAAAATTCTGACGGGTTTAGACAGGTTAGATGCAGAAAGAATGTTCCCAATGTTGGGGAAGTCCATAACCAGGGGTCACAGTCTGAGGATAAGGGGTAAGCCATTTAGGACCGAGATGAGGAGAAACTTCTTCACCCAGAGAGTGGTGAACCTGTGGAATTCTCTACCACAGAAAGTAGTTGAGGCCAATTCACTAAATATATTCAAAAGGGAGTTAGATGAAGTCCTTACTACTCGGGGGATCAAGGGTTATGGCGAGAAAGCAGGAAGGGGGTACTGAAGTTTCATGTTCAGCCATGAACTCATTGAATGGCGGTGCAGGCTAGAAGGGCTGAATGGCCTGCTCCTGCACCTATTTTCTATGTTTCTATGTAGGTTTTCACATAATTAAGTGGAGGAGCGGGTGTAATGGACGAGATAGTAATAGATAGAGAAGACATACTAAAAAGATCACTATTATTAATGTTTGCCAAGTTTGAAGGTCACATTGTCCAGAATGCATCCTAGGTTGCTGAAAGAAGCGAAGGTAGAAATAGCGGAGTATTGGTCACAATCTTTAATCCTCATTGGATCCAGGAGTAGTGCCGGAGGACTGGAGAGTTGCTAATGTTATACCATGATTCAACAAAGGAAAGAGGAAACCAGGGGCTAGATTTTCCACGTTTTTTGCATTCATAACAACCACTTAACGTCCATTTTACTGCTGAAATGACATATAACGACGAGATATCGCCATTTAGCCACAAAATGTAAACTGACGACCATTTTTCCGACACTTATTGCTGAGCATTACTTTCCCCATGTGTGTAACGCCAGGAAAAAATAATACGGTCCAGCCAATTTGTTGGGGTGGAATCTTCAGAATGGGCGAAACCAATGCCCATAATATCGGCCAGCGTTACTTTCCGCACATAATTAACGCCAAGATTCAATAATACCGCCGGCCCACTTTATTTTGTCGTAAAGATCACATTTGCTGAAACTAACACCCAGGAGATCAGCCAGCGTCACTTTCACCACCTCGCACACATCTTGCCCACAATATCGCTCGCCCCCAAAAAAAGTAGAACTGTTCTGAACGAATCACAGTGATATGGACGCCATGTTCTAAATCACATGTCATATCATTTAAAAGGCTGCTCTGCTTTAACCTCGGGGGAGTTTCAAATGTACTCTAGAGATCTTTGGAGGTGATGTGAACATCTTTATCGTATTGTGGATGATTGGAACTTAATACGTGTCTTCATCAGACATTCATACTTTGTGACAAATCGATGGAAAACAGATAGCTATTGGAATGGGGCCAGTCCTTTCTCACCCTCTCTGATGATCAATTACATGCTGCAGACTCGAGATGGCAGAAGGTACACTCCACAGCATTATGTGCCCAATGTAAGACATGCCATACTGATGAGGAGGACCAGACGTTACACCCACCGCAAGTACAGAGAGAAGCAGTCTTACCTCAACTTGCCTGACACCACCTGCCTTCGGAGACTGCGCTTCAACAAGGGAGGTTTTCACTGAGGTATGCCAGCACATAAGGGGAGATCTGCAGCCAGCCAGCACCATCAGTACTGCACTGTCCATCGAGGTCAAAGTCACCGCGGCACTGTCATTCTATGCTTCGGGTTCTTTTCAGGCCTCAGCTGGCGACATTTGCGGTCTGTCTCAGCATATTGCTGCATTAGACAGGTCACTGAAGCCCTGTATACATGTAGGATGGACTTTATCAGCTTCCCTATGACCAGGGAGGCTCAGACATAGAAAATAGGTGCAGGAGTAGGCCATTCGGCCCTTCGAGCCTGCACCACCATTCAATAAGATCATCCACCTCAGTACCACCTTCCTGCCTTCTCTCCATACTCCTCGATCCCTTTAGCCGTAAGGGCCATATCTAACTCCCTCTTGAATATATCTAATGAACTGGCATCAACAACTCTCTGCGGAAGAGAATTCCACAGGTTAACAACTCTCTGAGTGAAGAAGTTTCTCCTCATCTCAGTCCTAAATGGCTTACCCCTAATCCTTAGACTATGTCCCCTGGTTCTGGACTTCCCCAATATCGGGAACATTCTTCCTGCATCTAGACTGAGAGGGCTTGAGGATTCGACCAAATTGCTAACTTCCCCAAGATGCAGGGAACAATAGACTGTACGCACATCGCGATGCAGGCACCTTTTCAAGATGAAGAGGTTTCCAGGAACCACAAGGAATTCCACTCCCTGAATGTGAAACTCTTTGTCGACCACCAGCAAATTATTATGGCAATGAATGCTAAATTTCTGGGCTGCATCCATGATGCTCACATCCTGCGTGAGAGCACTATATTTGACTTGTTTAACAATCAGCTACAAGGTCAATGCTTGGTGACAAAGGATATGGCTTCGCCACCTGGCTGATGACTTCCCTGTGTGACACCCACACCGAAGCTGAGAAGCGATACAACAAGAGCCACAGAGCCACTCTCAATATCGTGGAGAAAACTATTGGAGTGCTTAAGCAGCGCTTTAAATGCCTGGACCACTCGGGAGGCGAGCTCCAATACCACCCTGAGCAAGTAGCTCAAATCGTGGTGATGTGCTTCAGGCTGCACAACTTGGCTATCAGGAGGGGACAAGAATTGCCAGAAGAGTCTGACAGTCCACCATGGCAGAGAGAGGAAGAGGAGGACGAGGAGTTGGATGCTGACATCAGCCCAGACAATCAGGCTGATGCTGAAGCCATGCCCCCACCCCCCTGTAGACCGCGTGAAAGGGCTTGTGGTGGTATGATAGCTGCAAGAGCCTTACATCAGGAGCTCATCAATGAGCGCTTTGCCTGAAAACGTTGGTGATATTTACAAGGCTAACATACTGCTGGGTGTGCAGGTCATAGAAACATAGAAATTAGGTGCAGGAGCAGGCCATTCAGCACTTCGGACCTGCACCGCCATTCAATAAGATCATGGCTGATCATTCAACCTCAGTACCTCTTTCCTGCTTTCTCTCCATGCTCCTTAATGCCTTTGGCCGTAAGGGCCATATCTAAATCCCTTTTGAATATATCTAACAAACTGGCTTCAACAACTTTCTGCAGTAGAGAATTCCACAGGTTAACCACTCTCTGGGTGAAGAAGTTTCTCCTCATCTCGGTCCTAAATGGCTTACCCCTTATTCTTAGACTGTGACCCCTGGTTCTAGAATTCCCCATCAACGGGAACATTCTTCCTGCCTCTAAACCTGTCCAATCCCATCAGAATGTTATATGTTTCTGCGAGATCCCTCTCATTCTTCGAAACTCCAGTGGATACAAGCCCAGTTGATCCAGTCTCTCCTCATATGTCAGTCCTGCCATCCCGGGAATCAATCTGGTGAACCTTCGCTGTACTCCCTCAATAGCAAGAACGTCCTTCCTCAGATTAGGAGACCAAAACTGAACACAATATTCCAGGTGTGGCCTCATCAAGGCTCTGTACAACTGCAATAAGACCTCCCTGCTCCGATACTCAAATCTTCTAGCTATGAAGGCCAACATGCCATTTGCCTTTTTCACCGCCTGCTGTACCTGCATGCCAAACTTCAATGACTGATGTACCATGACACCCAGGTCTCGTTGCACCTCCCTTTTTCCTAATCTGTCACCATTCAGATAATATTCTGCCTTCCGGTTTTTGCTACCAAAGTGGATAATCTCACATTTATCCACATTATACTGCACCTGCCATGCATTTGCCCACTCACCTAACCTGTCCAAGTCACCCTGCAGCCTCTTGGCATCCTCCTCACAGCTCATACCGCCACCCAGCTTAGTGTCATCTGCAAACTTGGAGATATTACATTCAATTCCTTCATCTAAATCATTGATGTATATTGTAAATAGCTGGGGTCCCAGCACTGAACCCTGCGGCACCCCACTGGTCACTGCCTGCCATTCTGAAAAGGACCCGTTTATCCCGACTCTCTGCTTCCTGTCTGCCAACCAGTTCTCTATCCACGTCAATTACCTCCAATACCATGTGCTTTAATTTTGTACACTAATCTCTTGTGTGGGACCTTGTCAAAAGCCTTTTGAAAGTCCAAATACGTCACCTCCACTGGTTCTCCCTTGTCCACTCTACATCCTCAAAAAATTCGAGGAGATTTGTCAAGCATGATTTCCCTTTCATACATCCATGCTGACTTGGACCGATCCTGTCACTGCTTTCCAAATGCGCTGTTATTTCATCATTAATAATTGATTCCAACATTTTCCCCACCACCGATGTCAGACTAACAGGTCTCTCTCCCTCCTTTTTTTAAAAAAGTAATGTTACATTAGCTACACTCCAGTCCATAGGAACTGATCCAGAGTCAATAGAATGTTGGAAAATGACCACCAATGCATCCATTATTTCTAGGGCCACTTCCTTGAGTACTCTGTGATGCAGACTATCAGGCCCTGGGGATTTATCGGCATTCAATCCCATCAATTTCCTGAACACAATTTCCTGACTAATAAGGATTTCCTTCAGTTCCTCCTTTTCGCTAGACCCTCGGTCCCCTAGTATTTCCGGAAGGTTATTTGTGTCTTCCTTAGTGAACACAGATCCAAAGTATTTGTTCAATTGGTTTGCCATTTCTTTGTTCCCCATTATAAATTCACCTGATTCTGACTGCAAGGGACCTACCTTGGTCTTCACTAATGTTTTTCTCTTCACATATCTATAGAAGCTTTTGCAGTCAGTTTTTATGTTCCCTGCAAGCTTCCTCTCATACTCTATTTTCCCCCTCCTAATTAAACCCTTTGTCCTCCTCTGCTAAATTCTAAATTTCTCCCAGTCCTCAGGTTTGCTGCTTTTTCTGGCCAATTTCTATGCCTCTTCCTTGGATTTAACACTATCCCTAATTTCCCTTGTTCACCACGATTGAGCTACCTTCCCCGTTTTATTTTTACTCCAGACAGGGATGTACAGTTATTGAAGTTCATCCATGTAATCTATAAATGTCTGCCATTGCCTATCCACTATCAATCCTTTAAGTATCATTTGCCACTCTATCCTAGCCAATTCACGTCTCATACCATTGAAGTTACCTTTCCTTAATTTCAGGACCCTAGTCTCTGAATTAACACTGTCACTCTCCATCTTAATAAAGAATTCTACCATATTATGGTCACTCTTCCCCAAGGGGCCTCACACAACAAGATTGCTAATTAGTCCTCTCTCATTACACAACACCCAGTCTAGGATGGCCAGCCCTCTAGTTGGTTCCTTGACATATTGGTCAAGAAAGCCATCCCTAATACACTCCAGGAAATCCTCCTCCACCGCATTGCTAGCAGCTTGGTTAGCCCAACCTATATGTAGATAAAAGTCGCCCATGATAACTGCTGTACCTTTATTGCACGCATCCCTAATTCCTGTTTGATGCCATCCCTGACCTCACTACTACTGTTTGGTGGTCTGTACACAACTCCCACTAGTGTTTTCTGCCCCTTTGGTATTCCGTAGCTCTACCCATACAGATTCCACATCATCCAAGCTAATGATCTTTCTTACTATTGCGTTAATTTCCTCTTTATCCAGCAATGCTACCCCACCTCCTTTTCCTTTCTGTCTATTCTTCCTGAATGTTGAATACCCCTGGATGTTGAGTTCCCAACCTTGGTCACCCTGGAGTCATGTCTCCGTAATCCCAATTATATCATAATCGTTAATAGCTGCCTGCATAGTTAATTCGTCCACCTTATTTTGAATACTCCTCGCATTGAGGCACAGAGCCTTCAGGCTTGTCTGTTTAGCACTCTTTGTCCCTTTAGAATTTTGCTGTAATGTGGTCCTTTTTGCTTTTTGCCTTGGGTTTCTCTGCCCTCCACTTTTACTATTCTCCTTTCTATCTTTTGCTTCTGCCCCCAATTTATTTCCCTCTGTCTCCCTGCATAGGTTCCCATCCCCCTGCCATATTAGTTTAAACCCTCCCCAACAGCACTAGCAAAACTCCCCCTATGACATTGGTTCTGGTCCTGCCAAGGGGCAGACCGTCCGGTTTGTACTGGTCCCACCTCCCCCAGAACCGGTTCCAATGTCCCAGGATTTTGAATCCCTCCATCTTGCACCACTCCTCAAGCCACGTATTCATCTTAGCTATCCTGCGATTCCTACTCTGACTAGCACGTGGCATTGGTAGCAATCCTGAGATTACTACCTTTGAGGTCCGACCTTTAAATTTAACTCCTAGCTCCCTAAATTCAGCTTGTACCTATATCGTTGGTACCTATATGCACCACGACAACTGGCTGTTCACCCTTCCGCTCCAGAATGCCCTGCAGCCGCTCTGAGACATCCTTGACCCTTGCACCAGGGAGGCAACATACCATCCTGGAGTCTCGGTTGCGGCCGCAGAAATGCCTATCTAACCCCCTTACAATAGAATCCCCCATCACTATAGCTCTCGCACTCTTTTTCCTGCCCTCCTGTGCAGCAGAGCCACCCACGGTGCCATGAACTTGGCTGCTGCTGCCTGCACCTGGTGAGCCATCTCCCCTAACAATATCCAAAGCGGTATATCTTTTGGAGGGAGATGACCGCAGGGGACTCCTGCATTGCCTTCCTACTTCTGCTCTGCATGGTGGTCACCCATCCCCTATCTGCCTTTGTAACCTTTACCTGCGGTGTGACCAACTCACTGAACGTGCTATCTATGACATCCTCAGCATCGAGCATGCTCCAGAGTGAATCCATCTACAGCTCCAGTACCATCATGTGGTCTAACAGGAGCTGCAGCTGGATACACTTCCTGCACACATAGTCGTCAGGGACACTGGAAACGTCCCTGATTTCCCACATGGCACAGGAGGAACAAGGCACGGGTCTGGGCTCTCCTGCCATGATTTAACCCTCAAAATAACCTAATGTGGCAACAATGCCAATGGTTCCTTACTACTCACCAATCAGCCAGCCAATCACTTACCCTCTTGGCTGTGACCTCACACCTCGTTTTTTTTTTCCTCCCAGGTCGGGGAGTCAGCACTGGTGGAGAAAACAAGAAAAAGCAACACCTCCCACTCCCACTTGCCCAAACTCTCCCACTTACCAAACTCTTACCTTTGCACTCTGACCTGCCGCTGCACTCATCATACATCAATGGTGGGCATCACCTTGGTGACAGTTAAAGTTTAAGTTGCTTGAAGTTAAGTGTAATTATACCCTTTGATGTTAGGGAATCACCAGTGTGTCACGGTGCAGCTATCTGAGCCAATATGTAACAAGATTTTGTTAAATAAAAAAACGTTTAAGCCGAACATTTATCTGAAAGCATAAGCATTTCTGTAAAAACCAACCTTCCCCTGCACCCCCCCCCCCACTTCTCCTCCCCACCTCTACCCCTTCTCCTTCTCCTCCTGACTCCAAGACCCCTGGCCGAGGAGCTCCTCAGGTAATGCTTCATTGGGCGGGGGTGGGGAGGCGGGGGGTGACGGCCGAACCGCTGCTTGGACGGATACGGAGTGGACGGTCCCGAGGTGGGAACGTACTCCAAGCCAGAAGCAAGATGTTGCTCCTGGCTCTCATGTGTGGTTGGCAATGGGGGGTGTGGCACCTTGGGGTGCAGTGCTGTGCTCCGGGACCACTGGGAGCTCCAGGGCCTCCACCATCCCTTCCAGGTTATATACTATTTGCTGGACAAAAACTCTGTGGCAACTATGTTCTTGGTGCTTAGTAGGCTTTTTGCTGTTGGTGAATCTCCCTCATGCCTCCCACAACAGCCAAACAAGCACACACCACAGCCACACATGCTTTCAGTCCCTCTCAGCTCCCTCTCTCTCTGTCTCCTCTTCTGCGCATGTCATGACCTTTGACCTCCTGAATCGCAGGAATCAAGCGTTGCCATGCCATTGCTAAGGATGGCGACACTTTATGGCAGAAGGTCAGAGAGATTTAACGCTAACACCCATTTCATATCGCTCGCGGTAACGGCGATTTTCAAAAATGGAGCGATCTGCACAAAAGTGTAAAATCTAGCCCCAGGAAACTACAGGCTGGTCAGTCTAACATCAGTGGTGAGGAAGCTATTGAAAAACATTATCAGGGACAACATATACTTTCATTTGGAAAGGCATGGTTGAATCAAGGAGCGCCAGCATGAATTTGTTAAGGCAAATAGTGTCTGATTAATTTGATTGAATTCATTGATGAGGTAACAGAGAAGGTAGTGCAGTACAAAAGCAAAATACCATGGATACTGGAATCTGGAATAAAAAGAGAAAATGCTGGAAATCCCAGCGGGTCAGACAGCATCTATGGAGAAAAAGCAGAGTTAACGTTTCAGGTCTGTTAAGTATGTAATAACTCGATAGACTGAATACTGTAAACTAGCACAGGTACAAACCTGGCTCTACTTTATTAGGGCCCAAAGTGATCACATTACAAGATGGCTGGCCTTTTATACCTGGGCCGCACACACGTGCACACAGCCCAATGACCTCCGACAGTGGCGCCACCTGGTGGCTAGTAAACCCAAGCATACATACATGACAATATCCCCCTTTAAGATATTAGTACCAGTCTTTTTACAAATTGAGATGGTCCCGAGCTGGTCGTCTTAGTTCAACTCCAGCCTTGGGCGAGCGTTCTGAGTCTGTTATGACTGGGGGCTGGGTAGCCGATCTGATGGGAGTGGCAATGACCACGTCAGGGATTGAAAGTTCAGATTCATTGATGACAGCGGAGTCCTCTGATGACTGAGGGTAGGTTGGTCGGTCACTGATTGTGTCTTCCTCAGACTGTTCCGCTTCATCCGTGTGCCGCAGCTTTATCTGATCGACATGTTTCTTGCATGTCTGCCCATTCTTGAACTTGACGATAAACACTCTGTTACCCTCCTTGGCCATAATAGTACCGGCAATCCATTTGGGACCTTGACCATAATTTAGTACATACACAGGATCGTTAACAGAAATGTTATGTGACACAGCAGCGCGATCATGATACTGGATACAACATGATCGTCCAAGTCAGGGTGGACAAGAGAGAGCTTGGTCTTGAGACCTCTCCATCAATAGTTCAGCAGGGGCGAACACGGTAAGCAATGGGGTCTTGTCCTGTAACTAAGCAATATACATGACAAGCGAGTCTGCAGTGAACGCTTCATACTCTGCTTGATGGTTTGTGTTATATATGTAAACCTGTATATACCTAGTGTAGCCACCAGAGGGCTCATCTCCTGGAGTCCCAAGGAATCCCACAATCCCTTGGGAGCACCTGTACTTAAGGAGGCCTCACAGGCTGTAGAGGCACTCTGGAGACCGGCAATAAAAGACTCCAGTCACACTTTACTTTGAGCTCACAGTATCCAGTCAGACTCTTTATTCATACATAACAACTGGCGACGAGATACAGATGATGAACCCCAATGATGCAGAGAACAGTGGGCATCGCGGAGAAATTTTCAGAGGGAGCTGATTGGGAAACCTTCGGGAAGGTCCAAGGACCAAAAGTGCAGATCCACCTAATTTCAGGGGCGCGACCCATCCATCACAACGCGAGAGCAGTACCGTACATGATGAGAGAGAGGGTGGAGATCGAGCTGGACCGGCTGCAATGAGAGGGCATCATTTCGCCGATTGAATTCAACAAGTGGGCCAGTCCGATTGTTCCAGTCCTCAAGGGAGACGGCATCGTCAGAATCTGTGGTGATTACAAAGTAACTATCAACCGTTTCTCCTTGCAGGATCAATACCCACTATCAAAGGACAACGATCTTCTTGCGACGCTGGCGGGAAGAAAGATGTTCACGAAGCTGGACTTGATCTCGGCCTACATGACGCAGGAGCTGGAGGAATTATCAAAGGGCCTCACCTGCATCAACACGCACAATGGTCTCTTCATTTACAAAAGATGCCCGTTTGGAATCCAATCAGCCACGGCAATATTCCAGAGAAACATGGAAAGCTTACTGAAGTCGGTCCCGCGCACAGTGGTCTTCCAGGACGACATCTTGGTCACAGGTCGGGACACAGTCGAGCATCTGCAGAACCTGGAGGAGGTTCTTAGTCGGCTCAACCGCGTGGGGCTCAGGTTAAAACGCTCAAAGTGCGTTTTCCTGGCGCCTGAAGTGGAGATCCTGGGGAGAAGAATCGCAGCGGACGGCATCAAGCCCACCGATTCGAAGACGGAGGTAATCAAGAATGCACCGAGACCACAGAATGTGACGGAGCGTCAGTCGTTTCTAGGACTCCTGAACTACTTTGGTAACTTCTTACCGGGTCTCAGCACACTGTTAGAACCACTGCACGCCTTACTGTGTAAAGGAGACAAATGTATGGGGCAAAAGCCAAGAAAATGCCTTTGTAAAATCTAGAATATTGTTATGCTCAAACAAATTGCTTGTGTTGTATGATCCGTGTAAGCGTTTGGTACTAGCATGTGATGCGTCGTCATACGGGGTCAGGTGTGTATTGCAACAAGCTAATGAATCTGGGAAATTGCAACCGGTTGCTTATGCATCCAGAATTCTGTCTAAGGCTGAGAGAACCTACAGGATGATTGAAAAAGAAGTGTTAGCGTGTGTTTATGGGATAAAGAAAATGCATCAATATCTGTTTGGGCTAAAATTTGAATTGGAAACTGGCCATAAGCCACTGATATCCCTTTTTTCCGAAAGTGAGGGGAATAGATAGGCGTTTCTGCGGCCGCAACCGAGACTCCAGATGGTATGTTGGTATGTTGCCTCCCTGGTGCAAGGGTCAAGGATGTCTCGGAGCGGGTGCAGGACATTCTAAAAAGGGAGGGAGAACAGCCAGTTGTCGTGGTGCACATCGGTACCAACGACATAGGTAAAAAAAAAAGGCATGAGGTACTACAAAACGAATTTAAGGAGCTAGGAGCTAAATTAAAAAGTAGGACCTCAAAAGTAGTAATCTCGGGATTGCTACCAGTGCCACGTGCTAGTCAGAGTAGGAATCGCAGGATAGCGCAGGTGAATACGTTGCTTGAGCAGTGGTGCAGCAGGGAGGGATTCAAATTCCTGGGGCATTGGAACCGGTTCTGGGGGAGGTGGGACCAGTACAAACCGGACGGTCTGCACCTGGGCAGGACCGGAACCAATGTCCTAGGGGGAGTGTTTGCTAGTGCTGTTGGGGAGGAGTTAAACTAATATGGCAGGGGGATGGGAACCAAAGCAGGGAGACAGAGGGAAACAAAAAGGAGACAAAAGCAAAAGACAGAAAGGAGATGAGGAAAAGTGGAGGGCAGAGAAACCCAAGCAAAAGAACAAAAAGGGCCACTGTACAGCAAAATTCTAAAAGGACAAAGGGTGTTAAAAAATAAGCCTGAAGGCAATGTGTTTTAATGCAAGGAGTATCGGTAATAAGGTTGATGAATTAACTGTGCAAATAGATGTTAACAAATATGATGTGATTGGGATTACGGAGACGTGGCTCCAGGATGATCAGGGCTGGGAACTCAACATCCAGGGGTATTCAACATTCAGGAAGGATAGAATAAAATGAAAAGGAGGTGGGGTAGCATTGCTGGTTAAAGAGGATATTAATGCAATAGTTAGGAAAGACATTAGCTTGGATGATGTGGAATTTATATGGGTATTGCTGCAGAACACCAAAGGGCAAAAAACGTTAGTGGGAGTTGTGTACAGACCTCCAAACAGTAGTAGTGATGTTGGAGAGGGCATCAAACAGGAAATTAGGGGTGCATGCAATAAAGATGCAGCAGTTATAATGCGTGACTTTAATATGCACATAGATTGGGCTAGCCAAACTGGAAGCAATACGGTGGAGGAGGATTTCCTCGAGTGCATACGGGATGATTTTCTAGACTAATATGTCGAGGAACCAACTAGGGGGGAGGCATCTTAGACTGGGTGTTGTGTAATGAGAGAGGATT
Organism: Pristiophorus japonicus; assembly: GCF_044704955.1. Classification (NCBI taxonomy): domain Eukaryota; kingdom Metazoa; phylum Chordata; class Chondrichthyes; family Pristiophoridae; genus Pristiophorus; species Pristiophorus japonicus. Next base: position 93,729,674 of record NC_091991.1, on the reverse strand, counting down.
AATTAGCAATCTCATTGTGCGAGGCCCCTTGGGGAAGAGTGACCATAATATGGTAGAATTCTACATTCGGATGGAGAATGAAACAGTTAATTCAGAGACCATGGTCCAGAACTTAAAGAAGGGTAACTTTGAAGGTATGAGGCGTGAATTGGCTAGGATAGATTGGCGAATGATACTTAAGGGATTGACTGTGGATGGGCAATGGCAGACAGTTAGAGACCGCATGGATGAACCACAACAATTGTACATCCCTGTCTGGCGTAAAAATAAAAAAGGGAAGGTGGCTCAACCGTGGCTATCAAGGGAAATCAGGGATAGTATTAAAGCCAAGGAAGTGGCATACAAATTGGCCAGAAATAGCAGCGAACCCGGAGACTGGGAGAAATTTAGAACTCAGCAGAGGAGGACAAAGAGTTTGATTAGGGCTGGGAAAATGGAGTACGAGAAGAAGCTTTCAGGGAACATTAAGACGGATTGCAAAAGTTTCTATAGATATGTAAAGAGAAAAAGGTTAGTAAAGGCAAACATAGGTCTCCTGCAGTCAGAATCAGGGGAAGTCATAACGGGGAACAAAGAAATGGCAGACCAATTGAACAAGCACTTTGGTTCGGTATTCACTAAGGAGGAAACAAACAACCTTCCGGATATAAAAGGGGTCAGAGGGTCTAGTAAGGAGGAGGAACTGAGGGAAATCTTTATTAGTCGGGAAATTGTGTTGGGGAATTGATGGGCTTGAAGGCTGATAAATCCCCAGGGCCTGATGGACTGCATCCCAGAGTACTTAAGGAGGTGGCCTTGGAAATAGCGGATGCGTTGACAATCATTTTCCAACATTCCATTGACTCTGGATCAGTTCCTATCGAGTGGAGGGTAGCCAATGTAACCCCACTTTTTAAAAAAGGAGGGAGAGAGAAAGCAGGGAATTATAGACCGGTCAGCCTGACCTCAGTAGTGGGTAAAATGATGGAATCAATTATTAAGGATGTCATAGCAGCGCATTTGGAAAGAGGTGACATGATAGGTCCAAGTCAGCATGGATTTGTGAAAGGGAAATCATGCTTGACAAATCTTCTGGAATTTTTTGAGGATGTTTCCAGTAGAGTGGACAAGGGAGAACCAGTTGATGTGGTATATTTGGACTTTCAGAAAGCTTTCGACAAGGTCCCACACAAGAGATTAATGTGCAAAATTAAAGCACATGGGATTGGGGGTAGTGTGCTGACGTGGATTGAGAACTGGTTGTCAGACAGGAAGCAAAGAGTAGGAGTAAATGGGTACTTTTCAGAATGGCAGGCAGTGACTAGTGGAGTACCGCAATGTTCTGTGCTGGGGCCCCAGCTGTTTACACTGTACATTAATGATTTAGACGAGGGGATTAAATGTAGTATCTCCAAATTTGCGGATGACACTAAGTTGGGTGGCAGTGTGAGCTGCGAGGAGGATGCTATGAGGCTGCAGAGTGACTTGGATAGGTTAGGTGAGTGGGCAAATGCATGGCAGATGAAGTGTAATGTGGATAAATGTGAGGTTATCCACTTTGGTGGTAAAAACAGAGAGACAGACTATTATCTGAATGGTGACAGATTAGGAAAAGGGGAGGTGCAACGAGACCTGGGTGTCATGGTACATCAGTCATTAAAGGTTGGCATGCAGGTACAGCAGGCGGTTAAGAAAGCAAATGGCATGTTGGCCTTCATAGCGAGGGGATTTGAGTACAGGGGCAGGGAGGTGTTGCTACAGTTGTACAGGGCCTTGGTGAGGCCACACATGGAGTATTGTGTACAGTTTAGGCCTCCTAACTTGAGGAAGGACATTTTTGCTATTGAGGGAGTGCAGCAAAGGTTCACCAGACTGATTCCCGGGATGGTGGGACTGACCTATCAAGAAACACTGGATCAACAGGGCTTGTATTCACTGTAGTTCAGAAGAATGAGAGGAGACCTCATAGAAACGTTTAAAATTCTGACAGGTTTAGACAGGTTAGATGCAGGAAGAATGTTCCCAATGTTGGGGAAGTCCAGAACCAGGGGTCACAGTCTAAGTATAAGGGGTAAGCCATTTAGGACCGAGATGAGGAGAAACTTCTTCACCCAGAGACTGGTGAACCTGTGGAATTCTCTACCACAGAAAGTTGTTGAGGCCAATTCACTAAATATATTCAAAAGGGAGTTAGATGTAGTCCTTACTACTAGGGGAATCAAGGGGTATGGCGAGAAAGCAGGAATGGGGTGTTCAGCCATGAACTCATTGAATGGCGGTGCAGGCTAGAAGGGCCAAATGAACTACTCCTGCACCTATTTTCTATGTTTCTAAATACGAATGCATCAGCCCGCATCCAGAGATGGACGCTCACGTTGTCCGCATACAACTACACCATCCGCCACAGGCCAGGCACAGAAAACTGTGCCAATGCTCTCAGTAGGCTGCCATTGCCCACCACGGGGGTGGAAATGGCACAGCCCGCAGATTTAGTCATGGTAATGGAAGCATTCGAGAGTGAGCAATCACCCGTCACAGCCCGACAGATTGGAACCTGGACGAACCAGGATTCCTTACTGTCCTTAGTAAAAAATTGTGTGCTTCACGGGAGCTGGTCCAGTGTCCCAGTGGAAATGCAGGAAGAGATAAAGCCGTACCAGTGGCGCAAAGATGAAATGACTATACAGGCAGACTGCCTTCTGTAGGGTAATCGGGCAGTGGTCCCCAAGAAGGGCAGGGACACTTTCACTCCACAGTACTCACCCAGGGGCATTGTAATGATGAAAGCGATAGCCAGATCACACGTGTGGTGGCCCGGTATCGAGTTCTGTGTGCACAAATGTAACACAAGCTCGCAGTTAAGTAATGCACCCAGGGCGGTGCCACTAAGTTTATGGTCTTGGCCCTCCAAACTGTGGTCCAGGGTTCATGTCGACTATGCAGGCCCGTTCTTGGGAAAAATGTACCTAGTGGTTGTGGATGCGTACGCCAAATGGATTGAATGTGAGATAATGTCAGCAAGCACGTCCGCTGCCACCACTGAAAGTCTGCGGGCCATGTTTGCCACGCACGGACTGCCTGATGTTCTTGTGAGCGACAACGTGCCACGTTTCACCAGTGCCGAGTTTAAAGAGTTCATGACCCGTAATGGGATCAAACATGTTACATCTACCCCGTTCAAACCAGCATCCAATGGTCAGGCAGAGAGAGCAGTGCAAACCATCAAGCAAGGCTTGAAGAGAGTAACTGAAGGCTCACTGCAGACTCAACTATCCCGAGTCCTGCTTAGTTACCGCACGAGACCCCACTCGCACACTGGGATTCCACCTGCTAAACTGCTCATGAAAAGGGCACTTAAGACAAGGCTCTTGTTAGTCCACTCTGATCTACATGAACAGGTAGAGAGCAGGCGGCTTCAACACAGTACATATCATGATAGCACAAATGTGTCACGAGAAATTGAAATCAATGATCTTGTACTTGTGTTGAACTATGGACAAGTGGCTTCCCGGCACTATTATGGCCAAAGAGGGGAGCAGGATGTTTCGGGTCAAACTTTCAAATGGATTTATTCACCAGAAACACTTGGACCAAATCAAACTCAGATTCACGGACTATCCTGAGCAATCCACCTTGGACCCTACCTTTTTTGATCCCCCAACACACACACAAGTGGCAAACGACACCGCAGTTGGCCATGAAGCAGAACCCATCACCCGCAGCAGCCCAGCAGGACTCACCACACCAGGCAGCCCAGCAAGGCCAGCTGCACAGCAGCCCAGCGAGGGCCCAACAAATGACTCACCAAAACCAGCATTTGCCGCGAGACAATCAACCAGGGAAAGAAAGGTCCCAGACCAATTCACCATGTAAATAGTTACACTGTTTACTTTGGGGGGGGGAGGGGGGAGTGTTGTTATATATGTAAACCTGTATATACCTGGTGTAACCACTAGAGGGCTCATCCTTTGGGGTTCCAAGAGATCCCAAAATCCCTTGGGAGCACCTGTACTTAAGGAAGCCTCACAGGCTGGAGAGGCACTCTGGAGACGTGTAATAAAAGACTAAGGTCACACTTTACTTTGAACTCACAGTATCCAATCAGACTCTTTATTCATACATAACAATTTGGACAGCATGCTTTACTTGACCATTAGATGCAGGTTTGAATGGTGCTGACCTCACATGTTTGATACCATTGAGTTTCATGAACTCTTGAAACTCCTGACTAGTGAAGCAAGGTCTGTTGTAGCTTACAGCGATGTCGGGCAGACCATGAGTGGCAAACATGACACGAAGGCTCTTAATGGTAGCTGTTGATGTACTGGATGACATGATTATACACTCTATCCACTTGGAATATGCATCCACTACAACTAAAAACATCTTTCTCAGGAATGGACCTGCAAAGTCGATGTGGATCCAGGACCATAGTTTAGATGGCCACAACCACAGACTCAGCAGCGATTCCGCTGATGCTTTACTTAGCTGCATGCAAGTGTTACACTGATGCACACATGATTCAGATCAGAGTCAATTGAAGGCCACCATACATGAGACCTGGCAATGACTTTCATCATGACAATACCGGATCATGCACAAATTTCTCTCTGCCTTTCTTAGGCATAACAACACGATTACCCCACAGTATGCAATTTGACTGAATGGATAGTTCGTCTTTGCGACGGATGTAAGGTTTGGTCTCATCATCCATTTGCTTGGGTATGGCAGACCAATCACCACTAAGGACACAATGTTTCACAACCGATAATATCGGGTCCTGGCTGGTCCAGGTCTTAACTTGTTGGGCCGTGACAGGGTTCCTTCACTTTCAAAAGCATCCATACCTAACAGTAGGTCTGCAGGTTGTGGCGTCTCCACCTCCGGTGTGGGCAACTGCTGATGGCTCAATGCATCGGCACAATTCTCGGGGCCAGGTCTATGGCGAATGACATAATCATAGGCAGATAATGTCAGTGCCCACCTCTGGATGCGGAACGATGCATTGGTATTGATACCTTTGTTTTCTGAAAACAATGAAATGAGTGGCTTGTGATCTGTTTCCAGTTCAAACCGAAGACCAAACAGGTACTGATGCAAGTTTTCAACCTCATACACACAGACTAGTGCTTCTTTCTCTACCACGCTGACAGCTCTTTCCACCTTTTTGAAGCATATGCAACAGGTTGTAGTTTACCCGACTCATTAGCTTGTTGGAGCACGCAACCAACTCCATATGATGAAGCATCACAGGCAAATACTAGAAGCTTACACAGATCATAATGTACCAGCAGCTTGTTAGAGCAAAGCAGATTAGTAGCTTTCTCAAAAGCTCTATCTTGAGGCGCACCCCAAACTTAGTTGTTGCCTTTTCTTAGCAGCATGTGCAGTGGCTCTAATGAAGTGCTCAATCTAGGTAGGAGATTACCGAAGTAGTTGAGTAGACCAAGGAACGAACACAGCTCCATCACGTTCTGAGGCTTGGGTGCATTTTTGATGGCCTTGGTTTTTGAATCCGTAGGTCAGATGCCGTCAGCAGCAATTTTCCTCCCCAGGAATTCAACTTCCGGTGCCATGAAGATGTCCTTCGAACGTTTCAGTCTGAGTCCTACTTTGTCCAGACGATGTAGCACCTCTTCCAGGTTGTTCAGATGTTCGGCGGTGTCACGACCTGTGACCAGGATGTCATCTTGGAGCATGACAGTTCTAGGGATGGACTTCAGTAGACTCTCCATGTTCCTCTGAAAAATGGCTGCAGCCAAGTGAATTCCAAAAGGACACCTATTGTAGATAAACAGTCTTTCATGAGTGTTGATACATGTAAGTTTCTTCGACATATTGACCAGCTCTTGTGTCATGTAGGCCGACGTCAGATCCAGTTTAGTGAATGACTTCCCCCCCAGCTAGCATTGCAAACAGGTCATCAGCCTTTGGTAATGGGTATTGATCCTGTTTCGAAGCTCGGTTGATCGTAACCTTGTAGTCTTCACAAATCCTGACAGTGCCATCATTCTTCAACACAGGAACAATGGGGCTGGCCCATTCGTTAAATTCGACCGGTGATATGACCCCTTTATACTGGAGTCTGTCCAGTTCGATTTCGACCTTCTCCCTCATCGTGTACGGAACCGCCCGAGCTTTATGATGGGTGGGTCTTGCATCCGAGTCCACGTGGATCTGCACCTTGGCTCCCGTGAAATTGCTGATGCCTGGATCAAACAGCGAGGGGAACTTGCTCAGCACTTGAGCACATGGAGTATCATCCTCCGATGACAACGCTTTGATATCGTTCCAATTCCATTTGATTTTTTCTAGCCAATTCCAGACGAACAGCGTTGGACCATTGCCTGGAACAATCCATAACGGTAGATCATATGACACCTTGACTACTGCACTGCCAATCACCGTTATGAGTTCTTTAATGTACGTACGCAACTTGGCATTGACTGGATTCAGCTTAGGCCTCACAGCCTTAGTATCCCACAGCCTGTCAAATGTCCTCTGGCTCATTATTGATTGATTCGCACCCGTATCCAATTCCATCGGTACCGGCACACTGTTAAGTTTCACATTAATGATTATCGGTTGGCTCTTTGTTAGGAACGAATATAGTGCATACACTTACTCCTCTGGTATCTTGGATTGCATATCCGTATCCACGCTATACTGGTCATCATCCTCCACATGGTGTGTCGCAGCACGCTTGCTCAGTTGAGGACACATGCGCTGGAGCTGCCCCAGTCTCGAACAGCCTTTAAAAATGTACTGTTTAAACCAACACTGATGAGGCCGATGATTGCCCCCACAACGCCAACACGGTGATATCTGATTCATTCCCGCTGGCGGCCTTTGGACAGTCACAGGTTTCGCGTATGCAATCGAGTAGGCCCTGCCATATGCAGCTCTGCCAAACGACGATACTATCTTGTTTACAGTACTTGCCGAGTTCCGATTTTTCAATGATATCTGCTTTAAGTTTTTCATGCATGCCTGGGCAATCGTGATGGCCTTGCTCAAATCCAGCATCTCCGCCGCCAGTAGCTTACGCAGGAACACCTCGTGGTTGATGCCGATTACAAAGAAGCCTCGCAGCATGTCTCCCAACGCGTTTTCAAACTTACACGGTCCAGCTAAACGTCTTAGGTCGGCAACGAATTCCCACACATCCTGGCCCTCAGAACGAATGTGCTTGTAGAATCGATATCGTTGAGATGATGATGCCTTCTTCTGGTTTGAGATGGCCACGTACCAGAGCACACAATTCCTCATAGTCCTTGTCCATTGAACTTGCAGGCGAGAGAAGATTCTTTATGAGTCCATAGATTTTCGGACTGCAAACTGTGAGGAAGACCGCCCTGCGCCTAACTGCATCAGTGGGTTCCTCCATTTTGTTGGTCATGAAGTACTGGTCCAGGTGAGCTACAAAATTTGCCCAGTCCACAGTGGGAGCTCTGTGATCAGCAGCCTAAAGGAAGAAGATGGTTCTGTGACATCTTCACAGTCCAACATGCTGAGGATCAGCAAATCCATCTATGCTGGGCTGTAATGACATCAAGCCCACAGACCGCGCGGCCTCCCTGTCTTTCCCGTCGTCTATCTCAGAGTTCTTAGACGACAGTGAGCGGGAGAGTCTGGACCACCCGCTAATTCTGGATGAGATGACAAAGGCCGTCCGGTCCCTTGTGACGAGTAAAACTCCCAGAAGCGACGGCTTACCGGTCGAGTTGTATTCGGCTCTGTGGGACTGGATAGGCCCAGACCTGCTGGAAGTGTACGGGGGTATGCTTCTGGCCGGCAGCATGTCAGAATCAATGAGGAAAGGCATCATTACCCTCATCTACAAGCAGAAGGAGGAGATGGAGGAAATCAAAATCTGGCGGCCCATTTCGCTGCTCAATGTGGACTACAAGATCCTGTCAAAGGTCATCGCCAACAGGGTCAAGTCTGCTCTTGAGCTGGTGATTCACCCGGACCAGACCAGCGCTGTCCCCGGCAGGAAGATCTCTGATAGCCTCTCGCTACTCAGGGATACGATCGCCTACATACGGGACAAGAGAGTGGACACCTGTTTAATCAGCTTAGACCAGGAGAAGGCCTTTGACAGGATATCGCACACGTAGCTGATGGACATGCTCTCCAAAATGGGGTTTGGGGATGGTATCCGCAATTGGGTCCAACTGCTCTACACAGACATCAGTAGCACAGTTCTAATCAACGGGTGGGAATCTGAAAGCTTTCCAATCAGATCTGGAGTCAGGCAAGGCTGTCCACTCTCCTCCATCTTGTTTGTGTGCTGTATGCCGAGTCCAACAGGAAGGATGCGGGCATTAGAGGGGTGATGATCCCAAGCAGCGGAGGCGTTCAGGTCAAGACCTCCCTGTACATGGACGATGTCGCCATCTTTTGCTCGGATCCGCAGTCAGTCCGCAGATTGTTCACAATCTGCAACCAGTTTGAACTGGCCTCGGGAGCAAAGGTCAATCGCAGCAAAAGCGAGGCCATGCTCTTTGGCAACTGGGCCGACCGATCCTTTATTCCCTTCACCGTTAAGCCAGATTACCTGAAGATGTTAGGAATATGGTTCGGAGCGGATGGGGCCTGCGCCAAAAAATGGGAAGAGCGTATCGCCAAAGTGAAGCAAAAACTGGGATGGTGGAAGCTGCGCTTCCTCTCCATGACAGGAAAGAACCTGGTCATCAGGAGTGAGGTGCTCTCGGGGTTGCTACATGTGGCACAGGTCTGGCCCATCTCTCGCTCCTGTGCCGTGGCAGTTACCCGGGCCGTCTTCCACTTTGTCTGTTGGGCCAAAATGGAACGTGTCCACAGAGACACAATGTACAAATCTCTGGACAGTGGAGGAAAGGACGTTCCGAACGTGGCCCTCATCCTGCTGGCCACCTTTGTGTGCAGCTGCATCAAGCTGTGCACAGACCCCCGGTACTCAAACACCAAGTGTCACTACGTGCTGAGGTTCTACCTGTCCCTGGTGTTGCGAAGGATGGGTCTGGCCACGTTGCCGCGAAACGCCCCCACCAGCTGGACCATGCCTATTCACCTGTCCTTCGTGGAAAAGCTTTTCAGAAAAAACCCCTTTGACCACAAGGCCATAAAACAGTGGTCAGCACGTAACGTCCTGGACGCCCTACGAAAGAAGGAGAGGGTGGACCCTGTCGGGTGGTTCCCTGAGCAGACTGTCGAACTCGTTTGACAGAACGTCTCATCGCCAGAGCTTTCACACAAGCACCAAGACATAGCTTGGTTGGCAGTGAGGAGGGCCCTACCCGACAGATCCTTTATGCACAGCCGGGTTTCAGAGACACGGCACTCTGCCCCCGAGTTGGCTGTGGTGCGGACGAGACAGTCATCGATCTCCTTTGGGATTGCCCCTTTGCAAGGCAGGTCTGGAAGGAGATGCAGTGGTTGCTGTCGAGGTTCATGCCAAGCAGTTCCGTAACGCAGGACTCTGTGCTCTACGGGCTGTTCCCAGGGACACACACCAAGACAGACATCATCTGCTGCTGGAGGGTCATCAACTCGGTGAAAGACGCTCTTTGGTCTTGCCGAAACTTGCTGGTCTTCCAGAGCAAGGAGATGTCCACGTCTGCGTGTTGCAGACTGGCGCAATCCAAGATCCAGGAGTACGTGCTGAGGGACGCACTAAAAATTGGTGCAGTCGCCGCAAAGGCACGGTGGGGAAGAGCCACAGTTTAAAGCCCTTCCGCCACGATAAACCCAGGGGCTGGAATCAGTACAAAACTCCCCTCGGGCTGTACTTGTAAACTTTTTTGTATACATAGAGCACCATGATCTGAAAAAACCTTTGTAGTGCCATGTATAATGCAAGTTCTGTTTAGTAATGTATGTTGCAAAGAAATGTAACTGTACCCTCACTCATTCCATGTACCGTATAGTGCCACTAGTGAAGTAATATGATGACTGTATTACAATGTATCCTGGATTGTACTGAAATGTACTTCGAAATGTAAAGCAAGCAAATCTATTGAACGGAACTGCCATCAGCGTCCAAATGTATTGTATGGAATTGCTGACCGCATCCAAATGTACTGAACTGTCTTCCAATGTATTGTGCACATTTTTATATGAATAAAGTATATTTTGAAATTTAAAAAAATTTGCCCAGTCCTCTCCCTCCACAAATCTCTCCAGAATTCCAATTGTGCTCATTTTTGCTTGCGAAGGTTCTTAAGTTACCTCATCGCCAAATATTATGTATGTAATAACTCGATAGACTGAATACTGTAAACTAACACAGGTACAAACCTGGCTCTGCTTTATTAGGGCCCAAAGTGATCACATTACATGATGGCTGGCCTTTTATACCTGGGCCGCACACACGTGCACACAGCCCAATGACCTCCGACAGTGGTGCCACCTGGTGGCTAGTAAACCCAAGCATACATACATGACAAGGTCGATGACCTTTTGTCAAGTTGTGTAGTAGATAGATATATGGACTTTCGGAAAGTATTCAACAAAATGCACACAGGAGACTTATTAAGAAGAATGAAGCCCATGGAATTAAGGAGAAAGTGGCGGTATGGTTACAAAATTGGCTAAGTGACAGGAAACAGAGAGTTGTGGTAGATGGATGTTTTTCAGACTGGGCGGTGGTTTGCAGTGTTGTTTCCCAAGGGCCCATTACTCTCGTCAATTTTTATAAACGATCTACGGGTGTAGGGAGCAACATTATAAAGCTTGCAGGTTATACAAAACTTGGTAAAGTAGTAGATAGTGATGAGGATAGTTACAGGTTCAGGATGACACAGACAGGATGTGAAATGGGTAGAAGCTTGGCAGATTGAGTTCAATGCAGAGAAGTGTGAAGTGATGTACTTTGGAAGGACTAATATGGAAAGCCAGTATACTATAAATGGCATGTTTTTGAAATGTGTAGATGAGCAGAGAGACCGTTGTAAGATAAAACTTACCTGCATCTTGTGATCTTGTTTTAATAATGCTTTTGTTTAAATGTTATATGATAAAAGTAACTAAAATGTGTGTGAGCTTAGCTCACCACGAAGTAAAGCATCATGGTAAATTGAGCCATTATTATGTTAACCATTTTTTGTAACTGCTGAAACAACTTCATTTCAAACTAGAATGCTCAAGGCCAGAGTATAAATCAGTGAGCTAAAGGTATGCTGCATGTACCATTTCTTACCATAATTTTGTAAAGCCAAGCTCAGTAATGAAGTCTGTGTAAACGTTCTCAGAGGAGGATAAAGATAACATAGAATATCAAAGGCAGAAGTCTTAAAATGATGTATTGTAAGGGAAGTATGTATTGTAATGTTGGGGAAGTCCAGAACCAGGGGTCACAGTCTAAGGATAAGGGGTAAGCCATTTAGGACCGAGATGAGGAGAAACTTCTTCACCCAGAGAGTGGTGAACCTGTGGAATTCTCTACCACAGAAAGTAGTTGAGGCCAATTCACTAAATATATTCAAAAGGGAGTTAGATGAAGTCCTTACTACTCGGGGGATCAAGGGGTATGGCGAGAAAGCAGGAAGGGGGTACTGAAGTTTCATGTTCAGCCATGAACTCATTGAATGGCGGTGCAGGCTAGAAGGGCTGAATGGCCTGCTCCTGCACCTATTTTCTATGTTTCTATGTTTCAACTGCTGCAGACCTTTACAGCATTTGAATGGGAGGAAAAAGGTGTATGAATAGCATTATTGAACTCTGGAAGCAGCGCAAAGACAGAGGCAGACTGGAGGAGAACCACAGTCAACAAAACACAGCAGGAGACACCGCCACAGTCGCTCAGTGGGCTACCAATGAGGTTTCAAGGGACAGACTTTCTATCGCCTTGTTAAGTAATATTTCTTTGTACTGGAAGTAAACTACTTAATAAAATCTGTTGTGCTTATTTACAATATACCTGTCCCCAGCATGGTTTGTTGTAGTCACGGATTGGTCTCTTCTGACAGATCTTATAAATCTTATACCTTGGTGTCCATATACACAAATCCTTAAAGATGGCAGGGCAAGTTGATAAGGTGGTTAAAAAAGCATGTGGGTTACTTGGGTTTATAAATAGAGGAATAGAATATAAAAGCAAAGAGATTATATATCACAGGTTAGACTTCAGCTGGAGTATTGTCAATTCTGGGACATTTCAGGAAAGATGTAAAGGCCTTTGATAGGGTACAGAGAATGTTTCGCAGGGCATTCCCAGGGACTTCAATTCTGAGGAAAGGTTGGAAAAGTTAGGACTGTTCTCCTTGGAACAGAGAAGGGTAAGAGGTGATCTAATAGAGGCTTTTAAGATGATGAGAGGTTTTGACAGAGTAAATAGGGAAAAAATATTCCCTCTGGTGAGTGGGTCAATAACCAGACTCAAAATCATTGGAAAAAGACCAAGAAGGGTGCTGAGGAGATTTCTCTTCACTCCGAGAGTTGTGGGGATCGGGATCGCTCTCCCTGAAAAGGTGGTGGAAGCTGGTTCCATAAATCATTTTAAAAGGGATTTGGACAGGTGCTCGAGGATAAGGAACTTACAGGGTTACGGTCAGAAAGTGGGATGTGGGACACAGCACGGCACGACGGGCCGAATGGCCTCCTCCTGTGCTGTAAGTGCCTATGATTCTAAATTGGATAGGCCCTGAAAATGGGTGCGGGGAACACGATGTACAATTAACCCGGGCCCCTTGATTGCAATGCAGGCAGCATGTCAACTCGGCGTCCAGCCAGTGCTAACTGTACTATTCATTGGGGGTGCCAGGATGCTTGCTGGCGGCCCGGCCAAACACGAGGGCGTAATGTCGGCCTGACACGGCAGTCGGCCGACCAAACAAAAAAGATGGCAGTTGCGGCAGTAGGTCCTCCCCTTTAATGACAGCCGCACCACCATTTTGCAAGCACTCCAAGCACAGTGCGCCGGCAGAAAAAGTCAGTGGCACCCCGCGGCGGGAGCAAGATTTTCTGGGCGTAATTTCGCCATCGGGAGTGGAACATTGGCGGTACGCGCTCTGATGATGCACTTAGGACGGATCGGCAGCAGTGGAGCAGTGGTGGGGGGAGGGGGGAGCGGGTCACCGCTGAGATACCGCAGGAGTGGAATTTTCAAAATGGCAGACATTCCACGAAAAATCGGCGGCCATTGCACTCCGTGGAATAAAGGGCAATTTTGTCCCCAGCGCCCCAAAGCTTTCCTTCTCCCTCTTCCAGCAGCCTGTCCTGCTCTGCCTGGCCGCTGTTCATTCATGATGTATTCCAAGGGGAATTCCTACCATGCACCCATGTCTGGGTGCAACTGGGTGTGCTGAAGCCTTGAAGTCAGCAAACATTCCTTTAGCACCTACCACACCCCTCCCTGTGGACTTTAGCAACTTGAAACAACTATAGAAAGTACCAAATAGTTGTAGAATCCAAGAAAGAGCGAGAAGAAATTAAGCAACAACTGGTCCCTTTAATAGCGTTGGCAGAAGTCCTTCCTGCTGCTGAATGATCTTCAGCTGTGTGAGGCTAAGAACATAAGAATATAAGAAATAGGAGCTGGAGTCGGCCACCTGGCCCCTCGAGCCTGCTCCTCCATTCAATAAGATCATGGCTAATCTGATCATGGACTCAGCTCCACTTCCCCGCCCGCTCCCCATAACCCTTGACTCCCTTATCATTCAAAAATCTGTCTATCTCTACCTTTAAATATATTCAATGACCCAGCATCCACAGCTCTCTGGGGTAGAGAATTCCAAAGATTCATGACTCTCTGAAAGAAGAAATTCCTCCTCATCTCCATTTTAAATGGGCGACCCCTTATTCTGAAACGATGCCCCTTAGTTCTAGATTCCCCCACGAGAGGAAACATCCTCTCTGCATCTACCCTGTCAAATCCCCTCAAAATCTTGTACATTTCAATAAGATCACCTCTCATTCTTCTAAACTCCAATGTATAGGCCTAACCTGCTCTACCTTTCTTCATAAGACAACCCCTTCATCTCAGGAATAAACCTAGTAAACCTTCTCTGAACCGCCTCCAATGCAAGTATATCCCTCTTTAAATACGGAGACCAAAACTGTACGCAGTATTCCAGGTGTGGCCTCACCAATACCCTGTACAGTTGTAGCAGGACTTCTCTGCTTTTATACTCTATCCCCCTTGCAATAAAGGCCAACATTCCATTTGCCTTCCTGATTACTTGCTGTACCTGCATACTAACTTTTTGTGTTTCATGCACAAGGACCTCAGGTCCCTCTGTATTGCAGCATTTTGTAATCTCTCTCCATTTAAATAATAATCAGCTTTTTTATTTTTCCTGCCAAAGTGGATAACCTCACACTTTCCCACATTATACTCCATCTGCCAAATATTTGCCCACTCACTTAGTCTGTCTATATACCTTTGCAGATTTTGTGTCCTCCTCACAATTTGCTTTCCCACCCATCTTTGTAAATTAACAAACTTGGCTACATTACACTCGGTTCCTTCATCCAAGTCATTAATATAAATTGTAAATAGTTAAGCCCCCAGCACCGATCCCTGTGGCACCCCACTAGTTACCATTTGCCAACCGGAAAATTACCTATTTATTCCCACTCTCTGTTAGTTAGCCAATCCTCTATCCACGCTAATATATTACCCCCAAACCCGTGAGCTTTTATCTTGTGTAGTAATCTTTTATGTGGCACCTTATTGAATGCCTTCTGGAAATACAAATACACCACATCCACTGGTTCCCCCTTATCTACCCTGCTCATTACCTCCTCAAAGAACTCCAGCAAATTTGTCAAACATGATTTCCCTTTCATAAAACCAGCTGACTCTGCTTGATTGAATCATGATTTTCTAAATGTCCTGCTACTGCTTCCTTAATAATAGACTCCAGCATTTTCCCAATGACAGATATTAGGCTAACTGGTCTATAGTTTCTTGTTTTCTGTCTCCTTTTTTAAATAGGGGCATTATATTTGCAGTTTTCCAATCTGCTGGAACTTCTCCATTATCTCTGCAGCCACTTCTTTTAAGACCCTGGGATGCAGGTCATCAGGTCCAGGGGACTTGTCCGCCGTTAATATCATTATTTTACCGACTACTTTTTCTTTAGTGATAGTGATTGTTTTAAGTTCCTCCCTCCTTATAGCCCCTTAATTATCTATTATTGGGATGCTTTTAGTGTCTTCTACCATGAATACAAAATATTTGTTCAAAGTCTCTGCCATTTTCCTGTTCCCCATTATTAATTCCCCAGTCTCATCCTCTAGGGGACCAACGTTTACTTTAGCTACCCTTTTCCTTTTTATATACCTGTAGAAATTCTTACTTTCTGTTTTTATTACTTCTTGCTAGTTTACTTTCATAATCTATCTTCCCTCTCTTTATTATTTTTTTAGTCGTCCTTTACTGTTTTTAAAAGTTTCCCAATCCTCTGGCCTCCCACTAATCTTGGCCATTGTTTTCAATTTGATCCCATCCTTTACTTCCTTAGTTAGCCATGGATGGTTCTCCCTTCTCGTAAAGACTTTCCTTCTCACTGGAATATATTTTTGTTGTGAGTTATGAAATATCTCCTTAAATGTCTGCCACTGCTCATCAACCGTCTTAATCTATTTTCCCAGTCCACTTTAGCCAACTCTGCCTTCATAACTTTGTAATCGCGTTTATTTAAGCTCAGGACACGGGTTTGAGATCCAACTTTCTCACCCTGCAACTGAATTTGAAATTCAACCATGCTATGATCACTCTTTCCTAGATGATCCTTTACTAGGAGATCATTTATTAATCCTGTCTCATTAAACAGTACCAGATCTAAGATAGCCTGCTCCCTGGTTGGTTCCACAACATACTGTTCAAGGAAACTGTTATGTATGCATGCTTGTATTGTTCTATGATGTCTGTAACACTGAATGTACCTTACAATGTACACACCTTACCTGTACACCAGAGGGTGCTGCTGCTGGAGACCTAAGGGTTACCTGCACACTGCAGGTAACCCAGTATAAAAGGGAGCTCACAGCTTGGTGTCCTCACTCTAGGATCTGCAATAAAGGACTACACAGTTTAAGTACCATACCATGCCTCGTGGAGTCATTATCAAAGGTGCCTACATACACAATAACTGGCGACGAGGTCGCGAACTACACGCTCAGCATGTCGATCTCAACAACTTTCAGCAATTCACCGATGGGGAAGATAGGAATGCTTTTGTAGAAAGATTGGAACATTTCTTCATAGCCAACGACCTGGATGGAGACACACTGACTACATGACCGAAAAAGCACAGGGCTATCCTGCTGAGCAGTTGTGGGCCCACCATCCATTGTCTCGTCAGGAACTTGCTAGCCCCGGAGAAAACAACCACCAAGAGCTATGAAGAACTTGTAACACGAATACAGGAGCAACTACAACCAAAAGAAAGCATCCTCACAGCCAGGCACCGGTTCTACACTTACCGATGACCCGAAGGCCAAGAAATTACTAAGTATGCTGCACATTTAAGAAGATTGGCTGCACCGTGTGATTTTGGTGACCACCTTAATGAAGCACTAAGGGACATATTTGTCATCGGAATCGGCCACGAAGGCCTCCTACACAAATTGCTCTGTGGACATCACGGTCACCTTGCAGAAAGCAATTCAACTGAGCCAGGCCTACATGGTTTCGGTCGGAGACTCCAGGTGAATACTGATCCAGGACTCTAAACCGATGAATGCAGAGCACCGATTGGCTACTTCTAAAGGCAGAAATGCTGCCCCGAGTCCCGCAAGCCTGAGTCTGCCACATGGGGCAAACCAGATAGCCCCATGTTGGTGCTGTGGAGGAAACCACAGGTCCCACGAGTGCTGCTACAAACACTATACCTGCAAAGGCTGCAATACTAAAGGTAATCTTCAGAGAATGTGCAGAAAAAGCTTTACTCACCGCATCACCGAAGAGTTGGCTGATCGCCGGGGCTTCGACACAGATGAAGGTGAAGCTGCTCAACCCCTGGAAGAAGAGTATGGAATTTATACCTGTACACCGAAAGTTCTCCATGGACGATGAAAGTAGACATCGACGGGGTCCCGGTTTCCATGGAAATCCACACAGGGGCGAGTCAGTCTGTGATGAGCCAAACGACCTTTGAAAAAATTTGGATGAATCCCGCCACTCGAGCAAAACTGTCTCCTGTCCAAGGTAAAATCCAAATCGTTGGCAGCGCGGACATCCAGGTCTCCCAGGATGGCGTGTTGAACAAACTCCCCCTGTGGATCGTTGCCGGTGACGGTCCCATGCTGCTGGGAATGAATTGGATGAACTCGGTCCAAGTCGATCGAAGTGGCGACAGCCTCCGGTCTCCAGCAATCGACATCGAACATGGATCCATCGCTGCATCTAGAGATCCCACTGACCAGCTCGACTGCACGGTGAAATCTCCAGGACCACACCGCGGTGAAATCTCCAGGACCGAAAACCCAAACTTCTCCTTCTGGGCCGGGGCAGAACTCCAAGAGGCGAAAATCATCGAGAAAGGTGGACTCCTGACATCAATGGCCGAACCTGAGGAAGAAAAGACCACCACAGCCTACCTGGAGGAGATGGCTGCTGCACCATGAGGAGAAACATAGAAACATAGGAACATAGAAAATAGGTGCAGGAGTAGGCCATTCGGCCCTTCGAGCCTGCACCACCATTCAATAAGATCATGGCTGATCATTCACCTCAGTACCCCTTTCCTGCTTTCTCTCCATACCCCTTGATCACTTTAGCCATAAGAGCCATATCTAACTCCCTCTTGAATATATCCAATGAACTGGCATCAACAACTCTCTGCGGCAGGGAATTCCACAGGTTAACAACTCTGAGTGAAGAAGTTTCTCCTCATCTCGGTCCTAAATGGCCTACCCCTTATGCTAAGATTGTGTCCCCTGGTTCTGGACTTCCCCAACATCGGGAACATTCTTCCCGCATCTAACATGTTCCGTCCTGTCATAATCTTATACGTTTCTATGAGATCCCCTCTCATCCTTCTAAACTCCAGTGTATAAAGGCCCAGTTGATCCAGTCTCTTCTCATATGTCAGTCCAACCATCCCTGGAATCAGTCTGGTGAACCATCGCTGCACTCCCTCAATAGCAAGAACGTCCTTCCTCAGATTAGGAGACCAAAACTGAATACAATATTCCAGGTGAGGCCTCACCAAGGCCCTGTACAACTGCAGTAAGACCTCCCTGCTCCTATACTCAAATCTCCTAACTATGAAGGCCAACATGCCATTTTCCGCCTTCACCGCCTGCTGTACCTGCATCTCAACTTTCAATGACTGATGAACTATGACACCCAGGTCTCGTTGCACCTCCCCTTTTCCTAATCTGCAGCCATTCAGATAATATTCTGCCTTCGTATTTTTGCCCCCAAAATGGATAACCTCACATTTATCCTCATTATACTGCATCTACCATGCATTTGCCCACTCACCTAACCTGTCCAAATCACCCTGCAGCCTCTTAGCATCCTCCTCACAGCTCACACCGCCACCCAGCTTAGTGTCATCTGCAAACTTGGAGATATTACACTCAATTCCTTCATCCGAATCATTAATATATATTGTAAAGAGCTGGGGTCCCAGCACTGAGCCCTGCGGCACTCCACTAGTCACTGCCTGCCATTCTGAAAAGGATCCGTTTATCCCGACTCTCTGCTTCCTGTCTGCCAACCAATTTTCTATCCACACCAGTACATTACCTCCAATACAATGTGCTTTGATTTTGTACACTAATCTCTTGTGTGGGACCTTGTCAAAAGCCTTTTGAAAGTCCAAATACACCACATCCACTGGTTCTCCCTTGTCCACTTTACTAGTTACATCCTCAAAAAATTCCAGAAGATTTGTCAAGCATGATTTCCCTTTCATAAATCCATGCTGACTTGGACCGATCCTGTCACTGCTTTCCAAATGCGCTGCTATTTCATCTTTAATAATTAATTCCAACATTTTCGCCACTACTGATGTCAGGCTAACCGGTCTATAATTCACCATTTTCTCTCTCCCTCCTTTTTTAAAAAGTGGTGTTACATTAGCAACCCTCCAGTCCATAGGAACTGATCCCGAGTTGATAGACTGTTGGAAAATAATCACCAATGCATCCACTATTTCTAGGGCCACTTCCTTAAGTACTCTGGGATGTAGACAATCAGGCCCCGGGGATTTATCGGCCTTCAATCCCATCAATTTACCCAACATAATTTCCTGCCTAATATGGATATCCTTCAGTTCCTCCTTCTCTCTAGACCCTCGGTCCCCTAGTACATCTGGAAGGTTATTTGTGTCTTCCTTCGTGAAGACAGAATGTAAGGGGTTTTCACAGGGTTGTTGTGCCTTGGGTGTCTCTCTCTGGGCTTCTGCCCTCACAGCTTATGCCTGGCCTGTGAGGTACCCTGAGTGCTGCAAAAGCACCCCTGGAGAGACTGTGTCCACAGCTTATGAAGGGGGTTTTGAGACTCGTGCGTCCCCACAGCTTATGCCTAGCCTGTGAGCCACCTGTGAGTGTCAAACACTCCTAACCCCTTCTTCCCTAGCCTGTGACACACAGTTGAGCGTTTTCGAGGCGCTCCTAGCTTCCCTTACACGGTTCTGACATAAGACTTACGATCAGGAGATGTAATACAATAGAACTGAGACAAGGTGATTCCAAGAGGAACTTCAGGCTTCCAATTTATTTGACAAGGTGTAACTCAACAAACAGCAATACACCAACAAAACAATCCCCCTAAATCCCACTAAAACGGACCCAACGAAAATCTTTACACAAGTATAGCAGTACAATGCCCAACCTCCCACCTTTCCTGGCCTAACTGAGTTGGAGTTCTGGGGACCAGAGGTTATACTCACTACTGTGCCTTCCGCAGTCTGGTGGTTTGTTTCTTCTATCTTCGGTGTCTTCGGACACTGGTTTTCCTTCAGTGTCGAGAGGCTTGCTGGTTGTGGTTGTTGGATGACGAGGGCAGGGAAAATCATCACTCCTTTTTCACTACATCAGAAACCCTTTTTTTATAGCCAGATTATCCAGTCCGCCTCTCCTGCTGAAGTCAATTTTTCTCATTGGTGGACTTTTGATTTTGAAAAATGCAGCAGTTTTAGATTAGGGTTTTTTTTTCCACTGATGTTAACCTACTCAAGGTTTGAGTGGGTGTTGATTGCATTGGCCTCCTGTAGCCATTGTGCTAGTCTGGCCTGAGCCAGATATTTCTATGCCTGATGAAAAAGGTGTTGGAATATGTATGTGGCATTGTTTAAATGCTAATGTTTTCAAGGGGCAAGTTTCGAGGGTATACAGTTCCCAGACAATTTGATTCGTTCCAATGTCCAAACTGGCCCTTTCGATATTGACCCCACCCCTTTTCTTGCAGACCCAACATACACCTTTTAAAAATCCCAAATTCGATTAAAGTTCGTAGTTTCTTCCATGTGCACTTTAGGATTTCAAACTTTCTGGTAGATAGTTCCAAATTAAATTCCCTTTCCTATGAGTCCAAACACTGAGGGTTAGGGGTCTCCATGAATGCACCCCCTTTTATCCCCTGCCCTTTTAAAATTCATTTGTGTCCCAAAGTTTTCCTTCCATCGGTTTCAATTCACAGCACAGACTGATCCCACAGCCCTTTTCCTTCTGGGTAAAATGAGGGGTTTTCGTCCTCCCCTACATAATCCCCCATCTGACACAGTCAGACACCACTCGAGTGTGTCAAAGTTCAGGGTGGTGAGAAAACCCTAGGTCTCCCAAATTGCCCAACTTTCCCCAGTTTAACTCTAAACTGATCCCGTCGATATATATCGTAATTCCTTTTAACGCAGTACTAATCGCAGAAATCCAACAGGTTACAATACACGACAGCAACATACATATATGTACTTAAGGTTACAGCAGTAATTGTACATTGAGTCTCATTTTAGTCTCAACTGTAAAACAAAGAAATCTGCCCTGTAAACTCCCCAGGAGCCATGTATGAAAACGCAGTCATCCCTGGGAATAACAAAACCGCCTAAGTGTCGCGGTCAAGCTTTGTTTACACACCTTGAGTGTTTAGCAACGGCTCTCCTGGCTGTGTAGTAGCCTGAGGAACTGCGTTCTTTTTCTTTTTCTCCTGAGCTTACAGCTTGTAACTAGCAGATAAGCTACAATCAGGAGTTGGCCGATTACTAAGACATGCGATCCCATCCGGATCCATGCAGGTATGTCTGCCCGTATTCCCAAATCCCAGCATGCTGGGGGTTTAATCTGGGCAATCTCCCCTGCTAGAATTTCAGTTTCCTGCTCCATGGTGTAAAAATGTTTTTGAGACAAATCCACTGCCTGGAGGAGGGCTGTAAGTTTCTCAGGTAGTGGGGCAATGGGATAGCCAAACTGGGCGACATATTGTTGTAGATGGCTGAGGTTGTTTTGTACCGTGAGGTGAATCGTGGAAGGTTCAGGGATGGGTGTGATTCTGGTGTGTGCCACTTGAACCTCTGCCCTGGGTTTAAAGCAAAAGCTGCTGTACAGTATTGGACACCACCTTCCCGGTCCGTGATCATACCGTTGGGCACTTGTGGTGACACAATATGTCCCACCGCCTACATATGCTACCTGTGGAGGCATGTGGTTAGGGGCCATTACCTCATTGATAGGTTCTGCCCCAGCAGTGCTGAACCCGCATTGTGGCCTTGCAAAAGCGTTCAAGTGCTGGGGGCACAGGATTACCTGTGCTCCCTGCTCGGACAACCCGAGAAGTCTGTACCTGTCACAGTGTGCTCCCACATTGTGACATAAGGTGGGACCTCTTGGAATCGAAAATGCACCCCTCCACGAATGACTCCCACATTCTCCACTCGGTACAGGGGTGCTGGTCGTGGGGACGCCCCCAACACGGGCATCCTGACCACCACACCCATGATGGTATGATTTGACTTTCCACAGTCCACCGGTACCGGGTAGGCTTCCGACGCTACACGAAGTTGGCAAGGACTCAAAACATTATCATAAGGGTGCAGTGCTGCTAAGTGCTGGTTGCTGATCCAGGAGGGGACCTGTCCCTGTCTCAGATCCTCGAGGTTACTCCGTCCCTCTCCCAGCAACCAGGCACCATAGAGTACGCACACCTCATTTTGGGCGGATTGATCGGAGGCGTTTCTATCCTCCCGAATCAAGGCGTTTACAGCCCTGGCCTGCGCCTCCAATTGAGAGATAATCTCCTTTAAGTGAACTGTCATTGCCACCTCTTCGTGGAGCGCGGATCCCACTATGGTATTCTCGTCCCCCAGGACTTTGCGCAGCTGATTCTTTAACCCATTTATCTGGAGGGCCAGCTGCATGTTATCCAAACTGTTTATGGCGGACGCCCCGGTGTTAAACCCCGTAAGAATGTCATTTAAAGTGCCACGCTTCTGCCTGCCCGGTTCGGCCCTATCCCACTGTTTATACAAGTCTGTCACTTTGACATCCCCAAAGTCCAGTTCATAGAACTTCCGGAACATCTCCCGCAGCAGAGCCTGGTATAACAGCTCGGTTTCCCGGGGACACCACGTAGGTAGGCGGACTTCTGTCAGATTTAGCACCACTGATGCCACTGCGTAGTGTACCCCCTGATAAAGTAGTTTCTCGGTAGGGACCAACACTAAACCATTCCCCGGCCCCCTGGTTGTTGTCAGGCACTCGTGTGGGACGGTGGGCTTGGCCGTGGGTGGGGGCTTCCTTTCCCGAACTATAAGTTCGGTGGCGTTTACTGGTACCCGGGGATTAGGGATCACACACGCCTCCCCGCTGCGATCCCATACCACCCCATCCCCGACATCCTGCCACCACCTATAAAAAGTAATGGAGACCCCCTCTGAACACACGCGAGTGGATCCCCACATACACAAATAAATTCCTTGGTCGTACGCCCACCATTTCTCCCAGCACACCGTGACCCCGCCAGATGACCCCATGATGGTTCGGTAGGTATCATTATCCAGACGTTCCCAGTCCGAGTGTCGGTCTCCCATTTCCCTCTTGAGCTTTCTGAGCCACCACCACCGTCCCAGAGGTATGTCCCCTTGGCAAGTTAGGCATACCTTCCTGCCTTCTGTCACTCTCACTCTGGAAGTGGCCACAGTGATCTCCGGGCAGGGGATGGAGGCCTCTCCGTAGGTAAAGTCCTTATGGTTGGAGTACTTGGTGGAGTTCGATCCCAACCACCCAGGCCATTTCCCCTTGTGGGAGTAGGTGACCCGGCCATCCGCCGCCGGAGTCCCTTCTCCTGTGGTCACTGTCGGCGCTCTGCCCCCGGAGCATCCGAAAACCAGGGAGTCCTCGGTGTCCCCTCGGTGCCCGGTGCAGATCCTTAGCGATACCAGCATCACTAACGTCCAGTAGGGAGGTGTTGACATCTGAAAGGCAAGAAGAACATGGCCTTGCCTTGAGCGACCTCTCCAGGCTCAGCCCACTTAACATGTTCCAAACACAAAAATGCTGTACCCAACCGTCACTGCCTTACCTAAACACATATACTCACAACACAAAGTAACAAAACAGGAAGGGAAAATATACACACCGCCACCCGTCCCCGGGTGGCCAGGCTATATCCTGTCACTGTACAGGCGTCGTCGACCACTCGGCTGACCGTACCCTGGGGACCAGGATGCCCTCCGCTGAGGGGCTTGTATGGTCCCCCTTAATGAATCTTGTGCTGCCCTCCAAGGCCCTCCCGAGCCCCGGATAATCGGTGGGAGACCCTTGCTAGCGTAACAGAGCACCCTCCCTGTTGTCTTTCGCCTTATCGGTCTGGGGCGGGAGGCTAAGTAAACAGGGGATCACGGCGCCCTGGGCTGTGGCACTCTGTTACTCCTCCTTACTGTCGGTGCAGAGTCCCACGTTATGGGCTGCAATGCCATCTCCTCCACCTCTTGGGCTAGCCCCAGCTGATCCACCATGGGAGGTTCAGCTTCCCCTTGAACCTTGCTAATGGTAGAGCCTTTCTCCCTACTTCTGTTAGTGGGCTGGGAACCTCTACCCAGTGGTGGGATAGCCTTACAGGAGCAGTGAACCAGCCCCGACTGTAGAGCTTCGGGGACCACTGCCTCCTCCGGAGCCTCCAAATCCACCGAGGCCTGTTCTTCCCCCAGTGCCTGATTCCCTTCCCTTGCTCGTCCCCTCTGTTTTTTACCTCTTTTGGGGTCAAACAATTTACACTGATTAATGTGATACCACTTCACCAGGCGAGGCAGTCGAACCGCATAGACCATAGGGCTAGCCTTGTCGACTATGCTGTATGGTCCCATATATAATGCTTCAAAAACCCCGACCCGAGCATAGTTCCTCACCATGACCTGGTCCCCTATCTCCCATTCGTGGTGTTTGCTGGGTTCTAGCAGCAATCGGTTACTCTGATGCTGTTTGCCCATGTTACTAGCAGCCTGCCAGTGAATCTGTTTGAGGTGTTCAAACAGGTTCCTGACAAACCGGTCCCGGTTCACCTCTTGGAGCTGCCCTTCGGTGAGAACCGGCGCCAACACATGCACTGGGGTTCTCATGATCCGGCCCGTCATCAGCTCATGGGGTGAGTAGCCTGTGCTCTTTGACTGACTGCCCCGGATTCCCATGAGGACCAACAGTAAGACCTCCACCCACTTGTTCGGTGAGTCACCCGTCTCCTTGCGCAGCCTTTCCTTTAGGGTCCGGTTCAGGCGTTCTACGGGGCCTGAGGACTGAGGGTTGTAGGCGACATGCCATTTGGCTCTTATATCTACAGCACTGTATGGGCCCTCCGCCTTTCCCCCCTTTTGATAGCAGCCAAGGCAGCCTTCAGGATCGGATCCTTCATCTGGACTACTTTAAGGTCCGGGGCCGCAGCCGCCCCTACGCTCCCTTGTGTCCCTGGCTTGCTTCTTGCTGCTGCTATCCTGCCTGCCTCGTATGGGTCCCATGGGTGACCTGTGCGAGCACCTTCCCTTGCCAGCAGGTCTGCCTGCTGGTTACCTTCCCCCCGTGACTCAGTTTTGGAGTGGGCCTTTACCTTATGGATCATCCCCGGTTTCTCCCACTGCAGCCACGATCTTTTCTAGCAGGGGTTTGGTCACAAGGGACTTCCCATCCGCAGAGGTGTACCCCCGGCGTGACCAAATCGGCAGATACTCTGTACACGAATTGCAAGTGAACATGTTGTCCGAGCAAATCGTGTATGGGGTAGGGAATTCCTCGGGGTGTGTGACCACATACATCACCGCCGAGAGTTCCGCCTGCTGGGCGCTCAGGGTGCATGGGAGTTTAAGAGCCAAGGCAATTCCTGCCTTGGGATCCCAAACTCCGCAGCCCATGAGTCTTGTACCCGCGGACACTGAACTGGAGCCATCAATGTAGATCTCGCGGCCTGTGGGGTGTATCCCTGCCCGAAATCCAAAGTTAATGTCCCATACTCCCTCCACAGAGCATCGATGCGGCTGCCTTGGATAGATTAAATTTGCTGCGAGCCTGGGCTCGCAGAGGCCCTTGACCTTTAAAGTCATTTGGGAGAGGAGGAGGGTCCAGCGAGTGATTCTAGCACTGCTCACTGTCCCGTCTTAATCCTCCCGTCCATTAGCATCTGCATCGGGGTATGATGGGTGAGGAGTGTAATGGGGGATATTCCGGTAAAGATCTGAGCTCTCTTTACTGCCTAGTGGGTGGCAAGCAAGTGCCTCTCACAATTGGATTATCCCTTTTCTACCTCCGTGAGGACCCTGGAGGAGTACACCACTGGTCTCAGCTGACCGTTTCACTCCTGGAGCAACACTGCACTTAAGCTGTCGCCACTGGCTGCCACCTCCAGGAAGAATTCCCCTCCCCCCCATCAATTGCCCCTAGGGCTGGTGCTACCTGCAGGTCTCTCTTAAGACGGACAAATGCTGCCTCACAGCCCTCGTCCCATTCCCACTCGACCCCCTTATGTAGGAGTCTGAGCAGAGGGGCGGCAGTGGCTGCATAGTCCTCGATGAAGTCCCTACAGTAGCCAGTGATTCCCAGGAAAGACCTTACCCCCGACACATCCCTAGGGACAGGGAGTTCCTGCACTGCCTTACCTCTAGCCTCAACAATGGCCCTTTCTCCTGCCCTTATCGTCAGGCCCAGGAATTTTACCTCTCCTAGACCTATCTGGGCTTTCTTGGGGTTAACTTTAAAACCCCCTTCCTTCAGTAAGACCAGCAGTTCGGCCAGCAGTGGACCGTGTTCCTCACTGCTGTCTGTGAACAACAACAGGTTGTCCACGTACTGGACCAGCTGGTGTGGTTGGCTGAAGCCTTTTAAGCAGTTTGCCATGCATTGGTGAAAGATGCTGGGAGTATTATGAAAGCCCTGTGGGAGGCAGCTCCATGTATACTGCTGTTCCCGGAAGGTGAAGGCAAACTTGTACTGGTCTTCCCTCCGTACAGGGATAGACCAGAACCCGTTGGATATGTCCAACACTGTGAACGTGGTTGCGGATGCAGGGATTTCCCCTATCAGATCCGCAACCGCCGCTACTGTGGGGGCACAAGCTGGGATGTTTTTATTGAGCACCCTATAATCCACCGTAGCCCTCCAAGAATTATCCGGTTTCCTAACCAGCCAAAGCGGGGAGTTGACATGGGTGGCTATGGGTCTCAAAACACCCTGCTCGACAAGCGAGCTTAAAGCTGTCTCCAAGTCTGCTTCTGCTTCTCGGGGAAAGCCATACTGCTTTTGCAGGCGGGACATGGGATCCCCATCTATTCTAACCTCCACTCCTGTGACTCTCCTACAGTCGTGTTTCTGGGTGGCAAATGCTGCAAGATTTGCTTGCACATAGGCCCGGTACTCGGCCGGGGTGTTACCGACCAGAACCTCCAGGTCGTAACCCCCTTTTGGCTTCATTGTACACAGAGTCCCTTTTCCCTGTTTCTTATCAATAACCATGACTTCTCCCTCTGCTCCCGTGCCCACTGTGCCCCATAGACTGTGATTCCTCAAGTCTACTAGGATCTGGCGAGCGATGTTAAAATCAGCCCCCAAAATCCCTTTTCCCACCTGCTCCCAGTTCATCAGGATGCACTTCCATTGTGTTTGGAGTGCTCCTAAACGAACTGCGAGCGGGACTGAGAAAAACCCAACCTTCTCATTACCTGTGAACCCAACTAGTTGATACGGCACCCCGTTTGATGGAGGTGAGTTTGCGGGGTCCTCCGAATGGACTATCGTGCTGGAAGCACCAGTGTCCAAAAGGTAGGTACCCAATACACCCTCAACCTCCATCTTGACCCAGGGTCGTCCCCAGGGGTCGTATTCTAGTGGACACAGGTATGCAGGCTGGATCTGGGCTAGTCACGGCCTCTGTACTGGCAGGGTTGCTGGTGCTTCCCTGCCTGTTGCCGTGGCTACCTTCCCAGTCCCCTCCAGTGCTGTCCTCACTGCAGCTACTATCTCATCAAGGGATGGTGAGGAGCTCACTCCACTTCCCCCACTCTGGGCGGCTCCTGAAGGACTTCTCCCCCCATATCTCTTTACTGGGCTCCTGCAATCCCTTTTAAAATGCCAAGCTTTCCCACACTCCCTCCTTATTAGACGAGCGGCCACCCTCCTGGTGCCATTCCCTTTTGGTTGGGTTTTACTTCATTTACCCGACCTTTGGAGGCTTTCTCCTCCTCCCCTCCTCCATTCCGTTGGACCAGTGCCAGTTGCCTGACCACTGCTTCCTCAGTGAGGTTGGGGTCCTGGGAATCGAACCACAGTTCTGCCCTGGCCTTGAGCCGGGGCAAGCAGTTTGCCGCCAGCGGCCAGTCTGTACCGCGGAAAGATTCGCCCGGTCGAGGAGCTCCCCACAGGCTGCATGGTATACCACCCACAGCCTGTCCGCAAACGCCTGCGGGGTTTCCCCTGCGAGCTGCCTTGTCCTTTCGACCCGTTCGAAAGGACTGCTGTCATCGAAGCCCATAGCCTCAAGGACGGCCCTCTGGACCTCAGTAAATGTACGCTGTCCCCTCCGGCATTCTGCCGGTAGGGCCTGGTACAATTTGCTGTCCAGAGAGAAGAGCAGCAGCTTGGCTGTCTCTTCCTCGTCGCACCCATTAATTTCCCCTGCCTGCATCACCTCCATGAAGTGGATAGACGGGTCCCCGCTGCGAGTGAGTTTGGCCAAATGGGCCTCCATGGCTCTGAGTGATTGAACTCCATGGGGAATAATAAAGTTGCTCTCCAGTGCTCCCCGACCTTGGCCACCTCCCTGTGGAGGACCGTACTTGCGCTGCCTGACCGGGCACATCCGCCCTGGTTCAGGATCTTTCTGCGCTGGTCCCTCTACCTCTGGCTGTCCCACCGTACCCGGTGCAGCAGACAGTGCCTGGTCGCCTGATCCAGCCTTTAACTGACCCTCGGCTGGAGCCTCACATCCCTGCTGCCGAGCGGGACACATTGGTCCTGCCCCAAGCCCTGGGTATGCTACTACCTGCGTGCCCCGCCCCTCCTGGTACCCCACCGGACAAACCACCGGTGCCTCAGGAGGTGGTCGGGCAACTCTTGCCTTTGGATTCTCCTCTACCCCCCAATACTCTCCTTTGTCCCCTGTGGACCCTCTGGATCCTATCAGGGCGACCATCCCCTTTGCCTGGGATAGAGCGTGGGTGAGAGTTTTAATCCTCTCCTGGCAGGGACTGTGATCTGCAAACTCACTGCTACTGGCCACTTTATAGGCTGCCTGTACATCTTTTAATTTATTCTCCAGTTCCCAAATTTTCTGGGTGTACCGAGAGTTCTGTTCCCGGAGGGACCCCTCACTACCCTTGGCCTCAGTGACCTGAAACTGAAGATAGTCCCGACTATTTCGGAAGGTCTCCTCCAACTGCCGGTTCCTTTGCTGCTCCCCAGCTAATTCGGCCAGCAGGTTGTTCCCAACCACAGCCCGGATAGCAGAGAGCTCCTCTGATTTCTGAAGACTCTGTTCCAAGTCCTTCACCCGCTGGTCGAGCTTTCGGACTTGGCGGGTGAAGCAGATAAGCCAGATGGCCTTTTCCACCCTGTGGTTGTGGTCCTTCCCTGCTGTCCACTGAGCAGCAGCATCCACTGGGCGCTCTGCCCGAGTGAGGGCTTGCACCCAAGGTTTGGTGAGGTTCACCTTGCCAAAAATGTATGAGGAAATTCTCTCCTCCATTTTAGTTTCCTCTCTTATCACCTCATCCGTTATATTAACATCTCCTGTTTGCTTATGTCCCTTCGTGGTCGCCATGTTCTGTAAGGGGTTTCTCAGGGAGTGTTGTTGTGCCTTGGGTGTCTCTCTCTGGGCTTCTGCCCTCACAGCTTATGCCTGGCCTGTGAGGTACCCTGAGTGCTGCAAGAGCACCCCTGGAGAGACTGTGTCCACAGCTTATGAAGGGGGTTTTGAGACTCGTGCGTCCCCATAGCTTATGCCTAGCCTGTGAGCCACCTGTGAGTGTCAAACACTCCTAACCCCTTCTTCCCTAGCCTGTGACACACAGTTGAGCATTTTCGAGGCGCTCCTAGCTTCCCTTACACTGTTCTGACATAAGACTCACGATCAGGAGATGTAATACAATAGAACTGAGACAAGGTGATTCCAAGAGGAACTTCAGGCTTCCAATTTATTTGACAAGGTGTAACTCAACAAACAGCAATACACCAACAAAACAATCCCCCTAAATCCCACTAAAACGGACCCAACGAAAATCTTTACACAAGTATAGCAGTACAATGCCCAACCTCCCACCTTTCCTGGCCTAACCAAGTTGGGAGTTCTGTGGACCAGAGGTTATACTCACTACTGTGCCTTCCGCAGTCAGGTGGTTTGTTTCTTCTATCTTCGGTGTCTTCGGACACTGGTTTTCCTTCAGTGTCGAGAGGCTTGTGGTTGTGGTTGTTGGATGACGAGGGCAGGGAAAATCATCACTTCTTTTTCACTACGTCAGAAACCCCTTTTTTATAGCCAGATTATCCAGTCCGCCTCTCCTGCTGAAGTCGATTCTTCTCATTGGTGGACTTTTGATTTTGAAAAATGCAGCAGTTTTAGATTAGGGTTTTTTTTTCCACTGATGTTAACCTACTCAAGGTTTGAATGGGTGTTGATTGCATTGGCCTTCTATAGCCATTGTGCTAGTCTGGCCTGAGCCAGATATTTCTATGCCTGATGAAAAAGGTGTTGGAATATGTATGTGGCATTGTTTAAATGCTAATGTTTTCAAGGAGCAAGTTTCGAGGGTATACAGTTCCCAGACAATTTGATTAGTTCCAATGTCCAAACTGGCCCTTTTGATATTGACCCCACCCCTTTTCTTGCAGACCCAACATACACCTTTTAAAAATCCCAAATTCGATTAAAGTTCGTAGTTTCTTCCATGTGCACTTTAGGATTTCAAACTTTCTGGTAGATAGTTCCAAATTAAATTCCCTTTCCTATGAGTCCAAACACTGGTGGGGGGGGGTTCTCCATAAATGCACCCCCTTTTATCCCCTGCAGGCCTCGTCTGCCCTTTTAAAATTCATTTGTGTTCTAAAGTTTTCCTTCCATCGGTTTCAATTCACAGCCCAGACTAATCCCATAGCCCTTTTCCTTCTGGGTAAAATGAGGGGGTTTTCGTCCTCCCCTACAAGAACCAAAGTATTTGTTCAATTGGTCTGCCATTTCTTTGTCCCCATTATAAATTCACCTGAGTCCGACTGCAAGGGACCTACGCTTGTCTTCACTAATGTTTTTCTCTTCACATATCTAAAGAAGCTTTTGCAGTCAGTTTTTATGTTCCCGGCAAGCTTCCTCTCATACTCTATTTTCCCTCTCCGAATCAAACCCTTTGTCCTCCTCTGCTGAATTGTAAATTTCTCCCAGTCCTCAGGTTTGCTGCTTTTTTTGGCCAATGTATATGCCTCTTCTTTGGATCTAACACTATCCTTAATTTCCCTTGTTAGCCACGGTTGAGCCACCTTCCCTGTTTTATTTTTACTCCAGACAGGGATGTACAATTGTTGAAGTTCATCCATGGGATCTATAAATGTTTGCCATTGCCTATCCAGCGTCAATCCTTTCAGTATCATTTGCCAGTCTATTCTAGCCAATTCACGCCTCATGCCGTCGAAGTTAGCTTTCCTTAAGTTCAGGACCTTAGTTTCTGAATTAACTGTCACTCTCCGTCTTAATGAAGAATTCTACCATATTATGGCCACTCTTCCCCAAGGGGCCTCGCACAACAAGATTGCTAATTAGTCCCTTCTCATTATACATCACCCAGTCTAGGATGGCCAGCTCCCTAGTTGGTTCCTCGAATATTGGTCAAGAAAACCATCCCTAATACACTCCAGGAAATCCTCCTCCACCGTATTGCTACCAGTTTGGTTCGCCCAATCAATATGTAAATTAAAGTCGCCCATGATAATTGCTGTACCTCTATTGCACACATCCCTTATTTCTTGTTTGATGCTGCCCCAACCTCACTACTACTGTTTGGTGGTCTGTATACAACTCCCACTAGCGTTTTCTGCCCTTTGGTATTCCGTAGCTCCACCCATACCGATTCCACATCATCCAAACCAATGTCCTTCCTTACTATTGCATTAATTTCCTCTTTAACCAGTAACGCCACCCCACCTCCTTTTCCTTTCTGGGTATCCTTCCTAAATGTTGAATACCCTTCGATGTTGAGTTCCCAGCCTTGGTCATTCTGGAGCCATGTCTCTGTGATGCCAATTACATCATATCCATTAATTGCTATCTGTGCAGTTAATTCGTCCACCTTATTCCGAATACTCCTCGCATTGAGGCACAGAGCCTTCAGGCTTATGTTTTTAACACATTTTGGCCCTTTAGAATTTTGCTGTAATGTGGCCCTTTTTATTTTTGACTTGGGTTTCTCTGCCCTCCATTTTTACTATTCTCCTTTCTATCTTTTGCCTCTGTCTCCCTTTTATTTCCCTCTGCTTCCCTGCATAGGTTCCCATCCCCCTGTCATATTAGTTTAACTCCTCCCCAACAGCACTAGCAAACACTCCCCCTAGGACATTGGTTCCGGTCCTGCCCAGGTGCAGACCGTCCGGTTTGTACTGGTCCCACCTCCCCCAGAACTGGTTCCAATGTCCCAGGAATTTGAATCCCTCCCTGCTGCACCACTGCTCAAGCCACGTATTCATCTGCGCTATCCTGCGATTCCTACTCTGACTAGCACGTGGCACTGGTAGCAATCCTGAGATCACTACTTTTGAGGTCCTACTTTTTAATTTGGCTCCAAGCTCCCTTAATTCTTCTTGTAGGACCTCATCCCGTTTTTTACCTATATCTTTAGTACCTATATGCACCACGACAACTGGTTGTTCACCATCCCTTTTCAGAATGTCCTGCACTCGCTCCGAGACATCCTTGACCCTTGCACCAAGGAGGCAACATACCACCCTGGAGTCTCGGTTATGGCTACAGAAACACCTATCTATTCCCCTTACAATTGAATCCCCTATCACTATCGCTGTCCCATTCTTTTTCCTGCCCTCCTGTGCAGCAGAGACACCCACGGTGCCATGAACTTGGCTGCTGCTGCTCTCCCCTGATGAGTCATCCCCCCCAACAGTACCCAAAGCAGTGTATCTGTTTTGCAGGGGGATGACCACAGGGGACGCTTGCACTACCTTCCTTGCACTGCTTTTCCTGTTAGTCACCCATTTACTATCTGGCTGTGTACCCTTTACCTGTGGTAAGACCAACTCGCTAAACGTGCTATTCACGTCATTCTCAGCATCGTGGATGCTCCAGAGTGAATCCACCCGCAGCTCCAGTGCCGCAATGTGGTCCGTCAGGAGCTGGAGGCGGATAAACTTCCCGCACACGTAGTCGTCAGGGACACCGGAAGCGTCCCTGAGTTCCCACATAGTACAGGAGGAGCACAACACGTGTCCGAGCTGTCCTGCCATGACTTAACACTTGGATTAACTTAATTGGGCAACAACAATGTTAAAAGGTTACTTGCTGATAAAGAAAGAAATCGAAAAACTACTTATCAAACACCAGCCAATCACTTACTCCCTTGGCTGTGACGTCACCTTTTGATTTCTTTCTACTTCTTTTTTGCCTTTTGCCCCTGCTGCAGCTGCACCAACCATGCCTATCCGACTCACCGACTGTCTCTGGGCATATTTATAGGTCTCCCCACACTGCCTATCCGACTCACCGACTGTCTCTGGGCATATTTATAGGTCTCCCCACACTGCCTATCCGACTCACCGACTGTCTCTGGGCATATTTATAGGTCTCCCCACACTGCCTATCCGACTCACCGACTGTCTCTGGGCATATTTATAGGTCTCCCCACACTGCCTATCCGACTCACCGACTGTCTCTGGGCCTATTTATAGGTCTCCCCACACTGCCTATCCGACTCACCGACTGTCTCTGGGCATATTTATAGGTCTCCCCACACTGCCTATCCGACTCACCGACTGTCTCTGGGCATATTTATAGGTCTCCCCACACTGCCTATCCGACTCACCGACTGTCTCTGGGCCTATTTATAGGCCTCCCCACACTGCCTATCCGACTCACCGACTGTCTCTGGGCATATTTATAGGCCTCCCCACACTGCCTATCCGACTCACCGACTGTCTCTGGGCCTATTTATAGGCCTCCCCACACTGCCTATCCGACTCACCGACTGTCTCTGGGCATATTTATAGGCCTCCCCACACTACCTATCCGACTCACCGACTGTCTCTGGGCCTATTTATAGGTCTCCCCACACTGCCTATTCGACTCACCGACTGTCTCTGGGCCTATTTATAGGTCTCCCCAACACTGCCTATCCGACTCACCGACTGTCTCTGGGCCTATTTATAGGCCTCCCCACACTGCCTATCTGACTCACCGACTTTCTCTGGGCCTATTTATAGGTCTCCCCACACTGCCTATCCGACTCACCGACTGTCTCTGGGCCTATTTATAGGCCTCCTCACACTGCCTATCCGACTCACCGACTGTCTCTGGGCCTATTTATAGGCCTCCCCACACTGCCTATGCGACTCACCGAATGTCTCTGGGCCTATTTATAGGTCTCCCCACGCTGCCTATCTGACTCACCGACTGTCTCTGGGCCCATTTATAGGCCTCCCCACACTGCCTATCCGACTCACCGACTGTCTCTGGGCCTATTTATAGATCTCCCCACACTGCCTATCCGACTCACCGACTGTCTCTGGGCCTATTTATAGGCCTACCCACACTGCCTATCCGACTCACCGACTGTCTCTGGGCCTATTTATAGGCCTCCCCACACTGCCTATGCGACTCACCGAATGTCTCTGGGCCTATTTATAGGTCTCCCCACACTGCCTATCTGACTCACCGACTGTCTCTGGGCATATTTATAGGTCTCCCCACTCTGCCTATCCGACTCACCGACTGTCTCTGGGCCTATTTATAGATCTCCCCACACTGCCTATCTGACTCACCGACTGTCTCTGGGCCTATTTATAGGCCTCCCCACACTGCCTATCCGACTCACCGACTGTCTCTGGGCATATTTATAGGTCTCCCCACAATGCCTATCCGACTCACCGACTGTCTCTGGGCATATTTATAGGTTTCCCCACACTGCCTATCCGAGTCACCGACTGTCTCTGGGCATATTTATAGGTCTCCCCACACTGCCTATCCGACTCACCGACTGTCTCTGGGCATATTTATAGTTCTCCCCACACTGCCTATCCGACTCACCGACTGTCTCTGGGCATATTTATAGGTTTCCCCACACTGCCTATCCGAATCACCGACTCTCTCTGGGCATATTTATAGGTCTCCCCACACTGCCTATCCGAATCACCGACTGTCTCTGGGCATATTTATAGGTCTCCCCACACTGCCTATCCGACTCACCGACTGTCTCTGGGCCTATTTATAGGCCTCCCCACACTGCCTATCCGACTCACTGACTGTCTCTGGGCCTATTTATAGGCCACCCCACACTGCCTATCCGACTCACCGACTGTCTCTGGGCCTATTTATAGGCCTCCCCACACTGCCTATCCGACTCACCGACTGTCTCTCGGCCTATTTATAGGCCTCCCCACACTGCCCCTCCGACTCACCGACTGTCTCTGGGCCTATTTATAGGCCTCCCCACACTGCCTATCCGACTCACCGACTGTCTCTGGGCATATTTATAGGCCTCCCCACACTGCCTATCCGACTCACCGACTGTCTCTGGGCATATTTATAGGCCTCCCCACACTGCCTATCCGACTCACCGAATGTCTCTGGGCCTATTTATAGGCCTTCCCACACTGCCTATCCGACTCACCGACTGTCTCTGGGCATATTTATAGGTGTCCCCACACTGCCTATCCGACTCACCGACTGTCTCTGGGCCTATTTATAGGTCTCCCCACACTGCCTATCCGACTCACCGACTGTCTCTGGGCATATTTATAGGTCTCCCCACACTGCCTATCCGACTCACCGACTGTCTCTGGGCATATTTATAGGTCTCCCCACACTGCCTATCCGACTCACCGACTGTCTCTGGGCATATTTATAGGTCTCCCCACACTGCCTATCCGCCTCACCGAATGTCTCTGGGCCTATTTATAGGTCTCCCCACACTGCCTATCCGACTCACCGACTGTCTCTGGGCCTATTTATAGGTCTCCCCACACTACCTATCTGACTCACCGACTGTCTCTGGGCATATTTATAGGCCTCCCCACACTGCCTATCCGCCTCACCGACTGTCTCTGGGCATATTTATAGGTCTCCCCACACTGCCTATCCGACTCACCGACTGTCTCTGGGCATATTTATAGGCCTCCCCACACTGCCTATCCGACTCACCGACTGTCTCTGGGCCTATTTATAGGTCTCCCCACACTGCCTATCTGACTCACCGACTGTCTCTGGGCATATTTATAGGTCTCCCCACACTGCCTATCCGCCTCACCGACTGTCTCTGGGCCTATTTATAGGTCTCCCCACACTGCCTATCCGACTCACCGACTGTCTCTGGGCCTATTTATAGGTCTCCCCACACTACCTATCCGACTCACCGACTGTCTCTGGGCATATTTATAGGTCTCCCCACGCTGCCTATCCGACTCACCGACTGTCTCTGGGCATATTTATAGGCCTCCCCACACTGCCTATCCGCCTCACCGACTGTCTCTGGGCATATTTATAGGTCTCCCCACACTGCCTATCCGACTCACCGACTGTCTCTGGGCCTATTTATAGGTCTCCCCACACTGCCTATCCGACTCACCGACTGTCTCTGGGCATATTTATAGGTCTCCCCACACTGCCTATCTGACTCACCGACTGTCTCTGGGCATATTTATAAGTCTCCCCACACTGCCTATCCGACTCACCGACTGTCTCTGGGCCTATTTATAGGCCTCCTCACACTGCCTATTGGACTCACCGACTGTCTCTGGGCATATTTATAGGCCTGCCCACACTGCCTATCGGACTCACCGACTGTCTCTGGGCCTATTTATAGGTCTCCACACACTGCCTCTCCGACTCGCCGACTGTCTCTGGGCCTATTTATAGGTCTCCCCACACTGCCTCTCCGACTCACCGCCTGTCTCTGGGCCTATTTATAGGTCTCCCCACACTGCCTATCCGACTCACCGACTGTCTCTGGGCCTATTTATAGGCCTCCCCACACTGCCTATCGGACTCACCGACTGTCTCTGGGCATATTTATAGGCCTCCCCACACTGCCTATCGGACTCACCGACTGTCTCTGGGCCTATTTATAGGTCTCCACACACTGCCTCTCCGACTCACCGACTGTCTCTGGGCCTATTTATAGGTCTCCACACACTGCCTCTCCGACTCACCGACTGTCTCTGGGCCTATTTATAGGTCTCCCCACACTGCCTATCCGACTCACCGACTGTCTCTGGGCCTATTTATAGGTCTCCCCACACTGCCTATCCGACTCACCGACTGTCTCTGGGCCTATTTATAGGCCTCCCCACACTGCCTATCGGACTCACCGACTGTCTCTGGGCATATTTATAGGCCTCCCCACACTGCCTATCGGACTCACCGACTGTCTCTGGGCCTATTTATAGGTCTCCACACACTGCCTCTCCGACTCACCGACTGTCTCTGGGCCTATTTATAGGTCTCCACACACTGCCTCTCCGACTCACCGACTGTCTCTGGGCATATTTATAGGTCTCCCCACACTGCCTCTCCGACTCACCGCCTGTCTCTGGGCCTATTTATAAGCCTCCCCACACTGCCTATCCGACTCACCGACTGTCTCTGGGCCTATTTATAGGTCTCCCCACACTGCCTATCCGACTCACCGACTGTCTCTGGGCCTATTTATAGGTCTCCCCACACTGCCTCTCCGACTCACCGCCTGTCTCTGGGCCTATTTATAGTCCTCCCCACACTACCTATCCGACTCACCGACTGTCTCTGGGCATATTTATAGGTCTCCCCACACTGCCTATCCGACTCACCGACTGTCTCTGGGCATATTTATAGGCCTCCCCACACTGCCTATCCGCCTCACCGACTGTCTCTGGGCATATTTATAGGTCTCCCCACACTGCCTATCCGACTCACCGATTGTCTCTGGGCATATTTATAGTCCTCCCCACACTGCCTATCCGACTCACCGACTGTCTCTGGGCCTATTTATAGGCCTCCCCACACTGCCTATCCGACTAACCGACTGTCTCTAAGCCTATTTATAGGTCTCCCCACACTGCCTATCCGACTCACCGACTGTCTCTGGGCATATTTATAAGTCTCCCCACACTGCCTATCCGACTCACCGACTGTCTCTGGGCCTATTTATAGGCCTTGTCACACTGCCTATCGGACTCACCGACTGTCTCTGGGCCTATTTATAGGTCTCCACACACTGCCTCTCCGACTCACCGACTGTCTCTGGGCCTATTTATAGGTCTCCCCACACTGCCTCTCCGACTCACCGCCTGTCTCTGGGCCTATTTATAGGCCTCCCCACACTGCCTATCCGACTCATCGACTGTCTCTGGGCCTATTTATAGGTCTCCCCACACTGCCTATCCGACTCACCGACTGTCTCTGGGCCTATTTATAGGTCTCCCCACACTGCCTATCCGACTCACCGACTGTCTGGGCCTATTTATAGGTCTCCCCACACTGCCTATCCGACTCACCGACTGTCTCTGGGCCTATTTATAGGTCTCCCCACACTGCCTATCTGACTCACCGACTGTCTCTGGGCATATTTATAGGTCTCCCCACACTGCCTATCCGACTCACCGACTGTCTCTGGGCATATTTATAGGTCTCCCCACACTGCCTATCCGACTCACCGACTGTCTCTGGGCATATTTATAGGCCTCCCCACACTGCCTATCTGACTCACCGACTGTCTCTGGGCATATTTATAGGCCTCCCCACACTGCCTATCCGACTCACCGACTGTCTCTGGGCATATTTATAGGTCTCCCCACACTGCCTCTCCGACTCACCGACTGTCTCTGGGCCTATTTATAGGCCTCCCCACACTGCCTATCCGACTCACCGACTGTCTCTGGGCCTATTTATAGGTCTCCCCACACTGCCTATCCGACTCACCGACTGTCTGGGCCTATTTATATGCCTACCCACACTGCCTATCCGACTCACCGACTGTCTCTGGGCATATTTATAGGTCTCCCCACACTGCCTATCCGACTCACCGACTGCCGCTGGGCATATTTATAGGTCTCCCCACACTGCCTATCCGACTCACCGACTGTCTCTGGGCATATTTATAGGTCTCCCCACACTGCCTATCCGACTCACCGACTGCCGCTGGGCATATTTATAGGTCTCCCCACACTGCCTATCCGACTCACCGCCTGTCGCTGGGCATATTTATAGGTCTCCCCACAGGCCTCCACACACTGCCTCTCCGACTCACCGACTGTCTCTGGGCCTATTTATAGGTCTCCCCACACTGCCTCTCCGACTCACCGACTGTCTCTGGGCCTATTTATAGGTCTCCCCACACTGCCTATCCGACTCACCGACTGTCTGGGCCTATTTATAGGTCTCCCCACACTGCCTATCCGACTCACCGACTGTCTCTGGGCCTATTTATAGGTCTCCCCACACTGCCTATCCGACTCACCGACTGTCTCTGGGCCTATTTATAGGTCTCCCCACACTGCCTATCCGACTCACCGACTGTCTCTGGGCATATTTATAGGTCTCCCCACACTGCCTATCCGACTCACCGACTGTCTCTGGGCATATTTATAGGCTTCCCCACACTGCCTATCCGACTCACCGACTGTCTCTGGGCATATTTATAGGTCTCCCCACACTGCCTATCCGACTCACCGACTGTCTCTGGGCCTATTTATAGGCCTCCCCACACTGCCTATCTGACTCACCGACTGTCTCTGGGCATATTTATAGGCCTCCCCACACTGCCTATCCGACTCACCGACTGTCTCTGGGCCTATTTATAGGCCTCCCCACGCTGCCTATCCGACTCACCGACTGTCTCTGGGCCTATTTATAGGCCTCCCCACACTGCCTATCCGACTCACCGACTGCCGCTGGGCATATTTATAGGTCTCCCCACACTGCCTATCCGACTCACCGACTGTCTCTGGGCCTATTTATAGGCCTCCCCACGCTGCCTCTCCGACTCACCAAGAAGAACCTACAATCAAACTGGCCGCGACCAGACCATGAGGGGCAGCGTTGGAGGAGTGGCACATGGCACCGAACGGCCAATTGGATTGGAAAGCTCCCTTAAAGGAGACCAGTAACACAAAAAATTTAAAGGGACAGTTTCAACTTAAAGATGACAAGGACTTTAAAGCTAAAAATGCAGTAAAAGGGTGCAAGTATGATAATGTAACCATTAATTGGGATGCTGGTGTAACTAATGTGAAAAATGAAATGAATGCTTTAAGGTTAAGAACAAGCTTGTTATGTTTGATGATTATGACAGAGAGTTTGAAATGCCTAATGTATCCATCTCTGGTGAGACCATGATACAAAAAAGTGATGCAAATGCTGTTATTAATAATGTAAAGACAATCAATATTGTAGACTCGACTATGTTTGATCAGAGCCATGGTGTCATGTATACAGGTAGGACACTGCTAAAGGACACTTGGTTCTACAGGGACCATGCAAATGCTAAAGGAATCCACCCCCCCTCCCCGCCCCCACCGTGGGAGACCCCCAGGTCCAGCTGGCTACCAGACCATGTAGCCTGGACCTTTGGAACAAATGTGATGCCTCAGGAAGGACACACACACATCCAGTGGGAGTAGATCCACTACAGGGACAGTGGTCATTGGGCAGAATAGCCACCACCACAGGCACCCTCCCCAGACCGGCCCTACACCCCCTGGCCACCAGGGCCAACATCAGGAGCGAGAGGCCAATACCCTCCAGCTTTCCTTGCAAACCCTGGGATGACCAGACTCTCATCCCAATTGGAGGACAAGGAGCCCACACAGTCCTGTGGCCCTGCCCACCACCATACAATTAGCCACATCACAGAGTATGCACCCTACCCACTGCTGCAATGACTACCCCGCTAAGGGATCCCAAAACTGACCCCCACATGGCCTGTGTGTGAAGGGGGGGAAATGTATGAGGCCAGCCTCAAGCACAGGGATCACGCCTGGCACCCACACAACCCTTGCCACAACCTCCCATAGCCCACTACTGATCACCTCCCCAGGTCATTACAATAAGGACTTGAAAAATGCTTAGGGGGGAGTGTTGTTATTGTTATATGATGTCTGTAACACTGAATGTACCTTACACTATACACACCTTCCTTGTACACCAGAGGGTGTTGCTGCAGGATACCTAAGGGTTACCTGCAGGTAACCCAGTATAAAAGGCTCACAGCTTGGTGTCCTCACTCAAGGAGCTGCAAATAAAGGACTGCAGTCTACACAGTTTAAGTACCATACCCTGCCTTGTGGAGTCTATAGGGGGGTTTTGCTCTGCCCAATTTCAGGGGTCTTTGGTGGCTGTTGTTGTATTGGGCCTCTCTGTCCCTTCTAGGGGACGGTCCAGCAGCTTATGGCTCGCTGACCACTAAACTGGCGGTTTCGAAGTGCCCTAGCACCCCTATCTGGTTCTAACCTCAGAATTTTGGTGGATTATGAGCTTCCACAAGGGAAAACAAAACACTCAGAGACAAGTGGTCCTTGGAACGAAAAAAACGGATAAGTCCAATTTATTAATCACGGTAAGTTTCCAACAAGGACAAACTTCATAAAACACATATCAGACACACACTTATAAACTATGAAAATCTATGGCAAGAAACGGACACAACGAAAACCTTACACAATTTTATCTTTACAAGACATTTCCAACACCACCCCCACCCCCCTTTTTACCTGACTGACCTAGACTGACAGTTGGGAAAAGAAACCCCAGGATAATACTTACGATCCCTTTTGACGGTTATTTTTTTTTAGCCTTAGGATGGTTGGTTTACAGGGTAGCTGGAGTGAATGTTGCCTCTCCCAGTTACTTCGGTCTCCGGTTCTTCAGCTGGTTGGCCTCAGAGCGTTGTTCGGTGTGTGGCTCGGCTTCTTGAGATGATGTTGGGCCTCTCGGTGGTTGGGTTGTATATTCTGCACACAAGTCGAGTCCAGGGCCCGTTCGATGGTGGATTTCCCAGCCGGTAACAGTCCGTCTCCGTTCTCTCTCGGTTTCTGTCTGTCTATGACTGTTACTGCTCCTCGATTCCTTCTCCGACTGCTCCAGCTGCTGCTCCCTCTCGGTGGTTCCGTAGGTCCTATATTTGTATCCAATTTAGTTCTGGCCTTTTCGCGCCCAAACACAGTTGGTGGACCATTGTGTAAGTTTGGGTGGGGAGATAGCTTTGAATATTTAATCAGAGATGTCACAGGTACAGGTGGGTGTGAGGACAGGGGTATTGTTTCAGTGCACATTGGTGCCTCAAATTCTGCTGGTCCATTGTAACAGTCCTGGGAGTCAATCGGTTTGGGCCTCCCCTTTGATGGGCCATCACCGCAGTGATCTCAGGACTATTGTCCACTGTCCATATTAATTAGGTAGATGATGGCCCACATTCATAATTTGATTAGGGGTGAGTCATATTTTCGCTGGGCCGGGTAGTCCCCATTGGTTGAGGATTTCCCCGCTTCAGGCCCGACTCGACCCCTGATTGGCCTGGCAGAATGGGCTTTTCCCCCATTGGCCAGTGCCCCTGTCTCGCTTGTGATCCAGACTCCACAATGTCTGTATCTGCCCACATGTTTCCCAGCCTGCCTGGTCTGAGGATTTTACTTGGCCAAAAATGTTCATTTAAAATGTATAGGACGATCCCATCTTGATTTTCTTGTCCTTAGGGTGTTCCAATAAAATGCGGCCGTAGATTTTTGAACCTTACAAGTCATTACCAAAGGTGCCTGCATACACGATAGAAACCATCCCGGATACACTCTATGAACTCTTCCTCAAGGCTTCCTTGGCCAATTTGATTTGTCCAATTAACATGAAGGTTAACATCGCCCATGATTATTGCTGTAGCTTTCTTACACGCCTCCATTATTTCTTGATTTATACTCTGCCCAACAGTGTAGCTAATGTTAGGGAGCCTATAGACTATGTCCACCAGTGACTTCTTCCTCTTATTATTCCTTTTCTCTGCCCAAACTGATTCTACATCTTGATCTTCTGAGCCAATATCATTTCTCACTCAGCATCATCATCATAGGCAGTCCCTCGGAATCGAGGAAGACTTGCTTCCACTCCTGAAGTGAGTTCTTTGGTGGCTGAACAATCCAATACGAGAGCCACAGACTCTGTCACAGATGGGACAGACAGTCGTTGAGGGAATGGGTGGGTGGGACAGGTTTGCCGTATGCTCTTTCCGCTGCCTGCGCTTGATTTCTGCATGCTCTCAGCATTGAGACTCGAGGTGCTCAGCGCCCTCCCAGGTACACTTCCTCCACTTAGGGCCGTCTTTGGCCAGGGACTCCCAGATGTCAGTGGGGATGTAGCACATTATCAGGGAGGCTTTGAGGGTGTCCTTGTAACGTTTCCGCTGCCCACCTTTGGCTCGTTTGCCGTGAAGGAGCTCCGAATAGAGCACTTGCTTTGGGAGTCTCGTGTCTGGCGTGTGAACAATGTGGCCTGCCCAGCGAAGCTGATCAAGTGTGGTCAGTGCTTCAATACTGGGGATGTTGGCCTGGATGAGGACACTGATGTTGGTGCATCTGTCCTCCCCGGGGATTTGTAGGATCTTGCGGAGACATCGTTGGTGGTATTTCTCCAGCGACTTGAAGTGTCTGCTGTACACGGTCCATGTCTCTGAGCCATACAGGAGGGCAGGTATTACTACGGCCCTGTAGACCATGAGCTTGGTGGCAGTTTTGAGGGCCTGGTCTTCAAACAATCTTTTCCTTAGGTGGCCGAAGGCTGCACTGGAGGCGGTGTTGGATCTCGTCGTCGATGCCTGCTCTTGTTGATAGGAGGCTCCCAAGATATGGGAAGTAGTCCACGATGTCCAGGGCTGTGCCGTGGATCTTGATGACTTGGGGCAGTGCTGTGTGGTGAAGACAGGCTGGTGAAGGACCTTTGTCTTATGGATGTTTAGCGTAAGGCCCATGCTTTCATACACCTCAATAAATACGTCG
Source organism: Pristiophorus japonicus (assembly GCF_044704955.1). Lineage (NCBI taxonomy): Eukaryota > Metazoa > Chordata > Chondrichthyes > Pristiophoridae > Pristiophorus > Pristiophorus japonicus. The sequence continues at coordinate 93,686,126 of NC_091991.1, read as the reverse complement.
ACTATGTCCTTGAGTTCAGCCTCTGTATGTGCGCAGACATAGGCGTCGTCCATGTACTGTAGCTCCATGACAGAGGTTGGGGTGGTCTTGGACCTGGCCTGGAGATGGCACAGGTTGAACAGGTTCCCACTGGTTCTGTAAACATAGAAACATAGAAAATAGGTGCAGGAGTAGGCCATACGGCCCTTCGAGCCTGCACCACCATTCAATACGATCATGGCTGATCATTCCTTCAGTACCCCGTTCCTGCTTTCTCTCCATACCCCTTGATCCCTTTAGCCGCAAGGGCCATATCTAACTCCCTCTTGAATATATCTAATGAACTGGCATCAACAACTCTCTGCGGTAGGGAATTCCATAGGTTAACAACTCGCTCAGTGAAGAAGTTCCTCCTCATCTCTGTCCTAAATGGATTACACCTTATCCTAAGACTATGTTCCCTAGTTCTGGACTCCCCCAACATCGGGAACATTCTTCCTGCATCTAACCTGTACAGTCCCGTCAGAATTTTATATGTTTCTATGAGATCCCCTCTCATCCTTCTAAACTCCAGTGAATACAGGCCCAGTTGATCCAGTCTCTCCTCATATGTCAGTCCTGCCATCCCGGGAATCAGGCTGGTGAACCTCCGCGGCACTCCCTCAATAGCTAGGACGTCCTTCCTCAGATTAAGGGACCAAAACTGAACACAATATTACAGGTGGGGCGTCACCAAGTCCCTGTGCAACTGCAGTAAGACCTCCCTGCTCCTATACTCAAATCCCCGAGCTATGAAGGCTAACATACCACTTGCTTTCTTCACCGCCTGCTGTACCTGCATGCCCACTTTCAGTGACTGATGAACCATGACACCCAGGTCTTGTTGCACCTCCCCTTTTCCTAAATCTGCCGCCATCCAGATAATATTCTGCCTTCGTGTTTTTGTCCCCAAAATGGATAACCTCACATTTATCCACATTATACTGCATCTGCCATGCATTTGCCCACTCACCGAACCTGTTCAAATCACCCTGCAGCCTCTTAGCATCCTCCTCACAGCTCACACCGCCACCCAGTTTAGTGTCATCTGCAAACTTGGTGATATTACACTCAATTCCATCATCTAAATCATTAATGTATATTGTAAAGAGCTGGGGTCCCAGCACTGAGCCCTGCGGAACTCCACTAGTCACTGCCTGCCATTCTGAAAAGGACCCGTTTATCTTGACTTTCTGTTTCCTGTCTGCCAACCAGTTCTCCATCCACGTCAATACATTACCCCCAATACCGTGTGCTTTAATTTTGCACACCAATCTCTTGTGTGGGACTTTGTCAAAAGCTTTTTGAAAGTCCAAATACACCACATTCATTGGTTCTCCCCTGTCCACTCTGCTAGTTACATCCTCAAAAACTTCCAGAAGATTTGTCAAGCATGATTTCCCCTTCATAAATCCATGCTGACTTGGACCAATCCTACCACTGCTTTCCAAATGTGCTGCTATTTCATCCTTAATGATTGATTTCAACATTTTCCCCACTACTAATGTCAGGCTAACTGGTCTATAATTACCCGTTTTCTCTCTCCCTCCTTTTTTAAAAAGTGGTGTTACATTAGCAACCCTCCAGTCCATAGGAACTGATCCAGAGTTGATAGACTGTTGGAAAATTATCACCAATACATCCATTATTTCTAGGGCCACTTCCTTAAGTACTCTGGGATGTAGACTATCAGGCCCTGGGGATTTATCGGCCTTCAATCCTGTCAATTTCCCTAACACAATTTCCCACCTAATAATGATATCCTTCAGTTCCTCCTTCTCACTGGACCTTCAGACCCCTAGTATATCGGGAAGGTTATTTGTGTCTTCCTTTGTGAAGACAGAACCAAAGTATTTGTTCAATTGGACTGCCATCTATGTTCCCCATTATAAATTCAGCCGAATCCGACTGCAGGGACCAACGTATGTCTTCACTAATCTTTTTCTCTTCACATATCTATAGAAGCTTTTGCAGTCATTTTTTATGTTTCCGACAAGCTTCCTCTCGTACTCTATTTTCCCCCTCTTAATTAAACCCTTTGTCCTTCTCTGCTGTATTCTAAATTTCTCCCAGACCTCTGGCTTGCTACTTTTTCTGGCTAATTTGTATGCCTCTTCCTTGGATTTAACACTATCCTTAATTTCCCTTGTTAGCCACGGTTGAGCCACCTTCCCCGTTTTATTTTTACTCCAGACAGGGATGTACAAATGTTGAAGTTCATCCATGTGATCTTTAAAGGTTTGCCATTGCCTATCCACCGTCAACTCTTTAAGCATAATTTGCAAGTCTAATCTAGCCAACTCGCGCCTCATGCCATCAAAGTTACCTTGAACAGGTTCCCACTGGTTCTGTAAACATAGAAACATAGAAAATAGGTGCAGGAGCAGAACATCCGGCCCTTCAAGCCTGCACCACCATTCAATACGATCATGGCTGATCATTCCTTCAGTACCCTGTTCCTGCTTTCTCTCCATACCCCTTGATCCCTTTAGCAGCAAGGGCCATATCTAACTCCCTCTTGAATATATCTAACGAACTGGCATCAACAACTCTCTGCGTTAGGGAATTCCATAGGTTAACAATTCTCTGAGTGAAGAAGTTCCTCCTCATCTCTATTCCCACTGGTTCAGGACCCTAGTTTCTGAATTAACGTTGTCACTCTCCATCTTAATAAAGAATTCTACCATAATATGGTCACTCTTCCCGAAGGGGCCTCGCACAACAAGATTGCTAATTAGTCCCTTCTCATTACGCATCACCCAGTCTAGGATGGCCAGCTCTCTAGTTGGTTCCTCGACATATTGGTCGAGAAAACCATCCCGAATACACTCCAGGAAATCCTCCTCCACCGCACTGCTACCAAATAGGTTAGCCCAATCAATATGTAGATTAAAGTCGCCCATGATTACTGCTGTACCTTTATTGCACACATCCCTTATTTCTTGTTTGATGCTGTCCACAACCTCACTACTACTATTTGGTGGCCTGTACACAACTCCTACTAGCGTTTTCTGTCCTTTGGTATTCCGTAGCTCCACCCATACCGATTCCACATCATCCAAGCTAATGTCCTTCCTTAAATTGCATTAATTTCCTCTTTAACCAGCAACGCCACCCCGCCTCCTTTTCCTTTCTGTCTGTCCTTCCTAAATGTTGAATACCCCTGGATGATGAGTTCTCAGCCTTGGTCACCCTGGAGCCATGTCTCCGTGATGCCAATCACATCATACCCGTTAACTGCTATCTGCGCAGTTAATTTGTCCACCTTATTCCGAATACTCCTCGCATTGAGGCACAGAGCCTTCAGGCTTGTCTTTTTAACACACTTTGACCCTTTAGAATTCTGCTGTAAAGTGCCCCTTTTTGTTTTTTGCCTTGGGTTTCTCTGCCCTCCACTTTTACTATTCTCCTTTCTATCTTTTGCTTCTGTCTCCCTTTTATTTCCCTCTGTCTCCCTGAATAGGTTCCCATCCCTCTGCCATATTAGTTTAATTCTTCCCAAACAGCACTAGCAAACACTCCCCCTAGGACATTGGTTCCGGTCCTGCCCAGGTGCAGACCGTCCAGTTTGTACTGGTCCCACCTCCCCCAGAACCAGTTCCAATGTCCCAGGAATTTGAATCCCTCCCTTGTGCACCACTGCTCAAGCCACGCATTCATCTGAGCTATCCTATGACTCCTACTCTGACTAGCACGTGGCACTGGTAGCAATCCTGAGATTCCTACCTTTGAGGTCCTAATTTTTAATTTAACTCCTAGCTCCCTTAATTCGTCTCGTAGGACCTCATCCCGTTTTTTATCTATATCGTTGGTACCTATATGCACCAGTTGGCTGTTCACCCTCCCTTTTCAGAATGTCCTGTACCCGCTCCGAGACATCCTTGGCCCTTGCTCCAGGGAGGCAACATACTATTCTGGAGTCTCGGTTGTGGCCGCAGAAACGCCTGTCTATTCCCCTTACAATTGAATCCCCTATCACTATTGCTCTCCCACTCTTTTTCCTGCCCTCCTGTGCAGCAGAGCCAGCCACGGGGACCCCTGCACTAACTTCCTTGCACTGTTCTTCCTGTTGGTCTTCCATTCCCTATCTTGTTGTGGACCCTTAACCTGCGGTAAGACCAACTCACTAAATGTGCTATTCACCTCATTCTCAGCATCGTGCATGCTCCAGAGTGAATCCATCTGCAACTCCAGTTCCGCAACGCGGTTTGTCAGGAGCTGGAGGCGGATACACTTCCTGCACATGTAGTCGTCAGGGACACCGGAGGCGTCCCTGATTTCCCACATGGTACAGGAGGAGCATAACACGTGTCCGAGCTCTCCTGCCATGACTTAACCCCTAGATTAACTTAATTTGCAACAACAATGCTAAAGGTTACTTACTGATATAGAAATGGAAAAGAAAAGCTTCTTACCAGTCACCAGCCAATCACTTACCCCCTTGGCTGTGATGTCACCTTTCAATTTCTTTCTATTTCTTTTTTGCCTTCTCTCCCCTCTGCAGCTGCACCAGAACACTCCTGGTCTCACTGGCCTGTAGTTTCCTTCCACTCCAGCGGGGAGCTTCTAACTGTGAGGTGGAGCATGTCAGCGAGAAATTTCTCACAACTGCTCTGATCTCATCCTTTATTATCAGAGCTACCCCACCTCCTTTTCCTTTCTGTCTGTCCTTCCGAATTGTCAAATACCCCTGAATATTCAATCTTAGTCACCTTGCAACTACGTCTCTGTAATGGCTATCAAATCCTACCCATTTATATCTATTTGTGCCGTCAACTCATCTATCTTGTTATGAATGCAGCGTGCAGTAGATAAAGAGCTATTCATTTTGTTTTTTCACCATTTTCCCTGCTTTGACCCCACTTTCTGATACTCTCTTATGTCCCTTGCTGTCACGCTCTGGTTATCATTTCCCTCCGTGCTGCCCGGCTCTATTGCTCTTTGACTTTTTAAATTTCCACTTACCTGAACCCTCCCCCCCACCCCAGTATTTAGTTTAAAGCTCTCTCTATAGCTCTAGTTATTTGATTTGTCAAGACACTGGTCCTAGCACGGTCTAAGTGAAGCCTGTCCCAACGGAACAGCTCCCTCTTACCCCAGTACTGGTGCCAGTGACCCATGAACCAAAACCCATTTCTCCCCCACCAGTCTTTGAGCCATCTCTCTGACCTTATTGACCCTATGCAAATTTGCTCGTGGCTCGGGTAATAATCCAGAGATTATTACCTTTGTGGTTCTGATTTTTAATTTAGCCCCGAGCTGCTCATACTCCCTCAGCAGAACCTCTTTCTTTGTCCTACCCATGTCGTTGGTACCCACGTGGACCACAACAACTGGATCTTCCCCCTCCCACTCCAAGTTCCTCTCCAGCCCAGAGGAGATGTCCTTAACCCTGGCACTGGGCAGGTAACACAGCCTTCGGGCCTCACGCTCTCGGCTGCAGAGAACGGTATCTATCCCCCTAACTATACTGTCCCCTACCACTACAACATTTCTTTTACACCCCCCACTTGAATGGCCCCCTGTACCACGGTGCTGTGGTCAGTTTGATCATCCTCCCTGCAGTCCCTGCTCTCGTCCACACTGGGAGTAAGAACCTCAAACCTGTTGGACAAGAGCAAGGGCTGGGGCTCCCCCATCACTACCTCCTGGGTCCCCATACCTGCCTCGCTCGTAGTCACACCCTCCTGTCCCTGACCACGGACTAAATTTGAATTAATTAACCTAAAGGGTGTGACTGCCTCCTGGAACACAGTGTCCAGGTAACTCTCCCCCTCCCTGATGTGTTGCAGTGTCTGAAGCTCGGACCCCAGCTCATCAAACTCTGAGCCGAAGTTCCTCGAGCTGCAGATGTGGTCACCGTGGACCTCAATGGGCTCAACCAACTCCCACATGTTGCAGCAGTAACATATTGCCCTGTTATCTCTAATGTATTTAATTAATTAATTAAGTTTCGAAGTGTTGAATGTTTAGTTTTTACCCCGGCTCTTAATTTAAACCAATGCCCTAGAAAAAGAGTGAAATACTGGCCAACCAATCTCTTCCCTGCTTTACTGGGATGTCACATCCTGATTTATTTTGACCTCTGACCCCCCTCCAGGTTGGTTAGTGGTGCTCTAGCTGGTCCCGCTGCTCGGCTCTCTCGCGCCCTTTGTAGGGTTGCCGCTCTTCCCGGTCTCATGTTAAAAAAGGATATTAGCTGGAGCGTTGAACCCCAGAATGGCAGCACTGGCATTATTGATGACATAGAAACATAGAAAATAGGTGCAAGAATAGGCCATTCGGCCCTTCGAGCCTGCACCCACATTCAATAAGATCATGGCTGATCATGCAACTTCAGTACCCCATTCCTGCTTTCTCTCCATACCCTCTGATCCCTTTAGCCGCAAGGGCCACATCTAACTCCCTTTTGAATGTATCCAACGAACTGGCCTCAACAACTTTCTGTGGTAGAGAATTCCACAGGTTCACAATTCTCTGGGTGAAGAAGTTTCTCCTCATCGCGGTCCTAAATGGCTTACCCCTTACCCTTAGACTGTGACCCCTGGTTCTGGACTTCCCTAACATCGGGAACATTCTTCCTGCATCTAACCTGTCTAAACCCGTCAGATCTGCCAGTTCTGCATACTTCTGGTGGATGTTCACTGCGTGCATGTAAATGCTGCACCAAGGTGGTATTCAGCGTGATCCGCCCCATCAGTCTGGGTGCGCACTGCAGAAGCAATTTTGGAATTCTAACGGCACATAGCACCCAAAAAGCAGGCGTTAGCAAGCCCAGTTTCTCGCCCTATGATTCTAATGCACAGAGTTGTGGTAAAGTACTTGAATTAATTCTGGAATATCATTTAATAATTGACCTACTTAGTCACTGAAAAGTAGTGGGCCTGATTTCCTCACCTTCCCTTGCCCCCTTATCCTATAAACATCCTGTTGTTATAAAGTAGGGCTTTTTCCAACTCACAGTGAGCAATGTCACCGGGGATCTGTAAGTAGCCAGAAATTGTTTGAAAGGCTTATGCTTTTGTGTAAAAAAAATGCCACATAAACATTACCAACGGCGTTACTTCATACAAAGCTGCTTCTCGGAAGATAAATTTTCCAATCACCAGCGATCTCCTCGCACACAGGGGACCGAATGCCAATTGTAGCACTGCTGTGTCGGCTGAGGAAGTCTCAAATCTGGGCTCTTCTAGTCCGCCTGGCTCAGCCCCGCCTTTGATCAGTCGATCTCACACCTCAACCACTCACAGTTTGGCCAAACTCAAACCACGCCCATGGCAAGTGGCAAATATATGAACAGCACTAAGATCATCTCAACTCGAAGATTTAAGTCTAAAAGCACTTGTTTCTCCTTAGATGACTCGGTATCAACTTTTTTTATCTCATAATACTCCTGTGAGGCTCCTTGGGACGTTTCACTACGTTAAAGGTGCTATATAAATAAAAGTTGTTGTTGTTGATGCTGATAGGGTGGAGAAGTGCAGATGACATGTCAACATTGAGAGATTTTCCAATTTAGACCTTGTATTCTTTCAATCACTTTATATATACTTTATAAACCTGTGCCTAAAAAAGCAAACTCAAAAATGAATTACATAAACTGTTACTGTCACTGGGCTCGAAGCAGTTTTTAAATCTGATGTTCAGGGACTAGATTTCATGAGGCAGGTTGCTTAAAGGTCATGGAAATCTGCAACTGGACCATCAGTGCATTACGATTTATTGCTGAACTATTTATATCATTATCTGCAGTTTCATTGTTAAAATATCTGGTAAAGGAAACTGACAATTTCATTCGACCAGAAATGTTAGTCTGTAACCTTGGTGTCAGCCCAACAGATCTGTGCCGGTGTTATAAATTGGCCAGAAAAAGCAGCAAACCTGAGGACTGGGAGAAATTTAGAATTTAGCAGAGGAGGACAAAGGGTTTAATTAGGAGGGGGAAAATAGAGTATAAGAGGAAGCTTGCAGGGAACATAAAAACTGACTGAAAAAACTTCTATAGATATGTGAAGAGAAAAAGCTGACTGAAGACAAATGTAGGTCCCTTGCAGTCAGAATCAGGTGAATTTGTAATGGGGAACAAAGAAATGGCAGACCAGTTGAACAAATACTTTGGTTCTGTCTTCATGAAGGAAGACACAAATAACCTTCCAGAAGTACTTGGGGACCGAGGGTCTAGTGAGAAGGAGGAACTGAAGGATATCCTTATTAGGCGGGAAATTTAGGGAAATTGATGGGATTGAAGGACGATAAATCCCCGGGGCCTGATAGTCTGCATCCCAGAGTACTTAAGGAAGTGGCCCGAGAAATAGTGGATGCATTGGTGATAATTTTCTAACAGCCTATCGACTCTGGATCAGTTCCTATGGACTGGAGGGTAGCTAATGTAACACCACTTTTTAAAAAAGGAGGGAAGAGAGAAAACGGGGAATTATAGATCGGTTAGCCTGACATCAGTAGTGGGGAAAATGTTGGAATCAATTATAAAGGATGAAATAACAGCGCATTTGGAAAGCGGTGACAGGATCAGTCCAAGTCAGCATGGATTTATGAAATGCTTGACAAATCTTCTGGAATTTTTTGAGGATGTAACTAGTAGAGTGGACAAGGGAGAACCAGTGTATGTGGTATATTTGGACTTTCAAAAGGCTTTTGACAAGGTCCCACACAAGAGATTGGTGTGCAAAATTAAAGCACATGGTATTGGGGGTAATGTACTGACGTGGATAGAGAACTGGTTGGCAGACAGGAAGCATAGAATCGGGATAAACGGGTCTTTTTCAGAATGGCAGGCAGTGACTAGTGGGGTGTCGCAGGGCTCAGTGCTGGGACCCCAGCTATTTACAATATACATTAATGATTTAGATGAAGGAATTGAGTGTAATATCTCCAAGTTTGCAGATGACACTAAACTGGGTGGCGGTGTGAGCTGTGAGGAGGATGCTAAGAGGCTGCAGGGTGACTTGGACAGGTTAGGTGAGTGGGCAAATGCATGGCAGATGCAGTATAATGTGGATAAATGTGAGGTTATCCATTTTGGGGGCATAAACACAAAGGCAGAATATTATCTGAATGGTGGCAGATTGGGAAAAGGGGAGGTGTAACGAGACCTGGGTGTCTGGTACATCAGTCATTGAAAGTTGGCATGCAGGTACAGCAGACGGTGAAGAAGGCAACTGGTATGTTGGCCTTCATAGCAAGGGGATTTGAGTACAGGGAGGTCTTACTGCAGTTGTACAGGGCCTTGGTGAGGCCACGCCTGGAATATTGTGTTCAGTTTTGGTCTCCTAATCTGAGGAAGGGCGTTCTTGCTATTGAGGGAGTGCAGCGAAGGTTCACCAGACTGATTCCCGGGATGGCTGGACTGACATATGAGGAGAGACTGGATCGACTGGGCCGTTATTCACTGGAGTTTAGAAGGATGAGAGGGGATCTCATAGAAACATATAAAATTCTGACGGGATTGGACAGGTTACATGCAGGAAGAATGTTCCCAATGTTGGGTAAGTCCAGAAGCAGGGGTCACAGTCTAAGGATAAGGGGTAAGCCATTTAGGACTGAGATGAGGAGTAACTTCTTCACTGAGAGAGTTGTTAACCTGTGGAATTCCCTACTGCAGAGAGTTGTTGATGCCAGCTCATTGGATATATTCAAGAGGGAGTTAGATATGGCCCTTACGGCTAAAGAGATTAAGGGGTATGGAGAGAAACAGGAAAGGGGTACTGAGGGAATGATCAGCCATGATCTTATTGAATGGTGGTGCAGGCTCGAAGGGCCGAATGGCCTACTCCTGCACCTATTTTCTATGTTTTTATGTTATGCTCCACACGAGCCTACTCCCACCCCTCTTCTTCTCACCCTCAGCATATCCTTCTATGCCTTTCTCCTTCGTGTTTATCTAGCTTTGTGGCTGAACCAGACAGAACAGGCAGCTCATGACTTTCGACCCATTTGACCCCTTGATTCATTTGATCCTGGGATGAGCTGCTGACCCCATATCTGCTCCATCACCATGATCACTTACAACAACAACAATAACACCTTTATGGTGCTATATAAATACATCCCAAGGCACTTCACAGGTGTGTTATAAGACAAAGATTTGACAGCCAGCCACATAAGGAGAAATTACAGCAGGTGACCAAAAGCTTGGTCAAAGAGGTAGGTTTCAAGGAGCATCTTAAAGGAGGAAAGAGAGGTAGAGAGGCGAAGAGGTTTAGGCAGGGAGTTCCAGAGCTCGGGGCCTAGGCAACTGAAGGAGGCATGGCCACCAATGGTGGAGAGATTATAAACAGGGATGCTCAGGAGGGCAGAATTGGAGGAGCGCAGACATCTCAGAGGGTTGTGGGGCTGGAGGAGATTACTGAGATAGGGAGTGGCGAGGGCCATGGAGAGATTTAAAAATAAGGATAAGAATTTTGAAATTGAGGCGTTGCTTAACCGGGAGTCAATGTAGGTCAGCGAGCACAGGGGGTGGTGGGTGAGCAGGACTTGGTGCGAGTTAGAACACGGACTGCCGAGTTTTGGATGACCTCAAGTTTACGTAGTGTAGAATGTGGGAAGCCAGCCAGGAGTGCATTGGAATAGTCATGTTTACAGAAAACAAAGGCATGGATGAGGGTTTCAGCAGCAGATGAGCTTAGGCAGGAGCGGAAATGGGCGATGTTACGGGTGGAAATAGACTATCTTAATTATGCTGCAGATATGTGGTCGGAAACTCATTTCGGGGTCAAATATGACACCAAGGTTGCGAACAGTCTGGTTCAGCCTCAGACAGATGCGAAGGAGAGTGATAGAGTCGGTGGCTATTGAATAAAGTTTGTGGTGGGGACCGAAAACAATGGCTTTGGTCTTTCCAATATTTAATTGGAGAAAATTTCTGCTCATCCAGAACCGAATGTCGTACAAGCAGTCTGAGAATTTAGAGACTGTGGAGGGGTCAAGAGAAGTGGTGGTGAGGTAGAGTAGAGTGTCGTTAGTCTTCTTAGGCAGTCCCTCGGAGAAGAGGATGACTTGCTTCCACACTAATGAGTTCTTCGGTGACTGATGAGTCCAATGTGGGACCTACAGACTCTGCCACAGGTGGGGCAGACGGTGGTTGGAGGGACGGGTGGGTGGGGTGCTTGGGTTGTCGTGCGCTCCTTCCGCTGTTTGTGTTTGGCTTCAGCGTTCTACCGGCGAAGAGCCTTGAGGTGTTCAGCGCCTTCCCGGATGCTTCTCCTCCACTTCAAGTGATCATGGACCAGGGATTCCCAGGTGTCGGTGGGGATGTTACATTTTTTCAAGGAGGCTTTGAGGGTGTCCTTGAAGCGTTTTCTCTGCACTCCTGGGACTCGCTTGCCATGTCGGAGCTGGGAGTAGAGTGCTTGTTTCAGGAGTCTAGTATCGGACATGCAGACAATGTGGCCCGTCCATCGGAGCTGATCGAGCGTGGTCAATGCTTCAATGCTGGGGATGTTGGCCAGAGAGAGAACACTGACATTGGTGCACCTATCCTGCCAATTCATTGCAGGAACTTGCGGAGGCAGCATTGGTGGGACTTCTTCAGTGCTTTGAGGTGCTTGCTGTACATAGTCCATAGTCTGAAGCATATAGGAAGGCGGGTATCACTCCTGCTCTGTAGACCATGAGCTTGGTGCCGGGTTTGAGGTCCTGGTCTTCAAACACGCTTTTCCTCAGGCGACCAAAGGCTGCACTGGCGCACTGACAGCGGTGTTGGACTTTGTCATCGATGACTGTCCTTGTTGACAGTAGGCTCCCAAGGTATTGGAAGTGGTTCACATTGTCCACGGCCTAGTTATGGATCTTGATCATCGAGGAGAAGTACTGTGTGATGGGGGCAGGTTGGTAGAGAACCTTTGTCTTATTGATGTTTAGTGTAAGGCCCATGCTCTCGTACGTTTCAGTGAAGGTGTCAACGATGGTTTGGAGTTCGGACTCTGAGTGTGCACAAACGCAAGCGTCATCTGCATATTGTTTTTCAATAACAGAGGTTGTAACACCCTTGGATCTGGATGCTTCGGAGGTTGAACAATTTCCAAATTTGAGAAGGACACTCCATAATCCCTCACGGTTGACAGAGTCAAAGGCCTTTGTGAGATCAAAAGAAGGCCCCCTACATTTTTCTTGGATTTGTCGTGTGGTGAAGATCATGTCCATTGTGCCTCTCAGTGGGTGGAATCTGCATTGCGTCTCTGGGAGGAATTCTTCAGCCACTGGGAGAGATGGTTGAGGAGTTTTGTGATGATTTTCCCTGCAGCAGACAGCAGGGAAACTCCTCTGTAATTACCACAAACGGACTTGACACCTTTTTTGAAGATGGTCATGATTACGGCGTCTCTGAGATCACCTGGCATGCTCTTCTGCTTCTAGATAAGAGAAATGAGTTCATGGATTTGCGCCAATAGTGCTTCTCCGTCATGCTTTAATGGCTTGGCAGGGATTCCGTCTGCTCCTGAGGCCTTGTTGTTCTTCAGTTGTCGGATGGCCTTTTCAACCCATGCCTGGCTGGGATTGTGCCGAGATGGTGGCAGGTAGCATGCTGCAGGATGGAGTCAAGGACACTCACGTCAAAGACAGAGTCTTGGTTAAGAAGATCCTCGAAGTCCTCCTTCCAGCGGGCATTGACTGTCTCTCTGTCCTTGATGAGTGCCTCTCTGTTCTTGGCTCTCAGTGGGGTAGGACTTTGGGTGCTTGGGTCGTAGGTGGTCTGGACTGTGCTAAAAAATCCATGCACGTTGTGATGCCGTAGTTGCTGGATCTCCTGCATTTTTTCCACCCACCATCTGTTCTTTAGGTCACAAGATTTTCGTTGACCCTTGGCCTTCAGTTGTCTGTGGTCTACTTTCTTTCACTCGAGTTGTGGTGTTGTTTCCAATTCAAAAATGCCTTGCGTTTGTAGTTTATTAGCTCCTGGATCGCCTGGTCATTCTGTACATGTGGAAACTACATGTGGAAACTGACGCTGTGTTTTCGGATGATGTCACCAAGGGGCAACATGTAGATGAGAAATAGGAGGGGCCAAGATAGATCCTTGGGGGACACCAGAGGTAACGATGCGGGGGTGGGAAGAGAAGCCGTTGCAGGAGATTCTCTGGCTACGATTAGAGAGATAAGAATGGAACCAGGCGAGTGCAGTCCCACCCAGCTGGCTGACATTTGTGAGGCGTTGGAGGAGGATAGAGTGGTCAACCGTGTCAAAGGCTGCAGACAGATCGGGAAGGACGAGGAACGATAGTTTACCTTTGTCACAGTCACAAATAATGTCTTTTGTGACTGTGATAAGAGCTGTTTCAGTACTGTGGCAGGGGCAGAAACCTGATTGGAGGGATTTAAACATGGAGTTCTGGGAAATATGGGCACGGATTTGGGAGGCGACAACATGTTCAAGGACTTTGGAGAGGAAATGGAGGTTGAAGTTGGGGCGGAGGGGTCGAGGGTTGTTTTTTTGAGGAGAGGGGTGATGACGGCAGATTTGAGGGAGAGGGGGACAGTACCTGAGGAGAGAGAACCGTTAACAATGTCGGCTAACATGGGAGCCAGGAAAGGAAGTTGGGTGGTCACAGTTTGGTGGGAATAGAGTCACGGGAGCAGGAAGTGGATCTCATGGACAGGATGAGCTCGGAAAGGTCATGAGGGGAGATCGGAGAGCAACTGGAGAAGGATGTGAGGTCAGGGCTAGGGCAGGGGACTTCCTTAGAGGAAGTTTGACGCGATGGGCTACGGGAAGAAAGAGAAGAAGAGCCAGAGGCGACCGAACAGATGGTCTCAATCTTAGAGACAAAGAAGTCCATGAGCTCCTTACACTTATTGTCGGAGGTGAGGGTGGAGGCTGGGCAGAGGGGTTTAAGAAGACGGTTAGCAGTGGAGAATAGAAGCTGGGGTTTATCTTTACATTCCAGAATGATCCTGGAATAGTGAGTGATTTTGGCAGATGAGAGCAGGACCTGATAGTGCTTTACCTGGTCCAGACAGATCTGGCAGTGAATGGCTAAACCATATCCGTTCAAGTCTGCGTCCCTTGGACTTGAGGGAGTGAAGATGAGGGCTGTACCAGAGGGAATGTCCAAGGTGAGAAGAGTAATGGTTTTAACGGGGACTAGGGCATCAAAGGTGGAGGTGAGGGTGTGATTGAGCAGGTCGGTAGCTGCAGTAATGTGGTGGTGAATGGAGGGCCAAAGGCTGAACAGTTGGGGGTTGATAAGTGCAGTTGTAAGAGAGTCGGGAGAGAGTTTTTTCCAGGGGCAGACACAGAAGGAGGTAGGGTTGGGGGAGGGGCTGGGGGTGTGGAAGGGGGATGTGGCCATACAAGGAAGTGGTCAGAGATGGCCTTATTCTCCTGTGAATCACCTTGATTTTAACGGTTTTACTAGTTAAAGGCACACTATAAATGCAAGTTGTTGTTGTTATTATAATACACAGGCCTGAAAATGTCACTGTGATATTATAGTACACATGTTTGGGTACTCATCAAGGACACCGAGGCAGTCAGAGCCCACTGGAAGGAACACTTCAAAGATCTCCTCAACCAAGATTCTGCCTTTGACTCGAGTGTTCTCGACTCCATCCCGCAACATGCTACCCACCACCACCTCAGTGAGACCCCAACACTGCACAAGGTAGAAAAGGCCATAAAACAGCTAAAAAACAACAAGGATACGGGAGCGGATAGAATCCCTGCTGAGGCACTCAAGTATGGCAGAGTGGCACAACTGGCGCGAATACATGACCTCATCTCTCTCATCTGGAGGAACGGGAGCATGCTGGAGGATCTTAGCGATGCAGTGATCGTGACCAGCTTTAAAAAAGGGGACAAGTCCGACTGCGGCAACTACAGAGGAATCGCCCTGCTATCAGCCACTGGGAAAGTCGTCGCTAGAGTTCTCTTCAATAGTCTTCTCCCTGTGGCTGAGGAGCTCCTCCCGGAGTCACAGTGCAGATTCCGTCCCCTCCGGGGCACAACGGATATGATTTTTGCAGCGCGACAGCTGCAGGAAAAATGCAGGGAGCAGCGCCAGCCCTTATACATGCCCTTCTTCAACCTTACAAAGGCCTTTGACACTGTCAACCACGAGGGTCTATGGAGCGTTATCCTCCATTTCAGATGCCCCCAAAAGTTCATCACCATACTCCGCCTGCTCCACGATGACATGCAAGCCGTGATCCTCACCAATGGATCCATCACAGACCCAATTCATGGTCAAACAGGGCTGCGTCATCGCCCCAACCCTGTTCTCAATCTTCCTTGCTGCCACGCTCCACCTCACAGTCAACAAGCTCCCCGCTGGAGTGGAGCTAAACTACAGAACCAGTGGGAAGCTGTTCAACCTTTGCCGTCTCCAGGCCAGGTGCAAGACCACTCCAACCTCTGTCGTCGAGCTACAGTACGCGGACAACGCCTGCATCTGTGCACACACAGAGGCTGAACTCCAGGACATAGTCGACATATTTACCGAGGCGTATGAAAGCATGGGCCTTACGCTAAACATTAGTAAGACAAAGCTCCTACACCAGCCTGTCCTCGCCGCACAGCACTGCCCCCAAACATCAAGATCCACGGCGTGGCCCTGGACAATATGGACCACTTCCCCTATTTTGGGAGCCTCCTATCAACAAGAGCAGACATTGACGATGAGATCCAACACACCAGCGCACCAGTGCAGACTTCGCCCATCTGAGGAAAAGTGTTTGAAGATCAGTCCTTCAAAACTGTCACCAAGCTCATGGTCTACAGGGCCGTAGTAATACCCGCCCTCCTGTATGGCTCAGAAACATGGACCATGTGCAGTAGACACCTCAAGTCGCTGGAGAAATACCACCAACGATGTCTCCGCATGATCCTACAAATCCCCTGGGAGGACAGACGCACGAACATTAACATCCTCGTCCAGGCCAACATCCCCAGCATTGAAGCACTGACCACACTTGATCAGCTCCGCTGGGCAGGCCACATTGTTCGCATGCCAGACACGAGACTCCCAAAGCAAGCACTCTACTCGGAACTTGTCCACGGCAAACAAGCCAAAGGCAGGCAGAGGAAACGTTACAAGGACACCCTCGGGGCCTCCCTGACACCTGGGGGTCCTTGGCCATGGACTGCCCTGGGGTGGGGGGGGGTGCATTCGGGAGGGCGCTGAGCTCCTTGAGTATCGTCGCCGAGAGCATGCAGAAATCAAGCGCAGGCAGCGGAAGGAGCGTGCGGCAAACCAGGCTCCCTGCCCACCCTTTCCCTCAACGACTATCTGTCCGACCTGTGACAGAGACTGTGGTTCTCATAATGGACTGTTCAGGCACCTAAGGACTCATGCTAAGAGTGGAAGCAAGTCTTCCTCGATCCCGAGGGACTGCCTATGATGATGATTATAGTATACATGTTTGGGTATTACATGGTGGGTATTATAGCACACAGGCAGCAGGCAGTAGAGAGTGGGTTCGAAGTTCAGCTCAGGATCCCGAGGTTGTGAATAATCTAGTTTAAACTGAGTCGCTGGGCGGGTGGAGCTAGAATTGGTGGCGAGGAATGGGGTTTTTTAGGCAGGATTTTGGCCTTTTTGGATTTCCGGGTGTTAATCGCGTTGGGGCGTTAAAGTTAGCGCCTTTGACTGCAAGTTTCTCCGTAAATGCAAGTTGGAGGAGCATTGGCGTTAACCCAGGCGTTATACAACGGACCAGGCGTTATACAACGACCGATACTTGCGGTGGTAAAGAAGTTTCATTGTTGTTTAGTGTCCTGCAACATGACGTTGTATATTGTATGGTATTATTTTGGTGGGGGGAATTTTTGTGACTTTGTTGCAGTAAAATTTATGACTCATCATTTGCCATTGGTGTCTTGTGCATCATTCCAACGTTCACCAGCGATGTGCCTTTATGGGGGCACATAGCGTATCCAGTATTCGCTCCATCCCTCAGTTTCCTCTATTTAGGAGCCGGTCCATCACGAGCTGGCGATGTGCGACTCTTGGTCCGGCAGCATCTCCACGCTGCCTCCCCCATGGATGGGGGGGCTATCCAGTGGAGGTCTCGCCAGGCTCCTCTTCATCGTCCTCCTCCTCCTGAGGTGGGCCTGCAATCCCCAGGGGCAAGGCCTGGCCCCTCATCTTGGCCAAGTTGTGCAACATATAACACACCACAGTAAATTCGGAAACCTGTTGATGGGAGTATTGAAGGCTGCCTCCAGAGCTGTCGAGACATCGATCTGCCTGTAGGAGATGATATATCTCTGTCAGCACTTCCTTTCGGAAGCACAGCTTTCTCACACGCTGCTCCTCAGAGAGCTGGTGGTTGAGCGTTGGTGCCTGTAAACCCGTGCGAGGTAAGCCCTCCTTCCCGGATGTCCTCGGCCATTCATCATCCGTGGGACGACAGGGCCAAGAGTCCTTCCTCTAGCTTGACACCGCCTGGCAATAGCATGGAGCATGATACGCTGGTGAACTAGTAATGCCCCCATTAAATTCTCTCACTGAAGTTGTAAGTACTCTGTAATGGCAGATAAAAGTGAAGTTTGCAAGTTGGAGCTTCACGCAGCATTATGTGCGGAACCGTTGTAGTCAATGTGATCTGTGATGTAGGATCCTCATCCCTCCATGTAAATACACTGCCAATACTGCCTGCTGCACCCTGGGATGGCCTGTTTATCAGGTGTTTCCTGGAGCGGGCGTTAAATGAGGCGGTAAGACTGAATGTTCCATCTGGGGCGCTAACGCAGCACTGCACGACAATTGATATCATTGTCACGCTAAAATCGGAGGGCGGGGCAGTAAGTTTTTGCGCCAGTGCAAACCAATAGCCGAATCTTCCGCCCGGGCAGTAAACCCTGGACGCCCGGCATAATGCCCAAAATCAGCATTTAACGCCCTACCGGGACACTAACCAAGGCGCCAATAGCTGAAAATCCAGTCCATATGGTTTTAGTCTTTCCAGTGTTTATTTAGAGGAAATTGCAGCTCATCCATAGTCTGACACCGAGTCAGTGGGGTAATAAGTGAAAGAGATTGAGGGGTGGGTTTTATGTTAAACAACTCCCACCAATCAGAACTAGTAACACATGTAGCCAGGATGGTATAAATATATCAGAGGAAACCGTACAGTGCTCTACAATACTGTGCAGCTTGAGTACTGGGTCCAGTCTGGTCACCAAGACACAAGGCAGACCTTCAGGTGCTGGAGGCAGTACAGAGACATGGCACAAGGCTTGGCCCAAGCATCAGAGTCTGGGTTATGGGGAGAGACTCGCCGGGGGTTGGGGGGGCAAATTCCTCGGGGTTCCTCCACCCTACTGCCATAACCTCAGTGGAACCCCACTTACACCCAGACCCGGGAAATTCATTCCCTTGGGCTTTTCAACTTGGAAAGGAGGTGTTCGAGAGGTGATCGAGAGGGATAGAAGACAGTAACTTGCACAGATGTGACTAATCTGGAATATTATTTGAAATGTAACAGTGCGAGCAGGATAGAGAGACATGTTAAAAAAAGTAAAAGTTAATTTTAGGGCAGATGTCAAGAAATTTGTCTCACACAGAGAGTGATCAACAAGTCGAATAAATACCCAGATAGAGGGGTTGGGGGCAAATTAAGGAACAATTGGATCATACAATGGGGAGACATTAGGGTAAATTAAGATGTAATTATCTTGTGATCTTCTTTAGATATCAATTCTGTTTGGTCATAAATACTGCTGTTATTCTTTATGAAAGAGTGATATCATTTTAGAACTTACGGGAACTGTTGCATTTAATTAACATCATCATCATCGTAGGCAATCCCTCTGGATCGAAGAAGACTTGCTTCCACTCTAAAAGTAAGTTCTCAGGTGACTGAACAGTCCAATATGGGAATTACAGTCTCTGTCACAGGTGGGGCAGACAGTGGTTGAAGGAAAGGGTGGGTGGGACTGGTTTGCCACACGCTCCTTCCGCTGTCTGCGCTTGGTTTCTGCATGCTCTCGGCGACGAGACTCGAGGTGCTCATCGCCCTCCCGGATGCTCTTTCTCTACTTAGGGCGGTCTTTGGCCAGGGATTCCCAGGTGTCGGTGGGGATGTTGCACTTTTTCAAGGAGGCTTTGAGGGTGTCCTTGAAACGTTTCCTCTGCCCACCTGGCGCTCGCTTGCCGTGTAGGAGTTCCGAGAAGAGCGCTTGTTTAGGGAATCTCGTGTCGGGCATGTGGACGATGTGGGCAGCCCAACAGAGCTGGTCAAGTGTGGTCAGTGCTTTGTTGCTGGGGATGTTGGCCTGAACGAGAATATTTGACATTGGAGCGACTGTCCTCCCAGTGGATTTGCAGGATCTTGCAGAGGCAGCATTGGTGGTACTTCTCCAGCATTTTGAGATGTCTGCTGTATATGGTCTACGTCTCTGAGAGTTTGTGGCTCTCATATTGGACTGTTCAGCCACCTAAGGACTCATTTTAAGAGTGGAAGCAAGTCTTCCTCGATTCCGAGGGACTGCCTATGATGACGATGGTGATGACGTCTCTGAGCCATATAGGCGGCGGGTATTACTATTGCCCTGTAGACTAGGCTTGGTGCCGGATTTGAGGTCCTGGCCTTCACATACTCTTCCTTGGGCAACCAAAGGCTGTGCTGGCGCACTGGAGACAGTGTTGGACCTCGTCATCGATGTCTGCCCTTGCTGATAGTAGGCTCCCGTGGTATGGAAAATGGTCCATTTTAACTTCTCTATGAGCGGACGGTCACGCAGTGGTTATGGATTGTAAGATCAAATCCCACCTTGGCCTATTGAAAAGCCAATTTAAGAATTGTGGCCATTTATGGGCTGACTTCAAGGGGAAAACATTCCCGAGTTGTTGCAATAACCCAACTTGTTCACCAACGTCCTTCAAGAGAAGGCAACCAGATACCCCTATCGGCCTGACCTACACATGACTCCAATCCCACACCACATGCTTGGCTTTTAGTGACCTCAGGGCAACGAGGGACGTGGGATAGACACTCAACCCAGGAACAAATGTAGCTACTTACAGCACTTAGAGAGTCACTGAGGAACAATTTGAACTTCATTTGCCTGCCAGAAATTTGATGGGATCAGGTGGAACACTGCACGATTTTACTCCCTATTAAAGTCAGTGGAGAGTAATATCGGGGGTGGGAGGGATAGTGGAGGAGTGTAATATCGGTGAGTGCAATATTGGTGGATTTAATATCGGGAAGATGTAATATCGGGGGAGTGTAATATCGGGGAGGTGTAATATTGGGGGGTGTAATATCGGGGGGTGTAATATCGGTGGGATGAAATATCGGGGGAGTGTAATATCGTGGAAGGTGTAATATCGGGGGGTGTAATATAGGGGGTGTAATATAGGGGAGTGTAATATTGGGGGGTGTAATATCGGGGGGTATAATATTTGGGGGTGTAATATCAGGGGGTATAATATCGGGGGGGTTGTGTAATATCGGGTGGTGTAATATCGGAGGGGTGTAACATCGGGGAGGGGTTGTAATATCGGGGCGTGTAATATCAGGGGGTTGTGTAATAGCCGGGGGTGTAATATCGGGAGAGGGGTTGTAATATTGGGGACAAATATCAGGGGGTGTAATATCAGTGGTGTGAAAATCGGGGGGTGTAATATTGGGCGGGTGTAATGTCGGGGGGGTGTAATATCGGTGGGTGTAATATTGGGCGGGGGTGATATTGGGGGGTGTTATATCAGGGGTGTAATATCAGGGGGTAATATCGGGGCGGTGTAATATCGGGGTGTAATATTGGTGGGTTGTAATATCAGGGAGTGTAAAATCGAAGGGTGTAATATTGGGGGGTGTAATATTGCGGTGGGTGTAATATCGGGGGATGTAAGATCGGGGGTGTAATATCGGGGCGGTGTAATATCGGGGGGTGTAATATCGGGGGTGTAATATCGTAGGGGGTAATATCAGGTGGTGTAATATCGGGGGTTATAATATCAGGGGGTAAAATATCAGGGAGGGGTAATATTGGGGGTGTAATATCGTAGGGGTGTAATATTGGGGGATGTAATATCAGGGGGTGTAATATTGGGGGGTTGTAATATCGGGGTGGTGTAATGTGGTTATTGTAGTTTCGGGGGGTTCGATATAGGGGGGTGTAATATCGGGGATGTAATGTTGGGGGGGCTGTAATATCAGGGGGTAATATCGCGGGGTGTTATATTGGGGTGGTATAATATCGGGGGGATGTAATACCGGGGGATGTCATATCGGGGGGGTGTAATATCGGGGGTGGGTATTATCAGGGGTAATATCGGGAGTAATATGGGGGTGTAATATCCGGGAATGTAATATCTGGGGGTAATATCGGGGGGTTAATATCGGGAGTGAAATATCTGGGGGGTGTAATATCAGGGGGGGGTGTAATATCGGAGGGTGTAATATCGGGGGGAAATATCAGGGGTGTACTATCGGGAATGTGTACTATCGGGGGTAATAGCGGCGGGTGTAATATTGGAGGTGATTATTGGAGAGTGTAATATCGGGGGGGATGTAATATCAGGGGGGTGTAATATCGGGTGGGTGTAATTTCAGGGAGGTGTAATATCGGGGGGTGTAATATCAAGGGGGTTGTAATATCGGCATGGTGTAATATCAGGGGGGTGTAATATCGGGGGGTGAAATATCGGGGGTGTAATATCGGGGGGTGTAATATCAGAGGATGTAATATTGGTGGATGTGTAATATTGGGCGTTGTAATAACAAGGGGTGTAATATGGGGGGGTGTAATATCAGGGGGTATAATATTGGGGGGATGTAATATCGGGGGGTGTAATATCTGGTGGGTGTAATATCGGGGTGGTGTAACATCGAGGGGATTTAATATCAGGTTGTGTAATATTGGGGGATATAATATCAGGGGGTAATATCGGGGAGGGTGTATTATCGGGGGGGGGGGGTAATATCGGGGGGTAATATCGGGGGTGTAATAGCGGGGGTGGGTATTATCGGGGTGTAATATTGGGAGTAATATCGGGGGTGTAATATTGGGGAGTGTAATATCGGGGAGTAATATCGGGGGGTTAATATCAGGGGTGAAATATCTGGGGGGTGTATTTTCAGGGGGGGTGTAATATCGGGGGGTAAATATCGGGGGTGGAATATCGGGAGTGTGTAATATCGGGGGGTAATAGCGGCGGGTGTAATATCGGAGGGGAATATTGGAGAGTCTAATATCGGGTGGTGTAATATCAAGGCGGTTGTAATATCAGCATGGTGTAATATCAGAGGGGGTGTAATATCGTGGGGTATAATATCGGGGGTGCAATATCGGGGGGATGTAATATCGGAGGGTGTAATATTGGGGGGCGTGTAATATTGGGGGGTGTAATATCATGAGGTGTAATATTGGGGGGTGTAATATCAGGGGGTATAATATTGGGGGGTGTAATATTGGGGGGGTGTAATATTGGGGGTGTAATATCGGATGGGTGTAATATTGGAGAGTGTAATATTGGGGGTGTAATATTGGGGGTTGTAATATTGGGGGGTATAATATCGGGGGCATTATTGGGGGTGTAATATCGGGGGGGTTAATATTGAGGGTGTAATATTGGGGGGTGTAATATAAGGTGGTTGTAATAAGGGGGTGTAATATAGGGGGTGTAATATAGGGGGGTTGTAATATCGGGTGGGTGTAATATCAGGGGGGTGTAATATCGGGGGATGTAATATAGGGGGGTTGTAATATAGTGTCGGTGTAATATAGGGGGTGTAATATGGGGATGTAAGATAGAGGTGTGTAAGATAGAGGGGAAAGAAATATAATGGGGGTGTAATATAGAATAGGTGTAATACGGTGGGGTGCAATACAATGGGTTGTAATACAAGGGGTGTAATATAGGTGGGTGTAATATAGGAGGTGTAATATAGGGAGATTTAATATAGGGAGGGTGTAATATTGGGCGAGTGTAATATCGGGAGGTATAATATCGGGCGGAGGGTAAATTCAGTGTTGCACCTGGTCCCGTCAGCTTCCCGCCAGGCGAGTTAGGTTAAAATTTCCCCCAGTGTCACTGGAGGAGGGCCAACAAAAGAATGAGCCAGGACTGGTGTTTGAGATCATGATCCCTGTTGTCCCAATGCCGAGTGGAAGACTGGTTTGGGCTGGGCTGTGATTGCCCGAGGCTATGACTTGTGTGGGATATTGGTGCGTCGCCCACACACACACAGCGAGGGAGTTACCAGCTCTAAACTCCCCATGGGTCAGGGAGCCAGAGTCACTGTCTGAGAAACTCCGTGGAGCACGGGAGATGTGAATGGGCTGCTATTAATGACGATGAAAATGCAGGTGAGCAGGCTGCTGACAGCAGGCTCTGGCGATCAACCCATCCTCTCCCAGAGAATTGCAATAGTGGCCACCTCGCACGGAGAGTCACTGCGAGCCTTTGCTATCTCTGGGCAGTTTCCCTGCTCGCAAAGGCAGCATATCTGACAGTGCTCAGTGGGCAGCACTCTCGCCTCTGAGTCAGAAGGTTGTGGGTTCAAGCCCCACTCCAGAGAATTGAGCACATAATCCAGGCTGACACTCCCAGTGCTGAGGGAGCTCTGCACAGTTGGAGGTGCTGTCTTTTGAATGTGATGTCTGCCCTCTTAGGTGGATGTAAAAGATCCCATTTCGAAGAAGAATAGTTGGGGGGGAAAAGTAATGTTTCCCCTCCAACCAGCATCACTAAAAATGGATGACCTGGTTATTATCATGTTGCTGTTTGTGGGATCATATTGTGCGCAAATTGGCTGCCGCGTTCCGTACATTGCAACAGTGGCTACACTTCACACATACATAATCGGCTGTAAAGTGCTTTGGGATATTCTGGGGTCTTGAAAAGTGCGGTATAACTGCAAGTTATTTCTTTCCTTGACTTCTCCCTGTAGGGGGAATTTGGGAAGGCTTCTCCTCCCATGAGTGGACCCTCTGATATAGAGGGTCGACACCCGCGTAACAGCCCCCGGAGTTAGCAGACAGAGACGAATGGCAAGGTATAACGATCTTTATTATGAACATCCGGGAACACCTCTCATCACAGCCGCCTGTGAGTGGAGATGCTCTCCGAACAGCACAATCATACAACTTTTATACATTTCAAAAACCCCTATGTTCCCGGGCAAGACTCCCTAGATCTCTAATTGGACTACTTTATCGGTGCTACTTCGGATTGACAGGCCATGACCTTAGACCGTAACTCGGATGACTTCATCAGGTTAGAATTTGCTGATTCTCCTTGGTGCCCATGAGTCTGCCTCGAGTCTCTTCGCAATGTCTGTTTAGGTTCTCACATATACACATGTCTTGTTGAAAAATGCTATCTGGTATCCCAATCCATAACAGTACCTTCTGGAGCCTTGGTACTGGAATGTACAAGGCCGTAGAGAGGCCTTTTACCTCCTTATGGGTCGGTGCAGGAACCAGCACTTTAACCCTTGTCCCGCTGGTACCCCTAAAGCCAAATTTTTTTCTTACATCCCACTCCAGGATAAAATAGCGCGCTGGCTCCCCCGTACCCAGTTGGTTGGGAACTCAGTGGGCCCCAGGTGCCCCTGAAAGGACCTCAATGCAATTGAACAACATCTTTACTCAAAGACTGGGGTCGTTTGGAATAACATGCTTACTGTGCTCCTAACACAGATGAGGCTGCACACAGGGAGGTTAAAGTAACAGTGACCTCAGTCTTTAATAAGACACCCCAGAGTGAGGAACAGGTCTTAGGGGCCGGCTTATATACAGTGCTCCCAAGGGATGTTGGGATCCCTTGGGACTTCAGGGGATGAGCTCCCTGGTGGCGGAACATGTGAGTGCATGCTTTACAGATACACAACATCACTCCCCCCCCACCCCAAAGTCAAAGTGAAAACTATTTACAAAGTGAGGCGGTCGGGAGCCTTTCTTTCCCTAGTAGACCGCCTCGGTACAAATGTCTGTTCTGGTGTGTTGGCTGTGCTCCTCGCTAGGCTGGCATGTTGTTGGCCCTGCAGGGGTGCTAGGTGAGCCTGGCCTTGCTAGGCTGTTGGGCGTGATGGGTTCGATTTCCTGGTCCGGGGTGGTGTCGTTGATCCTTTGGGTTTGTGTTGTGGGCTCGAAAAAGGTGGTGTCTGCTGTGGGTTGTTCAGGGCAGTCTGTGAACCGCAGCCTCGTTTGGTTCAGGTGCTTTCTGCAAATTTGTCCATTGTCTAGTTTGACGACAAACACCCTACTCCCTTCTTTAGCTATCACCGTGCCCACGATCCACTTGGGACCATGTCCATAGTTTAGCACATACACAAGGTCATTCAGATCAATTTCCCGTGACAGTGGTGCGACCATCGTTTGCATTTTGATGTTGCTGCCGCCTGCTCTCTACCTGATCATGCAGGTTGGGGTGAACCAGCGAGAGTCTGGATTTAAGTGTCCTTTTCATGAGTAGCTCAGCCGGGGGCACCCCTGTGAGCGAGTGGGGTCTCGTGCGGTAGCTGAGCAGTACTCGGGACAGGCGGGTTTGGAGTGAGCCTTCTGTGACTCGTTTAAGGCTCTGTTTGATTGTTTGCACTGCCCGCTCTGCCTGCCCATTGTAGGCTGATTTAAATGGGGCCGAGGTGACATGTTTGATCCCATTGCGGGTCATGAATTCTTTAAATTCGGCACTGGTGAAACATGGCCTGTTGTCACTGACCAGTATGTCAGGCAGGCCGTGGGTGGCAAACATGGCCCTCAGGCTTTCAATGGTGGCGGTGGTGGTGTTTCCCAACATTATTTCACATTCAATCCATTTTGAAAAAGCATCCACCACCACCAGGAACATTTTACCGAGAAACGGGCCCGCATAGTCGACATGGATCCTTGAACATGGTCTGGAGGGCCAGGACCACAAACTTAGTGGTGCCTCTCTGGGCGCATTGCTCAACTGAGCACATATGCTGCATTGCCGTACACAGGACTCTTAAGTCAGAGTTGATACCGGGCCACTACATGTGGGATCTGGCTATCGCTTTCATCATTACTATACCCAGGTGTGTGCTGTGGAGATCCGAGATGAACGTCTCCCTGCTCTTTTTGGGTAGCACTACGCGGTTACCCCACAACAGGCAGTCTGCCTGAATGGACAGCTCGTCCTTTCGCCGCTGGAACGGCTTGATTGGCTCTTGAATTTTAATGTGGATGCTGGCCCAGCTCCCATGCAGTACACAGTTTTTTATTAGGGACAGCAGAGGATCTTGGCTGGTCCAAGTCCTAATCTGGCGGGCCATGACAGGTGATTTATCATTTACAAATGCTTCCATGACCATGAACAAGTCTGCAGGCTGCGCCACCATCAACAAGTTTGCAGGCTGCGCCATTTCCACCCCCGTGGTGGGCAATGGTAGCCGACTGAGAGCATCCGCACAGTTCTCGGTGCTTGGCCTGTGGTGGATGGTATGGTTATAAGCTGATAGCGTGAGTGCCCACCTTTGAATGCGAGCTGAGGCATTAGTATTTATCCCCTTGTTTTCAGCAAACAGGGATGTGAGGGGCCTGTGATCGGTTTCCAGCTCAAATTTGAGGCCAAACAGATACTGATGCATTTTCTTTACCCCGAACACACACGCTAATGCCTCCTTCTCAATCATGCTGTAGGCCCTCTCGGCCTTTGACAAGCTCCTGGAAGCATAGGCGACAGGTTGCAACTTCCCCGCAATGTTAGGTTGTTGTAATACACACCCGACTCCGTACAACGATGCATCACATGCTAGCACAAGTCTTTTACATGGATTATACAATACAAGCAGCTTGTTGGAGCATAAAATGTTTCTGGCTTTCTCAAAAGCAATTACTTGTTTTTTTCCCCAGACCCAGTTCTCACCTTTGCGCAATAACACATGTTGGGGCTCTAATAAGGTGCTTAACCCTGGTAGGAAGTTACCAAAATAGTTGAGGAGTCCCAGGAACGACCCCAGCTCTGTGACATTTTGTGGCCTGGGTGTGTTCCTGATAGCCTCTGTCTTAGCGCCTGTGGGCCGAATGCCGTCCGCCGCAATCTTTCTCCCCAAAAACTCCACTTTTGTTGCCATGAAGACGCAGCCCTACGCGATCCAGTCGCTGGAGGACCTCCACCAGGTGTCCCAACCCATGACCAATATGTTGTCCTGAAAGACCATCGTGTGTGGTACCGACTTGAGTAGTCTCTCCCTGTTTCTCTGGAAGATCGCTGCAGCCGACCGAATTTCAAAAGGGCATCTGTTGTAGATGAACAGTCCCTTGTGCGTGTTGATGCAGGTGAGGCCCTTTGAAGACTCCTCCAGCTTCTGCGTCATGTAGGCTGAAGTCGGGTCGAGCTTGGTGAACGTCTTGCCTCCTGCCAGCGTCGCAAATATGTCGTCTGCCTTAGGTAGCGGGTATTGGTCCTGTAGCGAGAAACGATTAATAGTTACTTTATAATCGCCGCAAATCCTGACCGTGCCATCACTTTTGAGTACTGGAACAATCGGGCTGGCCCACTCACTGAATTCCACTGGGGAGATGATGCCCTCGCGTTGCAGCCTGTCCAGCTCGATTTCCACTCTCTCCCTCATCATGTGAGGTACCGCTCGCACCTTGTGGTGAATGGGTCGTGCCTCTGGGACCAAGTGGATCTGCACCTTCGTCCCGGAAAAGTTTCCAATGCCTGTCTCAAAAAGGAAGGAAATTTGGAAGAAGACGGTTCTGTGACGTCTTCGCAGCCTGACATGCAGAGGATCAGCAAATTCTTCTATGCCGGGCTGTACGACGTCAAGGCCACAGACCGCACGGCCTCCCAGTCTTTCCTGTCATCTATCTCAGAGGTCTTAGACGACAGCGAGCAGGAGAGTCTGGACCACCCACTAACTCTGGACGAGATGACAAAAGCCGTCCGGTCCTTCGAGATGAATAAAACTCCCGGAAGCGACAGCTTACCGGTCGAGTTGTACTCAGCTCTGTGGGACTGGATAGGCCCAGACCTGCTGGAAGTGTACGGGGGTATTCTTCTGGCCGGCAGCATGTCAGAATCGATGAGGAAAGGCATCATCACCCTCATCTACAAGCAGAAGGGGGAGAGGGAGGAAATCAAAAACTGGCGGCCCATTTCGCTGCTCAATGTGGACTACAAGATCCTGTCAAAGGTCATCGCCAACAGGGTCAAGTCTGCCCTTGAGCTGGTGATTCACCTGGACCAGACCTACGCTGTCCCAGGCAGGAAGATCTCTGATAGCCTCGCGCTACTCAGGGATACGATCACCTACGTGCGGGACAGGAGGGTGGACACCTGCCTAATCAGCTTAGACCAGGAGAAGGCCTTTGACAGGATATTGCACACGTAGCTGATGGACGTGCTCTCCAAAATGGGGTTTGGGGAGGGTATCCGCAATTGGATCCAACTGCTCTACACAGACATCAGTAGTGCAGTTCAAATCAACGGGTGGGAATCTGAAAGCTTTCCAATCAGATCTGGAGTCGGGCAAGGCTGTCCACTCTCGTCTGTCTTGTTTGTGTGTTGTATCCAGCCCTTTGCCGAGTCCATCAGGAGGGATGCGGGCATTAGAGGGGTGACGATCCCAAGCAGCGGAGGCGCTCAGGTCAAGACCTCCCTGTACATGGACGACGTCGCCGTCTTTTTCTCGGATCCACAGTCGGTCCGCAGATTGTTTACAATCTGCAACCAGTTTGAACTGGCCTCGGGAGCAAAGGTCAATCGCAGCAAAAGCGAGGCCATGCTCTTTGGCAACTGAACCGACCGATCCTTTATTCCCTTCACCGTTAAACCAGATTACCTGAAGGTGTTGGGAATATGGTTCGGAGCGGATGGGGCGTGCGCCAAAAACTGGGAAGAGCGTATCGCCAAAGTGAAGCAAAAATTGGGATGGTGGAAGCTGCGCTTCCTCTCCATGACAGGAAAGAACCTGGTCATCAGGAGTGAGGTGCTCTTGGGGTTACATGTGGCACAGGTCTGGCCCATCTCTCGCTCCTGTGCCGCGGCAGTTACCCGGGCCGTCTTCCACTTTGTCTGTTGGGCCAAAATGGAACGTGTCCACAGAGACACAATGTACAAATCTCTGGACAGTGGAGGAAAGGACGTTCCAAACGTGGCCCTCATCCTGCTGGCCACCTTTGTGTGCAGCTGTATCAAGCTGTGCACAGACCCCCGGTACTCAAACACCAAGTGTCACTACGTGCTGAGGTTCTACCTGTCCCTGGTGTTGCGAAGGATGGGCCTGGCCATGCTGCCGCGAAACGGCCCCACCAGCTGGACCATGCCTATTCACCTGTCCTTCGTCAAAGTTTTTCACAAAAAACTCCTTTGACCACAAGGCCATAAAACAGTGGTCAGCACGTAAGGTCCTGGACGCCCTACGAAAGAAGGAGAGGGTGGACCCTATCGGGTGGTTCCCTGAACGGACTGTCGAACTCGTTTGGCGGAACGTCTCATCGCCAGAGCTGTCACACAAGCACCAAGGCATAGCTTGGTTGGCAGTGAGGAGGGCCCTACCCGTCAGAGCGTTCATGCACAGCCGACGTCTCAGCAACACGGCACGGTGCCCCCGAGTCGACTGCGGGGCGGATGAGACTGTCACCCATCTCCTTCAGGATTGCGCCTTCGCAAGGCAGGTTTGGAAGGAGATGCAGTGGTTGCTTCGAGGTTCATCCCGAGCAGTTCCGTAACACAGGACTCTGTGCTCTACAGGCTGTTCCCAGGGACACACACCGAGACAGACATCACCTGCTGCTGGAGGGCCATCAACTCGGTCAAAGACGCTCTTTGGTCTTGCCGAAACTTGCTGGTCTTCCAGAGCAAAGAGATGTCCACGTCTGCGTGTTGCAGACTGGCGCAATCCAAGATCCAGGATTACGTGCTGAGGGACGCACTTAAAATTGGTGCAGCCGCCGCAAAGGCACGGTGGGGAAGGGCCACAGTTTAAAGCCCTTCTACCACGGTAAACCCGGGGGCAGGAATCAGTGCAAAACTCCCGTCGGGCCGTACTTGTAACTTTTTTTTTGTGTACATGGAGCACCATGATCTGTAAACACCGATGTAGTGCCATGTACATTGCAAGGTCTGTTTCGTGATGCATGTTGGAAAGGAAAAGTGTAAATGTACCATCACCCATTCCGTGTACTGTATAGTGACACATGTAATGTAATTTGTTGAATGTACTACAATGTATCCCGTATTGTACCGAATTGTACTTGAACTGAATAGCAAGGAAATGTATCGAACGGAACTGCCGTCAGCACCCAAATGTAGTGTATGGGATTGCTGACTGCAGCTAAATGTACTGAACTGCTTTTGAATGTACTGTACACATTTTTATATGAATAAAGTATATTTTGAAATTTAAAAAAAAATTTGTTAAGAACCTGGGTACATGAGGCCTCATCAACATGTGATAGTGCTCGGATGTCATCCCATTTCCAGCGGATTTTGCCCAGCCAGCTCCTTCCAAGCAGTGTGGGGCCATCGCCCGGGACAATCCAGAGTGGCAGTTCGTGCACTGTGCCCTCGTAGCTGACCTTGATCATGGCGCTGCCCAGGACAGTGATAAGCTCTTTGGTGTACGTTCTCAGTTTCGTGTGGATGGGGCTCAGGGCTGCTCTGAATGCCTTGTTGCACCACAGTCTCTCAAACATCTTTTTACTCATGGTGGATTGGCTAGCGCCAGTGTCCAGTTCCATGGCCACGGGTAAGCCATTCAATTTTATGTTTAGCATTATAGGTGGACATTTCGTCAAAAATGTGTGCACCCCGTGTACTTCAACATCTGCCTCCTCTCTCTGAGGCTCGAAATTGCTTTGATCCACCATGAGCCAATCTTCCTCTGCCACGTGGTGGTTAACAGGTTTTACAGAGCTTGCAGCTCGTTTGCAAGCTCGTTGGAGGTGCCCCATTGTTCCACAGCTCTTGCAAACATACCCTTTGAAGCGGCATGAATAGGCTGAATGGAAGCCTCCACAACGCCAACAAGATGTGAATTGCCTTGCATTCATCCTTTGTTGTGGACTCTGAGTCATTTGGGTCACCTGAGGCCTGCTGGCAATTGCAGACTCATGGTTTCTGCCCTGTACATTTCTGCTCGCAACCACAGTTCCAGTTAATTTATGAACATTGCTAGCACTTGTGTGCTGAGAGATTTGTTTGGTGTTATCACTGCTGGACATAAACGCCTGTGCTATCGCAATGGCCTTACTGAGGGTCGGTGTCTCTACAGTCAAAAGTTTTTGTAGGATGGTCTCGTGGCCAATGCCCAGTACAAAAAAGTCTCTGAGCATTCGCGCCAGGTAGCCATCAAACTCACATTGTCCTGCAAGTCGCCTTAGCTCGGCGACGTAGCTCGCCACTCCTGACCTTCAGATCACTGGCACGTGTAGAACCGATACCTCGCCATCAGCACGTTCTCCCTCAGATTAAGATGCTCCCGAACCAGTGTACACAGCTCCTCATATGACTTATCTGTGGGTTTCACCGGAGGCAGAAGATTCTTCATGAGGTTGTAGGTCGGTGCCCCGCAGACTGTGAGGAGGACCGCTCTCCATTTTGCAGCGCTTCCTTCTCCGTCCAGCTCGTTGACTACAAAGTAGTGGTCTAGCCGTTCGATATAGGCTTCCCAGTCCTCACCCTCGGAGAACTTCTCCAGGATGCACACAGTTTGCTGCATCTTTGCATTGGATTCGTATTCTCGTCGCCAGTTATTGTGTTCCTAACACAGATGAGGCTGCACACAGGGAGGTTAAAGTAACAGTGACCTCAGTCTTTAATAAGACACTCCAGAGTGAGGAACAGGCCTTTGGGGCCGGCTTATATATAGTGCTCACAAGGGATGCTGGGATTCCTTGGGACTTCAGGGGATGAGCTCCTTGGTGGCAGAACATGGAATTTCATGCTTTACAGATACACAACAATGCCGAGCAGGGGAAAGACACGAGATTATTGAGAATATAAGTAGGTGCCAGGATGGGACAGCTAATGTGAACGAGCAGGAGTGGCAACTAGAGGATCTTCTGAGCTGCACGGGGTTCTTCTGTGGCTGGAGTGATTCCTTTTGGACCATGGAACACACAAGCAGCAACCTTTTATTAATGGTCACACTTACATCCTTGACTTCCATCACTGCTGTGTCTATGCAGTGCCCCTGGTGATGTTATTTGGACGTTTGGAGTTGACTTTCACATGCACGCTGAAAATAGCCTTTTTGCCATCGTCCTTCACTTCTCAACTACCTCCGTTCAGTCAAGCCAACAGCTGACATCAAGCCTGGATGAGCAAGAACTCAGTATTGACTAAACCAAAGCCATCCTGAAACACTGCATTCACTCCTCTGCCCCTCGCGCCCTTTGAATGACCCTCTCTCCATGCCACGGGTCTTCAGTTATCTTGACCCCACACTCTGAAATAGCCCTTAACCTTTCCAACTCATTACTTCTCTCCCTTTCTAGTGAGGCTGTAAAAGAACTAATGTCATTCTAGGTTTTATCACAGAAGGTATGGAATATAAAAGTCCAGGGGAACCTAAGAAATAGGAGCAGGAGTAGGCCATTCGTCCCCTTGAGCCTGATCCGCCATTCAATATGGCTGATTATTTACCTTAACTCCACCTTCCCGTATTATCCCCATATCCCTCGATTCCTTTAGGTGTACAAAAATCGATCTCTGTCTTGAATACACTCAACAACTGAACATCCACAGCCCTCTGAGGTAGAGAATTCCAGAGATTCTCCTCATCTCAGTCTTAAATGGCCGAACCCTTATTCTGAGACTGTGACCCCTGGTTCTTGACCCTCCAGCCACAGGAAACATCCTCCCTGCATCTACCCTGTCTAGCCCTGTAAGAATTTTATACATTACAATGAGATCACCTTTCATTCTTCTAATCTCTGGAGAATATAGGCCTAGTCTGCTCAATCTCTCTTCATAGGACAATCCCCCCATCCCCAGAATCAGTCTGGTGAACCTTCGTTGCACTCCCTCTATGGCAAGTATATCCTTCCTTAAGTAAGGAGACCAAAATTGTACACAATACTCCAGATGGTGAGACTCAAACTTTACACAGTACTCCAGATGTGAGACCCAAACTGTACACAGTACTCCAGGAGTGAGAACCATACTATACACAGTACTCCAGGAGTGAGTCCCAAGCTGTATGCAATACTCCAGGAGTGAGACCCAAACTGTACACAGTACTCCAGGAGTGAGACCCAAACTTTACACAGTACTCCAGATGTGAGACCCAAACTGTACGCAATACTCCAGGAGTGAGACCAAAACTGTATGCAGTACTCCAGGAGTGAGACCCAAACTATGCACAGTACTCCAGGAGTGAGACCCAAACTTTATACAGTACTCCAGGAGTGAGACCCAAACTTTATACAGTACTCCAGGAGTGGTACCCAAACTTTATACAGTACTCCAGAAGTGAGACCCAAACTTTATACAGTACTCCAGGAGTGAGACCCAAACTTTATACAGTACTCCAGGAGTGAGACCCAAACTTTATACAGTACTCCAGGAGTGGGACCCAAACTTTATACAGTACTCCAGGAGTGAGACCCAAACTTTATACAGTACTCCAGGAGTGAGACCCAAACTTTATACAGTACTCCAGGAGTGAGACCCAAACTTTATACAGTACTCCAGGAGTGGGACCCAAACTTTATACAGTACTCCAGGAGTGAGACCCAAACTTTACACAGTACTCCAGGAGTGAGACCCAAACTTTATACAGTACTCCAGGAGTGAGACCCAAACTTTATACAGTACTCCAGGAGAATCTATGTAAAACCATAATAAGACCTCAGTTAGAATACTCAGTGTACGTTTGGACTCACACTATGGAAAGGATATTGAGGCTTTACAGAGGGTGCAACATAGATTTACTCAGATGCTGCCTGGTGTGAGGAAATACAAATACGAAGACTTAAAAAATTGAGTCTCAACAGCAACAACTTGCATTTCTATAGCGCCTTTAAAGTAGTAAAACATCTCAATGTGCTTCACTGGAGCGTTATCAGACATAATTTGGCACCGAGCCACATTAGGATAGATGACCATCTTAAGAAGGAGAGAGAGGTAGCAAGGACATTTTAGAGATATTGTCTCTGAAAGTTTCTCCACCACCAACGTTAGACTGACTGGCCTGTATTTGCCGGGTTTATCCCTCTTCGTATTTTCAAACAGGGTTGTAACATTTGCATTCCTCCAGTCCTCTGGCACCAACCCCAGATCTGAGGAGGATTGGAAGATTGTGGTCAGAGCCTCTGCACTTTCCAGCCTTACTTCCCTCATAAACCTACGGTGCATCCCACCCCAGGTGACTTTTCTACTTTGAGGACAAACAACCTTTTAAGTAACTCTGCTTAATCTATTTTTATCCTATCTAGCATCACTACCACCGCCTCCTTTACTGTGACATTGGCAGCATCCTCTTCTCTGCCAAGTATTCATTTAATATCTCAGCCATGCCTTTTGCCTCCATAAGATCTCCTTTTTGGTCCTTAATCAATCCCACCCTTTTACTATTTATAAGTTTATAAAGGAGTTTTGGGTTTCTTTTTATGTTAGCCACTAATCTATTCTCATACTCTCTCTTTGCCCCTCTTATTCCATATTTTTAGATTTTCTCTGTACTTTCTGTATTCAGCTTGGTTCTCTACTGTACTATGAAGCTTACATTTGTCAAAAGCCTCCTTTTTCTGTTTCATTTTAATCTCTATGGGGGAGAAATTTGTGTGTTTAGCGCCACACACTAAAGTCATCTCATGCCAGTCAGCTCTCTACTGCAAGCCAGTGGTGGTTCCAGCGGTGCAAGCTATTTCCGTGTTGCCGGAAGCGGTGTGGCTAAACTCGATCGCCGGGGACATCATAATCACAGAGATCATGACATCAGTGAGTGTGCAACGTTCACTTGATGCCCGATCTCCCAATTTTGTTTTGGCCATTGCAGTTACCGGCTGTAGAAAGCAGCGGCAGGTTGCCCTGGCGTGCAGCAGCAGGAAGTCGGCTCCAGCGACAATAATTAAAGGGATCCTCACCAATCACTTGCACCAAACAATGTTTTGCAGTTTGAGTGGCTGCATGCTGCTTCCTGCAACTGCAAGAGTTTTCTTCGATTATTTCAAGGTTAGTTGGTATCAGGGAGTATTCTGGCAAGTACAAAACTCACTAATTATTTTTGTCATGCTACAACCTACAACACAAGTCATGGGGGCAGTACATGGCAGTTAATCACATCCTCCAGCATCTACTGTGGAGCAAGCGGAGGCAGTGAGAAAGATAGGAACTTGTGCGCTGAGGGAGAAGGACTATCAGGGCTCTCAACAGGGGGCATTACCCACCTAGAGTCTTCCGCCCGCACTTCTCCTACCTTCAATGAAGCGAGGAGCAGAGTATTAGGAAGCTCTGCTTCACCAAGGAGGTAGTCATAGAACTCTGCCACTCCTGCAGCCTGAGACCAGGGTGACCACAGCTCCCCAGTGAAAGTCAAGCTCACTGTGCACTCAATTTCTTCGACAGCAGATCCTTCCAGCAGACTTGGCTAACACGTCACAGTTCGCCATCCATTGCTGCATTCGGGAGGTCACAGAGCTTCTCTACAGTAGGCGAATGGACTACATGGGCTTCCTGATCATCAGAGAGAAGCAGAATGAGTGTGCATGTGGCTTTGCCAGGGTAGCGGGATTCCCCTTAGTGCAGGACTCCATTGACTGCACCCACGTGGCTTTGCGGGCACTGCATAATAATCCTGAAATCTTCTGTAACCACAAAGGCTACCACTCACTTAATGAATGAATCCTCAATGTCAATGCCCGCTATCCTGGCAGCAGTCGCAATATCTTCATCCTACACCATATCGGTGTGCCAGTTCTCTTCCAACCATCAAGCTCACGGCTGGCTGGTCAGAGTGGATGTAGTGCATTGAGCAGTGTGTGAAGCTTGTGGTATTGATGGTGGTATATGGCATTTGCTGAAGCCTTCACTCACCCTGACCACCACGTGAGGTCCTTAAGTTCTTCCTGCACTGGGTGTGGGTCCTGGGGAGCAGAGTGCTGCCCGCAACATGGTCTGCCACCTCCCACCACGTAGTGTGGCAGACTAGTGGTGAGAGCCTCCTGCCAGTGGGTGGGTACAGGACCGCCTGTTTTCTCTGCACCGCCAACACCAATGCATCATCAGAGAATCTACTTCTCTGCTCTGCCATGGTTGCTACGGATGTCTTCTGACTGTTGCTTGCTTTGCTGTTGGGATAGCTGCAGACCCAATAATCCTGACAATGAGATGCTGCAGCATCAATGAACCTCCCCTTTATGTGGTGTAAAAAGCCTGAGGCAATCATGACTTGCAATTAGACTGCTCCCAATATTGGTCCAGCTTTTCAGTGTAATGCAAATGAGCTTGAGTTTTTCGACTAGAATCATGACTACAATCATTTTAATGAGGAGTTAACTTGAATTTTGCGTGACTCCTAGATGATTTTCAGGTGGCGCAGCTTAACCTTTTTTATTCTAAGCACTGCCCATTTCTTGGTTATGATGAATTTCTAGCCCATCTATATCTTTAGTTATCCAGGGAGCTCTAGCTTTGGATGCCCTTCCTTTCCCCCTCATGGGAATGTGTCTACTCTGTACACGAGCCATCTACTCTTTGAAGGCTTCCCATTGCTCATTTACTGTTTTGCCCAATGCACCTGGGCTAGGTCCTGTAAAGTCCCTACTCTACAGCATGAAACGACACGAGGCACATTCTAGGGACAAGGTCACTTTGTGACCTTAACTCTTTATTTACAGGACTCCAAAAGACGATGAACCTGCGTGGGACCTCCCTTTATATACCTGGGTGATCAGGTAAAGAGTGTCTCCCACAAGTTCACCCCTAGTGGTCAAGGTGTGCATCTAGGTTGAGTGTATGCAGTAATACAGAGGTGTTACATTGTGGTCACATACATGACAGGTCCCTTTTCAACTCACTGAAATTAGCCCTACTGCAATTAACTATTTTTATGCTTTATTCTCCTTGTCCTTTTCCATAACTATTCTAAACCTGATGATATCACTGTTCACCAAATGCACCCCCACTGAAACATACTCCACTTGCCGCACTTCATTCCCCAAAGCCAGATCCAACACTGCTTCCTTCCTCATTGGGCTGGAAATACACTGATCAAGAAAGTTCTCTTGTACACATTTCAGGAATTCCTTCCCCTCCAACTCCACCTCACATTTTCACTCTGTCCAATCCCTCCTATTTCTGAACTACTCTTTACTCTAGTGCTCTCTGTCTCTCCGAGTTCTCCGTGCACCTTGTTTCTCCTCCCTAATGTTCCCATCCTCTGCAAAATTAGTTTAAACTAATTGTAATTGTTATAAAAGTTTTAATTAGAAAATATATTGAGTATAACATTGTGTAATTTTGTGAGTTTCTGACATGTTGCTTCAGGAACAGAATATACGTACAGAAATATGAATTCACATTTAGTTCCACTCGCTACACATTTGCAGAACTGCTTTATGTTATTGGACCCTGTTTAGTATTGGGGGAAGCTGTGGTGATGTTGGTGTTGTCCTCACGGGCTGTTCTTGCAGCTGTAGTTTTGTGTTCTTTCTTTATTAATACTGGCAATGTACATCACAAGTCACAATCTTCCAACTCAGGGCACACTCCCTGGGTGATACATTGTGTTCAGTGGAGCTATATGATTGGTGCATCTTAAAAAAGCCTTATCGGAATGGAACAAGGAAAGGTAAAGGGATATTATCATCTAATACACCCTATCTAACTATCTATCTATCTATCTATCTACCTATCTATCTATCTATCTATCTATCTATCTATCTATCTATCTATCTATCTATTTATTTATCTTTCTATCTATCTACTTATCTATCTATCTACCTATCTACCTTTCTATCACTAAACTTCTGTGTCCAGAGTCAATAGCTAACTCTAGGCTTATAATTGATCTTTGTGATTGTTTCAGATTAGAGTCATGAATAAGTTTTCTGATTGGCCCAGTGTATTATTGTTGGAAATAATGAATCAGATATTGAGGTGTGGGGATGTTCCATTTTTGCTGGCTTTGTTCACATTAGAAACATTGGGGTAATTTGCACTTTTGTCGCCAGTTATACACCCGGCCCAATTCTCCTTCCCACTGGAGTGTATAACAGGCAGTCAATGCAATATCGCCTGTTTAGCTTATCACCTAAAGTTAAAATGACCCAAAATGAATCAATCACAGAAATAAAATCCAGTTGCCTCTCCGATATCTTCAGAGTTATCCATTTACAGCCCACCAAACATACAATAGGGGCATAGCAAACAAGGTCACGATAAATTTGTACAAGTTAGGCCGCAGTTAGAGTATTTTGTGCAGTCGCAGGCCCTTCATTACAGAAAGGGCATTATGGTCATATAGAATGTATGGTGCTGCTTCACCAGGATGGATAACTATAGTTATATTCCACTTAGCAGAGAAGATGAAAGAAGATATTTAATGATTTAATAGAGTTAATATAGACTGTGTCTTCTAGTTGGGGACTCAGTGACAAGGAATTACCAATTTAAAATAATCATAAAGAGAGTGAGGAGGAGGTTAGGAGAAATGGCATTATACAGAGTGGTAATGGTGCACGGGATGATTTGCCACAGGGAGTTATTGAGGCCATTGCATCTTTTATGGGAAAATTGGACAAAAATTTGAAACTGTATCATTTGGCTTCTGTGTGTTAATTAAGCTAAATAAACCCAATTTATACTTTTAGCCTGCACACATTGATCTAAGAATGTTGCATTCTTCACCCTTTAGAACAGATGTAAGAATATTTATCAAGAAAACTATTTTAAAGGTCCTGAAATATCAATTGAGGAATATCCTATATCATCTTCAGTGAACCATATACTGCACTTAGGAGTTAACTGTTAAATCTGGACACACTAACCCACACACAACACATATGTGTACAAGATTCAGTCTGAAACTGAAAACATCTTTTGACCATGAATGCAATTGGGAAAAAGCCAAAGCAAAACCTTCTTGATAATAAATGACAGCTTGGGCAGGAACTTTGTACTGAAAGTCAATGCACTGCCCGCCTTTCCTTCTCTTTTAGGATTAGATTCATTTTGAAGATTCCTAGCCAGTAGGTCGGGGTAATCAGATAACTAGGTAGTCCATTTTCATCCCGTTTATTTTCTTTCTCTTTAACCCATAAGTTCTTTCAGAGCCTCGTCCATAAAACAAATTTGTCAGAAGCCTGTTCCCATCTTTTGGGGGTGTCTTTTTCCACAATGCGTACCAGACACGCCTGCATTCCTGCACTACAAAGTTGGCCACATCTGCCTCGTCAGATTGCCTTTCATGGACGTACTGTCTCACATCTCCATAGGACAGAATGACCACTGATTCGAAGAGGTTTAGCAGGATACAATTCATAATAAAGACAAAGGATGCCAGGTAGATGCCACCAATAACCTTGTTGTAAGCAAACTCTGTGTCTCTGAAGTCCCCTGTGTAGTAAGACACAATGGTCTGTGCTGCATGGAGCAAGGTATTGAAACTGCTGTCAAACTGTCCAAAGAGCAGATGGCCAAATGACATAAAAATAAGGGAGTAAACTACCATTATTAGAGCCAGGGAAAAGATAACAGGGAAGGCGACAGTAATGGCCTTCTGAGCTAAGCGCACGTCATAAAGGAACCGTGTGTACTTGAGCAACTTCAATATGGCTGCCATAATTAGGAACCCAACATTGAACCTGAGGAGCTGATCCAAGGCGGAAATAACGTGAAAAGCAACGAAGGTGGTTGGATTCTCCTTGTAGAACCTTAGCATAAAATGTGACAATATAAACTTGGCCACATAAAGGATTATGGCCATCAGCAGCAGCACCGTCATCACCAAGCAGGTAATGTTACTGGGTGTCTGGAAGTACATGTAACCTTTCCGTTTTATTTTCATATATTCGTCTATGGTAAATATGAAGAAGAGGAGGATGAAGAGGGCACTGATAACCTTCCACTTCGTTTCCCCCCTTTCAAAGAGCCTGAGGGAAAAGGATTTCACCACCAACCTCTTGTTGACCACACCAAGAGGGCCTGTCTCCAAAATGAGTGAGATGGTACAGAGTAAGTCAACGTTTGCGTTGTAGATGGTGGTTTCAATGATGATGGCCCATGTGCTCCTGTCCACCCAATTACTGTTCTGGAGGTCCAAAAGTCTCACTATTGAGGTCTGCAAGTTTGATGGGATAAAGTAGAGTGAGTAACCCCCGAGTGGGTACACCTGATATGTCCCACGAGAGTTGTAAAACCAAGGGGAGTATATCGTTTCATAGACCCACCCTGTGTAGTCTAACGGGTCCTTCACTGGGACACTTTCAACGGGAAGCTTCCAGGAGCCATTGTAATCCTTGGTGTCCTGTTGTTGGATATCAAACAAAGGTCGACAACGCTGCTTGCCCAGGATGAACAGAATGCTGCCCTTCGCAAAGCAATCCACCGACGCTTCTTTGGATCTGATCTGGCGCATCCTTGGCAGTCCCAGAATGATGGAGCTGGTGTCAAACAGAAAGGCTGGACTTGAGTCTTGGTGAATTAGGGGCAAGAAAGTGATGCTCATCCAGGTGTAGAACTCTTGTACTGTGTTAAACTGCTCAAGGTTCTGGGAGAATTTATCCTGAACGATCTTGTTGTAATGGTAAGCGTTGTGGTAATCCGTGTAGCACACTGAGTGGAAGATGAGTGCCAGGAAAACCAGGTGAATAAAGACATTCCTGCAGAGCACAAATGCACGGTGTCTGGTGGTTCCTTTTCTCTTGGCCAATATCAGCTCATCACCCTCCAGCGGCCGGTATTGCTTCCTGGCCTTGGCTTCTGGCCGGGAGCAGCTCTCAGGAAGCTGCTCTATCCTGACCTCCAGCACCTGAATCCTTGTGGGCCAGTCCACATCCCGGACACGTCGGCTTCTCAAAGCAAAGAGGGTAGCGAAGGCCATGATGGTCAGAGGCTGGAGTAGGAAGACACTCTGGAGGAAGGAAAGGCTCGAGGC
Organism: Pristiophorus japonicus; assembly: GCF_044704955.1. Taxonomy (NCBI): domain Eukaryota; kingdom Metazoa; phylum Chordata; class Chondrichthyes; family Pristiophoridae; genus Pristiophorus; species Pristiophorus japonicus. The sequence continues at coordinate 93,645,125 of NC_091991.1, read as the reverse complement.
CATGAGCCACAACCAGGAGGTCTCAACACCATATGAAAGCCCGTACAGTATTATAAATACTGCTGACACAGCTGACAGTAGGCACACAATACACCAAGCCAGGCACAAGAGACACCGAGACAGCGCGACGCTTGGCTGCTTTTTCGGGACTATATTTTTGGAGGATTGGGCAGATGTGCCTTTCATCTTCTTGTGTCTTCCAACTTGACGAGGCTTTCCCATTGGTTTGGCTTTCATTATAGCTGGAGTCTTGCTTCCATCCACTTCCTCGACACTCTCCTCTGGGCTAATCTGGTCGGCGACAGACTGCGGCATTGTACAGTTCTTGTTCCCTTTGGCAGAGGGCTCTTGGGTGTTCTCCACGCCTGCGATGAAGGATAAACGATTGTAATGCTCGTCGTCTGCTGTGTCTGCCACTTTCTTGGGACTTTCCTCAACCTCACTGGTCGGTTCATCCATCAGGTACCAGTGCTTCAACCTCTCCCTCAGATTATGTGGCTTTCCGTCAATGTCTTGACCTGCGTTTGGTTCTTCTCCTTCTATCGTCAAGGAGACATCTTTCCTTTGCGCATATATAAACAGACTGGATATTAATATTTCCACCGGCACCATCACCAATGCACTTTCAACTCCAATCACCAAAGATGTAAATATTCTGCGCCCAAAGTCTTTGTGTGGTTCTTTTTGGAAGAGCGTTATGCTGCACAGCAAGCTGCACAGCAGCATGGTCAGGCAGCAAGACAACCTCTGAATTCTGGTGAAGGACTGGTCAATATCGAAGGCGAAGACAGAAAACCATAAATGCTCTTTCTCAATCTTGCTGGACGTTTCAATGAAGAAGACATCCCGCCTCCTCAGCAGGGTGCCAGAGTCAGTGGCCGGGAATGTCCTGTGCAACAGGCCATCCTCTTTCCTGGTAGCTAGCCACTTTCTACAGAAGAAGTACCAGAGCTGCCTGGTCAGCACATTTTGCACTTTAACCCTGCTGAGGTACCAAGAGGGTGAGGGTCCCATGTTATTGTGCCAGACCTTGATGAAGGTGAGGTCCCCTAGATCATCCTTGGTGGTGAGGAGGAAGGTATCTATGCTATTTCTTCTCAATGTCCGATAGTCCGGATGGTGGAGAAGGTGAGCGTCGCTCTCCAGAGAGGTGCTGACCAGGGTCAGAAAAACATCAGCACTGGTCCCAGCATCATATCGGCCCCCTGTGTAAAGGGTCACCAAGTAGTACGCGGTATCGCAGCGGTGGTTGTCAGGAAGAATGATTATTTGTTTCTTGTCGCTCTCCCGTTTTCTCCACGCCCAGCAGACCAGGAGGCAGTAGATGAGCAAAATGGTCAGAACTGTCAGTAGCGTCACCAGATTTCTCGGCAAGGTCTCAATCAGGTCCCCAATCTCAAACAGATCGATGATATCGGGCAGCACCAAAATATTGGCAGTCAGGAACCAGGGGAACGTTAGGCTCACCTGCCGCTTGGTGATGTTACTGGGGACAGTCTTGCAGATACAGTGCACTTTCTTGCCACCTGTCAGAGGACCCGTTGTGCAGGAGGACGAATCCCAATTGTCAGATATCCCTTGGAAGGTCAAACAGCTTGCGACGAAAACAGAGACAATGACCCCCGACTTAATAATTGGGAAAGCTGTTGGGGTCTCGGTCTGAATAACAACGGTGATAAATCTGCTGCCCTTTGGGTCAGTCGCATTCTTCTGGAACAGGCTGGTTGGGATTCTGAAGATGTAGGGGTCCTGCTCATGTAAGCTTTTGAAGAACGGTGGGCCTACAACACACGCTGGGACTGTATGTTGCTGAGCCGGAGCATGATCGGCAGAATAGTTCCCCGAGTAGATGCTCACTGTGAAGACATAGCTCAGATCTACAATTAACTGCAGAAAGACTTCTTGAGCTGAGGTGGAGTTTATTTTCATCTTGAAACGCCCTCTGATCATGGCCTTTAGCTTGGAGTCTCTGGCCATTTTGACGCGTTGGGAGGACACCAAGTCTCTCCTGGGCAGGAATGTCTCTATTTGTTTGGGGACCAAGTTGCGCACCGCGCCACTGCCGTCCAGGGTGGACATGTGGAAGCCAGTCACATCTGTGGCCCTTTCAGCCGCTTTGCCAAGCCACGGCAAGGGGTTCTCATCAAACGTGTACATCACCGAGGTCACGGGCTGGGTGGCTCCTGTCATGCCCCCATCCTCGGCCAGCATCGGGTAAACGCAGTTGACACAGTTCAGGTCGGACAGATAGGAATCCTCAAGTTTGCGTTTCTCAGTTTTCCTCACCATAATTTCCCATTGCCGGGTCTGCATCCACGTATCTCTTTGTCCCGGCACTTTGCTGTGAGATATCGCCTCCGTCAAAGTCCTCAAGGCGGGGAAGATGCCAATGGGCACCTGCTGCTGGTCTGGGGACAGGGGGAAGCCGTCCTCTGTGCCCTGGGCTGGGAAATCGGAGGTAAAGGCGGCCACCACATTGGAGGCGGCAGTGAGAATGCTGCAGGAGAGTAGCTCGGCGCTCTCCGAGCTGACCACTGCCCCTGTGGTGTAGTTCAGCAGCACCGTCGAAAGCTCCAACAGCTTTGTGGCACCCAGGCGTTGGGCATGCTCGTTCACCTCCTCTGACTTTTGCGCTGCTTCGAAGATTGAGGCGGATATTTGATTGATAAGCTTGGGCGATGTGACGGGAATGCTGGCGGAGACATTGAATAGAGTTTCGCGGAGTTTATCGACCCTGGCCGTGTCCGTGCCGCTGAAACTGTTGGCATTCAGCACGGAAGCAACTTCATACAGCAGCTGGTTGGCCTTCACATAGTCGGTCCCGTGGAGCAGGGTTGTCAGAAGCGCCGCCTTCCCTTCAACAAAACTAAAGAGCTTGTTCACCTTGGACCTTAAAGCCACGTCAACTGGGTGATCATACACTCTGACCTTCAAGTTCACCCTGGTGAAGGCACCATGGCGATCAGAAACTAGAACTGCAACCACCAACAGGTGACGGCCTGAGGTGCTCCCCACTGGAAGCAGAAATCGCGAAGAGTTGGGTCTGTATCCGAAATATACAATCGTTCCCAGAAGGACCGTCTTCAGACTGTCTATGTGGCCAGTTGGGTAGTAGGTTAGTGCTATCGCCTTGTACTGCAGGGGCATATCTCGGTCCTCGAACTTCAAACATACCAAGGTGAATTGTGTCTCAAGGGCCCATCCAAGTTTGGGGTGGATAGCGCAGCGACCTATCTTTGGAGGTAAGTTGATGAGGAAGGGGTACTTGGTGAGGCTAAAGGAGTCGTTGGAGGTGGTTATTTTCAGTTCAAGTATATACTGCCCCTCAGCGAATTTTATGAAGGCCAAGGGGTTGAATGACACGTAAGACAGAGAGTTGCCCGTCAGGCTTTCAGAAGACCAGTCGAAATTGATTTCAGAAAGCGAGCCGGCTGCAAACAGGCCCCACTGATACCTCAGCTGGCTGGAGTCCGGGCAACCGGGGCAGCTCCCGTTCGAGATAAAGCGATCGGTTGGTATCAGGGTTGTCTCGCAGTTCTCAATGCAAATGATTAACGCCGACGGCACAAAGCCGGGCAACACCCAAATGGTTTGGTCAAAGTAACTGGTTCTTGTGTCTTTCTCAACTCGCACTCGGAAATAGATGTTCCTTCTGACACTCAGAGTGTGAGGTGGGATGTCCAAGATTTCGGGTGTCGAGGAGTTCCACTGCAGTGTAGGGTTCCCAGGGTGGCAGTACTGGTTGTGGGAGAGAGTCATTGTGTTATAGTCCGAGTATTTCATTGTGCAGTACCAGGAGAAGGTCAGCCCGAGGTGTGGATCGAGCGAGTCCGGGTCAGCACTCGGAGTAGCGTCCAGTATGACCGTGTCCTCCAGGCTCACTGTCCTGTAGGAGCCCCCCAAGATCACTGCTACCAGCTGGCTCTTGGTCACCTCCACCAAGGCTTGGCGTGAATTGTTGAGGTAGGGCAGTTTGGGGTCTGTGGTGGTCATGCTCACGTTGAAGATGAAGAGATAGAGGCCGTAGTCCAGGCTGAAGGCGGGGAGGTGCAGGGTCGCGGTGTTGGTCTGGACACTAGGCGGAAGCGGCACAATGTTGGCCAAGTCCGGCTGGGCAGTAACATCCGCCACCGTGTACACCTTCCAGGAGAGAGTCACCGAGTCAATACTGTCGCATTGTAAGCCAGCTTCGCCATACACAACCAGAGGGGCGCTCCGGGCGGTGCGGATGGTGGTGTCGGGAGGAGGGGGTTGGTCTATGGTGGGTGAGGGCAGTTTGCAGCTGTCCAGGTCACAGAACAGCACCGTGTCCACGGGAGTGAAGCTGTAAGTTCCGATATTGGCCCGCAAACCGACCAGCATCTCACCAGGGGTCAAGCACCTCACCTTGACCAAGAAGCCTGAGAACTGCCTGGGGTCAAAGGGCAGCTGGACGTCCGGGATGTAGCGTTGTGCATCCACAACCATGGTGTTGTAACCGTGCAAGGTGACCGTGGTGCCCAGGGTCAGCTGGAAGAGCCAGGCAGGGTGCAGGGCGGGGTGCTGAGGGGGCAGAAACCACACCACATCCACCTGTTGCCCCAAATACACCGGGCTACTGTTAAACAGCGACACACTCACGTTCAGGTCCTGTAGGGAGCTGTAAATGGTGGCTCTGAGGTTGAGGTAGAGCTGGACGGTGAGCGAGTAGTGGCCAGGACTGGTGTAATTGAGCAGGAAGACATGGCTGATCTCCTTGTCACTGAGCAGGAGGAAGTGGCTGTGGCTGCCCGCAGGGCCATCTATCCGAGAATAGTAGAGCTGCTTGCTGGAGCTGATGTAGTACACGCCTGTCCCTTGCGCCGCGGCGTTGGGGGTCAGTTTGACTAAGGTGCCGTGGTGCACGAAGCTGAACTCCTGGTTGAAGAAGGTGACTGTGGCGGTGGCCGCCCGGAAGATGGTGTGGTTCACCACCAGCAGGAGCTGGGTGATACAGTCGCTAGCACGCGGCCAGGTACAGGCGGCCAGAGCCGTGCCAAAGGCGTTGGGGTGGTAGGTCAGAGTCCAGGCGGTCCGGCCGACCGGCCGGGCGCCCAGCTGGTAGGAGATAACGCTACCCTCTGTCGCCAGTCTCCAGGACACGATCAGCCTTTGGGTAAGCCGGAGGGGAGCAGTTTCGGCTCTCAGCAGGAGCAGCATGACCGGCTTCACCTGGAAGAAGATCTGCTGCGAGGACCTGGGGCCCCTGGTCACATCCAGGGTGCAGAAGTAGTCGCCAACCTGAGTATACTGCACGGTGATCAGGTATTGATAACCCGGGGTACACTCGGCCTCTTTCCCCTCCGGGAAACTCGCACTCTCTATCTGGGCCAGCTGCTCCCCGGTCCGCGAGCTGGAGGCAGGGGTACCTCCAGGACAGCTCACCGAGTAGGTCCACTCCGAGGTCTGCAGGTTGGCACACCAGGCCAGCTGCACGTCCTGGTGGGCGATCAGGTGGGAGCTCAGGGTGAAGAAAAGCAGGTCCAGGTTGGCCGTGTGGATGGTCACATTCTGGTACAGGCAGTCGGGGCATGTGTAGGACAGGGTGATGGGGGTATCCATGGGCACTCCCACCAGGTCCTGCGTCCCTGCCCACTGGGTAGCTGTGGCTTCCACGGTCTCGTTGATGAACCATGTGAGAGTGGGGGCGGCCCCCGAGGTGTCGGTGCCCGGGCTGGGTCCGTACGTCAGCTGGAGAGGCGATTGCCACAGGCAGGTATAGCGCAGTGGCGAGTTGAGGCGGTGAATCTCCTTGGAGGTGCAGTTGAGGGTGATGGGGGGCGGTAGCGCCTGGAGGGTCGCGACCCCCAGCAGGAGCCAGAGTGCGAGCATGGCAGAGCGGACAGGGGCTCCGGACAGGGTCTGAGCGGTTGGACAGTGACCGGTACAGTTTGAAGGGAGCCGTGAGCTTGTGCCGAGCTCCCGCCCCGGGTTCTGTGACACCACAATTCCAGTCCCGAGACTCAACTCCCGGCGGGGACACATCGTTCGAGCTCCGCATCTCCCTGGGGCTTTGGGACAGCCAATGGCCAGGCCCGCTCAAACACACACTCACACCAAACACACTCACATTTAGACACACAAACTCACACTCACACTTAGACACACAAACTCACACCAAACACACTCACACTTAGACACACAAACTCACACCAAACACACTCACACTGACACACACACTCACACTCAGATACAGTCACACTTAGACACAAACTCACATACACACCAAACACACTCACACCCAACATCAAACACACTCACACCACAAACACGCACACTCACCAGACACACAAACACACCAGACACATGCACCAGACAACAACTTGCATTTATATAGCGCCTTTAATGTAGTTAAACATCACAGGAGAGATTATCCCAAAAAATTTAGCTAGTGTAGGTCATGAGCACAGGGGTAATGGCTGAACAGGACTTGTAGTGAGTTAGGATAGGGGCAGCAGAGTTTTGGATGAGCTCAAGTTTACAGACGGTGCAAGGTGGGAGGCCATACAGGAGAACATTGAAATAGTAGAGTCTAGATGTCATCATCATCATCATCATAGGTGGTCCCTCGAATCGAGGATGACTTGCTTCCACGGGTCAAAAAGTTCACAGGTGTTTCAATGATGGACCGAAAATTCCAGGTCCGAACTAAATCTTGAAGGGTGGAAGATGCCTGTGCGTGGATTTTTTTTTAACGTGGGGTGACCATTGCACACCAGCCACCACACGGGCTTGACAGAGCTAGGTCTCGGTCCAGTAGCAAGGGTTAACCAAGACGACTGGAGACCAGCTCTGCTGCATGGACCTAGTGCGCACACATATCGCAGTGTGGGCTGGCCCGTGCTGCCCCTGGGCCCTCGCCTCTTCTGGGCCCCGATCACGTCCCTCTACAATCTCTCAGCGTTCCTTCACCCCGACCTCGCCGCTCCTGCAGTACCCGCCCACGCTCCAATCACTGCCCTGGACCTTGATGATGTCACTCTTCGCTGCTGTTGCTCTCCTGCTCCAGCACATGCTGCTCCCTGGGGTGGTATGCTGACACGCTGCTCCTTCTGCCATCGGAGCAGGCCGGTGAGCGGAAGGAGCAGCGTGGCAGCCTAGTCTAGATGTAACAAACTCATGGATAAGGGTTTCAGCAGCAGATGAGCTGAGGCAGAGGCAGAGTCAAGCGATGTTAGAGAGGTGGAAGTAGGCGGATCTAGGGATTGTGCAGATAAGTGGTCGGAAGCTCGTCTCGCTCAAATAGGACATCAAGGATGCGAACAGTCTCTGAGTTTGTGGCGGGGACCAAAGACATTAGCTTCAGTTTACCCAATATTTAATTGGAGGAAATTTCTGCTCATCCAGAACTGGATGTTGGACAAGCAGCGTGACAAATCAAAGGCAGTGGAGGGGTCGAGAGGTAGTGCTGGGTGTCGTTAGTTTTTATGCGCAACCTGATGGATGATATCACTGAGAGGCAGCATGTAGATGAGAAATAGGAGGGGGAGAGGATAGATCCTTGGCCCCTCCTATTTGGTGGTGAGGGTGTAATTGTGCAGATCGGTAGCTGCAGAAATGTGGTGAATGCAGGGCCAAAGGCCGGACAGTTGGGGTTTTGAAAGTGCAGTTGTACGCGACTTGGGGAGAGTTTTATTCCAAGGGAGGACCCAGAAGGAAATAGGGTTGGGAGGGGCAGGGGGATGTGAGTGGAGAGATATACATGGAAATGATCAGAGATGGCCTTATCTATGATTAACACACATACACATACTCACCAGTCATGCTGTCAGTTGAACCCAGGCTACCGATTTAGTTACTACCAGTCTGTGGCTTTGTTACAAAGACAATTCTAGGCCCGTAATTCGCTACAGTGGTGATATTGGCTCCGGACTCCACACGTTAGACATTGATGGCTCCCTGATCCTTCGGTGGTGAGTTTGCACTGCAATTTGCTGGAAAAATAATTATAATCCGCGCCGCTAAATGCTCAACATTACTTATAAAATGCTCAAACGATCAGCAGCAAGAGCAGACTCTGTGAACCATGGCCTGATACTTGTGGGTGTTGACATTGTAATTAAGGCTTGTTTGCTTAGGAATATAGAAACAGGAGTAGATTTTAACTTAAACCTGGTCCGCCATTCAATTAGACCATGGCTGATCTGTATCTTTAATTCCATCTACCCGCCTTGGTTCCAGATCCCTTAATACCCTTGCCTAACAAAAATCTCTCTCTCCCAGTTCTGATATTTTCAAAGCCTCAACAGCTTTTTGGGGGAGAGTTCCAGATTCCCACTACCCTTTGTGTGAAGAAATGCTTCCTGACATCACCCTTGAACAAACTAGCTATAATTTTAAAGTTATGCCCCTTGTTCTGGACGCCCCACCAGAGGGAATAGTTTCTATCAAATCCTTTAATCATCTGAAACACCTCAATAAGATCCCTTTTGATCTTCTATATTCAAGGAAATGCCAGCTTAGCCTGTGCAACTGTTCCCATAATTTAACCCTCTTAGATCCGGTCATTCTGATGAATCTGCACTGCTCATCCTCCGAGGCCTTCCTGAGGTGCAGTGACCAGGACTGAACGCAGTGCTCCAGATGGGGTCTAACCAGAGCTTTATACAACTATAACATAACTTCTATCCTTTTGTATTCCAGCCGCATTGAGATAAAGGCCCACATTCCATTGGCCTTTTAAATTAATTTTTGTACATGTCCACTAGCTTTTAGTGATTTCTGTACTTAGACCCATAAATATCTCTGCTCACCCACAGTTTCTGGTCTCTCACCATTTAGAAAATACTTTGATCTATCTTCCTTGGGTCCAAAGTGGAGCACTTCATACTAACCCACGCTGAACTCCAGCTGCCACAGTTTTGCCCACTCACGGAATTTATCAATGTCCCTTTACTTTTAATCACAATTCTGAAAGTGCCAAAATGTGAAGGCAGCGAACTATTTCATTAACAAACCCTCTAGTTACACATGCAGCAAATCTATGTATTTTTTGAAGGAAAAAGTGGTACCAATGCAAGAATTTCTTTCATTCTCACCTGAGAATGTTTTATCTGGCACCAAGAGGACTTTCACGTTATAAATAATTTGAATTGTTAAACTAATATCCCCCATGCATCTTCTGACTCACAACGTGACATTCTGATGCCATAAAACCCCTTGCTTAACGAGGTGTAAACTTTAACTAGGAAATGCCCAACTGATCGACAGTGAGAGCAGACTCTGAAACGTGGCCTGTTATCTGTGGTCATTGACATTCGACTTGTGACTAAAGCTCATTTTTAATTCTCCGTACAGTGCCGATGTTTAATCACAATTCTGACAGCCTCAAAAACTGGACAAATCCAAGAAATGAAGGCAGCTAACTTCAGATTCGAACTGCATTGTTACCGTAGCCATATTATCTTCACATTCTCTGGAGGTATAGTTTAATGCTGGACTACCTTATTATTTATCAACTTTAAATACATGTGGGGTAGTTGCTTATAAAATTTATAACTTAAAAAGCTTTATAATTAGAAACATAGACCTGTTTGGTGCAGTGTGTTTGGGTGAAGTGTGTGAGTTAAAAAATAAAACATTGGATATGGCCCAAAAATGGGCGGAGTCACGGGCCAGCGCTATTTCCCTGCGCCTGCTCAAAGTGGTACTGGCAGCACGCAAAATTTGTGCTGTCTGTTCATTATAATGATTGGAACGCTGAACTCAGTGCTAAATGTGCTGCTGATTGGCTTAATGCTGAACATGGGGGCCAATATCAGATGCAGTCTAATGGCCAACAAAGTTTACCCAAGCTCTCTACACTACTTAAAGGGGAGATATGCCTCATTTGTGGTGGCTGGTGTGCAACGGCCACCACAAGTTAAAAAAAAACACGCATAGGCATCTTCCACCTTTCAAGATGAAGTTCGGGATCTGGAATATTAGGTCCTTTATTGAAACACCTATGAACTCATCCTTTTTGGTGTGGAAACAAGTCATCCTCAAGTCGAGGGACTGCCTATGATGATGATGCCTCATTGTCAATGTGGATAAAGACATGGCACAGCAACCAAGTGAGCAAGCAAGAAGGTTCTCAAATGCTGCACTAGAGGCCTTGGTTCTGTGCATTGAAGGTGGGCAGTCCTGTTCCCACAGAGAGGCAGGAGGCCATCCAAGGCCACTTGCAGAAGGCTGTGGGAGGAGATAGCTGACTCTGTCACACTCACCAGTGTGATCCCAAGAACCTGGATCCAGTGCCGGAAAAGGTTTAATGACCTCACACGACCGGTCAAGGTGAGTAAAGGCTTCAGCAAATGCCATTTCCCACCATCTGCACCACAAGCCTCACACAGTGCTCAATGCACCACACCTACAAATTATCTCTAACAATCACCACTCACACCTCACAACCATGGCTTCACTTCACCCTCACAACCTTACTACTGCTGCAATACTTACAACCACATTTCATACTGCCAGCCATTCAACCATGGCAGGCACATCAACCAAAAACACTGCACCACACTCACTGACACACATCACCCAAACACACCACCACACTCACACATCACCCAAACACACTGCACCACACTCACTGACACACATCACCCAAACACACCACCACACTCACACATCATCCAAACACACTGCACCACACTCACTGACACACATCACCCAAACACACCACCACACTCACACATCCAAACACACTGCACCACACTCACTGACACACTTCACCCAAACACACTGCACCACACTCACTGAAACACATTACCCAAACACACCACCACACTCACACATCCAAACACACTGCACCACACTCACTGACACACTTCACCCAAACACACTGCACCACACTCACTGAAACACATTACCCAAACACACCACCACACTCACTCACACATCCCCAAGAACACTGCACCACACTCACTGACACACATCACCGAAACTCACTGCCCCACACTCACTGACACACATCACCGAAACTCACTGCCCCACACTCACTGACACACATCACCGAAACTCACTGCCCCACACTCACTGACACACATCACCGAACTCACTGCCCCACACTCACTGACACACATCCCCAAGAACAGTGCACCACACTTACTGACACACATCACCCAAACACACCACCACACTCACTCACACATCACCCAAACACACTGCACCACACTCACTCACACTTCACCCAAACATACTGCCCCACACTCACTCACACTGTCCCACACTCACTGACACACTTCACCCAAACACACTTCCCTTTCTCTTACAGACAAAATTGGCACAAAACAGAAGGAAGCAACAGCAGATGAGAGGTGGCCAGAACCTCACAGACCTGGAGGAATCGGTGCTTGAAATTATTGCAGGGGCAGTGACAGAGACCATGGCCAGTGGAGAAGTTGAAGGCGTTGCTAATAATGATGGTATGGTCATACCTAATGCTTCTTCCTACATTCCACTTGTCCCTCATCCCACAATCTCTCCTCACTTACAGGCTGCTGATGGTGTAAGCATGCATATGTTGCTTCCCCCCACAACGCGACCTTTTTGCCTTTCTGCTTTCAGATATCCAAAAACTGCCAGCAACCCAGCTTATTCCTCATGTTGCCCAAACTGGAGGAGGAGACAAAGAGACTACACCGGCACTACATCTGACACTCGCAGACGCTAGCTCAGAAAATGGCACTGCGTGGAATTTTGTGGGTAGTATAGAGGCGGGATCTGCACATGGTGAGGCACCAGGCACGAGTGGGCTGCAGCCAGGGCAGGGGAAGATGGTAGCTCAAGTGCCAGCTCCCTGGAGGGTGAGTTTGTGCACAAGTTCTGCTACGCAGGACTCAGATGATGACCTTGATGGGGCAGTCTTCAAGAGAAGGATGATGGGCATGCATAAGGCAATGCTAGGTGCAATGGCAAGCCTGCCAGAGAACTTTTGTCGGTGTCAAGAAGCATGGGGGAGTCTACCTCCAACATTGAATAGGGCTTTGCAGAGCTTGGAGTCCACGATTTCCAGGATGCAAATGATGGTCAACTACAGGAGAGACCTTGTGGACCCAGCCATGATGCTGCGTGTGATGCAACACAAGCAGAAGTGACCCAACATCTCGGGGTGCTGTCACGCAAGCACACACTGCTGCCATCGTTGCTCGGTTTACGAATGTTGTCGCAGTACTTTGCTTACAAATACTTTTTGAAATCTAATGGGGCTATGTTCCTTCCCCCACTCGGTCTGCAGTTGATCTCTCCCAGTCTAAGTTGTCTCCCTTTTGTCTGACGTGAATGGTTCTTTCTGCTCTTTGAGGGCGCGCACCGTTTTTTTGTTTCAATTGTCGGCTGACTCCTGGGTCGGCCCGACAATCGCGGCAGCTGGCTCGGCAGGACGCCAACAGGCAGCCCGGCATTCCCTCCTGGGTGCCAGGCCGCTAGCCCAGCCGAACCCCTCCCTGGTAGCCCAGTGGGCTCCATGGAGCCCTCACAGCATCCCTCCCCTTAAAGTAAAGTGAAGGGGAGGGACGTTCCGACGCATCCGTGCCACAAACATCAGAAACAAGCATCAGGTGGGGTGTAAACGGGCTGCCGATTGGGCATCGCACGTTCTGTGACACCGCTAGGGTCACCGAATCTGGTTGGACATCTCCTCGCACTGCCCCTCTCTCACACTCTCGCCATTGGTCGTCTATCTGCATGACACACCATTTTCCCATTCCGCAATTGGAAAGTGAACAGACTCTTCATGACCTAATTGGATGATGCTGGACTGTCAATAAACAGCCTTTTCCCCCAACTCCTATATTTTTATAAGTAATAAACAAAAGTGAAGAAAATAGATTTTTTAAGCCTATTTTTCTTGGGCTGCCTACAGCAGTACCCTGGAGAATAACCTTCAATTTTTGGAGAGGCCAGGCCAATCCTGAAGGCATGGCAACACTAGGTCCTGCCGAAGTTTAATTTCTATCCCAATGTGTCCAGATAAGCTTTGCTGAATGTGGCCAGGATATCAGACCAGGATCACCATATATCAGCATCATCATATCGAAACGAGGGTGACTTGCTTCCACACCAAAAAAGGATGAGTTCACAGGTGTCCCAATGAAGGACCTAATATTCCAGGTCATGAACTGCATCCTGAAGGGTGGAAGATGCCTGTGCGTAGATTTTTTTAACGTGTGGTGGCCGTTGCACACCAGCCACCACACGGCTTGACAGAGCAGGTCTTGGTCCAGTGGCAAGGATTACCCAAGACGACTGGAGACCAGCTCTGCTGCACGGACCTAGTGTGCACACATATCTCAGTGTGGGCTGGTCCGTGCTGCCCCCGGGCCCGAACTCACGCCTCTCCTGCGTCCCGATCACATCCCTCCAGTCTCTCGCCGCTCCTGTTGTATCTGACTATGCTCCAATCACCGACTTGGACTTTGATGACGTCCCTCTTCGCTGTCATCGCAGTTTGTGCTGCTCCCTGAAGTGGTCTCCACACTGCTCGTTGCTCCTTTTATGGCCCCGACCAACCACTTGTGTTCTCACGCAGGTAGGGGCCTCCACGCTGCTCCCAGGCTGCTGCTCGCCGCTCCTGGTGTTCTCACACAGAGAAGTATTTAGGTTGGTATGGTTACTCCTTTGTAGAATGCCTAGCCTGTCGATACCCCTTTGCAGATTTACTCCATTTGCAGTGCACGGCCAGAGAATTGGAGGAGCAGCTTTTCTGATTATACTTCCAAACACTGGATTCAGAAGCAACTGCACTTACGCCTGAGTCAGAAGGTTGTGGGTGCAACCACACTCTCTGATTTGAGCACACAAACTGACACTGCAGCGAAGGGAGAGCAGCTTTGTTGGCAGTGTCGTCTCTCAGGTTAAAGATTCCACGGCACTGTTTCAAGAAGAATAGAGAGTTCTCCGGGTGCTCTGGCCAACGTCGCCAAGACAGATTAACTGGTCATTCATTTGTGGGGTGATCCTGTGAGCAAGGTGGCTGCCACACTCGTCCATATATAATGTGAGTTTGAGACCCATGATCTAATTGCCCTGCTGCCTGTTTTCCAGTTTAAGTACAAATATTTCTCACATTCCCTTTACAGTTAAAAAGCTAGTGAGCCGGAGTGGTCCATACTTACCGACACCTACGACTGCGAGTTTCCTTGCCCAGATTGGAGGGTGTGAAGAAATATTCCACAAGGTGTGCAACGATTGCAGTGCCTCCCGGCCTATTAAACAGCAATGAAACTAAGTGCTGCAGACTGCTAAGGCTTTTGATTCTCACTAAATTAGCTGTCTGTTACACAACTGAGTATCGGAGATCAGCTTTCCCCAGCTTCCCAAACCTTATGGATCCCTTCATTTGAACCCAAGAAGTCAAGGCCAAGAAAAGGCCATTCTTAACTCTCCCATCTTGGTGGCCATTTGGAAAATCACTCATAAAAAAGGAAAGAGCTTGCATTTGTATAGCACCTTTGGTTTCTGCATGCTCTTGGCGACGAGACTCGAGGTGCTCAGCGCCCTCCCGGATACTCTTCCTCCGCTTCAGGCGGTCTTTGGCCAGGGACTCCCAGGTGTCAGTGGGGATGTTGCACTTTATCAAGGAGGCTTTGAGGGTATCCTTGAAACTGTTCCTCTGCCCACCTGGGGCTTGCTTGCCGTGAAGGTGTTCAGAGTAGAGCGCTTGTTTTGGGAGTCTCGTGTCGGACATTCGGACAATGTGGCCCGCCTAACGGAGCTGGTTGAGTATGGTCAGTGCTTCAATGCTGGAGATGTTGGCCTGTTTGAGAACACAGACATGGGTGCACCTGCCCTCCCAGGAGATTTGCAGGATCTTGCGGGGGTAACGCTGGTGGTATTTCTCCAGCGATTTGAGGTGTCTACTGTATATGGCCCACGTCTGAACCATATAGGAGGGCGGAGATCACTATTTAACCCAATCATATTTTAACCGGTAGCAGGGAGATTGGCAGCTGGTGCCAGTGGCGTTGCCAGGAAACCCCAGCACCCAGCAGAGGGCTGCGAAGATGAGCCCATTTTATTTTTAAAGGTTTCCTTGTTGACCAGGAGGAAGAGCAGGAGTGGACCAAAGAATCTGTGGACTAACCCCTGCCCCAGGGCTTCCCACAATCGCTCGCTCCATCTATCTTGCCGGTGACTGTTCTCGGGCTGCAGTCTCCTGCCACGCTCATTGAGCCAGGGTTGGGTGGGAGTTTGCTGTGGTCTATTTAAATGAGGCCTAAACGTTTAAAAGATCTTAAATTTGTGTCCTCTAATTACCAACTCACCAACCAGTGCTAATCGTTTTTTCCAGTTGTACCTCATCATTTTGAGCCCTTCTTAGATCTCCTTTTGACCTTGTTGTTTCTGATGAAAACAGCCACAGTTTACATATTAGTATTACAAAGAATCGACAGCACAGAAAGAGGCCATTTAATTTACTGCATTTAAATTCCACAGCTGCCGTGGTGGGATTTGAACCCATGTCTATGGATCATTAGTTGGTACTAGTCCAGCAACATAACCAGTCTGCTACTGTTCCCGTTAATTTGTCTATCTGTTAATATAATGCACTGGTGGATGTAGCAGGGGTTAGAGACAAGCAGCTTATGGAAGGAGCTAATAAGCCTTCAACACAGTAGGCACTCTTCAGCCAGTTCTCAAGAGGAACTGGGAGTAAAAAAAGGTCAAAGATTCATCTGTTCTCCTTCAATTAATAGATTTACCTTTATTATTACAAAATCTGGGATATTGAACCCATGTTTAATGCCTCGCTTGGTGATGAGTCCCACCATTTTGCAAGTGCCCCTCGAGTTTTGTTGTGAACTTGGATAACAGAGCCACTTATCTTCGAATGATGCAGATTAGACCAGAGCATCTGACATAATCCTTCAGAGGGATTTCCACACAAACAAGGCCATCTCTATCTTTAATTATTCAGAGATTCAGCAAAAGAAAATACAAACATTTCACACATAAGCACTCATCAGGTAATTAGCAAACAATGACAAGAAAACTAACAAGTAGCACAGAATAGATTAGAATCAACTTTACTTCATTTTCATACAACTGGGACAGGGCTATGTAACTGAACGAGTGGCTTGAAGCAGTTGAACTTCACCAGTAAGACAGCTGTTAACAGGCGTGTCTCGGATCCCAGCAATGGTCCCGTGCAGCTACTTAGCATCTTCACAGGACTTCCTGCTACTGAAGAACTGCAACACAAAAAATAAATCAGAGACTTGTTGAAGAAAGACTTGCATTTATATAGCGCCTTTCACGACCACCGGACATCTCAAAGTGCTTTACAGCCAATGAAGTACTTTTGGAGTGTAGTCACTGTTATAGTGTGGGAAACGCAGCCAACTTGCGCACAGCTAGTTCCAACAAACAGCAATGTGATAATAAAAAAAACCACAGGTTATCTAGTCATGTTGATTGAAGGATAAATATTGGCCACGACACCGGGGATAACTCCCTTGCTCTTCAAAATAGTGCCATGGGATCTTTTATGTCTACCTGAGAGCAGACAGGACCTCGGTTTAATGTCTCATCCGAAAGACAGCATCTCTGACAGTGCAGCATTTGCTCAGTACTGCCCTGGAGTGTCAGCCTAGATTTTTGTGCTCAAGTTCCTGGAGCGGGTCTTGAACCCTCCTTCTGACTCAGAGGAGAGCGTGCTACCCACTGAGCTACAGCTGACAATGTTAAATAATTAATACAATACTAATCTAGACTCTTCCCCCAACCGAGTGATTACATAAAGGCAATATGTTTAAAATCAGTTACATCACCAATTCTCTAAACAATGCACTGACGATAACCTCAGCTGGTAGCATCGCCATGCTGACTGGTGTTAAATGTAACATCTCGGAGAACCCACCTTTCCAATGGCTCCTAAGGCGGGTCCAAATGTTGCTTCCGTCTGCGTTCGCCCTCTGATCCATGTTGGTAACTTGCTAAGAATGCTGGGCCGGGTGTAGCGATGATCCAATAGCACAATAGTAGCATAGTCCTCACGGTGACGGATCACTCGCCCTACAAACAGCACAGTGCGTGAACAACGAGAATGCTCACTCGCAGTTTCATTGCAATCGTGCTACAAGACAAGCATGTCAATAACTCTGGGCACTACGCAGTAGCACAAACCATGCCCACCCCCGCAGTTTTGCATTGCTTCATTCCAGACAGTAAAACACTGGACAGGTCACTGGCCAAAGTTAAAGGACTTTGAAAGTTACGGACCACAGCGGTAAGGGGGCAGAGTTTGAGATAAAGGGAAAGGAGTCTGCGGCCAGGGTCAAAGTCAATGGCTTCAGCCTTCCTAAAGTTTAGCTGGAGGAAATAATGGCTCATCTAAGGCTTGATGTCAGACCGACAGTCAAACGGCACAGAGGCAGTGAAGGAGTTGAGAGAAAGTTAGAGCTAGGTGTTGTCAATGCACATGTGGAAGCTGACCCCATGTCTGCTTATGTCGTCGTCTAAGGGACAGCATGAAGAGGAGGCAAAGGAGGGGACCAAGGATAGATCCTTGGTGGATTGAGCAGGCAACAGTGGGGGAGGGGAGGTAAAGCCATTGCTAGGGATTCTCTGGCTAAGATCAGATAGTTAGAAGTGAAACC
This sequence comes from Pristiophorus japonicus, assembly GCF_044704955.1. Taxonomy (NCBI): domain Eukaryota; kingdom Metazoa; phylum Chordata; class Chondrichthyes; family Pristiophoridae; genus Pristiophorus; species Pristiophorus japonicus. The sequence goes on along the minus strand of NC_091991.1, from coordinate 93,627,522 downwards.
AAGTGAAGACAGTGTCATGCAGCTGGAGAATGGAGAGGTGTTGGGGGAAGGACAGTGTGGTTCACCAGGTCGCAGAGAAGTTGAAGACGACGAGGAAGGACAATGCCCCACGGTCACAATGAATGGCCTTCTGTAACTGTACGTTTCCAGAATCACCGCAATGTTCCCCTCATACCGTCTCACCGTGACCTTAATATTACCCACGTAACGTCTTACCGTGACTTATTACCCCCCACGTACGGTCTCGCCTTAATGTTCCCCTCGTACCATCTCGCCATGGCCTTAATATTATCCACGTACGCTCTCATCGTAACCTTAATGTTACCCTGTATGGTCTCATCATGACCTTAATATTATCCTGTATAGTTTCGCCAAAGACCTTAATGTTCCCCTGTATGGTTTCACCGCGACCTTAATGTTACCCATGTACGAGCGCACCCAGAACCAAGTACATGCTCTCTAGTATCTTCTCAAACCACTAACCGAGTCGTCCTCTGTTACACACACACTTACCTATGGACTGGTTGACAGCTTTCATGCATATATTTTCCACTAATACTTTTCCTGGACTCTTCCCATCAGTTTTTTTCTGTAGGATTAAAATATACAACAGCGACAAAATACTTAATTTTATGTTCCCAGTTCTAGATCACATTACAAATGATGCCCACAGCTCAGATTAAATTACAAACTACACCTTGATAGTAATCAATACTGTACCAAACAAGCTGCCGCAAGTTTGTAACTAAGTACAGTAAATAGAGGCAGACATTTTAATTATCTTCATCTATGTTGGCCACTACTGGACAACACATTGTTTGCTGCTGAAAACAGTGTTAAAGGGTGACAGGGTAAGGTCCATCGGGACATTAGGGTAAGGTCCATAGGAACAGGAGGAGGCCATTCAGCCCCTGGAGACTGCTCCACCATTCAAGTCGATTATCTGCACCATCACTATTTACCCGTCCAGCAGCAGAATGACAATCACTGGCGTTCCATGTTGTCAGCACTCAATACAGAGTCTCACCAACTGCACTGCTAGCTGAGGAGCGCTCCTTGGTGTCAGGTTCCAACACACGTAGGGGCGCAGAAAAAAATCTCCGGCATGGGCTCGACGGGCCGAATGTAACCATTCTATGGATTTTGTGGAACAAGCAACGAGCACCAACACCAACTTGGCACCTTGTCCATGCCAGAAATAAAGAGCAAGTGACCGATACAGAAGTTTGCTGGTGCAAAGGAAGGAGGAGAAAAAAAGTGCTAAGGTTTGAGAGAGAAAAGCACAGCAGGCTGCCGCCCTCAAATTTCTGGGAGAGAAGTCACCAACTTTAAAAAGGTGGTTGAACAGTAAAAGTGTGCCCTTCCCAGCAGCAGGGAGGGCCGGGCCAGGCTGAATTGATCAAGGTAAGATCCTCTCCTTCATTCCCGTGCGAGGAAAAGATGTGCAGAGAGTCAGGCCAGCGTGCTCTTAGGCTGGGAGGTGTAACACTGGGCGACCCAGCAGCTGTTAAATGTCTGCTGCAGTGCAACAGCTCGAGGATCTGAAATCCACTCAGCTCATCAGATTAAAAGCAGAAAATCTCTGGACTTTGAAGGGCATTCCACTATTTCTCTGTCTTGCACTGAAGGGAAGTTAGAAAGTCTTGCGTTGGAGAAATGTGTACAATGAGGACGATCAAAACTGCATTTAATGATGATTTCCTGAGGTCTTGTTTCAGGAGGGACTGCAAAGGAGGGTGGCATTGGTTAATGGTGATGCCCGCCCACCTTGTTAGAAGCTCAAGCTTCATGGAGAGAGTTAACGGGGCGTTCCCCCGGGTCCATTATACCGAGCAGAGACCTCACCTTTATTTCTCTTCTGCCACCCCCCGCACCACTAGGGATTTAGTATACAAAGCACACAGAGAAGATTCATATAGTTTGCAAATGCTTCTTTGCATCACACAACCTGCAGGGAACAGTGATGTTTTGCACATAGCAGTTTAAAGTTTAACTCTCAAACAAGTATCACCAGTATAAACACCAGGCAAGCAAAGGAACGGAGGTGGTCCAGGCACGGGGGGCTTTGGGTAGCTGTTCTCATCCTCTAAACGTATTGTGCCTATAGGTGCAGGCAGTGCACCATTCCTGAGGAGGCACCAGGACAGGAGGCGATGAAATGCCCATCAGTGTGAACTGGTGGCCCTGCCTCTATTGGCCGGGATTTGCAAGTGAGTGTTTAAAGGTGTGGCACCACCCCCAGCATGTACCAAGGGGGAGAGAATCAGCACCTTCAAGGGGGGGGGGGAAAGAGAGCGCGCACCTTCGGGGGAGGGGGGGTGGGAAAGAGAGCGCGCACCTTCGGGGGAGGGGGGGTGGGAAGAGAGCGCGCACCTTCGGGGGAGGGGGGGGGGAAGAGAGCGCGCACCTTCGGGGGAGGGGGGGGGAAAGAGAGCGCGCACCTTCGGGGGAGGGGGGAAGAGAGCGCGCACCTTCGGGGGAGGGGGGAAGAGAGCGCGCACCTTCGGGGGAGGGGGGAAGAGAGCGCGCACCTTCGGGGGAGGGGGGAAGAGAGCGCGCACCTTCGGGGGAGGGGGGAAGAGAGCGCGCACCTTCGGGGGAGGGGGGAAGAGAGCGCGCACCTTCGGGGGAGGGGGGAAGAGAGCGCGCACCTTCGGGGGAGGGGGGAAGAGAGCGCGCACCTTCGGGGGAGGGGGGAAGAGAGCGCGCACCTTCGGGGGAGGGGGGAAGAGAGCGCGCACCTTCGGGGGAGGGGGGGAAGAGAGCGCGCACCTTCGGGGGAGGGGGGAAGAGAGCGCGCACCTTCGGGGGAGGGGGGAAGAGAGCGCGCACCTTCGGGGGAGGGGGGGAAGAGAGCGCGCACCTTCGGGGGAGGGGGGGAAGAGAGCGCGCACCTTCGGGGGAGGGGGGAAGAGAGCGCGCACCTTCGGGGGAGGGGGGGGAAGAGAGCGCGCACCTTCGGGGGAGGGGGGAAGAGAGCGCGCACCTTCGGGGGAGGGGGGAAGAGAGCGCGCACCTTCGGGGGAGGGGGGGAAGAGAGCGCGCACCTTCGGGGGAGGGGGGAAGAGAGCGCGCACCTTCGGGGGAGGGGGGAAGAGAGCGCGCACCTTCGGGGGAGGGGGGAAGAGAGCGCGCACCTTCGGGGGAGGGGGGAAGAGAGCGCGCACCTTCGGGGGAGGGGGGAAGAGAGCGCGCACCTTCGGGGGAGGGGGGAAGAGAGCGCGCACCTTCGGGGGAGGGGGGAAGAGAGCGCGCACCTTCGGGGGAGGGGGGAAGAGAGCGCGCACCTTCGGGGGAGGGGGGAAGAGAGCGCGCACCTTCGGGGGAGGGGGGAAGAGAGCGCGCACCTTCGGGGGAGGGGGGAAGAGAGCGCGCACCTTCGGGGGAGGGGGGAAGAGAGCGCGCACCTTCGGGGGAGGGGGGAAGAGAGCGCGCACCTTCGGGGGAGGGGGGGAAGAGAGCGCGCACCTTCGGGGGAGGGGGGGAAGAGAGCGCGCACCTTCGGGGGAGGGGGGGAAGAGAGCGCGCACCTTCGGGGGAGGGGGGGAAGAGAGCGCGCACCTTCGGGGGAGGGGGGGAAGAGAGCGCGCACCTTCGGGGGAGGGGGGAAGAGAGCGCGCACCTTCGGGGGAGGGGGGAAGAGAGCGCGCACCTTCGGGGGAGGGGGGAAGAGAGCGCGCACCTTCGGGGGAGGGGGGAAGAGAGCGCGCACCTTCGGGGGAGGGGGGAAGAGAGCGCGCACCTTCGGGGGAGGGGGGAAGAGAGCGAGCACCTTCGGGGGAGGGGGGAAGAGAGCGAGCACCTTCGGGGGAGGGGGGAAGAGAGCGAGCACCTTCGGGGAGGGGGGAAGAGAGCGAGCACCTTCGGGGGAGGGGGGGAAGAGAGCGAGCACCTTCGGGGGAGGGGGGGGAAGAGAGCGAGCACCTTCGGGGGAGGGGGGGGGAAGAGAGCGAGCACCTTCGGGGGAGGGGGGGGGGAAGAGAGCGAGCACCTTCGGGGGAGGGGGGGGGAAGAGAGCGAGCACCTTCGGGGGAGGGGGGGGAAGAGAGCGAGCACCTTCGGGGGAGGGGGGGGGAAGAGAGCGAGCACCTTCGGGGGAGGGGGGGAAGAGAGCGAGCACCTTCGGGGGAGGGGGGGAAGAGAGCGAGCACCTTCGGGGGAGGGGGGGGAAGAGAGCGAGCACCTTCGGGGGAGGGGGGGGGGGGAAAGAGAGCGAGCACCTTCGGGGGAGGGGGGGGAAGAGAGCGAGCACCTTCGGGGGAGGGGGGGGAAAGAGAGCGAGCACCTTCGGGGGAGGGGGGGGGGAAAGAGAGCGAGCACCTTCGGGGGAGGGGGGGGAAGAGAGCGAGCACCTTCGGGGGAGGGGGGGGGGAAAGAGAGCGAGCACCTTCGGGGGAGGGGGGAAGAGAGCGAGCACCTTCGGGGGAGGGGGGAAGAGAGCGAGCACCTTCGGGGGAGGGGGGAAGAGAGCGAGCACCTTCGGGGGAGGGAGGGGAAGAGAGCGAGCACCTTCGGGGGGGGGGGGGGGAAAGAGAGCGAGCACCTTCGGGGGAGGGAGGGGAAGAGAGCGAGCACCTTCGGGGGGGGGGGGGGGAAGAGAGCGAGCACCTTCGGGGGAGGGGGGGGAAGAGAGCGAGCACCTTCGGGGGAGGGGGGGGGGAAAGAGAGCGAGCACCTTCGGGGGAGGGGGGGGGGAAAGAGAGCGAGCACCTTCGGGGGAGGGGGGGGAAGAGAGCGAGCACCTTCGGGGGAGGGGGGGGAAGAGAGCGAGCACCTTCGGGGGAGGGGGGGAAGAGAGCGAGCACCTTCGGGGGAGGGGGGGAAGAGAGCGAGCACCTTCGGGGGAGGGGGGGGAAGAGAGCGAGCACCTTCGGGGGAGGGGGGGGGAAGAGAGCGAGCACCTTCGGGGGAGGGGAGGGGGGAAGAGAGCGAGCACCTTCGGGGGAGGGGGGGAAGAGAGCGAGCACCTTCGGGGGAGGGGGGGGAAGAGAGCGAGCACCTTCGGGGGAGGGGGGGGGAAAGAGAGCGAGCACCTTCGGGGGAGGGGGGGGGAAGAGAGCGAGCACCTTCGGGGGGATAGGGGGGGGGGGGAAGAGAGCGAGCACCTTCGGGGGAGGGGGGGGGAAAGAGAGCGCGCACCCTCGGGGGAGGGGGGAAGAGAGCGAGCACCTTCGGGGAAGGGGGGGGGAAGAGAGCGCGCACCCTCGGGGGAGGGGGGGAAGAGAGCGAGCACCTTCGGGGGAGGGGGGGGGGGGAAGAGAGCGCGCACCCTCGGGGGAGGGGGGAAGAGAGCGAGCACCTTCGGGGAGGTGGTGTGGGGGTGGGAGGAAAGAGTCAGAAAATTCTGGGGAGGGGTTGGAATGTTTGAATATATTAAAATTTCAAAATAATATAAAATAATAAAATATGAATCGCATGAAGGTTGACAGGTGGGAGCAGCGGCTGGTGGTTACTTGCTGAGCGCCCTCCTCGCAGGCTGTGGTGGTTTATAATTGGGCCCACTGCAAATTGAAAATGCTCATTCCGGAATATCTGGTGCTGTCTGCTTGTTTTCTCCCGAGGGACGGCAATGGCGGCGGTGAGCTGTTCTGGGCTTTCAGGCCCCCTGCGGGTTTTCGGGGCCGGTTTTACCGGGTCGTGGAGCATTACCGCCCGGATGAGGCGAGTCGGTGTGCAACGCCCCTGGTTGTGACATCGGCTCGATTTGTGACTCCCACCTGACCTACAAGGCCCCACAGTGCGCCCTGCTGGATCGCTTGTGAAAACGGGTGGTCTGACCTATACCGGCCGCAGTGAGGTAAGTAATGTCCACTTCAGGTAAGTGTGGGTTTGTTTTTAAAAACGAGTTATGTTGAGGTGGCGTGGGCTATGTATTGGGAATGTTTTTGGTGGGTTTTTTTTCTCCCCAGGCCTCTCCGAGCACTCCAAGGCTGGCTGTTTAACTCGGGATTTTCTTATGCTCAGCCGGCCTAGTGCCCCAAGAGGTGTGCAACGCTCTCCTTAGCGCTCCACCCCACACTTGGGGCCCAGCTGCCCAATTTTGCTGACCGAGACACAAACTGTACCGCTCCGGCACCATTACCGCCCCGACATCAGCAATGCCATAAATCCAGCCCTTTAACTTTCCTCCATAAATATCGCACAGGAAGCAAACAGTGGCGCTTTCAGGGTGTGGCAGAGATCTTCGTTGCACATTGGCTGCAACCCCGTGTGTGGCTAGAGCTACAATGGGCTCCCACACAGAGACACAGGACATCGGCACCTCCACAACCATATACAGACACTCCAACTACTGGGCGAGAAAGGAGATTGTGCTGAAGGCCCGCCCCAAACGTACCATGATCCTGTCCAGATAAGCCATCTTCTCCTGCAGCTCCGGCGAGTTGGTGTTGGGAAACGGCATCCCGACCATCACCACACACCTGTAACACGACACAACCATGGCGTTATGGACCAAGACTGGTGGAGGCCAGGTCACAGCAGGTGCTGGGGAGCTGAACCCCACCTTCCTCATCTATGTCAATGACCTTGGATGTCAAATTATGAGCTTGTCAAGTTAGTAGAGGGAACTAAAATAAGGTTAGCAGCTGTGACAACGGCTGCACTTTCAGATCTGTGAAAGGACTTACATCAGCGGCTCAAACTGTTTTGGTTGAAGGAGCCCTTTTCAAATGGATTAGTATTCACAGGTTCTCCATCGACACTATAATACTATATCATACTCATAATATGGCAGTACTTCATGTGAAGAGTGTTTTAACAATGCTTTTAAGAAAACAGGTGTTTACTTATAAATATCAGTGAGATGGGTGTGCCTGCTTCTCACACTAATTCTGGATACTCCGTAGCAACAGGTGGCCACTATTAGCCACTTAATGCTGGACAATTTTAAAAGCCGTCAGCAGGCTGGCAAAGAGGGCCCATGCACATGCTGGGGTGGTGCTGGAAGCGTGACTCACTGCCACACTGTCCCACTAACACATTCTGTAACAATGGCACGTGTGTTTGCGTGAACGTGTGCCCGCAGGTGCTCTGATCACGTGTCAGGAGGGCAGCACAGGGTCAGGTGGATGGCACAAGGTCATGGCGCTAGGCAGAGGAATCGGCTCGACAGGCAGGGAGTGCTTGTTGCAGTGAATGAGGGCTGTGGGCCTCTGTGAGCAGGCGGACCTAGCCATTGAGAATAATTAGTAAGAACTGAATCAGCATCAGTTTTATGAAGAGGAGCAGGCTTGAAATGTCCTTTGGTCGGGGACCCCCTGGAAAGTCTCTACAGACCCCCAGCGGTCTGTTGTCTCCAGTTTGAGAACCACTGACCTAGGTCATTTATGCACCAAGTCCCATTCACTCATCACCCTCCCGTGCTCACTGAGCCACATTGGCAATGACTCCATTTTAAAATTCTCATCCTTGTGTTCAAATCCCTCCATGGCCTTGCCCCTCCCTATCTCTGCAACCTCCTCCAGCCCCACAACCCTCTGAGAACTTGGTGTTCTTGTCACATGTCCCAATATCTCCATGTGGCTCGATGTCTAATTTTGTCTGATTACGCTTCTGTGAAACACCCAAGGACATTTTCCTACGTTAAAGGTGCTATATAAATGCAAGTTATTGTTGTTATGCAACTGGACACACACTAGCACTGATATTTCCCAATGATAAACGTGAAGGATTGTACTCTGCGCATTGAAATGCGCAGCACAGTTAAGGTAATAGAATTACAATGGGAAAGCAATTCAGAAAATTCACTGGGATACAGAACCAGGTCACTTGATAAAAAGTCTCCGGAGTTATTATTGGGCTTGACGAGGCATTAGTCAGATTGCTCACGAGGAATTAATTCCGATCACGCCACATTGCAACAAGACCATACATGCAGGATACAGAAAAGAGCAACAAGCGTGAAGGGGATTTGAGAGGCGTCTGTTAGTCTGGAGCAAAGGCACACAAAAAATGGCTTTATTGAGGTGAAGAAATAACTATATGTCCTGATCAAGTGAACCCAGTATTTTACTTCAGGGAAAGTCAGATCAGTAGGACTAAGGGACATTTATTTAAACCAGTTAAAAGTCAATTTAAAGCAGATTTTCTCAAGAGTGAGAAACTTCAGGAAATATCTGCTGGGCAGGGTAGGAGAGACAGACACTGGGGCTGTTCAAAGTGCAGCTGTAAAGTAGGGGCAAGGAATGTGGGAATTGGAGGAGGCCATTCAGATCCTTGAGCCTGTTCCACTATTCAATGATACCATGGTTGATCTGCATCCTAACCATCTTTGCTCCATATATCCTTCAATACCTTTGCCTAACAAAAATCTTTGACATTTTCAATTGACCACCAACTTCAACAGATTTTGAGGGGGGGGGGGTGGGGGGAGAAAGAGTTCCAGATTTCCACTGCCCTTCCTGACATCGCCCTCTGAACGGCCTAGCTCTAATCTTAAGGTTATGACCATGTTCTGGACTCCCCCTAGAGAGAATAGTTTCTCTCTATCTACCCCATCAACTCCCTTAATCATCTGAAACATCTCAATTAGAACACCCCTTAATCTTCTTTACGCGAGGGAATATAAGCCAAGACTATGCAACCTGACCTTGTAATCTAACCCTTTTAGCCCCGGTATCATTCTGGTGAGTCTGCGCTGCTCCCCTTCAAGACCAATATAACCTTGCTGAGGTGCAATGCCCAGAACTGAACAGTGCTCTAAATGGGGTCTAATCAGAGTGTTATACAACTGCAACATAACTCTCATCCCTTTGAATTCCAGCCCCCATGAGTTAAAGGCCAACATTCCATTAGTCTTTTTCATTATTTTTTGTACTCCTAAATCTCTCGACTCATCCACAGTTCCTAGCTTCTCGCCATTTAAAAATTACTCTGATCGATTCTTCTTAGGTCCAAAGTGTCAGCTGTGGCTCAGTGGGTAACACTCGCCTCGGAGTCAGAAGGTTGTGCGTTCAAGTCCCACTACAGGGTTTTCCTGGCCTAGATGGGTCGGAGGTGCAGTCTTTCAGATGGAGATGTAAAACAGATGTCTGCTCTCTCAGGTGGATGTAAAAGATCCCATGGCACCAATATTTATCCCTCAATCAACATTACAAAACAGATGATCCGGTCATTATCACACTGCTGTTTGTGGGAGCTTGCTGTGTGGAAATTGGCTGCCGCGTTTCTCACATTACAACAGTGACAACCCTCCAAAAGTACTTCATTGGCTGCAAAGCGCTTTGAGACTTCTGGTGGTCGTGAAAGGCGCTATAGAAATGCTAGTCTTTCTTTACAAAGTGGATGTCCTCACACTTTCCCACACTGAACTCCATCTGCCAGTTTTGTCCACTCACTTAATCTATCAAAAGTCCCTTCGGAACTTTCTGCTCCCATTTACACTATTTACTGTGCCACTTAATGGTGTCAGCAGCAAACTTAAATATATGGTTCTCTATTCCTTCATTGAAGTTATTTATAAATATAATGATAAGGGTCAGGCTTCAATAGGAGAGATAGGGGGCTAGAGGGAGGAGCTTCCATCGTAGAATTAGGGGACCAGAAGATAAGCTTTGATGGGAGAATTATGGGATTAGAGAGTGAGCTTTGATCAGAGTTAGGGGACTAGAGGGTGTGCCTTCATGGGCTGAAGGTTGTATTCCCATCCTTGACCATTCTTGCATACCCCTTTGAAGATAATGGTTTATGCTGTTGCACGAGAACATCAGAATATTGAACCTTCACAGCAAAGCCCACTTTATTTTATAATGCCTTGTAGGGGTACACACTTCCACACAGATAGCCTTTCTCCCACCTTGCAGGAGAGGATTGAGCAAATGTGCCAAGAGCCTCCATGCAACAGTGAATCAGGTAAACAAAGAGAAGGAGCCATGGAAACAGTCCTCCTTTCAGGCACCTCTATAAATGGGATCTCCCATCTGGTGTCAGGTTCTCTGGATGTCAACTATTCTGGTAATGACCGCCATTTCTCCTGCTTTCATACTGCAGAATAGTGAAAGGCCTGTTCCCACAGTGGGCAATCCACGAGGGCCAATCTTGATGCCCTCTCTTCATTCATTTGTGGAGGGATAAAGCAAAATCCAACATTGCACCAGCAACATTTCCCACTAGTTTGGACAAAAAGGAACCTTGGAGCAATCAGATTGTGAATTCCTACCTGCCCAGGTCATCGGAGAAGTTGATGCCTTCGCTCATCTTTCCCCCAACCACAGAGAAGAGCAGAGCCCCAGTGACCAGGCCTGGCGATCCACTCGAGTGCTGTAGGTCACCAGAAAATAAAATAACCGCTGAGGTCATCCGAGTTCCGACAATCAACCCAGAGTTTCGCATCCCTTTCACTACCAACATCAATCATTAAAGCTTCTTCTCAGTCTCTGTTCTTATCCAATCATGTCAAAGCCCTGAAATTCCATCACCTCTAGCACGTAACGATGACAGAGATTGTTTGACAAGAAGCCAGGTTTTTTTTGAAGGTGCTGACTCTCGCTGAGGTACAGGTTAGCCCTCCCTCCAGTACCTTGCTCAGGCTGTTTGGCAGTGAGATTAACAAATACAGCCCAGACTTGTCCTCATCCAACATCCACACCGGTGCTGATTCCAACAGGAATCGGTAGATAGCAGTCAGGAATGGGGCTCTAGGCTATTTTACCACCTCTCTTGTAGAGAGCGCTTGAGGTCCAGTTGTAGCATTCCCACCCCCCACGGACTCAGCACAGACTGCAGCCCATGCCTGGCTTCTGTCACTGTGCCCCTCACCGAGGTAGATAACAGGACACTCAACCTGCAAAGTCCACGTGGATTCCCTGTTCTGGTGCCCCAGGCAGACTTCTACTTCCGGCCTGCCTGCAGTCTGTTGCATGCAACAAATCTCATTCAAGAGCTGATTTCAAACTCAATACCCTCCTCAGGCCATTTTACTCCACCCTCCGACAGTGTACCACAGAAAACACTGACATTGGAATGGAGCACGAACCCCCCCCCCCCCCCCACCCACCCCCAAAGCATCAGACATTGAGGCACTCCCTGGTACATACCTGGATACACCTGGAGTACTCGGACAGTACCTGCTCCACTTGACCAGCCTTTTTAGGCTCCTGGAAAATCTATGGCATCAAATAAACGAAAGCAATTTAGGTGACCGAATTCACAGCCCAAGCTGCACCGCTGAACTCGTGGATTTATCCAGCTATGTTGCGCTGGCAGTACAGAAAAGCAATTCATGCAGGAACAAATACATAACCCAGGTGGAGAATGGCAAGAGACTAAACAATGGGGGGTGAAATTCAGATTAGGCTCCCCCCCACTCCTCCCCCCTGCCCCCCCCAAAGTCATACTACCCCACTGCCCGTCGGCTCTCCCCCTCCACAACTTGTGCTCTCCTCCACTCCCACTCCCTCCCAACCCTCGCCCGTCACACTCGGCCCCCCCACCCCCCACGGGGAGGAAAGTTGCTCAGGTTGTGTCATCATAGGCAGTCCCTTGGAATCGAGGAAGACTTGCTTCTACTACTAAAATGAGTTATTTGGTGGCTGAACAATCCAATACGAGAGCCACTGACCCTGTCACAGGTGGGACAGATATTTGTCGGGAGAAGGGGGGGGGGGGGGTGAGACTGATTTGCCGCACGCTCCTACCGCTGCCTGCGCCTGACCTCTTCACGCTCGCAGCGTTGAGATTCGAAGAGCTTTTTCTCCACCTTGGGCAGTCTTCAGCCAGGGTCTCCCAGGTGTCAGTGGTGATGTCACACTATACCAGGGAGGTTTTGAGGGTGTCCTTGTAACGTTTCTGCTGCCCACCTTTGGCTCGCTTGCCGTGAAGGAGTTTCGAGTAGAGCAATTGCTTTGGGAGTCTCGTGTCTGGTATGTGAACTAAGTGGCCTGACCAGCAAAGCTGATCGAGTGTGGTTAGTGCTTCAGTGCTGGGGATGTTAGCCTGGGCGAGGACACTATGTTGGCGTCTGTCCTCCCAGGGGATTTGCAGGATCTTGTGGCGACATCGTTATTGATATATCTCCAGCGACTTGATGTGTCTTCTGTCCATCGTCCATGCCTCTGATCCATACAGGAAGGCGGGTATTATTACAGCCCTGTAGACCATGAGCTTAGTGGTAGGTTTGAGGGCCTGGTCTTCGAACACTCTTTTCCTCAGGCGGCCGAAGGCTGCACTGGAGGCGGTGCTGAATCTCCGCATTAATGTCTGCCTTTGTTGGCAAGAGGCTCCCGAGGTATGGGAAATGGTCCACGTTGTCGAGGGCCACGCCGTGAATCTTGATGACTGGGGGGGGCAGTGCTGTGCGGCGAGGACAAGTTGGTAGAGGACCTTTGTCTTACAGATGTTAAGTGTAAGGCCCACGCTTTCATGTGCCTCGGTAAATACACCGACTATATCCTGGAGTTCAGCCTCAGAATGTGCGCAGACGCAGGCGTCGCCCGCGTACTGCAGTTCAACGACAGAGGTTTGGAGGCGGCGTAGGTTAAACAGCTTCCCACTGGTTCTGTAGTTTAGTTCCACTCCAGCGGGGAGCTTGTTGATAATGAGGTGGAGCATGGTAGCGAGGAAGATTGAGAAGAGGGTTGGAGCGATGATGCAGCCCTGTTTGACCCCGGTCCGGATGTGGAATGGGCCTGTAATGGATCCATGTTGTCGTGGGGCCGGTGAAGGATGTTGACAAAACTTTCGGGGGCATCCAAAACGGAGGAGGACGCTCCATAAACCCTCGCGGTCGACAGTGTCAAAGGCCTTTGTGAGATTGAAAAAGGCCATGTATAAGGGCTGGCGCTGCTCCCTGCATTTTTCCTGCAGCTGTCGTGCTGTAAAGATAATGTCCATTGTTCCCCGTAGGGGACGAAATCCGCACTGCGACTCCGGGAGGAGCTCCTCGGCCACAGGGAGAAGACGGTTGAGGAGAACTCTAGCGACGACCTTCCCAGTGGTTGAGAGCAGGGAGATTCCCCTGTAGTTGCCACAGTCGGATTTGTTCCCCTTTTTAAAAATGGACACGATCACTGCATCTCTGAGATCTCCCGGCATGCTCTCCTCCCTCCAAATGAGAGCGATGAGGTCGTGTATCCGCGCCAACAGCGCCTCACCGCCATATTTTAACGCCTCAGCAGGAATTCCATCCGCACCCGTAGCCTTGTTATTCTTCAGCTGTTTTATGGCTTTGCCTACCTCATGCAGCATTGGAGTTTCACTGAGGTTGTGGCGGCTTGCATGCTGTGGGATGGAGTTGAGAACACTCGACTCAAAGGCAGAGTCTCGATTGAGGAGATCTTCAAAGTGCTCCTTCCAGCGGGCCCTGACAACCTCTGTGTCCTTGATGAGTGTTTTCCTGTTCTTGGCCAGGAGTGGGATGGGGCCTTGGGAGTTTGGACCGTAGGTGGCCTTGACTGCAATGAAGAATCCTCGCATGTCGTGGCTGTTGGCTAGTTGTTGCATCACCTGCGCTTTCTCCATCCACCAACTGTTCTTTAGGTCCTGGGTTTTTTGTTGGACCTCAGCCTTGAGCCGTCTGTAATGTTGCTTTGCAGCTCCCTAGTTGGGTTGTTGCTCGAGGCTCAGAAATGCTCTGCGCTTACAATCTATTAGTTCTTGGATCTCCTGATCGTTTTCATCAAACCAGTCCTGGTGTTTTCTGGTTGAGTAACCAAGTGTCTCTTCACTGGCACTGGTTATGGAACCCTGGAGGGCAGACCAAGCACTGTGGGCATTGAGCATCTCAGGGTCACCAAGGCACGCCAGAATGGCTGTGAGGCGCTGGCTCTATAGGGCTCTCTTAGCTGGGTCATTAAGTGCTCCGGCATTAACTTTTTTGCGGCACTGCTTCTGCTGTCCCCTCTGCTTTGGGGCTATGTTAATATTGATGATGGATAGGATTGATCGACTGCAAAAGCTTCTATACTTATGTGACGAGAAAAAGATTAGTGAAGACAAACGTAGGTCCCTTGCAATCAGATTCAGGTGAATTTATAATGGGGAACAAAGAAATGGCAGACCAATTGAACAAATACTTCGGTTCTGTCTTCACGAGAGAAGACACAAATAACCTTCCGACTGTACGAGGGGACAGTAGGTCTAGTGACAAGGAGGAACTGAAGGATATCCTTATCAGGCGGGAAATTGTGTTCGGGAAATTGATGAGATTGAAGGCCGATAAATCCCCGGGGCCTGATAGTCTGCATCCCAGAGTACTTAAGGAAGTGGCCCTAGAAATAGTGGATGCATTGGTGATCATTTTCCAACAGTCTATCGACTCTGGATCAGTTCCTATGGACTGGAGGGTAGCTAATGTAACACCACTTTTTAAAAAAGGGAGAGAAAACGGGTAATTATAGACCAGTTAACCTGACATCAGTAGTGGGGAAAATGTTGGAATCAATCATTAAGGATGAAATAGCAGCGTATTTGGAAAGCAGTGACAGGATCGGTCCAAGTTAGCATAGATTTATGAAAGGGAAATCATGCTTGACGAACCTTCTGGAATTTTTTGAGGATGTAACAAGCAAAGTGGACAAGGGAGAACCAGTGGTTGTGGTGTATTTGGACTTTCAAAATGCTTTTGACAAGGTCCCACACAAGAGATTGGTGTGCAAAATCAAAGCACATGGTATTGGGGATAATGTACTGACGTGGATAGAGAACTGGTTGGCAGACAGGAAGCAGAGAGTCGGGATAAACGGGTCCTTTTCAGAATGGCAGGCAGTGACTAGTGGACTGCTGCAGGGCTCAGTGCTGGGAGCCCAGCTCTTCACAATGTACATTAACGATTTAGATGAAGGAATTGAGTATAATATCTCCAAGTTTGCAGATGACACTAAACTGGGTGGCGGTGTGAGTTGTGAGAAGGATGCTAAGAGGCTGCAGGGTGACTTGAACAGGTTAGGTGAGTGGGAAAATACATGGCAGATGCAGTATAATGTGGATAAACGTGAGGTTATCTATTTTGGGGGCAAAAACATGAAGGCAGAATATTATCGGAATGGCGGCAGGTTAGGAAAAGGGGAGGTACAACGAGACCTGGGTGTCATGGTTCATCAATCATTGAAAGTTGGCATGCAGGTACAGCCGGCGGTGAAGAAGGCAAATGGTATGTTGGCCTTCATAGCTAGGGGATTTGAGTATAGGAGCAGGGAGGTCTTACTGCAATTGTACAGGGCCTTAGTGAGGCCTCACCTGGAATATTGTGTTCAGTTTTGGTCTCCTAATCTGAGGAAGGACGTTCTTGCTATCGAGGGAGTGCAGCGAAGATTCACCAGACTGAGTCCAGGGATGGCTGGACTGACATATGAGGAGAGACTGGATCAACTGGGCCTGTATTCACTGGAGTTTAGCAGGATGAGAGGGGATCTCATAGAAACGTATAAGATTCTGACGGGACTGGACAGGTTAGATGCGGGAAGAATGTTTCCGATGTTGGGGAAGTCCAGAACCAGAGGGCATAGTCTTACGATAAGGGGTAGGCGATTTAGGACTGAGATGAGGGGAAACTTCTTCACTCAGAGAGTTGTTCACCTGTGGAATTCCCTGCCGCAGAGAGTTGTTGATGCCAGTTCATTGGATATATTCAAGAGGGAGTTAGATATGGCCCTTATGGCTAAGGGGATCAAGGGATATGGAGAGAAAGCAGGAAAGGGATACTGAGGGAGTGATCAGCCATGATCTTATTGAATGGCGGTGCAGGCTCGAAGGGCCTTTCTATGTTTCCATGATTAGGCGATGGTCTGTCCAGCAGTCCTCAGCTCCTGTCATGGCGCAGGTGATGTGCACATCCTTGCAATCCCTGGCTCGGTCAAAGACAGTCAAGCAGGTGCCAGTGTTTGGAGCGAGGGTGTTGCCACGATACCTTGAATTTCTCCCTCTGGCGGAACAGGGTGTTGATGATGAGGAGTTCATGTTCTAGACATTTTGTCAGGAGTAGGGTACCGCTGGAGTTGGCTTTCCATACCCCCTTCTCTGCCAATTACACCTCCCCAGAGGGCTGTGTCTTTGCCGACCCTGGCATTAGTCACCTAGGAGGATCAATTTGTCGCCCGTGGGGACGCGGGACAGGGATGTCTCGAGATTGGAATAAAAACCCTCTTTAGCCTCATCCGTTGCATCGAGTGTTGGGACGTACACACTGATGACTGTGGTGCATTGGTTCCGGGATAGGGTAAGGCGAAGGGTCATGAGACGTTCCCGCAGGGGGAGTCTTTGAGGCGGTCGACTAGTTCATTTTTGTCGGCAAAGCCGACTCCATGAAGGAGGCGTTCTTCCTCTGTTTTTTCTTTCCAGAACAAGGTATAACCTCCAACATGTTCCTTGAGCTGGCCTTCCCCTGCCCGCCGAGTCTCGCTTAGGGCGGCGATGTCGAAGTCAAAGCGTCCAAGTTCCCGGGCAACTATGGCGGTGCGGCGTTCCGACCTGTCGCTGTTGGAGTTGTCCATTAGGGTCCTGACGTTCCAGGTCCCGAACTTATTAGATGAATGGAAGATGCCTGTGCGGGAGTTCTTTTAACGTGGGGTGGTTGTTGCACACCAACTACCACACGGGCTTAGCTGAGCAAGATCTTGGTCCAGTGGCAAGCGAGTCCAAGACGACTGGAGACCAGGCACTGCTATGGGCTTAATTGCCTACGGCGAGATGTTGGCCGCAAGCTCGACAGTCGCTGTCACTGGATCGCCACTGGAGGGGTCCGATTGTTGTTGGAAATGGCCCGATCGTCGTTGAAGGGGAGGCGCCCAATCGCCTGGTCGGAGGCTCACCTGGTTCACCGGGCATCGTCATTCCTTGTCGTCGTGGAGGAGAGGCCCAGCTACCACTGTTGGTGTTGGGGGAGTGCGGCGATCGCCACTGGAGGACATTCAATCGTGGTTGCAGGGGTGGATGCCCGATCGCCTGGTCGGAGGTTCACCTGGCTCGCTGGGCATCGTCGAGGATCGAGTGGGGCACCCGAGTCGACATCGAAGAAAGAGGTCCAGGTCCAGGCCGCCGTTGCAGGAGGCTCGGTCGCTGGTAGTCCGGTCGTCGTCGCCAGTTTATAGGTGTGGACGTTTGGAGGGGAGGTTCGCGACTGAGGTAGGCCTGAATTTGTGGGATTTGTAGGATTAGGGTTTAAAGTAAAGTATTAAAGTGGAGGGTGGAGGTGCATAAAAGGCCAGATTTAGAGGACTGAAAGGGTGAAGATGATAGTATGGGCTACGACCATACAGGGAGATAAGAAAAGAAATAGGAGAAGCTGTCGGCCATTTTGCCCATCGAGCCAACTCCACCATTTAATATCATGGCTAATCTGATCATGGCCCGCTCCCCATAACCCTTTATTCCCTTTCGTTCAAAAATCTGTCTATCTCCACTTTAAATATATTCACCCAGCCTCCACAGCTCTTTGGGGCAGAGAATTCCACAGATTTACAACCCTCAAAGGAGAAATTCCTCCTCATCTAATGGGCGGCTCCTTATTCTAAGACTATGGGCCCAAGTTTCCACATGATTTGCGCCTGATTTTCAGGAGCAACTGGTGGAGAACGGACTATCTTAGAAATCGCAATTCTCCACATTTTTTTTTATGCAGTTCTAGTCAGGTAGAACAGTTCTACTTTGGAACAGAATTTTTTCTTCAAAAGGGGGCGTGTCCGGCCACTGACGCCTGATTTGAAAGTTTCCACAGTGAAAACGTACTCCAAACTAAAATAGAATGGAGCAAGTGAAGATTTTTGTAGAACTGAAAAAACCTGTTCTACACATTAAAAAATCAGGCGCAGGTTACAAATTAGGCGTCCAGAACGAGGTGGGGGGGGGGGGGGTGGGAAGGGAAGTAATTAAATTCTATAATAAATCCTTATTTATACTTATACAAATATTATACAAATAAATCCAACCTGAATAAACATTTATAAGCAAAGAAAAGATTAAATAAACCATCTTCCTACCTGTGTGAAAGTGCTTCAGGCAGGCCTTTCGGGACCGAAGGCTGAACGGGCCGGCCCGAGACTTCGGGCAGGGCCCGTCCCCAGCACCAGATTTACAGGTAGGTGGCGTTGGGTCGGGGAGGTTCGGTTTGGGTCGGGGGGGAGGGAGGGAGGGGGAGAGGGAGAGAGGAAGAGAGAGAGGGAGGGGGTGGGGGGGGGAGTTCAGGTCGGATCCATTCCGGGAGCGGTAGTCGGGTCAAATCGGGTCCAGTGGGGGGGGGGGGGGGCGGCGGGAGCGCGGGTCGGGTCGGGTCGGGTCCAGTCGGGGAGCGGGAACAGGAGCGCGGGTCGGGTCGGGTCCAGTCGGGGAGCGGGAACAGGAGCGCGGGTCGGGTCGGGTCCAGTCGGGGAGCGGGAACAGGAGCGCGGGTCGGGTCGGGTCCAGTCGGGGGGGCGGAGAGCGGGAACAGGAGCGCGGGTCGGGTCGGGTCGGGTCCAGTCGGGGAGCGGGAACAGGAGCGCGGGTCGGGTCGGGTCCAGTCGGGGGGGCGGGGAGCGGGAACAGGAGCGCGGGTCGGGTCGGGTCCAGTCGGGGAGCGGGAACAGGAGCGCGGGTCGGGTCGGGTCCAGTCGGGGAGCGGGAACAGGAGCGCGGGTCGGGTCGGGTCCAGTCGGGGGGGCGGAGAGCGGGAACAGGAGCGCGGGTCGGGTCGGGTCCAGTCGGGGAGCGGGAACAGGAGCGTGGGTCGGGTCGGGTCCAGTCGGGGAGGCGGGGAGCGGGAACAGGAGCGTGGGTCGGGTCGGGCCCAGTCGGGGAGGCGGGGAGCGGGAACAGGAGCGTGGGTCGGGTCGGGTCCAGTCGGGGAGGCGGGGAGCGGGAACAGGAGCGTGGGTCGGGTCGGGCCCAGTCGGGGAGGCGGGGAGCGGGAACAGGAGCGTGGGTCGGGTCGGGTCCAGTCGGGGAGGCGGGGAGCGGGAACAGGAGCGTGGGTCGGGTCGGGTCCAGTCGGGGAGGCGGGGAGCGGGAACAGGAGCGTGGGTCGGGTCGGGCCCAGTCGGGGAGGCGGGGAGCGGGAACAGGAGCGTGGGTCGGGTCGGGTCCAGTCGGGGAGCGGGAACAGGAGCGTGGGTCGGGTCGGGTCCAGTCGGGGAGGCGGGGAGCGGGAACAGGAGCGTGGGTCGGGTCGGGTCCAGTCGGGGGGGCGGAGAGCGGGAACAGGAGCGCGGGTCGGGTCGGGTCCAGTCGGGGAGCGGGAACAGGAGCGTGGGTCGGGTCGGGTCCAGTCGGGGAGGCGGGGAGCGGGAACAGGAGCGTGGGTCGGGTCGGGCCCAGTCGGGGAGGCGGGGAGCGGGAACAGGAGCGTGGGTCGGGTCGGGTCCAGTCGGGGAGGCGGGGAGCGGGAACAGGAGCGTGGGTCGGGTCGGGTCCAGTCTTATGCAGTAACCTTTTATGTGGCACCTTATCGAATGCCTTCTGGAAATCCAAATACACCACATCCACTGGTTCCCCCTTATCCACCCTGCTCATTACATCCTCAAAGAACTCCAGCAAATTTGTCAAACATGATTTCCCTTCCATAAAACCATGCTGGCTCTGCTTGATTGAATCATGCTTTTCCAAATATCCTGCTGTTTCCACTGCCCCCCTCAGTAGTTGCCGCAATATATCTAACGAAGTGGCCTCAACAACTTTCTGTGGTAGAGAATTCCACAGGTTCACAATTCCCTGAGTGAAGAAGTTTCTCATCATCTCGGTCCTAAATGGCTTACCCCTTACCCGTAGACATTTAAGGAGATATTTCATAACTCTCCATCAAAAACATAATCCAATCAGAAGGAAAGAGAAGGGATAACCATCCTTGGCTAACTAAGGAAATAAGGGTTAGGCCTTGACTGCGATGAAGAATCCTCCCACATCATGGCTGTCGACCAGCTGCTGTAACTCCTGTGCTTTCTCCATCCACTAATTGTTCTTTAGGTCCCGGGTTTTTTGTTGGACCTCAGCCTTGAGCCGTATGTAATGTTGCTTTGGGGCATTACATTTGCGGTTTTCCAATCCGCTGGGACCTCCCCAGAAGCCAGGGAATGCATCCACTATCTCTGCAGCCACTTCTTTTAAGACCCTAGGATGCAAGCCATCAGGTCCAGGGGATTTAGCCACCTTTAGTCCCATTATTTTACCGAGTACTACTTCTTTAGTGATAGTGATTGTATTAAGTTCCTCCCTCCCTATAGCCCCTTGATTATCCACTATTGGGATGTTTTTAGTGTCTTTTACCGTGAAGACCGATACAAAATATTTGTTCAAAATCTCTGCCATTTCCCAGTTTCCCATTATTAATTACCCAGTCTCAACTTGTCAGGGACCAACATTTACTTTAGCCACTCATTTCCTTTTTATGTACCCATAGAAACTCTTACTATCTGTTTTTATATTTTGTGCTAGTTTGCTTTCATAATCTACCTTCCCTCTCTATTATTTTTTTTTTTTAGTCGTTCTTTGCTGGTTTTTAAAAGTTTCCCAATCCGCTGTCCTCCCACTAGTCTTGGCCACTTTGTATGCCCTTAGTTTCAATGTGATACCCTCCCTTATTTCCTTAGTTAGCCACGGATGGTTATTCCTTCTCTTTCCTTCTCATTGGATTATATTTTTGTTGGAGAGTTATGAAATATCTCCTTAAATGTCTGCCACTGCTCATCAACCGTCCCATACTTTAGTCTATTTTCCAAGTCAACTTTAGCCAACTCTGCCTTCATACCTTTATAGTCTCCTTTATTTAAGCTTAGGACCCTGGTTTGAGATCCAACTGTCTCATCCTCCAACTCAATTTGAAATTTAACCATATTATGGTCACTCATTCCTAGAGGATCCTTTACTCGGAGATCATTTATTAATTCTGTCTCATTACACAGTACTAGGTCCAAGATAGCCTGCTCCCTGAGGATGTAACGAACAGGGTGGATAAAGGGGAACCAGTGGATGTGGTGTATTTGGACTTCCAGAATACATTTGACAAGGTGCCACATAAAAGGTTACTGCACAAGATCAAAGTTCACGGGGTTGGGGGTAATATATTAAGCATGGATAGAGGATTGGCTAACTAACAGAAAACAGAGAGTCAGGATAAATGGTTCATCCTCTGGTTGGCAACCAGTAACTAGTGGGATGCCGCAGGGATCAGTGCTGGGACACCAATTATTTACAATCTATATTAATGACTTGGAAGAAGGGACTGAGTGTAACGTAGCCAAGTTTGTTGACGATACAAAGATGGGAGGAAAAGCAATGTGTGAGCAGGACACAAAAAATCTGCAAAAGGACATAGACAAGCTAAGTGAGTGGGAAAAAATTTGGAAGATGGAGTTTAATAATGGAAAGTGTGAGGTCATGCACTTTTCCAGAAAAAAGTCAAAGAGCAAGTTATCATTTAAATGGAGAAAGATTGCAAAGTGCCGCATTACAGCGGGACCTAGGGGTACTTGTGCATGAAACACAAAAGGATAGTATGCAGATACAGCAAGTGATCAGGAAGGCCAATGATATCTTGGCCTTTATGCAAAGGGGATGGAGTATACAAGCAGGGAAGTCTTACTACAGCTATATAAGGTATTGTTGAGGCCACACCTGGAATACTGCATGCAGTTTTGGCTTCCATATTTACGAAATGATATACTTGCTTTGGAGGCAGTTCAGAGAAGGTTCACTAGGTTGATTCTGGGGATGAGGGGGTAAACTTATGAGGAAAGGTTGAGTAGGTTGGGCCTCTACTCATTGGAATTCAGAAGAATGAGAGGTGATCTTATCGAAACGTATAAGATTATGAGGGGGCTTGACAAGGTGGATGCAGAGAGGATGTTTCCACTGATGGGGGAGACTAGAACTAGAGGGCATAATCTTAGAATAAGGGGCCGCCCATTTAAAACAGAGATGAGAAATTTCTTCTCTCAGAGGGTTGTAAATCTGAGGAATTCGCTGCCTCAGGGAGCTGTGGAAGCTGGGACATTGAATAAATTTAAGTTTCTTAAACGATAAGGGGATAAGGGGTTACATGGAGCGGGCGGGGAAGTGGAGCTGAGTCTATGATCAGATCAGCCATGATCTTACTGAATGGCGGAGCAGGCTCGAGGGACCGTATGGCCTACTCCTGCTCCTATTTCTTATGTTCTTATGGTTGGTTCCACAACGTACTGTTCAAGGAAACTATCCTGGGTACACTCTATGAACTCTTCCTCAAGGCAACCTTGGCCAATTTGCTTTGTCCAATCAATGTGAAGGTTCAAATCACCCATGATTATTGCCATTCCTTTTTTACAAGCCTCCATTATTTTTTGATTTATACTCCGTCCAATAGTGTAGCTACCATTAGGGGGCCTATAGACTATGCCCACCAGCGACTTTTTCCCCCTTATGATTCCTTATCTCCACCCAAACTGATTCATCATCTTAATCTTCTGACCCAATATCGTTTTTCACTAACGACTGATCTCATCCTTTATTAACAAAGCTACCCCACCTCCTTTTCCTTTCTGTCTGTCTTTCCTAATTGTCAAATACCCCTGAATATTTAGTTCCCAGTCTTGGTCACCTTGCAACCACATCTCTGTAATGGCTATCAGATCATACCCACTTGTATTTATCTGTGCCGTCAACTCATCTATTTTGTTAAGAATTCTGCATGCATTCAGACAAATAACTTTTAAATTTATTTTTTTTACCATTTTTTCCTACTTTGACCCCACTTTCTGATACATTCTTGTCACGCTCTGGTTTTCATTTCATTCAGATGAAGATGAGGATTTGTATTGAATGTATTGGGACACAGGGAGCCAATGTAGGTCAGTGAGGACAGGGGCGATGGGTGAGTGGAACAGGATACAGGCAGCTGAGATTTGGTTAAGGTGAAGCTTGTGGAGGGTGTAGCATTGAGACCAGCTAGGAGGGAATTCAGTCTGGAAAGATAACGCTTGGTGGTGGAGGGGGTGAGATGGGCAATGTTTTGGAGTTGACCTTCCCTGTTGGTGGTTAGATGTTGGCTGTGAAGCGCTCAGCTATGGATCGAACAGGACACCTAGGTTTCGGAAGGACGGACTCAATGAGTGAGTGGTAGGGAGGGGACGGAGTCAGCGAGAAGGGTGGAGAGTTTACAACGGGGACCAAAAGCAATAGGTTCTGTCTGCAGTGTGTTTAGTTAGAGGAAGCGATGATTCATCCATGACTTGATGATGGCCTGGCAGTCTGACAGCATGGAGGTGTTTATGGAGTCGAGAGAGGTGGTGGACAGGTAGTGCTGGCTGTCACCAATATACATATGGAAGCTGATCCCATGCCTGTGGATGATATCATCGAGGGAAAGCTATAGATAAGGAAGGGGAGGAGGCCAAGGATAGACCTTTGGAGCACTCTGGCGAACTGGAAGAGAAGCTGTTGCTCGAGGTACTCTGGTTGAGCTCAGTTAGGTCAGAGTAGAACCCTCTGAGCTGGACAATGGGGGAGAGGCAATGGAGGACAGTGGCATGGTCGATTGTGTTAAAGACAATGGAGCGGTCGAGATAACAAGGAGGAACAACATACCACGATCACAGTCACTCTGGTCAGGGTCATCTCGGTGCCCAGAGGATGGAAGCAGGACTGGAGGCGTCACTCAGCAAGATGAGCACATGCTGAGTGAGATTCAGAGACTCAACTGAGGAGCTTAGGGAGGTAGCTGCATGTATGTGTGGGGGGAGTTTACCTGAGGGCAAGATTGAGTGAAGATAGGAGGGCAGAGGGAAGGGTTTGTTCAGCGGGCGATACACATTCCTTCTCACTGATTCCCTGCACCAGTGTGTCTCGGCCCATTAACCAGCGGGAAATAGCACCAATAGGTTCCCTGGAAAAAAAGGTGGGAGGAATGGAAAGACTTGAAATTACACCGGCCATCACTTAGAAATTCTCAAAGTGGCTTGCACACAAGGTACAGTGAAATGGAAACCTACGTAAGTAAAGATGAGAAGCGAAGATGACATTTTGCGGAGGGGGAGGGGCAGTGGTGGGAGGAAGGAGCATTCAGTGATTTGTTTGGAAAAATGGGATTTCCAATACCCAACTACTAACTTTCGATCAAAGGAAGAGGGACATGGTTCCAGACTAGCTTCTCCCAGGTGCTAAAAGCGTAAAGAACCACAGAAATAACATAATCGAGTTACCTTCTTCTTGGCTTCGAGCTGCGCCACGAGACCAGTCTTTTCCCAGTGTGTGTACGCGTGCTTTTCATACTCGTACGATGGAAAGAAGCACACAATGCCGCCAGGGACCACCTTACACAGATTGACCAGCACCCGGCCACATTCATCTAGCTACAAAGAGTAAGAGTTAATGTTAAAATCAGTGCAGAATATGGGGCCTCCTCCACTGATCAGCATCGTTCAGGGCTGGCAGATACTGTAAACAATTACAGACCTGGTCGCTCACAACAATCTGAGCCCTATGAACCAGCGATGATGACCTGTGTGGCCGACTTCCACTTTAACCAGAATCAGAGAAAAATGCCGTTCAAGCATATTTTACAGGAACGTAAAAACAGCAAAATCCAACAGTCCTGCCATCCACAGGGCTGAGAGATAATCCCCACACCGCAGGGCTCCGTGATAATCCCCACAACGCAGGGCTCCGTGATAATCCCCACACCGCAGGGCTCCGTGATAATCCCCACACCGCAGGGCTCCGTGATAATCCCCACACCGCAGGGCTGTGTGATAATCCCCACACCGCAGGGCTGTGTGATAATCCCCACACCGCAGGGCTCAGTGATAATCCCCACACCGCAGGGCTCAGTGATAATCCCCACACCGCAGGGCTGTGTGATAATCCCCACACCGCAGGGCTGTGTGATAATCCCCACACCGCAGGGCTGTGTGATAATCCCCACACCGCAGGGCTGTGTGATAATCCCCACACCGCAGGGCTGTGTGATAATCCCCACACCGCAGGGCTGTGTGATAATCCCCACACTGCAGGGCTGTGTGATAATCCCCACACCGCAGGGCTGTGTGATAATCCCCACACCGCAGGGCTGTGTGATAATCCCCACACCACAGGGCTGTTGAGAATCCCCACACCACAGGGCTGTTGAGAATCCCCACACCACAGGGCTGTTGAGAATCCCCACACCACAGGGCTGTTGAGAATCCCCACACCACAGGGCTGTTGAGAATCCCCACACCACAGGGCTGTGTGATAATCCCCACACCACAGGGCTGTTGATAATCCTTACAGCTCTGTGATAATTGTATCCTGATCACTATCCAGTAATTCTAATTAGAGGCCATTGTGTGAGTTCAGCTGTGGCCCTCTCGAGACCGATGCATGAAAAACATCGTGCATCGACTGGGTTCTACTTCTGCAGAAACATCTGAAATGAAACGTTTCAGGTTTCCCATCACGGGCAGCTCCAACACCTCAAGGGGAATAAAACTGCATAGTTCAGCAGCTCACTCCTGAATTCTGTGGTTTGGCCAGGCAGAAGGAATCACTAAACTGGAATCTTTTCTCAAGCCTAACCAACAACAAGACTGAAAGGGGTCAAAGACCAGCAGAGGCTATTTTCCAAAGAACCTGTCAGCATAGAAAGAGGTCATTTGGCCCATCATGCCTGTGCCAGCTCTTTGAAGAGCTATCAAATTAGTCCCACTCCCCTGCTCTTGTCGCATAGCCCTGCAATTTTTTTCCTGTTCAAGTATATATCCCTCCTGAAAGTTACTATCGAATCTGCTTCCATCACACTTTTCAGGCAGTGCATTCCAGATCACAGCAACTCGCTGCGTTAAAAATTGACTCCTCATCTCCCCTCTTAAATCTGTTTGCTCTGATTACCAACGCTCCTGCCAGTGGAAACAGTTTCTTCAACAAAAGCGTACTTCGTTCCCAGACTTCCTTGTGATTCCTTAACTTGTGGATTTTGCATGGCTTCCAATATGCTCATGTTAACAGGACCTCCCACCCAGTTTTAAGCACAACACAACAAGTTCGGCAAAGATCATCAACCATTACATCAGGTAGTTAGCAGCGGTTTAGGCAGAAAGATCGTTTATTTGCGGAGTTATTTCAGATTTTGGAGACAGCAGCGGGAATGGACTGAAATACCCACCAGTTGTGGTTTGTCCCTCTTCTGATAGGTGAATTCAAGCTGGTGTCCTGATGGTCCACTGCAGAGAATTATGGGCAAGATGTTTTCTGGTGGAATGACATGACCTAAGAGGTTTGGGGAGAAGAACAGTCAGATAAACAGAAAGTTTCACACTAACTCAGCAACCAGTCCGGATAACGGAACTGGTTATGACTTTCCCCATTTTCTCTTTAAAAACCTTTGCTTGAACTTTTGGCGCATTTAGCACCCCCCGACTTCAGACTTCAGATTCAGGCAACCTACAAAAGGAAGTCAAGCCAGGTTCTTCGTTACATCTACAATCAACATTTCAAGGGACAACATCCCATCACGGTGCTGCTAGCATCCAGAACATCAACTACCACCTTAGAAAGGGGCCTATTTTGAGACCACAGTCCATTTTGATCCAAAAGATTAGAGATTTAGAAACATAGAAACATAGAAAATAGGTGCAGGAGTGGGCCATTCGGCCCTTCTAGCCTGCACCGCCATTCAATGAGTTCATGGCTGAACATTCAACTTCAGTACCCCATTCCTGCTTTCTCGCCATACCCCTTGATCCCCCTAGTAGTAAGGATCTCATCTAACTCCTTTTTGAATATATTTAGTGAATTGGCCTCAACAACTTTCTGTGGTAGAGAATTCCACAGGTTCATCACTCTCTGGGTGAAGAAATTCCTCCGCATCTCGGTCCTAAATGGCTTACCCCTTATCCTTAGACTGTGACCTCTGGTTCTGGACTTCCCCAACATTGGGAACATTCTTCCTGCATCTAACCTGTCTAAACCCCGTCAGAATTTTAAACGTTTCTATGAGGTCCCCTGTCATTTTTCTGAACTCCAGTGAATACAAGCCCAGTTGATCCAGTCTTTCTTGATAGGTCAGTCCCGCCATCCCGGGAATCAGTCTGGTGAACCTTCGCTGCACTCCCTCAATAGCAAGAATGTCCTTCCTCAGGTTAGGAGACCAAAACTGTACACAATACTCCAGGTGCGGCCTCACCAATGCCCTGTACAACTGTAGCAACACCTCCCTGCCCCTGTACTCAAATCCCCTTGCTATGAAGGCCAACATGCCATTTGCTTTCTTAACCGCCTGCTGCACCTGCATGCCAACCTTCAATGACTGATGTACCATGACACCCAGGTCTCTTTGCACCTCCCCTTTTCCTAATCTGTCACCATTCAGATAATAGTCTGTCTCTCTGTTTTTACCACCAAAGTGGATAACCTCACATTTATCCACATTATACTTCATCTGCCATGCATTTGCCCACTCACCTAACCTATCCAAGTCGCTCTGCAGCCTCACAGCATCCTCCTCGCAGCTCACACTGCCACCCAATTTAGTGTCATCCGCAAATTTGGAGATACTACATTTAATCCCCTCATCTAAATCATTAATGTACAGTGTAAACAGCTGGGGCCCCAGCACAGAACCTCGGCGGTACCCCACTAGTCACTGCCTGCCATTCTGAAAAGTACCCATTTACTCCTACTCTTTGCTTCCTGTCTGACAACCAGTTCTCAATCCATGTCAGCACACTACCCCCAATCCCATGTGCTCTAACTTTGCACATCAATCTCTTGTGTGGGACCTTGTTGAACGCCTTCTGAAAGTCCAAATATACCACATCAACTGGTTCTCCCTTGTCCACTTTACTGGAAACATCCTCAAAAAATTCCAGAAGATTTGTCAAGCGTGATTTCCCTTTCACAAATCCATGCTGACTTGGACCTATCATGTCACCTCTTTCCAAATGCACTGCTATGACATCCTTAATAATTGATTCCATCATTTTACCCACTACCGATGTCAGGCTGACCGGTCTATAATTCCCTGTTTTCTCTCTCCCTCCTTTTTTAAAAAGTGGGGTTACATTGGCTACCCTCCACTCTATAGGAACTGATCCAGAGTCAATGGAATGTTGGAAAATGACTGTCAACGCATCCACTATTTCCAAGGCCACCTCCTTAAGTACTCTGGGATGCAGTCCATCAGGCCCTGGGGATTTATCGGCCTTCAATCCCATCAATTTCCCCAACACAATTTCCCGGCTAATAAGGATTTCCCTCAGTTCCTCCTCCTTGCTAGACCCCCCGACCCCTTTTATAACCGGAAGGTTGTTTGTGTCCTCCTTCGTGAATACCGAACCAAAGTACTTGTTCAATTGGTCCGCCATTTCTTTGTTCCCCGTTATGACTTCCCCTGATTCTGACTGCAGGGGACCTACGTTTGTCTTTACTAACCTTTTTCTCTTTACATATCTATAGAAACTTTTGCAATCCGTCTTAATGTTCCCTGCAAGCTTTTTCTCACACTCCATTTTCCCTGCCCTAATCAAACCCTTTGTCCTCCTCTGCTGAGTTCTAAATTTCTCCCAGTCCCCAGGTTCGCTGCTATTTCTGGCCAATTTGTATGCCACTTACTTGGCTTTAATACTATCCCTGATTTCCCTTGATAGCCACGGTTGAGCCACCTTTCCTTTTTTATTTTTATGCCAGACAGGAATGTACAATTGTTGTAGTTCATCCATGCGGTCTCTAAATGTCTGCCATTGCCCATCCACAGTCAACCCCTTAAGTATCATTCGCCAATCCATCCCAGCCAATTCACGCCTCATACCTTCAAAGTTAGCCTTCTTTAAGTTCTGGACCATGGTCTCTGAATTAACTGTTTCATTCTCCATCCCAATGCAGAATTCCACCATATTATGGTCACTCTTCCCCAAGGAGCCTCGCACAACAAGATTGCTAATTAATCCTCTCTCATTACATAACACCCAGTCTAAGATGGCCTCCCCCCTAGTTGGTTCCTCGACATATTGGTCTAAAGAGCTTTGGTGTTACTTAAAATTCCACACACCACCAGCCCATCGCCCCCGACACACCACCAGTCCATCGCCCCCCACATACCACCAGCCCATCGCCCCCCACACACCATCAAACCATCGCCCCCCACACACCATCAGCCCATCACCCCCCACACACCATCAGACCATCGCCCTCCACACATCACCAGCCCATCGCTCCCGACACACCACTAGCCCAGCGCCCTCCACACACCATCAGCCCATCGCGACCCACACACCACCAGCCCATCGCTCCCACACACCATCACCCTCCACACACCATCAGACTAACAGGGCATTGACCTCGATAGAGATTAGCTCCAGGTCTCTGGAATGCATCCTCTTAACTCCAAGCCATGAAATGGAAGCTCGGAGGGTCTGGATGAAGGGTGTGACCAGGCAGCTGAGCAAGAAAGTCCCTCCCATTGCACCGCTTAACTCCAGGATATCAAAGCGCCAGAACTGCTGGGAACAATGGCAAAACTCCAAGATCACCAGGAACTGTCTGCTCAAATATTTAAAAAGATAAAAGATAACATCTAAAGAAAATATTTATGGAAATGGTAGGCTACCTCACATCCATTCTGATCTCTCCACAATCCTTCAACAAAAACCAGGCACTAGATTCATTGTCCATTAGAATAGGTCTATTGACAACAAGTGTACTTTGGATAATATACACGCTGCAGTCTGGCACATGGAGGTGCTTTGAGATAGGTCTTCCAGCAGAGTGGAAGGGATGACTACCCTGGCTAGATGGCTGGACCTTAATTTCTCACTGAGAAGGTGTTGACTACAACAAAAGGCTGAGTTGAGGCTCAGGGATCAAAGGTATTTAGTCCTCCTCACAGAACACCACACCAACCCATTTGGAATTAACTACAGTTTTGGTGAAGCACTTTCAGACTCAGCCACACAGGCTGGTTGGCCCAATTCTATTATCCTGGGGTAGGTTGGGCTGTGCTGAGGGCAAGTGCCAAATGAACAAAATGTCTCAATAACATCAAGGGAACGAGGTTGCCCCTATCCTAGAATAAAAACAGAAAATGCTGGAAATACTCAGCAGGCCAGGCAGCATGTGTGGAGAGAGAAACAGTTAACGATTCAGGTCGATGACCCTTCGTCAGATCTGGAAAAAGTTGAGATGTAAAAATGTTTTAAGTAAGTGCAGGGGCAGGGAAGGAAAGAACAAAAGGGAAGGTTTGTGATAGGATGGAAGGCAGGAGAGATTAAAAGACAAAAGGGATGATGGTGCGAGGCAAAAGGAGATGGTAGTGGGACAAGTTAACAAACGATGAGTCTGGATAGGCTGTAAATGGGATTGCAGAATCATCAACAGCTGCCATGTGGAAAAAAATAGAGGGAAATTGTTGAACTCGATGTTGAGTCCAGAAGAAATTGCCTAATCGAAAGATGAGGTGCTGTAATAGGATGAAGACAGAGAGGTCAGAGTGGGAGTGGAGCGGAGAATTAAAGTGACAGGTGACTGGAAGCTCGGGGTCAGGCTTATGAACTGAACGAAGGCGTTCCACAAAGTGGTCACCCAATGTAGAGGAGACCACATCGTGAGCAGCGATTACAGTATACTAAATTGAAAGTAGGACAAGGAAATCGCTGTTTCACTTGGAAGGAGTGTTTGGAGCCCTGGATAGTGGGAAGGGAGGAGGTAAAAGGGCAGGTATTGCACCTCCTGCACTTGCACGGGAAGGTTCCATGGAAAGGGATGTTGAGGGTGATTGAGGAATAGACCAGGATGTCGGGAAGGGAGCAGTCCCTTCGGAATGCTGAAAGGGGAGGGGAGGAGAAGATGTGTTTGATAGTGGGATCACATTGGAATTGCAATTAATGAATATGATATAACGGAAACATGGCTCCAGGATGACCAAGGCTGAGAATTCAACATCCAGGGGTATTCAACACTCAGGAAGGATAGACAGAAAGAAAAAGGAGGTGGGAGAGCGTTGCTGGTTAAAGAAGAAATTAATGCAATAGTAAGGAAGGACATTAGCTTGGATGATGTGGAATCTGTATGGGTGGGGCTGAGGAATACCAAAGGGGCAGAAATCGCTAGTGGGAGTTGTGTACAGACCACCAAACAGTAGTAGAGAGGTTGGGGACAGCATCAAACAAGAAATTAGGGATGCATGCAATAAAGGTACAGCAGTTATCATGGGCGACTTTAATCTACATATAGATTGGACTAACCAAGCTGGTAGCAATACGGTGGAGGAGGATTTCATGGAGTGTATTAGGGATGGTTTTCTGGACCAATATGTCGAGGAACCAACTAGAGGGCTGGCCATCCTAGACTGGGATGTGTAATGAGAAAGGACTAATTAGCAATCTTGTTGTGCGAGGCCCCTTGGGGAAGAGTAATTCAGAGATTAGGGTCCTGAACTTAAGGGAAGGTAACTTTGATGGTATGAGACGTGAATTGGCTAGAATAGGCTGGCAAATGATACTTAAAGGGTTCAAGGTGGATAGGCAATGGAAAATATTTAAAGATCACATGGATGAACTTCAACAATTATACATCCCTGTCTGGAGTAAAGATAAAACAGGGAAGGTGGCTCAACTGTGGCTAACAAGGGAAATTAAAGCTAGTGTTAAATCCAAGGAAGAGGCATATAAATTGGCCAGAAAAAGCAGCAAACCTGAGGATTGGGAGAAATTTAGAATTCAGCAGAGGGGGACAAAGGGTTTAATTACTGAGGGGGAAAATAGAGTATGAGAGGAAGCTTGCTGGGAACATAAAAACTGACTGCCAAAGCTTCTATGGATATGTGAAGAGAAAAAGATTAGTGAAGACAAACCTTGCAGTCAGATTCAAGTGAATTTATAATGGGGAACAAAGAAATGGCAGACAAGTTGTACAAATACTTTGATTCGGTCTTCACGAAGGAAGACACAAATAACCTTCCGGAAGTACTAGGGGACCGAGGGTCTAGTGAGAAGGAGGAACTGAAGGATATCCTTATTAGGCGGGAAATTTTGTTAGGGAAATTGATGGGATTGAAGGCCAATAAATCCCCGGGGCCTGATAGTCTGCATCCCAGAGTACTTAGAGAAGCGGCCCTAGAAATAGTGGATGCATTGGTGATCATTTTCCAACAGTCTATCGACACTGGATCAGTTCCTATGGACTGGAGGGGAGCTAATGTAACACCACTTTTTAAGAAAGGAGGGAGAGAGAAAACGGGTAATTATAGACCGGTTAGCCTAACATCAGTAGTGGGGAAAATGTTGGAATCAATTATTAAAGATGAAATAACAGCACATTTGGAAAGCAGTGACAGGATCGGTCCAAGTCAGCATGGATTTATGAAAGGGAAATCATGCTGGACAAATCTTCTGGAATTTTTTGAAGATGTAACTAGTAGAGTGGACAAGGGAGAACCAGTGGATGTGGTGTATTTGGACTTTCAAAAGGCTTGGTGTGCAAAATTAAAGCACATGGTATTGGGTGTAATGTACTGACATGGATACAGAACTTGTTGGCAGACAGGAAAGAGAGAGTCGGGATAAACGGGTCCTTTTCAGAATGGCAGGCAGTGACTACTGGAGTGCCGCAGGGCTCAGTGCTGGGACCCCAGCTATTTACAATATACATTAATGATTTGGATGAAGGAATTGAGTGCAATATCTCCAAGTTTGCAGATGACATTTGACTGGATGGTGGTCTGAGCTGTGAGGAGGACGCCAAGAGGCTGCAGAGTGACTTGGACAGGTTAGGTGAATGGCAAATGCATGGCATATGTAATATAATGTGGATAAAAGTGAGGTTATCCACTTTAGGGGCAAAAAACACGAGGCAGATTATTATCTGAATGGTGACAGATTAGAAAAAGCGGAGGTGCAACGAGACCTGGGTGTCATGGTACATCAGTCATTGAAAGATGGCATGCAGGTACAGCAGGCGGTGAAGAAGGCAAATGGTATGTTGGCCTGCATAGCTAGGGGATTTGAATATCCCCTAGTAGGGAGGTCTTACTGCAGTTGTACAGTGCCTTGGTGAGGCCTCACCTGGAATATTGTGTTCAGTTTTGGTCTCCTAATCTGAGGAAGGACGTTCTTGCTATTGAGGGAGTGCAGCAAAGGTTCACCAGACTGATTCCCGGATGGCTGGGCTGACATATGAGGAGAGACTGGATCGACTGAGCCTTTATTCACTGGAGTTTAGAAGGATGAGAGGGGATCTCATAGAAACATATAAAATTCTGACGGGACTGGACAGGTTAGATGTAGGAAGAATGTTCCCGACGTTGGGGAAGCCCAGAACCAGGGGACATAGTCTAAGGATAAAGGGTAAGCCATTTAGGATTGAGATGAGGAGAAATTTCTTCACTCAGTGAGTTGTTAACCTGTGGAATTCCCTACCGCAGAGAGTTGTTGATGCCAGTTCATTGGATATATTCAAGAGGGAGTTAGATATGGCCCTTACGGCTAAAAAGGGATCAAGAGCTATGGAGAGAAAGCAGGAAAGGGTCACTGAGGTGAATGATCAGCCATAATCTTATTGAATGGTGGTGCAGGCTTGAAGGGCCGAATGGCCTACTCCTGCACCTATTTTCTATTTTTCTGAGATGGACCATGTGAAGGTGAGGGAAGGGTGGAAATTAGAAGTAAATTGAAAGAAAATTTCCAGTTCAGGGCGAGAGCAGGAAACGGCACCGATAGAGTCATCAATGTACCAGAAAAAGAGGCGACAGAGTGCACCTGGGTAGGACTGGAACAAAGAATGTTCCACATATCCCACGAAAAGGCAGGCATAGTCGGACCATCTCCTTTTGCCTTGCACCATCATCCATTGTTTTTTAATCTCTCCTGCCTTCCACCCGGTCACAGACCTTCTCTTTTGTTCTTCCCTCTCCACCCCTTTCCCTACATTTGCTTAAAAATGTTACATCTTGAACTTTTTCCAGTTCTGATGAAGGGTCATCGATCAGAAACCTTAACTCTGTTTTTCTCTCCAGAGATGCTGCCTGAGCCGCTGAGCATTTCCAGCGTTGTGTGTTTTTATTTCAGATTTCCAGCATCCGCAGTATTTTGCTTTTGTATTAATGCCCCTATCCGAGAATGGAGTCGGGCTTCCATGCCCGATGCAGCTCTATATTTACGAGTAACTGGAGGAAAAGGAATGAGGACGCCTGTGTGATAAGTGAGAATAAGGAGACTTTACATCAAGGAAGGAACCATTACTCAATAGACAGGTCACACACCAATGTGGCTGACTCTTAACTGCCCTCTGAAGCGGCCTAAAGAACCAAAGAACCACAGTTGTACCAAACAGCTAAAAGGAGTTCAAGAGCAAGATCTACCACCACCTTGTCAGGGCAACTAGGGATGCCTGGCTTTGCCAGTGACGCGCACATCCGAGAATACATTTTAAAAAATCAGTCACTGTTACAGGGCTCAGAGATTGTCACAGATCAGTCACTATTACAGAGCTCAGAGATGGTCACAGATCAGTCGCTGTTACAGGGCTTAGAGATTGTCACAGATCAGTCACTATTACAGAGCTCAGAGATTGTCACAGATCAGTCACTATTACAGAGTTCAGAGATTGTCACAGATCAGTCACTATTACAGGGTTCAGAGATTATCACAGATCAGTCAGTTACAGGGCTCAGAGATTGTCACAGATCAGTCACTATTACAGGGTTCAGAGATTATCACAGATCAGTCAGTTACAGAACTCGGAGATTGTCACAGATCAGTCACTGTTACAATGCTCAGAGATTGTCACAGATCAGACACTATGACAGATCGGTCACTATTACAGGGCTCAGAGATTGTCACAGATCAGTCAATATTAGAGCTCAGAGATTGTCACAGATCAGTCACTATTGCGATGCTCAGAGACAATGAATGG
The DNA here is from genome assembly GCF_044704955.1 of Pristiophorus japonicus. NCBI lineage: Eukaryota > Metazoa > Chordata > Chondrichthyes > Pristiophoridae > Pristiophorus > Pristiophorus japonicus. The sequence goes on along the minus strand of NC_091991.1, from coordinate 93,592,764 downwards.
CACAGATCAGTCTGGACTCACCACATGAAAATTCAGCCAGTCTGTCCTCAGAGACACCCGATGCTAACAGGAGTTGGTCTTTGAAGTCTGCCACCTAGCAACAAAATCAGAAATACCTTGAGTATTACATGATCTGAAACAGCTTCCCTCTCTCTGCCGTGTTGTGATTAAGATTCACTGCACTGTTGCCTACTTTAGCTCATTCTTTCGCAGCACCTCAATATTGTGCAATTCCTCATCTCTCTCAGCAAACTACGTAGGTATAAGGGGCAAGTTGGCTAAGGTAGATTCGGAATCTATATTAAAAGATGATGGTAGATAAGCAATGGCAAATATTTAAAGAAATAATTTATAATTCGCAACAAATATACATTCCCTTAAGGAATATAAAGCCCACGGAAAAAATGGTCCAACGGTGGCAAACAAGAGAAGTTAAAGATAGTATTAGATTAAAGGAAGAGGCTTATAATGTTGCCAAAAAGAGTAAGCTTGAGGATTTGGAGGATTTTAGAATTCAGCAAAGGAGGACCAAGAAATTGGTAGAGAGAGAAAATAGAATGAGAGTAAATAATAAGAGACATAAAAACGAGATTGTAAACGAGGTATGTAAAAAGGAAGAGATTAGCGAAAGTAAATGTGGGTCCCTTACCGGCAGAGACAGGAAAAATTATAATGGGGAATAAGGAAATTGCAGAGACATTAAACAAATACTTTGTATCTGTCTTCACGGAAGACACAAAAAAAATTCCGGAAATAGTGGGGAACCAAGGGTCTAGTGAGAATGAGGAACTGAAAGAAATTATTATTGGTAAATAAATAATACTGAAGAAATTAATGGGACTTAAAGCCGACAAATCCCCTGGACCTGACTGCCTACATTCTAGGGTTATGAAAGAGTTGGCTGCAGAGATGGCGGATACATTGGTTTGGATCTTCAGAATTCCCTGGACTCTAGAACAGTCCCCACGGATTGGAAGGCAACACATCTCACCGCGCTATTGAAGAAAGCAGGAAGAGAGATAACAGGGAACTATAGACCAGTTAGTCTGACATCAGCACTAGGGAAAATGCTGGAATATATTATTAAGGATGTGGTAACAGGGCACTTAGAAAATCATAATGACTGGGCAGAGTCAACACGGATTTATGAAAGGGAAATCATGCTTGACAAATCTAGCAGAGTTTTTTGAGGTAATAACTAGCAGGGTAGATAAGGGGAACCAGTGGATATAGTATATTTGGATTTTCAGAAAGCATTCGATAAGGTGCCACACAAGAAGTTATTGCACAAAATTAGGGCTCATGGGTTTGGGGGTAATATATTAGCACGGATTGAGGATTGGTTAACGGACAGAAAACAGAGTGGCAATAAACGGGTCATTTTCAGATTGGCAGGCTGTAACTAATGGGGTGTCGCAAGGATTAGTCCTTGTGCTTTAGTTATTTACAATCTGTATCAATGACTTAGATGAGGGGACTGAGTATAATGTATCCAAGTTTGCCGACGATACAAAGCTAGATGGGTAAGTTGTGAGGAGGACGCAAAGGAATATAGACAGGTTAAGTGAGTGGGCAAGGAGGTGGCAGATGGAGTATATGCGGGGAAATGTGTGATTTTATAAAATTTTTTTTTTTTTTTAAAAAGGAAGAATAGAAAAATATTTTTAAATGGCGAGAGATCGTGAAATGTTAGTAGACAGAGGGATCTGGTTGTCCTTGTACACTAACTACATAAAGTTAGCATACAGGTACAGCAAGCAGTTAGGAAAGCAAATGTATGTTAACCTGTATTACAAAAGGATTGTAGTACAAGAGTAAAGACGTCTTACTGCAATTATACAGGGCCTTGGTGAGACCATACCTGGAGTACTGTGTACAGTTTTGGTCTCCTTACCCAAGGAACAATATATTTGCCTTAAAGGAAGTGCAACAAAGATTCACTAGACCGATTCCTTGGATGGGGGATTGTCTTATGAGGAGAGATTGAGTAGAATGGGTTTTTATTTCCTAGGATTTAGAAGAATGAGGTGATCTCATTGAATCATATAAAATTCTTAAGGGGTGTGACAGTGTAGATGCAGGGAGGATGTTTCCCCTGGCTGTGAAGTCCAGAACTAGGGGTGAGTCCCAGAATAAGGGGTTGGCCATTTAGGATTGAGAGGAAGAGAAATTTCTTCATTCAAAGGGTTGTGAATCTTTGGAATTCTCTACCCAGAGAACTGTGGATGCAGTCTTTGACTACATTCAAGACTGAGCTCGATAGATTTTTGGATACTAAGGGAACCAAGTGTGGGAAGGTGGAGTCATGTTCTTCATTGAATGGCAGAGCAGGCACGAAGAGCCAAATGGCCTACTCCTGCTCCTGCTCCTTCACCAGACATCACACACACACACACACACACACTTTCTGGCAGGAAAATCACTGGATATCAACCAGCAGCCGAATGCAGAAAGAATTCCCCACTCCTTAGCCTGGAGTTGCCAGAGGCAGGGATAACTGTACCTACATAGTGAAAATAGTTTGACTCAATTCACACAGATGAAATCTAATGAGAGAAGAGAGAATGAATCAGGGAGTCAGCAGTCTCTCTAACTCGAAGCATGGGTGTGCGGCAACAGGAAGCCTTTACCGGCTGCATTGTGCCTCCAGCGATGACCACTGCGCGACATTCCTTCACTACCTCAGCAAAGTGGACTGCCGGGTTCAGCAGCAGGAACTTCAGGCTACTCTGGGACACCGTACCTGCAGGTCAGACAGAGCAAAGTTTAAACATAACCCCAGCTCAAAACCAAAACTTTACACCCAGGAGTTCAAGACACTGGTTTGTTCCTCCACACCCATCATTTGGTTCTTTTGAAGAATCCCACGTTATTGATTTGGTTTTTCTCTTTCAGATACTGATGGACATGGTGAGCACGGGTCCTGATTTCGATCCGGTTACCCCTGTTGGAAAATAAGTGTCTGGTAGCTGGATGAGAATGGGACTAGTTGGGTGATGAGCCCAACACTCACTGCCTAGCCTCACATGTGAAGAAGGAACAGTTGAGAAAGGTACTGGAGGAAGACCAGTGTCTGTGGAACTATACACCACCCAGCAGGGCTCAATTCATTCAAAAGAAAGACAAACTTACATTTCTATAGCACCTTTTATGACCTCAGGACTTCCAAAAGCTCTTTACAGCCAATGAAATAGGAACATAGGAACAGGAGTAGGCCATTTAGCCCCTCGAGCCTGTTCCCCCATTCCGTGAGATCATGGCTGATCTGCAAGCTAACTCCATATACCCACCTTTGGCCCCTATCTCTTAATACCTTTGGTTAACAAAAAGCTATCAATCTCAGATTTAAAATTAACAATTAATCTCGCACCAATTCACCGTTTGCAGGAGAGTGTTACAAACTTCTACCACCCTTTGTATGTAGAAGTGTTTCCTAATTTCACTTCTGAAAGCTCTGGCTCTAATGTTTCGACTCTGTCCCCTAGTCCAAGACTCCCCAACCACCTGAAAGTGTGTCTCTATCTACCCTATCTGTTCCCCTTAATATCTTGAAAACTTCGATCAGATCACCCCTTAACCTTCTAAATTCTAGGGAATACAACCCTCATTTGTATAATCTCTCCTCGTAATTTAACCCTTGAAGTCTGGATATCATTCTGCTAAACCTAAGCTGCACTCCCTCCAAGGCCAATATACCCTCCCCCTAAGGTGTGGTGCCCAGAACTGCTCAGTGCTCCTGGTGTGGTCTAACCAGGGCTTTGTACAACTGTAGCCTAACTTCTACCCCCTTGTATTCTAGTCCTCTAGATATAATGGCCAGCATTCCATTAGCCTTTTTGATTATTTTCTGTACCTGTTCATGACATTTTAATGATCGATGTATCTGGAACCTCAGGTCTCCTTGGAACCCCACTGTTTCTAGCTTTTCACCATTTAGAAAGGACCCTGTTCTATCCTTTTTAGGTCCAAAGTGGATGACTTCACATTTGCCTACATTGAAATCCATTTGCCATAGTTTTGCCCATTCACTTAATCTATCAATATCCCGGTGTAATTTCATGCTTTCATCTACACTGCTGACAATGCCGCCTATCTTTGTGTCATCGGCAAATTTCGATGTATGGTTTTCTATGCCATCATCCAAGTCGTTAATAAACAGAGTGAATAGTTGAAGCCCCAACACAGATCCCTGGGAGACACCACCAGTCACATCCTGCCAATTTGAGTACCTGTCCATTATCCCGACTGCCTGTCTCCTGTCGCTCAGCCAATTTCCTAGCCAGGCCAATAATGTGCCCTCAATTCCATGGGCTTCTACCTTAATTAACAGGCTCTTAAGTGGGACTTTATCAAATGCCTTCTGGAAGTCCATACAACTCAGATCCATAGATATTCCTCTGTCCACTATTTTAGTCACATCCTCAAAAAATTCAATCAGGTTTGTTAGGCATGACCTGCCTTTCACAAATACAGTACTTTTGAAGTGTAGTCACTGTTGTAATGTAGGAAATGTCACAGTCAATTTGCACACAGAAAGCTCCCACAAACAGCCATGAGATAATCACCAGATAATTGATTTTCGTTTTTGGTTGAGATATAAATGTTGGCCAGGACACTGGGGAGAAGTCTCCCGCTCTTCTTCAAAATAATGCCATGGCATCTTTTACATCCACCTGAGGGGGCAGACAGGGCTTTGGTCCAAAGTCTCATTTGAAAGACGGCATCTCCGACAAGAAGATGTGGCAAGAAAACTGGCAAGTGTGCAACAGAAAGTGCCATTCAACTCCTCAAACCCAGACTTTCCGCATACCAGTGTGCACAATCTCCCCAGTTGCGGATTTTGCCAAATCCATGAACTCCATGAAAGTGCATATAAATCCTCCAAACCCTGAGAATGATAATGCGCATTAACAGAAAAATATAACCACATCTTTCTGGGACTCACAGGAAAGAAAGCACCTGCCCTTCATTCAGGAACCGTAGGCCCTTAGGGTGGCCAGCAGTAGCAAGACAACATAACTCAGGATTAGGGAACGCCAGCTGAGGTTTTAAAAGCTTGCAGATTGTAGGAGGAAGTGAAGAGAGGAGTTGCAGGCTTTTGAGGTACTGGGAAAGGAAGAGGCAGAGAAAGAGAATCTTTTAACCAAGTGGGGAGCAGGGAGGAAACATTAGGTAGAATGTTTGGAACCAAGAAGGAACAAGGGCAGAAAGTTCAGAGAAGCAAGGATTATTGTAGCACTAATGCAAGGTAGATAGAGATAAAGAGAGGGGTAGATAGAGATAAAGAGAGATAAAGATAGAGATATAAAGAGAGGGGTAGAGATAGCTAGATAAAGAGGTGCAGGCTCAAAGGGCCGAATGGCCTACTCCTGCACCTATTTTCTATTCTATATAGATAGAGAGGAGGAAGAAGAAAAGATTACGATAGAGAGAGGGATTGGAGTAGGAAAGGGATCATCTATCGCATGACAGTTTTTCCTGTATCCCACCCAGGGGTGTGAGAGATGTTAGAGGAGCTTTCCCAGATACAGCAGTAGTACTGAAGACTTGGATGAGCTTGGGCTTTATACAGAGTTAAGAGCTACTGACATGGAAAAAGCATTTGGCACAAACAGGGAAGTTCTTGGAAGCAGCTTTAGCAATGGAGATGTGATTACAGACCAGAGGGGATAGTGAGATCGAGAGTACCAACAAACAAAGAACACAGGTTAAAGGTAAGGGGTCACTTGGACTTGGAGATATGAAGAAATTGTTCGCACAGAAGGGCTGATAGAAGTATTTTCACTCCTTATCCAAGGGCATGGAGCTGATCAAGATGTAATCGTTGAGTAACCGCACTGCAAGAGGAATGGAAGATAGAAACGGTGCGTAATCTCAAGGGAGGCTAGACTGCAGAATGAAATCATCAGTAAAATGATAGGATTGGACCACAAGTGAAGAGATCACTGATATGAAGGTGAAACAGGGTGGGCAAGACAGTAGTGCCCTGGGAGATACCAATTTGGTGGAGGGAGAGTCAGAGGATGAGCTATGAACATCCAGCAGGGGTGCAGTGATTTGAGCAGAAGGTAACTGAACAGCAAAGAGTGAAAAACGTGATTGTGTCTCCACTCCCCATGAAAATAAACTGAATTACTGGAAGATCAAGAACTTTTACATGTCTTGCACACTAATTCCCACCTTGTCTCTGAACGACCACTCGTCCATCCTTGTTAGTATTCGTCAGGGCAAAGAGAAAGCCCTCAATATGCATCATCGGTGACGCCATGACAGGTTGCTCCTTCTCTAGAGCCTCGCCCTGGTCATGGGGTGTAACTGCAAAATAAGTAAAGAAAATTGTTAAAAACAAACAGGAACTTCAGCACCTTGGTCCATCCACCAGAAATGGGTAGATATAAACTCCATAAACGAATTGAAATATCTTACCGTACTCAAGATAAATCCTAACCATCATTTTTGCCTCTCCCATCCCTATTTTATTTTTGCTCTTCACCCGGCCAATCGATCTTTTCCTCCAGTTGCTCTGCTACTATTCTGAAGGTGCTGAATGGCGTTCTCTTCCGCAGGCCCATGGCACTGACCACAAACATGGCCGAGTGGCTATTTTGTGTGTGGGTGTGAACAGTGAGGATCACAGACTGACCCTGGTGGAGGCAGTTCGTTCTCACCCAAATCCACACATGTACACTTCATCCCAGGGATACTGATACAAGTAATGTAATGTAGTCCATACAAAGCAGAACAGCTTGTAAACAGCTCCTTTAATGTAGGAAAATGTCCCAAGGCGCATCAGAGGCGCAATTAGACACAAAGACAAAGGAGGATCTATTACGACAGGTGACTAGAGGCTTGGTTAAAGAGGTAGGTGTCAAGGAGGGATGGAATTCAGAGCTTCGTGCCGAGGCAGCTGAAGGCAGGGCCACCAATGGTGAGGTGAAGAGAATGGGGGATGCAGAGAGGGCAGAGTTGGAGGAACACAGAGATCTCGAAGGGTTGTAGGGCTGGAGGAGGTTACAGAGATAGGGAGGGACAAGGCCATGGAACGATTTTGTCTTGCAACACTGTTGTAAAGCGCCTTTGGACGTTTTATTACGTTAAAGGCGCTATATAAATAAAAGTTACTATTATTATTTTGAAAATAAGGACGAGATTTTTTTTTTTTTTTTTTTAAATTGAGGCATTACCGGACCAGGAATCACTGTAGGTCAGCAAAAACAGGTATTGGGTAAACGGGACTTAGTGTGAGCTAGGATATGGGCAGCAGAGTTTTGGATGAGCTGAAGTTTATGGAGGCTGAAAGATGGGAGGCTGAGAGTCTGGAGGTAACAAAGGCACGGATGTGGGTTTCAGCAGCAGATGGGCTAAGCCTGGGGCAGAGACGGGCAATTTTACAGTGGTGGAAGCAAGCCGACTTGGTAATGGACAGGATGAGAGGTTGGAAGCTCAGCTCAAGTGAAATAAGATGCCAAGGTTGTAAACAGTCTTGTTCTGCCTGAGACAGTGGCCAGGGAGGGGGATGGAATCAGTGAGTGGGGAAGCAAGTTTGTGGCAGAGGCCGAAGACAATAGTGCTTCATGTGGTCCAACCAGATTTGGCGATGAATGGCTAAACCAATTGTTTGCCATAAACGATCAAGTCAACGTCCCTTGGACATCAGGGAGCATAGATGTGGGCCGGACAAGGGGGAGGGAGAGAGAGAGAAAGAGAGAGAGAGAGAGAGAGAGAGAGAGAGAGAGAGAGAGAGAGAGAGAGAGAGAGAGAGAGAGAGAGAGCGCGCGCAATGGTTCTAATGGGGACTAGGCATCAAAGGTGGAGGTGAGGGTGTGATTGAGCAGGTCGATAGCTGCAGAAATGTGGTGGTGAATGGAGGGCCAAAGACTGGACAGTTGGGAGCTTGGAAGTGCCATTATGTGACTTGGGGGAAAGTTTTTTCCAGGGGCAGACGGATATGAGTGGAGTTTATATGGAGGGAGACATTAAGGGAGGACAGGAGGGCAGTGAGCCCAGGGGAGAGAGGGCCTGATGAGTTGAGATCAAGGTAGAAATCGGGATGAGAAGTCGCTCGCTGAAGGAGGAAAGCAGTGAGGATATCTCAGTGAGAAACCTGGTGTGGGGCTTGGTTGGCCTATAAAAACAAGGATTTTAGAGAGAGGGAAGAGGGGTTGAGGTGCTTCAAAAGAGGATAAGATGCTAAAGGAGTCAGGGGACAGACCTAGGTGTGATTTGGTGATAAGGGCCACACCATTACTGTGACGATGTGAGCGGTGCAAGTGGCAGAAGGTATAACCAGATGGGGAAGCCTCAGCAAGGGGCAAGGTGTCACCACCCAAGTTTCCATCAAGGCCATGCAATCATGCACAGGAAGGTCATAGATGGCAATGGCCTTATTTGTAAGTGAACAGACATTATGGAGGCATATAATGTTGGTGTTATGTGATCTTATCCTGACTGAACTGGACAATATGATCCACTTTCTAATTACCACGAGTTCATTCGCAAAAGCAGCCACTGGTAAATTATGAATTAATGGCATCCAATCAAATTTCATTTACAAACACCCAACTCGTTCCCTTTGACTACTATGTCCTGTAAAGCAACAAGCTACCTACTTAAGTCTCCTGTGGACTTGAACCGATAGTGCATGGTATAGCCAGGTAACTACTGCCCAGCAGCACTCCGATATTAAAAATATCGGCAGCGATCACAAAGCTCAATGGAGAACATCCCCAGGAGTGAACCAGCTTCGAGACTGGAGCTAGATTACAGGTTGGTTCAGCCACAGCTCACTGTAAGAAAACACCCACAAAATCATAACCAAGCACTTCCAGGTTACACACTGACCTTGTCCACTGGATTTCTCATTGATCGTCTGAAGAAAATTCTCAAGACCTGCTGTCTTGGATACTTTCTGATTCTGCATGTCATTTGGTTTTGAGGCTGAAACCTGATACTTCTCCACAAACCCAAAAAGCTGAGGAATGAAGGGAGCCAGTAAAATATCTGCGGTACAAACAATGTCGTACACAACCAATTACTGGAAATAAAGCAACAAGATTGGTATTTAAATAAACACTCGATCACCTCTCACAACCATCTCAAAGCTTTTCATATACAGGGCTACATTTAACGATCCTGCAATCAAAGGTTCAGAAAACTAGCAGTGCAATGCTGTGGCTCCGTCTGTAATCTGTACTCTCAGTACACCAGACCAAACGTCTCCTAATTTTCCCCACTGCCCTAGCCCTGAACTCGCAGCTTTCTCTGGATTCTATCTCATCTCCTGTTGTGCTCTCTCTCCAAGCTCACCTTGTCGAGGAGACCCATCTCCTGCTCCCTTGACCCAATTCCCACCAAACTGCTGACCACCCAGCTTCCCTTCCTGGCCCCTACGTTAGCTGATGTTAATGGTTCCCTCTTCTCAGGTACTGTCCCCTTCCCCTTCAAATCAGCTGTCATTACCCCACTCATCAAAAAAGCCCACCCTTGACCCTTCTGTCCTTGCAAACTACCGCCCCATCTCCAACTTCCCTTTACCCTCCAAAAGTTCTTGAGCCCGCTGTCGTCTCCTAAATCCGTGCCCATCTGTCCCGCAATTCTAATGTTTGAATCCCTCCAACTGGGTTTCTGCCCCCGCCAGTACTGAAACGACCCTTTTCAAATTCAAATGACATTCTATGTGACGGTGGTAAACTATCTCTATTCACGCTTCTTGACCTGTCTGTGGCCTTCAATACAATGACACCATCCTCCTCCAACGCCTCTCCTCGGTTGTCCAGCTGGGTGGAACTGCCATTGCATGGTTCCATTCTCAGTCAGAGAATCACCTGCAATGGCTTCTCTTCCCACTCCCGCACCATTACTTCTGGAGTCCCCCAAGCTGCTTTCCCTCGGCGACATCAGTGAAAACACAATGTCCAGTGTACATGTGGAACGTACGACATGGAGCTCCATCTCACCACCACCTCTCTTAACCCCTCCATTGTCTCGGATTGGTCACTCTGCTTGTCGGACATCCAGTACTGGACAAGCAGAAATTTACTCCAACTAAATACTGGGAGGACTGAGATCGTAGTCCGTACCCTGGCCACAGTTTCCATCCCTCTCCCAGTCTGACGTTGAGCCAAACCATTCGCGACCTTGCTGTTGTGCTTGATCCCAAGATGAGCTTCTGACCATATATCCGCTCCATCACCAAGACTGCCTACTGCCACTCTCCATTACATTGCCCGACTCCGACCCTGCCTCAGCTCATCTGCTGCTGAAACCCTCATCCAGACCTTTGTTTCCTCTAGACTTGACTATTCCAATGCTCTCCTGACCGGCCTCCCCGCTTTCACCCGACAAACTTGTGCACATCCAAAACTCTGCTGCCCAAATCTTAACTCGCATCAAGTCCCATTCACCCAATACCCCTGCGCGTGCTGACCTGCACTGAATTTCGGTCCGACAACACCTCAATAATTAAATTCTCATGCCTCGCCCCACACCATCTCTGTAACCTCCTCCAGCCTTACAAGCTTTTGAGATCTCTGCGCTTCTCCAATTCAGGCATCCTGAGCATTACTGATTTTAATCGCTCCACCATTGGCGGCCGTGCTTTCAGATGCTTTGACACCAATCTCGGGAATTCTCTCCCTAAATCTCTCCGCATCTCTCTCCTCCTTTAAGATGGTAAGCTTTTGGTCTGTCCTAATATCCCTTTCTGTGGCTCGGCGTCAACCCATTTTTATTGATAACGCTCTTGATGTGTGCCTTGGGAGGTTTTGCTGCGTTAAAGGCACTATATAAAAGCACATTGTTGTTAGTTCCTGCTGAATTGACCGTAGTGATTTTTGAAGTTCATGTTATTTAGGGAAAGGTCAGTGATTTTGTACACTGGCACAGTAGTTAAATAAAGATCAAAACTCCCTATGCACAGTCCCATCAAACACTCCAAGGGCAGGTACACCACGGGGTTAAATACAGAGTAAAGCTCCCTCTACACTGTCCCATCAAACACTCCAAGGGCAGGTACAGCACAGGGTTAGATACAGAGTAAAGCTCCCTCTACACTGTCCCATCAAACACTCCCAGGGCAGGTACAGCACAAGTTAGATACAGTGTAAAGCTCCCTCTTCACTGTCCCATCAAACACTCCCAGGGCAAGTATACAACAGCTCAAATGAAAGTAAAACACCTATTTCAACTCAAACAATGCACCTCAGCCTTAACCTCAACATGTTACCCCACAGCACCAGTGTAATATTTATCCCCATGTTCGGGACCTGGACGGGCTCGGAGTGAGATTACCAACGTTGTGCCAGTTTACGAGCCTTTTTATGCAGTGGCCCTATCCCACCAGGACGAGTTGACACCGCTTCCTTACATCCACCAGCTGAGATGAGCTAATCTAGCCCAGGGAGAAAGGCAGACATTCTAAGGCAGCATGCATGCCATGCAGTTCTGCTCAGACCACAGCAGGACTTGCGAGGTGTGAAAATGTGCACTTCCGACTTTAACTGTGGCCATCAAAAGGCACTCACCTTTCTACTGAGCATGCTCTTCACATAATAACGCTGCACCTGTTTAAAAAAAGACAGTAAACTGAATACACACAGCTACAGCACATCAGTGATACAGAAACAAGAGGTAGCGAATGATCCGCAGTTAGTGGAAATGCTGCGAACTCAGATGCAACCCGAGCCACCGTTAGAACTCATCTGATTGTCACTGGACAAACTTTTCTCCCCTTCCTCACCTGAAGGCCGTGCCTTCTGTTGCCTCGGCCCCAAGCTCTGGAATTCCCTGCCTAAACACCTCTATCTCTCTTTCTGCATTTTACTACGTTAAAGGCGCTATATAAATAAAAGTTGTTGTTGATGTCAAGACGCTCCTTAAAACCTACCTCTTTGACCAAGGTTTTGGTCACCTGCCCTAATAGCTCCTTATGTGGCTCGGTGTCAAATCTTTTGTCTTATAATACTCCTGTGAAGCACCTTGGGATATATAAATACAAGTGGTTGCTGTTGAAGGGGCTGATATCTTAGAATCATAGAATCTTACAGCACAGGAGGCCATTCGGCAAATCGTGCCTGCCGACTCTTTGGTAGAGCTATCCAATTAGTCCCGCTCCCCTGCTCCTTCCCTAAAGCCCTGCAATTTTCTCCTGTTCAAGTATATATCCAATTCCCTTTTGAAAGGTATTGTTGAATATGCTTCCACCACTCTTTTAGGCAATGCATTCCAGATCATAACAACTCGCTGCAGAAAAAAAATTCTCCTCTCCTCTCCTCTCCTCTCCTCTCCTCTCCTCTCCTCTCCTCTCCTCTCCTCTCCTCTCTGGCTGTCTTGCTGGGTTACGGATCCATAGAGTCCGCAGTAGCACCTCACATAGATGGCTCCTGTTGTGAGCCTCAGTAATAAGTGTCAGCTGGTTGCTTGGCCGTAGGAAGCACAAGATCCAAGCCCAATCCTGTCATCACCCGACATCTCCATGCATGCAGGTTCCAGCACAAATGACACTACTATAAATCTGCCACGGGGGGGGGGGGCGGAAGGGGGGTGAAGGGGTAAGAGATGTGTGGGCGAAGGACTAAACAAAGCCCCTCACTACACTGCACACAAACATGACTTACTTTGAATAGGTTGATGTTGTCGAACTGTGCACGGAAGAGGAAATCGTTGATGGACTGTAGCTCAGTGCCTTCAGAAAGTCGAGAGCAAAGCAGAATGAGATTTGAAGTCAAAATGTATTTATTAAACCAAAACCAAAGTAATCATATAGATTGCAGTAATTGTACAGACCTCAAAATACCACTGCTAAGTTGCCTGCTCTGATAGCAAACCCGAGTTCCACTCCGAGCAAACCAAAACTGTACCTCAACTCCATTTACCTGCCTTTGCAACGTATCCCTTGAAACCCTTACCTAATAAAAATCTCTTAACCTCAGTCTTGAAAGCTCCAATTGACCCCCAGCATACACAGCGTTTTGGGGGAGCGAGTTCCAGATTGCCACCACTTGTGTGAAAGAAAGATTCCTCCTAAATGGTCCAGCTCTAATTTTAAAATTATATCCCCACCAGAGTAAATAATTTCTCTCTATCTACACTACAGAATCATAGTACAGCACAGGAGGCCGCTATTCGGCCCATCGAGTCTGTGCCAGCTTTCGAAGAGCAACCCAGTCGGTCCCCCTCCCCCGCTCTTTCCCCATATCCCGGCAATATTTTCACCTTCAAGTATTTATCCAATTCCCTTTCGAAGGCTACTATTGACTCTGTATCCACCACCCTATCAGGCAGATTCCAAATCCTAACCACTCGTTGTGTAAAAAAAGGTTTTCCTCATGTTGCCTCTGGTGCTTTTGCCGATCACCTTAAATCTGTGTCCTCTCGTTGGCGACCCTTCAGCCATTGGAAACAGTTTCTTTTTATTTACTCTATCTAAATCCTTCAGGATTTTAAACATCTTTATCAAATCATCTTTTAGCCTTCTCTGCTCCAAGGGGAACAATCCCAGCTTCTCCAGTCTATCCACAGAACTGTAATCCCTCATTTCTGGAATCATTCCAGTAAATCTCTTCTTCTTTAATATTTTAAACACCTCGATTAGATCACCCCTCAACCTTAAGAACATAAGAAATAGGAGCAGGAGTTGGCCATTTGGCTCCTCGAGTCTGCTCCACCATTTAATAAGATCATGGCTGATCTGATCATGGGTTCAGCTCCATTTCCCTGCCCGCTCCCCATAACCCTTATCGCTCAAAAATCTGTCTATCTCCGCCCTAAATATATTCAATGACCCAACCTCCACAGCTGTTGGAGCAGAGAATTCCATAGATTTACAACCCCCGAGAAGAAATTTCTCAGTTTTAAATGGGCGGCCCCTTATTTTAAGACTATGTCCCCTAGTTTTAGATTCCCCTATGAGTGGAAATATCCTCTCTGCATCCACCTTAACGAGCCCCCTCATTATCTTATATGTTTCGATAAGATCACCTCTCATTCTTCTGAACTCCAATGTATATAGGCCCAACCTACCTTCATATGTCAAACCCCTCATCTCCGGAATCAACCAAGTGAACCTTCTCTGAACAGCCTCCAATGCAAGTATATCCTTCCTTAAATACAGAGACCAAAACTGTACGCAGTACTCCAGGTGTGGTCTCACCAATACCCTGTACAGTTGTAGCAGGACTTCTCTGCTTTTACACTCCATGCCCCTTGCAATAAAGGCCAACATTCCATTTGCCTTCCTGATTACTTGCTGTACCTGCATGCTAACTTTTTTGTGTTTCATGCATAAGTACCTTCAGGTCTCTGTACTGCAGCACTTTGCAATTTTTCGCCATTTAATTATAATTTGCTTCTCTATTGTTTTCTGCCAAAGTGGATAACCTCACATTTTCCCACATTATACTCCATCTGCCAAATTTTTGCCCACTCACTTAGCCTGTTTATATCCCTTTGCAGATTTTTTGTATCCTCCTCACACATTGCTTTCCCACCCATCTTTGTTTCATCAGAAAACTTGGCTACATTGCACTCGATCCCTTCATCCAAGTTATTAATATAGATTGTAAATAGTTGAGGACCCAGCACCGATCCCTGCGGCACCCCACTAGTTACTGTTTGCCAACCGGAAAAGGACCCATTTATCCCGACTCTCTGTTTTCTGTTTGTTAGCCAATCCTCTATCCATGCTAATATATTACCTCCAACCCCGTGAGCTTTTATCTTGAGCAGTAACCTTTTATGTGGCACCTTATCAAATGCCTTCTGAAAATCCAAGTACACCATATCCACTGGTTCCCCCTTATCCACCCCGCTCGTTACATCCTCAAAGAACTCCAGCAAACTTGTCAAACATGATTTCCTTTTCATAAAACCATGCTGACTCTGCTTGATTGTATTATACTTTCCCAAATGTCCTACTACTGCTTTCTTAATAATGGACTCCACCATTTTTCCAATGACAGATGTTAGGCTAACTGGTCTATAGTTTCCTGCTTTTTGTCTGCCTCCTTTTTTAAATATGGGCATTACATTTGTGGTTTTACAATCCACTGGGACCACCCCAGATTCCAGGGAATTTTGGTAGATTTACAACCAATGCATCCACTATCTCTGCAGCCACTTATTTTAAGACCCTATGATGTAAGCCATTAGGTCCGGGGGACTTGTCCGTCTTTAGTCCCATTATTTTACCAAGTACTACTTCTTTAGTGAAAGTGATTGTATTAAGTTCCTCCCTCCCTATAGCCCCTTGATTATTCACTATTGGGATGTTTTTATTGTCTTCTACCTTCTAACCTCAAAGTAATACAAGCCAAGTTTATAACTGAACCCTTTCAGCCCTGGTATCATTCCCCCCTCCAAGGCCAATATAACCTTCCTGAGGTGTGGTGTCCAGATCTGAATGCAGCACTCCAGATCTGATCTGATCTGATTAAGGTTCTGTACAAGCCCAAAGCTACATCCCAAATGAGCAATTGGCCAGCAGCAGTGATCTGCCTTAAACAAAGAACACTTACCCCACCCAAACGGGCCACCAGTCACGCAGAGCTCCACATCCTCGCCAATGAGACAATGGATTACCTCAATCCTCCAACACACATTGCTCCCAGTACCAAGTAATGCCAAGTAATGCCAGAACATCCTCCACTTACAAGTATGCCAGATAGTAAAAACGCACAATGGCTTCACTGAAGATATATCAGAGAGTACATGCTTGAAAATCTCCCGAGAAAGGCCTTCCTTACATCATTTCATTGGCTTCCACATCTATCAAAACACCACTGGGACCCACGTGACTGAAGGGAGGACAGCCTTTTTAACATGTTCAAAGTAAGCAGCTTACAATACTCCAAAGTGTTGAAGAGCTTAGTCACCTACCTCCCTGAAAAATCTTCTGCGTGTTAGGATTTTGTCCAACTTTTCCTGGTTAATCATAAAATAAGAGTGAATAAAAAGTTCAAACACACAAAGAAAGCACGAACGATAAAAAGACTACAAAGGCAGGAACCTGATGTTCCAGCAGGAGGAGACATGGGGTCCCGGTGTGGGGGGGGGGGGGGGGGGGGGGGGAAAGAGGGGTCAGGCATGGGGTCCCAGCGGGAGGAGGCACGGTGCGGGGTTCAATCCAGGCTGATGGGGTGAAGTTCTCCACTCCCTGCTGGCTGGAAGGACTCCAGCAGTGAACTGAGTTTGGACAGTCTCTATCCACTTCCTAGAGGTCACAGGCTAACAGGTCTTAACTGTCTTGAATTAGGCACTAACTGGCCTAGGATCCCTGGAGTGGGAAACAGTGCAGGAGGGAGCAGTTTTTGGAGATAGGGACTAAGGCTCATTCTTGGGGCAAGGTAGAGGGAGCTTTACTCTGTATCTAACCCATGCTATACCTGCCATGGGAGTGTTTGATGGGACAAGAGTAGAGGGAGCTTTACTCTGTATCTAACCCCGTGCTGTACCTGCCCTGCGTGTGTTTGATGGGACAAGAGTAGAGGGAGCTTTGTACTGTGTCTAAGTGTACTGTATCTACCCTGGGACTCCTGAATAATCACCCTGGATGTTCCATTCTCCAGCACCCCAACATCCCTCACACTGATGAGCGTAAGTTTGACAGGAAAAAAAGTTAAACTGAAGGAAAGCACAAATGACAACAGCTCACCTCCTAAAACCTGGAGTAGATTAACGAGGATGTAAAGGATTTGTTTGATGTACATCATGTTTTTTGCTTTCAGTCTGCTCCTGTGCATCAAGAAAAACATCTGTTGTCAGAACCATGACAGCAACTCACATCAGGTACAAGGACTAATTTCATTAGATACAGCAGGATCTTGATTGATAACATCATACACATTGTGTGAAAGTGACATTCACTGTGAATTGGCTGAATGGGGTAAATACACGTTAGGTAGTGGTCTTGGTGTTTGGGATAGAATACTGAATGGACTGATCCAGGCATGAATGCTGGGTCCCTATTGCCTCTAAAGACAAATACAGAAAACCAACGCAAACTGGACACTAAATTTGGGGAGAGGAACAGGTGTCAAGATATCATAGAAATTTACAGCACGGAAGGAGGCCATTCGGCCCATTGTGTCCGTGCCAGCCGACCAAGAGCTATCCAGCCTAATCCCACTTTCCAGCTCTTGGTCCGTAGCCCTGTAGGTTACAGCACTACAAATGCACATCCAAGTATCTTTTAAATGTGGTGAGGGCTCCTGCCTCTACCACCCTTTCAGGCAGTGAGTTCCAGACCCCCACCACCCTCTGGGTGAGGACATTTCCCCTCATATCTCCTCTAAACCTCCTCCCAATTACTTTAAATCTATTCCCCCTGGTTGTTGAACCCTCTGCTAAGGGAAACAGGACCTTTCTATCCACTCTATCCAGGCCCCACATAATTTTATACACCTCAATCAGGTCTCCCCTCAGCCACCTCTGTTCCAAAGAAAACAGACCCAGCATCTCCAATCTTTTCTCAGCCAAAATTCACCAGTCCAGGCAACATTCTTGTAAATCTCCTCTGTACCCCCTCTAGAGCAATCACATCTTTCCTGTAATGTGGTGACCAGAACTGCAAGCAGTACTCCAGCTGTGTGTGTGTATATAATATATATATATATATATACGGTACCTCTCGAAGTTAAAAATACCTGAAGCTGAGCAAATCAGTGCAGGATACTGGAAGGAACAAGATGGGTACCTCACACACACCAAAGGTGGTGTCGAACTAGCTAAATGTGAAGAGAAGAGTAGCAAACAGCGACTAGAAAGCATGTTGTTGTTTTCCTTCTTCTCTTGGTTCTCTTGGACAGCAGTGTGAATGAAGTAGCCGAAAGATTCGCAGGCTGATTAACAGTCTGACAGGCCGTGACGTGAACGCTCCTTCCATGGCAGTAACCATCGTTATATCAGTCCGGGGGGGGGGGGGGGGGAATAGTCCTATATGATGGGTTTTATGGGTGTCTACAACCTATACATGATGGGTGGCAGGGGGCACCCACCAGCTGGGTGTCTATCCAGAATTCAGAGCTGCAGCTACAGGCTTCATTCACCAGGAATGTCCGGAGCGGGGCTCGAACCCTGTACCCTCTGACTCCGAGGCGGTAACGCTACCACTGAGCCAAAGGCTCGCTCGGCTGGGGACAGGTAAATAGGTTTATGGTCAGTAACAGTCAGTAGGTTTTCATGCTAAAATTGCACGATGCCCTATCCAGATCGCAACTTGGGGACCAAAACGGAGCACAGTACTCCAGACACATTGAAACCCTAACCGGGCTGAGGACTCACTGCATTTGCTTCTGGAGTCTTTCACAGATTGAAGGAACAGTGGATTGCTCAGTTTTAAATTAGCACTTTCTGCCCCCTTTCTTCCATTTAGGATTCAGCTCCACAGGCATATGTCACATCCAGGGATTCACGAGGGTCAATGGGCTATTCGACTTCAGCAACATCACACACAAGCCGAATTCTGTCTTTCCTCCCGCCACCCCCTCCCCCCAGCTCACTGAGACCAGGGATCAAACCTGGGACCCCCGGCGTGTGGATGACTATCACACTGGTTAATTTAGTAAAATGAGTCACTGAACTTCCACAAGTCAAGATGGAGAAGATGGAAGCATAGTTTGCGAGAAAAGATTCAGACCTTACCTGTACCGTTCCATGTACTGAGAGAGCTGAGAGTGAGCACAGCACAGCTGAGGAAAGAAAAACACAATAAAACATGACGACACTCACTACTCACCATGAGGATCGAAGCGATCCCTGCACAATGCTCCCATTTACCCAACTCAATCCCAACCGCAAGCTTACAAACAAAACACATCAGAAAGTAGCCAACCTAAAAGCTCCTGGACATGGTAAAGAGGAAACTGGTCATTAGGTGTCAGTCGTGGGTAGCATTAAAAGAAAGACATGCATTTCTAGACCACTTTTCACAACCATCGGCCATCCTAAAGCGCTTCACAGCCAATGAAGTAGTGTTTTTTGAAGCATAGTCACTGTTGTAATGCAAGAAATGCAGCAGCCAATTTATGCACAGCAAGCTCCCACAGAATACTGCGATGGGATCTTTGATGTCCACCTGAGCAGACAGGGCCTTGATTTAATGTCTCATTCGAAAAACGGCACCTCTTGACAGTGCAGCACTCCCTCAGTACTGCACTGGAGTGTCAACCTGGATTTTTGTACTCAAGTCTCTGGAGTGGGACTAGAACCCACAGCCTCCTGACTCAGAGGTGAGGGTGCTACCCACTGAGCCACAACTGACGCTCTCGCCTTGACTTCATCCGTCTGAAGTTGAACCACACACTTCGCAACCTTGGTGTCATATTTGACCCCCTGAAATGAGTTTCCAACCACATATCTGCGGCATAACTAAGACTGCCTATTCCCCCTGCATAACATCGCCCGTCTCCGTCCCTGCCTCAGCTCATCCGCTGCTGAAACCCTCATCCATGCCTTTGTTACCTATAGATTTAACTATTCCAATATACTCCTGGCTGACCTCCCACATTCTAACCTACGTAAACTTCAGGTCATCCAAAGCTCGGCTGCCCGAGACTTAACTCGCACCAAATCCCGCTCACCCATCACCCCTGTGCTCGCTGATCTACATTGGCTTCCGGTTAAGCAACGCCTCGATTTCAAAATTCTCATCCTTGTTTTCTAATCCCTCCATGGCCTTGCCCGCCCTATCTCTGTAATCTCCTCCAGCCCACAACCTCCACCCAGAGATATTTGCGCTCCTCTAATTCTGCACTCGAGCATCTCTGATTATAATCGCTCAACCATTGGTGGCCGTGCCTTCTGTTGCCTAGGCCCCAAACTCTGGAATTTCCTGCCTAAACCTCTCCACCTCTAACCTCCTTATAAGACGCTCCTTAAAATCTACTTCTTTGACCAAACTTCTGGTCACCTGCCCTAATTTCTCCTTATATGGCTTGGTATCAAATTTTTGTCTTATAACATTCCTGTGAAGCACCTTTGGAGGTGTTACTACATTAAAGGCTCTATATAAATACAAGTTGATGTTACTCTTTTCAACCACAGGACACCAGCCCATCATAAGAACATCAGAAATAGAAGCAGGTGTCGGTCATTTGGCCCCTCGAGCCATTCAATAAGATCTGATCTGATCCTGGCCTCAACTCCACTTCCCTGCCTGCTCCCCATAACCCTTGACTGCTTTATCATTCAAAAATCTGTCTATCTCCGCCTTAAATATATTCAACGACCCAGCCTCCACAGCTCTCTGGGGCAGAGAATTCCAAAGATTCCCGACTATCCGAGAGAAGAAATTCCTATCTCCGTTTTAAATGGGCGGCCCCTTATTCTGAAACTATGCCCCTAGTTTTAGATCCCCCACTAAGAGAAACATTCTCTCTGCCATCTACCCTGTCAAGCCCCCTCAATCAATCATCCAAATTACTTAGCTTAATAAAAGGCTACATTTAATTCGCAGATCCCAGATGGTATTTCTGAACACAATTTCAGCAGCCGACTCAACAAGCTAATATTTGCCCCTGTTGGTTCAACAAACACATGAAAAATAGAAAATACTTCTTTACAGAGGTGGCTAGAGCATGGCAATCTGGGTCACATCTCATTGCGGAAGCAGAATACAAACTCTCAAAGAAGGGCATTAAGACAGCTTTTTGGAAGAGGAGTGGGGAGCGAGCAGAAGACCGGGATTAGACTGGGTGGGATATTGAAGGGTGTGGGAGTGAGGGGGAGAGTGAGATTAGACTGGGTGGGATACCGAAGGGTGTGGGAGTGAGGGGGAGAGTGGGATTAGACTAAGTTTGATATTGAAGGGTGTGGGAGTGAGCAGAAGAGTGGGGTTAGACTGGGCAGCAGACTTAATGGGTCGAATGGCCTGTTTCTGTGTTGTAACATTCTATAATAACCGTGTGGTTTAACAATAGTCACCCATTACACGATGACACGTTTAAAAAGGGTGCAGTGTTAAGAGGGGGTGCTGAGGATTTGGAGGTAGCAACAGCGCAATCCTTTATTTCCTAGAGAACAGAGGAAGGAACTGTAGAGCATTAACAGGTAATTCTGTGAGAGGTCCCTCAGATAAGGGCTGTAGATGGAATGGGATTGAAGGGCCCAGGGGTGCTCGGTGGGATTGAAAGGCCTGTAGTCCACGTTCTACACATTGGCCTTAAAGCCCTATTTGTGCTGATACTCACCGTTTTGTGCTGTTTGAATTTGGTGGGCTTGGTGGTTTAGAAAGAACTGGGTTTAACTCTGTTGCTCACTACCTTGCAACATCGTGAATCAGAACACCTGGATCTGCCAGTTCCAGCACCCTGAGATACAGGCAAACACATGGAACCTGGTGTCAATTTCACACCTAGCCCAGAGACCCCAGGGTTAGTTAACAGGCACTTCAGCCTCTGAGTCAAAAGGACATGAGTTCAAATCCCACTCAGTTCATTACTGAGGGAACACGGCACTGTCGGAGGTGCCATCTTTTGGATGAGACGTTAAACCAAGGCTTCGTCTGTCCTGTCAGGCGGAGGTACTTAGAAGAGCAGGCGAGTTCTCCCTGGCCAATATTTATCCATCAAACAACATCACTAAAACAGATTATCCGGTCATTATTACATAGCTGTTTGTGGGAGCATGCTGTGTGCAAATTAGCTGCCTACAATGCAACAGAGACTACACTTCAAAAAGTATTTAATTGGCTGTAAAGTGCTTTGGTCATGCTGTATAAATGCAAGTCTTTCTTTTTTTCACCCCTGATGTGCTTTTGTCACTTAATAAATACAGTGGGCGCCTCCTTTGTTCTTAAGGAAATAAAACAAAGATCCCACAAGGGCTCAGTCAGCAAAGACACTGCCCAGTTCAGCAGTCTGCTGTACAGAAGACAAAGTCTCAGGGTTGATGCCTGGCCTGTGCAGAGTTATCTGATCTCAGCCTGGGCAGCGCTTGGGGCCTTATATTTGGGCCCCAGCAACATCGAGCAGGGAGGAGGGGGGGGAATGAAAATCAGCCACGGTTCCCATTTCTCATCACTAATTACCCCTCCCCTACCCCCACTGGACATGGATACTGGGTGATGATAGGATTGTGTGTGGTGTGAGCCTCCTCAGACCCTGCTGCCGCTCACTGTCTAGGCTTACTTGTGGTCACTGGAGTGATGCACTGGGGTGCTGCCCATGGAACTGTATCTCTAATAAAAGAGTGAGAGGATGGTTGAAAATTTGCAAGGGGACGGGCAAAGCAGATAGAAATGGGGTGAGAGAAATCGGAGTGGATTAGCAGCAATGGTGATGTTATGATGTCTAAAGTATTGCCCCAGGACAGTTTCAGTTCCAGCCCATGCCAATGGTTCATTTTTCCTGCTGTGGTTCCTACCAGGCAACTGGCAACCGCTGAACACAAATATGGGATCCTTGGCTTTATAAATAGAGTTGTAGAGTACAAAAGCATGGACGTTATGCTAACCCCTTTATAAAACACACGTTAGGCCCCAGCTAGAGTATTGTGTTCAATTCTGAGCACCATACTTTAGAAAAGATGTCAAGGCCTTGGAGAGGGTACAGAGATTTACTGGAATGGTACCGGGGATGAGGGACTTCAGTTGTGGGGAGAGACTGGAGAAGTTGGGGGTGTTCTCCTTAGAGCAGAGCAGGTTAAGGGGAGACTTGGAATCATGAAGTGTTCTGATAGAGTAAATAAGGAGAAATTGTTTGCAGTAGCAGAAGGATCAGTAACTAGAGGACCTCGATTTAAGGTAAATTGGCAAAAGAACCAAAAGCGCCACGCGGAAAGTTTTTACGCAGCGAGTTGCTGTGATGTGGAATGCACTGCCTGAAACGGTGGTGGAAGCAGATTCAATAGTGACGTTCAAAAAGGGAAGTGGATAAATACAAGAAAAGAAAAATGTGCAGGGCTATGGGGAAAGAGCAGTGGAGTTGGATAATTAGATTACTCTTTCAAAGAGCTGGCACAGGCACAATGGGCAACATGGCCTCCTTCTGAGCTGCATCATTGGAAACGACCACAATCCTAGTTTCTCCGTGGCAGGACCCACCTGTGACCCCGTCACCTGATAGCTGTGAATGCCAGTGATGGTATCGATTAGATTGTGTGCCTCGTCAACCACCACCACCTGCCCCTTCAGTTTGATGCCGGATGCCCGCCTGGTCGAGCTGTGGAGCAGTGTCTGATATGGCATCACCACCAGCTGTCAGAAGTAGAGGGAACCAATGAAAAGCATCGCAGAGAGAGGCAGTGTTAATTCAGTCCACTTTGAACCAAACCACCCGTGGTCCAATAACCATTTCACAACTTTATAAAACCCACAAGAAGTAAACAGTCGCTGAGCCACACCAAACGGGAAACTTGGCGGGCATCGCCCCCGGCCTGTGCTGAGCTCATCCATCGTAGCTGGGGACGCAATTTGAGGCACTCTGATTAAGCGTAGGATCCCCACCCCTGGACTAAGTGATGGCGGGTGTGGGGAGAGAGATACAGCTGTCGCTCATATAACTGTACGAATCACACAGGTGTGGGTTCCTTTCACGGGACTTGGCTCCTCAAGTCTATGGTTAAACAAAACTAGTTGAAGTCAACCTTGCAACTAGACCATGATTTGTAACTGCTGTCGGCTTTTACAGCAGCTGCCTTATGTATGGTCATTGGGTTTAAAGGGGCATCAGCACCTAGCTCAAACTAAACCAAGATTCTTCACTTACATCACCAAGCAACTTTCATTTTTGAGAAAGAGGACCACATTTTAATTAACACTTTTAGATCAGCACAAGACTTAGGCAACCCCAGCCCAGACATCCCTGCAAAGTTCTTTTCACTAACATCTGGGGCTGGTGCTTAAGTTGGCTGAGCTGTCCCACCAACTAGTGAAGCAACAACCTGGCATAATCATACTCAAAGAATCATTTATATCAGCCATAATCCCAGACTCCTCCATCACCAACCCCACTGGCAGGATAGGTCCACCAGAGGTGGGAGCAGTAACATATAGTCGGGTATGGATGGCCCTGGGAGTGCTCAATACTGAAGTCTCGTTGAGTCAGAGCCATTAGGGTTAAGGAAACATCCTGATCACCACCTAAGCCCCTCTCCCCATCAACTGATGACTCAGTACTCCTCAATGTTGAATACTTGTTGGAGGAAGCAGTAAGAGTAGTAAGGGCACAGAATATACTCTGGGTGGGGGACTTCAATGTCCATCACCAAGAGTGGCTCAGTAGTACCACCACTGACTGAGCTGGTCAAGTCATGGCGGATCAGCCAGACTGCGCCTGTGGCAGGTGGTGAGGGACCAACACAAGGAAGTACCTGCTTGACCTCGTCCTCACCAACTCATCTGTCCACAGGCATGTTGGTCCATGACCATTGCATAATCCTCGTGAAGACAAATTCTCTTCTCCACCAGGATCACTACTCTACTAAGTGGGATAGACTAAGGCAGATCTAGCTGCTCAAAAGTGGGTATCTAAGAGGCCATTATATACAAGAAAAACCGAGATCAGTGGAAAACTCTCCAGGGACTAAATTCATACCTATTACAAAGGAAGATGATTGTGGTTGGAGTCTAATCATCACAGCCACAACTATCTTCAGCTGTTTCATCACAGACCTTCCCTCCATCATAAGGTCAGGACTGGGATTGTCCGCTGATGATTGCAGAGTGCTCAACTCCATTTGCAATTCCTCAGATAATGAAGCAGCCCATGCCCTCCTGCAGCAAGACCTGAACATCAGCCAGGCTTGGCTGACAAGTGGCAGATAACATTCACACCACATAAGTAACATCCATCACGAACACTCGAAAGCTTAGCTATCTCTGCTTGACCTTAAATGGCAGGGCCATCATCGAACCCCCCACCACCACCATCCTGGGGGTCACCATTGACCAGAAGCTTAACTGGACCATTCTCATCAACAGTGTGGCTGCATGAACAGGTCAGAGGCTGGATACTCTGATGAGTGGCTCACCTCCTGATCCCTCAAAGCTTCTCCACCAGTTACACGGCTCAAGTCAGGAGTGAGATGGAATACTCACCACTCACCTGAATGGTGCAGGCGCTGCAACACTCGAAGCTCGACACCACCCAGGACAAAGCAGTTCACTTCATCTGTGCTGCTGCCACTGGACTTAATATCCACCGTTCCATCAGTGGCGCACTGTGGCTGTAGAATGTACGATCTACAGGATGCACTGCAGTAACGCACCTCCTCCGCAACCTCTACCACAGAGAAGGACAAGAGCAGCAATGTTGTAGAAACACCATCACCTCCAAGTTTGCCTCCGACTCACACACCTTCCCAACTTGGACATATATCACCGTTCCTTCATCACCACTGGGTCAAGTTCCTGGAACTCCCTACCTAACAGCACTGTCGGAGTACCTTCACCGCACGGACTACAGTGGTTGAAGTAGAAGGCCCACCGCCAATGTTATTTGTAAGCTGTGCTTTGTGCTGCGTGGCCGGTTTGTTTTAGTGCACGGACCCTTTAAATTTCCGCACATGCGCGGTATGTACATTGGAGAAGCTGGTGAGTGGCCTGCGCAGGAACTTCCAATTGCTGCGCAGCCCAGAGGGAACACTGCCCACCACCGCTGGCCATTTCAGTGACGCCCACATCCCACGAACAAATGTTAAACTCTGGGATTTAAGGGCTTGTTGTTCAGGAGGTGAACCTTCCCCGTACCTGTGCTGGCGGAATGGCGTAGCGGCTGGCGTAGTACGGACACGCCTTCATCTCCTTCCCCAGCGACACCAGCTGTTCAATGTCCTTCACCTCCACCAGCACCTCATCGCGCAGGAGCTGCATCTGCTCGTGGCTGTAGAACGGGCAAGTCACGCGGCTCTTGCGTTTCCGTTTTGGGGTCTCCTCCTCATCCCCGTTGCCCTTTCTGTCAGCTAATAGAAAAATGTGATTGGAGCAGGTCTCGTGCATCCTGCACTCCAAGCAGTGGCTTGTTGGACCTGATGGGCACTGTTTCCAGTGAAAGAAAACCTCCCTCACTCCCATTTAGTCAATTCAATGATTAATAAATTACAATCATCTCTTTACACAGAAGAAACCAGACATAACAATGTACTAAACAAGAGGCATTATCAAATCATATTATCTGTACAAAAACTCAGAGAAACGCTAATGAGAATAAAAGGTTGGTGGCAGAAAAAGTCTCCGGAACATTTGTAACAAATGATCTGGTCATTTATCTCATTGCTGTGTGTAGGAGCTTGCTGTGCGAAAATTGGCTGTCGTGTTTCCGACATTGCAACAGTAATTACACTTTAAAAGTACGTCATTAGCTGTAAAGGTCATCAAATGCACTATTTAATGCAGGTTTTTCTTTCTACTTTAAACTGCTTGAGCACTTTAATCCTGTGCATTCCTCAATTAGATTACTAAAGCTCTGTAACCCAGTTTACTGTGTAATACTGTGTATAAAGGACACTGCGACTGTTCTTTCAATCGCCGAGTGGGTAAAGCCAATAGAACACTGGGACACACAGATCACGTCACGGTTAAGTCCTATGCCATGTTGAGTTAGCTGATCCCAGCAGCAGGTAGGGGTGCCACAATTGCCTTCAGTGACCCTGGGCTAGGGAGGGTGAGAAAAATGTCAATTGGGAGCCCTGTACCCAATCCCTGCCAAAGAACTAGTGGGAGGCCAGAGGATTGTGAAATTTTTAAAAGCCAGCAGAGAACGACTAAAAATATGATTAAAAGAGGGAAGATAGATGATGAAAGTAAACTAGCACGAAATATAAAATATTAAGAGTTTCTGCAGGTACATAAAAAGAAAGGAGTGGCTAAAGTAAATGTTGGTGACCTGGAGGATGTGACTGGGGAATTAATAATGGAGAACAGGGAAATAGCAAAGACATTGAACAAATATCTTCACGGAAGGCAGCACTAAAAAACATCCCAATATCCTGTAGTGGATAATCAAGGGGCTATAGGGAGGGAGGAACTTTATACTATTATTGAAGTAGTATTAGGTAAGAAAATGGGACTAAAGGCGGACAAATCCCCTGGACCTGATGGCTTACATCCTAGGGTATTAAGAGAAGTGGCTGTAGAGATAGTGGATGCATTGGTTGCAATCTACCAAAATACCTTGGATTCTGGGGCGGTCCCAGCGGATTGGAAAACTGCAAATGTAACGCCCCTATTTAAAAAAGGAGGTAGACAAAACGCAGGAAACTATAGACCAGTTAGCCTAACATTCGTCATTGGGAAAATGCTGGAGACCATTATTAAGGAAGCAGTAGTGGGACATTTGGAAAAGCATGATTCAATCAAGCAGAGTCAGCATGGTTTTATGAAAGGGAAATCATATTTGACAAATTTGCTGGAGTTCTTTGAGGATGTTTCGAGCAGGGTGGATAGGGGGAACCACTGGATGTGGTGTATTTAGATTTCCAGAAGGCATTCGATAAGGTGCCACGTAAGAGGTTACTGCACAAGATAAAAGTTCACGGGATTAGGGGTAATATATTAGCATGGATAGAGGATTGGCTAACTAACAGAAAACAGTTGGATAAATGGATCATTTTCCAGTTGGCAAACAGTGACTAGTGGGGTGCCGCAGGGATCGGTGCTGGGTCCTCAACTATTTACAATCTATATTAATGACTTGGGTGAAGGAACCGAATGTAATGTAGCCAAGTTTGCTGATGATACAAAGATGGGGTGGGAAAGCAAATTGTGAGGAGGACACAAAAAATCTGCAAAGGGATAATAGACAGGCTAAGTGAGTGGGCAAAAATGTGGTAGATGGGCGTACAATGTGGGTAATGTGAGATTATCCACTTTGGCAGAAATAATAGAAAAGCAAATTATAATTTAAATGGAGAAAATTTGCAAAGTGCTGCAGTACAGAGAGACCTGGGGGTCCTTGTGAATGAAACACAAAACGTTAGTATGCAGGTACAGCAAGTAATCAGGAAGGCAAATGGAATGTTGGCCTTTATTGCAATGGGGATAGAGTATAAAAGCAGAGAAGTCCTGCTACAACTGTACAGGGTATTGGTGAGGCCATACTTGGAGGCTGTTCAGAGAATGTTCACTAGGTTGATTCTGGAGATGAGGGGGTTGACTTATGAGGATAGGTTGAGCCTATACACATTGGAGTTCAGAAGAATGAGAGGTGATCTTATTGAAACTTATGATCATGAGGGGGCTCGACAAGGTGGAAGCAGAGAGGATATTTCCACTCAGAGGGGAAACTAAAACTAGAGGACAAAGTCTCAGAATAAGGCGCCACCCATTTCAAAACTGAGATGAGGAGAAATTTCTTCTCTCAGAGGGTTGTAAATCTGTGGAATTCTCTGCTCCAGAGAGCTGTGGAAGCTGGGTCACTGAATATATTTAAGACGGAGATAGACAGATTTTTGAGTGATAAGGATTATGGGGAGCGGGCAGGGAAGTAGAGCCGAGTCCATGATCAGATCAGCCATGATCTTATTGAATGGCGGAGCAGGCTTGAGGGGCCAAATGGCCTACTCCTGTTCCTATTTCTTATGTTCTTATGTAATCAGGTGGATATCAGGTGAGGATGAGATATGGGTCGAATGAGATGTTCAGCATGGTGAGGATATCATCTAGGCTCACATGTGGTCACCCAATCAGAGTACCACCCCCCCGCCCCGCACCACACCAAAGAGACTGCAGTCTCCCTTGATCATCGTCAGGAGAGCAGAGCGGAAACATCAGAAAGCAGAAGAGGATAGAAGCGATGATACTGTGGGGCACTGCTGCCCCCTACAGGACAGCTTCAATTAGCTCCATCAGAAGATCAAAATACAAAAAATGAATCCGCCTGTTCTCCCTCACATGCTGAGCATCCTGCTGTGTATTTGCAGCTTTCCAGATCTCCAGCATTTGCAACTTGTTCCTTTTACCTTTCGGTTTAATGAGGATGGGATCATGTGCCTGTACAGTTGTAAATATGCTCGGTGTAGCACGGAGCCGTACAAACCTGACGGTCCCAGCCTCAACTGCCGGGTTGTGTTAGCAGAACTTAATGGATTTATAAGGAAGACCTGCATTTCTATAGCACCTCAGGATGTCCCAAAGCACTTTACAGCCAATTAAGTATTTTGAAGTGTAGTCACTGTTGTATAATGTAGGAAACTCAGCAGCCAATTTATACACAGCAAGCTCCCACAAGCAGCAATGAGATAATGACCAGACAATCTGTTTTTGTTATGTTGATCGAGGGATAAATATTAGCCAGGACACTGGGGATAACTCCCCTGCTCTTCTTTAAAATAGTGCCATGAGATCTTTTATGTCCACCTGAGAGAGCAGACGGGGCCTCGGTTTAACGTCTCATCCGAAAGACAACACCTCTGACTAGAGATTTTTATGCTCAAGTCTCTGGAGTGGGACTTGAACCCAAGACCTTTGGACTGAGGCAAGCGTGCTACCCACTGAGCTGCTGCTTCAGGCAGCTCAGCAACCAGCGGTTGGAAGGTTCTAAACTGACGGACCAGTCACCTTGTGCCCAACTCCGAATAGCACAAAACACAACCAGACAAGGTGAATTTACACTGCTAAAGAGTCCAAAACATGCCGGGAAGAGAACTCGCTAACAGAAAACTGTTGAGCTGTTCACTGCCCGGTACAATGTCTCGGCTGATGCAACTAGCCTCAATCTGCAGCAGTGTGGCAGCTGTTAGCTGGTCTGTCAGAGAAGAGCATCGCAAGGAGGAGCAAGATCCGAAATACGGAACCAGAAGTAAAATAACCCAACGATTGGAATCCAGCCGACAGCCAATAGAACACACACATCGGAATCCAGCCATAAGAACATAAAGAAAATAGGGGCAGGAGTTGGTCATTTGGCCCCTCAAGCCTGCTCCGCCATTCAATAAGATCATGGCTGATCTGATCCTGGCTTCAACTCCACTTCCCTGCCCGCTCCCCATAACCTTCAACTCCCTTACCATTCAAAAATCTGTCTATCTCCACCTTAAACATAGTCAATGACCCAGCCTCCACAGCTCTCTGGGGCAGAGAATTCCAGAGAATCATGACCCTCAGAAGAAATTCCACCTCATTTCTGCTTTAAATGGGTGACCTCTTATTCTGAAACTATGCCCCCTAGTTCTAGATTCCCCCACGAGGGGAAACATCCTCTCCGCATCTACCTTGTCAAGCCCCCGCAGTATCTTATATGTTTCAATAAGATCACCTCTCATTCTTCTAAACTCCAATGAGTATAGGCCCAACTTGCTCAACCTTTCTTCATATGACAACCTCTTCTTCATCTCAGGAATCAACTTTGTGAACCTTCTCTGAACTGCCATCAGCCAATAGAAAACACACATCGGAATCCAGCCGTCAGCTAATAGAACGCACACATCGGAATCCAGCCAATAGAAAATCCAGTCCTAAATGTCACCAAATGCAATCGGGAACCGAATAACACTTTGGCAAAAGCAATTGCGGGAAAGTGAAGTGTAGGGAGTTTGAACTTTGAAATGGACCCAGTAACTCACAGCACCTCTCAATCCTATGGATTCCTACAAGTCTTGGTTTCAACATGACAAGGCTGTGGGGAGGGCAAAGGCAATGTGGGATGGTGCGAGAACAGAAGAACTAGGAGCAGAAGTAGGCCATACAACCCTTCGAGCATGTCTGCAGCTTAGGAGGGACACGGCAGGAGAATTCAGATGTCCAAAAGAACATGGGAGGACAGAGGAAAGAGAAAACCTGTCAGGAGGAGCGGGGGAGTAACAGACTAGAACTAATTCTGTAAACCAGCACACATGCCGAGACAAAGACCAAAATCATTATTAGCAACAGCTTCATTTTTTTAAGAGAGAACTGGTGCAGAAATTCCCTTAAGATCAGATTGAAATTCAATGAGACACAAGTTTTTAAAGGAGAGAAATATAGGTTCCACTCACTGCGTTTGTTCTTCTGCATTTCCAGGCACTGATCATTGATTAGCTGGACTGATCTCAGACGCCTCACCTCATCATTTACACACATGCTCTTCAGGGCGACGGGGAGGAGAGGAGGAAGAACCGAAAATCGATTACTGTTACACAGACTAGTCATTACCAAATGCTGGAATGCACGAGTGCTGGAATTGTAATAAACTATAGAAGCACACAGAGGCAGAGCAGGGTACAGAGTCTATTCCGAAAAACATGAATTCAATGTTTTAGCAAAGCACGTTCAGATAGGGCTACTCTCAGTGGGTCAGCTTCAACTGTTTTTTGGCTGGGTTCTTGCATTAAGTGACCTGCTACATCATCTACGTCCAGCACTGAAGGTGGGAAATAAGAGCATTATCGTCAGTGTAGACTCTCCAGTCTCCATTGGATTATGGGTTTCACCACCACTCAAAAAAATGAAACAGAAAGGTTAAAGTTACAATTATAAACTAAATAAAAAGAGCTAAATAAAAAAGTAAAGAAACTGCACAGGCGGGAAGGGTAAAACGCCACACAGATCATCAATTTCGACCCCCAGCCTGCACAGAGTGGCTGCTACAACTGACCACAGTGACCCGTGTGTTTGGGAGGAGGGAAAAAGACACACACACCGGCCAGGGCCGGGTTCCGGCTCCCCACCGAGTGACATCTGCTGGGAAGTGTGTGCATGTGTGTGTGTGTGTGTGTGTGTGTGCGCGTGTCAGGTGACAAAAGGCTTGAGTTTTGGCCGTCATACCGTTCATCACAGCCCTTCGGATCTCACTACCTGGTGAGGTACTGAGGGCTGCTGGTGTCTGCGGTCCATGCCCTGGGGAAGAGTCAGCTCCATCACAAGAGCAGAAAAAAAGATTTTTACATTGTTGCCTGTAGGTTCAGCACATTCCCCACTTTTTGGGCCCAAGTTTCGGCATCTGGTGAAAACGGCGCACCACCGAGACTTACGTGACCTGCCTGGGCTCGAAGGTGCACCGGAATATTCTGCAGCAATTCTCCGGTCCTCCTGGACCATGGCGTGGAGTGGCGTGGCACAGCGTAGTCTCCCTGGGGAGGAGACTGCCTGCAGGGGGGCGGGGCTAGGGATTATGCCTTCATCTCAGAGCTGACAGCGTTGCGCAGGCGCGCTGGAGCATGCACGCCGGAGCATGCACGCCTGCGCAATGGCTCGGGAGAGCGTGGATACCAGGAGGGGGAGGGCATGGATACCGGGGAGGGGGGGTGGGGGGGAAACACGTGGCAACCGGGGTAGGGGGTGGGGGGGTGGCAACCGGGGTAGGGGGGGGCACTCAATGATCGAAGGGCCGGAGGAGAGAGCAGGGGTGCCTCCTTCCAGCCTCTCCCCCACACCCACACCACGCCCCCCCCCCCCCCCACACATACACACACACACACACACACAGATACACACCCCTCCCCACCACCCCCCCCCC
Source organism: Pristiophorus japonicus (assembly GCF_044704955.1). Lineage (NCBI taxonomy): Eukaryota > Metazoa > Chordata > Chondrichthyes > Pristiophoridae > Pristiophorus > Pristiophorus japonicus. The sequence goes on along the minus strand of NC_091991.1, from coordinate 93,560,401 downwards.
CCGCACCCCTCACTGTCAGATACAGAGAGAGAGAGACACTACAGAGAGAGACACTGACCGAGACACCTTCCCTTCACAAAGGTAGGACTTCTATTTTTTATTGATTGATTACTTATTACTTTGGTCTTGGTGCTTTAGGTGCAGGGTTCCTTCTATTTTTTATTAATTAATTGCTTATTACTTTTTGTGCTTCGTTTAGTGCTTGGTGCTTTAAATGTACGGCTTTGTTTAGTGCCTAGTGCTTTAAATGTACTTTGCTTCTTTAATGTTGTTGTGAAGGTGTTTATGGAAAATCCTCTAACTTCCCCCACCCCCCCTGTTGTGATGTTGATGTGTCCTTTGTGTTTAATGCTTCCCACCCGCCGTCTCTGGCTGTGCCTGCACTAAACTTAACTCTAGATAAGGTTTTTCAGAACTTACAAAAGTGGACACTTACTCCATCCTAAGTTAGTTTGTAGTAAGTTTTCACTGCCGAAACTTGCAAAACAGGCCTGAGTGGCTGGACACACCCCCTTTTGAAAAAAAAAGTACCTTACCTAAAGCCAACCTAAACTAACTCACTAGAACTGGAGCAAACTAATATCCGAGAATTGCAATTTCTAACATACTCCAAACTAAACTAGTTGCTCCAAAAAACTAGGAGCAACTCCACCCGAAACTTGGGCCCATAGTCCCTCAGCACGTGGCTCTCCTCTAACCAGGACAGCAAGAGCCGAGGTGTGCACATGGAAAGATGGGATAGATAATATTGGGAGCACATCATTCTCACCGACCACTCCTGAAGGCAGACGATACAACAAGACATGCCAAGTGACTCCCTTCCAACCTTTCCCTTCTCTATTTTAATCAATACTACCTTGCTCATTCTCCTCTCGACTGAATCGCTTGTTGCCCCCAAGCTGCAAGCAGTCTTTAAATGCTCAAGCCAAGACTCACTACATCACCTCAAACTCCTGTTTTCCCAGGACTTCGATATTGATCCTGGACTCCCTCAGTCTTCCCTTCCTCTAACAATTTTCAGGCCTTTGAAACTGTGGCCTCGTATCACTGAGTCACTACTTCCCGATTTACTCCATCGCCTCTCTACTCTGCTCAGCCCCGAGTTTGTCCTGCCTTTCATCTTGGCCTCTCAATTTAAAAAAAAAGGCAAAGCTGACCCACCAGGAGCAGCCTGGTACAATGTCCAGCCGGCCTCGTTGTCCCACATTCCATTCCCCACTTGAGAAGCACCAGTGTGCTCCAAGTCCTCTGTTAACCACACTCCAACCATTCATTGAACCCACAAGGATCCTCGACTTCAAGGTGTGGACCAGCCCTTTCCATTACATACCTGCCGAGACCCAAGTGACACCAGCCTGATTTCTTTGCCAAACGGACTTTTCTGAACTTCGTGTATGAACTGAGCGAGCTGGGAGTGTGTGCGACTGCAGTAATAGATCTGGGAACAGAGAAATTGTACGAGGTTAATTCAAAGACAGTGGGTGCTCACAGTCAATGCTCTTGGTGCTCACTGCCAGCCTCTTAGTTCATGGCAACATAATCCTGCCCAAGTTACCCGGCATTTGACCCCGTCTGACAAGGTGGGATGGTGCCATGGGATTGAACTGAAACTGCCCCCAACTCCCAGAAAAAATGAGTTTCTAAAATCCGAGTGCATCCACACTCACCATGACACTGTGGGGCCCTGCACCAGGTGGTGTGTTACAAAGCCATACAGACTAGAAGATGCCAGGTTTGATTCCCAGTCTATGTTGAGTTAGCTGACCTCAGCAAGGGGAATGGTAGAGGTGCTACAATTAGCTTCAGCACTGCCGAGGTAGGATGGGTTAACAAGTAATAACCAACAATTGTTCTTCTCTTGACCTCACTGCCCAGTGACTACAACTGGATGTCCAGTGACAATGGGATTGGACTCATCCTCCAAAAATAGTCTACCAAGACACACACATGAAGAATGGTAAATGGAGCGATTACTCTTCAGAGGGGTTGAGATGATTATCAAATGCATTTGCTAATCTCACCCTAACCTGTCAATTATAGCCTGATCCAAACTCCAAGTACCCATTACTTTCTATATAATGTTTTATGTAACAATTGTTAAGAGTCCAGGTTTGTTCCATTGTTTATCCCTCCAATATTCTCCTCCTCCCAAGGGGATTCACCTTCCTCTAATATCTTGCCCTAGAAGGCATTCTTCCTGTGGAGGCCCAAATAGACACTCTGAGGATGGAGGAGGCGGCCGATCAATTTTTAGCTTCAATGTGTTCTCGTCTATGGCCACACATCTCACGTTCCAACATGTGTTACTGGATAATGACCAGGAGCAGGAACCCTAGCTGACCTTTCCCCTCCTTACTTCAGGATTTAAATTAGTTGAGCCTGGAGTTGTATTAAACAATTGTGCATGCAGCTCCTTTAGGGAGATTAACCAGGACATACAACCCATCATTACAATAGATCGTGGATTTATGGGAAAGAAAATAATAAACAAGCAAGTTGATGGACCTTTAAAAAGCTTTTCTGTTAATATAAAAAGTATCAAAAACCAAATACTAGAACTTCAGTCTTATGCAGCACTAGGGAAACTTGATATTGTAGATATTGCTGGATGTAATTGCACCTTAAAGGTTGTAAATGTTACAGGAAAGATAAGAGTAGGAGAGAAATGAGGAGGTGTATCTATATTTGTTAATGAAAGACCAACTGCTGCAGAAAGAGGTGGTTTTAGTTCAGCAGTTGAAGCTATTTGGATTCAATTGGTTCAATACAACTCCAGGCTCAATTAATTTAAATCCTGAAGTAAAGAGGGGAAAGGTCAGCTAGGGTTCCTGCTCCTGGTCATTATCCAGTAACACATGTTGGAACGTGAGATGTGTGGCCATAGACGAGAACACTGGTACTTGTTACAGGACTCTAGGACAGAGAGCCCTTTGTGATAATGTACATTGGGCACAATCACTAAAACATCCAGATTAGACAATGTCTGTCCTTCAAACCTTCGTCACATGCTCTTCCTCCAAATCATCCTCGTCAGACAGACTGTAAAAAATGGAAAGGGAAGAACCAGCCATGAAACATCATAAAAACTGTTCATACTCTGCAACACAGCAGGCACTAACTGTCCACAGACTGTTCTAAATTGATATCCTCAGTGGACGGAGCTGTCCAAGCCCTGGACAATTCTTCTCTCCGCACCAGTCTCTCAGTTATTTAGTGTGTTTTCTCGCTCATATTTGCTCGGGTACGGTCCCGGGAGTCTGGTGGCCCACCCATGTTTTCCCCAAGTGACCATTTTCGCCCGAGTGGAGGCCAACCTGTTCTTGCCCAACATCTGCAACACAAGACTGTCCACCAGGGATCATTGGGTAGAGATCAGCAGCGGGAACCCTGGCTCATCATTCTTCAGTGTCAAGCTGTGGCTCAGTGGGCAGCACACTCGCCTCTGAGTCATAAAGTTGTGGGTTCAAGTCCCACTGCAGGGACTTGAGCACATAAATCTAGGCTGACACTCCAGTGCAGTGCTGAGGAAGGGCTGCATTATCGGAGGTGCCGTCTTTCGGATGTGACATTAAACCTGTTTGCTCTCTCAGGTGGACGTAAAAGATCCCACGGCACTATTTCAAAAAGGAGCAGGGGAGTTAGCTCCGGTGTCCTGGCCAATATTTATCCCTCAATCAACATCACTAAAACAAATTATCTGGTCATTATCACATTGCTGTTTGTGGGAGCTTGCTGTTTGCAAATTGGCTGCTGTGTTTCCTACATTACAACAGTGACTACTCTCCAAAAGTACTTCATTGGCTGGAAAGCGCTTTGAGATGTCCGGTGGTCATGAAAGGCACTGCACAAATGCAAGTCTTTCTTTTTCTTTTTAACCCATGCGCAGCGCGGTCAGTTGTAGCCTGGCTGAGATTAGCTAACTCAACATAGACCGGCGATTGCAGCTGGAACCTCCTCAACGAAAGGGCTTTGGTATGGTCATATTATTCCTTCACCCACAAGGGCATTCGGGGAAGCTGTGAAACTTAAAATTCAGGTAGATGTAATTCCTGAGTAACGTGGCAATTTTGTTACCATTAAATTCAGGTCACTAGGGCTCTCGCTCACAGCAACGGGAGAAGCACCATCAGCACGACCGAGGCCCCAGAGCTGAATCCCCATCACAACAGAAACAACGGTATTGGCCGTGACTCAGTTGTAGCACTCTCGCCTATGGGTTTAAGTCCCAATCCAGGGTCTTCAGCACATAATCTATGCTGACACACCTGTGCAATGCTGAGGGAGTGTTGCACAGTCAGAAGTGGCGTCTTCCAGATGAGATGTAAAACCGAGGCCCTGTCTGCCTGCTCAGGTGGACGTAAAAGATCGCATGGCGCGATTCAAAGGGCCAGGGCCTTCTCCCCGATGTCCTGGCCAATATTTATCCCTCAGCCTTCACTAAAATGCATTAGTGGTCATTATCACATTGCTGTTAGTGATATCTTGCTCTGTGCAAATGGACTTTTTATCTGTTCATGGAATGCAAGCATCGCTGGCAAGGCCAGCGTTTATTGCCCATCCCTAGCTGTCCTTGAGAAGGGCTGCCACGTTTCAACAGTGACTACACTTCAGAAAGTACTTCATTGGCTGTAAAGCGCTTTGGGATGTCTCAAGGTCATGAACAGCGCTACAGAAATGCAAAATCTCTCTTTCTTTCTCTCAAAGATGCAATGCCAACACCTCCACATACCCAGAATCCTTTGGTTTCTTTTCATCGTCACTCTCATAATCTGCCAGAATGAAGCTCTCGTCCTCCTTGTCCAGGGACTCGGTGCTCGACGCCTGCTCGGGATTCATCACTTCGCTACTCATCTGAATCAGGCGTTCAGTGTCATCATCATCTCTCTGGGACCAAGCACAGGTTAGATGGAGATCATTCGGGCAATCGCACGTCCGAGGAAAAATATTGTTACTATATGCCACGGAGCAGAGGAAGTGGTAGATGTAGTGAGTTAAGACAATGGTCTAAATCTCCCAGGGGATGAGGCAATAGTCTCAGGGGTCGAAATTGCCCCCCTCTTTAAGATCCATTACCGCCTCGTTAATGGACCTTAAAGAGTGGGGCAATTGGCAGGTGGATGGTCTGACCCATCTGAAATTGTCCCCGTTCCCGTCGGGCACGCGCCAACTCCTCCCCGCCCTGCCCCGCGAAGGAAATTGCCCCGCGGGAACGGAGCTGCCGCCGCTCGGTGTCCCCAACAACTTTTCCCAGCACGTCCGCCCTTAAAAGGAGAGGGCGCACCGCCGATGCCACCATTTCATTTTAATTGTCGGCCGGCTTTGAAGTCGGCCCCACAATGGCAGCCACGGGTTCGGCCGGGCCACCAACAGGCAGCCTGGCACACCCTCTTGGGTACCGGACCGCTGGCCTGGTCGAAGCCATCCCTGGTGGCCCAGTGGGCCCCACTAAAGTGGTTGCAGAGCTCACAGCGGCCCTCCCCTTTAACTGAAGGGGAGGCATATCGCTACGCGTCAGCGCCGCACTGATCACTCCGCCCAGCCATCGCCCCGCTCCCGGCGCACTTCCGCCCCTCAGCCGCCCCAAACACCGCCGTAGCGATTCAAGCACAAAAAGAGGGCAATTTCAGTCTATTCTCCACCCCATGGATTCGCATGGAGAATATTCATTTAATTCGAACTATCTGCCACTTTTAAGGCGGAGGGCAATTTCGGCCCCTCAGCATTTGATCAAGCAACTGGAGGGGATACAGGACACCCTTGGACTAAAGGGACTCATCAAGATCTGAGGGAGGACCATAAATTGAGCAGGGGCTTCCCCGAAGACTGCTCAGCGATAACTACCATTAAGTAACTCCATCTTCTCTCTGTCCCTGCATCTCAACCCCCGCAACATCTTAGTGCTGCTGGACAGTGCACCAAGAAATTGCTGCGATAAGCACAAGTGGGGGAGGAGTCAGGTTTTTGCTGTGCAGCGGACAAAACTACAACAAGTAATGTCTGTTCAGGATATTAGATTCAAACTTGTGGACCAGAGCGCCATCTTAAGTGCAACTGGAGTCCGTCTGATACATTGGGACAGCTGACACTTTGTTAAGGAAAGGCAGTAATGGATCCTCAGGAACACAAACACTTGGTAGATCACAGTAATGTTTTGCTGCACTAACACCTGCCCAGCATAGCGCTGGAGGAGACTGCAGGAGACAGGGAGGGTCGGGGAATTACTACTTTACACAGAGATGGGATGAATGGCGAGTATTACTTTTGGAGGAGACGTTCAACTGAGGCCCCGCCCCATGTGCTCTCAGGAGGATGTAAAAGATCCCATGGCACTAATTGAAGGGTAGGAGGGGAGTTCTGGTCAACATCTATCCCTTGATCCACATCACTAAAATCACCTTATGTATTAATTATCTCACTCCTGTTTGCAGGACATTATGTGGTTTTAATTATCTATTCGTTCCTGTGATGTGGCATCGCTGGCAAGGCCGGCATTTATTACCCATCCCTAATTGCGCTTGAGAAGGTGGTGGTGAGCCACTTTCTTGAGCCGCTGCAGTCAGTGTGGTGAAGGTGCTCCCACAGCGCTGTTAGGGAGGGAGTTCCAGGATACTGACCCAGCGACGATGAAGGAACAGCGATATATTTCTAAGTTCGGATGCTGTGTGACTTGGAGGGGAACGTGGAGGTGATGGTGTTCCCATGCGCCTGCTGCCCTTGTCTTTCTAGGTGGTAGAGGTCACAGGTTTGGGAGATGCTGTCGAAGAAGCCTTGGTGAGTTGCTGCAGTGTATCTTGTAGATGGTACACACTGCAGCCACGGTACGCCGGTGGTGGAGGGAGTGAATGTTTAAGATGGTGGATGGAGTGCCAATCAAATGGGCTACTTAGCCCTGGTTAGTGTCGAAACATAGAATATAGGTGCAGGAGTAGGCCATTCGGCTCTTTGAGCCTGCACCACCATTTAATAAGATCATGGTTGATCATGCAACTTCAGTACCCCATTCCTGCTTTCTCTCCATATCCCTTTAGCCATAAGAGCCACATCTAACTCCCTTTTGAATATATCTAACGAACTAGCCTCAACAACCTTCTGTGGTAGAGAATTCCACAGGTTCACAATTCTCTGAGTGAAGAAGTTTCTCCTCATCTCGGTCCTAAAGCTTACCCCTCATCCTTAGACTGTGACCCCTGGTTCTGGACTTCCCCAACATCGGGAACATTCTTCCTGCATCTAACCTGTCCAATCCCATCAGAATTTCAAATGTTTCTATGAGATCCCCTCTCATTCTTCTAAATTCCAGTGAATCGATCCAATCTTTCTTCATGTCAGTCCTGCCATCCCGGGAATCAGTCTGGTGAACCTTCACTGCACTCCCTCAATAGCAAGAATGTCTTTCCTCAGATTAGGAAACCAAAACTGTACATAGTATTCAAGGTGTGGCCTCACCAAGGCCCTGTACAACTGCGGCAAGACTCTCTGCTCCTATACTCAAATCCTCTCGCTATGAAGGCCAACATGCCATTTGCCTTCTTCACCGCCTGCTGTACCTGCATGCCAACTTTCAATGACTGATGTACCATGACACCCAGGTCTCGTTGCACCTCCCCTTTTCCTAATCTGTCACCAATCAGATAATAACCTGCCTTCCTGTTTTTGCCACCAAAGTGGATAACCTCACATTTATCCATATTATACTGCATTTGCCTACTTACCCAACCTGTCCAAGTCACTCTGCAGCCTCTTAGCATCCTCCTCACAACGCACACTGCCACCCAGCTTAGCGTCATCTGCAAACTTGTGTTGTTGGAGCTGCACTCATCCAGGCAAGTGGAGAGTATTCCATCACACTCCTGACTTGTGCCTTGTAGATAGTGGAAAGGCTTTGGGGAATCAGGAGGTGAGACACTCACTGCAGAATACCCAGCGTCTGACCCGCTCTTGTTCCGCAGTATTTATGTGACTGGTCCAGTTAAGTTTCTGGTCAATGGTGACCCTCAGGATGTTGATGGTGGGGGATTCTACGATGGTAATGCTGTTGAATGTCATGGTTATACTTGCGCTTGTTGGAGATGGTCATTGCCTGGCACTTGTGTGGTCTGATTACTTGCCACTTATCAGCCCAAGCCTGAATGTTGTCCAGGTCTTGCTGCATGCGGGCATGGACTGCTTCATTATCTAAGGAGTTGAACACTGGAACTGAACACTGTGCAATCATCAGCAAACATCCCCACTTCTGACCTTATGATGGAGGGAAAGTAATTGATGAAGCATCTGACGATGATTGGGCCTAGGACACTGCCCTGAGGAACTCCTGCAGTGATGTCCTGAAGCCGAGATGTTTTGAACTCCAACCACCACAACCATCTTCCTTTGTGCTGGGTATTACTCCAGCCAGTGGAGTTTCCTCCCAGATTCCACTGACTTCAGTTTTACTCGATGCCACACTTGGTCAAATGTTGCCTTGATGTCGAGGGCAGTCACTCTCACCTCATCTCTGAAATTAAGATCTTGTGTCCATGTTTGGACTAAGGCTGTAAAGTGACTGCCACGTTTTCCTACATTACAACAGCGACTACACTTCAAAAAATAATTAATTGGCGGTGAAACACTTTGGACGTCCTGAGGTTGCAATAGAAATGCAAGTTTGTCTTTATTTATTTTACACGGAGATTAATGATCAGCTGGAATGGGTTTATAGGATGGGTGGCACCGTACATCACATTGAACTCACTGAAGGAAAAACATGATGATGCAATAGGAGCGCAGTAGGATGGACAAAGGGCCTTCTTTATCCAAACCATTCTTGTGAGCAACATTGCGAGTGAAAATAAAATCTCAGCACATGGTCCTTCTGTCTCCACAAACCCAAACACTTTCCTCCACATCTCTAGTTTAAAGAAGAATTCCTACCTTGCGTTTCAAAGCGTATTTAAGCTGCACGTTGTTACGCGTTTGCTCCAATCGTTCCTCCCTTTTCTTTCTCTTTAATTCGTCATCCTACAAAAAAAAAGTTTGCAACTAGCCACGTGCTTTAGAATAAGCTCTGTACGAGCATAGTCATTTGCTCCCCTCATATACCTCAAGTCCCCGGGAGAAGCCCAGATTCCCTGTGACAGTTCCCGATGTTGTAAGTAAATCTCGTGACTGTACAGTTCCAGACAGCTCACACTCAACGGGTGAAACTACATTTAGAGGGAAATGGGAGTATAAAGTGGAAAACGCCACTCTTACTCATGGGCTTTTTCATTGAAATGAGCAGAGACAGGAATTGTACTCCTGGTGGGTCTTAAATGGGAGTGAGTAAAGGACAGTGAACTGGACTTCCTTCTTCCCAAGTCACTCTAAATTATAGTCTTTCTCAATCAACTCTTTGCCCTCTCTCTCCCACTGTTTCTTCCCCAGGCTAGTGACCTCCAATCATCATTCAACCGTGTCCAATCGTTTGCTAATAATTCCACTCTAAGATTGAGAAGATTCTTTCTCAATCTTTGCAATGTTTGAAACTTTACATTTTGATTTCCTACACAGCCTTTTGACGAGGTTCTGAACATCTGGTTGTTTCCAATTCTGCGAGACAGTTCCCTCATGTCCCTTGTCAAAACAGCAACAGCTCCCACCTCCCAACTTTAATGGGTCTTCACCTATTGACATTCCTCTAATCCACTGGAATTTCCACATATCACTGTGGTAGACAGAGATAGACAGGTTTCCTCACATACCAGTTGAGCCCTCAGAGGAGCAGCCAGTTAGGTTTGTTAAGCTAGAAAAGCCCAATGGCATGGCTCCCAATTGCAAAGAAAGATCATCACATACAAAAACCACCTCAGAACTAGGACTATACTGACCTTTAACTTATCGACCAAATCCCGCTCGGCCTTCTTCTGCACAAATTCAGTGATCCAGTCTAATTCACCCCCTGAGGCCTTGGCTACCGACTCCTTGGAGCCAACACCCGAGGAATTCTGGAGATCCTGGGACTGCCCTTGCAGCGGCACACGGTCTTCCAAAAGTTGGGCTGCTTCCAGTTTTTTTTTCTCTTCAAAGTCTCTGAGCCAAGTGAGTGCTCCGCAGATGAGACTGAGTGACTTTCCCTGATGGTAGCCAGATTTAGTACATCAGAGGCCAAAGTTAGAAAATACATCAATAAAAATATATTATAAGCTCTGCGTATAGATTGCATATTTATTGATAATATCTTCCCTCTCCCACTTTGTCATTGTTACAAAAGCAGGTGCTCGAACTGTGAGCAATACCATGGATAATCTGCTCGTACATACACATTCACTCAAGCAGATCTTCAGTGATGTTGGCCACAGTGAGCATGAGGATAGCCTGTATTAAAATAGGGCTATTATGCTACATAATGCACAATGCATTATCAGAGGCACTGACTTAGTGACGGAATAAAACTGTTTTTCATTTCATGCTATTCTGGGACTATTCCCATTGTTCTGGGCAGAATCATGAAATTCAGTGACAACTCTAAACCAGTGACTATTATTAGAGGGAGTTCCTGTACTTCTGCACTCAATTTTAATCGCTTATCTTTATAAGCCCTGAACACACAGCAAGTTGGCAAGCAAGATGCTCCTTTCCTTATGAAGCAGCACCTCCTCTAACACCGAGGGCTATCAAGGAAGTGTTGCTAGTGACATTGTGAAAAGCATTACCTGTCCATCACACTTCAAGTGTCAACTTTCTGCATCATGTTTCAAAGCAAAGTACAAAGCGGTCCAGAACCAGCTCCTTGATCGCCATCTGATCTACTGCTTAACTGACCTTTGTTCGAGTCCACCGCTTACCTGAAGGCAGTTACAGTTTGGGGCACATACAAACACTTTAAAGCTCATTCAACTTCACATCCTTGTATTCAAATCCCTCCATGGCCTCACCCCTCCCTATCGCTGTAACCTCCTCCAGCCCTACAACCCTCCAAGATCTCTGCGCCCCTCCAATTCTGGCCTCTTGTCCATCCCTAATTTCATCACCTGCCGTGCCTTCAGTAGCCAAGGGCCTAAGGACTAGCATTCCCTGCCTAAACCACTCCACTTTTAAGATTCTCCTTAGAACCTACCTTTTTGATCAAGCTTTTGATCCCCTGCCCTAATATCTCCTTATGTAACTCGGTGTCAAATTTTATCTGGTATCGCTGCTGTGAAGTGGCTTGGGACGTTTTACTACATTAAAGGCGCTGTATAAGTGTTTGTTGTGGTTATGACATCCCTGATTTTCTGAGGCATCACATCCTGTGAGCTGGGCCAGTTGCTGGTTGAGGCAGAGATCACAGCAGACAGAAGTAGGTGGTATAATAAGTAATACACATTGCAATCAATGTGTGCTACTGGACTGAGAACCATGAATGGTGGGACAGGCTCAAGGTGGCTGAATGGCCTACTCTTGCTCGCATGGTCTACTTTTGATCGCCCAAGAGTGGAACTTTCCAGAGTTTTTCCTCCTTAAATACGTCTTTGGTTTTATATTGCCTCCCCCAGGAGATCACATGACTGTTAGTAGATGGCCAGTGTTGTAAATCACGATGCTGAAGGGCACCATGGCTGTACGGGGCAGGTTCGATGGTCTGTTCTCTGTCTTTCATATGTGCTTCTGAATAAACAAAACATATCAGTGCGCATAGAGCTCAGATTCTGACAGGTACAGAGCGATATGCAAGGTGCTGTGCATTTTTAGATGGACTCTGATACTGAGGCTCCCATTGCAACTTGTAAAGAAGCTTGACCAAACAACTGGCTTGAACAATCGATGGAACAATTTGACTTTGCGATTTAAAAGGACACAGATCTACCTCAGCAGCAGAATATTACATCTGCCCTCATCAAATAATCCAATCTACTGTGAGCAAGGGTGTGGAATATCCGTAGTGTATACATTAATAAATCTTATCTCTATGCCCTTCCTATCCACAAAACCGTTCTTGCGGTTGTCTTTTTGTCATACTTCTGTCTCAACTTTTCCCCTATTATAAATTCCGATATCAACATCTATACATGGTAACACCTATATAAACTCATCACCCTGCAATTACTCTCCTGCCAGTGGAACCGGGCACCTCATCCCCGAACTGAATGGAGAGCAAAAAAGGCCCAGGTTCTCACTTCTAAATGCTTTTCTGTTGGAAAATGTACACGTGCCGAATCACACATCAGATGATGACAGGCTCGGGCATCACTCTGTTGCAAAATGAGGACAAAGTTGGACCTTTCGAAAAAGTTGTTAATGCTCTGCTATCTGGTACAACTACATAGTGAATTAGTGAGTAAAAGCATTACTTGGATACAAATAAGAGAACCACTATCTGGTCATTATCACCTTGCTGTTTGTGGGATCTTGCTGTGCATAAAATGGCTACAACAGTGACTACACCTCAAAATTACTTCATTGGCTGTGCAGCACTCTGGGACATCCCGAGGTAATGAATGCAAGCAATGTAGCCTATAAGCTGCGTGGCTTCGCGCAGCCCAAGACCAGTTCTTCAATGTTAAGTTTCACAAAGCTGAATGGGCCGCGTGGCCCCACCCAAAGAAAATAATAGGGAACATTGAATGCAAGCCTTTCTTTTTTCTTTAATATTAAAACATACCGTGCCAGTGGGACTCTCAAAAATTCCAATCTTCCCTGCTTCAAGCACATTGTACAGAGCAGTCATGAACTCCTCTTGGATAGAGTAGGGTTTGAAGGGAAACAGAAATCTAGAGGAAGCTTGGGGCTTCTCTTCAGCCATATCCTGTGAAAGAGAGGGAGAGAGAGAGACAGTGAAGTAACAGTTAAAAGACAATTGTTAGCTCAAGTCTGGCTATAGTAGCTGACTGGTTATGGTCCCAGACTCGATGAGGGCACGTGCTCAAATCCCACTATGGCAAGTTAAGAAAATCAATTCAATAAATCTGGTGATGTGTGTGTGCTGGCACCTGGAAAAGATGGTCATGAAAAATTGCAAACATCCAACAGGTTCACAAACATCCTTCAGGGAAGGGAACCTGTCTGGCCTACATTGACTGTGGTTTTACACTGTGTGTTTGACTCTTGCTGCCCGCTGAAGGCCTAGCGACTCCCTCAGTTGTAAAATAATTGCTAAAGAACAGAATCAAGGAATGCCGCAGTTCAATGAGAAGGCCCACCACATCCTTCTTAGGGAAATCAGAGCCACCCACAGTAGCAGCAGGGGATCCTCCCCCCCACCCCCCCGCAGCCAGCAGGGGATCCCACCCTCCCCCCCGCAGCCAGCAGGGGATCCCCACCCCCCCGCAACCAGCAGGGGATCCCCACCCCCCCGCAACCAGCAGGGGATCCCCACCCCCCCGCAACCAGCAGGGGATCCCCACCCCTCCGCAGCCAGCAGGAGATCCCCACCCCTCGCAGCCAGCAGAGTTTCCACACCCAGTCAGCAGGGGATCTACCCCTACAGTCACAGGATCCACCCCAGCCAGCAGGTGATCCAATCCTACGAACAGGGGATCCACATCCACAATCACGGAATCAGCCCCCATAATCAGCAAGGAATCCACACCCAGTCAGCAGGGATCCACTCCCACAATCAGGCGATCCACCCGTCAATCAGCAGGGGATGTCCCGCCCCTTTAAAGGCAGATCTCGCCCAATCAACAGAGCCCACGGTGACGGTGCAATGCGGCAGGAGCAGGCCGTCACTTAAAGCCGACTTGGGGCGACCCGGCCGCGGCCTCACGGTTCCCGAGGCCTTGTCCCTTCAGCAGCCACAGCGGCCCATGGTGCCGATATCCGCTATGCGCGCTGCGCCGATGGGGAGCCCTGCCGCCGGGGTGTGATGTGGTGCAGGAGCCAGCTAACACAGCCCCAACCAGCACCCGCCGCCTAGGCCCGGCCCGCTCCGCTTCTTCACGTTCAAAGAGCGCGCGAACAAAGGCGGACGCGGGGCGGGGCGATCGCGCGCTGATTGACAGCTCCGACGGACCAATCGCCGCAGCGCCAGCTGCCCAATCATTGGGCGGGCAGAAGGTCACCGGCAACCAATCAGAGCGCGGTAGCAGTGGGGCGCCCCGATTGCGATCATCGTCCAATCCCAGTTCGAGCGGATCGGTGTCAGCCAATTGGGTGCTCCAACTGGCGCCGGTCACTGGCCAATCAGAGGGCCCACTGGCACCGAAGGGAGGCGGCCAGAGGGTGGACCAGCCGTCAGGGGACCCCGCAGGCTGAAGGAATGTGCAGCTGGATTGTCCCTAAATTCCCAGAGAGACGGGGCAGAGTGAGCGGGCGGCACCGCCAGACCACAGGGCCCGCAATTGCAAAGATTTAGAGCCAGTGAGCTTACTGGTTATGTAGGGCGACGTGGCGGCCATTTTGTACACAGCCAGATCCCACAACCAGCAGTGAAAGAAAGACTTGCACTTATATAGCGCCTTTCATGGCCACCGGACGTCTCAAAGCGCTTTACAGCCAATGAAGTACTTTTGGAATGTAGTCACTGTTGTAATGTGGGAAACTCACCAGCCAATTTGCCCGCACAGCAAGCTCCCACACACAGCCATGTGATGATGACCAGATAATATTGAGGGATAAATATTGGCCCCAGGACACCGGGAATAATTCGCCTGCTCTTCAAAATAGTGCCATGGGATCTTTTACGTCCGCTTGAGAGAGCAGACGGGACCACAGTTTCACGTCTCATCTGACAGACGGCACCTCTGATAGTGCGGCGCACCTCAGCACTGCACGGCAGTGTCAGCTTAGATTTTTTTGTGCTACAGGTCCTGGTGAGGTGACTGAGCAGTTGACAACAGTGTATGGTGGTGAGGGCCAGCTCTGGCATCTTTAACTGCCATCTGAACCACTGGAAAATGGGGCGGTTAGTCTTGCTTCAGTGCTTGATAACTTACCAGATGCAAGAAAATGGAATTAAATTACTGAGCACAGGATTTAATCAAGGCTGGTGAGCATCGATCTTAAAAGGGAGATTCCACTTTATCAAATTCTTTAAGAACATGTATTTACATAGTGCCTTTCCTGACCCCGGGACATGTTCTTTTACAGCAAATAAAGTGTAGTCATTATTGTAATTTTTTGCGGAACTAACAAAGAGACTGCAGGAACATATCGATGGAATGGTCAGGTGGGCACAAAAGTGGCAAATGGAATTCAAACCAGAGAAGTATATGGTAAAGCCTTTGGGGAGGGCTAACAAGGCAAGGGAATATGCAATAAATGGTAGGACACTGAGAAGTGTAAAGTATTGTGTTCCTAACACAGGTGAGGCTGCACACAGGGAAGTTAAAGTAACAGTGACCTCAGTCTTCAATAAGACACTCCAGAGTGAGGAACAGGCCTTTGGAGCCGGCTTATATACAGTGCTCCCAAGGGATGCTGGGATCCCTCGGGTCTTCAGGTGATGAGCTCCCTGGTAGCGGAACATGGGAGTGCATGCTTTACAGATACCACAACATCACCCCCCCCACCGCCGCCAAAGTCAAAGTGAAAACTATTTACAAGGTGAGGCGGTCGGGAGCCTTTCTTTCACTGGTGGACCGCCTCGGTACAAATATCTGATCTGGTGTATTGGCTGTGCCCTTGCTGGGCTGGCGTGTTGTTGGCCCTGCAGGGCTGCTAGGTGAGCCTGGCCTTGCTGGGCTGTTGGGTGTGATGGGTTCAATTTCCTGGTCCGGCGTGGTGTTGTTGATCCTTTGGGTGTGTGTTGTGGGCTCGAAAAAGGTGATGTCTGCTGTGGGTTGTTCAGGGCAGTCTGTGAACCGCAGCCTCGTTTGGTCCAGGTGCTTTCTGCAAATTTGTCCATTGTCCAGTTTGACGACAAACACCCTATTCCTTTCTTTAGCTATCACCGTGCCCGTGATCCACTTGGGACCATGTCCATAGTTTAGCACATACACAGGGTCATTCAGATCAATTTCCCATGACACACTGTTTACATTTTGTTGCCGCCGCCTGCTCTCTACCTGATCATGCAGGTTGGGGTGAACCAGCGAGAGTCTGGTTTTAAGTGTCCTTTTCATGAGTAGCTCAGCTGGGGGCACCCCTGTGAGCGAGTGTGGTCTCGTGCGGTAGCTGAGCAGTACTCGGGACAGACAGGTTTGGAGTGAGCCTTCTGTGACTCGTTTAAGGCTCTGTTTGATGGTTTGTACTGCCCGCTCTGCCTGCCCATTGTAGGCTGGTTTAAATGGGGCCGAGGTGACATGTTTGATCCCGTAGAGGGTCATGAATTCTTTAAATTCGGCACTGATGAAACATGGCCCGTTGTCACTGACCAGTATGTCAGGCAGGCCGTGGGTGGCAAACATGTCCCTCAGGCTTTCAACGGTGGCGGTGGCAGTGCTTCCGAACTTTTTTTCATATTCAATCCATTTTGAAAAAGCATCCACCACCACCAGGAACATTTTACCAAGAAACGGGCCCGCATAGTCAACATGGATCCTCAACCATGGTCTGGAGGGCCAGGACCACAAACTGTGTGGTGCCTCTCTGGGTGCGTTGCTCAACTGAGCACATACGTTGCATTGCCATACACAGGACTCTTAAGTCAGAGTCGATACCGGGACATCACACGTGGGATCTGGCTATCGCTGTCATCATTACCTGGGTGTGTGCTTTGGAGATCCGAGATAAACGTCTCCCTGGCCTTTTTGGGTAGCACTACGCGGTTACCCCACAACAGGCAGTCTGCCTGAATGGATAGCTCGTCCTTTCGCCACTGTAATGGCTTGATTGGCTCTTGCATTTCAACAGGGACGCTGGCTCAGCTCCCATGCAGTACATAGTTTTTTTTACTAGGGACAGCAGAGGATCTTGGCTGGTCCAAGTCCTAATCTGGCCGACCGTGAGAGGTGATTTATCATTTTCAACCGCTTTCATGACCATCAACAAGTCTGCGGGCTGCGCCACCATCAACAAGTTTGCAGGCTATGCCATTTCCACCCCGTGATGGGCAATGGTAGCCGACTGAGTGCATTCGCACACTTCTCGGTGCCTGGCCTGTGGCGGATGGTATAGTTATACACTGATAGCGTGAGTGCCCACCTTTGTATGCGGGCTGAGGCATTAGTATTTATCCCCTTGTTTTCAGCGAACAGGGATGTGAGGGGCTTGTGATTGGTTTCCAGCTCAAATTTGAGGCCAAACAGGTACTGATGCATTTTCTTTACCCCGAACACACACGCTAATGCCTCTTTCTCAATCATGCTGTAGGCCCTCTCGGCCTTAGACAAGCTCCTGGAAGCATAGGCGACAGGTTGCAACTTCCCCACAACGTTAGCTTGTAATACACACCCGACTCCGTACGACGACGCGTCACATGCTAGCACAGGTCTTTTACACGGGTTATACCATACAAGCAACTTGTTAGAGCATAAAATGTTTCTGGCTTTCTCAAAAGCAATTACTTGTTTTTTTCCCTCATACCCAGTTCTCACCTTTGCGCAATAACACATGTAGGGGCTCTAAAAGAGTGCTTAACCCCGGTAGGAAGTTACCAAAATAGTTGAGGAGTCCCAGGAACGACCGCAACTCCGTGACGTTCTGTGGCCTAGGCGCGTTCCTGATAGCCTCTGTCTTGGCGTCTGTGGGCCGAATGCCGTCTGCCGCGATCTTTCTCCCCAAAAACTCCACTTCTGTTGCTATGAAGACACATTTCGACCTCTTCAGCCGCAGCCCTACGCGATCCAGTCGCTGGAGGACCTCCTCCAGGTTTTGTAGGTGCTCGGTGGTGTCCCGATCTGTGACCAATATGTCGTCCTGAAAGACCACCGTGTGAGGTATCGACTTGAGTAGGCTCTCCGTGTTTCTGTGGAAGATCGCTGCAGAAGACCGAATTCCAAACGGGCATCTGTTGTAGTTGAACAGTCCCTTGTGCATGTTGATGCAGGTGAGGCCCGCAAAGACTCCTCCAGCTTCTGTGTCATGTAGGTCGAAGTCAGGTCGAGCTTGGTGAACGTCTTGCCTCCTGCCAGCGTCGCAAATAGGTCGTCTGCCTTAGGTAGCGGGTATTGGTCCTGTATCGAGAAACGATTAATAGTTACTTTATAATCGCCGCAAATCCTGACCGTGTCATCACTTTTGAGTACTGGAACAATCGGGTTGGCCCACTCGCTGAATTCCACTGGGGAGATGATGCCCTCGTGTCCAGCTCAATTTCCACTCTCTCCCTCATCATGTGAGGTACCGCTCGCGCTTTGTGGTGAATGGGTCGTGCCTCTGAGACCAAGTGGATCCGCACCTTCGCCCCGGAAAAGTTTCCAATGCCTGGTTCAAAAAGGGAAGGAAATTTGTTAAGAACCTGGGTATATGAGGCTTCATCAACATGTGATAGCGCTGGGCTGTCATCCCAGTTCAAGCGGATTTTGCCCAGCCAGCTTCTTCCAAGCAGTGTTGGGCCATCGCCCGGGGCAATCCAGAGTGGCAGTTCGTGTACCGTGCCCTCGTAGGTGACCTTGACCATGGCGCTGCCCAGGACAGTGATAAGCTCTTTGGTGTACGTTCTCAGTTTCGTGTGGATGGGGCTCAGGGCTGGTCTGAGTGCCTTGTTGCACCACAGTCTCTCAAACATCTTTTTACTCATGATGGATTGGCTAGCGCCAGTGTCCAGTTCCATGGCTACGGGTAAGCCATTCAATTTTACGTTTAGCATTATAGGTGGACATTTCGTTGAAAATGTGTGCACCCCATGTACTTCAGCATCTGCCTCCTCTCTCTGAGGCTTGAAATTGCTTTGATCCACCATGGACTGATCTTCCTTTACCACGTGGTGGTTAGCAGGTTTTACAGAGCTTGCAGCTCGTTTGCAAGCTCGTTGGAGTTGCCCCATTGTTCCACAGCTCTTGCAAACATACCCTTTGAAGCGGCATGAATAGGCTGAATGGAAGCCTCCACAGCGCCAACAAGGTGTGAATTGCCTTTGTTGGGGACTCTGAGTCATCTGGGTCACCTGAGGCCTGCTGGCAGTTGCAGACTCACGGGTTCTGCCCTGTACATTTCTGCTCGCAAACACAGTTCCAGTTAATTTATGAACATTGCTAGCACTTCTGTGCTGAGAGATTTGTTTGGTATTATCACTGGTGGACATAAACGCCTGTGCTATCGCAATGGCCTTACTGAGGGTCGGTGCCTCTACAGTCAAAAGTTTTTGGAGGATTGTCTCGTGGCCAATGCCCAGTATAAAAAAGTCTCTGAGCATTTGCTCCAGGTAGCCATCAAACTCACATTGTCCTGTAAGTCGCCTTAGCTCGGCGATGTAGCTCGCCACTTCCTGACCTTAGATCGCTGGCACGTGTAGAACCGATACCTCGCCATCAGCACGCTCTCGGGTTAAGATGCTCCCGAACCAGTGTACACAGCTCCTCATACGACTTATCTGTGGGTTTCACCAGAGCCAGAAGATTCTTCATGAGGCTGTAGGTCGGTGCCCCGCAGACTGTGAGGAGGACTGCTTTCCTTTTTGCAGCGCTTCCTTCTCCGTCCAGCTTGTGGCTACAAAGTACTGGTCTAGCCGTTCGGCATAGGCTTCCCAGTCCTCACCCTCTGAGAACGTCTCCAGGATGCCCTCAGTTTGCTGCATCTTTGCGTTGGATTCGTATTATCGTCGCCAGTTATTGTGTTCCTAGCACAGATGAGGCTGCACACAGGGAGGTTAAAGTAACAGTGACCTCAGTCTTTAATAAGACACTCTAGAGTAAGGAACAGGCCTTAGGGTCCGGCTTATATATAGTGCTCACAAGGGATGCTGGGATCCCTTGGGACTTCAGGGGAGGAAAATGGGAGTGCATTTACAGATACACAACATAAAGGGACAGAGGGACCTCATCAAAGTCACAAATTACATCCTTTGTGACTGTGACAAAGGTAAACTATCCCTCCTCGTCCTTTTCAACCTCTCTGCAGTCTTTGACACAGTTCACTACTTCATCCTCCACCGTCCAGCTGGGTGGGACTACACTCGCCTGGTTCCATTCTTATCTATCTAATCGTAGCCATAAAATCACCCTGCAATGGTTTCTCTTCCCACTCCCGCATCATTCCCTCTGGTGTCCCCCAAGGATCTATCCTTGGCCCCCTCCTATTTCTCATCTACATGTTGCCCTTTGGCGACATCATCTGAAAACATGGCGTCACTTTTCACGTAAACGCTGATGACACCCAGCTCTACCTCACCACCACTTCTCTTGACCCCGCCATGGTCTCTAAATTGTCAGATTGCTGGTCCGACATCCAATATTGGATGAGCAGACATTTTCTCCAATTAAATATTGGGAAGGCTGAAGCCATTGTCTTTGGTCCCCGCCACAAACTGCGTTCCCTAGCCACCGACTCCATCCCTCTGCCTGGCATCTGCCTGAGGCTGAACCAGTCTGTTTGCAACCGAGGTGTCATATTTGACCCTGAATTGAGCTTCAGGCCACATATCCGCGGCATAACTAAAACTGCCTATTTCCACCTCTGTAACATCGCCTGTCTCTGGCCTTCCTCAGTTCATCTGCTGCTGAAACCCTCATTCATGTCTTTGTTACCTCTAGACTCGACTACTCCAACGCACTCCTGGCTGGTCTCCCACATTCTACCCTATGTAAACTTGCGGTCATCCAAATCTCGGCAGCCCGTGTCCTAACTCGCACCAAGTCCCGTTCACCCATCACCCTTGTGCTTTCTGACCTACATTGCCTCCTGGTTAAGCAATCCCTCGATTTCAAAATTCTCATCCTTGTTTACAAATCCCTACATGGCCTCGTCCCTCCTATCTCTGTAATCTCTTCCAGCCTCACAATGCCTCCCCCCCCCCCCACCCCTGAGATATCTGTGCTCCTCAAATTCTGCCCTCTTGAGCATCCCTGATTATAACTACTCAACCATTGGTGGCCGTGCCTTCAGCTGCCTGGGCCCTAAGTTCTGGAACTCCCTCCCTAAACCTTCACCTCTCTACCATTCTTTCCTCCTTTAAGACGCTTCTTAAAACCTACCACTTTGGCCAAGCTTTTGGTCATTTGCCGTAATTTCTTGTGTGGCTCAGTGTCAAATTTATTTGTTTTGTCTTATAACATTCCTGTGAAGCGTCTTGGGACGTTTTACTATGTTAAAGGTGTTATATAAATACACGTTGTTGTTGTTGACCTTGGAGTGCATGTTCACAGATCCCTGAAGGTAGCAGGACAAGTAGATAAGGTGGTTAAGAAGGCATATGGAATACTTGCCTTTATTAGCCGAGGCATAGAATATAAGAGCAGGGAGGTTATGCTGTATAAAACAATAGTTAGGCCACAGCTAGAGTACTGTCTCCAGTGCTGATCACCACATTACAGGAAAGATGTGATACAGAGGAGATTTATGTGGATGTTGCCACGACTAGAATCAAAAAAGTTTACAGCATGGAAGAAGGCCATTTCGGCCAACAAGAGGCTATCCAGCCGAATCCCACTTTCCAGCTCTAGGTCCATAACCCTGCAGGTTACGGCACTTCAGGTGCACAACCGAGTACCTTTTAAATGTGGTGAGGGTTTCTGCCTCTACCATGCTTTCAGGCAGTGAGTTCTAGACCCCATAATTCTCTGCATGAAGAAATTTCCCCTTAAATCCCCTCTAAACCTTCTACCAATTACTTTAAATTTATGCCCCCTGGGTGTTGACTCCTTTGCTAAGGAAATAGGTCCTTTCTATCCACTATATCTAGGCCCCACAATTTTATATACCTTAATCAGGTTTCCCCTCAGCCTCCTCTGTTCCAATGAAAACAAATCTAGCCTATCTAATGTGTGCTCATAGCTTAGATTCTCCACTCCTGGCAACATCCTCGTAAATCTCCTCTGTACCCTCTCCAGTGCAATCACATCCTTCCTGTAATGCGGTGACCAGAACTGTACGCCGTACTCTAGCTGTGGCCTAACCAGTGTTTTATACAGTTCAAGCATAACCCCCCCTGCTCTTATATTTTATGCCTCAGCTAATAAAGGCAAGTATTCCATATGCCTCCTTAACCACCTTATCTAACTGGCCTGCTACTTTCAGGGATCTGTGGACATGCACTCCCAGGTCCCTTTGTTTCTGTACACTTCTCAGTATCTTACCATTTAATGTGTATTCCCTTTCCTTGTTAGTCCTCCCAAAAGACATTACCTCACACTTCTGTGGATTAAATTCCATTTGCCACTGGTCTGCCCACCTGACCTATTGATTGATATCTTCCTGCAGTGAATTTTAGTTACGAGGAAAGATTAGATAGGTTGCGTTGGTTTCTTTGGAACAGACGAGGCTGAGGGGAGACCTTATTGAGGTGTATAAAATTATGAGGGGCCGAGATAGAGTGGATAGGAAGGATCTATTTCCCGTAACAGAGAGGTCAATAACCAAGAGATTTAATGGGTAGAAGGATTAGAGGGGAGTTGAGGAGAACTTTTTTCACCCAGAGAGTGGTTGGGATCTGGAACTCACTGCCTGCAGAGACAGAAACCCTCATCACATTTGGCTGGCTAACAGAAAGCAGACAGTCGGGATAAATGGGTCCTTTTCGGGTTGGAAATCGGTGGTTAGTGGTGTGCTGGGACCACAACTGTTTACAATATACATAGATGACCTGGAAGAGGGGACAGAGTGTAGTGTTACAAAATTTGCAGATGACACAAAGATTAGTGGGAAAGCGGTTTGTGTAGAGGACACAGAGAGGCTGCAAAGAGATTTAGATAGGTTAAGCGAATGGGCTAAGGTTTGGCAGATGGAATACAATGTCGGAAAATGTGAGGTCATCCACCTTGGAAAAAAAAACAGTCAAAGGGAATATTATTTGAATGGGGAGAAATTACAACATGCTGCGGTGCAGAGGGACCTGGGGGTCCTTGTGCATGAATCCCAAAAAGTTAGTTTGCAGGTACAGCAGGTAATCAGGAAGGCGAATGGAATGTTGGGCTTCATTGCGAGAGGGATGGAGTACAAAAGCAGGGAGGTCCTGCTGCAACTGTACAGGGTATTGACGAGGCCGCACCTGGAGTACTGCGTGCAGTTTTGGCCACCTTACTTAAGGAAGGATATACTAGCCTTGGAGGGGGTACAGAGACGATTCACTAGGCTGATTCCGGAGATGAGGGGGTTACCTTATGATGATAGATTGAATAGACTGGGTCTTTACTCGTTGGAGTTCAGAAGGATGAGGGATGATCTTATAGAAACATTTAAAATAATGAAAGGGATAGACAAGGTAGAGGCAGAGAGGTTGCTTCCACTGGTCGGGGAGACTAGAACTAGGGGGCACAGCCTCAAAATACGGGGGAGCCAATTTAAAACCGAGTTGAGAAGGAATTTCTTCTCCCAGAGGGTTGTGAATCTGTGGAATTCTCTGCCCAGGGAAGCAGTTGAGGCTAGCTCATTGAATGTATTCAAATCACAGATAGATAGATTTTTAACCAATAAGGGAATTAAGGGTTATGGGGAGCGGGCGGGTAAGTGGAGCTGAGTCCATGGCCAGATCAGCCATGATCTTTTTGAATGGCGGAGCAGGCTCGAGGGGCTAGATGGCCTACTCCTGTTCCTAATTCTTATGTTCTTATGTTCTTAAAAAGTACTTGGATATGCGCTTGATCTGCCGTAATCTACAGCGCTACGGACCAAGAGCTGGAAGAGGGAATTAGGCTGGATAGCTCTTTATTGGCCGGCACAGACACAATAGGTCAAATGGCCTCCCCCTGTGCTGTAAATTTGTATGATTAATAGAAACAGAAGTTTATAGCGCAGAAGGAGGCCATTCCAACCCATCGTGTCGCGCCGGCCAACAAAGAGCCACACGGCCCTTCGTCAGCAACCCTAAAGGTTACATATAAACCTATGAACAATGAGCAACACCCTTTGCCTATGGAAAGGCAAAGAGTACCCAGCCCAACCAATCCGCCTCACCACAACTGCAACACCCCTTATACTAAAACATTCTATACTCCACCCCAACCGGAGCCGTGTGATCTCCTGGGAGAGGCAAAAACCAGATAAAAACCCAGGCCAATTTCGGGAGAAAAAAATTGGGAAAATTCCTCTCCGATCCATCCAGGTGATCGAAACTAGTCCAGGAGGTCACCCGAGCTGTATTCTATTCCCTGCAGTACTTACCATTATATCTGCTACGTGCAACAAAAGGTCATCCAGTCTAATCCCAATTACCAGCTCTAGGTCCCTGACCCTGCAGATTACTTCACTTTAAGTGCTCATCCGACCATCTCTTAAAAATGGTGAGGGTTTCTGCATCCACCACTCTTCCAGGCAGCGAATTCCAGATCCCCACAACCCACTGCATAAAGTAGACCCCCCTCAAATCTCCTCTAAACTTTCCACCAACCACCTTAAATCTATGCCGCCTCGTAATAGACCCCTCCACCAATGGAAATAGACCCTTACTATCCACTATGTCCAGGCCCCTCAATATTTTGTACACCTCAATGAGGTCCCCTCTCAACCTCCTCTGTTCCAATGAGAACAAACCCAGCCTATCAAATCTGCCCTCATAACTAAGATTCTCCATTTCAGGCAGCATCCTAGTAAATCTCCTCTGCACTCTCTCGAGTGCAATTACATCCCTTCCTATAATATGGCGACCAGAACTGCACACAGTACTCCAGCTGTGGCCTAATTTAAGCCTAACATCCCTGCTCTTATATTCCATGCAATTCGGCCAATAAAGGCAAGCATTCCGTATGCCTTCTTAACCATCTATCCACCTGGCCTGCTATTTTCAGGGGATCTGTGGACCAATGGTGGAGCTTTGGAGGCGTGGCCTATTCAGTTGGAGCTGTGCTGTGGTGAGAGAAGGAACTCCCTGCTTAAGCTCCTGTCTCGAAAGCCTGGAGTGAACCCTGAGAACAGCCCAGGAAGAGGAGGAGAGGGCTGGCTTACTACACATTCAACGTCCAGAGGGAGAGGAGGAGAGCAGAAAATTTATCATTTATTGCTACTACAGAGAGTTGGAGAGAGGGGGAAAAGAACATCCTGAGAAAACACCATCCAGTGTGGAAGGAGGGAGAGCCATTTCGACAATCTTCGACAGGTGGGTGTGTTTTGGTGCATTCCCCGAAAGACTTTGTTATATCGGTGGGGGTAGGAAAGAAGTCCTTTCGAGGGCCGGAACATCGCGGCGGTGTGTGTGTGTGGAAGTGTGTGTGGGGGTTTTGCTTACAGCTAGGCCCACACACCACTGAAGCACCCCTCCCCCATTGCCTAGCCTGGGATAGCTGGAGCTACATGGCTGAAGTAGTACTAATTACCCTATTAAACATGATTGGGAGTGTGTGCCTGGGTGGCTCCAGCTACCCCAGGTGAAGACATCTTCTCCCCCCACCCGAAGACCATTCTACAAAGACTGTGTTTTTTGCCATCTGGGGAGTGCACCCCAAGAAACACCCACCCATCGCTGTGAGGGGAGACCTGCCCTCGCAGCTTCGCTTTTTCCCACCCCCCACACTCTCTCTCTCTCTCTGTCTCTCCCCTCTCTCTCTCAGAGCCCTTTCCTCCTAATTGTAAAATAATTAAGACAACTGAGCAGAGGGAGCAAGGCCCCTCCCCAATTGTCAACTAGGGGAGAGGTGTGCCCCATTAAGAGCTCCCTCTGCTCAAAAAACCAACGAGGCCAACTAAAGACCATTAGGGCCTGTGACTTTGGGGTGGGTGTAGCCCTTAAAAGGACCCCGTGATGGCGACCCCATCCACGCCGGTGGCAGGGCCAGCAAGGACATATGTGCAGGCGGCGTCCACATCCACGGCGCCTCCTGCGCCACCCGCTGCCCTGCCACCATTCAGACTTATAACCAAAAAACACGGGGTCAAGAGCTACACTCACCCCACAATGAGCATTGAGGAGTGCGTGAGGGCGATGGCCGGGGTAGTCGGCCCCTCGGCCATTGTCGCAGCCTCCAAGATGTCTGGGAAGGCTGTATTCTTCCTGGGATCGGAGCGGGCGGTGTCCCTGACCCTTGAAAAGGGGCTCACGGTGGGCGGAACGTTCCTGCCGGTGGACCCTCTCGAGGCCACCGCGCAGAGGGTCATCATTTCAAACGTCCCTCCCTTTGTTCCCGCTGAGCTCCTCCTCCCTCACCTACACCAACTGGGGGAGGTAAGGTCGGGGATCAACCCCATACCGCACGGCCTCAGGGAGAACAGCCTGCGCCATGTGTTCTCCTTCCGCCGCCAACTCTTTGTCCGGCTGGCGCGGGAGGAGACGACAGAGGGCAATTTTAATGTGGTGCACGAGGGGACTGCCTACCGCATCTTTTGGACGTCGGACGGCGTGCGGTGCCATGCCTGCAGGGAGGTGGGGCACGTTCGCAAGAACTGCCCCGCCTCCAAGGCCGCCAAACCACCGAAGGCGGCCAAGGCTGGCGCCGCCGCCACCCCTCCCCCTATCCTCCCCCTATTTGCGTCCGCGTGCCGGGAGCTGTCGGTGCGCGAGCATCGTCGGGGGCCTTTGTTTTCACGGCCTCTGGCGGGGGGGAGGGAGAACGTCCGATCGGAAAGAAGGCGCGGAGGAAGGCAAAACATCTTGAGGCGGGTCCCCTCAGTGCGCCATACAGTCTGATCACTGCGCTCAGCCCAACCCTGTCACCGGCGAGCGCAGGGTGCCCTGAGCCCGTGCCCGAGCCCTTGACCAATATCACAGAGGGGCTCGGGCGCCGGCAAGATAAGAAAAAGGGGGGAGTGGAGCGGGAGGCCTCGGCAGACATGGAGGTCTCCCTGCCTCCGCGCCCCCCCAGGAATTAAAGGAGGTGCCGCTCCAATGAGGCGGAGGGGGAACAACATCCCTCCGCGGAGGAGTCGGTGCCCGCCGCATGTCCCGCGTCCCCCACCAGCGCCCCCAAGCTGCGCTGTAGGCGAGAGGAGTCTGTCCCCGGGGAGGGTGAGACAGTCAAGGCTGCCCAGCCTCTGCCTCCCGGGGATGGCGTGGAAGATCTGCCTGTTGTGGGGGGCGTGGGGCCAGCGGAGGAATGCGTAGCCGCCGGGTCGAGTGTCCCGGGGACTGAGGCGGGCGGGGCCGAAAAGGCCGAACCTGAGCCCGCCCAGCCAATATCCAACTTTCCCCGGGATTTGCTCAACTCGGCAGAAACTGAAAATGACAATAATTTCACAGAACATCCACACGCTGGGCCGGGGGGTGGCGGCGGGGAGGGGGAAGAACTACAACCCTCGCCCCCTACTTTGGAGCTGGGGTACTTGGAGGACCTGGTACATTTCTTTGACCAGGTCTCTCCGCCTTCCCCGGCTCCTGGGACGGAGGAGGAACCCCTTCCCCTGTCGCTTCCTGACCCAGCACCACTTTTAAAAGAGCCCAGTGGGGACTCCTTTGCCGACGATCCTGGGGGTGGGATCGGGGCAGAGCCAGGGTCGGATGGAGCGGCCGGGCCATTTGCCGTACCTCATGAGGTCGACGGGCCGGCTGCTGGTGGCGACCTCCCGAAGGGGGACGGGGACTAGGTGGGGGACGAGGGAGAAGATCTCGAGACCATCGCCAGTGAGGCGGTGGATCTCCTCATGCCCGCCGCTGAGTCCCCCCTCATTCCTGCAAAGGAACTCCGGAACTTTTTGGTCCAGAGCCAGGGTCGCCGCAACCGAACCCATCTGGCCCTGGATAGATGGTCCGAGCCGGGGCTGCTCGTCGCTTCCGTCCGTGCCGCCTCTAAAACCATGGCCGCGGGTGGGCCCTTATCAAAGGCGCAAGGCCTTGAGCTGCACCGGCTCAAAAGGTTCCTCGCTGGGCTGCTGAAGGAGTGGAGGTCAACAAACGACTCCACTCCTCCCCCCGACAATAGGTTAGGGAGAGGTTGCACTATGCTTTTGTCATGAAGATAACCATAGCCAGCCTCAACATCAACGGCGGCAGAGAGGCACACCGTAGATTTAACAATTTTTCGCTCCTGCGGGAGGGGAAATATGCGGTGTGCTTCCTGCAAGAAACCCACACCGTTCCGGGAGACGAAGCCACGTGGCTCCTGGAATGGCAAGGAGAGGTCCGCATGAGCCACCTCACTACCACTTCTTGTGGGGTGGCCATCTTGTTGGCCCCGCATTTTCAGCTGGAGATCTTGGGGGTTGTCATGGTTCGCCTGGGGGACGTGCCGCTCCATCTCGTGAACGTGTACGCCCCTCAGCCCGGACTGCAGCAAACGCGCTTCTTCGAAGAGGTGTCCGCTCTTCTTGGCTCCGTCGACGTCGGCGACTGCATTGTCCTCGGGGGGGATTTTAACTGCACCCTCGAGGCGAAGGACCGCTCCGGTGCCCCGCAGAGCATGACGGCGATGGAGAAGTTGAGGGACCTGGTCGGGTCCTTCGACTTGGTGGACGTCTGGCGAAATCTCCATCCCGACTCCAGCGCCTTTACTTGGGCGAGGCCTGGAGTAGGATGGTCCAGAGTCGACCGCCTTTACGTGTCTCGGGCGTATGTTTCCTGCGTCCCGGCGGCCTCCATGCGACCGGTGCTGTGTTCGGACCACCACCTGGTGTGGGCGGAGCTCGTTTCGCTCCGCGCGAGGACGGGGTCCGCATACTGGCATTTTAACAACCAGCTGCTGGAGGACGTGCGGTTCCAGGACTCGTTCCGTCGTTTCTGGGCCGACTAGAGAAGGAAGCAGGGAGGCTTCCCCTCCTTGAGGCTATGGTGGGATGTGGGCAAGGCTTCTGTCAAGAGTACGCGAGGGGGTCGACCAAGAGGCGGGCGGCCAGGGTCGGGCGCCTAGAAAACGAGGTGCTCGAACTGGAGTCCCGTCTCGGTCAAGTCGTCGAGGACCCGGCCCTGCGGATGGTGTACAAAGCGAAGAAGGCCTCGCTGAAGGACCTGCAGCTCGTCGGGTCCCGAGGCGCGTTCGTGATGTCGCAGATCCGGTTCCTGCGGGATCTGGACCGCGGCTCCCCCTTCTTCTACTCGCTGGAAAAAGACAGAGTGTCCGTAAGCAGCTCTGACGCTGCTGGCCGACGATGGCTCTCTCATCTCGGATCCGGTGGGCGTCAACAACAGGGCCCGTGAATATTACGGGGCTCTGTTCTCTCCGGAGCCGTCCAGCGAGGAAGCGCGTAGAGTTTTGTGTGAGGACCTGCCGAAGGTCGGCCCGGAGGGCGCCGAAAATCTGGAAGCTCCGCTAAGCCTGGCGGAGCTGACCGGCGCCCTCGACCGGCTCTCGAGGGGAGAAGCCCCGGGGCTGGACAGGCTGACCGTGGAGTTCCACAGGGCGTTCTGGGACGTCCTGGGGGGCAACTACACGCGGGTCCTGGGGGAAAGTCTGGCGACCGGGGAGATGCCCCTCTCTTAGCGCAGGGCAATCATCGTCCTGCTGCCTAAGAAGGGCGATCTCCGCCTCCTTAAGAATTGGCGCCGGTCTCCCTCCTCAGCACGGACTACAAAATCTTCGCCAGGGCGATGTCTGCTCGCCTTGGCGCCGTGCTGGACCACATGATCCACCCCGACCAGTCCTACACAGTCCCGGGCCGGACAATCCACGATAACATCCATCTGGTCCGGGACCTCATCCATCATTCCCAGGAGGCTGGTCTGTCGGTCGCCTTCCTATCTCTCGACCAAGAGAAGGCGTTCGACAGGGTGGATCACGACTATCTGTTCGGAACTCTGCGCGCTTTCGGGTTCGGGATGCATTTCGTCGCCCGGATCCGACTTTTGTACGCCGCCGCGGAGTGTCTGATAAAGGTTAACGGGTCCTTGACGGCGCCCCTTCGCTTTGGGAGAGGGGTGCGCCAGGGATGCTCCATGTCCGGCCAGTTATATGCCATCTGCGTCGAGTCTTTCCTGCGCCTCCTGCGGACGAGGTTGACGGGACTGGCTCTGCAAGGGCCGGGCGTGGAGGTCGTCCTCTCGGCTTACGCCGATGACGTGCTCCTCGCGGTAGAGGATCCCGCTGACCTGCGGAGGATGCGTGAGTGCCAGGAGATTTACTCGGCCGCATCCTCCGCCAGGATCAACTGGGAGAAATGTTCCGGACTCCCTGCCGGAGGAGCTCAGGCCTTTTGCCTGGAGCACGACCCACCTCCTCTATCTGGGAGTCTACCTTAGCCCCGACGAGGAAGCCTGGCCGGCGAACTGGCAAGAGCTGGAGGCCAAGGTCGCCGCTCGCCTAGGGCGCTGGACAGGACTGCTCCGAGTGCTGTCCTACAGGGGTCGAGCGCTAGTCATAAACCAGCTGGTGGCCGCCATGTTGTGGTACCTGCTGGTCACTTTGACCCCTCCCCCTGCGTTTGTCACCAAGATACAGAAGAAGCTGGTGGACTTCTTCTGGAACAACAGGAAGCACTGGGTCTCTGCCGCGGTCTTGAGTCTCCGGCTTGGGGAGGGCGGTCAGTCGTTGGTGTGCGTCAGCACCCAGCTCGCGACTTTCCATCTTCAGACCCTGCAGAGATACCTTTACGTCGAGCCCCCTCCTAGGTGGCGTGCTCTGGCGACGTATTTCTTCCGCCAGCAGCACGGCCTCAACTACGGCACGCAGCTCCTGTTTGTGAGTGTGGGGGGCCTCAGGACCGCCTTCCAGGAGCTGCCTGTCTTTTACAAGGAACTCACCAGGGTCTGGAACACAGTCTCCACCAAGCGCAGCTCTCCACCGGCTGGATGGCGGAGGAGCGGGCTGGATGGCGCCAGACACGCTGGCGCGGTGCCTAAATTCTGCCAACGTCCGCCGCGCTGCCGATGCCATCGAGTCGCTAAAAACAGCTCTGGGCCCTGACTCCGTTAGGTGCATCGAGGAGGCTCAAGCACGTGGGGAGATCCCGTCCGAACTGACCCTCGTCCGGACGGAATTCCTCATCAGCGCCAAACCCCGGAACCTCCCTCGGGAGCCGGCGCCTCACAACTTGAGCCGCCTCGAGGAAATCCCCTCCGTGCCTTTCAGTTCCGCGCGGAGGGGTTTCCTGTACGGGCTGCTCCTGCACACTCTCAACTTTGCCATCCTCGCCTGCCATCCGGACACGCTATGGTGCACCATCTTGCCGTCCGGAGCAGGCGAGGGTCCCCGATGGAGGGCACTCTACGCGGGAGTCCTCCCAGTATTTATCGGGGACTTGGCCTGGAGGGTGGTGCACGGAGCAGTCCCATGCAAAAAATTTTTAAGCCGGTTCACGGGCTCCCAGGCCGCCTGCAATTTCTGCGGTCTGGAAGAGTCCGTGTTCCATGTTTTTATGGAATGTGCAAGGTTGCAGCCCCTGTTTTATAATTTAAAGGGGCTGCTCCTGAAATTCTGGCTGCACTTCAGTCCCACACTCCTGATCTTTGGGCACCCTGTGCGGAGGGGAGCGGGTAGATCTGAGGGCCTCCTCGTAGGACTGCTCCTGGGCGCGGCCAAGGGTGCCATCAGCCGGTCCAGGCAGCGGGCGGTCGAGGGGGTCGTTCAACCTGACTGCCTGCCTCTCTTCCGCGCGTACATCCGCGCCAGGGTGTCCTTGGAGATGGAGCACGCGGTGTCCACCGGTACGCTCGCGGCCTTCCGCGAGAGGTGGGCACCGGAGGGACTGGAGTGCATCGTCACGCCTGGCAACCAAATTTTAATTTGATTTTATGTTTTAAAGTTTAATTTGTTTTAATTGCCGGTGTTTTTTAGTGTCCCCCTCCCCTTTTATAGGGGGCACTTGGAGAAATAAAAAAGATTTTAGTGCCCCAAAAAAACTTTTAAAAAAACCAAAAGCACAAAAAAACCCAAAAATAACACAAAAAAAAGGACCTTGGAAATGTTTGGTGTGCCCCCCAGTTCTGGGGACACGATTTAATGATTTAATGTTTTAATTTTTTCACAAAAAGAGTTCTGCGGACCAATGGTGGAGCTTTGGAGGCGTGGCCTATTCAGTTGGAGCTGTGCTGCAGTGAGAGAAGGAACTCCCTGCTTTTGCTCCTGTCTGGAAGGCCGAGAGTGAACCCTGAGTCCAGCCCAGGAAGAGGAGGAGAGGGCTGGCTTACTGCACATTCAACGTCCAGAGGGAGAGGAGAAGAGCTGAAAAATTGAACAACTTTATTTACTTCTACAAAGAGTTGAAGAGAGGGGGAAAAGAGCAACAACCTGTGTGGAAGGAGGGAGATTCTGCAACATTCTACAGGTGGGTGTTGGTGCATTCCCCGAAAGACATTGTTTTATTGTTGGGGGTGAAAAGAAGATTTTCTTCGAGGCCCGGAACATCGCGGGGGGTGTGTGTGTGTGGAAGTGTGTGTGGGGGTCTTGCTTACAGCTAGGCCCCACACACCACTGAAGCACCCCTCCCCCATTGCCTAGCCTGGGATAGCTGGAGCTACCTGGCTGAAGATTTACTAATCACCCTATTAAACATCGTTGGGAGTGTGTGCCTGGGTGGCTCCAGCTGTCCCAGGTGAAGACAGCTTCTCCTCCCACCCGAAGACCATCCCATAAGACTGTGCCTTGCTTTGTTTTCCATCATCTAGGGAGTGCGCTCCAGAAAAGCACCCACCCATCGCTTAAGGGAAGACCTGCCCTCGCAGCTTCCCTCTTTCCCACCCACCCCCCCACTCTCTCTCTTTGTCACTCTCTCTGTCTCTCCCCTCTCTCTCTGAGAGCTCCTTTCCTCCTTAATTGGAAAAACAATTAAGACAACTGAGCAGAAGGAGCAAGGCCCCTCCCCAATTGTCAACTAGGGGAGAGGTGTGCCTCATTGAGAGCTCCTCTGCTCATAAATTCAAACGAGGCCAATTAAAGACCATTAAGGCCTTTGACTCTGGGGTGGGTGTAGCCCTTAAAGGGACCCCGTGATGGCGACTCCATCCATGCCGGTGGCAGGGCCAGCTAAGACTTATGCGCAGTCGGCGTCCACATCCACGGCGCCTCCTGCGCCTCCTGCTGCCCTGCCACCATTCAGACTAATTACTAAGAAACACGGGGTCAAGAGCTACACTCACCCCACAATGAGCATTGAGGAGTGCGTGCGAGCGATGGCCGGGGTAGTCGGCCCCTCGGCCATTGTCGCGGCCTCCAAGATGTCTGGGAAGGCTGTATTCTTCCTGGGGTCGGAGCGGGCGGTGTCCCTGGCCCTCGAAAAGGGGCTCACGGTGGGCGGGACGTTCCTGCTGGTGGACCCTCTCGAGGCCACCGTGCAGAGGGTCATCATCTCAAACGTCCCGCCCTTTGTTCCCGCTGAGCTCCTCCTCCCTAACCTACACCAACTGGGGGAGGTAAGGTCAGGGATCAACCCCATACCGCTCGGCCTCAGGGAGAGCAGCCTGCGCCATGTGTTCTCCTTCCGCCGCCACCTCTTTGTCCGGCTGGCGCGGGAGGAGACGACAGAGGGATCATTTAATGTGGTGCACGAGGGGACTGCCTACCGCGTCTTCTGGACGTCGGATGGCGTGCGGTGCCATGCCTGTAGGGAGGTGGGGCACGTTCGCAAGAACTGCCTCGCCTCCAAGGCCGGCAAACCACCGACGGCGGCCAAGGCTGGCGCCGCCGCCACCCCTCCCCCTAATAGCGTCCGCGAGCCGGGAGCTGTAGGTGTGCGGACATCGTCGGGGGCCTTTGTTTTCACGGCCTCCGGCAGGGGGAAGGGAGAGCGTCCGATCGGAAGGAAGGCGCGGAGGAAGGCGAAACATCTCGAGGCGGGTCCCCTCAGTGCGCCAGACAGCTTGACCACCGCGCTCAGCCCAACCCCGTCACCTGAGCCCGTGCCCGGGCCCTTGTCCAATACCGCATAGGCGCTCGGGCGCGGGCAAGATAAGAAAAAGGAGGGGGTGGAGCGGGAGGCCTCGGCAGACATGCAGATCTCCCTGCCTGCGCACATCCCCAGGAACAAAAGGAGGCGCCGCTCCAATGAGGCGGAGGGGGAATAACATCTCTCCGCTGATGAGTCGGTGCCCGCCGCGTGTCCCATGTCCCCCACCAGCGCCCCCAAACTGCGCCGTAGACGGGAGGAATCTGTCCCCGGGGAGGATGAGACAGTCGAGGCTGCCCAGCCTCTGCCTCCCGGGGATGGCGTGGAGGATCTGCCTGTCGTGGGGGGTGTGGGGCCAGCGGAGGAATACGATGCCGCCGGGTCGAGCGTCCCAGGGACTGAAGCGGGCGGGGCCGAAAAGGCCGAACCTAAACCCGCCCAGCCAATATCCAACTTCCCCCGGGACTTGCTCGACTCGGCGGAAATACACAGTATTAAAAATTTTAATGAATCTGTACATGCTGGGCCGGGGGGTGGCGGCGGGGAGGGAGAAGTACACCAACCCTCGCCCCCTACTTTGGAGCTGGGGTACTTGGAGGACCTGGAGAATTTCCGAAACCAGGTCTCTCCGTGTTCCCTGGTTCCTGGGGCGGAGGAGGAACCCCTTCCGCTGTCACTTCCTGACCCAGCACCACTTTTAAAAGAGCCCAGTGGGGACTCCTCTGTCGACGATCCTGGGGGTGGGATCGGGGCAGAGCCAGGGTCGGATGGAGCGGCCGGGCCGTTTGCCGTACCCTCGTGCAGTCGACGGGCCGGCTGCTAGCGGCGACCTCCCGGATGGGGACGGGGACTCGGTGAAGGACGCAGGTGAAGATCTCGAGTCCATCGCCAGTGAGGCGGTGGATCTCCTCGTGTCCGCCGCTGAGTCCCCCCTCATTCCCGTAGAGGAACTCCGGGACTTTTTGTTCCAGGGCCAGGGTCGCCGCAACCGAACCCATCTGGCCCGGGAAAGATGGTCTGAACCAGGGCTGCTCATCGCTTCCTTCCGCGTCGCCGCTAAAACCATGGCCGTGGGCGGGCCCTTATCAAAGACGCAAGGCCTTGAGCTGCGCCGGCTCAAAAAGTTCCTCGCTGGGCTGCTGAAGGAGTGGAGGTCAACAAACGACTCCACTCCCCCCCCCACAATAGGTTAGGTAGAGGTTGCACTGTGCTTTTGTCATGAAGATAACCATAGCCAGCCTCAACATCAACGGCAGCAGAGAGGCACACCGTAGATTTTACAATTTTTCGCTCCTGCGGGAGGGGAAATATGCGATGTGCTTCCTGCAAGAAACCCACACCGTTCCGGGAGACGAAGCCACGTGGCTCCTGGAATGGCAAGGAGAGGTCTGCATGAGCCACCTCACTACCACTTCTTGTGGGGTGGCCATCTTGTTGGCCCCGCATTATCAGCCGGAGATCTTGGGGGTCGAGGAGCCCATGCCAGGCCGCTTGCTGCACGTCACGGTTCGCCTGGGGGACGTGCCGCTCCATCTCGTGAACGTGTACGCCCCTCAGCCCGGACCGCAGCAAATGCGCTTCTTCGAAGAGGTGTCCACTCTTCTTGGTTCCGTCGACGTCGGCGACTGCATTGTCCTCGGGGAGGATTTTAACTGCACCCTCAAGGCGAGGGACCGTTCCGGTGCCCCGCAGAGCATGACGGCGATGGAGAAGTTGAGGGACCCGGTCGGGTCCTTTGACTTGGTGGACGTCCGGCGAAATCTCCACCCCGACTCCAGCGCCTTTACTTGGGTGAGGCCTGGAGTAGGATGGTCCAGAGTCGACCGCCTTTACGTCTCTCGGGCGTACGTTTCCTGCGTCCCGGCGGCCTCCATGCGGCCGGTGCCGTGTTCGGACCACCACCTGGTGTGGGCGGAGCTCGCTTCACTCCGCGCGAGGACGGGGTCTGCGTACTGGCATTTTAACAACCGGCTGCTGGAGGACGTGCGGTTCCAGGACTCGTTACATCCTTTCTGGGCCGACTGGAGAAGGAAGCAGGGGGGCTTCCCCTCCTTGAGGCTATGGTGGGACGTCCATGTCTTCTGTCAAGAGTACACGAGGGGGTCGATCAAGAGGCGGGCGACCAGGGTCGGGCACCTAGAAAAAGAGGTGCTCGAACTGGAGTCCTGTCTCGGTCAAGTCGTCGACGACCCGGCCCTGCGGATGGTGTACGAAGCGAAGAAGGCCGCGCTGAAGGACCTGCAGCTCGTCGGGTCCCAAGGCGCGTTCGTGAGGTCGCGGATCCGGTTCCTGCGGGATCTGGACCGCGGCTCCCCCTTCTTCTACTCGCTGGAAAAAAGACAGAGTGTCCGTAAGCAGCTCTTGACGCTGCTGGCCGACGACGGCTCTCTCGTCTCGGATCCGGAGGGCGTCAGCAACAGGGCCCGTGAATATTACGGGGCTCTGTTCTCTCCAGAGCTGTCCAGCGAGGAAGCGCGTAGAGTTTTGTGGGAGGACCTGCCGAAGGTCGGCCCGGAGGGCGCCGAAAATCTGGAAGCTCTGCTAACCCTGGCGGAGCTGACCTGGCGGAGCTCATCGTCCTGCTGCCTAAGAAGGGTGATCTCCGCCTCCTTAAGAACTGGCGCCCGGTCTCCCTCCTCAGCACGGACTATAAAATCTTCGCCAGGGCGATGTCTGCTCGCCTTGGCGCCGTGCTGGACCACATGATCCACCCCGACCAGTCCTACATGGTCCCGGGCCGGTCAATCCACGATAACATCCATCTGGTCCGGGACCTCATCCATCATTCCCAGGAGGCTGGTCTGTCGGTCGCCTTCCTATCTCTCGACCAAGAGAAGACGTTCGACAGGGTGGATCACGACTATCTGTTCGGAACTCTGCGCGCTTTCGGGTTCGGGACACATTTCGTCGCCCGGATCCGACTTTTGTACGCCGCCGCGGAGTGTCTGATAAAGGTTAACGGGTCCTTGACGGCGCCCCTTCGCTTTGGGAGAGGGGGTGCGCCAGGGATGCTCCATGTCCGGCCAGTTATATGCCATCTGCGTGGAGTCTTTCCTGCGCCTCCTGCGGACGAGGTTGACGGGACTGGCTCTGTAAGGGCCGGGCGTGGAGGTCGTCCTCTCGGCTTACGCCGATGACGTGCTCCTCGCGGTAGAGGATCCCGCTGACCTGCGGAGGATGCGTGAGTGCCAGGAGATTTACTCGGCCGCATCCTCCGCCAGGATCAACTGGGAGAAATGTTCCGGACTCCCTGCCGGAGGAGCTCAGGCCTTTTGCCTGGAGCACGACCCATCTCCTCTATCTTGGAGTCTACCTTAGCCCCGACGAGGAAGCCTGCCCGGCGAACTGGCAAGAGCTGGAGGCCAAGGTCGCCGCTCGCCTAGGGCGCTGGACAGGACTGCTCCGAGTGCTGTCCTACAGGGGTCGAGCGCTAGTCATAAACCAGCTGGTGGCCGCCATGTTGTGGTACCGGCTGGTCACTTTGACCCCTCCCCCTGCGTTTGTCACCAAGATACAGAAGAAGCTAGTGGACTTCTTCTGGAACAACAGGAAGCACTGGGTCTCTGCCGCGGTCTTGAGTCTCCGGCTTGGGGAGGGCGGTCAGTCGTTGGTGTGCGTCAGCACCCAGCTCGCGACTTCCGTCTTCAGACCCTGCAGAGATACCTTTACGTCGAGCCCCCTCCTAGGTGGCATGCTCTGGCGACGTATTTCTTCCGCCAGCAGCACGGCCTCAACTACGGCACGCAGCTCCTGTTTGTGAGCTTGGGGGGCATCAGGACCGCCTTCCAGGAGCTGCCTGTCTTTTACAAGGAACTCACCAGGGTCTGGAACAAAGTCTCCACCAAGCGCAGCTCTCCACCGGCTGGATGGCGGAGGAGCGGGCTGGATGGCGCCAGACACGCTGGCGCGGTGCCTAAATTCCGCCAACGTCCGCCGCGCGGCCGATGCCATCGAGTCGCTAAAAACAGCTCTGGGCCCTGACTCCGTTAGGTGCATCGAGGAGGCTCAAGCACGTGGGGAGATCCCGTCCGAACTGACCCCGTCCGGACGGAATTCCTCATCGGCGCCAAACCCCGGAACCTCCCTCGGGAGCCAGCGCCTCACAACTTGAGCCGCCTCGAGGAAATCCCCTCCGTGCCTTTCAGTTCCGCGCGGAGGGGTTTCCTGTACGGGCTGCTCCTGCACACTCTCAACTTTGCCATCCTCACCTGCCGTCCGGACACGCCATGGCGTACCATCTTGCCGTCCGTAGGAGGCGGGGGTCCCCGATGGAGGGCACTCTACGCGGGAGTCCTCCCAGTAATTATCGGGGACTTGGCCTGGAGGGTGGTGCACGGAGCAGTGAATGCACGAGGTTGCAGCCCCTGTTTTATTATTTAAAGGGGCTGCTCCTGAAATTCTGGCTGCACTTCAGTCCCACACTCCTGATCTTTGGGCACCCTGTGCGGAGGGGAGCGGGTAGGTCCGAGGGCCTCCTCGTAGGACTGCTCCTGGGCACGGCCAAGGGTGCCATCAGCCGGTCCAGGCAGCGGGCTGTCGAGGGGGTCGTTCAACCTGACTGCCTGCCTCTCTTCCGCGCGTACATCCGCGCCAGGGTGTCCTTGGAGATGGAGCACGCGGTGTCCACCGGTACGCTCGCGGCCTTCCGCGAGAGGTGGGCACCGGAGGGACTGGAGTGCATCGTCACGCCCGGCAACCAAATTTTAATTTGGTTTTATGTTTTAAAGTTTAATTTGTTTTAATTGCCGGTGTTTTTAGTGTCCCCCTCCCCTTTTATAGGGGCACTTGGAGAAAAAAATAAGATTTTAGTGCCCAAAAAAAAACTTTAAAAAACAAAAAACCCCCCAAAAAAACACAAAAAAATAGGGACCTTGGAAATGTTTGGTGCGCCCCCCAGATCGGGGGGTACCATTTTATGATTTAATGTTTTAATTTTCTCACAAAAAGAGTTCTGTGGACCAATGGTGGAGTTTTGGAGGCGTGGCCTATTCATTTGGAGCTGTGCTGCAGTGAGAGAAGGAACTCCCTGCTTTTGCCCCTGTCTTGAAGGCCGAGAGTGAACCCTGAGACCAGCCCAGGAAGAGGAGGAGAGGGCTGGCTTACTACAATTCAACGTCCAGAGGGAGAAGAGGAGAGCAGAAAATTTATCATTTATTGCTACTACAGAGAGTTGGAGAGAGGGGGAAAAGAACATCCTGAGAAAACACCATCCAGTGTGGAAGGAGGGAGAGTCGTTTCTACAATCTTTGACAGGTGGGTGTGTTTTGGTACATTCCCCAAAAGACTTTGTTGTATCGGTGGGGGGAGGAAAGAAGACTTGCTCGAGGGCCGGTACATCGCGGCGGGTGTGTGTGTGTGGAAGTGTGTGTGGGGGTCTTGCTTACAGCTAGGCCCCACACACCACTGAAGCACCCCTCCCCCATTGCCTAGCCTGGGATAGCTGGAGCTACCTGGCTGAAGATTTACTAATCACCCTATTAAACATCGTTGGGAGTGTGTGCCTGGGTGGCTCCAGCTGTCCCAGGTGAAGACATCTTCTCCTCCCACCCGAAGACCATCCCATAAGACTGTGCCTTCCTTTGTTTTCCATCATCTAGGGAGTGCGCCCCAGAAAAACACACACCCATCGCTGTGAGGGAAGACCTGCCCTCGCAGCTTCCCTTTTTCCCACCCCCCACACTCTCTCTCTCTGTCACTCTCTCTGTCTCTCCCCTCTCTCTCTGAGAGCTCCTTTCCTCCTTAATTGGAAAAACAATTGAGACAACTGAGCAGAGGGAGCAAGGCCCCTCCCCAATTGTCAACTAGGGGAGAGGTGTGCCTCATTGAGAGCTCCTCTGCTCATAAATTCAAACGAGGCCAATTTAAGAACATTAAGCCCTGTGACTCTGGGGTGGGTGTAGCCCTTAAAGGGACCCCGTGATGGCGACTCCATCCACGCCGGTGGCAGGGCCAGCTAAGACTTATGCGCAGTCGGTGTCTGCATCTCCTGCGCCTCCTGCTGCCCTGCCACCATTCAGACTAATTACTAAGAAAAACGGGGTCAAGAGCTACACTCACCCCACAATGAGCATTGAGGAGTGCGTGCGGGCGATGGCTGGGGTAGTCGGCCCCTCGGCCATTGTTGCAGCCTCCAAGATGTCTGGGAAGGCTGTATTCTTCCTGGGGTCGGAGCGGGCGGTGTCCCTGGCCCTTGAAAAGGGACGCACGGTGGGCGGGACGTTCCTGCTGGTGGACCCTCTCGAGGCCACCGCGCAGAGGTTCATCCTTTCAAACGTCTCGCCCTTTGTTCCCGCTGAGCTCCTCCTCCCTCACCTACACCAACTGGGGGAGGTAAGGTCAGGGATCAACCCCATCCCGCTCGGTCTCAGGGAGAACAGCCTGCACCATGTGTTCTCCTTCCGCCGCCAGCTCTTTGTCCGGCTGGCGCGGGAGGAGACAACAGAGGGCAATTTTAATGTGGTGCACGAGGGGACTGCCTACCGCGTCTTCTGGACGTTGGACGGCGTGCGGTGCCATGCCTGTAGGGAGGTGGGACACGTTCGCAAGAACTGCCCCGCCTCCAAGGCTGCCAAACCACCGAAGGCGGCTAAGGCTGGCGCTGACGCCACCCCTCCCCCAGTAGCGTCCGCGTGCCGGGAGCCGTAGGTGCGCGGGTATCGTCGGGGGCCTTTGTTTTCACGGCCTCTGGCGGGGGGGAGGGAGAGCGTCCGATCGGAAAGAGAGCGCGGAGGAAGGCAAAACATCTCGAGGCGGGTCCCCTCAGTGCGCCAGAAAGTTTGACCACCGCGCTCAGCCCAACCCCGTCACCGGCGAGCGCGGGGTGCCCTGAGCCCGTGCCCGAGCCCTTGACCAATACCGCAGAGGGGCTCGGGCGCGGGCAAGATAAGAAAAATGGAGGGGCGGAGCGGGAGGCCTCGGCAGACATGGAGGTCTCCCTGCCTCCGCGCACCCCCAGGAACAAAAGGAGGCGCCGCTCCAATGAGGCGGAGGGGGAACAACATCCCTCCACGGAAGAGTCGGTGCCCGCCGCGTGTCCCGCGTCCCCCACCAGCGCCGTAGACAGGAGGAATCTGTCCCTGGGGAGGGAGGGGCAGTCGAGGCTACCCAGCCTCTGCCTCCCGGGGATGGCGTGGAGGATCTGCCTGTCGTGGGGGGCGTGGGGCCAGCGGAGGAATACAAGGCCGCCGGGTCGAGCATCCCGGAAACTAAGGCGGGCGGGGCCGAAAAGGCCGAACCTGAACCCGCCCAGCCAATATCCAACTTCCCCCGGGATTTGCTCGACTCGGCAGAAATACACAGTATTAAAAATTTATATGAATCTGTACACGCTGGGCCGGAGGGTGGCGGCGGGGAGGGAGAAGTACACCAACCCTCGCCCCCTACTTTGGAGAAGGGGTACTTGGAGGACCTGGAGAATTTCCTAAACCAGGTCTCTCCGAGTTCCCCGGTTCCTGGGGCAGAGGGGGAACCCCTTCCGCTGTCACTTCCTGACCCAGCACCGCTTTTAAAAGAGCCCAGTGGGGACTCCTCTGCCGACGATCCTGGGGGTGGGATCGGGGCAGAGCCAGGGTCGGATGGAGCGGCCGGGCCGTTTACCGTGCCTCGTGCGGTCGACGGGCCGGCTGCTGGGGGACGGGGACTCGGTGGAGGACGAGGGAGAAGATCTCGAGTCCATCGCCAGTGAGGCGGTGGATCTCCTCGTGCCCGCCGCTGAGTCCCCCCTCATTCCCGTAGAGGAACTCCGGGACTTTTTGGTCCAGAGCCAGGGTCGCCGCAACCGAGCCCATCTGGCCCGGGAAAGATGGTCCGAGTCGGGGCTGCTCGTCGCTTCCGTCCGCGCCGCCGCTAAAACCATGGCCGCGTTCGGGCCCTTATCAAAGGCGCAAGGCCTTGAGCTGCGCCGGCACAAAAGATTCCTCGCTGGGCTGCTGAAGGAGTGGAGGTCAACAAACGACTCCCCTCTAGCCCACAATAGGTTAGGTAGAGGTTGCACTATGCTTTTGTCATGAAGATAACCATAGCCAGCCGCAACATCAACGGCGGCAGAGAGGCACACCGTAGATTTAACAATTTTTCGCTCCTGCGGGAGGGGAAATATGCGGTGTGCTTCCTGCAAGAAATCCACATCGTTCTGGGAGACGAGGCCACGTGGCTCCTGGATTGGCAAGGAGAGGTCCGCATGAGCCACCTCACTACCACTTCTTGTTATAATTTGATTTTATGTTTTAAAGTTTAATTTGTTTTAATTGCCGGTGTTTTTAGTGTCCCCCTCCCCTTTTATAGGGGGCACTTGGAGGAAAAAAAATAAGATTTTAGTGCCCCAAAAAAACTTTTAAAAAAACAAAAAAACAAAAAAAAACACACAAAAAAAGGGCCTTGGAAATGTTTGGTGCGCCCCCCAGATCGGGAGGGACACAATTTAATGATTTAATGTTTTAATTTTCTCCCAAAAAGAATTCTGTGGACAAGCACTCCAAAGGTCCCTTTGTTCATCTACACTATTAAGTGACCTACCGCTTAACGTGTAAACCCTTTCTTTATTAGCCCTCCCAAAGTGCATCACCTCACACTTCTCTGAATTAAATTCTATTTGCCACTGCTCTGCCCACCTGACCAGTAGATTGATATCCTCCTGCAGCCCCTAACTTTCCTCTTCATTATCAATCACACAGCCAATTTTAGTGTTGTCTGCAAACTTCTTAATCATACTCCCTATATTCAAATCTAAATCGTTGATATATACCACAAAAAGAAAGGGTCCCAGTACTGAGCCCTGCGGAACCCCACTGGAAACATCCTTCCAGTCACAAAAACATTCATCAATCATTACCCTTTACTTCCTACTTCCAAGCCAATTTTGGATCCAACTTGACACATTGCCGTGTATCCCATGGGCTTTAACCTTCATGACCAGTCTACCATGTGGGACCTTATCAAAAGCTTTGCTAAAGTCCATATATACTACATTGTCCGCACTACCCTCATTGACCCTCTTGGTTACCTCCTCAAAAAATTCAATCAGGTTAGTCAAACACGATCTTCCTTTAACAAATCTGACTGTCCCTAATTAATCCTTGCCTTTCCAAATGCAGATTTATCCTGCCTTTCAGGATTCTTTCCAATAATTTTCCCACCACTGAGGTTAGGCTGACAGGCCTGTAATTACTCGGCCTATCCCTTTCTCCCTTCTTAAACCAGGGTACTACATTAGCAGACCTCCAAACCTCCGGCACCATGCCCAGATCCAAAGAGGACTGGAAAATGATGGTCAAGGCCTCTGCTATTTCCTCCTTTACTTCGCTCAACAGCCTGGGATGCATTTCATCCGGGCCTGGGGACTTATCTACTTTCAAAGCTGCTAAACCCCTTAATACTTCCTCTCTCACTATATTTATTTCATCCAGAATATCACACTCCTCTTCGATAGCAGTATCTGCATTGCTCCTTTCCATTGTGAAAACAGATGCAAAGTATTCGTTAAGAACCTTCCCAACATCTTCCGCCTCCACAAAGATTACCCTCATGGTCTCTAATATACCCTTTCTTTAGTTACCCTCTTACTCTTATTATATTTATAGAACATCTTAGGGTTTTCCTTAATTTTACTGGCCAAGAATTTCTCGTGCTCTCTCTTAGCATTCCTAATATCCTTTTTAATTTTGCCTCTTAACTTTCTATATTCCTCTAAAGATTCTATAGTATTTAGCCGTCGATATATGACATAAGAATC
The DNA here is from genome assembly GCF_044704955.1 of Pristiophorus japonicus. Lineage (NCBI taxonomy): Eukaryota > Metazoa > Chordata > Chondrichthyes > Pristiophoridae > Pristiophorus > Pristiophorus japonicus. Next base: position 93,517,086 of record NC_091991.1, on the reverse strand, counting down.
CCTTTTTTTCTTAATCCTCCCCTGTAAGTCCCTAGACATCCAGGGGGCTCTAGAATTATTTTCCCAGCCTTTTTCTTTAATGGCACATGTTTGGCCTGAGCCTTCCGGGTCTCCTCCTTAAATGCCTCCCACTGTTCCGACACTGATTTACCCACAAGTAGCTGTTTCCAGTCCACCATGGCCAAATCACTCCTTAACTTAGCAAAATTAGCTTTACCCCAATTCAGAACTTTTATTCCAGGCCTATTCTTGTCCTTATCCATCACCAACTTGAATCTGACTGAATTATGGTCACTGGCACCCAAGTGCTCTCCCACTAATACCCCTTCAAACTGCCCAGCTTCATTCCCCAAAACTAAATCCAAGACCGCCCCCTCTCGTGTTGGGCTTGCTACATACTGACTAAAAAAGTTCTCTTGAATGCATTTCAAAAATTCCGCACACTCTATACCCTTCACTCTAAATTTGTCCCAATCAATATTTTAATAGTTAAAATCCCCTACTATTACTACCTATGGTTTTTGGACTTCACAGTAATTTGCCTACATATTTGCTCCTGTATCTCCCTCCTACTGTTTGGGGGTTTATAATACACAACCAGCAGTGTGATCACCCCTTTTTTATTTTTCAATTCGACTCATATGGCCTCATTTGATGATCCCTCTAACATATCATCCCTCCTCACCGCCGTAATATTTTCTTTAATCAGTAGCGCAACCCCCCCCCCTCCCCCTTTTTACCCCTCTCTCTATCTTGTCTAAAAATCCTGGAGTCAGGAATATTGATCTGCCAAACCTGCCCCTCTTTCAGCCATTTTTCTGTAATGACTATGTCATACTCCCAAATATCTAACTGTGCTCTTAGCTCATCCGCCTTATTTGCTATACTCCTTGCATTTAAGTATATACCATTCAGCACAGGAAGACATATTAAACCCTAATGTAGGAAACCATGCAACCAATTTGCACTCAGCAAGGTCCCACAAACAGCATCTATTTCGGAGTGACTGATGACAACGTGGTCCGCCTGCATTTCTGAGGACATCACAATAACTATTAACACCACAACGACCCTATATTGTGCTATTGACACTTTTAGGGTGAAGGCATGGGATTGGGGGTTAGTGCTGAGAATGTGTTTGAGGTTAGTGGTTAGAGTTAGAAACTGCTATTGGCAACACATTGTCAATAGCAGAAATTGCTGTTGAAAATTTCTGATTGCAGCACTCCCTCAGTACTGCATTTCAGTGTCACCCTCTGGTATGGGCTCAAATGTCTGTTTTGGGACGTGAACCCACACCCTTCTTACTCAGTGGTGAGAGTGCTGCCACTGAGCCTGATCTGACACTTTGACCTTTAGAATTCTTTATAGAAATAACAGAGAATGAAAAAAGGAAATGCAGTGGATATGGCATATTGATTTTCAAAAATGTATTTGCCAATGAGATTTATGGTAAAGATAATGGCATATGGCATTAAAGGGAAAGTGGCCACATGGAAAGAGAGATGGCTGGAAGGTAGAAAGCAGAGGGTGCAGGTCATGGTTTATCAGACTGAGAAGATATGTTAGTGGTGTTAAAAGAAAGACTTGCTTTTCTACTGCACGTTTATATCCTCAGGACAGTGTTTTATAGCCAGTGAAGTTATTTTGAAGTGTAAGCATTATTACTTTGTAGGAAAACAATTCCACAAATGTCAGTTCTACAGCTGCTCTTATTTGCATATATATGATTGGGAATTGTAAATTGAGGAACAAAAAATGTAAATTTATAAACAGCAAATTTGAGGGGGAGATATGTCAAATTGTGCTGAGGATTGTGAAAAATGCAGAAGAACGTAGGTGGCAGATGTGGTTCAATGTAGAGAAATGTGCAGTAAAGAAAACTTGTACTTACTTAGCACCTATTTTACATGCCAAAGCGCTAGACAGCCAACAATTTACTTTTGAAGTGTAGTCACTGTTTTGTCAGCAAAAGTGGCAGCCGATTTGTATGCAGCAAGGATCCGCAAACAGCAATGAGATGATTGACCATTTAATCTGTTTCCGGTACTGCTGGTTGAGAGTTGAATGGCCAGGACACCATGAATAATGTCATCTTTTACATCTAAAGGAATGGGTAAGTGGGGCCTTAGTTTAATATAAAAATGAGAAAACGTTGAAAATCTCAGTGGGTCAGGCAGCATCTGTGAAGATATCAGGGGAAGTCAGAATCAGGGGAAGTCATAACGGGGAACAAAGAAATGGCAGACCAATTGAACAAGTACTTTGGTTCGGTATTCACTAAGGAGGACACAAACAACCTTCCGGATATAAAAGGGGTCAGAGAGTCTAGTAAGGAGGAGGAACTGAGGGAAATCCTTTTTAGTCGGGAAATTGTGTTGGGGAAATTGATGGGATTGAAGGCCGATAAATCCCCAGGGCCTGATGGACTGCATCCCAGAGTATTAAGGAGGTGGCCTTGGAAATAGCGGATGCATTGACAGTCATTTTCCAACATTCCATTGACTCTGGATCAGTTCCTATCGAGTGGAGGGTAGCCAATGTAACCCCACTTTTTAAAAAAGGAGGGAGCGAGAAAACAGGGAATTACAGACTGGTCAGCCTGACCTCAGTAGTGGGTAAAATGATGGAATCAATTATTAAAGATGTCATAGCAGCGCATTTGGAAAGAGGTGACATGATAGGTCCAAGTCAGCATGGATTTGTGAAAGGGAAATCATGCTTGACAAATCTTCTGGAATTTTTTGAGGATGTTTCCAGTAGAGTGGACAAGGGAGAACCAGTTGATGAGGTATATTTGGACTTTCAGAAGGCTTTTGACAAGGTCCCACACAAGAGATTAATGTGCAAAGTTAAAGCACATGGGATTGGGGGTAGTGTGCTGACATGAATTGAGAACTGGTTGTCAGACAGGAAGCAAAGAGTAGGAGTAAATGGGTACTTTTCAGAATGGCAGGCAGTGACTAGTGGGGTACCGCAAGGTTCTGTGCTGGGGCCACAGCTGTTTACACTGTACATTAATGATTTAGACGAGGGGATTAAATGTAGTATCTCCAAATTTGCGGATGACACTAAGTTGGGTGGCAGTGTGAGCTGCGAGGAGGATGCTATGAGGCTGCAGAGTGACTTGGACAGGTTGGGTGAGTGGGCAAATGTATGGCAGATGCAGTATAACATAGATAAATGTGAGGTTATCCACTTTGGTGGTAAAAACAGAGAGACAGACTATTATCTGAATGGTGACAGATTAGGAAAAGGGGAGGTGCAATGAGACCTGGGTGTCATGGTACATCAGTCATTGAAGGTTGGCATGCAGGTACAGCAGGCGGTTAAGAAAGCAAATGGCATGTTGGCCTTCATAGCGAGGGGATTTGAGTACAGGGGCAGGGAGGTGTTGCTACAGTTGTACAGGGCCTTGGTGAGGCCACACCTGGAGTATTGTGAACAGTTTTGGTCTCCTAACTTGAGGAAGGATATTCTTGCTATTGAGGGAGTGCAGCAAAGGTTCACCAGACTGATTCCCAGGATGGTGGGACTGATCTATCAAGAAAGACTGGATCAACTGGGCTTGTATTCACTGGAGTTCAGAAGAATGAGAGGGGACCTCATAGAAACGTTTAAAATTCTGATGGGTTTAGACAGGTTAGATGCAGAAAGAATGTTCCCAATGTTGGGGAAGTCCAGAACCAGGGGTCACAGTCTAAGGATAAGGCGTAAGCCATTTAGGACCGAAATGAGGAGAAACTTCTTCACCCAGAGAGTGGTGAACCGGTGGAATTCTCTACCACAGAAAGTTGTTGAGGCCAATTCACTAAATATATTCAAAAAGGAGTTAGATGAAGTCCTTACTACTAGGGGGATCAAGGGGTATGGCGAGAAAGCAGGAATGGGGTACTGAAGTTGCATGTTCAGCCATGAACTCATTGAATGGCGGTGCAGGCTAGAAGGGCCGAATGGCTTACTCCTGCACCTATTTTCTATGTTTCTATATCTATGTTTCTATAAACAGAGTTAACGTTTCAGATCTGTGACCCTTCATCAGAACTGGAAAAGTTCTGGAGATGTAACAGATTGTTAAGGAAGTACAGGGCAATGAAAGCGGGAGGGGGAGAAAAGAACAAAAGGGAAGGTCTGTGATAGGGTGGAAGGCAGGAGAGATTTAAGAGACAAAAGGGATAATGCGCAAAAATGAGATGGTCATGTCACAAGTTTGGAAACAAAAGATAAGTCTCGATCGGGTATGAATGGCAGAATCATCACCTGCCACAGGAAAGAGAAACAAAAAAGGGGGTACAAAAAAAGCGGAAAGGGAAAGTAAATATGGGCAGAGGTTATGGTCTGAAGTTGTTGAACTCGATGTTGAGTCCAGAAGGCTGTAAAGTGGCTAAACGAAAGATGAGGTGTTGTTCCTCGAGCTTGCGTTGAGCTTCACTGGAACAGTGTAGGAGGCCGAGGACGGAGGAATCAGAGTGGGAATGGAGCGGGGAATTAAAGTGACAGGCGACCGGAAGCTCAGGGTCACACTTACGGACTGAACGAAGGTGTTCTGCAAAGTGGTCACCTAGTCTACGCTTACTCTCCCCAATGTAGAGGAGACCACATCGTGAGTAGCGAATACAGTATACTAAATTGAAAGAAGTACAAGTAAATCGCTGTTTCACCTGGAAGGAGTGTTTGGGGCCCTGGATAGTGGGAAGGGAGGAGGTAAAAGGGCAGGTGTTGCATCTCCTGCGCTTGCACGGGAAGGTTCCATGGAAAGGGGAGGGAGTGCTGGGAGTGATTGAAGAGTGGACCAGGGTGTCATGAAGGGAGTGATCCCTTCGGAACGGTGAGAGGGGAGGGGAAGATGTGATTGGTGGTGGGATCCCGCTGGACGTGGCGGAAATGGAGGCGGATGATCCGTTGAACGGGAGGCTAGTGGGGTGAAAGGTGAGGACAAGGGGGGAACCCTGTCGTGGTTCTGGGAGAGAGGGAAAGGGGTGAGAGCAGAAGTGCGTGAAATAGAACGGACATGGCTGAGGGCCATGTCAACCACAGTGGAGGGGAATCCTTGATTGAGGAAAAAGGAAGACATGTCAGAGACACAAGTGTGAACGGTGGCATCGTCAGAACAGATGTGACGGAGACGGAGAAACTGGGAGAATAGAATGGAGTCCTTACAGGATGCGGGTTGGGAGGAAGTGTAGGTCCAGGTAGCTGTGGGAGTCTGTGAGCGTATAGTGAATGTTTGTCAATAGACTATCCCCAGAAATGGAGACAGAGAAGTCGAGGAAAGGAAGAGTCGGAGATGGACCATGTGAAGGTGAGGGAAGGGTGAAAATTGGATGTAAAGTGAATGAAATTTTCTAGTTCAGAGCGAGAGCAGGAAACGGCACTGATACAGTCATCAATGTACTGGAAAAAGAGGTGAGGGAGGGGACCCGAGTAGGACTGGAACAAAGGATGTTCCACATATCCCACGAAAAGGCAGGCATAGCTGGGCCCATGCAGGTTCCCATAGCAACACCTTTAATTTGGAGGAAGTGAGTAGAGTCAAAGGAGAAGTTGTTCAATGTGAGAACAAGTTCAGCTAGGCGGAGGTGGGTGGTGGCTGGTTGGGCCTTTGTTCGAGGGACTCAGGCCATCTTGCTGGGGGATGGAAGTGTAGAGGATTGGACATCCATGGTGAAAAGGAGATGGTTGGAGCCGGGAAATTGCAGAGGGCATCGGAGGAGTCGGGAATGTAGGTGGTAAGAGAGTGGACAAGGGGAGAAAAAATAGCGTAGCGCTAGGAAGAAATAAGTTCCGTGGGGCAAGAACAGGCTGAAACGATGGGTCTACCAGGGCAGTCCTGTTTGTGGATCTTGGGAAGGAGGCAGAAGCGGGCTGTGCGGGGTTGGGGAACTATGAGGTTGGTGGCTGTGGAGGGAAGATCTCCAGAGGAGATGAGGTGAGTGATGGTCTGGGAAATGATGTTCAATGATGGCTTAGTTTAATATCTCGTCTAAAAGATGGCACCTCCAACGATGAAGTACCAGCCTAGATTATGTGCTCATGTCGTGAAGTTTGAATCTGCTAAGAGATATGAGTGCTGCCACTGAGCTAAGAGTGATGTTTTAATGCATTTTGGAAGTAAGATTAGGGAAAAAAGTCCACCTTAAATGGTGAGGTTTTAAATGGAGTGGAGGAGCAGCAGGTACACAGATCATTAAAGGTGGCCGTTCCAGTACATGAGGCCATAAGAAAGTCCTTTACATTGACTTCAGTGGAAAGGGAAATCAGGCAGGGTGTATATCAGACGGTTGATCCACTGTTGTCCATTTTCATCACCCGCCAAAGTTGAATTTCACCCTCCTTGTCTGCGATGATAGCCTCCAGAGTTCTGAGGGACTGCAGCATCATTGAAGGTACCATTCTTCAGAGGAGGTGTTAAACTAAAACCCCGTCTGCCTTTTAGAATCATAAAATCAGGTCGTTTGGCTCATTTAATCTGTGCCAGTTTTTTTTCCAAGTAACTAATTCCCCTTTAAAGGTTTGCACTGACTCTACCTCAAAAATGGTTCATCACGTTCTAGCCACACTGGAAAGGATATTTTCTAACCTCTAATTCTTTGTGTTACTCTCATCACCGAAATGAAATAAACTATCACCATGTAACTTATCATAACCATTCATATCAATTTTCTTAAGTGCAGTGAAAAAAACCCAACCTTTCAAATTTCTCTTCATATCTGTGACTGATCACCCGACTAATATCCCAGTGGATCTACCCTGCTACTGTTCCATTGTTTTTATATCCTTCCTAGAAATAGGGTGCTGAAAGCTATACATAATACTCCAGCTGTGGCCTAATTAAAATCTTGTACAACTGATGAAAGGCCATCAACCTGAAATGTTAACTCTGTTTTTCTCTCCACACCTGCCTGACCTGCTGAGTATTTCCAACACTATCTGTTTTTATTTCAGACTTCCAGCATCCGCAGTATTTTGCTTTTGTACATTATTTCCTTGGTTTTGTATTCTATGCCTGTAATTACAAAACTAAGGATTTAGCTTAGCTTCTTTATGGCTTCATGTACTGGAACGGCAGTTTAATGACCTGTGTACCTGCACACCAAAGTCCCTCTGCTTTTATTTAGAAAGAAAAACATGCATTTAGATAGCACCTTTCACAACCTCAGGACATCCCAAAGCGCTTTACAGCCATTGAAGTATTTTTGAAGTGTAGTCGCTGTTGTAAATAATTAAGGTTAGCTGAGCATATAGTATAGGCAGCAAACACTACAAGATTGTGCGCATTTTTTTATCAACACACATTTTTTTAATATATTCACATAGGTAATTATAATTAACTTATGAGGCAAATGACCTAGTTTGGCAGAGAACTTGCTGGGAAATTAAATGTTAATTTAGCATACGAAATAGAAATAACATACGCTTGTTACTTCTAAATGTTACATGAGGCTAAGCTAAATGTTAGATCAAAGGTGATTAATGTGCCAACAGTAGTTTGTTTTCCCAAAAGACTAAATAATGGCTCAGAATTTACGGTCGAAGGCTTCCTGCGCGCTGGTGGATGCCTCCAACCACAAAGATTTCTACCAAAGTAGCTGTTGGCCTAGGAGGTTCGGAGACTTCTGGTCCTGAGCATCTACGCGAAGGTCTGCGTAAAGGCACACATATCCCAGGAGTGTATGGGCTTCGCGTGCATCACTGGGATCACGTGGGCCGACTGTGGCTCAGTCTGTGTAACCCTTGCTTTTGAGTCAAGATTGTGGGTTCAAGTCCCACTCCAGCGACTTGGGCACAAAATCTAGGCTGACAAACCAGTGCCGTACTGAGGGAGCGCTGCACCATTAAAGTGCTCCCTTTGGGATCAGATGTTAAACCAGGGCCCCAACTACCCTCTCGTATGGAGGTAAATGATCACATGGCACTACTTGAAGATCAGGAGAATTCTCCCCATGGCCAATATTTACCCCTCAACCAACATCACTAAAAACAGATGTTATCAAATTGTTGTTGTGGGATTTTAGTATTGGCCCAGAAATTGCGGTCGGAGGCTTCCCGCGCGTGGGTGGATGCCTCTGACCTCAGAAATTTCTATGAAAGTACCTGGTGCACAGAAGGTTCGGAGTCTTGCGGTCCTGGGCATCTCGCGAAGGCCTGTGTAGGGGCCCCCGTATCCCAGGAGCGTATGGGATTCATACACATCACTGGGATCAGGTGGGCCAGCTCAACCTATCAGAGTAGGAGAATCCCCATTCATACCTATTGTTGAGTTACGATATATGGAATCACTATAAGCATGAATGGGAATACAGAGGTACCCCAAAAACACAGAAACACTGAAAATAAATTTTAAAAACATCACATATTTCAAATTAATAAAAATAGAACTTAATTATTTAAAACAAAGATTACATATTTTGAAAAATAAATTTACATATTTTACTTACCTTATACAAAATAAACTTACCTTATTTAACAGGATTTTAAATGTTTAAATTTTAAAATATGTATTTTTCTGAATTTTAAAAGTCTTATGCTGATAAAAGCAAGTCTTACGACTGCTTTTATCAGTCGTAAGAATTACAAGGGCATTCGCTGGGCAGAAGTTGGGCAAATAGCCCAACTCTCCACCCGTGGGAGGCCCTTTACTTTCAGATGCAGTGGATCTGTCAGGAGTATTCTTGACAGATCGCAAGCTCTGGGATTACGCGCATGCGCTTTGCATACCTAAACACAGAACTTGCAGGGCCCCTATGTGCGCGTATGCACTCATAGGGGCCGCGAATACAGCCTGTTAAATAATTGGTTAGCTTCTTTCGGTAATAGATAAACATCTCACCGATTGTGTTGGGAAATGGCTGTAAATAGTGAGCGATACAGACTGAGACTGATGCTGCGAAGTACAGCATGTTCATATCTGATCCCTCTTCTCCCCTGCCCTCCCACCCCGAAATACCGACGCACCCATCCCACATTACACTGACTGAAGAGAAAGTGGGAGTTAAAGTTGAGGTCAAAAGTTGTGAAAATCAATACATCGGAGTTACATTCATTCCTGGGACTGTTGAACTATTTCGGGAACTTTCTGCCGAACTTGAGCACGTTGTTGGAGCCGCTACATGTGCTCCTGCGTAAGGGTTGCGATTGGTTTTGGGGGGACTGTCAGGAACGGGCTTTTGATTGGGCGTGAAACCTACTTTGTTCAAACAAGTTGTTGACCTGTACGACCCCTGTAAAAAATTAGTTCTTACATGCGATGCATCGTCCTATGGGGTTGGGTGCGTGTTGCAGCAGGGCAATGTTGAGGGTCAACTACAACCTATGGCTTATGTCTCCAGGTCGCGCTCTCAAGCAGAACGGGGATATGGCATGGTTGAGAAGGAAGCGCTTGTATGTGTCTATGGTGTAAAAAAAATGTATCAGTACCTCTTTGGCAGGAAGTTTGAGTTAGAGACGGACCACAAGCCATTAACATGTCTGTCATCTGACAGAAAGGCTATCAATGACAACGCATCAGCTCGCATACAGTGATGAGCCCTCACGCTGGCTGCTTATGAGTACTCCATCCGACACCGGCCCGGCACTGAAAATTGCGCTGACGCACTCAGCAGGCTTCCGCTGGCTCCGACTGAGGGGGCAGCGGAGCAAAGCGCCGAGATGGTCATGGCTGTCGATGCCTTCGATAGCGCAGGCTCCCCCATCACAGCCCGCTAGATCAAAATCTGGACAAACAGAGATCCCCTCCTATCCCTGATTAAGAAATGTGTCCTGACTGGGGATTGGGCGTCCACACATGGAGCATGCCCTGAGGAGGTCAGACCGTTCCACAGACGGATGGATGAGCTCTCCATCCAAGCCGACTGCTACTATGGGGCAGCCGGGTAGTTATGCCCCAGAAGGGCAGGGAGGCATTCATCCGGGAACTCCACAGCGAGCACCCAGGCATTGTGCTGATGAAGGCCATTGCCCGGTCACACGTTTGGTGGCCTAGAATTGATTCAGACCTGGAACACTCTGTTCGCAGGTGCACGACTTGTGCCCAGCTGGGTAATGCCCCCAGGGAGGCCCCGCTCAGCCCGTGGCCCTGGCCCACAAGGCCATGGTCATGCATTCATGTTGACTACGCAGGCCCATTCATGGGTAAGATGTTGTTTATTGTGGTAGATGTGTACTCGAAATGGATCGAGTGCATCATTCTGAATTCATGCACGTCATCCACCACCGTGGAAGCCTACGTGCGATCTTTGCAACCCATGGCTTGCCGGACATACTGGTTAGTGATAATGGCCCATGTTTCACAAGCTACGAATTCCGAGAGTTTATGTCGGGCAATGGCATCAACCACGTCAGGACTGCGCCGTTCAAGCTGGCCTCCAATGGCCAGGCGGAATGTGCGGTCCAAATCATTAACCAAGGTATGCTCAGGATTCAAGGACCCTCCCTACAATGCTGCCTATCGCGCCTCCTGCCGGCCTATAGATCCCAACCGCACTTGCTCACGGGGGTCCCGCCCGCAGAGCTACTAATGAAACGGACACTTAAAACTCGGTTGTCCCTCATTCATCCAGTCCTGACCGACATAGTTGAGGGCAAGCGCAAGTCACAAAATGAGTACCATGACCGTAATGCGAGGGGGAGATGTATAGAAATAAATTATCCTATATTCGTCCTCAATCATGCCATGGAGCCCAAATGGCTTGAGGGTACTGTAATTGACAAAGAGGGAAATAGGGTCATCGTGATAAAACTCAACAATGGTCATATATGCCGTAAGCATCTGGACCAAGTAAAAAAAGGTTCAGCATCGACACGGAGGAACCTGAAGAAGACCATGAGATGGAGCTCACAACACCGCCAGTGAACGAGCAACAAGAACATTCAGAAGAATGCACAGTCCCTGCGGTCAGCCCGGACAGGCCGGAATCACTACAGGTGACGGACACTCAATGTCAGTGTCCAACAACCAGAGCCCCAACTGCGGCGCTCCACAAGGGAGCGTAGACCACCTGAAAGACTAAACCTATGATCCCAATAAGACTTTGGGGGGGAAAGTGATGTCATGTATGTAACCACAATGTAACACCACTGTATTACTGTATACACTCAACCTAGATGCACACCTTGACCACAAGGGGTGAACTTGTGGAAGACATTCCTTACCTGATCACACAGGTATAAAAAGGGAGGTCCCACGCAGGGTCATCACTTGGAGTCCTGTGAATAAAGAGTTAAGGTCACAGAGTGAACTTGTCCCCAGAATGTGCCTCGTGTGGTTTCATGCTGTAGAGTAAGGACTTTACAGCGCCCACCTCTGGATGCAGGATGACACATTGGTATTGAGACCGCTATGCTCTGAAAACAAAGATATTAGCGGCTTGTGATCAGTTTCAAGCTCGAAACGAAGCCCAAATAGATTCTGATGCATCTTTTTAACCCCATATTCGCAGGCTAAAGCTTCTTTCTACCATGCCATAGGCTCTTTCCGCTTTAGGCATGCTTCTTGATGCGTACGCAACGGGTTGTAGTTTGCCTGACTCATTGGATTGTTGGAGCATGCAACCAACCCCATGTGATGAAGCATCACAGGCCAATACTAAATGCTTGCATGGGTCATAATGTACCAGCAATTTGTTGGAACAAAGCAGCCTGTCTCAAAGGCCCTGTCTTGAGATACACTCAAAACCCAGTTATCGCCTTTTCTGAGCAGCATGTGCAGTGGCTCTAATAATGTGCTCAATTTAGGTAAGAAATTACCGAAGTAGTTACAGAGATCGATAGATTTTTAGACTCTAAGGGAATCAAAGGATATGGGGATCGGGCAGGAAAGAGGAGTTGAGGTCGAAGATCAGCCATGATATTGAATGGCGGAGCAGGCTCGAGGGGCTGCATGGTCTACTCCTGCTCCTATTTCTTATGTTCTTATTCTATGTGGGAAGAAATACATGTAAATTGTTCTCACAAGTAATGTTTGGGGCCCTGGGCAGTTGTGTGGGAGGAGGTTTATGGCTATAATCATCAACTCATTCAAAACTCCACTATCCACATCCTGTCCATCAGCCCATGCTGACCTGTCTTGGTTCCCTTCCCCTGCCATCAACACATTGAATATAAATATCTGGTCCTTGTCTAGAAATGCTCCATGACCTCACACACAACTTCCTCCAGCGTTCCATTCCTTCCCATGCCCTTTGATCCCGGCTTTCTGAACATCTCTCTCACTCGCTGTTCCGTCATCAGCATCAGTCTTCAGCTTCCTTGGCCGCAACCTCAGGAATTATCCGTTTCCCCCCCCCCCCGCCATTCCTCCATACCTTTATCTCCCCACCTTTGAGGCCTTCTAAAAACCCATCTCCTCGTCCAGACTTTGTCTTCTTTCCTGTCTCTTCCAGTAAGGCTAATTACCTGTTTCTTTCTTCCTCTGGGAAGCACCGGGGGCTGTTCCTATATTAAAGGTGCTATATGGACGCAAGCTGTTGTTCTCTGGCTTGCACATGTATAAAGAATGATGACTTGAGGAAAGTGCGGGAGGGCTCCCAGCACCTTTGAACTCAGACCCTAACAAAAGTCAGCACTTTCAGGAGGGGGAAACATCAGTTAAAGTAGCACTTTAGTCTGACACCAGTTTCAGCGATCGCCATAGGATCGCTCAGTTGTTCTATATCAGTGGGGAACAAGCCTGTTTCTGCATATGTAAATTGGGTAATGGCAGAACTCCAATCCTGACCATTGGTCACTTCTTTCACTGAAGAGTTTTGTCTGTTCAAACCTCAGAACTGATTTTAACACTATGCATCGGGTGTGGGGGGAAGAGAACGGGTGAACGTTAAAATCGCCCAGGTTACTTATCTGCTTGAAAGCTGCCAGGAACCCATCGATCCAAATTTTAACATGATTGACTGAGCAGGCAGCAAGGACACCTGGCCTTGCTGCCAGTGGGGTCCTTCTTTACATAGGCACATCGAGCTCCAGCGACCTGACTGCAATTTTAACTGAAATAAAATCAGAAAATGCTGGAAATACTCATCAGGTCAGGCAGCAACTGTGGAGAGAGAAACAGTTAATATTTCAGATTGATGATGAAACTGTTTCCCTCAACAGATGCTGCCTGACCTGATGAGTATTTCCAGCATTTTCTGATTTTATTTCAGATTTTCAGCATTGGCAGTATTTGGTTTTGTAATTTAAATTGGATGGCTTGAGGGAGGAATCCACTCTGGCTGTCCCATCAGGTGAAGGCAGCGGGGAAGAGGAGCAGGGACCAGAAGAGACCCAAACAGGTCAGTTTCTTCACTTTCCTCCTGGGGATTACTACCCCAGGCCCCACAAGGAATGCTTCGGCCTTCCCTGACTGTCAGACCCCAGGAGACGACTCCCTGATGCCGATCTCGCCACCTATCTGGAGTGGTCATGCTGCATCAGCGCCGTGCGATTGTCCACCGCTTCCCAACCTGGACTTACAATCCGGGCTCAAGTACCTTAAAGGGAAATTTGACTCAGTTTGTAATAGGTTAGAGGTCCCCTTAAAAATAGAACTTCATCTAATTTCCATTTTTCCATTGCAAGTCAGGAATGCCTGTGTGTGTCTGGGCCTGTTGAATTGTTTACCTGAAGCTGATTTTTTAAATCACTGTCTCCTGTCCAACATTCCTCCTTGAACCAACGCCACACATTCATCTCAATGCTTGCCACATTTACCTACATAACAACAATTCAAAAACTATTGGATATGAAGTGCTTTGGGATGCCCTGAGGATGTGATAAAGGCATTATATACATCTAAGTTCTACCTTTCTAAATGAAGAGAGGCACAGTGAGTGCTAATGAACGAGGCGGGTGAGCATTTATAATTGTGTACCCAGTGCACAGTCTTTGGGCCAAGAGTCACTTTCCTGGACATTTCAGATGAGCAGTGTATCAGCAGGCTGTGTTTCACCAGGCAGACTATTTTGCAGCTTCCTGTATCAGGCACTGCTGCCTGCTGGACTAGGGGGCCATGCTTTGCCAGTGGCTGTCAAAGTTACCACAGAGCAAGTACGGTGTTAGCTGTGGCAGAGTCAGAAGGTAGTGGGTTTGAGTCCCACTCCAGGGACTTGAGCACATAAAAATCTAGGCTGACGCTCCAGTGCAGTGCTGATGGAGTGCTGCACTATCGGAGGTGCCGTCATTCAGATGAGATGTTAAACTGAGGTCCTGTTTGCTCTCTCAGGTGGATGTAAAAGATCCCTGACACTATTTTGAAGAAGAGCAGGGGAGTTATCCCCGGTGTCCTGGTCAATATTTATCCCTCAACATAACACACACATATATATACATATATGATCTAATTGAATGGCAGAACAGGGTTGAGGGGCTGAATGGCCTCCTGTTGCTGTGTTCCTATGACGGAGGGGCACCAGTAAATGGGGGATAGGGGAGGGGCACCAGTAAATGGGGGATAGGGGAGGGGCACCAGTAAATGGGGGATAGGGGAGGGGAGGGGCACCAGTAAATGGGGGATAGGGGAGGGGCAACAGTAAATGGGGGATAGGGGAGGGGCACCAGTAAATGGGGGATAGGGGAGGGGCACCAGTACATGGGCGATAGGGGACGGGCACCAGTAAATGGGGGATAGGGGAGGGGCACCAGTAAATGGGGGATAGGGGAGAGCAACCAGTAAATGGGGGATAGGGGAGGGGCACCAGTAAATGGGGGATGGGGAAGGGCACCAGTAAATGGGGGATTGGGGAGGGGCACCAGTAAATGGGGGATAGGGAAGGGGCACCAGTAAATGGGGGATTGGGGAGGGGCACCAGTAAATGGGGGATAGGGGAGGGGCACCAGTAAATGGGGGATAGGGAGGGGCACCAGTAAATGGAGGATAGGGGAACCAGCCCACACTAGGTACGTGCTACAGAGCAGGTCTCCAGTCGTCCTGGTTCAACCCTTGCCACAGGATAAAGGCCTAGCTCTGTCAAGCCCGTGTGGTGGCTGATGTGCAACGGTCACCACACGTTAAAAAAATCCACGCACAGGCATCTTCCACCCCCCTCAACTGGAGTTCATGACTGGAACATCGGGTTCTTCATTGAAACATCTGTGAACTCTTGTGGAAGCAAGTCATCCTCGTTTGAGGGACCGCCTATGATGATGATGATGATCTTCTAGACTTATCTTTTGTTTATTTACTTGTCCCATTATCATCTCTTTTTGCTATGAGAATATGTTTTGTCATTTAATCACTCCCGCCTTCCACCTTATCACAGACCTTGCCTTTTGTTTGTTTCTCCCCTCCCCCTTTCCCTGACCCTGCTCTTGCTTAAAACCCGTTACATCTCGAACTTTTTCCAGTTCTGACGAAGGGTCATCGACCCGAAACGTTCACTCTGTCTCTCTCTCTCTCCACAGATGCTGCCTGATCTGCTGAGTATTCCCAATGACATATTAAAATCCTTCACCCAATTCCTGGCATTTCTGCTAGGATGTTACGGCTTCATCTCCCCAGTCATATAATTTGGACATCCAGGGCTGCTGGGTCCTCTCCTGCAATGAGAATGCAAGAGAGAAGTTCGTAATATCATGGTGCTATTGAGTGATACACAAGTAGCAGCATGCAGCCGCAGTGGTTATGCTGACATATACTTGCATCCTGCAGCTACATTAAATGGGAGAATGATTGTGTAATGAGTGTGCTAAAGGATGTGTCAAGGCTGAAATGTTTAAAGGTCATCATCATAGACAGTCCCTCAAAATCGAGGAAGACTTGCTTCCACTCCAAAAATGAGTTCTTAAGTGACTGAATAGTCAAATATGGGAACCACAGTCACTGTCACAGGTGGGACAGACAGTCGTTGAAGGAACGGGTGGGTGGGACTGGTTTGCCGCACACTCTTTCCGCTGCTGCGCTTCATTTCTGCATGCTCTCGGCAATGAGACTCGAGGTGCTCAGCGCCCTCCTGGATGCACTTCCTCCACTTAGGGCGGTCTTTGGCCAGGGACTCCCAGGTGTCGGCACTTTATCAGGGAGGCTTTGAGGGTGTCCTTGAAACGTTTCCTCTACCCACCTTTGGTTCGTTTGCCATGAAGGAGTTCCGAGTAGAGCGTTTGCTTTGGGAGTCTTGTGTCTGGCATGCGAATAATGTGGCCTGCCCAGCAGAGCTGATTGAGTGTTGGGGATGTTGGGGATGTTGGCCTGGTCGAGGACGCAAATATTGGTGCATCTGTCCTCCCAGGGGATTTGCAGGATCTTGAGGAGACATCGTTGGTGGTATTTTTCCAGCAACTTGAGGTGTCTACTATATATGGTCCATGTCTCTGAGCCATACAGGAGGGCGGGTATTACTACAGCCCTGTAGACCATGAGTTTGGTGGTAGATTTGAGGGCCTGGTCTTCAAACACTCTTCCTTTGGCGGCTGAAGGCTACACTGGTGCACTGGAGGCAGTGTTGAATCTCGTTGTCAATGTCTGCTCTTGTTGATAAGAGCAGACATATGGGAAATAGTCCAAGTTGTCCAGGGCCGCGTCGTGGATCTTGATGACTGGGGGGCAGTGCTGTGCAGCGGGGACAGGTTGGTGAGGGACCTTTCTCTTACGGATGTTGAATGTAAGGCCCATGCTTTCGTACGCCTCAGTGAATATGTTGACTATGACTTCGAGTTCAGCCTCTGTGCGCAAATGCAAGCGTCGTCCACGTACTGTAGCTTGACGACAGAGGTTGGCATGGTCTTGGATCTGGCCTGGAGATGACGATGGTTAAACAGGTTCCCACTGGTTCTGTGGTTTAGTTCCACTCCAGCAGGGAGCTTGTTGAGTGTGAGATGGAGTATTGAAGCGAGGAAGATTGAGAAGAGGGTTGGAGCGATGACACAGCCCTGCTTGACCCCGGTCCGGATGTGGATTGGGTCTGTGATGGATCCGTTGGTAAGGATCATGGCTTGCATGTCGTCATGGAGCAGGTGGAGGATGGTGACAAATTTTTGAGGGCATCCGAAACGGAGGAGCACTCCATAGACCCTTGCGGTTGACAGTGTCAAAGGCCTTTGTAAGGTCAAAGAAGGCCAGGTACAAGGGTTGGTGCTGTTCCCTGCATTTTTCTTGCAGCTGTTGCGCTGCAAAAATCGTGTCCGTTGTGCCCCGTCGGGGACGAAACCTGCGCTGTGACTCCGGGAGGAGCTCCTCGGCCACGGGGAGAAGACGGCTGAGGAGGACTCTAGCGATGACTTTCCCAGTGGCTGATAACAGGGAGAATCCTCTGTAGTCGCCGCAGCCGGACTTGTCCCCTTTTTTAAGATGGTCACGATCACTGCATCTGAGATCTCCCGGCTTGCTCTCCTCTCTCCGGATGAGCGAGATGAGGTCATGCATTTGCGCCAACAGTGCCTCTCCACCATACTTCAGTGCCTCAGCAGGGATTCCATCCGCTCCCTTTGCCTTATTGTTCTTAAGCTGTCTTATTGCTTTTTCTACTTTGTGCAGATCTGGTGTTTTACTGAGGTGGTGGTGAGTAGCATGCTGCGGGATGGAGTCGAGAACACTCGAGTCAAAGGCAGAGGAGATCTTCGAAGTGCTCCTTCGAGCAGGCCCTGACAGCCTCGGTGTGCTTGATGAGTGTTCCCCCGTTCTTGGCCAGCAGCGGGGTGGGGCCTTGGGTGTTTGGGCTGTAGGTGGCCTTGACTGCGGTGAAGAATCCTCGCACATCATGGCTGTCGGCCAGCTGCTGTATCTCCTGTGCTTTCTCTATCCACCATCCGTTCTTTAGGTCCTGAGTTTTTTGTTGGACTTCGGCCTTAAGCCGTCTGTAATAATGCTGCCTTGCTGCTCCCGAGTTGGGTTGTTGTTTAAGGCTCAGAAATGCCCTGTGCTTGCAATCTATTAGCTCTTAGATCTCCTGGTCATTCTCATCAAACCAGTCCTGGTGTTTCCTGGTTGAGTGACCGAGCGTCTCTTCGTAGGCACTGATTATGGAGGCATGGAGAGCAGACCAAGTGCTATAGGCATTCTGCATCTCGGGGTCATCAAGGCCAGGTGAGGTGCTGACTGTATAGGGTTCTCTTAGCTGGGAGTTTGAGTACCCTGGCATTGACTATTTTGCGGCACTGTTTCTGCTGCCATCGACGCTTTGGGGCTAGGTTGATGTTGATGATGGAACGGATTAGGCGGTGGTCCGTCCAGCAGTCGTCAGCTCCTGTCATGGCGCGGATGATGTGCACATCCTTGTAATCCTTGGCTCAGATGATGACATAGTCGAACAGGTGCCAATGTTTGGAGCGAGGGTGTTGCCACGATGCCTTGTGTTTGTCCCTCTGGCGGAACAAGGTGTTGGTAATGACAAGGTATTGTTCTAGACATTTTGTCAGGAGTAGGGTGCTGCTGGAGTTGGTTTTCCCGACCCCATCTCTGCCGATCACGCCTCCCCAGAGGGCTATGTCCTTACCGACTCTGACGTTGAAGTCACCGAGGAGGATCAGTTTGTTGTCCGCAGGACGCGGGACAGGGATTTTTCAAGGCTGGAGTAAAAACTCTCTTTGGTCTCATCTGTCGCATCGAGTGTTGGGATGTACTCACTGATGACTGTGGTGCATTGATTCCGGGATAGGGTGAGTCGGAGAATCATGAGACATTTGTTATGATTGTGTAATGAGTGTGTTAAAGGATGTGAGTCAAGGCTGAAATGTTTAAAGGTAAGCTAGTGCCAACATTTGAAGAGATGTCCTGGACAATAGTTATCTCTCAACCAGTAAGACAGATTATCTGGTAATTTCATCATTATAGGCAGTCCTTCGTATTGAGGATGACTTGCTTCCACG
This sequence comes from Pristiophorus japonicus, assembly GCF_044704955.1. Lineage (NCBI taxonomy): Eukaryota > Metazoa > Chordata > Chondrichthyes > Pristiophoridae > Pristiophorus > Pristiophorus japonicus. The sequence continues at coordinate 93,498,312 of NC_091991.1, read as the reverse complement.
CCAAAAAGGGCTGAGTTCACTGGTGTTTCAATGAGGGACCTGATATTCCAGATCCCGAACTGCATGTTGAAGGGTGGAAGATGACTGTGTGGATTTTTTTAACGTGTGGTGGCCGTTGCATACCAGTCACCACACGGGCTTGACAGAGCTGGTCTGGGTCCAGTGGCAAGGATTAACCAAGATGACCGGAGACCAGCTCTGCTGCACGGACCTAGTGCGCACACATATTGCAGTGTGGGCTGGCCCCTGCTGCCCCAGGACTCACGCATTTTCTGGTCCCAAACTCACGCCGCTCCTGGGCCCCGATCACAATTCGCTACTGCATTTCCTACATTACAAAAATGACTACACTTCAGAAATTCTTCATTAGCTGTTAATTGCTTTGGGATGTGCTGAGGTTGTGAAAGGTGCTATATAAATGCAAATCTTTCTTCCTATAAAGGGCTATGTGGTGTGCTTTGGTAGTACTTTAAGACAGTATGTCAGAGAGGTAATTGTAGCACATAATTACTATGCTACACTAATCATAGGCAGTCCCTCGAAGCGAGGATGACTTGCTTCCATGCCAAATGAGTTCGCACCTCTTCTGGGCCCCGGTCAGTTCCATCTACAAATTCTTGCCGCTCCTTCACCCCTCCTGCTGTGCCTGCAACCTGGCTTCGCAGCCGTCGCCCTCCTGCAGCAGCACGCGCTGCTCCCTGCAGTGGTATGCCGCCGCACGCTGCTCCCTCTAATGGCCCCAGCCTGCTGATGGTCTTTCAATCCTACAGCACCAGCCGATTTCCTGCCCGCAGTGTTTTCAACGCAGGAAGCTCACCCACGAGACTGATCCCGGAATTATACACAGGCTCGGCTCACTGAAGCTCAGATATGTTCACCTCCTGAAACATCTAACTTCCGGTCAGGCGCTCTACCCCTATGAGTATCAGCTGTGGCTCAGTGGGTAGCACAGTCAAAGGTTGTGGATTTAAATCCTGCTCCAAGAAATTGAGCATATAAATCTAGGCTGACATTCAAGTGCAGTGTTGAGGGAGGTGCCGTCTTTTGGATGAGACATTAAACCGAGGCCCTGTCTGTTCTCTCAGATGGACGTAAAAGATCCCACGGCACTATTTTGTTCTGGGGCCAATATTTATCCCTCAATCAACATAACAAAAACAGATTATCTGGTCATTATAACATGGCTGTTTGTGGGAGCTTGCTGTGCGCAGATTGGCTGCCACGTTTGCCACATTACAACAATGACTACACTCCAAAAGGTATTTCAGTGGCTGTAAAGCGCTTTGAGACATCCAGTGATTTTTAAAGGCGCTATATAAATGCAAGTCTTTCTTTCTTATGATTCAGCCCCAGCTGAAATGTAATCCATGGTTTACACTTTGGCAGTTTTCAAGTTACAGGCTTGAGGGAGCTCTGCTACTGTAACACGACAATCATTGAGACAACTGCTTTGTGAGTGAGTCGTTTTATTAGAGTTTAATAAATTCAGAGCTGCTATGTTTAGGTAGTCAGGAATGCAGGAACTGACAAATGCTGAGGCATGCCTCTGACATTCCATAATCCCACTCAAATAACAGACGGTTTGAAAACGGACAAACAAAGTGGAAAAACCAGTACCTCACTCATTCTTACCACAGTTGAGCTTTTAGAGTTCATCATTTTGTGTTGTGTAGGTGCCTGAGCAGTTGCTGATTGGTATCTGCTGTTTGTAAGCTGGGCGATCATTAATATTCCACAAACTTCAAGACAGAATCACTTCTTTAGTGTGTGAGGTGACAGCCCTGAGCTGCCTCCACAGAATGGAGTAGAAATATAAACAGTATAATTCGCAGGCTGCAGTTATTGGCTGTCAGAGTCAGAAGAAGATGAGGACGAACCGGCTAATTAAATACACGCTGTTCTCATGCTGCTATGTTTTCTGGGTGAGTGAGTTAAGATGCTTTCTTTCCCTTTCTTTACCTGCACCAGTTTCCCCTCTGCGGGAGGTGTTCACTCCTTGCAGGACTGCGGTTACACAATCTCCTGTACCTAGTCCAAGTGGCTGTTCTCTGTGTGTGAACCTAGAATGCGAAGGTGGCTGTGCTAGTTAACCACGGGGGACCTCACAGGGACCCTGCCATCAGCCCGTGTGATCACACACACTTCCTACCAAGGTTGTTAGATGGCATTCAGGATTGAGAATTGTGGGTTCCTAACCCAAGTCCTGTAACTTATCACCCCAGCTAAGACCAACTGAGCAGAGCCGAGGGAATCAACCCAGGACCTTCCAGTGAAGTTTGTAAGGACACAGATTGAGAACAGTTACTTGGGAGAGGTACTGGAGATGAGTTAGTGCCTGTGTAACCGTAATGCAGCAGGTGTGACCAGCCATAGCAAATATTGTTCGCCATAAGTATAGGTTTCTCACTTTTGTGGAATTGGGATACAACTTTGGTTGGTCAATGGGTCGGACTCCCACCTTGCACCCTCCGTATACTTGAGCTCATCCAAAACTCTGCTGTCCGTACCCTAACTTGCAGCAAGACCATTCACCCATCATTCCTGTGCTCGCTGACCCACATTGGCTCCCAGTCCTCAATTAAAAATTTTCATCCTTGTGTTTAAATCCCACCATGGCATCACCCCATCCTATCTCTGTAACCCCCTCCAGCCCTGCAACCACTGTTCCCCCCCCTAGGGTGCGCGGCCGTGAACTGATCGCGAGGTCCCGTGCAGGCTACCCACCAGCTGCTACTGCTGGAAGAGATACCACCCAGGTGTGGCTGCATAGCAAATTTAAAGGGCCCACGCAGGGAAAAGAAAATCAGAGGGAGCATTGCCTACAATCTGCCGAGAGCTCTGACCTCTTGCAGATTCCGATTTCCATCACTCCATACTTGGGGGTCATGCCTTCAGATGTCTAGACCCTAAGCTCTGGAATTCCAGTCTTAAACCCCTCTGCCTCTCTACATCCATCACCTCCTTTAAGTCACTCCTTAAACCTTGTCTGATAATGCTCCTGTGAAGTAGCTCCCGTGAAGCAGCTTACGTTAAAGGCGCTATATAATTGCAAGTTTTTGTTGTTGTTCGGCTTCTCTTCATCACAAAGATGAGCCCCTGATGATTTTACAGCCTTGGGGTCATATGCATAGTTCTGACTGGCACTTTTTGGCTCCACCAGGCAGTTTGTCAGGAGTGCAGAGATTGGTTGTGGCAAGCCTTTGAGCTGGTCGGTAAAGTCTGTAAGCGGGGTACATATCTGGTACCGTAACTGATTGCTCTGTTTTTGATTGTACAGGATTTATGGATTGTAAAATGTAAATCCCCCTTCGTATGTTACTTCCAGCAGGAAATCAGGTTTCCTCCCCCCCCCTGGAATGGCCCTAACCAAAGTTGCAATTGACATTCTCTGTGACTGTGACCATGATGCACAATCCCTCCTCGACATCTCTGCAGCCTTTGACACGGTCAACCACACCGTCCCCCTTAAACGCTTCTCCTTTGATGTCCCGCTCATGTTCACCAAAGGTTTTGTTTGCTGGAGGCCCCCAAAGATCCATCCATGGACCCCTCATCTTCCTCACCTACATGCAGACCCTAGACCACATTATCCGCAGACAGGTGGTCAGCTCCGTATGTACCTCTCTACCTCTCCACCATGACTCTTGATCCTTTCACTGGCTCTGTGATATCAGACTGATATCCCGTCCTAGATGAGCTGAAATTTCCTCCAGTTAAACTTTGGGTATACCAAAGCTATCATCTTTGGTCCCTGTCACAAACTCCTTATCCTGACTCCTGTACAAACTCCAATCTCTCACCCACCACCGACTCCCTCTCCGTGGCCACCATCTCAGGCTGAATCAGATTATTTGCAACCTCGGTGTCCTATCGTCTCTATCACAAAGACCCCCTACTTCCACTTCCATAACATCACCCGTCTCCACCCTGCCTAAGCCCATCTGCTGCTGAAACCCATGCCCATGCCTTTGTCTGCACTGCAGCAACTCAACAAGGCTTCTTTGGCAGCACCTCCAAAACCCGCGACCTCTACCACCTAGAAGGACAAGGGCAGCAGGCGCATGGGAACATCGCCACCTCCACTTTCCCCTCCAAGTCACACACCATCCTGACTTGGAAATATATCGCCGTTCCTTCAATGTCGCTGGGTCAAAATCCTGGAACTCGCTCCCTAACAGCACTGTGGGAGTACCTTCACCACAGCGGTTCAAGAAGGCGATTCACCACCACCTTCTCAAGGGCATTTACGGATGGACCTTGCTAGCGATGCCCACATCCCATGAACGAATAAAAAAAATTAAAATCTAGTGAACCTTTGCTACCTCAAGTTCAAGGGACGCAAACTTAAATGGACATGGCGGACAACTGGTTCAGCCATTCACCGCCATATCTGGCTGGACCACATTATCGGGTCCTACTCTTGTCTGCCAAAACTTCTCACTATTCCAGGATCATTCTAGAATGAAAAGATAACCCGCGGCTACTATTCTCTACTGCTAACCGTCTCTTTAACCCTCTCTCCCCTGTCTCCACCACATTCACCTCCAACAACAAAGTGTGAGGAGCTCATGGACTTCTTTGTCTCAAAGATTGAGACCATCCGATCAGCTGCCTCTGTGATTTCCCTTCCTTCCCCTAGCCCACCGGGTCAAACTTCCTCTGAGGCTCCCATCTGCCCTAGCCCTAAACAAACATCTTTCTCTAGTTTCTCTCTGATCTCCCTTCTTGACCTCTCCAAACTCGTCTTGTCCATGAGACCCACTTCCTGCTCCCTTGACCCTATTCCCATTAAACTGCTGACCACCCAACTTCCATTTCTGGCTCCCATGTTAGCTGACATTGTTAACTGTCCCTGTCCCCTTCAAATCTGCCGTCATCATCCCTCTCTTCAAAAAAAACAACCCTCAACCCATCCATCCTTGCAAACTACTGTCTCATCTCCAACCTCCCTTTCCTCTCCAAAGTCTTTGAACGCGTTGTCGCATCACAAATCCGTGCCCATCTTTCCCACAACTCCATGTTTGTATCCCTCCAATCTGGTTTCCACCCCAGCCACAGTACCGATACGGTTCTCATCAAAGTCACAAATTACATCCTAAACTATCCCTCCTCGTCCTTCTCGACCTGTCTTCAGCCTTTGACACGGTTGGCCACTCCATCCTCCTCCAACGCCTCTCCACCATCGTCCAGCTGGGTGGGACTGCACTCGCCTGGTTCCATTTTTAACTATCTAATCGTAGCCAGAGAATCTCCTGCAACGGCTTCTCTTCCTGCCCCCGCATCGTTACCTCTGGTGTCCCCCAAGGAACTATCCTTGGCTCCCTCCTATTTCTCATCTACATGTTGCCCCTTGGCGACATCATCTGAAAACACAGCGTCAGTTTCCACATGTGCGCTGACGACACCCAGCTTTACCTCACCACCACTTCTCTCGACCCCTCCATTGTCTCTAAATTGTCAGACTGCTTGTCTGGCATCCGGTTCTGGATGAGCAGAAATTTTCTTCAGTTAATATTGGGAAGACCGAAGCCATTGTCTTTGGTCCCTGCCACAAACTGCGTTCCCCAGCCACTGACTCCATCCCTCTCCCTGGCATATGTCTGAGGCTGAACCAGTCTGCTCACAACCTTGGCATCATATTTGACCCTGAATTGAGCTTACGGCCACATATCCCAGCATAATTAAACCGCCTATTTCCACCTCTGTAACATTGACCGTCTCCGCCCCTTGCCTCAGCTCATCTGTTGCTGAAACCCTCATCCATGCCTTTGTTACCTCTAGACTTGACTATTTCAATGCACTCCTGGCTGGACTCCCACATTCTACACTACTTAAACTTGAGGTCTTCCAAAACTCAGCAGCCCGTGTCCTAACTCGCACTAAGTCCCGTTCACCCATCACCCCTGTGCTCGCTAACCTACATCGCTTCAATTTCAAAATTCTCATCCTTGTTTACAAATCTCTCCATGGCCTCACCCCGTCCCATCTCTAAAATCTCCATCTGCCTCACAAGCTGTGTGAAATAGCAGTGCATTTGGAAAGCAGTGACAGGATCGGTCCAAGTCAGCATGGATTTATGAAAGGGAAATCATGCTTGACGAATCTTCTGAAATTTTTTGAGGATGTAACTAGCAGAATGGACAAGGGAGAACTAGTGGATGTGGTGTATTTGGACTTTCAAAAGGCTTTTGACAAGGTCCCACACAAGAGATTGGTGTGAAAATCAAAGCGCATGGTACTGGGGGTAACGTACTGTCGTGGATAGAGAACTGGTTGGCAGACAAGAAGCAGAGAATCGGGATAAACGGGTCCTTTTCAGAATATCAGGCAGTGAATGGTGGAGTGCCGCAGGGCTCAGTGCTGGGACTCCAGCTCTTTACAATATACATTAGCGATTTGAATGAAGAAATTGAGTGTAATATCTCCAAGTTTGCAGACGACACTAAACTGGGTGGCGGTGTGAGCTGTGAGGGGGACGCTAAGAGGCTGCAGGGTGACTTGGACAGGTTAGGCGAGTGGGCAAATGCATGGCAGATGCAGTATAATGTGGATAAATGTGAGGTTATCCATTTTGGGGGCAAAAATACGAAGGCAGAATATTATTTGAATGGCGGCAGGTTAGGAAAAGGGGAGGTGCAACGAGACCTGGGTGTCATGATTCATCAGTCATTGAAGGTTGACATGCAGGTACAGCAGGCGGTGAAGAAGGCAAATGGTATGTTGGCCTTCATAGCTAGGGGATTTGAGTATAGGAGCAGGGAGGTTTTACTGCAGTTGTTCAGGGCCTTAGTGAGGCCTCACCTGGAATATTGTGTTCAGTTTTGGTCTCCTAATCTGAGGAAGGACATTCTTGCTATTGAGGGAGTGCAGCGAAGGTTCACCAGACTAATTCCAGGGATGGCTGGACTGTCATACGAGGAGAGACTGGATCAACTGGGCCTTTATTCACTGGAGTTTATAAGGATGAGTGGGGATCTCATAGAAACGTATAAGATTCTGACGGGACTGGACAGGTTAGATGCGGGAAGAATATTCCCGATGTTGGGGAAGTCCAGAACCAGAGGACATAGTCTTAGGATAAGGGGTATGCCATTTAGGACTGAGATGAGGAGAAACTCCTTCACTCAGAGAGTTGTTAACCTGTGGAATTCCCTGCCGCAGAAAGTTGTTGATGCCAGTTCATTGAATATATTCAAGAGAGAGTTAGATATGGCCCTTACGGCTAAAGGGATCAAGGGTTATGGAGAGAAAGCAGGAAAGAGATACAGAGGGAATGATCAGCCATGATCTTATTGAATGGTGGTGCAGGCTCGAAGGGCCGAATGGCCTACTCCTGCACCTATTTTCTATGTTTCTATATTTCTATGTCTGTGCTCCTCAAATTCTGCCCTCTTGAGCATCCGTGATTACAATCGCTCAACCATTGGTGGCCGTGCCATCAGCTGCCTATGCCCTAAGCTCTGGAACTCCCTCCTTCAATATCTTCACCTCTCTACCGCTCTTTTCTCTTTTAAGATGCTCCTTAATACCTACCTCTTTGACCAAGCTTTTGGTCATCTGCCGTAATTTCTTCTTATGTGGCTCGGTGTCAAATCTTTTTGTTTTGTCTTATAATACTCCTGTGAAGTGCCTTTGGACGTTTTGCTACTTTAAAGGCGCTATATAAATACAAGTTGCTTTTGTTGTTGTTGTTTGTTGCACCACCTCTAAGGCAAGTATATCCATCCTTAAATAAGGAGACCCAAACTGTGCACAATACTCCAGGTGTGGTCTCATCAGAGCCCTGTACAATTGTAGCAAGACTTCCTTACTCTTGTACTCCAACCCCCTTGCAATAAAGGCCAACATGCCATTTGCCTTTCTAATTGCTTGCTGTACCTGCATGCTAACTTTTTATGTTTCTTGTACTAGGACAATCAAATCTCTCTGAACACCAACATTTAATAGTTTCTCACAATTTAAAAAATATTCGGATTTTCTATTCTTCCCACCAAAGTAAGTAACCTCACATTTCCCCACATTATACTGCCACCTTTTTGTCCACTTCATTAACTTGTCTATCAACCTTTGCAGGCTCTTTGGGGTGGATTTTCCTGTCCTTCAGCACTCCGTTCTTTGCCCCAGAGAGCCGGCAGTGGCAGCGGTGAGGTGTTCTGGGCAGGCAGTCAGCCTCCAGCGCCCCGCGGGGTTGTTCGGGGACGGTTTTGCGACGACGCAGAGCAGCACCGCCCGGAAGAGCTGCGCCGGTGTGCAACGCCCCTGGTTGTGACACTGGCGCGCTTTTTGAGTCCCGCCCAATGTAGACCCAACAGTGCACCCCACAGTGACCGCCTGGGGAATTGGGCAGGGAACCTATACCGACAGCAGAGAGGTAAGTAATGCTGTCCTCAGGTAAGTGTGATTGGTTTTTCTTTTAATTATTTTTGCGATTTATGTTGAGGTGACGTGGGCTATGTATTGCGAATGTTTCTGTGGGGTTCTCCCCCCCCCCCCCCGCCCCTAGGCTTCTTTCGGAGCGCTCCCGCCCCAGCTCTTTAGCTCGGGAGTTTCCCACCCTAACGCCCCAAGAGAGGTGTACAATGCCTCCCTGAGCGCTCTGTCCCACACTCAGGGTCCAGCTGCCCAATTTTGCTGACAGAGGCGCAAATTTTACCACCCTGCCGCCATTACCGCCCCGAAATCAGCAAAGCCGAAAATGGCAAACTGTAACTATTGAGGTGCCACAGGGATCAGTGCTGGGGCCTCAACTATTTACAATCTATATTACCGACTTGGATGAAGGGACCAAGTATAATGTAGACAAATTTGCTGATCATACAAAGACAGAAACATAGAAACATAGAAAATAGGTGCAGGAGTAGGCCATTCAGCCCTTCGAGCCTGCACCACCATTCAATAAGATCATGGCTGATCATTCCCTCAGTACCCCTTTCCTGCTTTCTCTCCATACCCCTTGATCCCCTTAGCCGTAACGGCCATATCGAACTCCCTCTTGAATATATCCAATGAACTGGCATCAACAACTCTATGCGGCAGGGAATTCCACAGGTTAACAACTCTCTGAGTGAAGAAGCTTCTCCTCATTTCAGTCCCAATTGGCCTACCTCTTATCTTAAGACTGTGTCCCTTGGTTCTGGACTTCCCCAACATCGGGAATATTCTATCCGCATCTAACCTGTCCAGTCCCGTCCGAATCCTATATGTTTCTATGAGATCCCCTCTCATCCTTCTAAACTCCAATGAATAAAGGCCCAGTTGATCCAGTCTCTCCTCATAGGTCAGTCCTGCCATCCCAGGAATTAGTCTGGTGAACCTTCGCTGCACTCCCTCAATAGCAAGAATGTCCTTCCTCAGATTAGGAGACTAAAACTGAACACAATATTCCACGTGAGGCATCACCAAGGCCCTGTACAACTGCAGTAAGACCTCCCTGCTCCTATACTCAAATCCCCTAGCTATGAAGGCCAACATACCATTTGCCTTCTTCACCGCCTGCTGTACCTGCATGTCAACCTTCAATGACTGATGAATCATGACACCCAGGTCTCGTTGCACCTCCCCTTTTCCTAACCTGCCGCCATTCAGATAATATTCTGCCTTCGTATTTTTGCCCCCAAAATGGATAACCTCACATTTATCCACATTATACTGCATCTGCCATGCATTTGCCCACTCACTTAACCTGCCCAAGTCACCCTGCAGCCTCCTAGCGTCCCCCTCATAGCTCACACCACCACCCAGTTTAGTGTCATCTGTAAACTGGGAGATATTACACTCAATTCCTTCATCCAAATCATTGATGTATATTGTAAAGAGCTGGGGTCCCAGCACTGAGCCCTGCGGCACCCCATTAGTCACTGCCTGCCATTTTGAAAAGAACCCGTTTATCCCGACTCTCTGCTTCCTGTCTGCCAACCAGTGCTCTATCCACGTCAGTATATTACCCCCAATACCATGCGCTTTGATTTTGCACACCAATCTCTTGTGTGGGAGCTTGTCAAAAGCCTTTTGAAAGTCCAAATTCACCACATCCACTGGTTCTCCCCTGTCCACTCTACTAATTACATCCTCAAAAAATTCCAGAAGATTTGTCAAGCATGATTTCCCCTTCATAAATCCATGCTGACTTGGACCAATACTGTTACTGCTTTCCAAATGCGCTGCTATTTCATCCTTAATAATTGATTCCAACATTTTCCCCACTACTGATGTCAGGCTAACCGGTCTATAATTACCCGCTTTCTCTCTCCCTCCCTTTTTAAAAAGTGGTGTTACCTTAGCTACCCTCCAATCCACAGGAACTGATCCAGAGTCAATAGACTGTAGGAAAATGATCACCAATGCATCCACTATTTCTAGGGCCACTTCCTTAAGTACTCTGGGATGCAGACTATCAGGCCCCGGGAATTTATCGGCCTTCAATCCCATCAATTTCCCTAACACAATTTCCCGTCAAATACGGATATCCCTCAGTTCCTCCTTCTCACTAGACACTCGGTTGCCTAGTACTTCCAGAAGGTTATTTGTGTCTTCCTTCGTGAAGACAGAACCAAAGTATTTGTTCAATTGGTCTGCCATTTCTTTGTTCCCCAATCCACCTGAATCTGACTGCAAGGGACCTACATTTGTCTTCACTAATCTTTTTCTCTTCACATATCTATAGAAACTTTTGCAGTCAGTTTTTATGTTCCCGGCAAGCTTCTTCTCGTACTCTATTTCCCCCCTCTTCATTAAACCCTTTGTCCTCCTCTGCTGAATTCTAAATTTCTCCCAGTCCTCCGGTTTGTTGCTTTTTCTGGCCTATTTATATGCCTCTTCCTTGGATTTAACACTATCCTTAATTTCCTTGTTAGCCACGGTTGAGCTACCTTCCCCGTTTTATTTTTACTCCAGACAGGGATGTACAATTGCTGAAGTTCATCCATGTGCTCTTTAAATGTTTGCCATTGCCTATCCACCGTCAACCCTTTAAGTATCATTTGCCAGTTCTAGCCAATTCACGCCTCAAACCATCGAAGTTACCTTTCCTTAAGTTCAGGACTCTAGTTTCTGAATTAACCGTGTCGTTCTCCATCTTAATAAAGAACTCTACCATGTTATGGTCACTCTTCCCCAAGGGGCCTCGCACAACAAGATTGCCAATCAGTCCTCACTCATCACACATCACCCAGTCCAATATGGCCAGCTCCCTAGTTCGTTCCTCGACATATTGGTCTAGAAAACCATTCCTAATACACGCCAGGAAATCTTCCTCCACCGCATTGCTACCAGTTTGGTTAGTCCAATCAGTATATAGAGTAAAGTCACCCATGATAACTGCTGTACCTTTATTGCATGCATCCCTAATTTCTTGTTTGATGCTGTCCCCAACCTTACTATTATTGTTTGGTGGTCTGTACACAACTCCCACTAGCGTTTTCTGCCCTTCAATATTCCGTAGCTCCACCCATACCGATTCCATATCATCGAAGCTAATGTCTTTTCTTACTATTGCATTAATTTCCTCTTTAACCAGCAATGCCACCCCGCCTCCTTTTCCTTTTTGTCTATCCTTCCTAAATGTTGAATACCCCTGGATGTTGAGTTCCCAGCCTTGGTCACCCTGGAGCCATGTCTCCGTGATGCCAATTACATCATACCCTGCGCAGTTAATTCGTCCACCTTATTCCGAATACTCCTCGCATTGAGGCACAGAGCCTTCAGGCTTGTCTTTCTAACACACTTTGCCCTTTTAGAATTTTGGTGTAATGTGGCCCTTTTTGCTAATTGCCTTCGGTTTCTCTGCCCTCCACTTTTACTTTTCTTCTTTCTATCTTTTGTTTCTGCCCCCATTCTACTTTCCTCTGTCTCCCTGCATAGGTTCCCATCCCTCTGCCATATTAGTTTAACTCCTCCCCAACAGCACTAGCAAACACTCCCCCTAGGTCAATTTTTCCGCTGGGAAATCAAGTTGGGAGGAGGAACAAAGAATCTGCAAAGGGATATAGACAGGCTAAATGAGTGGGCAAAAGTTTGGTAGATGGAGTATAATGTGGGAAAATGTGAGGTAGGAAAAATAAAAAAGCAAATTATTATTTAAATGGGAAGAGATTACAATATTCTGTGGTACAGAGGGATCTGAGGGTCCTTGTACACGAAACACAAAAAATTAACATGCAGGTACAGCCAGTAACTAGCAAGGCAAATGGAATATTGGCCTTTGTTGCAAGGGGGATGTAGTATAGAAGTAGGGAAGCCCTGCTATAACTGTACAGGGTATTGGTGAGGCCACACTTAGAGTAATGCGTACAGTTTTGGTCTCCGTATTTAAGGATGGATATACTTCCAATTGAGGCAGTTCAGAGAAGTTTCACTAGGTTGATTCCTGAGATGAGGGGGTTGACTTATGAAGAAAGGTTGAGCAGGTTGGGCCTATATTCATTGCAGTTTAGAAGAATAAGAGGTGATCTTATTGAAACGTATAAGATTCTGAGGGGGCTGGACAGTAGATGCAGAGAAGATGTTTCCCCTCGTGGGGGAATCTAGAACTAGGAGCATAGTTTCAGAATAAGGGGTCGCCCATTTAACATGGAAATGAGGAGAATTTCTTCTCTTAGAGGGTCGTGAATCTTTGGCATTCTCTACCCCAGAGAGCAGTGGAGGCTGGGTCATTGAATATATTTAAGGTGGAGATAGACAGATTTTTGAACGGTAAGGGTTATGGGGAGTGGGCAGGGAAGTGAAGTTGAGCCCATGATCAGATCAGCCATGATCTTATTGAATGGCAGAGCAGACTCGAGGGGCCAAATGGCCTGCCCCTGCACCTATTTCTTATGTTCTTATGTTAGACTTGACTATTGCAATGCACTCATAGCTGGCCTCCCACATTCTACCCCACATAAACTTGAGCTCATCCAAAACTCTGCTGCTCATGTCCTAACTTGCACCAAATCCTGTTCACCCATCACCCCTGTCCTCACTGACCTATATTGGCTTCCGGTTCAGCAATGCCTCAATTTCAAAATTCTCATATTCATTTTCAAATCCCTCCATGACCTTGCCCTCCCTATCTCCTTCAGTCCCACAAGCCCCCGAGATGTCTGCACTCCTCTAATTCTGCCCTCTTGAGCATCCCTGATTATAATCACTCAACCATTGGTGGCCATGCCTTCTGTCCCAGGCCGAAGGGACTCCACACCTGCCCACGCCTGTCCCTGTGGTCGCACACCAGGTGTTCATTGTGCGACAGATTCGGGGGACGTGGAACCGGCTGAAGGGACTCCGGGCCGGCGCTGAACCGGCTGAAGGGACCGTGGCGGCGGCGTTCAACCCAACGTCTTAAACTCCTAACCAACTTTTAATTAATTTTTAAACTTTTAATCAACTTTTAAACTTTTTAAACAATTTGGGAGAACTTTTAAAACTTCCATTTTAATCGAAATACTTCTAAACATCTATTATTGATTTACATCTTTGACTTTTTTACAACCTTTAGAAACTTTTTAAACTGGGGAAACTTTTATAACTATTATTGATTTACATCTTAGACTTTTTAACAACTCTTAGAAACTTTTAAAATAAATTGAGAATCTTTATCAACTTTTAACTTTTAAAATAACTTTCGAAGTCACCTTCCTAATGCTTGCCCCCCAACCAAGCTCAGGCCATCTACCATCAATGGCGCTACCCGGCGCCCAGCTTGTGGCCAACCCTTTGCCGTAGGCAATTAGGCTTATCGAGCTGTGCCTGGTCTCCAGTTGACTTAGACCCCCCTTGCCACTGGACCAAGACCTTGCTCAGCTAAGCCCGTGTGGTTGCCGGTGTGCAGCGGCCACCCCACGTTAAAAGAACTCACACACAGGCATCTTCCACTTCGTCAGTATGAAGTTCGGGACCTGGAACGTCAGGACCCTCATGGACAATCCCAACAGCAACAGGCCGGAACGCCGCACCGCCAGAGTTGCCTGGGAACTCAAACGCTTTGACATTGACATCGCCGCCCGAAGCGAGATCCGGCGGGCAGGGAAAGGCCAGTTGAAGGAACATGGTGGAGGTTACACCTTCTTATGGAAAGGGAAATCAGAGGCAGAACGCTGCCTTCATGGCGTCGGCTTTGCCGTCAAGAATGAGCTGGTCGACCGCCTCAAAGACGCCCCCTGTGGGGTTAACGAACGCCTCATGATTCTTCGTATCACCCTATCCCGGAACAAATGCTCCACAGTCATCAGTGCGTACGCCCCGACACTCGATTCAATGGATGAGGCTAAAGAAGGTTTTTATTTCAACCTCGCGACATCCTTGTTCCGCGTCCCCACGGGCGACAAATTTGATCCTCCTGGGTGATTTTAATGCCAGGGTCGGCAAAGACTCAGCCCTCTGGGGAGGCATGATTGGCAGAGAGGAGGAAGGGAAAGCCAACTCCAGTGGTACCCTACTCCTGACAAAATGTCTAGAACATGAACTCCTAATCACCAACACCCTGTTCCGCCAGAGGGACAAATACAAGGCATCGTGGCAACACCCTCGCTCCAAACACTGGCACTTGCTTGACTATGTCATCGTCCGAGCCAGGGATCGCAAGGATGTGCACATCACCCGTGCCATGACAGGAACTGACGACTGCTGGATGGACCAGTGGCTAATCCGATCCATCATCAACATTAACATTGCCCCAAAGCAAAGGGGACAGCAGAAGCAGTTCCGCAAAAAAGTTAATTCCGGGGCATTTAGAGACCCAGCTAAGAGAGCCCTATACAGCCAGCGCCTCACAGCCAATCTGGTGTGCCTTGATGACCCTGAGATGCTGAATGCCCACAGCGCTTGGTCTGCCCTCCAGGCCTCTATAACCAGTGCCTGTGAAGAGACACTTGGTCACTGAACCAGAAAACATCAGGACTGGTTTGATGAAAATGATCAGGAGATCGAAGCACCATTTCTGAGCCTCACGCAACAACCCAACTCGGGAGCTGCAAAACAACATTACAGACAGCTGAAGGCTCAGGTCCAACAAAAAACCCGGGCCCTAAAGAACAGGTGGTGGATGGAGAAAGCACAGGAGATACAACAACTGACTGACAGTCACGATATGTGAGGATTCTTCGCTGCAGTCAAAGCCACCTATGGTCCAAACTCCCAAGGCCCCACCCCACTCCTGGCCAAGAACGGGGAAACACTCATCAAGGACACCGAGGCTGTCAGGGCCCGTTGGAAGGAGCACTTTGAAGATCTCCGCAATCGAGACTCTGCCTTTGGTTCAAGTGTTCTCGACTCCATCCCGCCACCAACTCATTGAAACTCCAATGCTGCACAAGGTAGGCAAAGCCATAAAACAGCTCAAGAATAACAAGGCTACAGGTGTGGATGGAATCCCTGCTGAGGCGCTAAAGTATGGCGGAGAGGCGCTGTTGGCACGGATACATGACCTCATCTCTCTCATCTGGAGGGAGACGAGCATGTCGGGAGATCTCAGAGATGCAGTGATTGTGATCATTTTTTAAAAATGGACAAATCCGACTGCGGCAACTACAGGGGAATCTCCCTGCTATCAGCCACTGAGAAAGTTGTCACTAGAGTTCTCCTCAATCGTGTTCTCCCTGTGGCCGAGGAGCTCCTCCCGGAATCACAATGCGGATTTCGTCCCCTACGGGGCACAACAGACATGATCTTTGCAGCGTGACAGTTGCAGGAAAAATGCAGGGAGCAGCGCCAGCCCTTATACATGGTCTTTTTCGATCTTATAAAGGCCTTTGACACTGTCAACCGTGAGGGTCTATGGAACGTTCTCCTCCGTTTTGGATGCCCTCAAAAGTTTGGCAACATCCTTCGCCTGCTTCACGATGACATGCAGGCCGAGAACCTTACCAACGGATCTATTACAGATTCAATCCACGTCCGGACCGGGGTCAAACAGGGCTGCGTTATCGCTCCAACCCTCTTCTCAATCTTCCTCGCTGCCATGCTCCACCTCACAATCAACAAGCTCCCCGCTGGAGTGGAACTAAACTACAGAACCAGTGGGAAGCTGTTTAACCTACGCCGCCTTCAGGCCAGGTCCAAGATCACCCCAACCTCAGTCGTTGAGCTGCAGTATGCGGACGACGACTGCGTCTGTGCACATTCAGAGACTGAACTCCAGGATATAATCAATGTATTCACTGAGGCATATGAAAACATGGGCCTTACGCTTTACATCCGTTAGACAAAAGTCCTCCACCAGCCTGTCACCGCCACTCAGCACTGCTCTCCAATCATCAAGATCCACGGCGCGGCCCTAGACAACGTGGACTATTTCCCATTTCTCGGGAGCCTCTTATCAACAAAAGCAGACATGGATGCGGAGATTCAACATCGCCTCCAGTGCAGCCTTCGGCCGTCTGAGGAAAAGATTGTTTGAAGGCCAAGCCCTCAAATCTACCACCAAGCTCATGGTCTACAGGGCTGTAGTAATACCCGTCCTCCTGTATGGATCTGAGGCATGGACGATATATAGAAGGCACCTCAAGTCGCTGGAGATATATCACCAACGATGTCTCCACAAGATCCTGTAAATCGCCTGGGAGGTCAGGTGCACCAACATCAGTGTCCTCAATCAAGCTAACATCCCCAGTATTGAAGCACTGACCACACTCGATCAGTTTTGCTGGACAGGCCACATAGTTCGCATGCCAGATACGAGACTCTCAAAGCAAATAGTTTATGCGGAGCTCCTTCATGGTAAATGAGCCAAAGGACGACAGCGGAACTGTTATAAGGACACCCTCAAAGCCTCCCTGGTAAAGTGCGACATCACCACTGACACCTGGGAGACCCTGGCCGAAGACTGCCCGAGGTGGAGAAAGTACATCCGGGAGGGCATTGAGCTCCTCGAGTCTCAATGCAAAGAGCGTGAAGAGGCCAAGCGCAGGCAGCGGAAAGAGCGCGCGGCAAACCAGCCCCACCCACCCCTTCCCTCGACAAATGTCTGTCCCACCTGTAACAGGGTCTGTGGCTCTCGTATCGGACTGTTCAGCCATCAAAGAACTCACTTTGGGAGTGGAAGCAAGTCTTCCTCGATTCCGAGGGACTGCCTATGATGATGATGGCCATACCTCTGTTGCCTGGGCTCTAAGCTCTGGAATTCCCTCTCTAAACCTCTTCGCCTCTCTTCCTTTCTTTACTTCTTTAAGATGCTCTTTAAAACCTACCTCTTTGGCAAAGCTTTTGGTCATCTGCCCTCATTCTTCCTTATATGGCTCGGTGTCAAATTTTTGTCTTATAATACTCCTGTGAAGCACCTTGGGATGTTTTACTATAGTAAAGGTGCTATATAAGTACAAGTTTTAGCTGTTGTTGTTATAGCTATACTTTCTTAGCTTTACTAAGTTTCTTCCCTTGTTCTAAATTTAGTTTATGTGCTGGTCAATCATGGACAAATCTGTTCTTGTTCAATAAATACACTGATAACACACAGCTCTACCTTACCACCACCTTTCTCGACCCTTCCACAGCTCTGATTTGTCATGCTGTTTGTCCAACATCCAGTATTGGATGAGCAGAAATTTCATCCAATTAAATATTGGGAATACTGAAGCCATTGTCTTCGATCCCTGGCACAAACTCTGTTCCCTCACCATCGACTCCGTCCCACTTTCTATCCACTGTCAGAGACTGAACCAGACCATTCACAACCTTGGCGTTCTATTTGGCCTTGAGATGCGCTTCTGACCACAGATCCGCTCCAAGAGCACCTATTTCAACCTCCATAACATCTCCCGTCTCCTGCCTCAGCTTATCTGCTGCTGAAACCCTCATTAATGTGTTTTTTACCTCTAGACTCGAGTATTCCAATGCTCTCCTGGCTGGCATCCCACTCTGCACCCAAATAAACTTGAGCTCATAAAAACTCTGCTACTCATGTCCTAATTCACTGCAAGTTCTGTTCACCCATCACCCCTACATTAGCTCCCAGAACTGACAATGCCTTGCTATAGAAATACAAGTTGTTGTTGTTGATTTTAAAATCCTCATCCTTGTTTTCAAGTCCCTCCATGGCCTTGCCCGTCCCTATCCCTGTAATCTCCTCCAGCCCACAACCCTCTGAGATCTCTGTCCTCTGATGCATCCCCGATTTTAATTGCTCCACCATTGGTGGCCGTGCCTTCAGCTGCCTGGGCCCTAAAATCCCTCCCCCCCCAAAATATTGAGGGGCCTGTACATAGTGGATAGTAAGGGTCTATTTCCATTGGTGGAGGGGTCTATTATGAGGGGGCATAGTTTTAAGGTGGTTGGTGGAAGGTTTAGAAGGGATTTGAGAGGGGAGGAGCTTCTTTACACAGAGGGTTGTGGGGATCTGGAACCCGCTGCCTGGAAGAGTCATGGATGCAGAAACCCTCACCACTTTTAAGAGATGGTTGGATGGGCACTTAAAGTGCCGTAACTTTCAGGGTTACGGACCTAGAGCTGGTAATTGGGATTAGACTGGATGACCTTTTGTTGGTTGGTGCAGATATAATGGTAAGTACTACAGGGAATAGAATACGGTCAGAGTGATCTCCTGGACTAGTTTCGATCGCCTGGATAGGTCAGAGAGGAATTTTCCCTGACTTTTTCTCCCTAAATTGGCCTGGGTTTTTATTTGGGTTTTGGCTCTCCCAGGAGATCACATGGCTCCGGTTGGGGAGAAGTATAGAATGTTTTAGTATAAGGGGTGTCACAGTTGTGGTGAGGCGGACTGGTTGGGCTGGGTGCTCTTTGCCTTTCCGTCATTGTTCATAGGTTTATATGTAACCTTTAGGACTGCTGACCAAGGGCCGTGTGGCTCTTTGTCGGCCGGCGTGACACGATGGGCCGAAATGGCCTCCTTCTGTGCTGTAAATTTCTATGTTTCTTAAACCTCTGCATCTCTCTACCTCTCTTTTCATTTAAGACGCTCTTTAAAACCTAACTCTTTGACCAAGCTTTTGGCTAATATCTCCTTATGTAGCTCAGTGTCAAATTACATTTGATAACGCTCCTGTGAAGCACGCTATGTTAATCATGATCATCATAGGCGGTCCCTCGAAATGAGGATGACTTGCTTCCACGCCAAAAAAAAGGACGAGTTCACAGGTGTTTCAATGAAGGACCCGAACTACATCCTGAAGGGTGGAAGATGCCTGTGCGTGTATTTTTTTAACGTGGGGTGGCCGCTGCACATGTTAAAGGTGCTATATAAATGCAAGTTGTTGTTTATCCTGATTTCTCCTTTCTCACACTAGCTTTATCTTGATCTTGCTACACTGGTTGCCCTTGCTGTGCCAAATCAATAAACAAACTTAATTATATCCTGCTGGGTTATCTCTTCACTTGGGTGAGAAAGCTGTTTGTTCTAAATGTTTCTCCTTCACATACAATTGCAATAGTGTCCATTTGTTGTAATATACTTTGATTTGGAGGTCATGCTGTCATGTTAAGAGACAAAGAGCTGGGGTTTGATATTTCTGCACTATCACAGCTAACTGCTACTGAATGTTCACAGACCTGCTTTAATTCAGTCACAGGACCCCGCTGCTATTTCCCTAACAAACTCCTTTCAGATCAGTCAACTTCATCAGGTTTTATTTTATTTCCCAACCCTTTGTTTAGCATGTCTCTCATAGACTACTAAAACCATTATGGCACTAAAGATGGGCATCAGCCTCAACAAACGTGAGCTTTCCTTTTTCTCATTGTCTAAGCAAATTTGATGCCAAGTTTGAATGTGAGTTTAGGGACAGGAGCAATCTCCCAGTGTGAGGACCTGGTGTACTTTCCAGCCTTGCTTGCACCACATCAGAGATTGGAGACTAGCTCTGATCTGAACACAGCTCACAAAGCTGGAGGAATACACCATGCTGTGCTTTGTCAGACAGGGATGTTTGCACCCATTTATCTGTCTTTGTTTCATAGTCAGGACATGGAACTACTGTCGCTCCCTCCCTCAGAGAAGACAAAATGTTTGGATGAAATTTGAATCTAGTTGAGTTCACATCGGAACATATTGACAGGAGGATGCCATTCTACCACTGGAGCCTGTTCCATCATTCAGTTGGACCATAGCTGATCTGCGCCTTAACTCCATCTACCCGCTTTGGTTCTGTAATCATTACTATCTCGCAATAATGTATCAAGCTCAGTTTTGAAATTTTCAATTGTCTCCCAACCTCAACAGCTTTTTGGGGGAGAGAGTTCCAGATTTCCACCGCCCTTTGTGTGAAGAAGTGCTTCCTAATATCATCCCTGAACGGCCTGGCTCTAACATTAAGGATATGTCCCCTTATTCTGGACTCTCCCATCAAAGGAAATAATTTCTCCCTATCTACCTTATCAACTCCTTTAATCATCTTAAACACCTCAATTAAATCACCCCTCAATCTTCTATACTCGAGGAAATACAAGCCTAGTCTATGCAACACACTGACCTGGATTCCCGATTAGTGATATTTTATCAGCGATGGTAACCCATTTTATTTTACATGTGTTGCCGCCAGCTGGAAAATCTAGGCTACTCTGTCACCCATCCATTGTCAGACATTAGCCTAGATAATCCAGTCAGCTTACGTGATCACACTGGCGGGAATTGCAATTTTGCAAATTTGTCAACTTGTGTACTTGCTGTGCATGGAGCACATGCAGTAAATCCCTCACTGCTACTCAATAATACAAAGCCCCCAATGCAGCGTGGGGGAACCTGCAGGGTTCCTCTTCCCACGCTCTGTAGATCCTTCTTTGGCTCGGTGTATATTTTGGGACATTTTCCTAAAAGAAAAACTTGCATTTATATCGTGCATTTCACGACCACCAGATATCTCAAAGCGCTTTACAGCCAATGAAGTACTTTTAGAGTATAGTCACTGTTGTAATGTTGGCGGCAGCCAATTTGCGCACAGCAAGCTCCCACAAACAGCAATGTGATCATGACCAGATGATCTGTTTTTGTTATGCTGATTGAGGGATAAATATTGTCCAGGACACCGAGGATAACTCCCCTGCTCTTCGAAATAGTGCCATGGGATCTTTTACGTCCACCTGAGAGAGCAGACAGGGCCTCAGTTTAACGTCTCATCTGAAAGACGGCATCTCAGACAGTGCAGCACTCCCTCAGCACTGCACTGGAGTGCCAGCCTAGATTTTTATATGCTCACGTTCCCAGAGTGGGACTTGAACCCACAACCTTCTGACTCAGATTCCTACATTAAAGGCACTATGTAAATGAAAGATGTTGTTGTTTTAAAAGGAAATTCCTCTGACTGGGAGATTGAGAGGAATGGTTTCCCACAAGGATATGCATTCGGAAAACTTTCACTTAAATAAGCTGAACTTTGGATCTGAGGAACAATGTCGGAATGTGCTGAAGTCAGGAGAGGGGGGTACGGCAAACTATGACGAGGACCGTGAAAGACTGCAGCAGGACATCGGTAGGCAGATTAGGTGGTTCAATGCGGGGAAATGTCACGCAATACATTTTGGACGTACGAATAGGGGCAGAAGTGCACCTTAAATAGTAAGTTTTTAGATGCAGTAGAGGAGCAGATACGTTAAAGGAGGCAGCATAAGTAATGCCAGGAAAAGGCAAATGGAATTCTTGGTTTTGTATCAACATGCATAGAATACAAAGGAAAGGAGGCCACGTTGTACGTGTAAAAGCCCTCAGTGAGACCAGGCTGAAATGCTAGCCCTGATCTCCCAAGGCTGTGCTCACTGCGGGAGACCTCTCCGCCACCCCCCCGGCATCTGATCTCCAACGGACAAATTAGGGCTAAAGAAATGAGACTGCATTAGCAGCATGTGAGGTCCTCTTATAGATATTTGAAAGAAAGAAAGCTTTTCATGACCTCAGGACGTTCCAAAGCGCTTTACAGTCAACAAAGTACTTTTGGTGTGTAGTCACTGTTGTAATGTAGGAAATGCGGCAGCCAATTTGTGCACAGCAAGCTCCCACACACAGCAATGTGATAAATAACCAGTAAATGTTTTATAGATGTTAGTTGAGAGATAAATATTGGCCAGGACATTGGGGATAACTCCTCTGCTCCTCTTTGAATAATGACATGGGAGGGCAGGTTTAATGTCTCATCTGAAAGATGGCATTTCTGACGGTGCAGCACTCCCTCAGTACTGCACTGAGATGTCATCAGGGCCTGAATTTGGTCAGTCTACCGCCCACAGCTGCCGACGTAGTGCTCAAAAAATATATTTCTGAGGAAAACCCTCAGGGACCGCCGATCTATCGCCCGGCGGGTGTTTCATCAGGGCAGTACCACCGGCAGTAGTGCACACTGCCCGCCTATGCCGAAATCTCCAAAAAACGCAAGTTTGGTGGTTAGAATCCTGTAAGATCCTGTTACCATCCACCAGACAGACTGTTAGGAAAAAGGTGGTCTTACCTGGCTGTTAATCAGACGGTAGGACAATGGTGCAGGGCGGTCCAGAGCGGTACATCCCAGGTCAGATATAAACGCTGCAGCAATATTACACCCTCAGAAACAATTTATAGATGGAATTGAAACTGCTCAGAAAGAGTTTACAGATTGAAGTGAAAAGTGCTCCGTTGAAGGGCAGGTGTGGGGTAGAAAGCTGAAATGTGCTGTGAAATACAGTAAAGGCTCCATGGACTTGTGCTATAAGGGTCTTGACACCATTGCAGACAGAACCGATTTAGTGACACAATGTGAGTTTACAGATGTTATGAACACATGTCAAAGTATATCGGCAACAATAAAATCCTGTAAGTTTCTCTTAAGTGGCAGGATGTGATCCTGAAAACAACATGAGCTCAACTACAGAAGATGCAAATATATATATACATATAATCGACTGGTATAATGTGGGGTTTGACGAGGTGGCACCTACAAAAATATAGACTCAAATGCCAACCATAATGTCTGGCCTCCAAGTTCTGCAACTATCTGTCATTCAAAGCCACCCGTCCTGCATTGGTGACCCTTACTTGTTGCAGCTAAATGACCTGATGTCAGGACCCATTAAAGAGTCGTATCATATGTGTACGGCAAGATATTGCTCAGATACCATTACATTTGATGGGCATTTGTATGTTTCTCAGCATATACCCCTCATTATCTAAAAGTTAGACACTGACCAAGAGTTGATCACAAATGTTTTGTGTTGAATTGTACAGCATTCAAAGGTGAGAGAACATTCAAACACATAAAGCAAAATATTTTACATTATTTCAAAACTCAGTAAATTGACCATCAAAAGGAACCATCTGAAACACCAACAACATGAACAAGCTATACCAACACCACCAAGACTAACACCCAGCCCTCTACCCACTTCCACCACCTCACTTCCCCCCGCCCCACTCAAAGTGAGGCCATTGTCCTCTTCATGGGTTGGCCATCTCCATGTGACCCGCACCCCTGCCCCTCACCACGCCGGCTCCGTCACGTGCAGGAAGGCACCTGGAGCGCTGCTGCCATGTTCATCGGGGAGAGAATGGAGGCAGGAAGGTGGAAGGCGCTGGCATCTCCGGATCCTCTGGTCCTGATGGCATCACTGGTATGGCATCGGTGGGGGGGGTTCCATGCCATGGCCCAAGAGCATCTATTGCCGCATGGCATCTACAGAGTCGCAGGTTAGCTCCACCACAGTGATCAGCTGCGACATACTGGCAGTATGCGGCTCTGCAAAGGTGGCAATGCTGGCAGCTATCCCAGCCATGGCCTGCAGAAGATCTCAACCTAGCTCAACACTCGTCCTCGACAGCCGCACCATTTCCTGCATTGCTGCCACCCGTCCTGCATCATCACCATGTGCTTGCTGCATCATCCTGGGTGGAGGCGGTTTGGTGGCTTTACCGGCACGGGTGCAGCGCTTCACAACGTTTGGTCCCGCTTCCTCCGACTCAAAGCCCAAAAACTCGGACCCCAAGACCGATGTTGAGCGCACAGGTGGCACAAATGTCAGGAGGGTGGAGTCCTCCTCTTCCACCTCCTCGAGCTCAAGTGGGACAAACACTGGACGTTCTCCCTCC
Source organism: Pristiophorus japonicus (assembly GCF_044704955.1). NCBI lineage: Eukaryota > Metazoa > Chordata > Chondrichthyes > Pristiophoridae > Pristiophorus > Pristiophorus japonicus. Next base: position 93,474,341 of record NC_091991.1, on the reverse strand, counting down.
TCTTCCTCCTGGTCTTCGGCCCTCTGGGTGGCGGAGGAGGATGCGGGGCTTTCGGGGCGGAAGGAGCTGCTGTGGCGGGGTCCTGATGAGGTAGAGGTGGATGGTGTTGGTGTTGGACACTGTCTTTGGGTGCCAGAGGTGGGTGGGGTTGGTGCTCTCTGATTCATCATCTACAAGTACAGGACAACATTTCAGTGTTTAGTGGGAGGGAGGGGGAGTGTTGGTAATACTGACATGAGTACCGTCACGTTTCACATTCTTATTTCAAGGACTACCATCGCTACATCACCACACCCTAAATGGCCAACACGCAGTACATTAAAATGCATTTTACATCACATTACATGACCTTGCATGACATGAGCATGACGCAGACCGGAGAGTCATTTAAACTTACCATGCTCTAACACAGGATCGGCACCACCACGTGTGGTGGCATGGGGGTGGTCACCCACCAACGCCAAGGCACGCTCCTTGATGTCAGTCACCTCAATGACCTCTGGTGGGCCCCCGCCCATGCCACACTGCTTTGAGGTGTTGACTATTCTTCTGCAGAAATAAACGTTGCAATCTTTAACCGGTTTGCACATGCAACACACACACTCACACACACACATGCCACATCTACTTTTGGAGTAGTACGGGAGTGCAACAATAAGATATTTACTTACTCTTGCTGCTGCTACCACATCGTTCCATCACTTCCTGCACTGGTCTCCATCCCGGACCAGGGTGCCCACTGCAGACACGGCCTCCCCAATCTCCTGCCAAATGCGGTTATATTGGGGTGGGGCGGCTTGCCACGATCATCCCGGGTGAGGTCTCTGTAACGGCGCTCCACCTCTGAGACAAGTTCCTCCAGCTCATCCTCAGTAAACCAGGGAGCTCTGGGCCTCCCTCCATTGGACTTCCTGGCAACTATTCTTCCACATATGAGAGCTTTGTAAGGTGAATGGCTGATGAATCTGTTGACTCTCTCTCTCTCTCTCTGTATCCCTCCCCTCTGCAACTGCCAGGTGCAAGTCAGTAACGAGGTTTTATGCACATGCTCAGCTAAGCCCTCAGCCCCAATCACGGGATAAGTGATGTCATCAGGCAAAAGAAACTACCCAAAAAATCCAAATCTCGCGCATGCGCGGTGCGCGTCCTCCGATGTATCCCGAGTCGTCGTGAGGCCTGCACCGACCGCCCACTGCTGCCGGCCGCTCCCATCCGCCGACTCCCGCTGCCGGCCGCTCCCATCCGCCGACAAAAGCGTGATGAAACTCATGCCTGACTGGCCCCAGCGATAGCAGATGGCAAAACATCACGCACCACCTGGGGAGCGCCGAAAACCGAGCGGACCTAAGGTTTCACCAAACTCGGGCCCTATGTTTCCAGACTCTGGAGTGCGATTTGAACCAACAACCTTCTGACTCAAAGGTGAGAGTGTAACCTACTGAGCCTGCGCTAACCCTGAGCTGAGCTTCCACCCCATCACTAATATTGCCTACTTCAACCTCTGAAACATTGCCTGTCTCCGCTCCGCCTCAGCCTGTCTGCTGCTGAAACCCTCATCTATGCTTTTGTTACCTTCAGACTTGAAGGTGAAAATGGGTGGTTTGTACAGGTACCCTGTATTATAAAGTGAACATAGGCAATTAGAATGGGAAAAGTTAAGAGGAAGTGTGAGCAAATGTAAGGATGTTAATACATTGGTTATTGAATAAATGTTGGAGTGCTTCTTGTTGGACTGACTCATTTCTCTGCTCTCTCGTTAACAGGTTGCGAGCGGGCTGATGATAGCTGTGGGGATCTATGCAAAAACAGCAATCGAGGGAGGTATACCATCAATAAAGAACGAGTAAAGCCGAGATGCTGAGGCTTGTTACTGAACGTAAACCATTAAAACTGTTTGCTAAAATAAATGTGTTAGAAACAATCTATTGCTGTTTAACACTAATATGTACAGCTATATCTGTAGCTGTCTCCAACCATTCTCTATTACAACCTTTGTGTTTCTCTCTGATTAACATTATTATGGTCAGTGCCCTTCTGAACTCTCTGGTTCCCATAAGCTCCAAATACCCCAAACCAACACATTCTTACACTTTCCTGTGTTGCAATCAAAGGGTAGATTTAGTCATCCATGTTTGGAAAGAATATACGCATATGTAAGATAGAAATTTCTGGCTGTACAAGTACAGAACAGGAACATCATCATAGGCAGTCCCTCAAAACAAGGATGACTTGCTTCCACATCAAAAAGGGATGAGTTCACAGGTATTTCAATGAAGGACCTAATATTCCAGGTCCTGAAATACATATTGAAGGGTGGAAGATGCCTGTGCGTGGATTTTTTTAACGTGTGGTGGCCGTTGCACACCGGCCACAGGGACAGGAAGTTGGAGAATTGGGTAGGTAGGCCTTTGGTCATGTTCAGTGCCGATTCCTCTCTCCACGATGTTTCAGCACTCCAGCATGATAACGCACATTTCGTGCCCATTCCCAGATAGTATTCAAAGCATTTAAATACAACTTCCTGGCTTTTGATACTGAGATTGGGCTTTGGCCTTCAAAGCCCATTATGAATGTGCTTAATGGAATCTCATAAGAACATAAGAAATAGGAGCAGGAGTAGTCCATTCGGCCCCTTGAGCCTGCTCTGTCATTCAATGAGATCATGGCTGATCTTCGACCTCAACTCCACTTTCCTGCCCTATCCCCATATCCCTTGATTCCCTTAATATCCAAAAATCTATTGATCTCTGTCTTGAATACCCAAAATTGAGCCTTCACTATCTTCTGGGGTGGAGAATTCCAAAGATGCACCACCCTCTGAGTGAAGAAATTTCTCCTCATCTCAATCCTAAATGGCCGACCCCTTATTCTGAGACTGTGACCCCTGGTTCTAGACTCCTCAGCCAGAGGAAACACCCTCCCTGCATCTACCCTGTCTAGCCCTGTAAGAATTTTGTATGTTTCAATGAGATCACCTCTCATTCTTCTAAACTCTCGAGAATATAAGCCTAGACTACTCAATCTCTCCTCAAAGGACAATCCCCCCATCCCAGGAATCAGTCTGGTGAACCTTCATTGCACTCACTCAATGGCAAGTATATCCTTCCTTAGGTAAGGAGACCAAAACTGTACACAGTGCTCCAGGTGTGGTCTCACCAGGGCCTGATATAAATGCAGTAAGATGTCTTTACTCTTCTACTCAAATCCTCTTGAAATAAACAACAACAACTTGTATTTATATAGCGCCTTTAACGTAGTGAAACGTCCCAAGGCGTTTCACAGGAGTATTATGCGAAAGAAAACAAAATAAAGGCCAACAAACCATTTGCTTTCTTAATTACTTGCTGTACCTGCATGTTAACTTTCAGTGATTGGTGTACAAGGACACCCAGGTCCCTCTGAACACCAACATTTTCCAATCTCTCACCATTTAAGAAATACTCTACTTTCCTATTTTTCCTAACAAAGTGGATAACTTCACATGTCCCCACATTAGATACCATTTGCCATGTTCTTGCCCACTCACTTACCCTGTCTATATCCCCTTGAAGCCTCTTTGCATCCTCCTCACAACTTACATTCCCATCTAGCTTTGTATTAACAGCAAACTTGGATATATTACATTTAGTTCCTTCATCCAAATCTCTCCTCCCCTCATTTTCTTCAGCAGTGGAGCGCTTCAAGGAGAATGGGGTCTGTTCCAGTGTTTACACTACCTTTCTCGTACTGCGCTGTTTTTTATTAGAGATTTTCTTTTCAATATTTCTGACATTTTTGTTACAAATACATATTTTTGAAATATTCACTCATTGTGGTAATTATTTTTAAACATCCTGAAAAAATTATCCATATTGTCTGCAAATTCATTGGAAAGTGGTGTTCCGCATGGCTCAGTACTGGGTCCCTTGCTTTTTGTGGTATCAATGATTTAGACTTGAATGTTGGGGATATGATTAAGAAGTTTGCAGATGATACTAAAATCAGCTGTGTGGTTGATAATGAAGAAGAAAGCTGTAGACTGCAGGAAGACATCAATGAACTGGTCAGGTGGGCAGAACAGTGGCAAATTGACTTCAATCTAGAGAAGTGTGAGGTAATGCATTTGGGGAGGGCTAACAAAGAAAGGTAATACACATTAAATGGTAGGACACTGAGAAGTGTAGAGGAACAAAGGGACCTTGGAGTGCATGTCCACAGATCCCCGAAGGTAGCAGTCCAGGTAGATAAGGTGGTTAAGAAGGCATATGGAATGCTTGCTTTTATTAGCCGAGGCATACAATACAAGAGCAGGGGGGGTTATACTTGAACTGTATAAAACAATAGATAGGCCACAGCTGGAGTACTGTGTGCAGTTCAGATCACCACATTACAGGAAAGATGTGATTGCACTAGAGAGCGTACAGAGGAGATTTACGAGGATGTTGCCAGGACTGGAGGATTTTAGCAATGAGGAAAGATTGGAGAGGCTGGGTTTGTTTTCTTTGGAACAGAGGAGGCTGAGGGGAGACCTTATTGAGGTGTATAAAATTATGAGGGGCCTAGATAGAGTGGATAGGAAACATAGAAACATAGAAAATATGTGCTGGAGTAGGCAATTTGGCCCTTCGAGCCTGCACCACCATGCAATAAGATCATGGCTGATCATTCCCTCAGTACCCCTTTCCTACTTTCTCTCCATACCCCTTTATCCCTTTAGCCGTAAGGGCCATATCTAACTCCCTCTTGAATATATCTAATGAACTGGCATCTACTACTCTCTGCGGTCGGGAATTCCACAAGTTAACAACTCTCTAGTGAAGAAGTTTCTCCTCATCTCAGTCCTAAATGGCTTATCCCTTATCCTTAGACTGTGTCCCCTGGTTCTGGACTTCCCCAACATCGGGAACATTCTTCCTGCATCTAACCTGTCCAGTCCTGTCAGAATTTTATATGTTTCTATGAGATCCCCTCTCATCCTTCATAATTCCAGTGAATGAAGGCCCAGTCAATCCAGTCTCTCCTCATATGTCAGTCCAGCCATCCCAGGAATCAGTCTGGTGAACCTTCGCTGCACTCCCTCAATAGCAAGAACATCCTTCCTCACATTAGGAGACCAAAACTGAACACAATATTCCAGGTGAGGCCTCACCAAGACCCTGTACAACTGCAGTAAGACCTCCCTGCTCCTATACTCAAATTCCCTAGCTATGAAGGCCAACATACCGTTTGCCTTCTTCACCGCCTGCTGGAGCTGCATGCCAATTTTCAATGACTGATGTACCATGACACCAGGTCTCGTTGCACCTCCCCTTTTCCTAATCTGTCACCATTCAGATAATCTGCCTTCGTGTTTTTGCGTCCAAAGTGGATAACCTCACATTTATCCATGTTATACCTCATCTGCCATACATTTGCCCACTCACCCAACCTGTCCAAGTCACCCTGCAGCCTCTTAGCGTCCACCCAGCTTAGTGTCATCTGCAAACTTGGAGATATTACACTCAATTCCTTCATCTAAATCATTAATGTATATTGTAAATAGCTGGGGTCCCAGCACTGAGTCCTGCGGCACCCCACTAGTCACTGCCTGCCATTCTGAAAAAGACCCATTTATCCCAACTCTCTGCTTCCTGTCTGCCAACCAGTTCTATCCACATCAGTACATTACCCCCAATACTATGTGCTTTAATTTTGCACACTAATCTCTTGTGTGGGACCTTGTCAAAAGCCTTGTCAAAAGGATCTATTTACCTTAGCAGAGGGGTCACCAATCAGGGGTTTAAAATAATTGGTAGGAGGTTCAACAGAAACCGTGGCCAGGAACCTAGTAGAAGAAATAATGCCACTATAGCTGAACTCAGATCAAGGTACACACTTCACAGGGAAGATAATGAACCAGGCAGGTGGTTTACTAGGGATTCGGCAAAAATATCCCATAGCAAAGAGACTGGAAAGGGATGGTGTTATATATGCAGACTATAGATATACTCTCTGTGTAGTCACTGTAAAGTTGCATAAGATGGAGACTTGTTACCTGATGTACTATCAATAAGGTTTACACTGTATATACCATGCTAGCACCACTAGAGGGTGCAACTGGTGGAGACCGGGGTTTCCTGCCCCTGTGGCAGAGGCTGTCCATCAGAGTGCACTGCGGTGGGAGACCTGAGGATCACCTGCAAAGGTGTGCAGGGCCCAGTATAAAAGGCTGCCCACCATGCTTGTGCCTCACTCTGGAGTTACGAGTAAAGGACCAAGGTCACTACAGTTTGAGTACAACACATTGCCTCGTGGAGTCATTCATAAGTGCATTACAGACATAACAACTGGCGACAAGAATAAGGGCTTTCACACTACCTTTGGCACACTAAAAGACTTTGCAGAGAGTGATGATTGGGATGCCTTCACGGAAAGGCTCGAGCAATATTTCGTGGCAAACGACCTGGCAGGGGAGATGGACACACTGACGGAGAAGCACGAGGCTATACTGCTGACCAGTTGTGGGCCCAAGGTTTACCGCTTTGTCAGGGACTTACTGGCACCCACGGAGGTCAAGGATAAGATATACGATGAGCAGACTGAACTAATTCACGACCAACTAAAACCAAAACAGAGCATCCTCACAGCCAGGCACAGATTCTACATGCACCGCAGACCTAAGGGCCAGGAGATTGCAAAATATGCTGCCGACCTCAGGAGACTTGCGGCACTGTGTGATTACGGCACGCACCTCAACGAAGCATTGTGAGACATCTTCGTTATGGGAATTGACGTTGAGGACCTCCTTCACAAGCTATTATCAGCTGACACCACAGTTAACCTGCAAAAGGCCATCAGCATCAGTCAGGCATTCATGACCTGCAGCACCAAGCAAATTATTCATCCTGTAGACTCAAACCCAGCAAGTACTGTACACAGAATTGTGCCTTTCACAGGCAAGACTGTATAACGTGGCTCTGCCTAGGGCAGAGAGCACAGACCTCAGGGTTCCAGAACTCAGAGTCTGCCAAGGGGTGCTAATCGAGTAGCACCATGCTGGCGTTGTGGAGGAAACCATAGGGCTCACCAGTGTCGGTTTGCTGAGTGCGTATGTAAAGCCTGTAACATGCAGGGCCACCTCCAGCATATGTGTAAAAAAAAATACGACTCATCGTCTAGCAGAGAAATTGGTAGTTTGAATCCAGTATGATGGTAGTATGATGATTTGGCCAGAGAGGCAGCTCAGCTCCAAGAAGAAGTGTATGGAGTGTATACCTGCACCACCGATTGTCCACCAGTGAAGATGGAAGTTGAGATAAATGGTGTTCCAGTATTCATGGAAGTGGACATGGGAGTGAGCCAGTCAAGGATGAGCCAGGATGCCTTTCAGAGGCTATGGAACAAAAAACGACCCAAGCTGGTTCCAGTACAGGAAAAGTGCGCACCTACACCAAAGAGCTGATCCCAGTCCTTGGTAGTGTGGATGTAAGTGTAATCTATAATGGCGTGGTGCACAAGTTACCTCTGTGGATTGTTGCAGGTGATAGTCCAACCCTACTCAGATGGGGAAGATCCAGTGAAAATGGGAAGACCTCTTCACTCCAGCAATCGATGTCCCCCTTGCTCAGAGGCAGAGCAAAACCTCACCTTCGCTTGGGCCAGGCACCAGAGAACAGGCCAGCGCAGCACCTGAGGCACAGACTGTCTATCACGACTGCGTGGTAATGATCCGACCGGAACGACCTAAAAGTACCTTCCCGGCTCCAGTGGCAGGACTCCTGGGGAGGAAGATCGAATTCACAGGCACTCTTCCAGCTTTTGTGGCAGAATCGCGGGAGAGAAGGATCAAGGCAGTTGACCTTGAGGACAGAGGTAAGATGGCGTCCCTGCTGGAGCGAGGTGCAGCGTGGCTGAAAAAAAAGATGGCCGCGGTCATATCACAAGGTGCAACGCTGAGTGATGAACACGTGGTGTCTAATAAAGGATTTAATTGGGGTAAAGCCAGCAGGGTTCTCTTAAATGAGACCAGCGGGATTCTCTTAAAGGAGACCTGCAATCAACTGAACTTAGAGAGACATTGTATGTATGGCAATCAATGTAATGAACCGATTAAAATTGGGAACAAAATGTTGTTGCGAGATGTCAGGAATAGAGTGTCCCCAAAAGTAGCAAGCAAGCAAATCCTGATGCCCAGCCCCAGGTGTCCCCACAAGTTATAGGTCAACGACCTCAGGAGGGTGAAGGCACTAATCCTGATACCCTGCCCCAGGTGTCCCCACAAGTTATAGGCCAGCGACCTCAGGAGGGTGAAGGCACTAATCCTGATACCCTGCCCCAGGTGTCCCCACAAGCTATAGGCCAGCGACCTCAGGAGGGTGAAGGCAATGATCCTGATGCCCTGCCCCAGGTCTATCCCACGCTGATGGCACCATTCGCCATGGACCTGGAAATGAAAATAGCGCCAATACACGCAATTGGCCGCCGTTGCCCACCACCCGGGTGGAGACGGCGCAGCCCCCAGACCCAGTCGCTACCTCGGCCATGTCTGGGAGCGAAAGATCAGAACCAATGAGTTCCCCAAATGAGACCTGGAACAGCCAGGTTCCCAACACCGTTAGAGAGCAGGCAGAAGACTCTGCAGCCCTCAAAGGAGGACAGGGAGGCCACACACATGTGTGGCTCTGCCCACCACTAGGCAACGGCAAAGGCCCTGAGTCCTGGCAAGGTGAGCGAACCAAGCCCACCCTGCTAGCAGCGGGTGCAGCGTCGCCATCAGATGACTAGGACCCCATCCGGTTGCTCTGGAATCTGCATCCTCGTATACCTGTACTGCTACCTCAGTACTTACCATGACTGAACCATGAATCCAACCTACCCAATCCTGGCGCACGACCGCAAAAAGTAACGAATTTAAGTCACTGAACCGAGGTGACACGATACAAACTCTCCCCCCAGTCTCTCTCTCACTCCCTCTCCCTCCCCCGGTCTCTCTCTCTCTCTCCCAGTCTCTCTCTATCCCCCAAGTCTCTCTCTCCCTCTCGCTTAACCAGTCTCTCTCTCTCGCTCTCTCGCTCTCTCTCTCTCTCTCTCTCTCTCTCTCCACCCAGTCTCTCTCTCTCCCTCTCCCTCCCCCAATCTCTCTCTCTCTCCCAGTCTCTCTCTATCCCCCCAGTCTCTCTCTCTCCCTTACCCAGTCTCTCTCTCTCTCTCTACCCAGTCCATCTCTCTCTCTCTCCCCCAGTCTCTCTCTCTCTTCCACCCCACTCTTGCCACCCCCCTCCCCCACCGCTTCGCAGCATTACGTGGAGTGAATGATTTGGAGCTGGGGTGGGGCGGCGGAGGGGGCAGTGGGGCAGTGCTTGACAGACGCATGGGCAAAAAAAGGCAGTACAAATAGTTACATCGATAAGCGAGTACTTTATATAAGCTTAGTGAGTAAGTGTGGTGTACAGTAATAGATCCTGTTTGTGAAACAGCTGTCTTTGATTGTCAGCAGACATAGATAGTGGTGAATCTTCCATTTTCCTTTCAGGTGCCGTGGATTCACTAACAGCAGATCCTGCATTGATACTGATCATCGTTGGATGTTTAATATTCTGTATCACGTTTCTGGGCTGCGCTGGGGCACTGCGTGATATTCAGATCCTGCTAAAAATAGTGAGTACTCGATAATATGTCTCACCCCCTGCAAAAGACAAGAATGAACTTGCATTTCTAAAGCTTAGAATTGCAGTAGGACAAAGTGTTGTGTATGCAATAACTGTTAGACTGAGTACTGTTTAACTCCAAGAGGTATGACCTTGGCTCTGCTTTATTAAGGCCCAAAGTGACTCATATACAAAATGGCTGGCCTTTTATACTTGGGCTGCACACCCGTGCGTGCAGCCCAATGGCCTCAAACAGTGGTGCCATCTAGTGGCTAGTGACCCCAAAAGTACATACATGACAATACCCCCCTCTGAGATATTAACACAGTATTTTACAAATTGAGACGGTCCGGTGTTTTACGCTCCCGGGTTGACCGTCTCAGTTTAACTCCAGCCTTGGGTGAGTGGTCAGAGTCTGTTGTGACTGGTGGCTGGGTGGCTGACCTGGTGGGAGTGGCAATGGTCATGTCAGAGATTGAAAGTCCATTTTCATTGAACATGTCAGTGATTGAAAGTCCCGATTCACTGATGACCACTGAGTCCTCTGATGACTGGGGCTAGGTTGGTTGGTCGTCGATTGTCTCTTCCTCCGACTGTTCCGGTTCGTCTGTGTGCTGCAGCTTTTTCTGATCCATGTTTCCTGCATGTTTGCCCATTTTTGAGCTTGACAATAAATACTCTGTTGCCCTCCTTGGCCATGACAGTACCAGCGATCCACTTGGGACACTGACCATCATTCAGAACATATACACCCTGACTTTGTCTTCTATATTCAACATGATTATTCAAGTCAGGGTGTACAAGAGATAGCTTGGTCTTAAGACCTCTCTTCATCGTTAGCTCAGCAGGCGAGACCCCAGTAAGCGTGTGTGGTCTTGTCCTGTAACTCAACATTATGCATGACAGGCGGGTCTGCAGTGACCCTTGGGCTACTCGCTTCATACTCTGTTTTATGATTTGGACAGCACATTCTGCTTGCCCATTGGATGCAGGTTTGAATGGTGCTGACCGTCCATGTTTAATACCATTGAGTTTCATGAACTCTTGAAACTCCTGACTGGTGAAGCGCGATCCGTTGTCGCTAACAACGATGTCAGGCAGACCATGTGTCGTGAACATCACACTGAGATTCTCAATAGTAGCTGTGGATGTGCTGGCTGATATGATCATACACTCTATCCACTTCGAATATGCATCCACCACAACTAAAAATATTTTCCCCAAGAAGGGACCTGCAAAGTCTATGTGGATCCTGGACCATGGTTTGGATGGCCACGACCGCAGACTCAGCGGCGATTCCGCTGGTGCTTTGCTGAGCTGCATGCAAATGTTGCACTGATGCACACATGATTCCAGCTCAGAGTCAATTCCCGGCCACCATGCAAGAGACCTGGCGATGGCTTTCATCATTACAATGCCGGGATGTGTGCTATGTAGCTCACATACAAATTTCTCTCTCCCTTTCTTGGGCATGACAACACAATTGCCCCACAGTATAGACAGTTCATCTTTGCGACGAATGTAAGGTTTGGTCTCCTCGCACATTTACTTGGGTATGGCAGACCAATCACCTTTGAGGATGCAACTCTTCACCACCGATAAAATCGGTTCCTGGCTGGTCCAGGTCTTAACTTGTTGAGCCGTGACAGGGGTTCCTTCACTCTCAAAAGCATCCATAACTAACAATAGTTCCGCTGGTTGTGGCGTTTCCATCTCCGGTGTGGACAACGGCAGACGGCTCAAAGCATAGGCACAATTTTCGTTGCCAGGTCTATGGCGAATGGCATAATCATAAGCGGATAATTTCAGTGCCCATCTCTGGATGCAGGATGAAGCATTGGTATTGATATCTCTGTTTTCAGAGAACAGTGAAATGAGCGGCTTGTGATCTGTCTCCAGTTCAAACCGAAGACCAAACAGGTACTGATGCATCTTTTTAACCCCATACACACACAGGCTTCTTTCGTTACCATGCTGTAGGCTCTTTCCGCTTTAGACAAACTTTTTGAAGCATACAAGACTGGTTGAAGTTTACCCGACTCATTAGCTTGTTGGAGTACGCAACCAATCCCATATGACAAAGCATCACAGGCCATTGCTAAACGTTTACATGGGTCATAATGTACCAGAAGCTTGTTAGAGCAAAGCAGATTAGTGGCTTTCTCAAAAGCTCTGTCTTGAGATGCACCCCACACCCAGTTGTCGCCTTTTCTTAGCAGCATGTGCAGTGGTTCTAATAAGGTGCTCAATTTAGGTAGGAAGTTACCGAAGTAGTTGAGTAGACCCAGGAACGAATGCAGCTCTGTCACATTCTGCGGCTTGGGTGCATTCTAGATGGCCTTGGTTTTCGTGTCCCTGGGCCTGATGCCGTCAGCAGCAATTTTCCTCCCCAGGAATTCGACCTCTGCTGCCATGAAGACGCACTTCGAGCGTTTCAGTCTGAGTCCCACTTTGTCCAGACGATGTAGTACCTCTTCCAGGTTGTTCAGATGTTCCACGGAGTGACGACCTGTGATCAGGATGTCATCTTGGAACATGATGGTTCTGGGAACGGACTTCAGTAGACTCTCCATGTTCCTCTGAAATATTGCTGCAACCGAACGAATTCCAAAAGGGCACTTGTGCTAAATAAACAGTCCTTTATGCGTGTTAATGCATGTAAGTCTCTTCGACTTCTCGACCAGCCCCTGTGTCATGTAGGCCGACGTCAAGTCCAGTTTGGTGAACGGCTTCCCCCCAGCTAGCGTTGCAAACAAGTCAGTAACGGGTACTGATCCTGTTTCGAAACCCTGTTGCTCGTAGCCTTGTAGTCTCCACAGATTCTGACTGTGCCATCACTTTTCAGCACAGGAAGAATGGGGCTGGCCCATTCATTAAATTCAACCGGTGATATGATCCCTTCATGCTGGAGCCTGTCCAGTTCGATTTCGACCTTCTCCCTCATCATATATGGAACTGCCCGAGCTTTATGATGGACGGGTCTTGCATGCGAGTCCACGTGGATCTGCACCTTGGCACCCGTGAAGTTTCCGATGCCTGGTTCAAACAGCGAGGGGAACTTGCTCAGTACTTGGGCACATGGAGTATCTTCCTCCGACGACAGTGCCTTGATGTCATTCCAGCGCATCTGATTTTTTCAAGCCAGTTACTGCTGAACAGCGTTGGGCCATTGCCTGGGACAATCTATAGCGGTAACTTGTGAACCGACATCATACGACACTTTAATTGTGGCACTGCCAATCACTGTTATGAGTTCTTTGGTGTATGTGCGCAACTTGGCATTTACTGGACTCAGCCTGGACCTCACAGCCTTAGTATCCCACAGCTTGTCGAATGTCCTCTGGCTCATTATCGATTGACTCACCCCCGTATCCAGTTCCATTGATACCGGCACCCCATTAAATTTCACGTTGATCATTATCGGTTTGCTCTTAGTTAGGAACGAATACAGTCCATACACTTCCTCCTCTGGTATCTCGGATTGCGTATCCGGATCCGCACTAGTCTGACCATCATCCTCCACGTCGTGTGTCGCAGCACGCTTGCTCATCTGCGGGCACTTGCACTGGAGATGCCCCACTCTCAAACAACCTTTGCAACTATATTGCTTAAATCGGCACTGCTGGTGCTGGTGATTTCCCCCAATGCAAACACGGAGAATTCGGATGTATTCCCACTGGCGGACTTTGGACAGCCACAGGTTTCGCGTATACAGTCGGGTAGGCCCTGCCACATGCTGTTCTGTCGAACGCCGAATCAATCATATTTATAGTACTTGTCGAGTTTTGATTTTTGACTGATATCTGCTTTAGACTTCCATCCATCGTCATGCATGACTGAGCAATCGTGATGGCCCTATTCAAGTCCAACGTATCCTCCGCCAGTAGTTTACGCAGGATCACCTCATGGTTGATGCCGATTACAAAGAAGTCCTGCAGCATGTCTGCCAAATCAGCCCCGAACTTACACAGTCCCGCTAGACTTCTCAGGTTGGCAACGAATTCCGCCGCATTCTGGCCCTCTGAGCGAATGTGCATGTAAAATCTGTATCTCAAGATGATGATGCCTTCGTCTGGCTTAAGGTGGCCCTGTACCAGTGTACACAATTCTTCATTCATCTTCTCTGTTGGATCACAGGCAGGAGTAGATTCTTTATCGGACCATAAGTTTTTGGACCGCGAACCGTGAGGAACATCGCCCGCGCCGATCTGCGTCGCCGACCTCCTCCATTTTGTTGGCCACGAAGAACTGGTTCAAACAGCTCACAAAGTTTACCCAATCTTCTTCTTCCACAAATCGCTCCAACAATCCAATTGTGCTCATTTTTGCATGCAAAGGTTCTTGTTGCCTCGTCGCCAAATGTTGTGTATGCAATAACTGTTAGACTGAGTACAGTTTAACTCCAAGAGCTATAACCTTGGCTCTGCTTTATTAATGCCCAAAGTGATTAATATACAAACTGGCTGGCCTTTTATACATGGCTGCACACCAGTGCGTGCAACCCAATGGCCTCCAACAGTGACGCCATCTAGTGGCTAGTGATCCCAAAAGTACATACATGACACAAAGGTTTGAAATGTGTCTTACTGATTCATTTAATTTATAACATAAGTGGAAAGTAATATAAATTGTTTCTAACACCATCACATTTGAATAATACCTTCTCTGTGATGACCTCATAAAGAAATCGGACTGAGAGTCATCCAAAAACAATAGGAATGGAAAGAAAGAAAAAGAAAAACTTACATTTATATAGTGCCTTTCACGACCTCAGGACATCCCAAAGCGCTTTACAGCCAATGAAGTACCTTTGAAGTGTAGTCACTGTTGTAATGCAGGGAAACGCAGTAGCCAACCTGCACACAGCAAGCTCCCACATACAGCAGTGAGATAATGACCAGATAATCTGTTTTTAGTGATGTTAGTTGAGGGATAAATATTGGCCAAGACCAGAACATTAGACTCCAGTATTTGCATGTGTGATATTCTCACAATCAACAGGAATATCATATCCCAAGGACCAATCAGGCCATGAACATCGAGGTAGTTGGCATTACTGAAGATGCCCCATGTAGGCCCATCTACCAATGTGCAGGAGGTGTCTGTCTGGTCTCTGCGATGCCCAGTGCCTCCTGCCCCTTACCACCCTATCAGGGAGTGCCGAGCCGCAGTATTCAAACCAACGAGCTGGCCCCTTCAAATGACCAATGAAGTGTCAGATTTCATGCAGGGCACCAGATAGGGCATGGCCATCTCATGACCCAACACAAAGAGTTGCAAGACCTCCTCCATCCCAAGTAACAGCCAGCCACCAGCCACCAGGCTCACCGCTCCCACTGGGCAAGCACCTCAGAGGAACACTAGATTAGGCTGCAGAAGGAGCACCACGTATAACATAGAAATCTAGAAACATAGAAATTTACAGCGCAGAAGGAGGCCATTCGGCCCATCGTGCCCGCGCCGGCCGACAAAGAGCCGCACGGCCCTTCGTCAGCAGCCCTAAAGGTTACATATAAACCCATGAACAATAACGGAAAGGCAAAGAGCACCCAGCCCAACCAGTCTACCCCACACCACTGCAACACCCCTTATACTAAAAACATCGACACTCCACCCCAACTGGAGCCATGTGATCCCCTGGGAGAGGCAAAAACCAGATAAAAACCCAGGCCAATTTAGAGAGAAAAAATCTTGGATGAAAACTAGTCCAGGAGATCACCCTGGCTGTATTGTATTCCCTGCAGTACTTCCCTGTGTGCACCAACCAACAAAAGGTCGTCTAGTCTAATCCCAATTACCAGCTCTAGGTCCGTAACCCTGCAGGTTACGGCACTTTAAGTGCCCATCCAACCATCTCTTAAAAGTGGTGAGGGTTTCTGTATTCACCACTCTTCCAGGCAGCGCGTTCCAGATCCCCACAACCCTCTGCGTAAAGAAGCCCCTCCCTCAAATCCCTCTAAACCTTCCACCAACCACCTTAAAACTATGCCCCCTCGTAATAGACCCCTCCACCAATGGGAATGGACCCTTACTATCCACTATGTCCAGGCCCCTCAATATTTTGTACACCTCGATGAGGTCTCCTCTCAACCTCCTCTGTTCCAATGAGAACAAACCCAGCCTATCCAATCTGTCCTCATAACTAAGATTCTCCATTCCAGGCAGCATCCTAGTAAATCTGCACCCTCTCTAGTGCAATCACATCCTTCCTATAATATGGCGACCAGAATTGCACACAGTACTCCAGCTGTGGCCTAACCAAAGTATTATACAATTTAAGCATAACCTCCCTGCTCTTATATTCTATGCCTTGGCCAATAAAGGCAAGCATTCCATATGCCTTCTTAACCACCTTATCCACCTGGCCTGCTACTTTCAGGGATCTGTGGACAAGCACTCCAAGGTCCTTTTGTTCATCTACACTATTAAGTGGCCTACTACTTAATGTGTATGCCCTTATTAGCCCTCCCAAAGTGCATCACCTCAAACTTCTCTGAATTAAATTCCATTTGCCACTGCTCTGCCCACCTGACCAGTAGATTGATATTCTCCTGCAGCCCATAACTTTCCTCTTCATTATCAACCACACAGACAATTTTAGTGTTGTCTGCAAACTTCTTAATCATACTTCCTATATTCAAATCTAAATTGTTGATATATACCTCAAAAAGCAAGGGTCCCAGCACTGAGCCCTGTGGAACCTCATTGGAAATATCCTTCCAGTCACAAAAACATCCATCAATCATTACCCTTTGCTTCCTACCTTCAAGCCAATTTTGGATCCAACTTGACACTTTGCCCTGGATCCCATGGGCTTTAACCTTCATGACCAGTCTACCATGTGGGACCTTATCAAAAGCCTTGCTAAAGTCCATATATACTACACCGTATGCACTACCCTCATCGACCCTCTTGGTTACCTCCTCAAAAAATTCAATCAAATTAGTCAAACACAATCTTCCCTTAACAAATCCGTGCTGACTGCCCCTAATTAATCCTTGCCTATCCAAATGCAGATTTATCCTGTCTTTCAGGATTTTTTCCAATAATTTTCCCACCACTGAGGTTAGGCTGACAGGCCTGTAATTACTCGGCCTATCCCTTTTTCCCTTCTTAAACAAGGGTATTACATTAGCAGACCTCCAATCCTCCGGCACCATGCCCATATCCAAAGAGGACTGGAAAATGATGGTCAAGGCCTCTGCTATTTCCTCTTTTACTTCTCTCAACAACCTGGGATGCATTTCATCTGGGCCTGGGGACTTAGCTATTTTCAAAGCTATTTTCAAACCCCTTAATACCCTCTCTCACTATATTTATTTCATCTAGAATATCACACTCCTCCTCTATAGCAGGATCTGAATTACCTCTTTCCTTTGTGAAAACAGATGCAAAGTATTCGTTAAGGACCCTACCAACATCTTCCGCCTCCTCACAAAGATTACCCTCATGGTCTCTAATAGGCCCTACCCTTTCCTTAGTTACCCTCTTACTCTTAATATATTTATAGAACATCTTAGGGTTTTCTTTAATTTTACTGGCCAAGAATTTCTTGTGCTCTCTCTTAGCATTCTTAATATCCTTTTTAATTAATGTACTTTCTACTAGCAACCCCGTGAGAAGCAACTCCTGGAACCTCTGTGGGTGTTGGCAACCCAACAAGCAGTTCAGCAGGTGTGGAGACGAAGATTGAGTTTTGACACTGGAGCCTCAATTTCCCCGATCCCCGCTCGCTACCAGCAAGGTGCCAGGCCGGGAGAGCAGCCTCATAGATTTTCCCCATGCAGTGCAAATGTAGGTTGCATCCGGAGTCAGGACCCAAACTGAGGCCTGTGCTCCAGAGTGAGCACAGGCTCTAACTCCAGACTTACACTATACAAGCTGAACACCACTGAGAAGCAGGAAGCCACACCCATTGCTATCATTGGATGGGTTAATGCTACAAACTCCCGTTCCCAATACACTTCTGGTGTGTGCTCCCTGATGTGAAACTCTGTGTTGGGAGAGTGATTTCTGAAACACACACTCATAATCTCTCGATTGAAAGTTTTAAAAAAATATTTAAACAAAACTCCACAATATCAATGCCTGTACACTCAAGGCTCGAGCTTAAGATTGGTTCAGGAGAATAGTTGACAGTAATGTTGACGGTTTAAATAAAGTGATGGTTCTTTCAGGTTTAACAGTAGATTTGCATTCTATTTCTGGGTGACCCTTGCTCATCTGCACTGCATAAACTGAGCGTTGTACCTTTATTGGCAGTTCATGTGGACCCTCCTGCTCATCCTGCTGCTTCAGGCAACAGGTGCCACGCTTGGCTTCATATTCTCCGAAAAGGTAACTTGATTAGTCATTTATTTTTGTTTTCTTTTGTGCAATAATTTCCGTGCTGGTCGAAGTGAGGGGTGTTGGTGCAGGGGGATAGAAGAATCCCGAGTGAGTGAGCTCTCCGAGGCACAGGGTTATTCTGCTTGGGCAATGTACAGTGAGCTGTGTACCCACGTGTAATGTGCATGGCCAACCATGCCGCTTCCAGTGGAGAACGGAACGAATTGGATCGCCCTCTCAAAGAGCACGATGGGCCGAGTGACCTCCCTCTGTGTTGTAAGATTCTATGAATTTAATGTCTGTGGTGAGCTCCTGGCCTGGTCTAGCCCCCCATGCTCCCTGGCATGTGTTGGCGATGGATGCAGGTCTGAGGCATGCTTGGCTTCATATTCTCCCAAATGGCAGGCACTCAGAACGTTGAACCCGTGGGGGCGGATCTTCGGCTCCTCTGCACTCTGTTTTTCGCCCCGGAGTGGCGGCAATGGCGGCGGTGAGGTGTTTTGGGCGTGCGCTCAGCCTCCAGCACCCCGCAGGGATTTCCGGGGCCAGTTTTGCGGTGACACGGAGCAGTGCTGCTCCTGGTTGCAACACCGGCGTGCTTTGTGACTCCTGCCCGACCCGTACGCCCCGCAGAGCACCCTGCTGTGACCGCCTGGGGAATCGGGCAGGGAACCTATGCCGAAAGCAGGGAGGTAAGTAATGCCATCCTTGGGTAAGCGTGATTTCTTTTTCTTTTAATTGTTTTTGCGACTTATGTTGTGGTGGCATGGGCAATGTTTTGGGAATGTTTCTGTGGGGTCCCCCCCTCAGGTATCTCTGGGAGCACTCCCGGCCTGGCTCTTTAGTTCGGGAGTTTCCCATCCTAACGCCCCGAGAGAGGTGTACAACGCCTCCCTTAGTGCTCCACCCCCTGACTCAGAGCCCAGCTGCCCAGTGTTACTGACTGAGGCGCAAACTGTTCCGGACACTAACCTTACCACTCGCCGCCATTACCGCCCCGAAATCATCAACGCCGAATATCCAGCCCCATACTCTTTTTAAACATTCAGGAAGGTGGATGCTGGTCCCTTCGTTCGTAGTGTCTGGTTTTTCAATGAGGATGGAATCATTCGGTCTTCCTTCCTGTCAGGAATGTAGTCAACAATAACATCGCAAAGCTCAAACTGTTTCTAAGTTATTTTCCATTCATTTAAGGTTGAGAGGAAGAGTGTGGCATTACTGGAGAAAGGGATGATCAGGTACAGGGATGACCTGGACCTACAGAATCTCATTGATTTCATCCAGAAAAAGGTATTGATTCTGCTGTGTCAGTGGTTACAATCTGCTTTGGCTTTGTTTTTCAATAGAATCCTTTAAATGTGGTACTTTCTCAGCACGCAATGCAAAAGAGGCATATTATGGTTAAGCAACTTCAATTGGAGTCAGTTGTCTGTCCCCTCCCTGCCCATTTCTGGTGTCAATTATTTAAATGAGGACTGCAATCTCAGACAGAATAGAAATGCAAAGTTTTGTTGGTGGTATTCGACAGTGATTTTGACAATTTCCTTTGGTGCCTCGATGGATGGATTGAAGTTATTTGATTATATGAGAGGAGTTTATCAAATTTTTGTCAAATTGAATAGTGGCCAGTTTTCTGGTAAAGCATCAAACGGGCAGGCCCTTGTGCCTCCGTGTGTTGTTAGCCCTCCCCATGAAACTCCACTTTTAAATTCCTCTCTGCAAATTTAAAATACAAAATTAGAGAACAGAGCTCCACGAACTGACTACCCTTCCCACTGACCCATACAAAGTGTACTCACTCGACCTATTCTCGATTCCTGATTGCAGAAAATGAGCTTCTTCACTGGATAATGAATTTTTACTTCATACAATTCAATATCCCTTTAAAAAGTAAAGTGACAATTGCTGCTCTGCTGCATTTGGTTCAAAGCTCTTTGCTAAACCTCACCATTCGCTCGATGGTGGGGGAGGAAAGAGGACACCTCGATGCCTGCAAGTGTTAATAAAATCTTCACCTTTGACAAGGAACAGATCTAATCAAGGTCGAAGCCCAGCGACCTCTTGGGATGGTTTTTAGGAGTTAGAACTGCCGCCCACCCTATAGAGGGGACTGTGATTACGTTTGAAATTCTGGAGGTAGAGCTATTTGCATATTCCCGGTAGGGACCTACCTCACCTGTGGAATGGGATTTAGTAGCAGAGCTGTCCGCTGCTTACCTGGCCTGGAATAACCAGCTCGAGAAGATGAAGAAATTGAAAAACTGGTCCCCTGTTCTCCTGAAGCCAATCGGTTCTCGGGAGACCAATCTTTCAGGTAATCCACCTTTTACAATTGAAATATTGGGAAGACCGAAGCCAATGTCTTCGGTCCCTGCCACAAACTCCATCTCCATTGACTCCTTCCCTCTCCCTGGCAACTGTCTGAGCCGGAACCAGACTGTGTCGGTGATTTTAATCGCTGCATCTTTGGTGGTCATACCTTCAGGCGCCTAGGTCTTTATAAAGACCTGGGCTGGCTGGCTGGCTGGCGGGCGTAGGTGCAAGGAGAGCCAACAGGTTCACTGATATGGAGGTGGAGACACTGATGGACGATGTGGAGGACAGAAGAAGAATGCTGTTTCCTGACGTGGGGAGACCTGGTAGACCGCCAGTACGTAATGCATGGAGGGAGATTGCGGGGGAGGTGTCAGGCACCTCCACATATATGAGGACACACCCTCCCAGGAGGGTGCTGGTCAGACTGCATCCGGCCCTTCCAGGATGGCGATGGGTCAACGCCTCCTAGCTCTGAGGCAACGGGGATCATCCTCCTCCTCCTGCACCTCCCCCTCCTCCTCCTCCTGCACCTCCTCTTCCTCCTCCTCCTGCACCTCCTCCTCCTCCTCCTGCACCTCCTCCTCCTCCTGCACCTCCTCCTCCTCCTCCTCCTGCACCTCCTCCTCCTCCTCCTGCACCTCCTCCTCCTCCTGCACCTCCTCCTCCTGCACCTCCTCCTCCTCCTCCTGCACCTCCTCCTCCTCCTCCTCCTGCACCTCCTCCTCCTCCTCCTGCACCTCCTCCTCCTCCTGCACCTCCTCCTCCTCCTCCTCCTGCACCTCCTCCTCCTCCTCCTGCACCTCCTCCTCCTCCTGCACCTCCTCCTCCTGCACCTCCTCCTCCTCCTGCACCTCCTCCTCCTCCTGCACCTCCTCCTCCTCCTCCTCCTGCACCTCCTCCTCCTCCTCCTGCACCTCCTCCTCCTCCTCCTGCACCTCCTCCTCCTCCTCCTGCACCTCCTCCTACTCCTCCTGCGCCGCCTCCTCCTCCTCCGGTGGTACTGCTGGCTTGACCTCCAGCGGCTGTCCCTTCATGATGGCCAGGTTGTCCAGCATGCAGCAGACCATGACGATGATAGAGACCTATTGAGGAGAGTACTGCAAGGTGCCACCAGAGCAGTCCAGGCACTGGAACCTCTGCTTAAGGATGCCTATGCACTGCTTGATGATGCACCTGATGACACAATGAGCGCCATTGTATGCATGCTCTGGCGCTGTCCTGGGGTTCCGCAGAGGAGTGAGCAACCAAGTGGACAGGGGATATCCCTTGTCCCCAAGCAGCCAACCGCAATCCTGATTCGGGCTGGTGAAGACAGCGGGCACACTGATCGGGGGCAGAATGAACGAATCATGGCTGCTGCCTCCCTTGCCCGCTGCCTGTCTGCACGGTGCTGACGGCGATGCCTTCTCCTGCGTGCTGCCCTGCTTCTGACCAGGTGTACCAGGTGTCGCCCTCCCAACACTCTCCCCATCCTCAGGGTCAACTCTGCCAAGCAGGTCTCTGCAGCCCACAGGCCTCCACTAAAGAGTCAGACCTGAAAATTGTACAAAAGTACAGAGGTATGTGCAAACCTCTGAGCAGCACTCAGCAGGTTTAATGGAGCCAAAACAATTAATAAAACTATTAAAAGATAAATACAGTGGATGTTGTAATTATAAATAAAATCACTAAAATTAATAAAACGATTTCCCTACCAAAGGGCCCCGATCGCGGCAACACGATGTCCCGTTCGAGCACTGACTCGAATACCTCGCAGGAGCACTGCTGGGAAAAGGCTTACCTTTTTGTAGCTGGAAATCCCTGTCCTTGCCACTTCCCAGCGGCCCGCACGCTGCAGAGCTCACCACTGGAATGTCTCCTTTACAGTGGCTTCACCGCGCCGTTTCTGACGGAAGTGCACACCGCTCAAATCCCCCCGAGCTGAATATAGCTCGGGGAGGGAAAATCATCCGACCGCGGCGGCCCATCGATTTATCGGTCGCCTGCCCAAACTCCGCGGTAGCCGTCCCTTCGGGGACGGTGAATTTCGGCCCCACAGGCTTTAAGATGGCTGTTAATTTCAGGAAGCCCGTCAGGTGACCTGTTCCCTCTTTATTGTTGTAAACAACAATGGCTGCATTACCACAGTAGTCCACTGGGTGGAGCTATATATATTCTCTCTCCTTAATGAAGAAGTAATTATAACAAACAATCATCATACATAACTTGCATGGTTATACATAACAAAAGATATGGACTTATTTCGCCATATTTACAAATCAAGCTTAACCACTTATTTTCTGTTTCGAAGAGGATACCTTCACTCTCGAACAGAACCTTCCAATCATGGTGTCAAACTCAGATTCATTCTAGGCTGATCCTGAGGAAAGTTTTCTTCCAAGGGATGCCCTTGATTTACATTTGAACTTCTACAACTGCAGACTGTTTGTCTGCCTGACTCGGACTCAGACTTAAATTCTGACTTTCTCTTAGATTTGTTTCCAGTACGTTGGATGTAGGATTTGCTACTGGTGTATCAAAACTAAGTCAGAAATAATTGAATCATTTCAACCTTCAACTCCTTCCACATCTGTAGGTAAAATATGATCAATGCGAACAAACCTAGCCTGTCCATGATCAAACATCTTGACCAAATATGTGCGAGGACCACATATCTTCACCACTCTTCCTGGTAACCACTTTAACCATTTATGGTGATGGTTCTTCACTCTCACCTTCTGATTTAATTTCACACTTCTCTCTTTTACTCTACCTCTATCATGATTCTCTTTCTGTCTTAATTGTTTGTCTTCTACGGACTGACAACGAGAACCTGGTTCATAGCTGTCGTTTGAGAAACAACTCTGCTGGTGTTCTACCAGTAGTTGCATGAGGAGTATTACAATACCATATAGAAAATTAGCCAATTTGTGGTCCAATGGCAACTGTCATTTTTTTGGATTTAGATCTAGCACTTGCTTGATGAGGGCACATTTTGCAATTTGTACTGTGCGCTCTACTGCACCATTTGAAGCAGGGTGATACGGTGGAACCTCGGTATGTTTCACACCATTTTCACTTGTGAACTGTGCAAATTCTTCTGAACAAAATTGTAGTCCATTATCAAACACAATTTCTTCTGGGAGGCCATATGAAGAAAATATCTTTGCATAATGTCTAATGTTTTACTTGTTATTTTCCTCATTGGAAACACCTTGACCCACTTCAAATAGCTCTCAATCACAATGAACAATTGCTGTCCTTCTAGCTCAGCAAAATTGATATGTAGCTTTTGCCACCCCTGGGAGGCCACTTCCATGGCTGTAATGGTACTGATGGTGGTTTCTTGCTTACTGATTGACATGCCATACACTGACTGACGATGTACTCTATATCTTTATCTAGACCTGGCCACCATAAGTAACTGCGTACAAAACTCTTGGTCAAGCATATTCCTAGGTGATGGCCATGAAGATCTCCGAATAATTTGGACCTGAATTTATTTGGTATAACCACTCTTGCACCCCACATGATACAATCTTTAACGACTGATAATTCATTCCTACGAATGAAGAATGGATGAATATCTTTGTCTGTTACCTGGTTTGGCCAGCCATTTGCTATGTAATCATACACCTTTGACATCATTGGGTCACGTTTGGTAGCTCTACCAATCTCTTCAGCTGTGACTGGCAGTTCATTAATGTATGAAAAAAGAACACTTCTTCCCTATCGGGTGTAACTTGTGATGGGGAAGGCAATCTAGACATAGCATCAGCATTACTGTGATCAGCTGATCATCTGTATTCAATATCATATGTATACGCAGACAAAATCAAGGCCCATCTCTGCATTCGGGCTGCAGCTAATGTTGGAACTGGGGACTTTCGATGGAGGATTGCTGACAGGGGCTTATGGTCCATTACGATGGTAAACTTACAACCCTACAAGTATTTATGAAACTTCTTGACTCCAAACATTAATGCCAAAGCTTCCCTTTCGATTTGCGCATAATTACTCTCACTGGCGTGAAGCAAAAGCAATTGGTCTCTCCTCCCCACGACGTGATACATGAGAGATCACTGCCCCAACTCCATACGGAGAGGTATCATATGCTAGCTGAACTAACATGGTGCTCTCTACCAATTGGCTTTCACACTCCTTAAATGCCGCGTCGCATTCTTCTGACCACTTCCAATGGACCTGTTTTTTCACTAGTTCATTCAGTGGATGTAACACTGCAGCCAAATTTGGTAGAAACTTCCCATAATAGTTAAAAACAAAATGATCGAAGTTCAGTGACATTCTTGGAAATGGATGCATTTCTGATTGCATCCAGCTTTCCCTTGGTTGGATGCAAACATCTTTGTCTACTCTGTGCCCTAAGTATTCCACTGAGTTTTGAAATAACTCACATTGCGAGCAGTCACTCGGACTCTGTGCTTCTCTAGCCGTTTGATGACTTCATTCAATATGTTATGAATTTGCCTGTTTGGTGCTGAAATTAGTATGTCATCTAAATAACATACTACACCTTCAATACCTTGTAAAATCTGGTTCATCACCCCTTGGAATATGGCGGGGGTGGAAGACACTCCAAATGGTAGCCTATTAAATTGATATAGGCAAGATGAGTATTTATAGTCAAGCATGACTTGGACTCCTCATCTAGTTCAAGTTGTAAATACGCATTTGTAAGATCCAACTTTGAGAAAATCTGACCACCTGTCAGTGTTGTGAATAAATCTTCTACATTTGGCAATGTATTGGGGAGATTACCCTCTAGAACCTGGTTTATGGTTACTTAATAATCACCACACAACCTTACCATCGGACTTAGGTACAACAACAATGGGTGTAGCTTAATTATATAGAGATAATGTTCTCAGTCTCTAGTCTTTTGAGTTCTTGCTCAACTTTCTCCTTGGGTGCATATGGTACAGGACGTGGCTTGCAGTAAACCGATCTAGCGTCCTTCTGTACCCTTACACTCGCCTTGAAGCCTTGGATCAGACTGCCTGTTTTACAGAAAACCTTCAGATACTTATTTATTACATCATCCATTGATGCAAATCTCATTTCAACATGAAAGATCTCACTCCAATCCAGCTTCAGTGATCCCAACCAATTTCTTCCTGGTAAGGCAGGCTTGTCTCCTGTCACTACTAAGAGATGCAAGCTCTGAAATTGATCCTTACCACAGGAATGTTCTCTCCCGAGTAGCCTCGCAGCTCTGTCTTAGATTTCTCCAATGGGAAATCACGCAATTTGTCGCTGTATAGCGATTCCGGTTATCATCATCATTATAGGCTGCCCTTCAATTCGAGGATGACTTGCTTCTACGCCAATGAAGGACATAATATTCCAGATCCCGAACTACATTTTGAAGGATGGAAGATGCCTGTACATTGATTTTTTTTAACGTGTGGTGGCCGTTGCACACCAGCCAGCACACGGGCTTGACAGAGCTAGGTCTTGGTCCAGTTGCAAGGATTACCCAAGACGACTGGAGACCATCTCTGCTGCAGAACAGCGTGGCAGCCCTGACCTGTGAGAGACAATCAACGATTCCGGTACTACACTCATGGATGCATCAGTGTTGATTTCCACGGGTATCTTGGTTCCTGCACCATCTGCATGGATGATACTTTTCGAATCACTATTCGATACCTTCATGCTCCTGATGACATGTATCTCCTTGTCCTGTTGTTTTTCTTCCATGCTATGTAGCCTCTGGGGATTTCTACTGATAGCCTTGAAAGTTGGTTTACTCTTCAGTCGGCATGCCTTCGCTAGATGCCCAGTTTTCCTGCAGAAGAAACACTCTGCCTTCACATATGGACAACTTTGAGCGATGTGTTGTCCCAGGCACCGATAGCATGATTTCAATGTTCTGTCACCATTGCCAGATGCTGAGGCCTTGGGGCCCAACTGCCTTTTTCTTTTAACCTGCAGGCGATTTACCTCGGTTATCTGACAACTGTAAATGGTACGAAATTCTCGGAAATATTGGTCGGCCATGTCCATCGACATAGCTGTCTGACAAGCTAAATCAAAAGTCAAGTTAGGAGTTGTCAATAACTTTCTTCTGATCGCATCATTTTTCATCCCACAAAGTGGTCATGCAATGCTCGGTCCTGAAAGTTTCCGAAATTACAGCAAATAGATAGCTTTTTTAATGCTACAATGTACCCACTGATACTTTCGTCAATTAACTGATCTTGTATTCCGAAACATAGAAACATTAAAAAAAGGTGCAGGAGTAGGCCATTCGGCCCTTCGAGCTGCACCGCCATTCAATAAGATCATGGCTGATAATTCACCTCAGTACCCCTTTCCTGCTTTCTCTCCATACCCCTTGATCCCTTTAGCCATAAGGGCCATATCTAACTCCCTCTTGAATATATCCAATGAACTGGCATCAATAACTCTCTGCGGTAGGGAATTCCACAGGTTAACAACTCTCTGAGTGAAGAAGTTTCTCCTCATCTCAGTCCTAAATGGCTTACCCCTTATCCTTAGACTGTGTCCTCTGGTTCTGGACTTCCCCAACATCGGGAACATTCTTCCTGCATCTAACCTGTCCAGTCCTGTCAGAATTGTATATGTTTCTATGAGATCCCCTCTCATCTTTCTAAACTCCAGTGAATATAAGCCTAGTCGTTCCAGTCTCTCCTCATATGTCAGTCCTGCCATCCCGGGAATCAGTCTGGTGAACCTTCGCTGCACTCCCTCAATAGCAAGAACGTCCTTCCGCAGATTAGGAGACCAAAACTGAACACAATATTCCAGGTGAGGCCTCGCTAAGGCCCTGTACAACTGCAGTAAGACCTCCCTGCTCCTATACTCAAATCCCCTAGCTATGAAGGCCAACATACTATTTGCCTTCTTCACCATCTGCTGTACCTACATGCCAACTTTCAATGACTGATGTACCATGATCCCCAGATCTTGTTGCACCTCCCCTTTTCCTAATCTGCTGCCATTCAGATAATATTCTGCCTTCGTGTTTTTGCCACCAAAGTGGATAACCTCACATTTATCCACATTATACTGCATCTGCCATGCGTTTGCCCACTCACCTAACCTGTCCAAGTCACCCTGCAGCCACTTAGCTTCCTCCTCACAGCTCACACCGCCACCCAGCTTAGTGTCATCTGCAAACTTGGAGATATTACACTCAATTCCTTCATCTAAATCTTTGATGTATATTGTAAATAGCTGGGGTCCCAGCACTGAGCCCTGTGGCACCCCACTCGTCATTTCCTGCCATTCTGAAAAGGACCCATTTAATCCCAAATCTCTGCTTCCTGTCTGCCAACCAGTTCTCTATCCACGTCAGTACATTACCCCCAATACCATGTGCTTTAATTTTGCACACACCAATCTCTTATGTAGGATCTTGTCAAAAGCCTTTTGAAAGTCCAAATACACCACATCCACTGGTTGTCCCTTGTCCACTTGATCAGTTACATTCTCAAAAAATTCTAGAAGATTTGTCAAGCATGATTTCCCTTTCATAAATCCATGTTGACTTGGACCGATCCCGTCACTGTTTTCCAAATGCGCTGCTATTTCATCTTTAATAATTGATTCCAACATTTTCCCCACTTCTGATGTCAGGCTAACCGGTCTATAATTACCCATTTTCTCTTCCCCTCCTGTCTTGAAAAGTGGTGTTACATTAGCTACCCTCCAGTCCATAGGAACTGATCCAGAGTCGATAACTTTCAGCAATTTCCAGGAGCTCAGGAC
Organism: Pristiophorus japonicus; assembly: GCF_044704955.1. Taxonomy (NCBI): domain Eukaryota; kingdom Metazoa; phylum Chordata; class Chondrichthyes; family Pristiophoridae; genus Pristiophorus; species Pristiophorus japonicus. Next base: position 93,446,358 of record NC_091991.1, on the reverse strand, counting down.
TGTAATGCAACTTCGTTAGAATCTGCTTAAATGATGTGTCCTTTGGCTTGACAGGAACAAGCACATTTTTCACGGTTTCATACACCTCAGGCCCTGCTTCAGTTAAGAAAATAGCCCGTCTCCTTTCCAACACTACCCAGTTACAGTTTTCATCATTGGGGACTTCGATGATACTATTCACGGTAAAAAACATTTCTAGCCACTCCACATACACTGCAAAACTTTCATTGTCGCGTTGAAACCCCCGCAAGTGCCTTATTATACCCATCGGCGCAGCCATCTGGACTTTGGCAGTTCAGACACATGTGCTTGCAATTTACCTTGGATTTTTAGCTGTTAATCAAAACAAAGAAGCTCTCAAAGTCTCTCTGTCAGTTGGCTGAATCATCCACCAACAAAAATTTCAGCTAGGTTATCCAGAAATCCTATCCTTCATTGCCAATGTGATAACTTCTGTACGACCTCACAAACACACAGGCTTTAAGATGGCTGATAACTTCAGGATCCTATCGGTTGACCTGTTCCCTCTTTATTGTTGTAAACAACAATGGCGGCATTACCACAGTAGTCTACTGGGTGGAGCTATATATATTACAGCGGACACTTAAGATGTACGGGTGTCTCTAACATCCAGCTTCACTCGGGGACAAATGGGGGGAAGTCTCTCCCTCAACACCTCCATATTTCTGGCAGGGGACATAAAGGGCATAGTACTAGCAGGCCTCACTCCCCAGATAATTGGCACTTTGCACCCCCATGGCAGGAGAATTTGTTTAGGTAACAAAAATATCTGACAGAACCCAGTGACTGGCAGATGAAATGTGGGTAAGTGATGAAAAGGCAAAACACCCCAAACCCCTATTTGCTGGCTGGCAAAGTGCAGGTGGAGACTTTCCACTTTAGAGCACTCTCTCCTCAGAGGACCATTGACACACCTCAGGGAGGAAGCGGAGCAAGAGGGCTTCAGAGCACAGCTGACCAATACTGCCACAGGCAATTTGAGCGCCATGGAGCTCGTTAGCCGTAAGTGTCCATGCAGCGGACGGCCTGCTGACCTATAGCCTGTCTTGCTGACTCTGTGTAGTCACTGCTGGATAGGTGCACATCTGCCAGTAAAGGTGGGTACAAGTGTACCAGCATCTAGGTGCAATTTGCCTCTGATGTAGCCTAACCCATCTGGTGTTCTTCCATTGATCTGCCTTTTTTTTTCCTCCAAAAAAGATGGCTGGTGAAGTAGAGTTGGCGCAGAACATGGTGCTTATAAGAACATAAGAAATAGGTGCAGGAGTCGGCCATTTAGCCCCTCGAACCTGCTCCACCATTCAATAAGATCATGGCTGATCTGATCTTGGGCTCAGCTCCACTTCCCTGCCCGCTCCCCATAACCCTTGACTCCCTTATCGCTCAAAAATCTGTCTATCTCCACCTTAAATATAGTCAATGACCCAGCCTCCACAGCTCTCTGGGGCAAAGAATTCCAAAGATTTATGACTTTCTAAGAGAAGAAATTCCTCCTCATCTCAGTTTTAAATGGGTGACCCCTTATTCTGAAACTATGACCTTTAGCTCCGGATTCCCCCGTGAGGGGAAACATTCTCTCTGCATCTACCCTGTCAAACCCCTTCAGTATCTTATATGTTTCAATATGTTCATCTTTCATTCTTCTAAACTCCAATGGTTATAGGCCCAACCTGCTCAACCTTTCTTCATAAGTCAACACCTTCATCTCAGGAATCAACCAAGTGAACCTTCTTTGAACTGCCTCCAATGCAAGTATATCCCTCCTTAAATATGGAGACCAAAACTGTACGCAGTACTCCAGGTGTGGCCTCACCAATACCCTGTACAGTTGTAGCAGGACTTCCCTGCTTTTATACTCCATCCCCCTTGCAACTTTCCATTTGCCTTCCTGATTACTTGCTGTACCTCCTAACTTTTTGCGTTTCATGCACAAGGACCCCCAGGTCCCTCTGTACTGCTGCATTTTGTAATCTCTCTCCATTTAAATTATAATTTTCTTTTTTATTTTCCTGCCAAAGTGGATAACCTCACACTTTCCCACATTATACTCCATTTGCAAAATGTTTGCCCACTCACTTAGCCTGTCTATATCCCTTTGCAGGTTATTTGTGTCCTCCTCACAACTTGCTTTCCCACCCATCTTTGTATCATCAGCAAACTTGGCTACATTACACTCGGTCCCTTCATCCAAGTAATTAATATAGTTGTAAATAGTTGAGGCCCCAGCACCAACCCCTGCGGCACCTTACCAATTACCATTTGCCAACCAGAAAATAACCCATTTATCCCAACTCTCTGTTTTCTGTTAGTTAGCCAATCCACTATCCATGCCGTGAGCTCTTATCTTGTGCAGTAACCTTTTATGTGGCACCTTATCGAATGTCTTCTGAAAATCCAAATACACCACATCCACTGGTTCCCCCTTATCCATTCTGCTCCTTACATCCTCAAAGAACTCCAACAAATTTGTCAAACGTGATTTCCCTTTCATAAAACCATGCTGACTCTGCTTGACTGTATTATCCTTTTCCAAATGTCCTGTTACTGTTTCCTTAATAATGGACTCCAGCATTTTCCCAACAACAGATGTTAGGCTAACTGGTCTATAGTTTCCTGCTTTCTGACTCCCTCCTTTTTTATATAGGGGTGTTACATTTGCGGTTTTCCAATCTGCTGGGACCTCTCCAGAATCCAGGGAATTTTGGTAGATTACAACCAATGCATCCACTATCTCTGCTGCCACTTGTTTTAAGACTCTAGGATGCAGGACTTCAGGCACAGGGAACATGTCCACCTTTAGTTCTATCATTTTACTGAGGACTTTTTCTTTAGTGATAATAATTGTATTAAGTTCCTCCCTCCCTATAGCCCCTTGATTATCAATTATTGGGATGTTTTTAATGTCTTCTGCCATAAAGACCAATTCAAAATATTTGTTCATAGTCTCTGCCATTTCTCTGTTCCCCATTATTAATTCCCCAGTCTCATCCTCTAAGGGACCAACATTTACTTTAGCTTGCATGCAGGCCTGCTTTCTACTTCAGAAATACAGCAAGCCTGGATGGACGTGGAGAAAGAAGACTTGTGGGTGCAGTTCACCATTGCTGCCAACCACAGGCATCTTTGCTACCATCAGGCAAAACCATCGCCCTGTTTGCAGGCTGTAAGGGATATGTGCAAAGTGAGTCTCCATCCCAGGCTGTGGGCCCATAGCAAAAAGTAAACCGGCAATCTCATCCAGAGGGGTCACTAGGTGTTTGGCGTGTGTCGCATTGGTGCTTTTCTGAGATTGGGGCTGAGATAAGTTGTCGGATGAAGGTAGGGGGTGTTTGACTGTACCTATCCCATTCTGTACCTTTGGCCTTTGGCCGCCTGAGGAAAAGAGTGTTTGAAGATCAGGCCCTCAAGTCTACCACCAAGCTCATGGTCTACAGGGCTGTAATAATACCTGCCCTCCTGTATAGTTCAGGGACATGGACCATTTACAGCAGACACCTCAAGTCGCTGGGGATATATCACCAACGATGTCTCCGCAAGATCCAGCAAATCCCCTGGGAGGTCAGATGCACCAACATCAGTGTCCTCACCCAAGCTAACATCCCCAACATCGAAGCATTGACCACACTCGATCAACTTCGCTGGGCAGGCCACATAATTCGCATGCCAGACACGAGACTCCGTAAGCAATTGCTCTATGCGGAGCTCCTTCATGGTAAATGAGCCAAAGGTGGGCAGCGGAAACGTTATAAGGACACCCTCAAAGCCTCCCTGGTAAAGTGCGACATCACCACTGACACCTGGGAGACTCTGGCAAAGACCGCCCGAGGTGGAGAAAGTGCATCCAGGAGGGCGTTGAGCTCTTCGAATCTCAACGCTGCGAGCGTGAAGAGGTCAGGCGCAGGCAGCGGAAGGAGTGTGTGATAAATCAGTGTCACCCCACCCTTCCCTCGACAAAAGTCTGTCCCACCTGTGACAGGGTCTGTGGCTCTTGTGTTAGATTGTTCAGCCACCAAAGGACTCACTTTAGGAGTGGAAGCAAGTCTTCTTCGATTCCAAGGGACTGCCTATGATGATAACCCCATTCTGTACCGGCACTGCAAGTGCTCATTGAGACAAAGTGGAGGGACCTATACACTATAGCTAACCGGAAGGGGGAGTAAAAACCGAAAATGCTGGAAATCTCAGCAGGTCAGGCAGCATCTGTGGAGAGAGAAACAGAGTTAACGTTTCGGGTCGATGACCCTTCGTCAGAACTGATTCTTAAGAAGCACTGAAAGGGGGAGGGGAAGACAGAACAAAAGGGAAGGTCTGTGATAGGGTGGAAGGCAGGAGAGATCAGAGAGGCAAAAGGGATGATGGGCCGAATTGAAATGGTAATTTCAAGAGTTAGAAAAACATTAGTCAAGATAGGGTGTGAATGGCAGGATAATGACCAGCTGCCATTGGAGACAAGGAGAAATTCCCCCAGGGAGGGGGGAAGAAAGCCAAAGATTGGTAGCAGTTACGCTCTGAAATTGTTGAACTCGATGTTCAGTCCGGAAGGCTGTAAAGTGCCGACTCGAAAGATGAGATGCTTTTCCTCGAGCTTTGTTGGAACAGTGTAGGAGGCCGAGGACGGAGCGGTCAGAGTGGGAATGGAGCGGAGAATTAAAGTGACAGGCGACCGGAAGCTCAGGGTCACGCTCACGGACTGAACGGAGGTATTCCGCAAAGCGGTCACCTAATCTGAAGGGGGAGTACTTGACGCTGATAGTGACTGCCTGAAATGGACCATATTTCCCAGCATTAACACGTCTTAATAAGCATCAAATTGACAAAGAAAAAATAAACAAGGGTCAATCTTTTCCCAGAGGTTATGTTTGTGAACTTTTAACTTTCTTTCAGTTCAAGTGTTGTGGAGTGTCGAGTTACAAAGACTGGTCCAAGAATATGTACTTCAGCTGTGTAGAAGCCAACCCCAGCCTCGAACAGTGTGGAGTGCCATTTTCCTGCTGCGTGACGGACACTGAAGAGGTGAGGCAGAGCTGCCTTGTACTGGCCAAGGAAAAGTTTACTTTCTTTTCAAGCACTGAGTTTTATTTAAGGTGGTAGGACTGTGAAGAAGAGGAATTTAGAATTTTCATGCAACATTATAAGAAGCGGGGCAAGAGCTGATCATACACAGGTACAGAAAGTAATCAACATGGCTAATGGAATGTTGTCCTTTATCTCAGGGGGGCTGGAATACAAAGGAGAGGAAGTTATGCTGCAGTTGTACAGAGCCAGGTCAGACCCCATCTGGAGCACTGCGTTCAGTTCTGGGCACTGTACCTCAGGAAGGGCGTATTGGCCTTGGAGGGGTATAGCGCAAATTCGCCAGAATAATACAGGAGCTTAATGGGTTCGATAATGAGGACTGGTTGCATAATCTTGGCTTGTATTCCCTCGAGTATAGAAGAGTCAGGCTGATTTAATCAAGGTCTTTAAAATGATAAAGGGATTCAATAGTGTAGAGACAGAGAAACTATATTTCCTCTGGTGGAGGAATCAAGAACAAAGCGACATCATCTTAACATTTGAGCCATGCTGTTCAGGAGTGAAATCAGGAAACACCTTATCACAAACAGGGTGGTAGAAATCTGGAACTTTCTCTCCCAAAAGGCTGCTGATACTGGGGGACAATTGGACTGAGATCAATAGATTTCTGTTGGGTAAGGGCATCAAGGGATAGGCAGCGAAGGTGGAGAAATGAAGTTGATGGACAGATCAGCTGTGATCTAATTGAATGGTAGAACAAGCTCAAGGGGCTTAATGGCTGATTCATGTTCCTCCCCACTTTTGTCCTGCCCTACTCAAAGCATTGACTCGGGCTATTTAATGCCCTCCAGTATTTAGCCCAAGTGCCCTTTCTTCATAGAAAGAAGCTCACTTATTGGGGGGGTAGATTTAACACACCCACCCCCACCTGGCGGAAATTACATGGGGGAGATGTTAAAATGGAGTGGGCGGCTTACCCACTCTGTTCCGGTGCTGATCTGGCTGATTTTAAATTGCCGGCAGTAAGTAACCCACTTTTTAAATATTCGGGCCGGGCTCCGATGACATCATTGCAACTCGAGTGCTATTTAACCTGAGTCCTGAACAGGAGAACATTGCTGGCTTCCCTACCAGACCAAATCTGCCGGGAACAGGAGCCAGCGCCAGAGGAGGCCAAAAGTAATAGAAACATAGAAACATAGAAAATAGGTGCAGGAGCAGGCCATTCAGCCCTTCTAGCCTGCACCGCCATTCAATGAGTTCATGGCTGAACATGAAATTTCAGTACCCACTTCCTGCTTTCACGCCATACCCCTTGATCCCCCGAGTAGTAAGGACTTCATCTAACTCCCTTTTGAATATATTTAGTGAATTGGCCTCAACTACTTCCTGTGGTAGAGAATTCCACAGGTTCACCACTCTCTGGGTGAAGAAGTTTCTCCTTATCTCGGTCCTAAATAGCTTACCCCTTATCCTTAGACTGTGACCCCTGGTTCTGGACTTCCGCAACATTGGCAACATTCTTCCTGCATCCAACCTGTCCAAACCCGTCAGAATTTTAAACGTTTCTATGAGGTCCCCTCTCACTCTTCTGAACTCCAGTGAATACAAGCCCAGTTGATCCAGTCTTTCTTGATAGGTCAGTCCCACCATCCCGGGAATCAGTCTGGTGAATCTTCGCTGCACTCCCTCAATAGCAAGAATGTCCTTCCTCAAGTTAGGAGACCAAAACTGTACACAATACTCCAGGTGTGGCCTCACCAAGGCCCTGTACAACTGTAGCAACACCTCCCTGCCCCTGTACTCAAATCCCCTCGCTATGAAGGCCAACATGCCAATTGCTTTCTTAACCGCCTGCTGTACCTGCATGCCAACCTTCGATGACTGATGTACCATGACACCCAGGTCTCGTTGCACCTTCCCTTTTCCTAATCTGTCACCATTCAGATAATAGTCTGTCTCTCTGTTTTTACCACCAAAGTGGATAACCTCACATTTATCCACATTATACTTCATCTGCCACGCATTTGCCCACTCACCTAACCTATCCAAGTCACTCTGTAGCCTCATAGCATCCTCCTCGCAGCTCACACTGCCACCCAACTTAGTGTCATCCGCAAATTTGGAGATACTACATTTAATCCCCTCGTCTAAATCATTAATGTACAATGTAAACAGCTGGAGCCCCAGCACAGAACCCTGCGGTACCCCACTAGTCACTGCCTGCCATTCCGAAAAGTACCCATTTACTCCTACTCTTTGCTTCCTGTCTGACAACCAGTTCTCAATCCACGTCAGCACACTACCCCCAATCCCATGTGCTTTAACTTTGCACATTAATCTCCTGTGTGGGACCTTGTCGAAAGCCTTCTGAAAGTCCAAATATACCACATCAACTGGTACTCCTTTGTCCACTTTATTGGAAACATCCTCAAAAAATTCCAGAAGATTTGTCAAGCATGATCTCCCTTTCACAAATCCATGCTGACTTGGACCTATCATGTCACCATTTTCCAAATGCGCTGCTATGACATCCTTAATAATTGATTCCATCATTTTACCCACTACTGAGGTCAGGCTGACCGGTCTATAATTCCCTGCTTTCTCTCTCCCTCCTTTTTTAAAAAGTGGGGTTACATTGGCTACCCTCCACTCCATAGGAACTGATCCAGAGTCAATGGAATGTTGGAAAATGACTGTCAATGCATCCGCTATTTCCAAGGCCACCTCCTTAAGTACTCTGGGATGCAGTCCATCAGGCCCTGGGGATTTATCGGCCTTCAATCCCATCAATTTCCCCAACACAATTTCCCGACTAATAAAGATTTCCCTCAGTTCCTCCTCCTTAATAGACCCTTTGACCACTTTTATATCCGGAAGGTTGTTTGTGTCCTCCTTAGTGAATACTGAACCAAAGTACTTGTTCAATTGGTCTGCCATTTCTTTGTTCCCCGTTATGACTTCCCCTGATTCTGACTGCAGGGGACCTACGTTTGTCTTCACCAACCTTTTTCTCTTTACATACCTATAGAAACTTTTGCAATCCGCCTTAATGTTCCCTGCAAGCTTCTTCTCGTACTCCATTTTCCCTGCCCTAATCAAACGCTTTGTCCTCCTCTGCTGAGTTCTAAATTTCTCCCAGTCCCCAGGTTCGCTGCTATTTCTGGCCAATTTGTATGCCATTTCCTTGGCTTTAATACTATCCCTGATTTCCCTTGATAGCCACGGTTGAGCCACCTTCCCTTTTTTATTTTTACGCCAGACAGGAATGTACAATTGTTGTAATTCATCCATGTGGTCTCTAAATGTCTGCCATTGCCCATCCACAGTCAACACCTTAAGTATCATTAGCCAATCTATCTTAGCCAATTCATGCCTCATACCTTCAAAGTTACCCTTCTTTAAGTTCTGGACCATGGTCTCTGAATTAACTGTTTCATTCTCCATCATAATGCAGAATTCCACCATATTATGGTCACTCTTCCCCAAGGGGCCTCGCACAATGAGATTGCTAATTAATCCTCTCTCATTACACAACACCCAGTCTAAGATGGCCTCCCCCCTAGTTGGTTCCTCGACATATTGGTCTAGAAAACCATCCCTTATGCATTCCAGGAAATCCTCCTCCACCGTATTGCTTCCAGTTTGGCTAGCCCAATCTATGTGCATATTAAAGTCACCCATTATAACTGCTGCACCTTTATTGCATGCACTCCTAATTTCCTGTTTGATGCCCTCCCCAACATCACTACTACTGTTTGGAGGTCTGTACACAAGTAGCATGTTTTTAAAATGTTTTTAAGGTTCCTTGTGGGCCAGAAATTCTCCTCCGGGCACCACAAGGAAACCTTGGGCCTCCCCTGCCCAGTTAATGACTTTAATGACTGCTGCTCACTATGGAGCCCTTGATAGATACAAAAGAAAGAATAAGAAGAAAGAAAGACATGGCAAGGGGGGCGGTGGTGGCGAAAGTGCCCCGTTCCCCAATTGGGGACAGTACCCTTCCGGGGGCCGGAACATTTATCGGCGATACAGAATTGGGCCTACCGCCCCTCACAGCAAGCTGAGCGCTGTCTCCGTGCTCCGCTTTCTGTGGGGGCAATGCCAGGGCGGTAGTGCGGCGCCTAGCGCTGGCACACTACAATACCCCCACCTTCCATTAAAGGGACGGGCCGCTGCGCACTCTGCATGGCCCTTTGGTGGCCACCACTGGACCACTAGGGCAGCGTGAGACCGGGCCAGCAGCCCGGCACCCAAGACGGAGTGCGGGGCTGCACAATGGCAGCCCGAGAGTCGGCCAACAAACAAATATGGCAGCCCAGGGCGCTGCGGGCCGTGCCTTTAAACAGCGTCCCGGGAGCTGGTATTCGTCAGCCTCGCGCCCTGCGTTGATATCCACCTGTGCAGCCTCGCGGCCTGCAGGGACATTTCCCCTGCAGGACGTTAAGGGGTTGGTGCGGGTTTGCTGTGCATTAATTCATCGGCAGTTATGCGCCGGCTCGAGGCAATTTCCCGGGAGGCGGTAGCGCCCTCCCTCCCCAGGTAAAAATTGCCTTGCGCCCCCTGGAGGTGCTAACGGGGTTATAAAAAAGGGGCGATTTCACTCCCTTGCATTTCTGTAGTGCCTTTCATGACCTGAGGACATCCCACAGTGCTTTACAGCCAATTAAGTATTTTTTTGAAGTGTAGTCACTGTTGTAATGTAGGAAATGTGGCAGAAAATTTACACACAGCAAGCTCCCACAAACAGCAATGATATAATGACCAGATAATGTATTTTTTTTAAGGAGTTGGTTGAGGGATAAATATTGGCCAGGACATCGGGAGCCAGGGCTCGCTGCTATATGGGGTGAGGCCTTTACTTGCTAGACCATCGTGCAGCAGTCTGACCTTTTGTGATATCCATTTTTCATGGAATGAACTACATTATATTTCACAAACTTTTACGAGGCGGCATGATCCACACGGTGAATAGGTCGTGCTTCCTCCCACAGGTACTGAATACCATGTGTGGGTACAAGACTCAGTCGCTGAAACCTTGGACAGCTCGGAAACAAATCTACACTGATGGGTGTTTGGACAAGATTGTCAAATGGGGACAACAGAACCTGTTACTGATTGGTGGAGTAAGCCTCGGTCTGTTCTTGCTGGAGGTGCGTGTCACTCGTTCTATTTTATCAATATTACTGTCGTCATTGATCCTCTGAGCGTGCTGCTAATACATCGGGCCTGTCTCCCAAGCTGGAGATGGGGAAACCACCCTGTATTCCCACTGCTTATAGTTATTCATGGTCTTCTCTTTCAGCAAGCCTCACTGTGTTGAAATCAAGAACATTCACTACTCTAGTTAACTTTTTCAATATGGTGCGACGCCTCACCTCCCTGTCTTCCCTTCCTCCAAAAATCTTCCAACTGTTTAAACCCAGCTTGGCATCACCGAGTCATTGCTTGTTGGTCCTACATGTTCCAGCATTGCTGCAGCCTTGGTTTTCCAATTTAAAAAGAATCAATACCACTCGATTAAATCTATAAAGGAATAAATTTTATTTTCGGTCAAAGGACAAAGCAGCAGTTTGGCGACAAGAACACGCTGAGTGACAGGAGTCCCCTATGGGGTGGGTCACCAGCCCTCACCATGTGCAATAAAGAACAACTGGATGCAGTCAGCCAGGCAAACCTCGAATGTGTTATGCTGCAGCTTTCCTAATAGCTTTGTGGATTGGGTTGGAGCTACACGGGCATGAAAGGTTCCCGATTCAATCCTTGGGGGTAAATCTTCTCGGGCCCTCTCCCACTTTCTGAAACCCGGTTTAGAGCTGCGAAGATACAAGGGCATTGACCTCCATGGTTTGTACTGAGTTCGCTGATCTGAGCTGAACTCCAGTGCTATAATCTTTGCATTAGTGGTTGATTCCTGCCTGTCCAAACCCTGCTGGAAGAGTACGTTGGCGCTGAATAAGGACAGGGTTAGGCACCTGGCTTTCAGCAGGGGTGGGGGGGATGTAGTTATTTGAAACTCAAGGCAGCACAAGTGTATGGGCCAGATCCAGAGGGTGGGTTGCCAGTTAAAGAGGAGATTAACGCAATAGTAAGGAAGGACATTAGCCTGGATGATGTGGAATCTGTATGGGTAGAGCTGCGGAACACCAAAGGGCAGAAAACACTAGTGGGAGTTGTGTACAGACCACCAAACAGTAGTAGTGAGGTTGGGGATGGCATCAAACAGGAAATTAGGGATGCGTGCAATAAAGGTACAGCAGTTATCATGGGTGACTTTAATCTACATATTGATTGGGCTAACCAAACTGGTAGCAATACGGTGGAGGAGGATTTCCTGGAGTGTATAAGGGATGGTTTTCTAGATCAATATGTCGAGGAATCAACTAGAGAGCTGGCCATCCTAGACTGGATGTTGTGTAATGAGAGAGGATTAATTAGCAATCTTGTTGTGCGAGGCCCCTTGGGGAAGAGTGACCATAATATGGTAGAATTCTTCCTTAAGATGGAGAGTGACAGTGTTAATTCAGTGACTAGGATCCTGAACTTAAGGAAAGGTAACTTTGATGGTATGAGACGTGAATTGGCTAGGATAGACTGGCGAATGATACTTAAAGGGTTGACAGTGGATAGGCAATGGCAGACATTTAAAGATCATATGGATGAACTTCAACAATTGTACATCCCTGTCTGATGTAAAAATAAAATGGGGAAGGTGGCTCAACCGTGGCTAACAAGGGAAATTAGGGATAGTGTTAAATCCAAGGAAGAGGCATATAAATTGGCTAGAAAAAGCAGCAAACCTGAGGACTGGGAGAATTTTGTAATACAGCAGAGGAAGACAAAGAGTTTAATTAGGAGGTGGAAAATAGAGTATGAGAGTAAGCTTGCAGGGAGCATAAAAACTGACTGCAAAAGCTTCTATAGATATGTGCAGAGAAAAAGATTAGTGAACACAAATGTAGGTCCCTTGCAGTCAGAATCAGGTGAATTTATAATGGGGAACAAAGAAATGGCAGATCAATGAACAAATACTTTGGTCCTGTCTTCACGAAGGAAGACACAAATAACCTTCCAGAAATACTAGGGGACCGAGGGTCTAGCGAGAAGGAGGAACTGAAGGAAATCCTTATTAGTCAGGAAATTGTGTTAGAGAAATTGATGGGATTGAAGGCCGATAAATCTCCAGGGCCTGATACTCTGCATCCCAGAGTACTTAAGGAACTGGCCCTAGAAATAGTGGATGCATTGGTGGTCATTTTCCAACATTCTATAGACTCTGGATCAGTTCCTATGGATTGGAGGATAGCTAATGAAATCCCATTTTTTAAAAAAGGAGAGAGAGAGAAAACTGAATTATAGACTGGTTAGCCTGACATCATAATGGGAAAATGTTGGAATCAATTACTAAAGATGTAATAGCATCACATTTGGAAAGCAGTGACCGGATCAGTCCAAGTCAGCATGGATTTATGAAAGGGAAATCATGCTTGACAAACCTTCTAGAATTTTTTGAGGATGTAACTAGTAGAGTGGACAAGAGAGAACCAGTGGATGTGGTGTATTTGGACTTTCAAAAGGCCTTTGACAAGGTTACATACAAGAGATTAGTGTGCAAAATTAAAGTACATGGTATTGGAGGTAATGTATTGATGTGGATAGAGAACTGGTTGGCAGACAGGAAGCAAAGAGTAGGAATAAACAGGTCCTTTTCAGAATGAAAGGCAGTGATTAGTGGGGTACCATAAGGTTAGGTGCTGGGACCCCAGCTATTTACAATATACATTAATGATTTAGATGAAGAAATTGAATATAATATCTCCAAGTTTGCAGATTGCAAATAAGCTGGATGGCAGGGTGAGCTGTGAGGAGGATGCTAAGAGGCTGCAGGGTGACTTGGACAGGTTAGGTGAGTGGGCAAATGCATGGCAGATACAGTATAATGTAGATAAATGTGAAATTATCCACTTTGGTGGCAAAAACAGGAAGCAGAATATTATCTAAATAGTGACAGATTAGGAAAAGGGGAGGTGCAACGAGACTTGGGTGTTCTGGTACATCAGTCATTGAAAGTTGGCATGCAGGTACAGCAGGCAGTGAAGAAGGCAAATGGCATGTTGGCCTTCATAGCGAGAGGATTTGAGTATATGAGCAGGGAGGTCTTACTGCAGTTGTACAGGGCCTTGATGGGGCCACACCTTGAATATTGTGTACAGTTTTTGTTAGGTATGACTAGATACTGTGAGCTCAAAGTGAAGTGTGACCTTAGTCTTTTATTGCAGGCCTCCAAAGTGCCTCTCCAGCCTGTGAGGCCTCCTTAAGTACAGGTGGCTACACAAGGTATTTACATATATAACAACACTCCTCCCCCCGTCCCCGCCAAGTCAATAGTGTAACTATTTACAAGGTGAGTAGATCTGGGGCCTTTCTTTCCCTGGTTGATCGTCTCGGTGCAAATGCTGGTTTTGGTGAATCATTTGTTGGGCCCTCACTGGGCTGCTGTGCAGCTGGCTTTGCTAGGCTGCCTGGTGAATCCTGCTGGGCTGCTGCGGGTGATGGGTTCTGCTTCGTGGTCAACCGCGGTGTCGGTTGCCACTGGTGTGTGTGTTGGGGGGTCAAAGAAGGTAGGATGCAATGTGGGTTGCTCAGGATAGTCCGTGAATCTGAGTTTGATTTGGTCCGAGTGTTTCCGGTGGATGAGTCCATTTGAAAGTTTAGCCCGAAACATCCTACTCCCCTCTTTGGCCACAACAGTGCCGGGAAGCCACTTGGGACCTTGTCCATAGTTCAGCGCAAATACAGGGTCATTGACTTCAATCTCGCGTGACACATCTGCGCTATCATGATATGTGCTTTGTTGAAGCAGCCTGCTCTCTACCTGTTCATGTAGATCAGGGTGGACTAACGAGAGCCTTGCCTTAAGTGCCCTTTTCATGAGCAGTTCAGCAGGTGGAATCCCAGTGAGCGAGTGGGGTCTCATGCGGTAGCTAAGCAGGACTCGGGATAGGCGAGTCTGCAGTGAGCCTTCAGTTACCCTCTTCAAGCTCTGCTTAATGGTTTGCACTGCTCTCTCTGCCTGACCATTGGATGCTGGTATGAATGGGGCAGATGCAACAAGTTTGATCCCATTACGGGTCATGAACTCTTTGAACTCGGCACTGGTGAAACATGGCCCGTTGTTGCTCACAAGCACATCAGACAGCCCGTGCGTGGCAAACATGGCCCTCAGGCTTTCAGTGGTGGCAGCGGATGTGCTTGCCGACATTATCTCACATTCAATCCATTTGGATTACGCATCTACAACCACTAGGAACATTTTACCCAAAAACGGGCCTGCATAGTCGACATGGACCCTGGACCACGGTTTGGAGGGCCAAGACCATAAACTTAGTGGCGCCTCCCCGGGTGTATTGCTTAACTGCAAGCATGTATTACATTTATGCACGCAGGACTCTAAGTCCGCATCGATAGCAGGCCACCACACGTGGGATCTGGCTATCGCTTTCATCATTACAATGCCTGGGTGAGTACTGTGGAGATCACTGATGAAAGTGTCCCCAGCCCTTCTTGGGGACCACTACCCGATTACCCCATAGAAGGTAGTCTACCTGTATAGACATTTCATCTTTGCCCCACTGGTATGGCTTTATCTCTTCATGCATTTCCACTGGGACACTGGACTAGCTCCCGTGAAGCACACAATTTCTTACTAGGGACAGTAAGGGGTCCTGGCTCATCCAGGTTCTAATCTGTCGGGCTGTGACGGGTGATTGCTCACTCTCGAATGCTTCCATTACCATGACTAAATCTGTGGGCTGCGCCATCCCCGTGGTCGTCAATGGCAGCCTACTGAGAACATCGGCACAGTTTTCTGTGCCTGGCCTGTGGCGGATGGCGTAGTTGTATACGGACAATGTGAGCGCCCATCTCTGGATGCAGGCCAATGCATTCGTATTTATCTTCTTACTTTTGGAATAAAAGGATATCAGTGGCTTATGGTCAGTTTCCAATTCAAATTTTAGCCCAAACAGATATTGATGCATTTTCTTTATCCCATAAACACACGCTAACGCTTCTTTTTCAATCATCCTGTAGGCTCTCTCAGCTTTAGACAGACTTCTGGATGCATAAGCAACCAGTTGCAATTTCCCAGATTCATTAGCTTGTTGCAATACACACCCGACCCCGTACGACGACGCATCACATGCTAGTACTAAACGCTTACATGAATCATACAACACAAGCAATTTGTTTGAGCATAACAATTTTCTAGCTTTTACAAAGGCATTTTCTTGGCTTTTACCCCATACCCATTCATCTCCTTTACGTAGTAAGACATGCAGTGGTTCTAACAGTGTGCTGAGACCCGGTAAGAAGTTACCAAAGTAGTTCAGGAGTCCTAGAAATGACCACAGCTCCGTCACGTTCTGTGGCCTCGGTGCGTTCTCGATTGCCTCCGTCTTCGACTCGGTGGGCCTGATGCCGTCCGCCGCGATTCTTCTCCCCAGGAACTCCACTTCAGGCACCAGGAAAACGCACTTCAAGCGTTTTAACCTGAGCCCCACACGGTTGAGTCGAATAAGAACCTCCTCCAGGTTCTGCAGGTGCTCGACTGTGTCACGACCTGTAACCAAGATGTCGTACTGGAAGACCACGGGACCGACTTCAGTAAGCTTTCCATGTTTCTCTGGAATATCGCCGCGGCTGATCGAATCGCAAAAGGATATCTGTTGTAAATGAAGAGACCTTTGTGTGTGATGATGCAGGTGAGGCCCTTTGATGGTTCCTCCAGCTTCTGCATCATGTAGGCCGACGTCAAGTCCAGCTTCGTGAACGTCTTTCCTCCCGCCAGCATCGCAAAAAGATTGTCTGCTTTTGGTAGTGGGTATTGATCCTGCAGGGAGAAACGATTGATAGTTACTTTGTAATCACCACAGATTCTGACGATGCCGTCTCGCTTGAGGACTGGAAAAATCGGACTGGCCCACTCGTTGAATTCGATTGGCGAAATGATGCTCTCTCGTTGCAGCCGGTTCAGCTTGATCTCCACCGTCTCTCTCATCATGTACAGTACTGCTCTCGCTTTGTGATGGATGGGTCGCGCCCCCGGAATTAGTTGGATCTGCACTTTTGCTCCTTGGAACTTCCCAATGCCTGGTTCAAACAGCGAGGGGAACTTGTTTAAGACCTGGGCACACGAAGTGTCGTCAGTGGGCGAGAGCACTCAGACGTTGTCCCAGTTCCAGCATATCTTTCACAGCCAGCTCCTGCCGAGCAGCATGGGTCTATTGCCCAGTACCACCCAGAGTGGTAGCTTGTGCACCGCTCCATCGTAGGAGACCTTTACAGTAGCACTGCCGATTACGGGAATCAGTTCCTTTGTGTAAGTTCTCAGTTTATTGTGAATGGGAGTCAGGACTGGCCTTGAGGCCTTGCTGCACCACAATTTATCGAAAGTCTTTTTGCTCAGAATGGACTGGCTAGTGCCCGTGTCCAGCTCCATTGACACCGGGAGTCCATTTAATTCAACCTTCAGCATTATCGGGAGACACTTTGTGGCAAATTTCTGCACCCCATATACCTCTGCCTCCTTGGTCTGAGGCTCTGGTTCATCGTGATCCGCCGTGGACCTGTCCTCCTCTGCAACATAGTGGTTTGCAGGATTAGCAGGGTTTGCAGCTTGCCTGCACATGCGTTGGAGGTGTCCCATTGTTCCACAGCCCTTGCAAACGTACACTTTGAAGCGGCATAAATGGAAACGATGATCACCCCCGCAGCGCCAACGAGGTGTTAATGGCCTTGCATTCATCACCCTTGATGGTGGACTCTGAGACATCTACGGACGTGCAGCTGCAGGCATGTGGGGACTGCCCAGTACATTGCGATTTGAAAACATCATTACTTGTAGCAGCACTCGTGTGCTGAGAGATTTACTTAGTATTGTCACTGGTGGCAATGAACGCCTGCGCTATCGCTATGGCTTTTTCTCAAGGTTGGGGTCTCTACAGTCAAAAGTTTGCGAAGTATCACTTCATGGCCAATGTCAAGTACGAAGAAATCCCTGAGCATGTGCTCCAAATGTCCTTCAAATTCGCAATGTTCTGCAAGGCGTCTCAGCTCGGCGTCATAGCTCGCCACTTTCTGGCCTTCAGACCTTTTGTAGGTGTAAAACTGGTAGCTCGCCATCAGAACGCTTTCCTTTGGGTTCAGATGCTCCCGGACCAGTGTGCACAAATCATCGTACAATTTCTATGTGGGTTTCGCTGGAACAAGCAGATTTTTCATGAGGCCATAAGTTGGTGCCCCGCAGACGGTGAGGAGAATCACCCTTCATTTGGCAACGTTCGCTTCTCCTTCCAGCTCGTTGGCCACAAAATATTGGTCGAGTAGCTCCACGAAGGTTTCCCAATCCTCTCCCTCCGAAAATTTCTCCAGGATGCCCACTGTTCTCTGCATCATTGGGTTCATCTTCTGTATCTCGTCGCCAGTTGTTATGTATGTATAAAGAGTCTGACTCGATACTGTGAGCTTAAAGTAAAGTGTGACCTGAGTCTTTTATTGCAGCTCTCCAGAGTGCCTCTCCAACCTGTAAGGCCTCCTTAAGTACAGGTGCTCCCAAGGGATTGTAGGATCCCTTGGGACTCCAGGGGATGAGCCTTCTGATGGCTGCACAAGGTATTTACAGGTTTACATATATAACAGTTTTGGTCTCCTAATCTGAGGAAGGACATTCTTGTTATTGAGGGAGTGCAGACTGATTCCCGGGATAGCAGGACTGACATATGAAGAAAGACTGGATCGACTAGGCTTATATTCACTGGAATTTAGAAGAATGAGAGGAGATCTCATAAAAACATATAAAATTCTGATGGGATTGGACAGGTTAGATGCAGGAAGAATGTTCTGATGTTGGGGAAGTCCAGAACCAGGGGTCACAGTCTAAGGATAAGGGGTAAGCCATTTAGGACCGAGATGAGGGGAAACTTCTTCACTCAGAAAATTGTGAACCTTTGGAATTCTCTACCACAGAAAGTTATTGAGGCCAGTTCGTTAGATATATTCAAAAGGGAGTTAGATGTTGCCCTAATGGCTAAAGGGATCAAGGGTATGGAGAGAAAGCAGGAATAGGGTAGTGAAGTTGCATGATCAGCCATGATCATATTGAATGGTGGTGCAGGCTGGAAGGGCTGAATGGCCCACTCCTGCACCTATTTTCTATGTTTCTATGTTTCCTGCCTGCCATTGTCCGTATGTACGTAGGCTGAACCGGGGTGTCGACACATGGTCAAATAGCCCCTCACCGCTCACCACAGACCCAATACATAAAGGATGTCACTTGGCACCTGCTGCCCATGGAACCTTACCCAACAGAACCAAGCTTCTACAGGAGAAAAGCCTAACAATTATTGTTACGTTCCCGCAAACTCTTGTTTTTTCTTCATTTTCAGATTTTGATGATCTCTCTTACGGTTGCGTTACTCAGCCAAATCCGTTCCATCAAGAAGCGAATCGTTGAGCAGACGGCCGCACATTGACCTCTGCTCCCAGAGCCAGAGCCAACCCATCCTTCTGCTTTATGGAAGGGGCAAGAGCTGTTCTCCATATCCATTCACTGCCTTCCTTCCGACTGCACTGAACCTTCACCACGCCTCACTTGATAGATGCCAAGAACAGAGAGAATCCAACTGGACGACAGGGAATCCCTCCGAGATCACCACCACTGGGGATAATAGGGAAATATTTTTTCTTTTCTAATTTGCCCTGGTCAGCTGCGGAACTCCTGCTGGAGTGTGGTTCCATGGATGACCACAGCCCTTCAGTAACTCTCAAATGGCCATCCTTCGCGTACTCACTACAGAAAGGTTCAGTAGGCTATTTTATCATGGCAGGGGAGGGGGACAGACAAATCACCCTAATCCTGTTGCCACTCAATGCCCACACACCAGTAAATTCACAGAATAGTGAGTAAGAGCAGGAACCTTGGCTGACTTTTCCTCTCACTATTTATGGCACCGAGGCCAACTATAATACCCGTCCTGTTGCCCCAGGTGTAAGCAACAGGTCACATCTGGGATCTTCTGGTCTGTATGGCCCTGTGCTATACTGGGGGAGTTTGCAATTCATTGTAAATACAAGAGACACTGCAAACAACACAATACGAAATGTTTTGTTATCTATATAGAATATTAAGATGCTATGTAGCACCCATTTTCTGTCCATCTCACTTCAAAACAAAACGAGGGAATTCTCCAGGAACACAAAGTACCAGAGCCAGAATATTCACAGCTCCGTAATTAACCTCTGTATGAACTCACCCGTGTTTAATTTACAGTAATTAACCTCTGTAAGTCCTCACCCAGTGTTTACTTAACAGTAATTAACCTCTGTATGAACTCACCCAGTGTTTAATTAACAGTAATTAACCTCTGTATGACCTCACCCAGTGCTTACTTAACAGTAATTGACCTTTGTATGGACTCACCCAGTGTTTACTTAACAGTAATTAAACTTTGTAGCCTTAAAGGGACATGCACCTCTACAGTGCATCAGAAGAATGATTTACTCGTCGAGAATATCCTTGGGATTAACCTGATCAGCGCTGTAACTTTGCCAGTCTATTGCCGGAAACTTCGCTTACATGATCTATTTGTAAGTTACAGCGGTCGATGGGGAGAAGCGTGGGGAAGTTCCCGACGACTATGTTTTACACAAAATTATTCTGTGGTTGTAGGATTGCGGCATCACAAGAGCAGCCCCTGCACCCATTTTCTACTGGGCAACAATTCTCTGGTCGGCTACAATTGATGCCCTCGAGCACTTGTGCTCATTTTGAACCTTAGCCACTTTAAGGCCACAGATATGTGGGGTTTTGATAGAGTAAATAGGGAGATACTGTTACCACTGGCAGGACGGTCGGTAACCAGAAGTCACAGAGTTAAAGTAATTGGCAAAAGAACCAGAGGGGAAATGAGGAGAATTCTTTTACTCAGCGAGTGGTAATGATCGGGAACACGCTGCCTGAAAGGGTGGTGGAAGCAGATTCAATAGTAACTTTCAGAAGGATATTGGATAAATGGGCTGAAATGGCCTCCTGCCGTGTTGTAAATTTCTATGATTCTATGAAATGCTTGAAGTGGAAAAAACATTTGCAGGACTATAGGGAAAGAGTGGGGGAGAGGGACTAATTGGATCGCTCTTTCAAAGAGCCAGCACAGGCACGGTGGGCCGAATGGCCTCCTGCTGTGCTGTACGATACTATGATTTGATGCAACATTATTTACGTGAACAATTTAGCACGATCCGATGGGACTTTCTCTGAGTTTACTGCTTCCTTCTTGCCTGCCCATTTGGAAGTAAAGCTTGGAAGGCTCAATGATAAAGCTTTTACAGGGGGACATGTTTTGTATGTTTGTTGCAGTGTTTACATTACCTTTTTAAACAACGTGTTGCTTTGATTAGAAATTTTAATCGAATTTTTGAAATGTTTCTTTTTTTTAAATGGAGAAAATACATTTTGGGACCTTTTCTTTTTGATTTTTAAACAACACTTGTTTTTAAGTGTCTGAAAAACAGTATTTCATGGCTGAGTTGGTGCAGGATGAAGGAAGGTGTAGTGTATTTGCTTCATGGGTTCTTTGCTTAAGAATTCATAGCAACACATTGCTATTCAGAACTAGTTGGTTTATTAGCAAAGGTTTAACAATCACACTGCACATTACCAGTTCATCCACCAGGCTCACAACCACCTGCCTCATCATGGATCCCCAAAACCCAACTGGCTGGGGTTTTATTGAGTTCTGTGAACATCGCGCGACTGGCTAAGCCACTCACAACTCAACAGCTCCATAACTATTTTGATAGAAAGTAAAATCAAGTGCTCCCTTTTGGTAAGGGCACTAGAACCCACAAATTAACAAATTAAACTTTAACTGCAAGTTAAATCAAATTAAAATGTTGTTCCCTGTGGAAATGATGCACTCTAGTCCCTCCGGTGCCCACTGTTGTACAGCTTTCTTGCTCGTTTCACTTCGTTGCTTTAAACATCGAATTACACACTCACACAGTTGTAGTAAAGGCCGGATCAGGTCTTTTATTCAGACATTCATACTAAACGAACCAATTATGAAAGCTACTGAGACACTTCACAAAGTGTTGGAAATCTGCTTGTTCTAATTTCTGCTTGTAACAGACGCACCATCCGCGTTTCCAGTGTCTAATGTGCATGTCTCAAACAACCAGTTCCATCTCTTTTACCTAAAAAGCCTTTGAACTCTTGTTTCCTTGCATAGTACATACAAATAATTAACATGCAGATGATGTAGACTCAAATGGCATTGTCCTGAAATCATGACTAATTGCTTTCTGAATTACTGTACACAAACCAGATTGTTTCCTCGCATAGTAACAAATGATACATTCAAATACTTAACATACAGACGATGTCATGAATGACTGCACAAACCAGGTGATCGGCAGAGGAGTTTCTTTGATTCCATGCATAGATCGCATCGATGATACATACAAATAGTTAACATACTGATAAATGACCAGCCACTATTATCTCGAAATCAAGTCGTACTGCTTCAATCGACTCCCACCATGAAGTACTGTAAACACACAGGTGATCAGATAGACACATTCGATCAGGCCAACATCCCCAGCATTGAAGCATTGACCACACTTGATCAGCTCCGCTGGGCAGGCCACATTGTTCGCATGCCAGACACGAGACTCCCAAAGCAAGCGCTCTACTTGGAACTCCTTCACGGCAGACGAGCCCCAGATGGGCAGAGGAAACGTTTCAAGGACACCCTCAAAGTCTCCTTGATAAAATGCAACATCCCCACCGACACCTGGGAGTCCCTGGCCAAAGATCGCCCAAAGTGGAGGAAGTGCATCCGGGAGGGCGCTGAGCACCTCGAGTCTCATCGCCGAGAACATGCAGAAATCAAGTGCAGGCAGCGGAAGGAGCGTGCGGCAAACCAGGCTCCCCGCCCTTTCCTTCAACCACTGTCTGTCCCACCTGTGACAGAGACTGTGATTCCCGTATTGGACTACACAGTCACCTGAGAACTCACTTTTAGAGTGGAAGCAAGTCTTCCTCGATTTTGAGGGACTGACTATGATGATGATGACATTTGAATGGTTAACTGGCTTCATATCGTCTAGCAGCTTGTTTCGATCCAAACCTCAATCTTCAACCTTCAACCCCTTCGATTTCTCCAGACTGTGCCGAAGCGTTTCAGAAATACGGGCTTGCGCTGCCACATTCGAGGAGGACTGTGATATTCTGGATGAAATAAATATAGTGAGAGAGGAAGTATTAAGGGGTTTAGCAGCTTTGAAAGTAGATAAGTCCCCAGTCCCGGATAAAATGCATCCCAGGCTGTTGAACGAAGTAAAAGAGGAAATAGCAGAGGCCTTGACCATCATTTTCCAGTCCTCTTTGGATCTGGGCATGGTGCTGGAGGATTGGAGGACTGCTAATGTAGTACCCTTGTTTAAGAAGGGAGAAAGGGATAGGCCGAGTAATTACAGGCATGTCAGCCTAACCTCAGTGGTGGGAAAATTATTGGAAAAAATCCTGAAAGATAGGATAAATCTGCATTTGGAAAGGCAAGGGTTAATTAGGGACAGTCAACACGGATTTGTTAAGGATAGATCGTGTCTGACTAACCTGATTGAATTTTTTGAGGAGATCACCAAGAGGGTCGATGTAGTATATATGGACTTTAGCAAAGCTTTTGATAAGGTCCCACATGGTAGACTGGTCATGAAGGTTAAAGCCCATGGAATCCAGGACAATGTGTCAAGTCGGATCCAAAATTGGCTTGGAGGTAGGAAGCAAAAGGTAATGATTGATGGATGTTTTTTGTGACTGGAAGGATGTTTCCAATGAGGTTCCGCAGGGCTCAGTACTGGGTCCCTTGTTTTTTGTGGTATATATCAACAATGTAGATTTGAATATAGGGAGTATGATTAAAAAGTTTATAGATGACACTAAAATTGGCTGTGTGGTTGATAACGAAGAGGAAAGTCATGGGCTGTAAGAGGATATCAATAAACTGGTCAGGTGGGCAGAGCAGCGGCAAATGGAATTTAATTCAGAGAAGTGTGAGGTGATGCACTTTGGGAGGGCTAATAAGAAAAGGGTATACACATTAAGCGGTAGGCCACTTAATAGTGTAGATGAACAAAGGGACCTTGGAATGCTTGTCCATAGATCCCTGAAAGTAGCAGGCCAGTTGGATAAGGTGGTTAAGAAGGCATACGGAATGCTTGCCTTTATTGGCCAAGGCATAGAATATAAAATCAGGGAGGTTATGCTTAAATTGTATAATGCTTTGGTTAGGCCATAGCTGGAGTATTGCATGCAGTTCTGGTCACCATATTATAGGAAGGACGTGATTGCACTAGAGAGGGTGCAGAGGTGATTTACTAGGATGCTGCCTGGAATGGAGAATCTTAGTTATGAGGACAGACTGGATAGGTTGGGTTTGTTCTCATTGGAACAGAGGCGGTTGAGAGGAGACCCTCATTGAGGTGTACAAAATATTGAGGGGACTAGATATAGTGGATAGAAAGGACCTATTTCCATTGGTGGAGGGGTCTATTATGAGGTGTCATAGTTTTAAGGTGGTTGGTGGAAGGTTTAGAGGGGATTTGAGGGGGGGCTTCTTTACACAGAGGGTTGTGGGGATCTGGAACTCGCTCCCTGGAAGAGTGGTGGATGCAGAAACCCTCACCACTTTTAAGAGATGGTTGGATGGGAACTTAAAGTGCCGTAACCTGCAGGGTTATGGACCTAAAGCTGGTAATTGGGATTAGACTAGACGACTGTTTGTTGGTCGGCGCAGATATAATGGTAAGTACTGCAGGGACTCGAATACGGCCCGGGTGATCTCCTAGACTAGTTTCGATCGCCTGGATGGGTCGGAGAGAAATTTCCCCAGATTTTTTCTCCCTAAATTGGCCTGGGTTTTTATTTGGTTTTTGTCTCTCCCAGGAGATCACATGACTCCAGTTGGGGTGGAGTGTAGAATGTTTCAGTATAAGGGGTGTCGCAGTTGTGGTGAGGCGGATTGGTTGGGTTGGGTGCTCTTTGCCTTTCCGCCATTGTTCATAGGTTTATATGTAAACTTTAGGGCTGCTGACCAAGGGCCATGTGACTCTTTGTCGGCCGGCGCGGACACGATGGGCCGAAATGGCCTCCTTCTGCGCTGTAAATTTCTATGTTTCTATGTTTCTATTCCCCCACTTCTCTCTGTCTCTCTGCTAGGCCTTATCTGGGTAACATTTGTATGGCCATTTAAGCTCGTTCAACAGCATTCTCCTGTTGTAGTCCTTGTTTTCGAACACACCATCCTTGGTAAATCAAAATGTCCAACACAATCAACTGAAACAGCACCAGCACAAGGACAGGGTGTATCATTGTGTTCATCACACCTGTTGCCATCGGGCTCCATCCCAACAATGACTCCCACCAGCTTACATGTCCAATCTGCTCCAAAGTTGTGCGAACGTTCTCGATTTCCGCAATGTGGTGGTTAATGTCCACAACAATTGCTTGATTCAAACCCTATAGCTGTTAAAATCTTGTACTCCATTTCCGCATTTCCTTCTTCAGAATAGCAGCATGATTGGGGTCAACGTAGGGTTGCTGTGGACTCAGATTCTCAGGCTGTCATTTTAAAGTCTGTGATCACCTTGTGTCGATAGAATTGTAAATGATCACATTCCACAATTAGCGCAATAAGATCCAACCTCCAGACGCATATATATTTGTAGCTGGTCATTAGTAACAACAAAACCGTTACAAGGACGCACATTATGTATACATAAGTGACCAAACCCCATATCTACAATTATAGATTTGTTTAACCGCCAAACTTCAACATTGCATGAGCGAGAGCATTCCATACAAGATCTTAAATTACCATGTCCATTTTCTCTTAAGCCAACTTTCAATTTTTGATGTTTTCTACTGAGTTCCATGCTGTTTACATTCAGAAATGTAAACTTGTAATCGGTGACTTCGACCAAGTCTGGTGCCCTCTGCACAGGTTTTAACAATTTCCTCTGCTTTGTGGGAGAACACAGAGTAAAGGATGACGGAAATGCTGAATTGTCAGTCGAGAGTTCCAATCCTCTCAGTCCTTCTCCTTCGGAACTGCTGTAATTTCCTCGTTCAACATTTGCAACAATCCAATTTCTATTTCGCATCCTTTAAGATCATGTTTATAACTCCCACATTTGAGATTTGCACTGAACATCTCATCAGTTCTGAGACAGCCCATTATTCCTGCAGAAATTTTAAATGCTTCTGAACAAGCTTCTCCCACTGCTTTCATCTCTGACTATTCAGTAACTGCTCCTCGTGCATCTGGGGAGATGGGATACTGTCTCTGAAGAGGGGAATCCCCTTCTTCCTGGACCACCTCAACCTTCATTTGTCCGGCAGACCCTGTGTCCATTTCCCGCTGTCCTTCCACACGTGCCTCGATAAGGGTATGGCCACCCTTATCCTGAGGTAAGGGTCCTAAAGAAACGAAATAGAAACATAGAAACATAGAAAATAGGTGCAGATGTAAGCCATTCGGCCCTTCTAGCCTGCACCGCCATTCAATGAATTCATGGCTGAACATGCAACTTCAGTACCCCATTCCTGCTTTCTCACCATACCCCTTGATTCCCCTAGTAGTAAGGACTCCATCTAACTCCTTTTTGAATATATTTAGTGAATTGGCCTCAACAACTTTCTGTGGTAGAGAATTCCACAAGTTCACCACTCTCTGGGTGAAGAAATTCCTCCTCATCTCGGTCCTAAATGGCTAACCCCTTATCCTTAGACTGTGTCCCCTGGTTCTGGACTTTCCCAACATTGGGAACATTCTTCCTGCATCTAACCTGTCTAACCCCGTCAGAATTTTAAACGTTTCTATGAGGTCCCCTCTCATTCTTCTGAACTCCAGTGAATACAAGCCCAGTTGATCCAGTCTTTCTTGATAGGTCAGTCCCGCCATCCCGGGAATCAGTCTGGTGAACCTTCGCTGCACTCCCTCAATAGCAAGAATGTCCTTCCTCAGATTAGGAGACCAAAACTGTACACAATATTCCAGGTGTGGCCTCACCAAGGCCCTGTACAACTGTAGCAACACCTCCCTGCCCCTGTACTCAAATCCCCTCGCTATGAAGGACAACATGCCATTTGCTTTCTTAACCGCCTGCTGTACCTGCATGCCAACCTTCAATGACTGATGTACCATGACACCCAGGTCTCATTGCACCTCCCCTTTTCCTAATCTGTCACCATTCAGATAATAGTCTGTCTCTCTGTTTTTACCACCAAAGTGGATAACCTCACATTTATCCACATTATACTTCATCTGCCATGCATTTGCCCACTCACCTAACCTATCCAAGTCGCTCTGCAGCCTCATAGCATCCTCCTCGCAGCTCACACTGTCACCCGACTTAGTGTCATCCGCAAATTTGGAGATACTACATTTAATCCCCTCGTCTAAATCATTAATATACAGTGTAAACAGCTGGGGCCCCAGCACAGAACCTTGCGGTACCCCACTAGTCACTGCCTGCCATTCTGAAAAGTCCCCATTTACTCCTACTCTTTGCTTCCTGTCTGACAACCAGTTCTCAATCCATGTCAGCACACTACCCCTAATCTCATGTGCTTTAACTTTGCACATGAATCTCTTGTGTGGGACCTTGTCGAAAGCCTTCTGAAAGTCCAAATATACCACATCAACTGGTTCTCCCTTGTCCACTCTACTGGAAACATCCTCAAAAAATTCCAGAAGATTTGTCAAGCATGATTTTCCTTTCACAAATCCATGCTGACTTGGACCTATCATATCACCTCTTTCCAAATGCACTGCTATGACATCCTTAATAATTGATTCCATCATTTTACCCACTACCGATGTCAGGCTGACCGGTCTATAATTCCCTGTTATCTCTCTCCCTCCTTTTTTAAAAAGTGGGGTTACATTGGCTACCCTCCACTCCATAGGAACTGATCCAGAGTCAATGGAATGTTGGAAAATGACTGTCAATGCATCCACTATTTCCAAGGCCACCTCCTTAAGTACTCTGGGATGCAGTCCATCAGGCCCTGGGGATTTATCGGCCTTCAATCCCATCAATTTCCCCAACACAATTTCCCGACTAATAAGGATTTCTCTCAGTTCCTCCTCCTTACTAGACCCTCTGACCCCTTTTATATCCGGAAGGTTGTTTGTGTCCTCCTCAGTGAATACCGAACCAAAGTATTTGTTCAATTGGTCCGCCATTTCTTTGTTCCCCGTTATGACTTCCCCTGATTCTGACTGCAGGGGACCTACGTTTGTCTTTACTAACCTTTTTCTCTTTACATATCTATAGAAACTTTTGCAATCCGTCTTAATGTTCCCTGCAAGCTTCTTCTCGTACTCCATTTTCCCTGCCCTAATCAAACCCTTTGTCCTCCTCTGTTGAGTTCTAAATTTCTCCCAGTCCCCGGGTTCGCTGCTATTTCTGGCCAATTTGTATGCCAAATCCCTGATTTCCCTTGATAGCCACGGTTGAGCCACCTTCCCTTTTTTATTTTTACGCCAGACAGGAATGTACAATTGTTGTAGTTCATCCATGCGGTCTCTAAATGTCTGCCATTGCCCATCCACAGTCAACCCCTTCAGTATCATTCGCCAATCTATCTTAGCCAATTCACGCCTCATACCTTCAAAGTTACCCTTCTTTAAGTTCTGGACCATGGTCTCTGAATTAACTGTTTCATTCTCCATCCTAATGCAGAATTCCACCATATTATGGTCACTCTTCCCCAAGGGGTCTCGCACAACGAGATTGCTAATTAATCCTCTCTCATTGCACAACACCCAGTCTAAGATGGCCTCCCCCCTAGTTGGTTCCTCGACATATTGGTCTAAAAAACCATCCCTTATGCACTCCAGGAAATCCTCCCCCACCGTATTGCTTCCAGTTTGGTTAACCCAATCTATGTGCATATTAAAGTCACCCATTATAACTGCTGCACCTTTATTGCACGCACGCCTAATTTCATGTTTGATGTCCTCCCCAACATCACTACTACTGTTTGGAGGTCTGTGCACAACTCCCACTAACGTTTTTTGCCCTTTGGTATTCTGCAGCTCTACCCATATAGATTCCACATCATCCAAGCTAATGTCCTTCCGAACTATTGCCTTAATTTCCTCCTTAACCAGCAATGCTATCCCACCTCCTTTTCCTTTTATTCTATCTTTCCTGAATGTTGAATACCCCTGGATGTTGAGTTCCCAGCCCTGATCATCCTGGAGCCACGTCTCCGTAATCCCAATCACATCATATTTGTTAACATCTATTTGCACAGTTAATTCATCCACCTTATTGCGGATACTCCTTGCATTAAGACACAAAGCCTTCAGGCTTGTTTTTTTAACACCCTTTGTCTTTTTAGAATTTTGCTGTACAGTGGCCCTTTTTGTTCTTTGCCTTGGGTTTCTCTGCCCTCCACTTTTCCTCATCTCCTTTCTGTCTTTTGCTTTTGCCTCCTTTTTGTTTCCCTCTGTCTCCCTGCATTGGTTCCCATCCCCCTGCCATATTCGTTTAAATCCTCCCCAACAGCACTAGCAAACACTCCCCCTAGGACATTGGTTCCGATCCTGCCCAGGTGCAGACCGTCCGGTTTGTACTGGTCCCACCTCCCCCAGAACCGATTCCAATGCCCCAGGAATTTGAATCCCTCCCTGCTGCACCACTGCTCAAGCCACGTATTCATCTGCGCTATCCTGCGATTCCTACTCTGACTATCACGTGGCACTGGTAGCAATCCCGAGATTACTACTTTTGACGTCCTACTTTTTAATTTAGCTCCTAGCTCCTTAAATTCGTTTTGTAGGACCTCATCCCTTTTTTTACCTATGTCGTTGGTACCAATGTGCACCACAACAACTGGCTGATCTCCCTCCCTTTTTAGAATGTCCTGCACCCGCTCCGAGACATCCTTGACCCATGCACCAGGGAGGCAACATACCATTCTGGAGTCTCGGTTGCGGCCGCAGAAACGCCTATCTATTCCCTTTACAATTGAATCCCCTATCACTATTGCTCTCCCACTCTTTTTCCTGCCCTCCTGTGCAACAGAGCCAGCCATGGTGCCATGAACTTGGCTGCTGCTGCCCTCCCCTGATGAGTCATCCCCCTCAACAGTACATGTGTAGTTAAGACACGGTATCCCTATAGCAATTCCCCCTCACCTGCGGAATCTACCCCCAACCTCACCAACTGAACCGAGGTTCCTTTTATGCGACTCCTCACCAGATTCATCCACTCAGGCCCTTCTGTCTTCCATCACTGTAACCCCTGTCTAACTTCCATGACTGCGATACCTGCAGTTCTCTGATACAAACTTTCTACCCTTGCCAACCATTTATCAAAACTATTGTCCCCGCCCCAGGCATCTACTTCCGGAACTATGTAATACTCGCCACCAGAGGGCGCGACTGTTGGAGTTCTAATGGTCACCTGCACACACGTGCAGGGCCAGTATAAAACGTTGGCTGCCATGTTGTTTAGGCATTCTGTAGTTATAATAAAGAAGACTAAGATCACACTAAGTTTAGCTCACAGTACTCAGCCTCGTGGAGCTCTTCTATACACAACAACTGGCAACGAGTAACAATACAAACGGGGGTACTGAGGGAATGATCAGCCATGATCTTATTGAATGGTGGTGCAGGCTCGAAGGGCCGATTGGCCTACTCCTGCACCTATTTTCTATGTTTCACGCAACCATGACTGCCGATGGAATATTAGAGAGATTCGTAGAGGGTGATGATTGGGAGGCCTTCGTCGAGCATCTCGACCAGTACTTCATGGCCAATGAGCTGGAAGGAGACACTAATGCGGTCAAGCGCAGGGCGGTTCTCCTCACTGTCTGTGGGCCTAAAATATACGGCCTCATCAAGAATCTGCTCGCACCAACAAAACCAACAGTGAAGGAATATACAGAGTTGTGCATGCTAGTTCGGGATCACCTCAAGCCGAAAGAGAGTACCCTCATGACCAGATATTGTTTTTACACGCACCATCGCTCCGGGGGCCAGGACGTGGCGGATTATGTCGCGACCTGAGACACTTCGCAGGACCTTGCGATTTTGGAGCTGCGTTGGGGAAAATGCTGCAGGACTTTTTCGTGCTGGGCATCAGCCACGAGGTCATTCTTCGAAAAGTGCTGGCTGCCGAAACCCTAGACCTGAGCAGGGCCATCGCGATCACACAGGCATGCATGGCCACAGACAATAACACCAAACATATGTCGTCTCAACATCGAAGCTCTGTCCATAAAATGATGTCATTAGCAGGCCGAACTGCATATGGCAGGGCCTATATGTCTGCGGCTGCGAGACGTGATGACTCAGAGTCTGCCAGCGCGGGTGAATGTGAATCCATTAGCACCGTGTTGGCGCTGCGGGGGTAATCATCGGGCCCATCAATTTCGATTCAAGCACTACGTGTGCAAAGGCTGTGCAACAATGGGGCACCTCCAGCGAATGTGCAAACGTGCTGCGACATACCACGTGGCAGAGGATGATCGATCTGGCACGGATCACGCAGCACAGGCAACTCAGTCTGAGGAAGAAGTGTATGGGGTACATACCTTCACCACCAAGAGCCCTCCTATAATGCTGAAAGTCAAATTAAATGGAGTTCCAGTATCCATGGAGTTGGACACGGGTGCGAGTCAGCCAATAATGAGCCAGAAGATTTTCGAGAAACTGTGGGCAACAAAGCACAAAGGCCCAAACTGAGCCCGATTAATGCAAAACTGCGTATCTACACCAAAGAGCTCATACCAGTATTTGGAAGCACGGCAGTGAAGGTATTGTATGATGGAACTGTGCATTACTTATCATTGTGGATTGTTCCAGGCAATAGCCCAATGCTGTTCGGCAGAAGCTGGCTAGAAAAGATTAGATGGAATTGGAACAACATCAAAGCACTATCTTCAGTGGATGATGTCTCGTGTGCTCAAGTGCTGAGCAAGTTTCCCTTGCTATTCGAACCAGGCATCGGCAACTTCACAGGCGCCAAGGTACAGATCCATCTCGGCCCCGATGCACGGCCCGTCCATCACAAGGCTCGGGCGGTTCCGTACATGATGAGGGAGAAAGTCGAGATCGAACTGGACAGACTCCAATACGAAGGAATCATATTGCCAGTCGAGATCAATGAGTGGGCCAGTCCAATTGCTCTGGTGTTGAAAAGCGATGGCACGCTCAGAATCTGTGGCGACTACAAGGTAACGATTAACCGACTCTCACTACAGGACCAGTACCCGCTGCCTAAGCAGCGTTAGCGGGGGGGCGGGGGGCGGTGGGGTGGGGGGGAAATTGTTCACCAAGGACCTATCTCCGCCTACATGACACATTTGCTGGCTGAATCTTCGAAAAGACTGACGTGCATCAACACACACAAAGGGCTGTTTATATACCACAGGTGCCTATTCGGTATTCGCTCGGCTGCAGCCATTTTCCAGAGAAACATGGAGAGTTTGCTGAAATCTGTTCCGCATACCGTTGTGTTTCAAGACGACATCCTGATCTCTGGTCGTGACACCATCGAACATCTACACAACCTGGAAGAGGTTCTAAGTCGCCTAGACAGAGTGGGACTCAGGCTGAAACGCTCCAAATATGTTTTCCTGGCGCCAGAAGTCTAATTTTTGGGGAGAAAGATTGCAGCAGACGGCATCAGGCCCACGGACTCAAAGGTAGAAGCCATCAAGTAGGCACCCAGACCACAGAATGTAACGGAGCTGCATTCATTCCTGGGACTCCTCAACCATTTTGGTAACTTTCTACCCGGGTTGAGCATGTTGTTAGAGCCTTTGCACATGTTGCTACATAAGGGTGATGACTGGGTTTGGGGCAAATCTCAAGACACATCCTTTGAGAAGACCAAGAACCTGCTATGTTCAAATAACTTACTTGTATACTATGACCCATGTAAACGTTTAGTGCTAGCATCGTATGAGATCGGCTGTGTGTTACAGCAAGCCAATGTATCGGTCAACCTCCAACCGGTTACATACGCATCTAGAAGCCTGTCTAAGGCTGAGAGAGCCTATAGTATGGTCGAGAAAGAGGCATTAGCATGTATATATGGGGTTAAGAAAATGTA
The DNA here is from genome assembly GCF_044704955.1 of Pristiophorus japonicus. NCBI lineage: Eukaryota > Metazoa > Chordata > Chondrichthyes > Pristiophoridae > Pristiophorus > Pristiophorus japonicus. The sequence continues at coordinate 93,414,126 of NC_091991.1, read as the reverse complement.
TTAATACCTATTTGGACTTCGGTTTGAGCTTGAAACTGACCACAAGCTGTTCATTTCGCTGTTTTCAGAGAGCAAAGGTATAAAAACCAATGCTTCGTCCCGCATCCAAAGATGGGCACTAACATTATCCACTTATGACTATGAAAACTGTGCCAATGCTCTCAGCCAGCTACCATTACCCACCACTGGGGTTGAAATGGTGCAGCCCGCAGACTTATTACTGGTCATGGATGCTTTTGAGAGCGAGGGGTCACCCATCACAGCTCACCAGATCAGGACCTGGACCAGCCAGGATCCTGTGCTATCATTAGTAAAGAGTTGCGTCCTAAATGGGAACTGGTCGGCCGTTACCAGGGAAATGCAAGATGAAATTAAGCCGTTGCATCGACGCAAAGATGAAATGTCCATCTAGTCGGATTGTCTCTTATGGGGTAATCACATGGTTTTGCCAAAAAAAGGCAGGGAAACATTCAAAAACGACCTACACAGTACCAACCCAGGCATTGTCATGATGAAGGCAATTGCCAGGTCGCATGTTTGGTGGCCCGGCATTGACTCGGACTTGGAGTCATGCGTGCATCAGTGCAACACTTGCTCACAACTGAGCAATGCACCAAGGGAGGCTCCACTGGATCTGTGGTCATGGCCCTTCAAACCGTGGTCCAGGATCCACATAGATTTTTTTAGGAAAGATGTTTTTAGTAGTTGTGGACGCTTACTCCAAATGGATTGAATGCGTAATCATGTCATCCATCACGTCCACGGCCACCATTGAAATCCTCCAGGCCATGTTCACCACCCATGGCTTGCCTGACGTCCTTGTCAGTGACAATGGACCGTGTTTCACCAGCTCGGAATTCAACGAGTTTATGACCCGCAATGGCATCAAGCATGTCAGGTCTGTTCCGTTTAAGCCCGCGTCAAACGGTCAAGCAGAGCGGGCAGTCCAAACAATCAATCAGAGCATAACCCGTGACGGACAGCTCCCTGCAGACCCACTTGTCTCACATTCTGCTCAGTTACCGGACATGATCCCACTCGCTCACCGGGGTTCCCCCGGCAGCATTGTTAATGAAGAGAGCCCTCAAAACCAGGCTCTCCCTCGACCACCCGGATCTTAATGATCACATGGAAACCCGGCGACAACGGCAGAACATGTACCATGATCGCACGGCTGTTTCACGTGATATTGATGTTAACGACCCTGTGTTTGTCCTGAATTATGGTCATGGTCCCAAGTGGGTTGCTGTCACAGTTTTGGTCAAGGAAGGGAATAGGGTGTTTATAGCATCATCATAGGCAGTCCCTCGGGATCGAGGAAGACTTGCTTCCATTCTTAGCATGAGTTCTTAGGTGGCTGTACAGTCCAATACTAGAACCACAGTTTCTGTCACAGGTCGGACAGATAGTCATGAGGGAAAGGGTGGGCAGGGAGCCTGGTTTGCAGCAAGCTCCTTCCGCTGCTTGTGCTTGATTTCTGCATGCTCTCGGCGATGAGACTTGAGGAGCTCAACGTCCTCCCGGATATACTTCCTCCACTTAGGGCGGTCTATGGCCAAGGACTCCCAGGTGTCAGTGGGGATGTCGCACTTTATCAGGGAGGCTTTGAGGGTGTCCTTGTAACGTTTCCTCTGCCCGCCTTTGGCTCATTTGCCGTGGACATGTTCCGAGTAGAGCGCTTGCTTTGGGAGTCTCGTGTCTGACATGTGAACTACGTGGCCTGCCCAGCGGAGCTGATCAAGTGTAGTCAGTGCTTCACTGCTGGGAATGTTGGCCTCGACGAGGACACTAACGTTTGTGCATCTGTCCTCCCAGGGGATTTGCAAGATATTGCGGAGACATCGCTGGTGGTATTTCTCCAGTGACTTGAGGAGTCTGCTGTACATGGTCCACGTCTCTGAGCCATACAGGAGGGCGGGTATTACTACGGTCCTGTAGACCATGAGCTTGGTGACAGTTTTGAGGGACTGATCTTCAAACACTCTGTTCCTCAGGCGGCCGAAGGCTGTACTGGCACACTGGAGGTGGTGTTGGATCTCATCATCAATGCCTGCTCTTGTTGATAGGAGGCTCCCGAGATAGGGGAAGTGGTCCACGTTGTCCAGGGTCACGTTGTGGATCTTGATGTTTGGGGGGCAGTGCTGTGCGGCGAGGACAGGCTGGTGTAGGATCTTTGTCTTACTAATGTTTAGCGTAAGGCCCATGCTTTCATATGCCTCGGTAAATACGTCGACTATGTCCTGGAGTTTAGCCTCTGTGTGTGCACAGACGCAGGTGTCGTCCGCGTACTGTAGCTCGACGACAGAGGTTGGAGTGGTCTTGGACCTGGCCTAGAGACAGCGAAGGTTGAACAGCTTCCCATGGTTCTGTAGTTTAGCTCCACTCCAGCGGGGAGCTTATCAACTTTGAGGTGGAGCATGGCAGCGAGGAAGATTGGGGTTGGGGCGATGACGCAGCCCTGCTTGACACCGGTCCGGACATGAATTGGATCTGTGATGGATCCGTTGGTAAAGATCACGGCCTGCATGTCGTCGTGGAGCAGGTGGAGGATGGTGACGTATTTCTGGGGGCATCCGAAACGGAGGAGGACGCTCCATAGAACCTTATGGTTAACAGTGTCAATGGCCTTTGTAAGGTCAAAGAATGCCATGTATAAGGTCTGACGCTGTTCCCTGCATCTTCAGTGCAACAGCTGCAGGAAAAATGCAGGGTGTTTATAATCAAACTGTTAAATGGCCAAATGTGCAGAAAGCATTTAGATCAGACAAAATTGCGATTTACTGACAACCAGGAATGACTTGAAGAGGACATCATCATCGATGACCCACCAACACACACCCAACCAGCAATTGACCTCGCTGTCAATCACGAGGATGAATCCTCCGTGCCTGACAGTCCGGTCAGACAGCCGTGGTGCAGTACAGCAATGGTCTGGCTAACTCACACAATCAACCAGGGAGCAAAGGGCTCCGGATCACCTCAACTTGTAAATAACATGTACCGAAGACTTTGGGGCAGAGTGATATTATGTATGTAACTATGTAATACTCACCACCAGAGGGCGCGACTGTTCGAGTCCCAAGGGTCACCTGCACACATGTGCAGGGTCAGTATAAAAGGTTGGTTGCCATGTTGTTTATGCTTTCTGGAGTTGTAATAAGGAAGAATGCAAAAGGCAGGAGGCAACAGAGCAGAGTAGCATTGGGGTAAGTGTAAACTACAAGGTGATAGGAAGGGACAATATGTATGAATATAAAGGGGCTGCAGGAGGGGTCAAAACTAAAAATCATGGTTTGAAAACTAGTATTAAAACACTCTACCTAAACACACGCAGCATTCGAAATAAAGTAAATGAGTTGACGGCACAAATCATTACAAATGGGTATGATTTGGTGGCCATTACAGAAACGTGGTTGCAGGGTGGCCAAGACTGGGAATTAAACATACAGGGGTATCTGACAATTCGGAAGGATAGACAAGAAGGGAAAGGAGGTGGGGTAGCTCTGTTAATAAAGGATGATATCAAGGCAGTTGTGAGAGATGATATTGGCTCGAATGAACAAAATGTTGAATCATTGTGGGTGGAGATTAGAGATAGTAAGGGGAAAAAGTCACCGATGGGCGTAGTTTATAGGCCCCTAAATAATAACTTCACGGTGGGGTGGACAATAATCAAGGGAATAATAGAGGCATGTGAAAAAGGAACGGCAGTAATCATGGGGGATTTTAACCTACATATTGATTGGTCAAATCAAATCGCACGGGGTAGCCTTGAGGAGGAATTCATAGAATGCATACAGGATTGTTTCTTAGAACAGTATGTTACAGAACCTACAAGGGAGCAAGCTATCTTAGATCTGGTCCTGTGTAATGAGACAGGAATAATAAACGATCTCCTAGTAAAAGATCCTCTCGGAATGAGTGATCACAGTATGGTTGAATTTGTAATACAGATTGAGGGTGAGGAAGTAGTGTCTCAAACGAGCGTACTATACTTAAACAAAGGGGGCTACAGTGGGATGAGGGCAGAGTTAGCTAAAGTAGACTGGGAACACAGACTAAACGGTGGCACAATTGAGGAACAGTGGAGGACTTTTAAGGAGCTCTTTCATAGTGCTCAACAAAAATATATTCTAGTGAAAAAGAAGGGCGGTAAGAGGAGGGATAACCAGCCGTGAATAACCAAGGAAATAAAGGAGAGTATCACATTAAAAACCAATGCGTATAAGGTGGCCAAGGTTAGTGGGAAACTAGAAGATTGGGAAAATTTTAAACGACAGCAAAGAATGACTAAGAAAGCAATAAAGAAAGGAAAGATAGATTACGAAAATAAACTTGCGCAAAACATAAAAACAGATAGTAAAAGCTTTTACCGATATATAAAACGGAAGAGAGTGACTAAAGTAAATGTTGGTCGCTTAGAAGATGAGAAGGGGGATTTAATAATGGGAAACGTGGAAATTGCTGAGACCTCAAACAATTATTTTGCTTCGGTCTTCACAGTGGAAGACACAAAAACCATGCCAAAAATTTCTGGTCACAGGAATGTGGGAAGGGAGGACCTTGAGACAATCACTATCACTAGGGAGGTAGTGCTGGACAGGTTAATGGGACTCAAGGTAGACAAGACCCCTGGTCCTGATGAAATGTATCCCAGGGTATTAAAAGAGATGGCGGAAGTTATAGCAGATGCATTTGTTATAATCTCCCAAAATTCTCTGGACTCTGGGGAGGTACCAGCGGATTGGAAAGCAGTTAATGTAACGCCTCTGTTTAAAAAAGGGGGCAGACAAAAGGCAGGTAACTATAGGCCGTTTAGTTTAACATCTGTAGTGGGGAAAATGCTTGAAGCTATCATTAAGGAAGAAATAGCGGGACATCTAGATAGGAATAGTACAATCAAGCAGACGCAGCATGGATTCATGAAGGGGAAATCATGTTTAACTAATTTACTGGAATTCTTTGAGGATATAACGAGCATGGTGGATCGAGGTGTACCAATGGATGTGGAGTATTTAGATTTCCAAAAGGCATTCGATAAGGTGCCACACAGAAGGTTACTGCAGAAGATAAAGGTACACGGAGTCAGAGGAAATGTATTAGCATGGATCGAGAATTGGCTGGCTAACAGAAAGCAGAGAGTCGGGATAAATGGGTCCTTTTCGGGTTGGAAATCGGTGGTTAGTGGTGTGCCACAGGGATCGGTGCTGGGACCACAACTGTTTACAATATACATAGATGACCTGGAAGAGGGGACAGAGTGTAGTATAACAAAATGTGCAGATGACACAAAGATTAGTGGGAAAGCGGGTTGTGTAGAGGACACAGAGAGGCTGCAAGGAGATTTAGATAGGTTAAGCGAATGGGCTAAGGTTTGGCAGATGGAATACAATGTCGGAAAATGTGAGGTCATCCACCTTGGGAAAAAACACAGTAAAAGGGAATATTATTTGAATGGGGAGAAATTACAACATGCTGCGGTGCAGAGGGACCTGGAGGTCCTTGTGCATGAATCCCAAAAAGTTAGTTTGCAGGTGCAGCAGGTAATCAGGAAGGCGAATGGAATGTTGGCCTTCATTGCGAGAGGGATGGGGTACAAAAGCAGGGAGGTCCTGCTGCAACTGTACAGGGCATTGGTGAGGCCGCACCTGGAGTACTACGTGCAGTTTTGGTCATCTTACTTAAAGAAGGATATACTAGCCTTGGAAGAGGTATAGAGACGATTCACTAGGCTGATTCCGGAGATAAGGGTGTTACCTTGTGATGATAGATTGAGTAGGCTGGGTCTTTACTCATTGGAGTTCAGAAGGATGAGGGGTGATCTTATAGAAACATTTAAAATAATAAAAGGGATAGACAAGATAGAGGCAGAGAGGTTGTTTCCACTGGTTGTGGAGACTAGAACTAGGGGGCACAGCCTCAAAATACGGGGGAGCCAATTTAAAACCGAGTTGAGAAGGAATTTCTTCTCCCAGAGGGTTGTGAATCTGTGGAATTCTCTGCCCAAGGAAGCAGTTGAGGCTAGCTCATTGAATGTATTCAAGTCACAGACAGATAGATTTTTAACCAATAATGAAATTAAGGGCTATGGGGAGCGGGCGGGTAAGTGGAGCTGAGTCCACGGCCAGATCAGCCATGATCTTGTTGAATGGCGGAGCAGGCTCGAGGGGCTAGATGGCCTACTCCTGTTCCTAATTCTTATGTTCTTATGTAAGACTAAGGTCACACTAAGTTTAGCTCACAGTACTCAGCCTCATGGAGTTCTTCTATACACAACAACTGGTAACGAGTAACAGAATACAAACCTTCACGCAACCATCGCTGCCGTTCGAATATTAGAGAGATTCATAGAAGGTGATGATTGGGAAGCCTTCGTCGAGCATCTCAACCAGTACATCTTGGCCAATGAGCTGGAAGGAGACACTAACGCGGCCAAGCGCAGGGCGGTTCTCCTCACCGTCTGTGGGCCTAAAATATACGGCCTCATCAAGAATCTGCTCGCACCAACAAAACCAACGGAGAAGGAATATACAGAGTTGGTTCGGGACCACCTTAAGCCGAAGGAGAGTATCCTCATGGCCAGATATTGATTTTACACGCACCATCGCACCGGGGGCCAGGACGTGGCGGATTATGTCGCGACCTGAGACACCTCGCAGGACCTTGCGATTTTGGAGCTGCGTTGGGGAAAATGCTGCAGGACTTTTTCGTGCTGGACGTCAGCCACGAGGTCATTCTTCGAAAAGTGCTGGCTGCCGAAACCCTAGACCTGAGCAGGGCCATCGCGATCACACAGGCATGCATGGCCACAGACAATAACACCAAACAGATATCTTCTCAACATCGAGGCTCATCGGCAAGTATTGTGCATAAAATAACATCGCTAGCAGGCCGAACTGCTTATGACAGGGCCTATACGTCTGCGGCTGCAAGACCTGTGATGACTCAGAGTCCGCCATCAGGGGTGAATGTTAATCAATTAGCACTGTGTTGGAGCTGCGGGGGTAATCATCGGGCCCATCAATGTCAATTCAAGCACTACGTGTGCAAAGGCTGTGCAACAATGTGGTAGCTCCAGCGAATGTGCAAACGCGCTGCGACATACCACGTGTTGGACACGGGTGCAAGTCAGTCAATAATGAGCCAGAAGGCTTTCGAGAAACTATGGGCAACAAAGCACAAAAGCACAAACTGAACCTGATTAGTGCAAAGCTGTGTACCTACACCAAAGAGCTCATACCAGTCATTGGAAGTGCAGCAGTGAAGGTATCGTATGATGGAGCTATGCATGACTTATCATTGTGGATTGTTCCAGGTAATAGCCCAACACTGTTCGGCAGAAGCTGGCTAGAAAAGATTAGATGGAATTGGAACGACATCAAAGCACTATCTTCAGTGGATGATGTCTCGTGTGCTCAAGTGCTGAGCAAGTTTCTCTTGCTATTCGAACCAGGCATCGGCAACTTCACAGGCGCCAAGGTACAGATCCATCTCGGCCCTGATGCACGGCCCGTCCATCACAAGGCTCGGGCGGTTCCGTACATGATGAGGGAGAAAGTCGAGATCGAACTGGACAGACTCCAATGCGAAGGAATCATATCGCCAGTCGAGTTCAACGAGTGGGCCAGTCTAATTGTTCTGGTGTTGAAAAACGATGGCACGGTCAGAATCTGCGGAGACTAAAGGTAACGATTAATCGAGTCTCACTACAGGACCAGTACCCGCTGCCTAAGCAGCGTTAGCGGGGGGGGCATCGGGATGGGGGGGGGAATTGTTCACCAAGTTGGACCTATCTCCGCCTACATGACACAGGAGCTGGCTGAATCTTCGAAAAGACTGACGTGCATCAACACACACAAAGGGCTGTTTATTTACATAATCCCTTGGGAGCACAGGTATTTAAGAAGGCTTCACAGGTTGGAGAGGCACTCTGGAGACATGCAATAAAAGACTAAGGTCACACTTTACTTTGAGCTCACTCTTTCTCCATACACAACAACTGGCGACGAGATACAGATAGCGAACGCAAAGATGCAGGGAACAGTGGGCATCCTGGAGAAATTTCCGGAGGGAGATGATTGGGAAAGTTTTGTGGAGCGACTCGACCAATACTTTGTGGCCAACGAGCTAGATGGGGAAGAGAGCGCTGCCAAACGTAGAGTGATCCTCCTCACCATTTGTGGGGCACCAATGTAAGGCCTCATGAAGAATCTGCTCACTCCAGTGAAACCCACGGAGAAATTATACGACCATTTGTGCTCACTGGTCTGAGAGCATTTGAACCCGAAGGAAAGCGTTCTGATGGCGAGGTACCTACACCTACACCTACACCTACAAAAGGTCTGAAGGCCAGGAAGTTGTGAGTTATGTCGCCGAACTGAGACGCCTTGCAGGACATTGAGAATTTGAAGGACATTTGGAGCACATGCTCAGAGACTTTTTCGTACTTGGCATTGGTCACGGAACCATACTTTGCAAACTTTTGACTGTAGAGACCCCAACCTTGAGTAAGGCCATAGCGATAGCCCAGGTGTTCATTGCCACTAGTGACAATACTAAACAAATCTCTCAGCACACAAGTGCTGCTACAATACTGTGAACAAAGTGATGTTGTTTTCGAATCGTAACGTACAGAGTAGGTCACACATACCTGCAGCTACACATCCGCAGATGTCTCAGAGTCCACCATCAAGGGTGATGAATGCAAGGCCATTAACACCTTGTTGGCACTGCGGGGGTGATCATCGTTTCTATTCATGGATACATTTGCAAGGGCTGTGGAACAATGGGATACCTCCAACGAGTGTGCAGGCGAGCTGCTAAGCCTGTTAAACCTGCAAACCACCACGTTGCAGAGGAGGGCAGATCCACGGAGGATCACAACGAACCAGAGCCTCAGATAGAGGAGGCAGAGGTACATGGGGTGCACACATTCACCATGAATTGTCCCGGATAATGCTGAATGTTGAACTAAATGAACTCCTGGTGTCAATGGAGCTGGACCTGGGTGCGAGCCAGTCCATCATGGGCAAAAAGACTTTTGAAAGGTTATGGTGCAACAAGGCCTCAAAACCAGTCTTAACTCCAGTTCGCATGAGACTAAGAACTTATACTAAAGAACTGATTCCTGTAATCGGCAGTGCTACTGTAAAGGTCTCCTACAATGGAACGGTGCACAAGATACCACTCTGGGTGGTACCGGGCGATGGTCCCACGCTGCTCGGCAGGAGCTGGCTGGGAAATATACGCTGGAACTGGGACAACATCCGAGCGCTATCGCCTGCTGACGACACTTCATGTGCCCAGGTCTTAAATAAATTTCTGTCGCTATTCGAACCAGGCATCAGGAAATTCCAAGGAGCAAAAGTGCAGATCCACCTAATTCCGGGGGCGTGACCCATCCATCACAAGGCAAGAGCAGTACCGTACATGATGAGAGAAAGGGTAGAGATCGAGCTAGACCGGCTGCAACGAGAGGGCATAATTTCACTGATCGAGTTCAGCGAGTGGGCCAGTCCTATTGTCCCAGTCCTCAAGGGAGACGGCAACGTCAGAATCTGTGGCAATTACAAAGTAACTATCAATCGTTTCTCCCTGCAGGACCAATACCCACTACCAAAAACCGACGACCTCTTTGCAACACTGGTGGGAGAAAAGACATTCATGAAGCTAGATCTGACTTCAGCCTACATGACGCAGTAACTGGAGGAATCATCGAAGGCCCTCACCTGCGTCAACACACATAAAGGTCTTTTTATTTATAATAGATGCCCGTTTGGATTCCGATCAGTGGCGGCGATATTCCAGAGAAACATGGAAAGTTTACCGAAGTCGGTCCCGCGCACCGTGGTCTTCCAGTACGACATCTTGGTCACCGGTTGGGACACAGTCGAGCATCTGCAGAACCTGGAAGAGGTTCTTAGTCGACTCAACCGCGCGGGGCGCAGGTTAAAATGCTCAAAGTGCATTTTGCTGGCGCCTGAAGTGGAGTTCCTGGGAAGGAGGATTGCGGCGAACGACATCAGACCCACCAACGCGAAGACGGAGGCAATCGAGGATGCACTGAGGCCACAGAACGTGACGGAGCTGCGGTTGTTTCTGGGACTCTTGAACTACTTTGGTAACTTCTTACCAGGTCTCAGCGCCCTGCTAGAGCCACTACATGTCTTACTATGAAAATGGGGTGAATGGGTTTGGGGCAAAAGCCAAGAAAATGCCTTTGTAAAAGCAAGAAAATTGTTATGCTCAAACAAATTGCTTGTGTTGTATGATCCATATAAGCGTTTGGTGTGATGCGTCGTCATATGGCGTCAGGTGTGCATTACAACTGTAAAGTCCTTACTCTACAGTATGAAACCACACGAGGCACATTCTGGGGACAAGGTCACTCTATGACCCTAACTCTTTATTCAAAGCACTCCGAAGACGATGACCTGCATGGGACCTCCCTTTTTATACCTGTGTGATCAGGTAAGGAGTGTCTCCCACAAGTTCACCCCTTGTGGTCAAGGTGTGCATCTAGGTTGAGTGTATACAGTAATACAGTGGTGTTACATTGTGGTTACATGCATGACATCACCTCCCGCGCCCCACCCCCACCCCCACCTCCCTGCCAAAGTCTTATTGAGATCATAGATTTAGTCTTTCAGGTGGTCTACGCTTCCTCGTGGAGCGCCGCAGTTGGGGCTCTGGTTGTTGGACACTGACGTGAGTGTCTGTCACCTGTAGTGATTCCGACCTGTCTGGGCTGACCACTGGCGGTGTTGTGAGTTCCATCTCATGGTCTTCTTCAGGTTCCTCCGTGTCGATGCTGAACCTTTCTTTTACTTGGTCCAGATGCTTACAGCATATATGACCATAGTTGAGTTTTACCACGATGACCCTAATCTCCTTTTTGTCAATTACAGTGCCCTCAAGCCATTTGGGCCCCATGATGTGATTGAGGACGAACATAGGATAATTTATTTCTGTACATCTCCCCTTCGAATTACGGTCATGGTACTCGTTTTGTGACTTGCGCTTGCCCTCAACTATGTCGGTCAGGCCTGGGTGAATGAGGGACAGCCGAGTTTAGAGTGTCCGTTTCATTAGTCGCTCTGCGGGCGGGACCCCCATGAACGAGTGCAGTCGGGATCCATAGGCCAGCAGGAGACGCGATCGGCGGCATTGCAGGGAGAGTCTATGAATCCTGAGCATACCTTGCTTAAAGATTTGGACCGCATGTTCCGCCTGGCCATTGGAGGCCGGCTTGAACGGCGCAGTCCTGACGTGGTTGATGCCATTGCCCAACATAAACTCTCGGAATTCGTAGCTTGTGAAACATGGGCCATTATCACTAACCAGTATGTCCGGCAAGCCATAGGTTGCAAAGACCGCACGTAGGCTTTCCACGGTGGTGGATGACGTGCATGAATTCAGAATGATGCACTCGAGTACGCATCTACCACAATAAGCAACATCTTACCCATGAACGGGCCCGCGTAGTCAACATGAATGCGTGACCATGGCCTGGTGGGCCAGGGCCACGGGCTGAGCGGGCCTCCCTGGGGGCATTACCCAGCTGGGCACATGTCGTGCACCTGCGAACACAGTGTTCCAGGTCTGAATCAATTCCAGGCCACCAAACGTGTGAACGGGCAATGGCCTTCATCAGCACAATGCCTGGGTGCGCGCTGTGGAGTTCCCTGATGAATATCTCCCTGTCCTTCTGGGGCATAACTACCCGGCTGCACCATAGTAGGCAGTCGGCTTGGATGGAGAGCTCATCCATCCGTCTGTGGAACGGTCTGACCTCCTCAGGGCCTGCTCTGTGTGCGGGCACCCAATCCCCAGTCAGGACACATTTCTTAATCAGGGATAGGAGGGGATCTCTGCTTGTCCAGATTTTGATCTGACGGGCTGTGATGGGGGAGCCTGCGCTGTCAATGGCATCGACAGCCATGACCATCTCGGCACTTTGCTCCACTGTCCCCTCAGTGGTGGCCAGTGGAAGCCTGCTGATCGTGTCAGTGTAATTTTCAGTGCCAGGCCGGTGCCGGATGGAGTAGTCATAAGCAGCCAGCGTGAGAGCCCATCGCTGTATGTGAGCTGATGCGTTGGCATTGATAGCCTTGCTGTCTGACAACAGGGATGTTAATGGCTTGTGGTCCGTCTCTAATTCAAACTTCTGACCAAAGATGCATTTTTTTTACACCATAGACACATGCAAGCGCTTTCTTCTCAACCATCCCATATCCCTGTTCTGCTTGAGAGAGCGACCTGGAGCATAAGCCACAGGTTGTAGGTGACCCTCAGAATTGTTCTGCTGCAACACGCACCCAACCCCATAGGACGATGCATCACATGTCAGAACCAATTTTTTACAGGGATCGTACAGGGTCAACAACTTGTTTGAACAAAGTAGGTTTTGCGCCCGATCAAAAGCCCATTCATGACAGTCCCCCCAAAACCAATTGCAACCCTTACGCAGGAGCACATGTAGCGGCTCCAACAACGTGCTCAAGTTCAGCAGAAAGTTCCCGAAATAGTTCAACAGTCCCGGAATGAACGTAACTCCGATGTGTGGCAGGGCCTGGGTGCTTGTCGAATCGCCTCTGTTTTGGATTCGGTGGGCCGAATCCCATCTGCAGCAACCCTCCTGCCCAGAAACTCAACCTCAGGAGCTCAGAACACACATTTAGACTTCTTGAGTCGCAGGCCTACCCGGTCCAGTCGGTGTAGCACCTCCTCCAGGTTGTGGAGGTGTTCCTCGGTGTCTCAACCCGTGATTAGGATGTCATCCTGGAATACGATCGTTCCAGGAATGGATTTAAGCAGGCTTTCCATGTTTCGTTGAAAAATCGCGGCCGCTGATCGAATGCCAAATGGGCACCTGTTATAAACGAACAGTCCCTTGTGCGTGGTAATGGTGGTCAGTAGTTTAGATTCGTCGGCCAGCTCCTGGGTCATATAGGCTGAAGTGAGGTCTAACTTGGTGAACAGCTTGCCGCCTGCCAGCGTGGCGAAGAGGTCTTCCGCTCTCGGGAGCGGGTATTGATCTTGTAGGGACACCCGATTGATGGTGGCCTTGTAGTCGCCACAGATCCTGACAGAGCCATCCGCTTTTTGGACGGGAACGATGGGGCTCGCCCAGTCGCTGAATTCAACAGGCGAGATGATGCCCTCTCTCAACAGCCGGTCCAATTCGCTCTCGATCTTTTCCTGCATCACATACGGCACTGCTGTGGCTTTGTGGTGCACTGGCCTGGCGTCTGGGGTGATGTGTATCACTACTTTAGTGCCTTTGAAAGTCCCGACGCCAGGTTGGAATCGTGAATCGAATTGTTGTAGGACTTGTGAGCACTAACTTCGCTCCACAGATAACATTGCATGAATATCCCCCCATTTCCAGTTCATCTCGGCTAACCAGCTCCTCCCCAACAGTGCGGGACCATTGCCCGGGACAATCCAGAGCGGCAGCCGATTCACTAACCCATTGTGTGTGACAGCCATCATTGCACTGCCTAGCACCGGAATGATTTCTTTAGTGTAAGTCCGTAATTGTGTCTCAATACGTGCTAATTTGGTTCTACTGGCTTTAAGTGGCCATAGCTTCTCAAATTGCTGAACGCCCATGAGTGACTGGCTGGCCCCAGTGTCCAGCTCCATGTGTACAGGGATACCGTTTAATAAAACCCTCATCATCATTGGTGGCGTTTTGGTGTATGAACTGTGAATATTCGCCACCTGGACCCGCTGAACCTCGGCGTCCATCGATTTGCACATTCGAGCTAAGTGGCCACTGAGATTGCAGTTCCTGCAGACAAACTGTTGAAATCTGCAAGATCTAGCTGAGTGTTTTCCCCCACACCTCCAGCATGAGTTAAAGTTTCCATTGTTGGGAACAAAAGGACTATGGCCAGGCATTCCTCGCTGACTGTCCCTTTGACTGCTCTTAAGTGGGCCGCATTGTCCACTGTGATGGCATGAATGTCCATTGTCTCTGTTGAAGTCCTACTCTGGGGTCTATTGCTGCCTGGGGAGTATCGGACTGCCCCTGCCTGCCTGCGGGGCTCTGAGTTGCATTGATGATGTTGCCTCCCTGATCCATCGCCACATTAGAGGCAGAATTGCGCGCGTATATTATTTTCCTCCCCCGCCATGAAAGTTTGAGCTATCAACGCCGCCGCTTCCAAGGTCAAATCCTGGTCTCAATTAATTTGCGGAAAATTCCCGCATGACCGATGCCCTCGATAAAGAAGTCCCTTAGCATCTCCCCCCTGCAGACGTCCGTGAACTTTCAGAGGCTGGCCAAATGCCGTGGTCTGCTACGAAGTCTGGCATGCTTTGTCCTTCACGACGTCAGTGGGTATAGAATCTGTCGGGCCATATGTATGCTACTCGCAGGTTTGAGGTGCTCCCTGATTAATTTGCTAAGTTCTTCAAAGGTTTTGTCCGCCGGCTTTTCGGGTGCTAGTAAGTCCTTCATGAGCGTGTAAGTCTTTGGACCGCAGCTGGTCAAAAGATGAGCCCTTCACTTGTCGGCCGCTGCATCCCCCGGCCATTCTTTCGTAACGAAGCTTTGCTGAAACCTCTCGACAAAATCGTCCCAGTCTTTCCCAACACAGTACCGTTCCTCTGTGCTACCGGTGGCCATTCTCGTGGGTCGTGAATTCCCGCTTCTCGTCGCCAATGTAAAGTCCTTACTCTACAGTATGAAACCACACGAGGCACATTCTGGGGACAAGGTCACTCTGTGACCTTAACTCTTTATTCACAGGACTCCGAAGACGATGACCCTGCATGGGACCTCCCTTTTTATACCTGTGTGATCAGGTAAGGAGTGTCTCCCACAAGTTCACCCCTTGTGGCCAAGGTGTGCATCTAGGTTGAGTGTATACAGTAATACAGTGGTGTTACATTGTGGTTACATGCATGACATCACCTCCCGCGCCCCACCCCCACCCCCACCTCCCTGCCAAAGTCTTATTGAGATCATAGATTTAGTCTTTCAGGTGGTCTACGCTTCCTCGTGGAGCGCCGCAGTTGGGGCTCTGGTTGTTGGACACTGACGTGAGTGTCTGTCACCTGTAGTGATTCCGACCTGTCTGGGCTGACCACTGGCGGTGTTGTGAGTTCCATCTCATGGTCTTCTTCAGGTTCCTCCGTGTCGATGCTGAACCTTTCTTTTACTTGGTCCAGATGCTTACAGCATATATGACCATAGTTGAGTTTTACCACGATGACCCTAATCTCCTTTTTGTCAATTACAGTGCCCTCAAGCCATTTGGGCCCCATGATGTGATTGAGGACGAACATAGGATAATTTATTTCTGTACATCTCCCCTTCGAATTACGGTCATGGTACTCGTTTTGTGACTTGCGCTTGCCCTCAACTATGTCGGTCAGGCCTGGGTGAATGAGGGACAGCCGAGTTTAGAGTGTCCGTTTCATTAGTCGCTCTGCGGGCGGGACCCCCATGAACGAGTGCAGTCGGGATCCATAGGCCAGCAGGAGACGCGATCGGCGGCATTGCAGGGAGAGTCTATGAATCCTGAGCATACCTTGCTTAAAGATTTGGACCGCATGTTCCGCCTGGCCATTGGAGGCCGGCTTGAACGGCGCAGTCCTGACGTGGTTGATGCCATTGCCCAACATAAACTCTCGGAATTCGTAGCTTGTGAAACATGGGCCATTATCACTAACCAGTATGTCCGGCAAGCCATAGGTTGCAAAGACCGCACGTAGGCTTTCCACGGTGGTGGATGACGTGCATGAATTCAGAATGATGCACTCGAGTACGCATCTACCACAATAAGCAACATCTTACCCATGAACGGGCCCGCGTAGTCAACATGAATGCGTGACCATGGCCTGGTGGGCCAGGGCCACGGGCTGAGCGGGCCTCCCTGGGGGCATTACCCAGCTGGGCACATGTCGTGCACCTGCGAACACAGTGTTCCAGGTCTGAATCAATTCCAGGCCACCAAACGTGTGAACGGGCAATGGCCTTCATCAGCACAATGCCTGGGTGCGCGCTGTGGAGTTCCCTGATGAATATCTCCCTGTCCTTCTGGGGCATAACTACCCGGCTGCACCATAGTAGGCAGTCGGCTTGGATGGAGAGCTCATCCATCCGTCTGTGGAACGGTCTGACCTCCTCAGGGCCTGCTCTGTGTGCGGGCACCCAATCCCCAGTCAGGACACATTTCTTAATCAGGGATAGGAGGGGATCTCTGCTTGTCCAGATTTTGATCTGACGGGCTGTGATGGGGGAGCCTGCGCTGTCAATGGCATCGACAGCCATGACCATCTCGGCACTTTGCTCCACTGTCCCCTCAGTGGTGGCCAGTGGAAGCCTGCTGATCGTGTCAGTGTAATTTTCAGTGCCAGGCCGGTGCCGGATGGAGTAGTCATAAGCAGCCAGCGTGAGAGCCCATCGCTGTATGTGAGCTGATGCGTTGGCATTGATAGCCTTGCTGTCTGACAACAGGGATGTTAATGGCTTGTGGTCCGTCTCTAATTCAAACTTCTGACCAAAGATGCATTTTTTTTACACCATAGACACATGCAAGCGCTTTCTTCTCAACCATCCCATATCCCTGTTCTGCTTGAGAGAGCGACCTGGAGCATAAGCCACAGGTTGTAGGTGACCCTCAGAATTGTTCTGCTGCAACACGCACCCAACCCCATAGGACGATGCATCACATGTCAGAACCAATTTTTTACAGGGATCGTACAGGGTCAACAACTTGTTTGAACAAAGTAGGTTTTGCGCCCGATCAAAAGCCCATTCATGACAGTCCCCCCAAAACCAATTGCAACCCTTACGCAGGAGCACATGTAGCGGCTCCAACAACGTGCTCAAGTTCAGCAGAAAGTTCCCGAAATAGTTCAACAGTCCCGGAATGAACGTAACTCCGATGTGTGGCAGGGCCTGGGTGCTTGTCGAATCGCCTCTGTTTTGGATTCGGTGGGCCGAATCCCATCTGCAGCAACCCTCCTGCCCAGAAACTCAACCTCAGGAGCTCAGAACACACATTTAGACTTCTTGAGTCGCAGGCCTACCCGGTCCAGTCGGTGTAGCACCTCCTCCAGGTTGTGGAGGTGTTCCTCGGTGTCTCAACCCGTGATTAGGATGTCATCCTGGAATACGATCGTTCCAGGAATGGATTTAAGCAGGCTTTCCATGTTTCGTTGAAAAATCGCGGCCGCTGATCGAATGCCAAATGGGCACCTGTTATAAACGAACAGTCCCTTGTGCGTGGTAATGGTGGTCAGTAGTTTAGATTCGTCGGCCAGCTCCTGGGTCATATAGGCTGAAGTGAGGTCTAACTTGGTGAACAGCTTGCCGCCTGCCAGCGTGGCGAAGAGGTCTTCCGCTCTCGGGAGCGGGTATTGATCTTGTAGGGACACCCGATTGATGGTGGCCTTGTAGTCGCCACAGATCCTGACAGAGCCATCCGCTTTTTGGACGGGAACGATGGGGCTCGCCCAGTCGCTGAATTCAACAGGCGAGATGATGCCCTCTCTCAACAGCCGGTCCAATTCGCTCTCGATCTTTTCCTGCATCACATACGGCACTGCTGTGGCTTTGTGGTGCACTGGCCTGGCGTCTGGGGTGATGTGTATCACTACTTTAGTGCCTTTGAAAGTCCCGACGCCAGGTTGGAATCGTGAATCGAATTGTTGTAGGACTTGTGAGCACTAACTTCGCTCCACAGATAACATTGCATGAATATCCCCCCATTTCCAGTTCATCTCGGCTAACCAGCTCCTCCCCAACAGTGCGGGACCATTGCCCGGGACAATCCAGAGCGGCAGCCGATTCACTAACCCATTGTGTGTGACAGCCATCATTGCACTGCCTAGCACCGGAATGATTTCTTTAGTGTAAGTCCGTAATTGTGTCTCAATACGTGCTAATTTGGTTCTACTGGCTTTAAGTGGCCATAGCTTCTCAAATTGCTGAACGCCCATGAGTGACTGGCTGGCCCCAGTGTCCAGCTCCATGTGTACAGGGATACCGTTTAATAAAACCCTCATCATCATTGGTGGCGTTTTGGTGTATGAACTGTGAATATTCGCCACCTGGACCCGCTGAACCTCGGCGTCCATCGATTTGCACATTCGAGCTAAGTGGCCACTGAGATTGCAGTTCCTGCAGACAAACTGTTGAAATCTGCAAGATCTAGCTGAGTGTTTTCCCCCACACCTCCAGCATGAGTTAAAGTTTCCATTGTTGGGAACAAAAGGACTATGGCCAGGCATTCCTCGCTGACTGTCCCTTTGACTGCTCTTAAGTGGGCCGCATTGTCCACTGTGATGGCATGAATGTCCATTGTCTCTGTTGAAGTCCTACTCTGGGGTCTATTGCTGCCTGGGGAGTATCGGACTGCCCCTGCCTGCCTGCGGGGCTCTGAGTTGCATTGATGATGTTGCCTCCCTGATCCATCGCCACATTAGAGGCAGAATTGCGCGCGTATATTATTTTCCTCCCCCGCCATGAAAGTTTGAGCTATCAACGCCGCCGCTTCCAAGGTCAAATCCTGGTCTCAATTAATTTGCGGAAAATTCCCGCATGACCGATGCCCTCGATAAAGAAGTCCCTTAGCATCTCCCCCCTGCAGACGTCCGTGAACTTTCAGAGGCTGGCCAAATGCCGTGGTCTGCTACGAAGTCTGGCATGCTTTGTCCTTCACGACGTCAGTGGGTATAGAATCTGTCGGGCCATATGTATGCTACTCGCAGGTTTGAGGTGCTCCCTGATTAATTTGCTAAGTTCTTCAAAGGTTTTGTCCGCCGGCTTTTCGGGTGCTAGTAAGTCCTTCATGAGCGTGTAAGTCTTTGGACCGCAGCTGGTCAAAAGATGAGCCCTTCACTTGTCGGCCGCTGCATCCCCCGGCCATTCTTTCGTAACGAAGCTTTGCTGAAACCTCTCGACAAAATCGTCCCAGTCTTTCCCAACACAGTACCGTTCCTCTGTGCTACCGGTGGCCATTCTCGTGGGTCGTGAATTCCCGCTTCTCGTCGCCAATGTAAAGTCCTTACTCTACAGTATGAAACCACACGAGGCACATTCTGGGGACAAGGTCACTCTGTGACCTTAACTCTTTATTCACAGGACTCCGAAGACGATGACCCTGCATGGGACCTCCCTTTTTATACCTGTGTGATCAGGTAAGGAGTGTCTCCCACAAGTTCACCCCTTGTGGCCAAGGTGTGCATCTAGGTTGAGTGAAAACAGTAACACAGTGGTGTTACATTGTGGTTTCATACATGACAGCAACAAGCTAATGATTTCGGGAAACTGCAACCATTTGCTTATGCATCCAGGAGTCTGTCTAAGGCCGAGAGCGCCTACAGCATGATTGAAAAAGAAGCGTTAGTGTGTGTCCATGGGGTAAAGAAAATGCATCAATACCTGTTTGGGCTAAAATTCAAATTGGAAACTGACCATAAGCCACTTCTATCCCTGTTTTCCGAGAGTAAAGGGATAAATACCAACGCATCGGCTCGCATCCAGAGATGGGCACTCACGTTGTCCTCATATAACTACGCCATCCGCCACAGGCCAGGCACAGAAAACTACGCCTACGGGGGTGGAAATGGCGCAGCCCGCAGATCTAGCCATGGTTATGGAAGCATTTGAGAGTGAGCAATCACCCGTCACTGCCCGGCAGATCAAAATCTGGACAAGCCAGGACCCCTTATTATCTCAAGTCAAAAGCTGTGTGTTTCACGGGAGCTGGTCCAGTGTCCCAGTGGAAATGCAGAAAGAGATAAAGCCATTCCAGCAGCGCAAAGATAAAATGTCTATACATGCAGACTGCCTTCTGTGGGGCAATCAATTAGTGGTCCTCAAGAAGGGCAGAGACACCTTCATCAATGACCTCCACAGTACCCACCCAGGCATCGTAATGATGAAAGCGATAGCCAGATCTCATGTGTGGTGGCCCGGTATCGATGCGGACTTCGAATCCTGCATTCACAAATGTAATACATGCTCGCAGTTAAATAATGTACCCAGGGAGGCGCCGCTAAGTTAATGGTCTTGGCCCTCCAAACCGTGGTCTAGGGTACACGTCGACTATGCAGGCCCGTTCTTGGGTAAAATGTTCCTTGTGGTTGTGGACGTGTACTCCAAGTGGATTGAATGTGAGATAATGTTGGCTAGCACGTCCGCTGCCACTACTGAAAGCCTGCGGGTGATGTTTGCCACACACGGCTTACCCGATGTCCTGGTGAGCACCGGGCCATTTTTTACCAGTGCTGAGTTCAAAGAATTCATGACCCGTAACAGGATCAAACATGTCACATCTGCCCCGTTTAAACCAGCGTCCAATGGTCAGGCAGAGAGAGAGCAGTGCAAACCATCAAGCAAGGCTTTGAGAGGGTAACTGAAGGCTCACTGCAGACTCACCTACCCCGAGTCCTGCTTAGCTACTGCACGAAACCACACTCACTCACTGGGATCCCACCTGCTGAACTGCTCATGAAAAGAGCACTTAAGATAAGGCTCTCGTTAGTTCACCCTGATCTACAGGTAGAGAGTAGGCGGCTTCAAGTGCATACCATGATAGTGCAAATGTGTCATGCGAGATTGAAGTCAATGATCCCGTATTTGTATTAAATTATGGACAAGGTCCCATGTGGCTTCCTGGCACTGCCGTGGCCAAAGAGGGGAGCAGGGTGTTTCGGGTCAACTTTCAAATGGACTCATTCACCGGAAACACTTGGACTAAATCAAACTCAGATTTACGGAGATCCTGAGCAACCCATCTTGGACCCTACCTTTTTTGATTCCCCAATATACACACCAGTGGCAACCGACATCACGGTTGGCCACAAAGCAGAACCCATCATCCACAGTAACCCTGCAGGGGCCCAACGCACCAGACAGCCCAGCAAGGCCAGCTGCACAGCAGCCCAGCGAGGGCCCAACAAATGATTCAACACACCAGCTTTCACACCGATCAACCAGGGCAAGAAGGGCCCCAGCTCGACTCACATTGTAAATAGTTACACTATTGACTTTGGGGGGGAATGTTGTTATATATGTGGACTTGTATTTACTCTGTACAGCCACCAGAGGGCTCATTCTCCAGAGTCCCAAGGGATTCCATAATCCTTTGGGAGCACGGGTATTTAAGAAGGCTACACAGGTTGGAGAGGCACTCTGGAGACCTGCAATAAAAGACTACGGTCACACTTTACTTTGAGCTCACAGTGTTCAGTCTGACTCTTTCTCCATACACAACACAACTTACTGTGCAATAGGTACCACCCCGAGGTCTGGAGGCCAGTGCAACAAGAAGTGGCAGGACCTTGGTCAAGTGGTTTGTGTAAGTAATATTTTCATTTATTCACTGGAATTGCAATTGTAAATGTGACCAGCTGTCTATGCCTAAAAAGTTATATTTTCATCTTTGCAGAGGAAGGTGGCACACAACAAATGGGAAAGAACTCAAACAGGAGGTGGCCCGGCAAATCTGCACCCACTGACACCCTTGGATGGGACCTGCCTGGAGAAAAGCAACCAACACTGCACAAGCTGGGCCCACACTCGAGGGAGAGGGTAAGGCCTGCAAATTCCACAGTCTGGCTTTGCTAAATGTTCAGTACTGCGTGGGCTAGCCATGCTTCGGTTCATGGGGATGTCTCCGTCAGCTACGCTTCGGTTGATGCAATGTGCTATCATTCATCGTGGTCCTTCAAATCAGCCTGCTGCCTGCGCTGTGAACCTACTCATGTCACCCACCCTGCCCCTCCTCTGCTGCTAGCCATTTGTCTGTGCTGTTATATTTTGCAGAACTTGAGGCCAACCCCGACGATGCAGAAGATTCAGACGAGGACGAGCCTGAAGAGGAGAACATCTTCCAATCCCACATTCCAGACCAAGAGCGTGAGGGAGAGGGGGAGATGATGGATGAAGCCCCCACTGTTACACTCACTGGAGGAGGTGCAGGTGTCGCCCATTGAGGTGCCAGCCCCTTTCCTGAGTGGTACAAGTGTTGCTGGGATATTCCATAGTTTCTCACAGTCCAAGGCTGCGGGTCCCAGTGGGGTGCAGCGAGGCACACCCAGGGCCCCACCGTCCGAGGCTGTGGGTAACAGTGGGGTGCAGCAAAGCTCACCCAGGGCCCCACCGTCTGAGGCTGCGGGTAACAGTGGGGTGCAGCGAGGCACACCCAGGGCCCACCGTCCAAGGCTGCGGATCCCAGTGGGGTGCAGCGAGGCACACCCAGGGCCCCACCAGGCTGAGGCTGTGGGTCCCAGTGGAATGCTGCGAGCCACACCCAGGGTGAGGAGGGGAAGGAGAGCTCGGTAGCGCTCTCCTGAGGTGCAGGATCTAACAGATATGGTTCAGATGATGGCAATGAGTGCGGAGAGCATTGACCTTACCCGATCACTCCTGGACACCATCAGTGGGGTGGGTGATGAGATATCGGGACTGTCGGGAGAAGTAACAACACTCTCACGAGAAATGGGAACACTGTCAGGGAACATGAGGGAGGGAATGTCGCAGGCAGCGGATACACTGTCAGTGAACATGAGGAGGAAATGTTGCAGGTTGTTGACACATGTCAGGGCACATGAGGGAGGGAATGTTGGAGTTAGCTGCTGCAATAAGGGAACACGACCAGACCCCGTGCCCATTGACAGAATCAACTCCAATCCCTCGACCAGCCTCTGAAGAGGCTCAAGCTGGGCCTTCCACATTAGTGGCTGCCACCCCGCCCTCCCCCCCAATCAAGAAGTGCGCATTACCCGAGATGTTCGAAAGAATAAGCTTGGAACAAACCCGAGAAACATGCGCCACTGCCTGCGGGAAGGGATGGAGTCACCAAGGTGGAGTAAGGTGGAGGAGAGATGGGTGCAGCCTTTCTTTGCTGCTGCTGCTGTTGTTGTTATTATTGTTGTTACTGTTGTAACTGTTCTCAAATTAAAAGTTTTTGGGAAGTTATATAAATTTGTAAGTGATGTTAAAGTTTTTAAGTGATCTTAGAGTTTGTAAATGATATTAAAGTTTGTAAGTAATCTTAAAGTTTGGAAGTGATCTTAACTGAAAACTTTAAAATTTGATACAAGAATATTTTTCTTAAAGTTAAGTTAAGTACAAACAAATGTTTGTTAAACTTTTGAATAAAATATATTTTAATTTATAACTGAATCATTTCATTATTTGTTCCATTATTAACACAACTTTTTGAAGTAAAGAAGAATCATTTTCATCATTTGTTCCATTAACACAACATTACGGAACAGGTCCAAACAGTAAACATGGTCCATGTGGAAGAGTTGCCGCTGAGCCCTCAGGCAGCAAAGCGTTCATGGATGAGCTGCTGGGGCAAGGCTCGAGCAATCGTTAAAGGGGCACGACGGCCCGCCCTCCTCCACCGTCGTGCTTCGGGTTGAGGTAGTTGCATGGCTTCCTCGTCCTCATCCTCCTCCTCGTCATCTGTATCTTGCTCATCATCATCAGCCACTCTCACCTCAGGTGGGTCTTCCACTACCAGCTGCTGCTGCCTCATGATGGCTAAGTTATGCAGCATGCAGCACACAACAGTGAACTGACTGACAATCTCAGGGGAGTACAGCAAGTAGCCTCCGGAATGGTCCAGCCATCAGAAACGCTGTTTCAAGATGCCAATGGTCCTCTCTATTATTCTGCGCATCGCAATGTGCGATATGTTGTATTCACGGTCAGCTTCCGTCCAGGTTACACGTAGGGGCGTCATGAGCCAGGTGGCGAGGCCATACCCTTTGTCTCTCAGTAGCCACATGGCAGATATAGTAAGATAATGGGACTAAAGGCAGATAAATCCCCTGGACCTGATGGCCTGCATCCTAGGGTCTTAAGAGAAGTAGCGGCAGAGATAGTGGATGCATTGGTTGTAATTTACCAAAATTCCCTGGATTCTGGGGAGGTCCCAGCAGATTGGAAAACTGCAAATGTAACGCCCCTATTCAGAAAAGGAGGCAGACAAAAAGCAGAAAACTATAGACCAGTGGTTGGAAAAATGTTGGAGTCCATTATTAAAGAAGCAGTAGCAGGACATTTGGAAAAGCATAATTCAGTCAGGCAGAGTCAGCTGGATTTATGAAGGGGAAGTCATGTTTGACAAATTTGCTGGAATTCTTTGAGGATGTAACGAACAAGGTGGATAAAGGGGAACCAGTGGATGTGGTATATTTGGACTTCCAGAAGGCATTCGATAAGGTGCCACATAAAAGATTACTGCACAAGATAAAAGTTCACGGGGTTGGGGGTAATATATTAGCATGGATAGAGGATTGGCTAACTAACAGAAAACAGAGAGTCGGGATAAATGATTCATTCTCGGGTTGGCAATCAGTAACTAGTGGGGTGCCGCAGGGATCAGTCAGTGCTGGGACCCCAACTATTTACAATCTATAATAACGACTTGGAAGAAGGGACCGAGTGTAATGTAGCCAAGTTTGTTGACGATACAAAGAAGGGAGGGGGGACACAAAAAACCTACAAAAGGACATAGACAGGCTCAGTGAGTGTGCATAAATTTGGCAGATGGAGTATAATGTGGGAAAATGTGAGGTCATGCACTTTGGCTTAAAAAATTGAAGAGCAAGTTATTATTTAAATGGAGAAAAATTGCAAAATGCTACAGTACAGCAGAATTTGGTTTCCATATTTAAGAAAGGATATAAAGGAGGCAGTTCACAGAAGGCTCACTAGGTTGATTCCGGGGATGAGGGGGCTGACTTATGAGGAAAGGTTAAGGACATTAGATCTCTACTCATTGGAATTCAGAAGAATGAGAGGTGATCTTATCGAAACGTATAAGATTATGAGGGGGCTTGACAAGTTGGATGCAGAGAGGATGTTTCCACTGACAGGGGAGATTAGAACTAGTGGGCATAATCTTAGAATAAGGGGCCGTCCATTTAAAACTGAGATGAGGAGGAATTTCTTCTCTCAGAGGGTTGTAAATCTGTGGAATTCGCTGCCTCAGAGAACTGTGGAAGCTGGGTCATTGAATAAATTTAAGACAGAGATAGACAGTTTCTTAAGCGATAAGCGAATAAGGGGTTATGGGGAGTGGGCGGGGAAGTGGAGCTGAGTCCATGATCGGATCAGCCATGATCGTATTAAATGATGGAGCAGGTTCGAGGGGCCATATGGCCTACTCCTGCTCCTACTTCTTATGTTCTTATGTTCTTATAATGTTCTCGCGTAGGATGAACGCATCATAGGTGCTCCGAGGGTATCTTGCATCAACTGACATGATGCGTTGCATGCCGTCACACACGAGTTGCACATTTACGGAGTGGAAGCCTTTTCTGCTCCTGTACATCTTGGAATCCTCCAAAGGTGCTTGCAAGGCGATGTGGGTACAATCAATGCAGCCCTGTACCTTTGGGAAGCCAGCAATCCTGGAGAATCTCACAGCCCTTTCACATATTGCCTGGGCGCTCATGGGGTAATTTAATTAGTCATTCCTTTGGGCATATAGTGCAGCAGTCACCTGCCGAATGCAGATATGTGTGCACGCACATCCCCAGTTGTGGCCTGGAATGATCCAGATGCATAGTGTTATGTTCAGAATAACTCCACAAGACTGTAATGTAAGCTCAAACTGTTGTGACCTTTGTCTCTTTAATGTGACTCCAGAGTGAGGAAGCAGCATGCTAGATTACATTTTATACCTGCTTGCCCAAGGTGCACAGGTGACCCTTAGGTCTCCCATAGGTAAGCCCCCTGGTGACAATTCTTACATATTGGTGAAGTTTACATACATACATAACATCACTCCCGCCTCCCCCCCCAAAGTCTTATGTACAAGTAATTTACAGGTTGAGGCGATCTGGCGCTCTGCGTTCCCGGGTCGATCGCCTGAGTTGAAGTCCTGGTATGGGTGAGTCGGTGGGATCATTGCTGCACTGCAGCGCAGCTGGTCTGATCGGACTGACGGGCATGGTGGGTTTATCCTTGTGGTTGGCAGAGAGGTCGATTGTGTTAGTGGGTCACTGGGGGGCAGGTCCTTTCACAGTGGTTCCTGGTTTTCTGTCGTTCACAGTTTGGTCTGGTACAAATGCTTTCTGCGTTTGTCCATTACGTGGTTTCACAACAAACACTCCATTTTCATAACAAACACTCCATTCCCCTCTTTGGCTAATACATGTTCATGGCAGCCTATTTGGGGCCATGAACATGGTCTCCATCATTTATTCTGATGTCACGTGGAGGAGCCGTGCGATCATGGTACATTCTCTTCTGATAGCATACGGAAAGCTCGGTTCTGAGCGATTCTATCCGGTGACTGCATAGCACCTGGGTCTGTAGGGAGTCTACCGTGACATGTGTGGTGCTTGGCTTTATGATTTGGGCTGCCCGCTCCGGACTATTGTCACTGACCCTAAGGTCTGGCAAGCCAAGGATGGCCGATATGGCCTTGAGATTTTCGGTAGTGGCGGGAGGCCGTGTGGTCCCCGTGGATCCTGGGCCATGGTATGGAGGCCCCGGATCACCGACTGTGTGTAGCCTCCCTGCCTTTCTTTGCATAGGGGGCAATCTGATGGGATGAGCATTACGTCTTTGCGATGGATAAGCTGCAACATCCCGTCGAGCGGTTCGCCGTTAGCAGGTCCAGGTCCTAGTCTGGGGAGCAGTTACAGTTGACCCCTCACTTTCTAGCATTTCCATAACAACGAGAAGGTCTGCAGGCTGTGCCATTTCCACCCCGGTGGTGGGCAACGGTAGCCAACTGAGGGCATCAGCGCTGTTCTCAGTGCCTGGCCCATGGCGGATCATGTTACAGTGCACAGACAGTGTTAGACATATTCGAGACAAAGCATTGATAATGGTGCCTCTGCTCTCCCAAGCTTGTGGGATGGGCAGCTTGTCTGACTCGAGCAAATATTGGGACACTCTTTGGTACGTCTCTTTTGTCCCGTGAACCCAGGCTGCTGCCTTGGGTAACTTATTGGATACATGTAGGGAGACAGAGGGAAACAAAAAGGAGGCAAAAGCAAAAGACAGAAAGGAGATGAGGAAAAGTGGAGGGCAGAGAAACCCAAGACAAAGAACAAAAAGGGCCACTGTACAGCAAAATTCTAAAAGGACAAAGGGTGTTAAAAAAAACAAGCCTGAAGGCTTTGTGTCTTAATGCAAGGAGTATCCACAATAAGGTGGATGAATTAACTGCAAATAGATGTTAACAAATATGATGTGATTGGGATTACGGAGACGTGGCTCCAGGATGATCAGGGCTGGGAACTCAACATCCAGGGGTATTCAACATTCAGGAAAGATAGAATAAAAGGAAAAGGAGGTGGGGTAGCATTGCTGGTTAAGGAGCAAATTAAGGCAATAGTTCGGAAGGACATTAGCTTGGATGATGTGGAATCTATATGGGTAGAGCTGCAGAATACCAAAGGGCAAAAAACGTTAGTGGGAGTTGTGTACAGACCTCCAAACAGTAGTAGTGATGTTGGGGAGGGCATCAAACATGAAATTAGGGGTGCGTGCAATAAAGGTGCAGCAGTTATAATGGGTGACTTTAATATGCACATAGATTGGGTTAACCAAACTGGAAGCAATACGGTGGAGGAGGATTTCCTGGAGTGCATAAGGGATGGTTTTTTAGACCAATATGTCGAGGAACCAACTAGGGGGGAGGCCATCTTAGACTGGGTGTTGTGTAATGAGAGAGGATTAATTAGCAATCCCGTTATGCGAGGCCCCTTGGGGAAGAGTGACCATAATATGGTGGAATTCTGCATTAGGATGGAGAATGAAACAATTAATTCAGAGACCATGGTCCAGAACTTAAAGAAGGGTAACTTTGAAGGTATGAGGCATGAATTGGCTAGGATAGATTGACGAATGATACTAAAGGGGTTGACTGTGGATGGGCAATGGCAGACATTTAGAGACCGCATGGATGAACTACAACAATTGTACATTCCTGTCTGGCATAAAAATAAAAAAGGGAAGGTGGCTCAACCGTGGCTATCAAGGGAAATCAGGGATAGCATTAAAGCCAAGGAAGTGGCATACAAATTGGCCAGAAATAGCAGCGAACCCGGGGACTGGGAGAAATTTAGAACTCAGCAGAGGAGAACAAAGGGTTTGATTAGGGCAGGGAAAATGGATACGAGAAGAAGCTTGCGGGGAACATTAAGACGGATTGCAAAAGTTTCTATAGATATGTAAAGAGAAAAAGGTTAGTAAAGACAAACGTAGGTCCCCTGCAGTCAGAATCAGGGGAAGTCATAACGGGGAACAAAGAAATGGCGGACCAATTGAACAAGTACTTTGGTTCGGTATTCACTGAGGAGGACACAAACAACCTTCCGGATATAAAAGGGGTCGGAGGGTCTAGTAAGGAGGAGGAACTGAGGGAAATCCTTATTAGTCGGGAAATTGTGTTGGGGAAATTGATGGGATTGAAGGCCGATAAATCCCCAGGGCCTGATGGACTGCATCCCAGAGTACTTAAGGAGGTGGCCTTGGAAATAGTGGATGCATTGCCAGTCATTTTCCAACATTCCATTGACTCTGGATCAGTTCCTATGGAGTGGAGGGTAGCCAATGTAACCCCACTTTTTAAAAAAGGAGGGAGAGAGATAACAGGGAATTATAGACCGGTCAGCCTGACATCGGTAGTGGGTAAAATGATGGAATCAATTATTAAGGATGTCATAGCAGTGAATTTGGAAAGAGGTGATATGATAGGTCCAAGTCAGCATGGATTTGTGAA
Source organism: Pristiophorus japonicus (assembly GCF_044704955.1). Classification (NCBI taxonomy): domain Eukaryota; kingdom Metazoa; phylum Chordata; class Chondrichthyes; family Pristiophoridae; genus Pristiophorus; species Pristiophorus japonicus. Next base: position 93,385,402 of record NC_091991.1, on the reverse strand, counting down.
AGGAAAATCATGCTTGACAAATCTTCTGGAATTTTTTGAGGATGTTTCCAGTAGAGTGGACAAGGGAGAACCAGTTGATGTGGTATATTTGGACTTTCAGAAGGCTTTCGACAAGGTCCCACACAAGAGATTAATGTGCAAAGTTAAAGCACATGGGATTGGGGGTAGTGTGCTGACATGGATTGAGAACTGGTTGTCAGACAGGAAGCAAAGAGTAGGAGTAAATGGGGACTTTTCAGAATGGCAGGCAGTGACTAGTGGGGTACCGCAAGGTTCTGTGCTGGGGCCCCAGCTGTTTACACTGTACATTAATGATTTAGACGAGGGGATTAAATGTAGTATCTCCAAATTTGCGGATGACACTAAGTTGGGTGGCAGTGTGAGCTGCGAGGAGGATGCTATGAGGCTGCAGAGCGACTTGGATAGGTTAGGTGAGTGGGCAAATGCATGGCAGATGAAGTATAATGTGGATAAATGTGAGGTTATCCACTTTGGTGGTAGAAACAGAGAAACAGACTATTATCTGAATGGTGACATATTAGTAAAAGGGGAGGTGCAATGAGACCTGGGTGTCATGGTACATCAGTCATTGAAGGTTGGCATGCAGGTACAGCAGGCGGTTAAGAAAGCAAATGGCATGTTGGCCTTCATAGCGAGGGGATTTGAGTACAGGGGCAGGGAGGTGTTGCTACAGTTGTACAGGGCCTTGGTGAGGCCACACCTGGAGTATTGTGTACAGTTTTGGTCTCCTAACCTAAGGAAGGACATTCTTGCTATTGAGGGAGTGCAGCGAAGGTTCACCAGACTGATTCCTGGGATGGCGGGACTGACCTATCAAGAAAGACTGGATCAACTGGGCTTGTATTCACTGGAGTTCAGAAGAATGAGAGGGGACGTCATAGAAACGTTTAAAATTCTGACGGAGTTAGACAGGTTAGATGCAGGAAGAATGTTCCTAATGTTGGGGAAGTCCAGAACCAGGGGACATAGTCTAAGGATAAGGGGGAAGCCATTTAGGACCGAGATGAGGAGGAATTTCTTCACCCAGAGAGTGGTGAACCTGTGGAATTCTCTACCACAGAAAGTTGTTGAGGCCAATTCACTAAATATATTCAAAAAGGAGTGAGATGAAGTCCTTACTACTAGGGGAATCAAGGGGTATGGTGAGAAAGCAGGAATGGGGTACTGAAGTTACATGTTCAGCCATGAACTCATTGAATGGCGGTGCAGGCTAGAAGGGCCGAATGGCCTACTCCTGCACCTATTTTCTATGTTTCTATGTTTCTATGTACAATCGGTTGGGGCTCACCCGCTACTTTGGCTTGCTGTACAACACGCCCGACTCTGTGTGATAACACATTACTTGCGACACGTACTTTGTCAGATACATATACGACCGGTTGGTGTTCGCCTGCTACTTTGGCTTGTTGTAAGGTACCCCCGACCCCATATGATAATACATTATTAGCCGCGAAAGAGCACTCACATGGGTTACACGATGCAAACAACTTATTGGAACTTAGTGGGTCCTGGCCTTCTCAGCAGCCGCCCCTTTACCTTTGCCCCAAGCTCAGTTGTCTTCCTTACTGGGCGACACATGCCTCTGTTTTGTTGTGGCGACATCCCGTGGTCTGGACGCACTCTCGTCTGTGTCCGTGATGCCGACTGCCGCGATCTTCCTCCCCAGGGATTTTGCCTCTGGCATCGGGAAGATGCATTCGGATCGTTTCGGCCGGAGTCCCACTCTGCATGGTCAACTTGGAGCCTCTTCCAACGTCGAGAAGAGGTCGTCGGTTTTGGATGGTGGGTACTGCACCTGTACTGCTGCTCGGTTGATCTTTACCTCCTCGTGGTTGTGATGAGCGGCCTGTGCCTCGGGGATCTGCAAATGGATCTGCATTTCGATGCCTGGTTCAACTGAGGGTGGGGGCTTGCTCAGCCTTTGAGCAAGGGAGACGTCGTTTGCCAGAGAAGGTACACAGAAGTCTTCCCAATCCCATCGAATCTCCCCCATCCACCTTCAACCAAGCAGCGTTGGCCCATCACCTGAAACAATCCACAGTGGTAAATCGTGCACCACTGCCTCATGGGATACTTTTATGTCCGCACTACCAACAACTGGTATCAGTTCCTTGGTGTAGGTGCGCAGCTTTGCCTGAATCGGCATCAGCTTGGGTCGTTGTGCTCTATCGCCCCACAGCCTCTCGAATGCCTTCTGGCTCATTATTGATTGACTCGCCCCCATGTCCAGTTCCTTGGAGACTGGAGTGCCGTTGAGTTTAACTTTGAACATTATTGGAGGGCTTTTGGTGGTGAAGGTGTGTATCTCATATACTGCCTCTTCATCCTCAGGTTGAGTAGCCTCTCCTGCTCATTCAGCGTGATCCTCGCTGGATCTGTCACCCTCTCCTGACTCAGCCACGTGGTGAGTTACAGGTCGTTTGCACATTCGCTGGAGGTGCTCCATTGTTCCACAGCCCTTGCACACATAGTGCTTGAATCAACATTGATGGACTCTATGACTGCCGCAGCAGCGCCAACATGGTGCTAATGGATACGCATTCACGGCCCATGGCGGACTCTGGGTCACCCTAGGTCTGGCCTCTGTGGTCGCGTAGGTCCTGCCATGTACAGTTCTGCCTGTAGAAAGCATTAATTTATGCACAGTACTTGCCGGTGCGCTTCGATTCTGTGAAGAAATCTGTTTCGTCTTGTCGCTCATGGATATGAAAGCCTGGGCTATCGTGATGGCCTTGCTCAAATCTAGGGATTCGGTAGACAGCAGTTTGTGAAGAATGACCTCGCAGCCAATTCCAAGCATTAAAAAGTCCAGCAACATTTCCCCCAAAGATCCGGCAAATTTGCACTGTCCCGCAAGGTCGGCAACATAGCTCGCCACGTTCTGGCCCTCGGAGCGATGGTGCGTGTAAAAGCGATACCTGGACATTAAGATGCTCCCTTTCAGCTTGAAGTGTTCCTGAACCAGCTCTGTGTAAGTCTTGTCGTTGGTTTGTCTGGTGCCAGCAGATTTTTGAGGAGGCCATATATCGAAGACCCACATACAGTGAGGAGAATCGCCCTGCGCTTGACCGCCATCTCAGCCTTGTCCAGTTCGTTGGCCACAAAGTACTGGTCGAGACACTCAACAAAGGCTTCCCAATCATCACCCTCAACAAGTCTCTCAAGAATACCAACGGTAGCCATTACCGCGTGAAAGTTTGTGATCCGTTACTCGTCGCCAATTGTTATGTTCAGAATAACTCCACAAGGCTGTATTGTAAGCTCAAACTGTTGTGACCTTGGTCTCTTTATTCAGACTCCAGAGTGAGGAAGCAGCATGGTGGATTGCCTTTTATACATAAGAACATAAGAACATAAGAATTAGGAACAGGAGTAGGCCATCTAGCCCCTCGAGCCTGCGTCGCCATTCAATAAGATCATGGCTGATCTGGTCGTGGACTCAGCTCCACTTACCCGCCCGCTCCCCGTAACCCTTAATTCCCTTATTCGTTAAAAATCTATCTATCTTTGACTTGAAAACATTCAATGAGCTAGTCTCAACTGCTTCCTTGGGCAGAGAATTCCACAGATTCACAACCCTCTGGGAGAAGAAATTCCTTCTCAACTCGGTTTTAAATTGGCTCCTCCGTATTTTGAGGCTGTGCCCCCTAGTTCTAGTCTCCCCTACCAATGGAAACAATCTCTCTGCCTCTATCTTGTCTATCCCTTTCATGATTTTAAATGTTTCTATAAGATCACCCCTCATCCTTCTGAACTACAAGGAGTAAAGACCCAGTCTACTCAATCTATCATTATAAGGTAACCCCCTCATTTCTGGAATCAGCCTAGTGAATCGTCTCTGTACCCTTCCAAAGCTAGCATATCCTTCCTTAAGTAAGGTGACCAAAACTGCACGCAGTACTCTAGGTGCGTCCTTACCAATACCTTATACAGTTGCAGCAAGACCTCCCTGCTTTTGTACTCTATCCCTCTCGCAATGAAGGCCAACATTCCATTTGCCTTCCTGATTACCTGCTGCACCTGCAAACTAACCTTTTGGGATTCATGCACAAGGACCCCCAGGTCCCTCTGCACCACAGCATGTTGTAATTTCTCCCCATTCAAATAATATTCCCTTTTACTGGGTTTTTTCCCAAGGTGGATGACCTCACACTTTCCGACATTGTATTCCATCTGCCAAACCTTAGCCCATTCGCTTAACCAAATCTCCTTGCAGCCTCTCTGAGTCCTCTACACAACCCGCTTTCCCACTAATCTTAGTGTAATCTGCAAATTTTGTTGCACTACACTCTGTCCCCTCTTCTAGGTCATCTATGTATATTGTAAACAGTTGTGGTCCCAGCACTGATCCCTGTGGCACACCACTAACCACTGATTTCCAACCGGAAAAGGACCCATTTATCCCGACTCTCTGCTTTCTGTTCGCCAGCCAATTCTCTATCCATGCTGATACATTTCCTTTGACTCCGCGTACCTTTATCTTCTGCAGTAACCTTTTGTGTGGCACCTTATCTAATGCCTTTTGGAAATCTAAATACACCACATCCATCGGTACACCTCTATCCACCATGCTCGTTATATCCTCAAAGAATTCCAGTAAGTTAGTTAAACATGATTTCCCTTTCATGAATCCATGCTGCGTCTGCTTGATTGCACTATTCCTATCTAGATGTCCTGCTATTTCTTCCTTAATGATAGTTTCAAGCATTTTCCCCACTACAGATGTTAAACTAACCGGCCATAGTTACCTGCCTTTTGTCTGCCCCCTTTTTTAAACAGAGGAGTTACATTAGCTGCTTTCCAATCCGCTGGTACCTCCCCAGAGTCCAGAGAATTTTGGTAGATTATAACGAATGCATCTGCTATAACTTCTGCCATCTCTTTTAATACCCTGGGATGTATTTCATCAGGACCAGGGGACTTGTCTACCTTCAGTCACATTAGCCTGTCCAGCACTACCCCCCTAGTGATAGTGATTATCTCAAGGTTCTCCCTTCCCACATTCTTGTGGCCTGCAAATTTTGGCATGGTTTGTGTCTTCCACTGTGAAGACGGAAGCAAAATAATTGTTTAAGGTCTCAGCCATTTCCACATTTCCCATTATTAAATCCCCCTTTTCATCTTCTAAGGGACCAACATTTACTTTAGTCACTCTTTTCCGTTTTATATATCTGTAAAAGCTTTTACTATCTGTTTTTATGTTTTGCGCAAGTTTACCTTCGTAATCTATCTTCCCTTTCTTTATTGCTTTTTTAGTCATTCTTTGCTGTTGCTTAAAATTTTCCCAATCCTCTAGTTTCCCACGAACCTTGGCCACCTTATACGCATTGGTCTTTGATTTGATACTTTCCTTTATTTCCTTGGTTATCCACGGCTGGTTATCCCTTCTCTTGCCGCCCTTCTTTTTCACTGGAATATATTTTTGTTGCGCACTATGAAAGAGCTCCTTCAAAGTCCTCCACTGTTCCTCAATTGTGCCACCGTTTAGTCCTTGTTTCCAGTCTACTTAAGCCAACTCTGCCCTCATCCCACTGTAGTCCCCTTTGTTTAAGCATAGTACGCTCGTTCCTGACACAACTTCCTCATCCTCAATCTGTATTACAAATTCAACCATATTGTGATCACTCATTCCGAGAGGATCTTTTACGAGGAGATCATTTATTTTTCCTGTCTCATTACACAGGACCAGATCTAAGATGGCTTGCTCCCTTGTAGGTTCTGTTACATACTGTTCTAAGAAACAATCCCGTATGCATTCTATGAATTCCTCCTCCAGGCTACCCTGTGCGATTTGATTTGACCAATCGACATGTAGGTTAAAATCCCCCATGACTACTGCCGTTCCTTTTTCACATGCCTCCATTATTCCCTTGATTATTGCCCGCCCCACCGTGAAGTTATTATTTAGACAGGTGACCCTTAGGTCTCCCACAGGTGTGCCCCCTGGTGGCAAGTCTTACATATTGGTGAGGTTTACATACATACATTACACGTAAAATGAAAGTGCAGCAGTCACCTTCACTTAAACTGACAAAGCAGTCCTCCTGACGCTTCTAGGGTGCAGGTCTGCTTTTACTAACTCTCAGATCTCAGTTACAACTTCTTTGCGGAAACGCAGCCTCCTGACACAGTCTGCATCACTCAGGTACAGGGACGAATGCCTGACTTGATATATCTGACATGGGTAAGGCCGCCTGCCCATTACTCTACGTGCTCTGAGGTTCCTAATGCGATGACAATGAATCAATTGTCTCCTCCGCAGCACCATCATGCACAAGGCTTGCACGAGGTCAGGCATTGTCAGTATTGCCCCCATGATTAAATTGTGCCTTTGTAAGAAGCTCAGAATGGCAGGAGGACAAGCTTCTTTGTTCTCTCTCTCCAAGGTCGACGCCCCAGTATGGACCACACCCCGGTCTGTGCATGCACAATAGGCTCGCTTAGATCGGGAAACAAACCCCCCCCCACACACCTACCCCTCCCGCCCCCCCTCCGACCCCGGGCTTTGTTTGATGCTGCTTGCTGCATAGTGGCATAGTGTAAGGCTTCTCATGCCTTCAGTTCAGCTTCCAAACCCCGTACCCTCTGGGTTTCTTTTCAAGCCGAGCCCCTATGTCCGGGCGAGGGACTGATTTTGCCGGCCGATGCTCCGACCCTTGAGCCTGGTTTGGAGATGTTCGGTGGTGGCGTGGCACTTAAAAAAAAAATCCATACTTAAAGAATTGGATGAAACTTCCATTTTTTGCTTTTTCAGTTGGAAAAATTTAAGCTGGATGATACATATTTAATGTGTCCTTGACTCCCTCCAAAACTTCGCCTAAAAACAACAGCGTCTTTCTGCGCCGATTTTTTGATGTACGCTGGTTTTTCTTAAGTACGCAGAAGGTTTTTTGGGAGTGGTCACATACGCTGTCCTCGGAGAAATGTAAGTTGGCCAAACTTGAATAAATGTGAAAAACTGGCGCAGACATCAGGTTACGCCCCCAAAACCTAAAACAATTGTAACTAACTGAGTTATGCTGACGCACAATGTTTGGGGAAACTTGAATTTTTAAATTTAGGCCAAAAAAAGCGCCGCAACAAAGAAACTGCGCAAATACTGGGGAAAATTGAGCCCATAAACTTCAGCTCATCCAAAACTCTGCTGCTCGTGTCCCAATCCCACCAAGTCCAGCCCCTGTGCTCGCTGACCTGCATTGTCTCCCGGTTAAACAACGCCTTGATTTCAAAATTCTCATCCTTTTGTTAAACCCTCTCTCCCCTCCCCATCTCAGTAACCTTGTCCAGCCCTATAACCCTCGAAGACCTCTGCGCTCCTCCAATTCTGGCCTCTTGTGCATTCCTGATACTCATTGCTCCACCAATGGCGGCCGGGCCTTCGGCTGTCTAGGCTCCAAACTCTGGAATTCCCTCCTCAAACCTCTCCGCCTCTCTACCCCCCTCTCCTCCCTGAGGACCCTCCTCAAAATCTAACTCTTTAACCTATCCTAATATCTCTTTATGTAGGTATGTCTCAAATTTTGTTTGATTACACTCCTGCGTTAAAGAAGCTAGTTGTTGTTAACACTGTCTCACAATGTAGGTTGTGTACACAGAGTCTACAGTTATATCATTCCTACTGACACTGTCTCACAGTATAGGTTGCACCTTCCCTCAGAAACTTTCCAACATTAGTACAAAATAAAATGAAAACAGTCAAAGTAAGAAGTGCCATGTTTTAGGTTTTTCGGTGTAGGAGGGAGTGTGTGAGCAGAGATACTGTGGTGTCCCTGCACCTTACTACAAAATCACACGAGGCATGTACTGCAGACACAGTCACTACACGACCTTAACCTTTATTCCCAGGACCAAGGAATGCTGACCCTGGGTGTGACCTCCCCTTTTATACCTGGAAACCCAGGTGAGGAGTGTCTCCCACAAGTTCACTCCCTGTGGTCAGGGTGTGCATTTCTAGGGTATAAGTACAGTGTACAGGAGTTGCATGAAGGTTACAGTTACATGAAGGTTACCGTAGCATAATGGTTACATACATGACATCACCTCCCCCCTTACGTCTTTTTGTGTCAATGGTGGTCAACGCTCTCTCGTGGAGCGCCGCAGTTGGAACTCTGGTGGCTGAGCCTCAGTACGCGTCTCTGTCACCTGAGATGATTCCGGCCTGTCCGGGCTGGCCACAGGGACTGTGCATGCTGTGGACTGTCCTTGTTGCTCATCCATTGGCAGTATTGTGGGTGACATCTCATGCTCTTCTTCAGGTTCCTCCGTTATTGCTGAACCTTTTCTTTACTTGGTCCAAGTGTTTGCGGCAGATCTGCCCATTGTTTAGTCTGACCATTATAAGCCTTCTTTGCCAAATACTGTGCCCTCAAGCCACTTGGATTCCAAAGCATGGTTAAGAACAAATACCGGGTCATACATTTCTATACACCTCCCCCTTGAGTTTCAATCATGGAACTCGGTTTGGAACTGGCGCTTGCCCTCAACATTGTTTGCCAGGGCTGGGTGAATGAGGGACAGCCGCGTCTTAAGCGTGCATTTCATGAGGAGTTCCGCTGGCGGGACTCCCTTGAGCGAGCGCGGGCGGGACCTGTAGGCCAACAGGAGGCGTGATAGGCGGTACTGAAGGGAGGGTCCTTGGATGCGTAGCATGCCCTGTTTTATGACTTGGACTGCATGTTCCGCCTGGCCATTGGAAGCCGGCTTGAACGGCGCTGTCCGGACATGTTTGATACCATTGCCCGACATAAACTCCTGGAATTCACGGCTGGTGAAACTCGGACCATTGTCGCTGACCAGGAGGTCCGGCAAGCCGTGGGTCGCGAAAACAGTACGCAGACTCTCCACAGTGATGGATGTCGTGCGTGAGTTTAATATGATGCACTCAATCCATTTCGAGTATGCATCGACAATGATCAGGAACATTTTCCCCATAAACGGGCCCGCGTAGTCTACGTGAATACGTGACCATGGCCTAGTGGGCCAGGGCCATGGGCTGAGTGGGGCCTCCCTTGGGGGTTTTTGCCCAGCTGGGCACACATCGTGCACCTGCGAACCCAGTGTTCCAGGTCTGAGTCAATCCCCGGCCACCATACATGTGACCGGGCAATGGCTTCCATTAACACGATGCCAGGGTGCTTGCTGTGGAGTTCCCTGATGAACGCTGCCCTTCCTTTCTGGGGCATGACTACCCGGCTGCCCCATAGCAGGCAGTCGGCTTGGATGGAGAGCTCATCCATCCATCTCTGAAACGGTCTGACCTCCTCGGGGCACGCCCCGTGTGCGGGCACCCAGTCCCCAGTCAGAACACATTTCTTTATCATGGATAGGAAGGGGTTTCTGTTGGTCCAGAGTTTGATCTGGCGGGCTATGATGGGGGAGCCTGCGGTGTCGAAAGCCTCAACGGCCATGACCATCTCAGCGCTTTGCTCCGACGCCCCCTCAGTGGTGGCCAGTGGGAGCCTGCTGAGTGCGTCAGCGCAATTTTCGGTGCCTGGTGGGTGCCGTATGGTGTAGTCATATGCAGCCAGCGTGAGAGCCCACCGCTGTATGTGAGCTGAAGCATTGGCATTGACAGCCTTGCTGTCGGACAACAGGGATGTTGACGGCTTGTGGTCCATTTCTAGCTCGAACCATCTACCGAAAAGGTACTGGTGCATCTTTTTCACACTGTAAACACACGCGAGTGCTTCCTTTTCGACCATGCCGTACCCACGCTCTGCCTGGGAGAGCGACCTGGAGGCATAAGCCACCGGTTGGAGTCGGCCGTCATCATTACCCTGCTGCAACACACACCCAACCCCGTAGGATGATGCATCGCACATTAAAATCAGTTTTTTACAGGGGTCATACAAAGTCAACAGTTTGTTAGAACACAGCAGGTTCCTCGCCTTATTGAAAGCCCGGTCTTGACAGTCCCCCCAAAGCCATTCACAAACTTTACGCAGGAGCATGTGTAACGGCTCCAAAAATGTGCTTAAGTTCAGCAGAAAGTTCCCGAAATAGTTCAAAAGTCCCAGGAATGATCGCAACTCCGACGTGTTGCCGGGCCTGGTCCCCCGGCGGATCGCCTCCGTTTTTTAATTCAGTGGGCCGGATCCCGTCTGTGGCAACCCTCCTGCCCAAAAACTCGACCTCTGGGGCCAAAAACACACACTTGACCTTTTTCAGCCGCAAGCCCACCCGGTCCAGTCGGCGTAGCACCTCCTCCAGGTTGTGGAGGGTTCCTTGATGTCTCGACCCATTATAAGGATGTTGTCTTGGAATACGATTGTTCCAGGAATGGATTTGAGCAAGCTTTCCATGTTTCTCTGAGAGATAGCTGCCGCCGAACGAATGCCAAACGGACACCTGTTGTAGATAAATAATCCCTTGTGCGTCGTGATGGTGGTCAGAAGCTTGGATTCTTCAGCCAGTTCCTGAGTCATGTAGGCCGAAGTGAGGTCCAGCTTCGTGAACAGCTTGCCACCTGCCAGCGTGGCAAAAAGGTCCTCCGCTCTCGAGAGCAGGTATTGGTCCTGTAGTGACACTCGATTGATGGTGGCTTTGTAGTCGCCACAAATCCTGATCGAGCCATCTGCTTTGAGGACAGGAACGATGGGACTTGCCCAGTCACTGAATTCAATGGCTGAAATTATGCCCTCTCTGAGCAGCCTGTCCAATTCGCTTTCAATTTTCTCACGCATCACATACGGCAATGCTCTGGCTTTGTGGTGCACTGGTCTGGCATTCGGGGTGATGCGTATCACAACTTTGGTGCCCTTGAACGTTCCGACACCAGGTTGAAACAGTGACCCGAATTTTTGTAGGACCTGTGTGCATGAACTTCACTCCACGGATGAAATGGTGTGCACATCCCCCCATTTCCAATTCATCTCGGCGAGCCAACTCCTCCCCAAGAGCGCGGGGCCATTTCCCGGGACGATCCAGAGTGGCAGCCAGTTCTGTGATCCATTATGTGTTACCACCAAGTTTGCACTGCCTAGCACTGGGATGATCTTTTTGGTGTATGTCTGTAGCTGCATGGCAATGCGTTCCAGTTTGGGCCTGCTAGCTCTGTGTGGCCATAGTCTCTCAAATTGTTGGGCGCTCATAAGTGACTGACTGGCTCCCGTATCCAGCTCCATGCGCACTGGGATGCCATTTAATAAAACTTTCATCATCATGGGTGGCGTTTTAGTGTATGAGCTGTGGACGTCAGCCACATGAACTCGCTGAACTTCAGCATCCATGGCTTTTCCCCAGGCATCATCCTGCATTGCAGATCCCTCGGCTGGTTCCTCTGTCTTGCAGATTAGCCTTGCTACAGCCTTTTTGTACATCCTGGCTAAGTGTCCACTGACGTTACAAATCCTACAGGTATATTGCTGAAACCTGTAGCTTTTCACAGTATGTCTACCCCCGCACCTCCAGCATGAGCTGAAATTGTTGTTGACAAAAGGACTGTTACCAGGCATTCCTCTCTGATTGCCCATTTGGTTGTTTCTAGGCACTCTGATGGTGGGTGTTAATGGTCCCATCGTGGGACGCATTGTTCCTCGAGATGGCGTGAATTGCCGATCCCCTTTCCATTGTCCTTGTTGCGGGCCCACCCTAGAGCCTGTTGCTGCCTGGGCGGTTTCGAAATGCCCTTGCCTGCCTGTGGGGTCCTGAGCCGCGTTCACCATGTTAACTCCCTGGTCCATCGCCACGTTGGGACCAGGGCTGTGCGCGTAAATTAGCTTGGTCTCCTCTTTCCCTGCCATGAAGGTCTGAGCTATCAACGCCGCCCCTTCTAAAGTCAAGTCCTTCGTCTCTATGAGCTTCCTGAAAATCCCGGCATGATTAGTGCCCTCAATGAAGAAATCCCCTAACATCTCCCCCCTGCAGGCGTCTGTGAACTTACAGAGACTGGCCAAGCGCCATAGATCCGCAACGAAGTCCGAGATGTTTTGACCCTCCCGACGCCGGTATGTGTAGAATCGGTGCCGGGCCATGTGTACGCTACTCACCGGCTTGAGATGCTCACTGATCAGCTGGCTGAGCTCTTCAAAGTACTTGTCCGCTGGCTTTTGGGGTGCGAGCTGGTCTTTCATCAGCGCATACGTCTGTGGTCCGCAGCTGGTCAGTAGATGCGCCCTCCGCTTGTCAGCCACTGCCGCTCCCAGACAGTCCTTTGTGACAAAGCTCTGCTGGAGTCTCTCCACGAAGTCATCCCAGTCCTCACCCACACAGTAATGTTCCTCTGTGCTACCGGTGGTCATCCTCGTGGTTTAGTGATTCCCATTTCTCGTCGCCAAATGTAGTGTCTCTGCACCTTACTACAAAATCATATGAGGCATGTACTGCAGACACAGTCACTATGTGACCTTAACCTTTATTCCCAGGACCAAGGAGTGCTGACCCTGGGTGGGACCTCCCCTTTTATACCTGGAAACCCAGGTGAGAGTGTCTCCCACAAGTTCACCCCCTGTGGTCAGGGTGTTCATTTCTAGGGTATAAGTACAGAGTACAGGAGTTGCATGAAGGTTACAGTTACATGAAGATTACCGTAGCATGATGGTTACATACATGACATCACCTCCCCCCTTACACCTTTTTGTGTCAATGGTTACATACATGACAGATACAAAGCCCATGAGGCTTTCAGTGCAATGGGTGCTGCAGCACTCACACTGTAATGAAGTACAGAATGACAGAGCTCCTGGTGACACTGCTCCAGGCTCCTGTTCTTGCAAAGAATCGCTCTGATACCTGAGCACCCCACGTATCACCTGGCATCCGCTCAGGTGTGAAAATGAATTGGTTGTCACGGTGATGCCTTTCCTGGCTGAGGATACACAGACACACGAGATTGCAGCTCCCAGTGTGCGTGAAGCACGTCAGGAGATGGGTGAAGATAAAGGGAGAGGGTAAGGGAGGTTTGAAAGGAGTGAGGAGTGAAGAGAGTGAGTGAGGGCAGGACTGCAGTGAGTGAAGGTTGCAGGCAGGGGGAAGTGCCACAGTTATACTGACGGATGCGCACCATCAGCAGGTAATGTTTAAAGAACACAATCAGAGTTAGAAACAGGACATCAATGTATTTTTGGAGACTGAGGAGACAAAAAAGGCCAAGAGGAAAGAGCAGACAGGTAGACAGATTGAAGGAGTGAAGTACCATTTAATTCTACATCACCTTTTCTCACTGTTCAAACAGATCAGAACAACATTTGCACAGATAGAGGAGGATTGGCGGGCCAGCCTGGCGTGTTGAGTTGTCCCGGACAGGATGAAGGCTGGGATGTTGCACACTGACCATTGACACACTCTACTGCGGGGGAAGCCGACCCACGTCCCCGTGGACCAGTCCAACGTGGTCCGTGTGTTCATCAGCTCCACATTCACACATTCAGTAATCAACAACTGTCTCTCCTGTCTGTCATGCTTTAAATGAGGTAGAGAGTCAAGGCACCCATGGGTGCCAAGGAGACTGCGAGGTGCCAAGGTTTGATCCCCGGTCCAGGCCGGGTTAGCTAAACTCAGTTGCGGCCACCGTAGGGAATCAACATCTGGCAGAATATCTGCTCCCACCACTATACAGTGAGAGTAATGGGAAATGTGTGGCCCCCATGGGTGAATATCCTGCTGTAACTCACTGTCGAGGCCACACGGACTGAGATAGCAGAGTATAGCGAGATGGAGAGAAAAATGGTTTGGAAATACAGCCCTGAAAACAGTATTTGTTTCGCCTTTAGTAGTTTTGTTCTGTGGAAGCTATATAATCGGTGGGCAGATCCACCATCCAGTTGTCTCAGGTGAGGAGAACGGGGGTGGATATCTGATAACAACAGGCGTGGCAGGACGTAAATGCGAGGTTACATGAAGTGTATGCCATGGTTGATGGATATACGTACAGTGTGAACGGAGAGATAACCAGTGATGATGATGATGAGGCAGGAATCTCCTGAAGTGTGTTCAGGTGAACTTTCTGTGTTTCCAGCCCAACGAGGGAGGAGGCATTGCTGGATCTGGTTCTGGGGAATGAGGTGGGTCAAGTGGAGCTAGTGTCAATAGGGGAACATTTAGGGAACAGTGATCATAGTATCATAACGTTTAAATTAGCTATGGAAAAGAATAGGGAGCAATCTAGAGTAAAAATATTTAACTGGAGAAGGCCAATTTCAGTGGGATGAGAACGGATCTGACCTGGGTAAATTGGAATCAAAGATTGGCAGGTAAAACTATAATGGGGCAATGGTCTGCCTTTAAAGAGTAAATAATTCAGATGCAGTCGAGGTACATTCCCACTAGGGGGAAAGGCAGGGCAACTCAAGTTAGAGCTCCCTGGATGACGAAACAAATAGAGAATATGGTGAAGCATGAAAAGAAGCATGTATGACAGAGGTCAGGTCGAGAATACAAGTGAGAATCAGGCTGAATATAGAAAGTTCAGAGGGGAAATGAAAAAGGAAATAAGAATAGCAAAGAGAGGGTATGAGAACAGAATGGCAGCCAACATAAAAGTTAATGCCAAAGTCTTCAATAATCATATAATTAGTAAACGGGTAGTAAGCGGAGAGGTGGGGCCGATTAGGGACCAAAAAGGAGAGCTGTGCTGGAGGCAGAGGGTATGGCTGAGTACTTTGCATCTGTCTTCACCAAGGAAGAAGATGCTGCCACAGACATAGTGAAAGAGGAGGTAGTGGAGATACTGGATGGAATAAAAATTGATAAAGAGGAGGTACTAGAAAGGTTGGCTGTACTTAAAGTAGATTAGTCACCAGGACCAGAAGGGATGCATCCTAGGACCCTGAAGGGAGTGAAGGAAGAAATTGCGAAGGTACTGGCCATAATCTTCCAATCCTCCATAGATATGGGGGTGGTGCCAAAGGACTGGAGAATTGCAAATGTTACAGCCTTGCTCAAAAAAGGGTGTGAGGATAAACCCAGAAACTACGGGCCGGTCAGTTTAACCTCGGGAGCGGGGAAGCTTTTAGAAACAATAATCAGGGACAAAATTAACAGTCACTTGGACAAGTGTGATTAATTAAGGAAAGCCAGCACGGATTTGTTAAAGGCAAATTGTGTTTAACTTACTTGGTAAGAATTTTTGATAAGATAACAAAGAGGGTTGATGCAGTTGATGTAGTGTATATGAATTTCCAAAAATAGATTTGACAACAATAGGCTTACCAGCAAAGTTGAAGCCCATGGATGGCACAATTTCAAAATTTGCAGATGACACAAAACTTGGAAATATAATGAACGGTGAGGAGGTTAGTGATAGACTTCAGGAAGACATAGACAGGTTGGCAGGTTGGTGGAATGGGCAGACACGTGGCAGATGAAATTTAATGCAGAAAAGTGAGAAGTGATACATTTTGGTAGAAAGAATGAGGAGAGGCAAGATAAACTGAAGGGTACAATCCTAAAGGGGGTGCATGAACAGAGCGACCTGGGGGTGTATGTGCATAAATTGTTGAAGGTGGCAGGGCAGGTTGAGAAAGCAGTTAAAAAGGCTTATGGGATCCTGCGCTTCATAAATAAAGGTCTAGGGACCGAATTTGATCACCTTACCGCCCGCTGCCACCGACATTCCTCCTGAAGATCCACCCAGTGCCACTTTCGGGGTGGCCTGGAGCGGGCGGGAGGGGAGAGCCGCCAGGAACCGCCTGCTGACATCAGTGGATAGCCGAGTGGCACAATTGAGCTCCCGCCCGCCGAGCTCCCAGATTCCTGCGGGCGGGAGTCGGTGGGAGTCAGCGCCGGACCGGGGGTGGACCGCTGGCTGGAGGCTGGTCTGTCCCCGACGATAGGTAGGAAGATTTTCACAGCGACTTACCTCAACGGTGTCCCCTGAAGATCTTCCGCTGGATTTTTTAAAATCTGATAATTTAAATTTTCAGGTCATTGGCCCTTGGGCGGCAAGCGCATCTGTCGCCAAGAATGAAACTACCCACGAGCTACCGTCCAGAGTGGTGGCGTAAGTCGCAGATTTACCGCCTGACGATCTTCGAGGGACCTGGGTGATGAAAACCCCGCCCAAAGAACCATCAGGGACTTCGGCGGCCATCGGCGGTCCTTTGGGTGGGCGGAGGCCTTCACCAAATTCAGGCCCATAGAGTACAAAAGTATGGAAATTATGATGAACCTTTATAAAACACTGCTTCAGCCCCAACTGGAGTATTGTGTCCAATTCTGGGCACCACACTTTAGGAAAGCCTTAGAGAGGGTGCAGAAAGGATTTAGAAACTAGAAATTTATAACGCAGAAGGAGGCCATTTCGGCCCATCATGTCTGCGCCGGCCGACAAAGAGCCCAAGCACGGCCCTTAGTCAGCAGCCCTAAAGGTTACATATAAACCTATGAACAATGGCGTAAAGGCGAAGAGCACCCAGCCCAACCAATCTGTGTCACCACAACTGAGAAACCCCTTATACTGAAACATTCTATATTCCACCCCAATCGGAACCATGTGATCTCCTGGGAGAGGCAAAAACCAGATAAAAACCCAGGCCAATTGAGGGAGAAAAAATCTGGGAAAATTCCTCTCTGACCCATCCAGGCAATCGAAACTAGTCCAGGAGATCACCCTGGCCATATTCTATTCCCTGCAGTACTTACCATTATATCTGCGCCGACCAACAAAAGGTCATCCAGTCTAATCCCAATTACCAGCTCTAGGTCTGTAACCCTGCAGGTTACTGCACTTTACGCACCCATCCAACCATCACTTAAAAGTGGTGAGGGTTTCTGCATTAACCACTCTTCCAGGCAGCGAGTTCCAGATCCCCACAACCTTCTGTGTAAAGAAGCCACCCCTCAAATCCCCTCTAAACCTTCCACCAACCTTAAAACTATGCCCCCTCCACCAATGGAAATAGATACTTACTATCCACTATGTCCAGGCCCCTCAATATTTTGTACACCTCGATGAGGTCTCCTCTCAACCTCCTCTGTTCCAATGAGAACAAACCCAGCCTATCCAATCGGTCCTCATAACTAAGATTCTCCATTCCAGCTGTGGCCTAACCAAAGTATTATAGAATTTAAGCAGACCCTCCCTGCTCTTATATTCTATGCCTAGGCCAATAAAGGCAAGCATTCCGTATGCCTTCTTAACTACCTTATCCACCTGGCCTGCTACTTTCAGGGAATCTGTGGACCAATGGTGGAGCTTTGGAGGCGTGGCCTATTCAGTTGGAGCTTTGTTGCTGTGAGAGAAGGAGCTTGCTGTTGTTGCACCTGCCTGGAAAGCCTGTTGTGAGCCCTGTGAAACAGCCCAGGAAGAGGAGGAAGGAGCTTTCCACAATTCCAATTCATCCAGAGGGAGAGGAGGAGAGCAGAAAAATCAACAACCTTTAATACTGCAGCAGAGAGTTGGAGAGAGGGGGAAAAAAGAACAACTATCCAGTGTGGAAGGAGGGAGAAACTTCATCCACCAAAGGTGGGTGTGTTTTGGTGCATTCCCCTAAAGACTTTGTTGTATCGGTGGGGGGAGGAAAGAAGATTTGCTAGAGGGCCGGAACATCGCGGGGGGTGTGTGTGTGTGTGGAAGTGTGTGTGGGGGTCTTGCTTACAGCTAGGCCCCACACACCACTGAAGCACCCCTCCCCCATTGCCTAGTCTGGGATAGCTGGAGCTACCTGGCTGAAGAACTATTAATCACCTATTTAACATCGTTGGGAGTATGTGCCTGGGTGGCTCCAGCTGTCCCAGGTGAAGACATCTTCTCCCCCCACCCGAAGACCATCTACAAAGACTGTGTTTGTTTTTCCATCATCTGGGGAGTGCACCCCAAGAAAAACACCCACCCATCGCTGTGAGGTGAGACCTGCCCTCACAGCTTCCCTCTTTCCCACCCCCCGCTCTCTTTCTCTCTCTCTCTGTCTCTCCCCTCTCTCTCTGAGAGCCCTTTCCTCCTAATTGAAAAAAACAATTAAGACAACTGAGCAGAGGGAGCAAGGCCCCTCCCCAATTGTCAACTAGGGGAGAGGTGTGCCTCTATTAGAGCTCCCTCTGTTCAAACACCAACGAGGCCATTTAAGATCATTAAAGCCTGTGACTTTGGGGTGGGTGTGGCCCTTAAAGGGACCCCGTGATGGCGACCCGATCCACGCCGGTGGCAGGGCCAGCAAAGACAGATGCGCAGGCGGCGTCCACATCCACAGCGCCTCCTGCGCCTCCTGCTGCCCTGCCACCTTTCAGACTAATAACAAAGAAACACGGGGTCAAGAGCTACACTCACCCCACAATGAGCATTGAGGAGTGCGTGTGGGCGATGGCTGGGGTAGTCGGCCCCTCGGCCATTGTCGCAGCCTCCAAGATGTCTGGGAAGGCTGTATTCATCCTGGGGTCGGAGCGGGCGGTGTCCCTGGCCCTTAAAAAGGGGCTCACGGTGGGCGGGACATTCCTGCCGGTGGACCCTTTCGAGGCCACCGCGCAGAGGGTCATCCTTTCAAACGTCCCGCCCTTTGTTCCCGCTGGACTCTTCCTCCCTCACCTACACCAACTGGGGGAGGTAAGGTCAGGGATCAACACCATACCGCTCGGCCTCAGGGAGAACAGCCTGCGCCATGTGTTCTCCTTCCGCCGCCAGCTCTTTGTCCGGCTGGCGCGGGAGGAGACGACGGAGGGATCATTTAATGTGGTGCACGAGGGGACTGCCTACCGCGTCTTCTGGACATCGGACGGCGTGCGGTGCTATGCCTGTAGGGAGGTGGGGCATGTTCGTACGAACTGCCCCACCTCCAAGGCCGCCAAACCACTGAGGGCGGACAAGGCTGGCACCGCCGCCACCCCTCCCCCTAGTAGTGTCCGCGTGCCGGGAGCTGTGGGTGCGCGGGCATCGTCGGGGGCCTTTGTTTCCACGGCCTCCGGCGGGTGGGAGGGAGAGCATCAGATCGGAAAGAAGGCGCGGAGGAAGGCGAAACATCTCGAGGCGGGTCCCCTCAGTGCGTCAGACAATTTGATCACCGCGCTCAGCCCAACCCTGTCACCGGCGAGCGCGGGGTGCCCTGAGCCCGTGCCCGAGCCCTTGACCAATATCACAGAGGGGTTCGGGCGCGGGCAAGATAAGACAAAGGGCGGAGTGGAGAGGGAGGCCTCGGCAGACATGGAGGTCTCCCTGCCACCGCGCCCCCCAGGAACAAAAGGAGGTGCCGCTCCAATGAGGCGGAGGAGGAACAACATCCCTCCGCAGAGGAGTCGGTGTCCGCCGCGTGTCCCGCGTCCCCCACCAGCGCCCCCAAACTGCGCCGTATTCTGTTCACGCTGGGCTGGGGGGTGGCGGCGGGAGGGGGAAGAACAACAACCCTCGCCCCCTACTTTGGAGCTGGGGTACTTGGAGGACCTGGAGAATTTCTTTGGCCGGGTCTCTCCGTGTTCCCCGGTTCCTGGGGCGGAGGAGGAACCCCTTCCGCTGTCGCTTCCCGACCCAGCACTGCTTTTAAAAGAGCCCAGTGGGGACTCCTCTGCCGACGATCCTGGGGGTGGGATCGGGGCAGAGCCAGGGTCGGATGGAGCGGCCGGGCCGTTTGCCGTACCTCATGCGGTCGACGGGCCGGCTGCTGGCGGCGACCTCCCGGAGGGGGATGGGGACTCGGTGGGGGACGAGGGAGAAGATCTCGAGTCCATCGCCAGTGAGGCGGTGGATCTCCTCGTGCCCGCCGCTGAGTCCCCCCTCATTCCTGCAAAGGAACTCCGGGAATTTTTGGTCCAGAGCCAGGGTCGCCACAACCGAACCCATCTGGCCCTGGAAAGATAGTCCGAGCCGGGTCTGCTCATCGCGTCCGTCCGCGCCGCCGCTAAAACCATGGCCGCGGGCGGGCACTTATCAAAGGCGCAAGGCCTTAAGCTGCGCCGGCTCAAAAGGTTCCTCGCTGGGCTGCTGAAGGAGTGGAGGTCAACAAACGACTCCACTCCCCTCCACAATAAGTTAAGGTAGAGGTTGCACTATGCTTTTGTCATGAAGATAACCATAGCCAGCCTCAACATCAACGGCGGCAGAGAGGCACGCCGTAGATTTAACAATTTTTCGCTCCTGCGGGAGGGGAAATATGCGGTGTGCTTCCTGCAAGAAACTTACACCGTTCCGGGAGACGAAGCCACGTGGCTCCTGGAATGGCAAGGAGAGGTCCGCATGAGCCACCTCACCGCCACTTCTAGTGGGGTGGCCATCTTGTTGGCCCCGCATTTTCAGCCGGAGATCTTGGGGGTCGAGGAGCCCGTACCAGGCCGCTTGCTGCACGTCACGGTTTTCCTGGGGGACGTGCCGCTCCATCTCGTGAACGTGTACGCCCCACAGCCCGGCCCGCAGCAAACGCGCTTCTTCGAAGAAGTGTCCGCTCTTCTTGGCTCCGTTGACATCGGCGACTGCATTGTCCTCGGGGGGGATTTTAACTGCACCCTCGAGGCGAGGGACCGCTCCGGTGCCCCGCAGAGCATGACGGTGATGGAGAAGTTGAGGGACCTGGTCGGGTCCTTCGACTTGGTGGACGTCTGGCGAAATCTCCACCCCGACTCCAGCGCCTTTACTTGGGTGAGGCCTGGAGTAGGATGGTCCAGAGTCGACCGCCTTTACGTGTCTCGGGCGTACGTTTCCTGCATCCCGGCGGCCTCCATGCGGCCGGTGCCGTGTTCGGACCACCACCTGGTGTGGGCGGAGCTCGCTTTGCTCCGCGCGAGGACGGGGTCCGCGTACTGGCATTTTAACAACCAGCTGCTGGAGGACGTGCGATTCCAGGACTCGTTCCGTCGATTCTGGTCCGACTGGAGAAGGAAGCAGGGAGGCTTCCCCTCCTTGAGGCTATGGTGGGACGTGGGTAAGGCTCACGTCCGTGTCTTCTGTCAAGAGTACGCGAGGGGGTCGACCAAGAGGTGGGCGGCCAGGGTCAGGCACCTAGAAAAAGAGATGCTCGATCTGGAGTCCCGTCTCGGTCAAGTCGTCGGGGACCCGGCCCTGCGGACGGTGTACGAAGCGAAGAAGGCCGCGCTGAAGGACCTGCAGCTCGTCGGGTCCCGATGCGCGTTCGTGAGGTCGCGGATCCGGTTCCTGCGGGATCTGGACCGCGGCTCCCCCTTCTTCTACTCGCTGGAAAAAAGGCAGAGTGTCCGTAAGCAGCTCTTGACGCTGCTGGCCGACGACGGCTCTCTCGTCTCGGATCCGGAGGGCGTCAACAACAGGGTCCGTGAATATTACGGGGCTCTGTTCTCTCCGGATCCGTCCAGCGAGGAAGCGCGTAGAGTTTTGTGGGAGGACCTGCCGAAGGTCAGCCCGGAGGGCGCCGAAAATCTGGAAGCTCCGCTAAGCCTGGCGGAGCTGACCGGCGCCCTCGACCGGCTCTCGAGGGGAAAAGCCCCGGGGCTGGACGGGCTGACCGTGGAGTTCCACAGGGCGTTCTGGGACATCCTGGAGGGCGACTACGCGCGGGTCCTGGGGGAAAGTCTGGCAACCGGGGAGATGCCCCTCTCTTGGCGCAGGGCAGTCATCGTCCTGCTACCTAAGAAGGGCGATCTCCGCCTCCTTAAGAACTGGTGCCCAGTCTCCCTCCTCAGCACGGACTACAAAATCTTCGCCAGGGCGATGTCTGCTCGCCTTGGCGCCGTGCTGGACCACATGATCCACCCCGACCAGTCCGACACGGTCCCGGGCCGGACAATCCACGATAACATCTATCTGGTCCGGGACCTGATCCATCATTCCCAGGAGGCTGGTCTGTCGGTCGCCTTCCTATCTCTCGACCAAGAGAAGGCGTTCGACAGGGTGGATCACGACTATCTGTTCGGAACTCTGCGCCCTTTCGGGTTCGGGGCGCATTTCGTCGCCCGGATCCGACTTTTGTATGCCGCCGCGGAGTGTCTGATTAAGGTTAACGGGTCCTTGACGGCCCTCCTTCACTTTGGGAGAGGGGTGCGCCAGGGATGCCCCATGTCCGGCCAGTTATATGCCATCTGCGTGGAGCCTTTCCTGCGCCTCCTGCGGACGAGGTTGACGGGACTGGCTCTGCAAGGGCCGGGCGTGGAGGTCGTCCTCTCGGCTTACGCCGATGACGTGCTCCTCGCGGTAGAGGATCCCGCTGACCTGCGGAGGATGCGTGAATGCCAGGATATTTACTCGGCCGCATCCTCTGCCAGAATCAACTGGGAGAAATGTTCCGGACTCCTGGTGGGTCAGTGGCGGGTGAACTCCCTGCCGGAGGAGCTCAGGCCTTTTGCCTGGAGCACGACCCATCTCCTCTATCTGGGAGTCTACCTCAGCCCCGACGAGGAAGCCTGGCCGGCGAATTGGCAAGAGCTGGAGGCCAAGGTTGCCGCTCGCCTAGGGCGCTGGACAGGACTGCTCCGAGTGCTGTCCTACAGGGGTCGAGCGCTAGTCATAAACCAGCTGGTGGCCGCCATGCTGTGGTACCGGCTGGTCACTTTGACCCCTCCCCCTGCGTTTGTCACCAAGATACAGAAGAAGCTGGTGGACTTCTTCTGGAACAACAGGAAGCACTGGGTCTCTGCCGCAGTCCTGAGTCTCCCGCTTGGGGAGGGCGGTCAGTCGTTGGTGTGCATCAACACCCAGCTCGCGACTTTCCATCTTCAGACCCTGCAGAGATACCTTTACGTCGAGCCCCCTCCTAGGTGGCGTGCTCTGGCGACGTATTTCTTCCGCAGGCAGCACGGCCTCAACTACGACACGCAGCTCCTGTTTGTGAGCTTGGGGGGGCGTCAGGACCGCCTTTCAAGAGCTGCTTGTGTTTTACAAGGAACTCACCAGGGTCTGGAACAAAGTCTCCACCAAGCGCACCTCTCCACCGGCTGGAGTGGCCGCTGTCCTGCAGGAGCTGCTGCTCGGGAATCCGTACCTCCACGGCCGAGGTTTTAGGTGGCGGTCAGACGAGAGGGCTGTGGCTGGTGAGGTGACCAGGGTCAGGGACCTGCTCGATGGCGGAGGAGCGGGCTGGATGGGGCCAGACACGCTGGCGCGGCGCCTAAATTCTGCCAACGTCCGCCGCACGGCCGATGCCATCGAGTCGCTAAAAACAGCTCTGGGTCTCGACTCCATTAGGCTCAAGCACGTGGGGAAATCCCGTCCGAACTGACCCCCGTCCGGACGGAATTCCTCATTGGCGCCAAACCCCGGAACCTCCCTCGGGAGCTGGAGCCTCACAACTTGAGCCACCTCGAGGAAATCCCCTCCGTGCCTTTCAGTTCCGCGTGGAGGGGTTTCCTGTACGGGCTGCTCCTGCACGCTCTCAACTTTGCCATCCTCGCCTGCCGTCCGGACATGCCATGGCGTACCATCTTGCTGTCCGGAGGAGGCGGGGGTCCCCGATGGAGGGCACTCTACGCGGGAGTCCTCCCACTATTTATCGGGGCTTGGCCTGGAGGGTGGTGCACGGAGCAGTGCCGTGCAATAAGTTTTTAAGCCGGTTCACGGGCTCCCAGGCTGCCTGCAATTTCTGCGGTCTGGATGAGTCCGTGTTCCATGTTTTTATTGAATGAACGAAGTTGCAGCCCCTGAAATTCTGGCTGCACTTCAGTCCCACACTCCTGATCTTTGGGCACCCTGTGCGGAAGGGAGCGGGTAGGTCCGAGGGCCTCCTCGTAGGACTGCTCCTGGGCATGGCCAAGAGTGCCATCAGCCGGTCCAGGCAGCGGACGGTCGAGGGGGTCGTTCAGCCTGACTGCCTGCCTCTCTTCCGCGCATACATCCGCACCAGGGTGTCCTTGGAGATGGAGCACGCGGTGTCCACCGGTACGCTCGCGGCCTTCCGCGAGAGGTGGGTGCCGGAGGGACAGGAGTGCATCATCACGCCCGGCAACCAAATTTTAATTTGATTTTATGTTTTAAAGTTTAATTTGTTTTAATTGCTGGTGTTTTTAGTGTCCCCCTCCCCTTTTATAGGGGGCACTTCGAGAAAAAATATGATTTTAGTGCCCCAAAAAAAACTTTACAAAAAACAAAAACACAAAAAAAACAAAAAAAACACAAAATAAAAGGGTCTTGGAAATGTTTGGTGTGCCCCCCAGATCGGGGGGACACGATTTAATGATTTAATGTTTTAGTTTCCTTCCAAAAAGAGTTCTGTGGACCAATGGTGGAGCTTTGGAAGCGTGGCCTGATCATTTGGAGCCTGGAGCAGTGAGAGAAGTAGCTCCCTGCTGTTGCTCCTGCCTGGAAGGCCTTTATGAGCCATGTGAAACAGCCCAGGAAGAGGAGGAAGGGACTTACTACAATTCCAATTCATCCAGAGGGAGAGGAGGAGAGTAGAAAATTCAACAACCTTTAATACTGCTGCAGAGAGTTGGAGAGAGGGGGAAAAAGAACAACAACTATCCAGTGTGGAAGGAGGGAGAAACTTCATCAACCAAAGGTGGGTGTGTTTTGGTGCATTCCCCTAAAGACTTTGTTGTATCGGTGGGGGGAGAAAAGAAGCTTTCTTCGAGGCCCGGAACATCGCGGTGGGTGTGTGTGTGTGGAAATGTGTGTGGGGGTCTTGCTTTCAGCTAGGCCCCACACACCACTGAAGCACCCCTCCCCCATAGCCTAGCCTGGGATAGCTGGAGCTACCTGGCTGAAGTATTACTAATCACCCTATTTAACATCGTTGGGAGTGTGTGCCTGGGTGGCTCCAGCTGCCCCAGGTGAAGACATCTTCTCCCCCCACCCGAAGACCATCTACAAACACCCACCCGTCACTGTGAGGGGAGACCTGCCCTCGCAGCTTCCCTCTTTCCCACCCCCCGCACTCTTTCTCTCTCTCTCTCTGTCTCTCCCCTCTCTCTCTGAGAGCCCTTTCCTCCTTAATTGAAAAAAACAATTAAGACAACTGAGCAGAGGGAGCAAGGCCCCTCCCCAATTGTCAACCAGGGGAGAGGTGTGCCTCATTGAGAGCTCCTCTGCTCATACACTTAAACGAGGCCAATTAAGAACATTAAGGCCTGTGACTTTGGGGTGGGTGTAGCCCTTAAAGGGACCCTGTGATGGCGACCACATCCACGCCGGTGGCAGGGCCAGCTAAGACGTACGCGCAGGCGGCGTCCACATCCACGGCGCCTCCTGCGCCTCCTGCTGCCCTGCCACCATTCAGACTTAGAACAAAAAAACACGGGGTCAAGAGCTACACTCACCCCACAATGAGCATCGAGGAGTGCGTGCGGGCGATGGCTGGGGTAGTCGGCCCCTCGGCCATTGTCGCAGCCTCCAAGATGTCTGGGAAGGCTGTATTCTTCCTGGGGTCGGAGCGGGCGGTGTCCCTGGCCCTTGAAAAGAGGCTCACGGTTGGCGGGACGTTCCTGCCGGTGGACCCTCTTGAGGCTAACGCACAGAGGGTCATCCTTTCTAATGTCCCGCCCTTTGTTCCCGCTGGGCTCCTCCTCCCTCACGACACCAACTGGGGGAGGTAAGGTCGGGGATCAACCCCATACCGCTCGGCCTCAGGGAGAACAGCCTGCGCCACGTGTTCTCCTTCCACCGCCAGCTCTTTGTCCGGCTGGCACAGGAGGAGACGACAGAGGGTAGTTTTAATGTGGTGCACGAGGGGACTGCCTACCGCGTCTTCTGGACCTCGGACGGCGTGCGGTGCCATGCCTGCAGGGAGGTGGAGCATGTTCGTAAGAACTGCTCCGCCTCCAAGGCCGCCAAACCACCGAAGGCGGCCAAGGCTGGCGCCGCCGCCACCCCTCCCCCTAGTAGCGTCCGCTCGCTGGGAGCCGTGGGTGCGCGGGCATCATCGGCGGCCTTTGTTTTCACGGCCTCCGGCGGGGGGGAGGGAGAGCGTCCGATCGGAAAGAAGGCGCGGAGGAAGGGGAAACATCTCGAGGCTGGTCCCCTCAGTGCGCCAGACAGTTTGATCACCGCGCTCAGCCCAACCCAGTCATCGGCGAGCGCGGGGTGCCCTGAGCCCGTGCCCGAGCCCTTGACCAATACCGCAGAGGGGCTCGGGCACGGGCAAGATAAGAAAAAGGGGGGAGTTGAGCGGGAGGCCTCGGCAGACATGGAGGTCTCCCTGCCTCCGTGCACCCCCAGGAACAAAAGGAGGCGCCGCTCCAATGAGGCGGAGGGGGAACAACATTCCTCCGCGGAGGAGTCGGTGCCCGCCACATGTCCCGCGTCCCCCACCAGCGCCCCCAAGCTGCGCCATAGGCGGGAGGAGTCTGTCCCCGGGGAGGGTGAGGCAGTCGAGGCTGCCCAGCCTCTGCCTCCCGTGGATGGCGTGGAAAATCTGCCTGTCGTGGGGGGCGTGGGGCCAGCAGAGGAATGCGTTGCCGCCGGGTCGAGCGTCCCGGGGACTGAGGCGGGCGGGGCCGAAAATCCCGAACATGAGCCCGCCCAGCTATTAACCAACTTCCCCCGGGACTTGCTTGACTCGACAGAAAATGAAAATGTAAAATTGTTTAACATACATCCACACACTGGGCCGGGGGTTGGTGGCGGGGAGGGCGAGGAACACCAACCCTCGCCCCCTACTTTGGAGCTGGGAGACTGGGTAAACCTGGAGAATTTCCTAAACCAGGTCTCTCCGTGTTCCCCGGATCCTGGGGCGGAGGAGGAACCCCTTCCGCTGTCACTACCCGACCCAGCACCGCTTTTAAAAGAGCCCAGTGGGGACTCCTCTGCCGACGATCCTGGGGGTGGGATCGGGGCAGAGCCAGGGCCGGATGGAGTGGCCGGGCCGTTTGCCGTACCTCGTGCGGTCGACGGGCCGGCTGCTGGCGGCGACCTCCCGGAGGGGTATGGGGACTCGGTGGGGGACGAGGGAAAAGATCTCGAGTCCATCGCCAGTGAGGCGGTGGATCTCCTCGTGCCCGCCGCTGAGTCCCCCCTCATTCCTGAAAAGGAACTCCGGGACTTTTTGGTCCAGAGCCAGGATCGCCGCAACCGAACCCATCTGGCCCTGGAAAGATGGTCCGAGCCGGGGCTGCTCGTCGCGTCCGTCTGCGCCGCCGCTAAAACCATGGCCGCCGGCTCAAAAAGTTCCTCGCTGAGCTGCTGAAGGAGTGGAGGTCAACAAATGACTCCACTCCCCCCCCCCCCACCCCACAATAGGTTAGGTAGAGGTTGCACTAATCTCTTGTCATGAAGATAACCATCGCCAGCCTCAACATCAACGGCGGCAGAGAGGCACACCGTAGATTTAACAATTTTTCACTCCTGCGAGAGGAGAAATATGCGGTGTGCTTCCTGCAAGAAACCCACACCGTTCCGGGAGACGAAGCCACGTGGCTCCTGGAATGGCAAGGAGAGGTCCGCATGAGCCACCTCACCGCCACTTCTTGTGGGGTAGCCATCTTGCTGGCCCTGCATTTTCAGCCGGAGATCTTGGGGGTCGAGGAGCCCGTGCCAGGCCGCTTGCTGCACGTCACGGTTCGCCTGGGGGATGTGCCGCTCCATCTCGTGAACGTGTACGCCCCTCAGCCCGGCCCGCAGCAAACGCGCTTCTTCGAAGAAGTGTCCGCTCTTGTTGGCTCCGTCGACGTCGGCGACTGCATTGTCCTCGGGGGGGATTTTAACTGCACCCTCGAGGCGAGGGACCGCTCCGGTGCCCCGCAGAGCATGACGGCGATGGAGAAGTTGAGGGACCTGGTCGGGTCCTTCGACTTGGTGGATGTCTGGCGAAATCGCCATCCCGACTCCAGTGCCTTTACTTGGGTGAGTTCTGGAGTAGGATGGTCCAGAGTCGACCGCCTTTACGTGTCTCGGGCGTACGTTTCCTGCGTCCCGGCGGCCTCCATGCGGCCGGTGCCGTGTTCGGATCTCCACCTGATGTGGGCGGAGCTCGCTTCACTCCGCGCGAGGACGGGGTCCGCGTACTGGCACTTTAACAACCGGCTGCTGGAGGACGTGCGGTTCCAGGACACGTTCCGTCGTTTCTGGGCCGACTGGAGAAGGAAGCAGGGGGGCTTCCCCTCCTTGAGGCTATGGTGGGACGTGGGCAAGGCTCACGTCCGCGTCTTCTGTCAAGAGTACGCGAGGGGGTCGACCAAGAGGCGGGCGGCCAGGGTCGGGCGCCTAGAAAAAGAGGTGCTCGACCTGGAGTCCCGTCTCGGTCAAGTCGTCCAGGACCCGGCCCTGCGGATGGTGTACGAAGTGAAGAAGGCCGCGCTGAAGGACCTGCAGCTCGTCGGGTCCCGAGGCGCGTTCGTGAGGTCGCGGATCCGGTTCCTGCGGGATCTGGACCGCGGCTCCCCCTTCTTCTACTCGCTGGAAAAAAGACAGAGTGTCCATAAGCAGCTCTTGACGCTGCTGGCCGACGACGGCTCTCTCGTCTCGGATCCGGAGGGTGTCAACAACAGTGTCCGTCAATATTACGGGGCTCTGTTCTCTCTGGAGCCGTCCAGCGAGGAAGCGCGTAGAGTTTTGTGGGAGGACCTGCCGAAGGTCAGCCCGGAGGGCGCCGAAAATCTGGAAGCTCCGCTAAGCCTGGCGGAGCTGACTGGTGCCCTCGCCCGGCTCTCGAGGGGAAAAGCCCCGGGGCTGGACGGGCTGACCGTGGAGTTCCACAGCGCGTTCTGGGACGTCATGGGGGGCGACTACGCGCGGGTCCTGGGGGAAAGTCTGGCGACCGGGGAGATGCCCCTCTCTTGGCGCAGGGCAGTCATCGTCCTGCTGCCTAAGAAGGGCGATCTCCGCCTCCTTAAGAACTGGCGCCCGGTCTCCATCCTCTGCACGGACTACAAAATCTTCGCCAGGGCGATGTCTGCTCGCCTTGGCGCCGTGTTGGACCATGTGATCCACCCCAACCAGTCCTACACGGTCCCGGGCCGGACAATCCACGATAACATCCATCTGGTTCGGGACTTCATCCATCATTCCCAGGAGGCTGGTCTGTCGGTCGCCTTCCTATCCCTCGATCAAGAGAAGGCGTTCGACAGGGTGGATCACGACTATCTGCTCGGAACTCTGCGCGCTTTCGGGTTCGGGACGCATTTCGTCGCCCGGATCCGACTTTTGTACACCGCCGCGGAGTGTCTGATTAAGGTTAACGGGTCCTTGATGGCGCCCCTTCGCTTTGGGAGAGGGGTGCGCCAGGGATGCCCCATGTCCGGCCAGTTATATGCTATCTGCGTGGAGCCTTTCCCTGCGCCTCCTGCGGACAAGGTGACGGGACTGGCTCTGCAAGGGCCGGGCGTGGAGGTCATCCTCTCGGCTTACGCCGATGATGTGCTCCTCGCTGTAGAGGATCCCGCTGACCTGCGGAGGATGCGTGAGTGCCAGGAGATTTACTCGGCCGCATCCTCCACCAGGATCAACTGGGAGAAATGTTCCGGACTCCTGGTGGGTCAGTGGCGGGTGGACTCCCTGCCGGAGGAGCTCAGGCCTTTTGCCTGGAGCACGACCCATCTCCTCTATCTGGGAGTCTACCTTAGCCCCGACGAGGAAGCCTGGCCGGCGAACTGGCAGGAGCTGGAGGCCAAGGTCGCCGCTCGCCTAGGGCGCTGGACAGGACTGCTCCGAGTGCTGTCCTACAGGGGTCGAGCGCCAGTCATAAACCAGCTGGTGGCCGCCATGTTGTGGTACCGGCTGGTCACTTTGACCCCTCCCCCTGCGTTTGTCACCAAGATACAGAAGAAGCTGGTGGACTTCTTCTGGAACAACAGGAAGCACTGGGTCTCTGCCGCGGTCTTGTGTCTCCCGCTTGGGGAGGGCGGTCAGTCGTTGGTGTGCGTCAGCGCCCAGCTCGCGACTTTCCATCTTCAGACCCTGCAGAGATACCTTTACGTCGAGCCCCCTCCTAGGTGGCGTGCTCTGGCGACGTATTTCTTCCGCCAGCAGCACGGCCTCAACTACGACACGCAGCTCCTGTTTGGGAGCTTGGGGGGCGTCAGGACCGCCGTCCAGGAGCTGCCTGTGTTTTACAGGGAACTCACCAGGGTCTGGAACAAAGTCTCCACCAAGCGGAGCTCTCCACCGGCTGGAGTGGCCACTGTCCTGCAGGAGCCGCTGCTCGGGAATCCGTACCTCCACGACCGAGGTTTTAGGTGGCAGTCGGACGAGAGGGCTGTGGCTGGTGAGGTGACCAGTGTCAGGGACCTGCTCGATGGTGGAGGAGCGGGCTGTATGGCGCCAGACACGCTGGTGCGGCGCCTAAATTCCGCCAACGTCCGCCATGCGGCCGATGCCATCGAGTCGCTAAAAACAGCTCTGGGCCCTGACTCCGTTAGGTGCATCGAGGAGGCTCAAGCACGTGGGGAGATCCCGTCCGAACTGACCCTCGTCCGGACGGAATTCCTCATCGGCACCAAACCCCGGAACCTCCCTCGGGAGCCGGCGCCTCACAACTTGAGCCGCCTCGGGGAAATCCCCTCCGTGCCTTTCAGTTCCTGCACACTCTCAACTTTGCCATCCTCGCCTGCCGTCCGGACACGCCATGGCATACCATCTTGCCGTCCGGAGGAGGCGGGGGTCCCCGATGGAGGGCACTCTACGCGGGAGCCCTCCCACTATTTATCGGGGACTTCGCCTGGAGGGTGGTGCACGGAGCAGTGCCGTGCAATACATTTTTAAGCCGGTTCACGGGCTCCCAGGCCGCCTGCAATTTCTGTGTTCCATGTTTTTATCGAATGCACGAGGTTGCAGCCCCTGTTTTATTATTTGAAGGGGCTGCTCCTGAAATTCTGGCTGCATTTCAGTCCCACACTCCTGATCTTTGGGCACCCTGTGCGGAGGGGAGCGGTAGGTTCGAGGGCCTCCTCGTAGGACTGCTCCTGGGCACGGCCAAGAGTGCCATCAGCCGGTCCAGGCGGCGGGCGGTCGAGGGGGTCGTTCAACCTGACTGCCTGCCTCTCTTCCGCGCGTACATCCACGCCAGGGTGTCCTTGGAGATGGAGCACGCGGTGTCCACCGGTATGCTCGCGGCCTTCCGCGAGAGGTGGGCACCGGAGGGACTGGAGTGCATCATCACGCCCGACAACCACATTTTAATTTGATTTTATGTTTTAAAGTTTAATTTGTTTTAATTGCCGGTGTTTTTAGTGTCCCCCTCCCCTTTTATAGGGGAAACTTGGAGGGAAAAAAAAAAGAAAAAAAAAATTATTTTAGTGCCCCCAAAGAAAACTTAAAAAAAAACAAAACACAAGGGCCAGCTAAGACGTACGCGCAGGCGGCGTCCACATCCACGGTGCGGGCGATGGCTGGGGTAGTCGGCCCCTCGGCCATTGTTGCAGCCTCTAAGATGTCTGGAAAGGCTGTATTCTTCCTGGGGACGGAGCGGGCGGTGTCCCTGGCCCTTGAAAAGAGGCTCACGTTCCTGCCGGTGGACCCTCTCGAGGCCATCGCGCAGAGGGTCATCCTTTCTAACGTCCCGCCCTTTGTTCCCGCTGGGCTCCTCCTCCCTCACCTACACCAACTGGGGGAGGTAAGGTCAGGGATCAACCCCATACCGCTTGGCCTCAGGGAGAGCAGCCTGCGCCACGTGTTCTCCTTCCGCCGCCAGCTCTTTGTCCGGCTGGCATGGGAGGAGATGACAGAGGGTAGTTTTAATGTGGTGCACGAGGGGACTGCCTACCGCGTCTTCTGGACATCGGATGGCATGCGGTGCCATGCCTGTAGGGAGGTGGGGCACGTTCGCAAGAACTGCTCCGCCTCCAAGGCCGCCAAACCACCGAGGGCGGCCAAGGCTGGCGCCGCCGCCACCCCTCCCCCTAGTAGCGTCCGGGTGCCGGGAGCTGTGGGTGCGCGGGCATCGTCGGGGGCCTTTGTTTTCACGGCCTCCGGCGGGGGGGAGGGAGAGCGTCCGATCGGAAACAAGGCGCGGAGGAAGGCGAAACATCTCGAGGCGGGTCCCCTCAGTGCACCAGACAGTTTGATCACCGCGCTCAGCCCAACCCTGTCACCGGCGAGCGCGGGTTGCCCTGAGCCCGTTCCCGAGCCCTTGACCAATACCGCAGAGGGGCCCGGGCGCGGGCAAGATAAGAAAAAGGGGGGAGTGGAGTGGGAGGCCTCGGCAGACATGAAGGTCTCCCTGCCTCTGCGCACCCCCAGGAACAAAAGGAGGCGCCGCTCCAATGAGGCGGAGGGGGAACAACATCCCTCCGCGGAGGAGTCGGTGCCCGCTGCGTGTCCCACGTCAGACACCAGCGCCCCCAAACTGCGCCGTAGGTGGGAGGAATCTGTCCCCGGGGAGGGTGGGGCAGTCGAGGCTGCCCAGCCTCTGCCTCCCGGGGATGGCGTGGAAGATCTGGCTGTCGTGGGGGGCGCGGGGCCAGCGGAGGAATGCGTTGCCGCCGGGTCAAGCGTCCCGGGGACTGAGGCGGGCGGGGCCGAGAAGGCCGAACCTGAGCCCGCCCAGCTATTAACCAACTTCCGCCTCATTGGAGCGGCGCCTCCTTTTGTTCCTGGGGGTGCGCAGAGGCAGGGAGACCTCCATGTCTGCCGACGCCTCCCGCTCCACTCACCCCTTTGTCTTATCTTGCCCGCGCTTGAGCCCCTCTGCAGTATTGGTCAAGGGCTCGGGCACGGGCTCAGGGTATTCCGCGCTCGCCGATGATTGGGTTGGGCTGAGCGCGGTGATCAAAATGTCTGATCGAAGTGTTAACAATTTTAACGATTCTGTACACGCTGGGCCGGGGGGTGGCGGCGGGGAGGGGGAAGAACAACAACCCTCTCCCCCTACTTTGGAGCTGATGGACTTGGAGGACCTGGAGAACTTCCTAAACCGGGTCTCTCCATGTTCCCCGGTTCCTGGGGCGGAGGAGGAACCCCTTCCGCTGTCGCTTCCTGACCCAGCACCGCTTTTAAAAGAGCCCAGTGGGGACTCCTCTGCCGACGATCCTGGGGGTGGGATCGGGGCAGAGCCAGGGTCGGATGGAGCGGCCGGGCCATTTGCCGTACCTCGTGCGGTCGACGGGCCGGCTGCTGGCGGCCACCTCCCGGAGGGGGACGGGGACTCGGTGGAGGACGAGGGAGAAGATCTCGAGTCCATCGCCAGTGAGTCGGTGGATCTCCTCGTGCCCACCGCTGAGTCTCTCCTCATTCCTGAAAAGGAACTCCGGGACTTTTTGGCCCGGAGCCAGGGTCGCCGCAACCGAACCCATCTGGCCCTGGAAAGATGGTCCGAGCCGGGGCTGCTCGTCGCGTCCGTCCGCGCTGCCGCTAAAACCATGGCCGCGGGCGGGCCCTTATCAAAGGCGCAAGGCCTTGAGCTGCGCCGGCTCAAAAGGTTCCTCGCTGGGCTGCTGAGGGAGTGGAGGTCAACAAACGACTCCACTCCCTCCCCCCCCACAATAGGTTAGGTAGAGGTTGCACTATGCTTTTGTCATGAAGATAACCACAGCCAGCCTCAACATCAACGGCGGCAGAGGGGCACGCCGTAGATTTAACAATTTTTCGCTCCTGCGGGAGGGGAAATATGCGGTGTGCTTTCTGCAAGAAACCCACACCGTTCGGGGAGACGAAGCCACGTGGCTCCTGGAATGGCAAGAAGAGGTCCGCATGAGCCACCTCACCGCCACTTCTTGTGGGGTGGCCATCTTGTTGGCCCCGCATTTTCAGCCGGAGATCTTGGGGGTCGAGGAGTCCGTGCCAGGCCGCTTGCTGCATGTCACGGTTTGCGCGGCCCGCAGCAAACGCGCTTATTCGAAGAAGTGTCCGCTCTTCTTGGCTCCGTCGACGTCGGCGACTGCATTGTCCTCGGGGGGGATTTTAACTGCACCCTCGAGGCGAGGGACCGCTCCGGTGCCCCGCAGAGCATGACGGCGATGGAGAAGTTGAGGGACCTGGTCGGGTCCTTCGACTTGGTGGACGTCTGGCGAAATCTCCACCCCGACTCCAGCGCCTTTACTTGGGTGAGGCCTGGAGTAGGATGGTCCAGAGTCGACCGCCTTTACGTGTCTCGGGCGTACGTTTCCTGCGTCCCGGCAGCCTCCATGCGGCCGGTGCCGTGTTCGGACCACCACCTGGTGTGGGCGGAGCTCGCTTCGCTCCGCGCGAGGACGGGGTCCGCGTACTGGCATTTTAACAACCGGCTGCTGGAGGACGTGCGGTTCCAGGACTTGTTCCGTCATTTCTGGGCCGACTGGAGAAGGAAGCAGGGGGACTTCCCCTCCTTGAGGCTATGGTGGGACGTGGGCAAGGCTCACGTCCGCGTCTTCTGTCAAGAGTACGCGAGGGGGTCGACCAAGAGGCGGGCGGCCAGGGTCGGGCGCCTAGAAAAAGAGGTGCTCCACCTGGAGTCCCGTCTCGGTCAAGTCGTCGAGGACCCGGCCCTGCGGACGGTGTACGAAGCGAAGAAGGCCGCGCTGAAGGACCTGTAGCTCGTCGGGTCCCGAGGCGCGTTCGTGAGGTCGCGGATCCGGTTCCTGCGGGATCTGGACCGCGGCTCCCCCTTCTTCTACTCGCTGGAAAAAAGACAGAGTGCCCGTAAGCAGCTCTTGACGCTGCTGGCCAACGACGGCTCTCTCGTCTCGGATCCGGAGGGCATCAACAACAGGGCCCGTGAATGTTCTCTCCGGATCCGTCCAGCGAGGAAGCGCGTAGAGTTTTGTGGGAGGACCTGCCGAAGGTCAGCTCGGAGAGCGCCGAAAATCTGGAAGCTCCGCTAAGCCTGGCGGAGCTGACCGGCGCCCTCAACCGGCTCTCGAGGGGAAAAGCCCCGGGGCTGGACGGGCTGACCGTGGAGTTCCACGGGGCGTTCTGGGACGTCCTGGGGGGCAACTACGCGCGGGTCCTGGGGGAAAGTCTGGTGACCGGGGAGATGCCCCTCTCTTGTCGCAGGGTAGTCATCGTCCTGCTGCCTAAGAAGGGTGATCTCCGCCTCCTTAAGAACTGGCGCCCAGTCTCTCTCCTCAGCACAGACTACAAAATCTTCGCCAGGGCGATGTCTGCTCGCCTTGGCGCCGTGCTGGACCACATGACCCACCCCGACCAGTCCTACACGGTCCCGGGCCGGATAATCCACGATAACATCCATCTGGTCCGGGACCTCATCCATCATTCCCAGGAGGCTGGTCTGTCGGTCGCCTTCCTATCTCTCGACCAAGAGAAGGCGTCCGACAGGGTGGATCACGACTATCTGTTCGGAACTCTGCACGCTTTCGGGTTCGGGACGCATTTCGTCACCCGGATCCGACTTTTGTACGCCGCCCCGGAGTGTCTGATTAAGGTTAACGGGTCCTTGACGGCGCCCCTTCGCTTTGGGAGAGGGGTGCGCCAGGGATGCCCCATGTCCGGCCAGTTATATGCCATCTGCGTGGAGCCTTTCCTGCGCCTCCTGCGGACGAGGTTGACGGGACTGGCTCTGCAAGGGCCGGGCGTGGAGGTTGTCCTCTCGGCTTACGCCGATGACGTGCTCCTCGCGGTAGAGGATCCCGTTGACCTGCGGATGACGCGTGACTGCCAGGAGATTTACTCGGCCGCATCCTCCGCCAGGATCAACTGGGAGAAATGTTCCGGACTCCTGGTGGGTTAGTGGCGGGTGGACTCCCTGCCGGAGGAGCTCAGGCCTTTTGCCTGGAGCACGACCCATCTCCTCTATCTGGGAGTCTACCTTAGCCCCGACGAGGAATCCTGGCCAGCGAACTGGCAAGAGCTGGAGGCCAAGGTCGCCGCTCGCCTAGGTCGCTGGACAGGACTGCTCCGAGTGCTGTCCTACAGGGGTCGAGCGCGAGTGGCCACCATGATGTGGTACCGGCTGGTCACTTTGACCCCCCCCCCTGCGTTTGTTGCCAAGATACAGAAGAAGCTGGTGGACTTCTTCTGGAACAACAGGAAGCACTGGGTCTCCGCCGCGGTCTTGAGTCTCCGGCTTGGGGAGGGCAGTCAGTCGTTGGTGTGCGTCAGCACCCAGCTCGCGACTTTCCGTCTTCAGACCCTGCAGAGATACCTTTACATCGAGCCCCCTCCTAGGTGGCGTGCTCTGGTGACGTATTTCTTCCGCCAGCAGCACGGCCTCAACTACGACACGCAGCTCCGGTTTGTGAGCTCGGGGGGGCGTCAGGACCGCCTTCCAGGAGCTGCCTGTCTTTTACAAGGAACTCATCAGGGTCTTTAACAAAGTCTCCACCAAGCGCTGCTCTCCACCGGCTGGAGTGGTGGCCGTCCTGCAGGAGCCGCTGCTCGGGAATCCGTACCTCCACGACCGAGGTTTTATGTGGCGGTCGGAAGAGAGGGCTGTGGCTGGTGAGGTGACCAGGGTCAGGGACCTGCTCGATGGCGGAGGAGCGGGCTGGATGGCGCCAGACACGCTGGTGCAGCGCCTAAATTCGGCCGATGTCCGCCACGCGGCCGATGCCATCGAGTCGCTAAAAACAGCTCTGGGCCCTGACTCCGTTAGGTGCATCGAGGAGGCTCAAGCACGTGGGGAGATCCCGTCCGAACTGACCCCCGTCCGGACGGAATTCCTCATCGGCGCCAAACCCCGGAACCTCCCTCGGGGGCCGGCGCATCACAACTTGAGCCATCTCGGGGAAATCCCCTCCGTGCCTTTCAGTTCCGCGCGGAGGGGTTTCCTGTACGGGCTGCTCCTGCACACTCTCAACTTTGCCATCCTCGCCTGCCATCCGGACACGCCATGGCGTACCATCTTGCCGTCTGGAGGAGGCGGGGGTCCCCAATGGAGGGCACTCTACGCAGGGGTCCTCCCACTATTTATCGGTGACTTGGCCTGGAGCGTGGCGCACGGAGCAGTGACGTGCAATAACTTTTTGAGCCGGTTTACTGGATTCCAGGCCGCCTGCAATTTCTGCGGTCTGGAAGAGTCCGTGTTCCATGTTTTTATGGAAATCACGAGGTTGCAGCCCCTGTTTTATTATTTAAGGGGGCTGCTCCTGAAATTCTGGCTGCACTTCAGTCCCACACTCCTGATCTTTGGGCACCCTGTGCGGAGGGGAGCGGGTAAGTCCGAGGGCCTCCTCGTAGGACTGCTCCTGGGCACGGCCAAGGGTGCCATCAGCCGGTCCAGGCAGCGGGCGGTCTAGGGGGTCGTTCAACCTGACTGCCTGCCTCTCTTCCGCGCGTACATCCGCGCCAGGGTGCCTTGGAGATGGAGCACACGGTGTCCACCGGTATGCTCGCGGCCTTCCGCGAGAGGTGGGCACTAGAGGGACTGGAGTGCATCATCACGCCTGGCAACTAAATTTTAATTTGATTTTATGTTTTAAAGTTTAATTTGTTTTAATTGCCGGTGTTTTTTTTTAGTGTCCCCCTCCCCTTTTATCGGCGGCACTTGGAAAAAAATATATATGATTTTAGTGCCCCCAAAAAAACTTTTAAAAAAACAAAAACATAAAAAACCCCAAAATAAAACACAAAAAAAAAGGGCCTTAAAAATGTTTGGTGTATCCCCCAGATCAGGGGGACACGATTTCATGTTTTAGTTTCCTCCCAAAAAGAGTTCTGTGGACCAATGGTGGAGCTGTTGGAGGCGTGGCCTATTCACTTGGAGCTGTGCTGTAGTGAGAGAAGGAGCTCCCTGCTGTTGCTCCTGCCTGGAAGGCCTTTGTGAGCCCTGTGAAACAGCCCAGGAAGAGGAGGAAGGGGCTTACTACAATTCCAATTCATCCAGAGGGAGAGGAGGAGAGCAGAAAATTCAACAACCTTTAATACTGCTGCAGAGAGTTGGAGAGAGGGGGAAAAAGAACAACTATCCAGTGTGGAAGGAGGGAAAGACTTCATCATCAAAGGTGGGTGTATTTTGGTGCATTCCCCTAAAGACTTTGTTGTATCGGTGGGGGGAGGAAAGAAGACCATTTCGAGAGCCGGAACATCGCGGGGGGTGTGTGTGTGTGGAAGTGTGTGTGGGGGGTCTTGCTTACAGCTCGGCCCCACTC
This sequence comes from Pristiophorus japonicus, assembly GCF_044704955.1. NCBI lineage: Eukaryota > Metazoa > Chordata > Chondrichthyes > Pristiophoridae > Pristiophorus > Pristiophorus japonicus. Next base: position 93,347,671 of record NC_091991.1, on the reverse strand, counting down.
ACCACTGAAACACCCCTCCCCCATTGCCTAGCCTGGGATAGCTGGAGCTACCTGGCTGAAGACTGATTAATCACCCTATTTAACATCGTTGGGAGTGTATGCCTGGGTGGCTCCAGCTGCCCCAGGTGAAGACATCTTCTCCCCCCACCAGAAGACCATCCTAAAGACTGTGTCTTGCTTTTCCATCATCTGGGGAGTGCACCCCAGAAAAACACCCACCCATCGCTGTGTGGCGAGACCAGCCCTCACAGCTTCCCTCTTTCCCACCCCTCTCCCACTCTCTCTATCACTCACTCTGTCTCTCCCCTCTCTCTCTGAGAACCTTTTCCTCCTAATTGAAAAGAACAATTAAGACAACTGAGCAGAGGGAGCAAGGCCCCTCCCCAATTGTCAACCAGGGGAGAGGTGTGCCTCATTGAGAGCTCCTCTGCTCATACACTTAAACGAGGCCAATTTGAGACCATTAAGGCCTGTGACTTTGGGGTGGGTGTAGCCCTTAAAGGGACCCCGTGATGGCGACCCCATCCACGCCGGTGGCAGGGCCAGCTAAGACGTACGCGCAGGCAGCGTCCACATCCACGGTGCCTCCTGCGCCTCCTGCTGCCCTGCCACCGTTCAGACTGATAACAAAAAAACACGGGGTCAAGAGCTACACTCACCCCACAATGAGCATCGAGGAGTGCGTGCGGGCGATGGCTGGGGTAGTCCAAGATGTCTGGGAAGGCTGTATTCTTCCTGGGGTCGGAGCAGGTGGTGTCCCTGGCCTTCGCAAAGGGGCTCACGGTGGGCGGGATGTTCCTGCCGGTGGACCCTCTCGAGATCACCGCGCAGAGGGTCATCCTTTCTAACGTCCCGCCCTTTGTTCCCGCTGAGCTCCTCCTCCCTCACCTACACCAACTGGGGGAGGTAAGGTTGGGGATCAACCCCATACCGCTCGGGTTCGGGACGCATTTCGTCACCCGGATCCGACTTTTGTATGCCGCCGCGGAGTGTCTGATTAAGGTTAACGGGTCCTTGACGGCGCCCCTTCGCTTTGGGAGAGGGGTGCGCCAGGGATGCCCCATGTCCGGCCAGTTATATGCCATCTGCGTGGAGCCTTTCCTGCGCCTCCTGCGGACGAGGTTGACGGGACTGGCTCTGCAAGGGCCGGGCGTGTAGGTCGTCCTCTCGGCTTACGCCGATGACGTGCTCCTCACGGGAGAGGATCCTACTGACCTGCGGAGGACGCGTGACTGCCAGGAGATTTACTCGGCCGCATCCTCCGCCAGGATCAACTGGGAGAAATGTTCCGGACTCCTGGTGGGTCAGTGGTGGGTGGACTCCCTGCCGGAGGAGCTCAGGCCTTTTGCCTGGAGCACGACCCATCTCCTCTATCTGGGAGTCTACCTTAGCCCCGACGAGGGAGCCTGGCCGGCGAACTGGCAGGAGCTGGAGGCCAAGGTCGCCGCTCGCCTAGGGCGCTGGACAGGACTGCTCCGAGTGCTGTCCTACAGGGGTCGAGCGCTAGTCATAACCCAGCTGGTGGCAGCCATGCTGTGGTACCGGCTGGTCACTTTGACCCCTCCCCCTGCGTTTGTCACCAAGGTACAGAAGAAGCTGGTGGACTTCTTCTGGAACAACAGGAAGCACTGGGTCTCCGCCGCGGTCTTGAGTCTCCCGCTTGAGGAGGGCGGTCAGTCGTTGGTGTGCGTCAGCGCCCAGCTCGCGACTTTCCGTCTTCAGACCCTGCAGAGATACCTTTACATCGAGCCCCCTCCTAGGTGGCGTGCTCTGGCGAGGTATTTCTTCCGCCAGCAGCACGGCCTCAACTACGACACGCAGCTCCGGTTTGTGAGCTCGGGGGGGCGTCAGGACCGCCTTCCAGGAGCTGCCTGTCTTTTACAAGGAACTCATCAGGGACTTTAACAAAGTCTCCACCAAGCGCTGCTCTCCACCGGCTTGAGTGGCGGCCGTCCTGCAGGAGCCGCTGCTCGGGAATCCATACCTCCACGACCGAGGTTTTATGTGGCGGTCGGACGAGAGTGCTGTGGCTGGCGAGGTGACCAGGGTCATGGACCTGCTCGATGGCGGAGGAGCGGGCTGGATGGCGCCAGACACGCTGGCGCGGCGCCTAAATTCAGCCGATGTTCGCCACGCGGCCGATGCCATCGAGTCGCTAAAAACAGCTCTGGGCCCTGACTCCGTTAGGTGCATCGAGGAGGCTCAAGCACGTGGGGAGATCCCGTCCGAACTGACCCCCGTCCGGACGGAATTCCTCATCGGCGCCAAACCCCGGAACCTCCCTCGGGAGCCGGCGCCTCACAACTTGAGCCATCTCGGGGAAATCCCCTCCGTGCCTTTCAGTTCCGCGCGGAGGGGTTTCCTGTACGGTCTGCTCCTGCACACTCTCAATTTTGCCATCCTCGCCTGCCGTCCGGACATGCCATGGCGTACCATCTTGCCGTCCGGAGGAGGCGGGGGTCCCCGATGGAGGGCACTCTACGCGGGAGTCCTCCCACTATTTATCGGTGACTTGGCCTGGAGGGTGGTGCACGGAGCAGTGACGTGCAATAAATTTTTGAGCCGGTTTACTGGATCCCAGGCCGCCTGCAATTTCTGCGGTCTGGAGGAGTCCGTGTTCCATGTTTTTATGGAAATCACGAGGTTGCAGCCCCTGTTTTATTATTTAAGGGGGCTGCTCCTGAAATTCTGGCTGCACTTCAGTCCCACACTCCTGATCTTTGGGCACCCTGTGCGGAGGGGAGCTGGTAGGTCCGAGGGCCTCCTCATGGGACTGCTCCTGGGCACGGCCAAGGGTGCCATCAGCTGGTCCAGGCAGCGGGCGGTCTAGGGGGTCGTTCAACCTGACTGCCTGCCTCTTTTCCGCACGTACATCCGCGCCAGGGTGTCCTTGGAGATGGAGCACACGGTGTCCACCGGTATGCTCGCGGCCTTCCGCGAGAGGTGGGCACTAGAGGGACTGGAGTGCATCATCATGCCTGGCAACTAAATTTTAATTTGATTTTATGTTTTAAAGTTTAATTTGTTTTAATTGCCGGTGTTTTTTTTTAGTGTCCCCCTCCCCTTTTATCGGCGGCACTTAGTGCCCCCAAAAAAACTTTAAAAACTTTAAAAAAAACAAAAACATAAAAAAACCCAAAATAAAACACAAAAAAAAAGGGCCTTGAAAATGTTTGGTGTGTCCCCCAGATCAGGGGGACACGATTTCATGTTTTAGTTTCCTCCCAAAAAGAGTTCTGTGGACCAATGGTGGAGCTGTTGGAGGCATGGCCTATTCACTTGGAGCTGTGCTGTAGTGAGAGAAGGAGCTCCCTGCTGTTGCTCCTGCCTGGAAGGCCTTTGTGAGCCCTGTGAAACAGCCCAGGAAGAGGAGGAAGGGGCTTACTACAATTCCAATTCATCCAGAGGGAGAGGAGGAGAGCAGAAAATTCAACAACCTTTAATACTGCTGCAGAGAGTTGGAGAGAGGGGGAAAAAGAACAACTATCCAGTGTGGAAGGAGGGAAAGACTTCATCATCAAAGGTGGGTGTATTTTGGTGCATTCCCCTAAAGACTTTGTTGCATCGGTGGGGGGAGGAAAGAAGACCATTTCGAGAGCCGGAACATCGCGGTGAGTGTGTGGGTGTGGAAGTGTGTGTGGGGGGTCTTGCTTACAGCTTGGCCCCACACACCACTGAAACACCCCTCCCCCATTGCCTAGCCTGGGATAGCTGGAGCTACCTGGCTGAAGACTGATTAATCACCCTATTTAACATCGTTGGGAGTGTATGCCTGGGTGGCTCCAGCTGCCCCAGGTGAAGACATCTTCTCCCCCCACCAGAAGACCATCCTAAAGACTGTGTCTTGCTTTTCCATCATCTGGGGAGTGCACCCCAGAAAAACACCCACCCATCGCTGTGTGGCGAGACCAGCCCTCACAGCTTCCCTCTTTCCCACCCCTCTCCCACTCTCTCTATCACTCACTCTGTCTCTCCCCTCTCTCTCTGAGAACCTTTTCCTCCTAATTGAAAAGAACAATTAAGACAACTGAGCAGAGGGAGCAAGGCCCCTCCCCAATTGTCAACCAGGGGAGAGGTGTGCCTCATTGAGAGCTCCTCTGCTCATACACTTAAACGAGGCCAATTTGAGACCATTAAGGCCTGTGACTTTGGGGTGTGTGTAGCCCTTAAAGGGACCCCGTGATGGCGACCCCATCCACGCCGGTGGCAGGGCCAGCTAAGACGTACGCGCAGGCGGCGTCCACATCCACGGTGCCTCCTGCGCCTCCTGCTGCCCTGCCACCGTTCAGACTGATAACAAAAAAACACGGGGTCAAGAGCTACACTCACCCCACAATGAGCATCGAGGAGTGCGTGCGGGCGATGGCTGGGGTAGTCGGCCCCTCGGCCATTGTCGCAGCCTCCAAGATGTCTGGGAAGGCTGTATTCTTCCTGGGGTCGGAGCGGGCGGTGTCCCTGACCCTCGCAAAGGGGCTCACGGTGGGCGGGACGTTCCTGCCGGTGGACCCTCTCGAGATCACCGCGCAGAGGGTCATCCTTTCTAACGTCCCGCCCTTTGTTCCCGCTGGGCTCCTCCTCCCTCACCTACACCAACTGGGGGAGGTAAGGTCGGGGATCAACCCCATACCCCTCGGCCTCAGGGAGAACAGCCTGCGCCACGTGTTCTCCTTCCGCCGCCAGCTCTTTGTCCGGCTGGCGCGGGAGGAGACGACGGAGGGGTCTTTTAATGTGGTGCACGAGGGGACTGCCTACCGCGTCTTCTGGACGTCGGACGGCGTGCGGTGCCATGCCTGTAGGAAGGTGGGGCATGTTCGTACGAACTGCTCCGCCTCCAAGGCCGCCAAACCACCGAGGGCGGCCAAGGCTGGCGCCGCCGCCACCCCTCCCCCTAGTAGCATCCGCGTGCCGGGAGCCGTAGGTGCGCGGGCATCGTCGGGGGCCTTTGTTTTCACGGCCTCCGGCGGGGGGGAGGGAGAGCGTCCGATCGGAAGGAAGGCGTGGAAGAAGGCGAAACATCTCGAGGCGGGTCCCCTCAGTGCGCCAGACAGTTTGATCACCTCGCTCAGCCCAACCCTGTCACCGGCGAGCGCGGGGTGCCCCGAGCCCGTGCCCAAGCCCTTGACCAATACCGCAGAGGGGCTCGGGCGCGGGCAAGATAAGAAAAAGGGGGGGGTGGAGCGGGAGGCCTCGGCAGACATGGAGGTCACCCTGCCTCCGCGCACCCCCAGGAACAAAAGGAGGCGCCGCTCCAATGAGGCGGAGGCTGAACAACATCTCTCCGCGGAGGAGTCGGTGCCCGTCGTGTGTCCTGCGTCCCCCATCAGCGCCCCCAAACTGCGCCGTAGGCAGGAGGAGTCTGTCCCCGAGGAGGGTGGAGCAGTCGAGGCTGCCCAGCCTCTGCCTCCCGGGAAGGACGTGGAGGATCTGCCTGTCGTGGGGCCATTGGAGGAATGCATTGCCGCCGGGTCGAGCGTCCCGGGGACTGAGGTGGGCGGGGCCGAAAAGGCCAAACCTGAGCCCGCCCAGCCAATATCCAACTTCCCCCGGGACTTGTTGACTCGGCAGAAAATTAAAATTTTAAATTTTTTAACATACATCCACACGCTGGGCCGGGGGGTGGCGGCGAGGAGGGGGAAGAACACCAACCCTCGCCCCCTACTTTGGAGCTGGGGGAGTGGGTAGACCTGGAGAATTTCCTAAACCAGGTCTCTCCGTGTTCCCCGGATCCTGGGGCGGAGGAGGAACCCCTTCCGCTGTCGCTTCCCGACCCAGCACCGCTTTTAAAAGAGCCCAGTGGGGACTCCTCTGCCGACGATCCTGGGGGTGGGATCGGGGCAGAGCCAGGGCCGGATGGAGCGGCCGGGCCGTTTGCCGTACCTCGTGCGGTCGACGGGCCGGCTGCTGGCGGCCACCTCCCGGAGGGGGACGGGGACTCGGTGGGGGACGAGGGAGAAGATCTAGAGTCCATCGCCAGTGAGGCGGTGGATCTCCTCGCGCCCACCGCTGAGTCCCCACTCATTCCTGTAGAGGAACTCAGGGACTTTTTTGGCCCGGAGCCAGGGTCGCCGCAACCAAGCCCATCTGGCCCTGGAAAGATAGTCCGAGCCGGGGCTGCTCGTCGCGTCCGTCCGCGCCGCCGCTAAAACCATGGCCGCCGGCGGGCCCTTATCAAAGGCGCAAGGCCTTGAGCTGCACTAGCTCAAAGGGTTCCTCGCTGGGCTGCTGAAGGAGTAGAGGTCAACAAACGACTCCACTCCCCCGCCACAATAGGTTAGGTAGAGGTTGCACTCTGCTTTTGTCATGAAGATAACCATCGCCAGCCTCAACATCAACGGCAGCAGAGAGGCACACTGTAGATTTAACAATTTTTCGCTCCTACGGGATGGGAAATATACGGTGTGCTTCCTGCAAGAAACCCACACCGTTCCGGGAGACGAAGCCACGTGGCTCCTGGAATGGCAAGGAGAGGTCCGCATGAGCCACCTCACCGCCACTTCTAGTGGGGTGGCCATCTTGCTGGCCCCGCATTTTCAGCCGGAGATCTTGGGGGTCGAGGAGCCCGTGCCAGGCCGCTTGCTGCACGTAACGGTTCGCCTGGGGGACGTGCCGCTCCATCTCGTGAACGTGTACGCCCCTCAGCCCGGCCCGCAGCAAACGCGCTTCTTCGAAGAAGTGTCCGCTCTTCGTGGCTCCGTCGACGTCGGCGACTGCATTGTCCTCGGCTGGGATTTTAACTGCACCCTCGAGGCGAGGGATCGCTCCGGTGCCCCGCAGAGCATGACGGCGATGGAGAAGTTGAGGGACCTGGTCGGGTCCTTCGACTTGGTGGACGTCTGGCGAAATCGCCATCCCGACTCCAGCGCCTTTACTTGGGTGAGGCCTGGAGTAGGATGGTCCAGAGTCGACCGCCTTTACGTGTCTCGGGCGTACGTTTCCTGCGTCCCGGCGGCCTCCATGCGGCCGGTGCCGTGTTCGGACCACCACCTGGTGTGGGCGGAGCTCGCTTCGCTCCGCGCGAGGACGGGGTCCGTGTATTGGCATTTTAACAACCAGCTGCTGGAGGACGTGCGGTTCCAGGACTCGTTCCGTCGATTCTGGTCCGACTGGAGAAGGAAGCAGGGGGGCTTCCCCTCCTTGAGGCTATGGTGGGACGTGGGCAAGGCTCATGTCCGCGTCTTCTGTCAAGAGTACGCGAGGGGGTCGACCAAGAGGCGGGCGGCCAGGGTCGGGCACCTAGAAAAAGAGGTGCTCGACCTGGAGTCCCGTCTCGGTCAAGTCGTCGAGGACCCGGCCCTGCGGACGGTGTACGAGGCGAAGAATGCCGCGCTGAAGGACCTGCAGCTCGTAGGGTCCCGAGGCGCGTTCGTGAGGTCGCGGATCCGGTTCCTGCGGGATCTGGACCACGGCTCCCCCTTCTACTCGCTGGGAAAAAGACAGAGCTCTTGACGCTGCTGGCCGACGACAGCTCTCTCGTCACGGATCCGGAGTGCTTCAACAACAGGGCCCGTGAATATTACAGGGCTCTGTTCTCTCCGGATCCGTCCAGCGAGGAAGCGCGTAGAGTTTTATGGGAGGACCTGCCGAAGGTCAGCCTGGAGGGCGCCGAAAATCTGGAAGCTCCGCTACGCCTGGCGGAGCTGACCGGTGCCCTTGACCGGCTGACCGTGGAGTTCCACAGGGCGTTCTGTGACGTCCTGGGGGGCGACTATGCGTGGGTCCTGGGGGAAAGTCTGGCGACCGGGGAGATGCCCCTCTCTTGGCGCAGGGCAGTCATCGTCCTGCTGCCTAAGAAGGGCGATCTCCGCCTCCTTAAGAACTCGCGCCCGGTCTCCCTCCTCAGTACGGACTACAACATCTTCGCCAGGGCGATGTCTGCTCGCCTTGGTGCCGTGCTGGACCACATGATCCACCCCGACCAGTCCTACACGGTCCCGGGCCGGACAATCCACGATAACATCCATCTGGTCCGGGACCTCATCCATCATTCCCAGGAGGCTGGTCTGTCAGTCGCCTTCCTATCTCTCGACCAAGAGAAGACGTTCGACAGGGTGGATCACAACTATCTGTTCGCGCTTTCGTGTTCCGGACGCATTTCGTCGCCCGGATCCGACTTTTGTATGCCGCCGCGGAGTGTCTGATGAAGGTTAACGGGTCCTTGACGGCGCCCCTTTGCTTTGGGAGAGGGGTGCGCCAGGGATGCCCCATGTCCGGCCAGTTATATGCCGTCTGCGTGGAGCCTTTCCTGCGCCTCCTGCGGACGAGGTTGACGGGACTGGCTCTGCAAGGGCCGGGCGTGGAGGTTGTCCTCTCGGCTTACGCCGATGACGTGCTCCTCGCGGTAGAGGATCCCGTTGACCTGCGGAGGATGCGTGAGTGCCAGGAGATTTACTGGGCCGCATCCTCTGCCAGGATCAACTGGGAGAAATGTTCCGGACTCCTGGTGGGTTAGTGGTGGGTGGACTCCCTGCCGGAGGAGCTCAGGCCTTTTGCCTGGAGCACGACCCATCTCCTCTATCTGGGTGTCTACCTTAGCCCCGACGAGGAAGCCTGGCCGGCGAACTGGCAAGAGCTGGAGGCCAAGGTCGCCGCTCGCCTAGGTCGCTGGACAGGACTGCTCCGAGTGCTGTCCTACAGGGGTCGAGCGCTAGTCATAAACCAGCTGGTGGCCGCCATGTTGTGGTGCCGGCTGGTCACTTTGACCCCTCCCCCTGCGTTTGTCACCAAGATACAGAAGAAGCTGGTGGACTTCTTCTGGAACAACAGGAAGCACTGGGTCTCTGCCACGGGCTTGAGTCTCCCGCTTGGGGAGGGCAGTCAGTCGTTGGTGTGCGTCAGCGCCCAGCTCGCGACTTTCCGTCTTCAGACCCTGCAGAGATACCTTTAGGTCGAGCCCCCTCCCAGGTGGCGTGCTCTGGTGACGTATTTCTTCCGCCAGCAGCACGGCCTCAACTACGATACGCAGCTCCTGTTTTTGAGCTTGGGGGGCGTCAGGACCGCCTTCCAGGAGCTGCCTGTCTTTTACAAGGAACTCATCAGGGTCTGGAACAAAGTCTCCACCAAGCGCAGCTCTCCGCCGGCTGGAGTGGCGGCTGTCCTGCAGGAGCCGCTGCTCGGGAATCCGTACCTCCACGACCGAGGTTTTAGGTTGCGGTCGGACGAGAGGGCTGTGGCTGGTGAGGTAACCAGGGTCAGGGACCTGCTCGATGGTGGAGGAGCGGGCTGGATTGCGCCAGACACGCTGCCGCGGCACCTAAATTTGGCCGATGTCCGCCACGCGGCTGATGCCATCGAGTCGTTAAAAACAGCTCTGGGCCCTGACTCCGTTAGGTGCATCGAGGAGGCTCAAGCACGTGGGGAGATCCCGTCCGAACTGACCCCCGTCCAGATGGAATTCCTTATCGGCGCCAAACCCCGGAACCTCCCTCGGGAGCAGGCGCCCCACCACTTGAGCCACCTCGAGGAAATCCCCTCCGTGCCTTTCAGTTCCGCGCGGAGGGGTTTCCTGTACGGGCTGCTCCTGCACACTCTCAACTTTGCCATCCTCGCCTGCCGTCCAGACACGCCATGGCGTACCATCTTGCCGTCCGAAGGAGGCGGGTGTCCCCGATGGAGGGCACTCTACGCAGTAGTCCTCCCACTATTTATCGGGGACTTGGCCTGGAGGGTGGTGCACGGAGCAGTGCCGTGCAATAAATTTTTAAGTCGGTTCATAGGCTCCCAGGCCGCCTGCAATTTCTGCGGTCTGGAAGAGTCCATGTTTCATGTTTTTATCGAATGTATTATTATTAAAGGGGCTGCTCCTGAAATTCTGGCTGCACTTCAGTCCCACACTCCTGATCTTTGGGCACCCTGTGCGGAGGGGAGCGGGTAGGTCCGAGGGCCTCCTCGTAGGACTGCTCCTGGGCACGGCCAAGGGTGTCATCAGCCGGTCCAGGCAGCGGGCGGTCGAGGGAGTTGTTCAACCTGACTGCCTGCCTCTCTTCCGCGCGTACATCCGCGCCAGGGTGTCCTTGGAGATGGAGCACGTGGTGTCCACCGGTACGCTCGCGGCCTTCCGCGAGAGGTGGGCACCGGAGGGACTGGAGAGCATCATCACGCCCGGCAACCAAATTTTAATTTGATTTTATGTTTTAATGTTTAATTTGTTTTAATTGCCGGTGTTTTTTTTAGTGTCCCCATCCCCTTTTATTGGGGGCACTTGGAGAGAAAAAAAAATGATTTTAGTGCCCAAAAAAAACAAAACAAAATAAAACAAAAAAAAAAAGGGCCTTGAAAATGTTTGGTTTGTCCCCCAGATCGGGGGGACACGATTTAATATTTTAGTTTCCTCCCAAAAAGAGTTCTGTGGACCAATGGTGGAGCTGTTGGAGGCGTGGCCTATTCACTTGCAGCTTGGAGCAGTGAGAGAAGGAGCTCCCTGCTGTTGCTCCTGCCTGGAAGGCCTTTGTGAGCCCTGTGAAACAGCCCAGGAAGAGGAGGAAGGGGCTTACTACAATTCCAATTCATCCAGAGGGAGAGGAGGAGAGCAGAAAATTCAACAACCTTTAATACTGCTGCAGAGAGTTGGAGAGAGGGGGAAAAAGAACAACTATCCAGTGTGGAAGGAGGGAAAGACTTCATCATCAAAGGTGGGTGTATTTTGGTGCATTCCCCTAAAGACTTTGTTGTATCGGTGGGGGTAGGAAAGAAGACAATTTCGAGGGCCGGAACATCGCGGGGGGTGTGTGTGTGTGGAAGTGTGTGTGGGGGTCTTGCCCACAACTAGGCCCCACACACCACTGAAGCACCCCTCCCCCATTGCCTAGCCTGGGATAGCTGGAGCTACCTGGCTGAAGAATTAGTAATCACCCTATTTAACATCGTTGGGAGTGTGTGTCTGGGTGGCTCCAGCTGCCCCAGGTGAAGACATCTTCTGCCCCCACCCGAAGACCATCATATAAGTCTGTGTCTTGTTTTTTCATCATCTGGGGAGTGCACCCCAGAAAGCACCCACCCATCGCTGTGAGGGGAGACCTGCCCTCACAGCTTCCCTCTTTCCCACCCCCTCTCACTCTCTCTATCACTCACTCTGTCTCTCCCCTCTCTCTCTGAGAGCCCCTTTCCTCCTTAATCAAAATTAAATTAAGACAACTGAGCAGAGGGAGCAAGGCCCCTCCCCAATCATCAACTAGGGGAAAGGTGTGCCTCTTTCAGAGCTCCCTCTGTTCAAACACCAACGAGGCCATTTAAGACCATTAAGGCCTGTGACTTTGGGGTGGGTGTAGCCCTTAAAGGGACCCCGTGATGGCGACCCCATCTACGCCGGTGGCAGGGCCAGCAAAGACATATGCGCAGGCGGCGTTCACATCCACGGCGCCTCCTGCGCCACCTGCTGCCCTACCACCGTTCAGACTAATAACAAAGAAACACGGGGTCAAGAACTACACTCACCCCACGATGAGCATTGAGGAGTGTGTGCGGGCGATGGCTGGGGTAGTCGGCCCCTCGGCCATTGTCGCAGCCTCCAAGATGTCTGGGAAGGCCGTGTTCTTCCTGGGGTCGGAGCGGGCGGTGTCCCTGGCCCTTGAAAAGGGGCTGACGGAGGGCGGGACGTTCCTGCCGGTGGACCCTCTCGAGGCCACCGCGCAGAGGGTCATCCTTTCTAACGTCCCGCCCTTTGTTCCCGCTGAGCTCTTCCTCCCTCACCTACACCAACTGGGGGAGGTAAGGTCAGGGATTAACCCCATACCCTGCGCCACGTGTTCTCCTTCCGCCGCCAGCTCTTTGTCCGGCTGGCGCGGGAGGAGACGACGGTGGGATCATTTAATGTGGTGCACGAGGGGACTGCCTACCGCGTCTTCTGGACGTCGGACGGCGTGCGGTGCCATGCCTGTAGGGAGGTGGGGCACGTTCGCAAGAACTGCCCCGCCTCCAAGTCCATCAAACCACCGAAGGCGGCCAAGGCTGGCGCCGCCGCCACCCCTCCCCCTATTTGCGTCCGCGTGCCGGGAGCTGAGGGTGCACGGGCATCGTCGGAGAAATTTGTTTTCATGGCCTCTGGCGGGGGGGAGGGAGAGCGTCCGATCGGAAAGAAGGCGCGGAGGAAGGGGAAACATCTCGAGGCGGGTCCCCTCGGTGCGCCATACAGTCTGATCACCGCGCTCAGCCCAACCCTGTCACTGGCGAGCGCGGGGTGCCCTGAGCCCGTGCCCGAGCCCTTGACGAATACCGCAGAGGGGTTCGGGTGCGGGCAAGAAAAGAAAAAGGGGGGAGTGGAGCGGGAGGCCTCAGCAGACATGGGGGTCTCCCTGACTCCGCGCCATCCCAGGAACAAAAGGAGGCGCCGCTCCAATGAGGCGGAGGGGGAACAACATCCCTCCGCGGAGGAGTCGGTGCCCGCCGCGTGTCCCGCGTCCCCCACCGGCGCCCCCAAACTGCGCCGTAGGCGAGAGGAATCTGTCCCCGGGGAGGGTGAGGCAGTCGAGGCTGCCCAGCCGCTGCCTCCTGGGGATGGAGTGGAAGATCTGCCTGTCGTGGGGGACGTGGGGCCAGCGGAGGAATGCGTTGCCGCCGGGTCGAGCTTCCCGTGGACTGAGGCGGGCGGGGCCGAAAAGGCCGAACCTGAGCCCGCCCAGCTATTAACCAACTTCCCCCGGGACTCGCTCGACCCGGAAGAAATACAACGTGTTAACAATTTTAATGATTCTGAACACGCTGGGCCAGGTGGTGGCATCGGGGAAGGGGAGGAACACCAACCCTCGCCTCCTACTTTGGAGCTGGGGGACTTGGTGGACCTGGAGAATTTCCTAAACCAGGTCTCTCCGTGTTCCCTGGTTCCTGGGGCGGAGGAGGAACCCCTTCCGCTGTCGCTTCCTGACCCAGCACCACTTTTAAAAGAGCCCAGTGGGGACTCCTCTGCCGACGATCCTGGGGGTGGGATCGGGGCAGAGCCAGGGTCGGATGGAGCGGCCGGGCCGTTTGCCGTACCTCGTGCGGTCGACGGGCCGGCTGCTGGCGGCGACCTCCCGGAGGGGGACGGGGACTCGGTGGAGGACGAGGGAGAAGATCTCGAGTCCATCGCCAGTGAGGCAGTGGATCTCCTCGTGCCCGCCGCTGAGTCCCCCGTCATTCCTGTAAAGGAACTCCGGGAATTTTTGGTCCAGAGCCAGGGTCGCCGCAACCGAACCCATCTGGCCCGGGAAAGATGGTCCGAGCCGGGGCTGCTCATCGCGTCCGTCCGCGCCGCCGCTAAAACCATGGCCGCGGGCGGGCCCTTATCAAAGGCGCAAAGCCTTGAGCTGCGCCGGCTCAAAAGGTTCCTCGCTGGGCTGCTGAAGGAGTGGAGGTCAACAAACGACTCCACTCCCTCCCCCACAATAGGTTAGGTAGAGGTTGCACTGTGCTTTTGTCATGAAGATAACCATAGCCAGCCTCAACATCAACGGCGGCAGAGAGGCACGCCGTAGATTTAACAATTTTACGCTCCTGCGGGAGGGGAAATATGCGGCGTGCTTCCTGCAAGAAACCCACACCGTTCCGGGAGACGAAGCCACGTGGCTCCTGGAATGGCAAGGAGAGGTCCGCATGAGCCACCTCACCGCCACTTCTTGTGGGGTGGCCATCTTGCTGGCCCCGCATTTTCAGCCGGAGATCTTGGGGGTCGAGGAGCCCGTGCCAGGCCGCTTGCTGCACGTCACGGTTCACATGGGGGACGTGCCGCTCCATCTCGTGAACGTGTACGCCCCTCACCACGGTCCGCAGCAATCGCGCTTCTTCGAAGAAGTGTCCGCTCTTCTTGGCTCCGTCGACGTCGGCGACTGCATTGTCCTCGGGGGCGATTTTAACTGCACCCTCGAGGCGAGGGACCGCTCCGGTGCCCCGCAGAGCATGACGGCGATCGAGAAGTTGAGGGACCTGGTCGGGTCCTTCGACTTGGTGGATGTCTGGCGAAATCTCCACCCCGACTCCAGCGCCTTTACTTGGGTGAGGCCTGGAGTAGGGTGGTCCAGAATCGACCGCATTTACGTGTCTCGGGCATACGTTTCCTGCGTCCCGGCGGCCTCCATGCGGCCGGTGCCGTGTTCGGACCACCACCTGGTGTGGGCGGAGCTCGCTTCGCTCCGCGCGAGGACGGGGTCAGCGTACTGGCATTTTAACAACCAGCTGCTGGAGAACGTGTGGTTCCAGGACTCGTTCCGTCATTTCTGGGCTGACTGGAGAAGGAAGCAGGGGGGCTTCCCCTCCTTGAGGCTGTGGTGGGACGTGGGCAAGGCTCACGTCCGCGTCTTCTGTCAAGAGTACGCGAGGGGGTCGACCAAGAGGCGGGCGGCCAGGGTCGGGCGCCTAGAAAAAGAGATGCTCGACCTGGAGTCCCGTCTCGGTCAAGTCATCGAGGACCCGGCCCTGCGGACGGTGTACGAAGCGAAGAAGGCTGCGCTGAAGGACCTGCAGCTCGTCGGGTCCCGAGGCGCGTTCGTGAGGTCGCGGATCCGGTTCCTGCGGGATCTGGACCGCGGCTCCCCCTTCTTCTACTCGCTGGAAAAAAGACAGAGTGTCCGTAAGCAGCTCTTGACGCTGCTGGCCGACGACAGCTCTCTCGTCTCAGATCCGGAGGGCGTCAACAACAGGGCCCGTGAATATTACGGGGCTCTGTTCTCTCCGGAGCTGTCCAGCGAGGAAGCGCGTAGAGTTTTGTGGGATGACCTGCCGAAGGTCAGCCCGGAGGGCGCCGAAAATCTGGAAGCTCCGCTAAGCCCGGCTCTCGAGGGGAGAAACCCCGGGGCTGGACGGGCTGACCGTGGAGTTCCACAGGGCGTTCTGGGACATCCTGGGGGGCGACTACGCGCGGTTCCTGGGGGAAAGTCTGGCGACCGGGGAGATGCCCCTCTCTTGGCGCAGGGCAGTCATCGTCCTGCTGCCTAAGAAGGGCGATCTCCGCCTCCTTAAGAGCTGGTGCCCGGTCTCCCTCCTCAGCACGGACTACAAAATCTTCGCCAGGGCGATGTCTGCTCACCTTGGCGCCATGCTGGACCACATGATCCACCAGTCCTACACGGTCCCGGGCCGGACAATCCACGATAACATCTATCTGGTCCGGGACCTCATCCATCATTCCCAGGAGGCTGGTCTGTCGGTCGCCTTCCTATCTCTCGACCAAGAGAAGGCGTTCGACAGGGTGGATCACGACTATCTGTTCGGGACTCTGCGCGCTTTCGGGTTCGGGACGCATTTCGTCGCCCGGATCCGACTTTTGTACGCCGCCGCAGAGTGTCTGATTAAGGTTAACGGGTCCTTGATGGCGCCCCTTTGCTTTGGGAGAGGGGTGAGCCAGGGATGCTCATGTTTGGCCAGTTATATGCCGTCTGCGTGGAGCCTTTCCTGCGCCTCCTGCGAACGAGGTTGACGGGACTGGCTCTGCAAGGGCCGGGCGTGGAGGTCGTCCTCTCGGCTTATGCCGATGACATGCTCCTCGCGGTAGAGGATCCCGCTGACCTGCGGAGGATGCGTGAGTGCCAAGAGATTTACTCGGCCGCATCCTCCGCCAGGATCAACTGGGAGAAATGTTCCGGACTCCTGGTGGGTCAGTGGCGGGTGGACTCCCTGCCGGAGGAGCTCAGGCCTTTTGCCTGGAGCACGACTCATCTCCTCTATCTGGGAGTCTACCTTAGCCCCGACGAGGAAGCCTGATCGGCGAACTGGCAAGAGCTGGAGGTCAAGGTCGCCGCTCGCCTGGGGCGCTGGACAGGACTGCTCCGAGTGCTGTCCTACAGGGGTCGAGCGCCAGTCATAAACCAGCTGGTGGCCGCCATGCTGTGGTACGGACTGGTCACTTTGACCCCTCCCCCTGCATTTGTCACCAAGATGCAGAAGAAGCTGGTGGACTTCTTCTGGAACAACAGGAAGCACTGGGTCTCTGCCGTGGTCTTGAGTCTCCCGCTTGGGGAGGGCGGTCAGTCGTTGGTATGCGTTAGCACCCAGCTCGCGACTTTCCCTCTTCAGACCCTGCAGAGATACCTTTATGTCAAGCCCCCTCCTAGGTGGCGTGCTCTGGTGACGTATTTCTTCCGCAAGCAGCACGGCCTCAACTACGACACGCAGCTCCTGGTTGTGAGCATGGGGGGCGTCAGGACCGCCTTCCAGGAGCTGCCTGTCTTTTACAAGGAACTCACCAGGGTCTGGAACAAAGTCTCCACCAAGCGCAGCTCTCCACCGGCTGGAGTGGCGGCCATCCTGCAGGAGCCGCTGCTCAGGAATCTGTACCTCCACGACCAAGGTTTTAGGTGGCAGTCGGACAAGAGTGCTGTGGCTGGTGAGGTGACCAGGGTCAGGGACCTGCTCGATGGTGGAGGAGCGGGCTGGATGGCGCCAGACACGCTGGCGCGGCGCCTAAATTTTGCCGACGTCCGCTGCGCGGCCGATGCCATCGAGTCGCTAAAAACAGCTCTGGGCCCTGACTCCGTTAGGTGCATCGAGGAGGCTCAAGCACGTGGGGAGATCCCGTCCAGACTGACCCCCGTCCGGACGGAATTCCTCATCGGCACCAAACCCCGGAACCTCCCTCGGGAGCCGGCGCCTCACAACTTGAGCCGCCTCGCGGAAATCCCCTCCGTGCCTTTCAGCTCCGCGCGGAGGGGTTTCCTGTACGGGCTGCTCCTGCACGCTCTCAACTTTGCCTTCCTCGCCTGCCGTCCGGACATGCCATGGCGTACCATCTTGCCGTCCGGAGGAGGCGGGGGTCCCTGATGGAGGGCACTCTAAGCGGGAGTCCTCCCACTATTTATCGGGGACTTGGCCTGGAGGGCGGTGCACGGAGCAGTGCCGTGCAATAAATTTTTAAGCCGTATCACGGGCTTCCAGGCCGCCAGCAAATTATGCTGTATGTAAGAGTCCGTGTTCTATGTTTTTATCGAATGCACGAGGTTGCAGCCCCTGTTTTATTATTTAAATTCTGGCTGCACTTCAGTCCCACACTCCTGATCTTTGGGCACCCTGTGTGGAGGGGAGTGGGTAGGTCCGAGGGCCTTCTCGTAGGACTGCTCCTGGGCACAGCCAAGGGTGCCATCAGCCGGTCCAGGCAGCAGGCGGTCGAGGGGGTCGTTCAACCTGACTGCCTGCCTCTCTTCCGCGCCTACATCCGGGCCAGGGTGTCCTTGGAGATGGAGCACACGGTGTCCACCGGTACGCTCGTGGCCTTCCGCGAGAGGTGGGCACCGGAGGGACTGGAGTGCATCATCACGCCCGGCAACTAAATTTTAATTTGATTTTATGTTTTAAAGTTTAATTTGTTTTAATTGCCATTGTTTTTAGTGTCCCCCTCCCCTTTTATAGGGGGCACTTGGAGAAAAAAATATATGATTTTAGTGCCCCAAAAAAACTGGAGAAAAAACAAAAACACAAAAAAAACCACAAAAAAAAGGGCCTTGAAAATGTTTGGTGTGTCCCCCAGATCGGGGGGACACGATTTAATGTTTTAGTTTCCTCCCAAAAAGAGTTCTGTGGACAAGCACTCTAAGGTCCCTTTGTTCATCTACACTATTAAGTGACCTACCGCTTAATGTGTATTCCCTTTCCTTATTAACCCTCCCAAAGTGCTTCACCTCACACTTCTCTGAATTAAATTCCATTTGCCACTGCTCTGCCCACCTGACCAGTATATTGATATCCTCCTGCAGCACATGACTTTCCTCTACATTATCAACCACACAGCCAATTTTAGTGACGTCTGCAAACTTCTTAATCATACTCCCCATATTCAAATCTAAATCATTGATATACACCACAAAAAGCAATGGACCCAGCACTGAGCCATGCGGAACCCCACTGGAAACATCCTTCCAGTCACAAAAACATCCACCAACCATTACCCTTTGCTTGCTACCTCCAAGCCAATTTTGGATCCAACTTGACACTTTGCCCTGGATCCCATGGGCTTTAACCTTCATGACCAGTCTACCATGTGGGACTTTAACAAAAGTCTGGCTAAAGTCCATATATACTACATCGTAGGCACTAGCCTTATCGACCCTCTTGGTTACCTCCTCAAAAAATTCAATCAGGTTAGTCAAACACGATGTTCCCTGAACAAATCCGTGCTGACTGTCCCTAATTAATCCTTGCCTTTCCAAATGCAGATTTATCCTGTCTTTATGGATTTTTTCCAATAATTTTCCCACCACTGAGGTTAGGCTGACAGGCCTGCAATTATACGACCTATCCCTTTCTCCCTTCTTAAACCAGGGTACTACATTAGCAGTCCTCCAATCCTCCGGCACCATCCCCAGATCCAAAGAGGACTGGAAAATGATGGTCAAGGCCTCTGCTATTTCCTCTTTTACTTCGCTCAAAAGCCTGGGATGTATTTCATCCGGGCCTGGGGAATTTTCTACTTTCAAAGCTGCTAAACCCTTTAATACTTCCTCTCTCACTATATTTATTTAATCCAGAATATCACACTCCTCCTCGATAGCAGTATCTGCATTACCCCTTTCCTTTGTGAAAACAGATGCAAAGTTTTCGTTAAGAACCCTCCCAACATCTTCCGCCTCCGCACAAAGATTACCCTCATGGTCTCTAATAGGCCCTACCCTTCCTTTAGTTACCCTCTTACTCTTATTATATTTATAGAACATCTTAGGGTTTTCCTTAATTTTACTGGCCAAGAATTTCTCGTGCTCTCTCTCAGCATTCCTAATATCCTTTTTAATTTTGCCTCTTAACTTTCTGTATTCCTCTAAAGATTCTATAGTATTTAGCTGTTTATATTTGACATAAGCGTCCCTTTTTTTCTTAATCCACCCCTGTACGTCCCTAGACATCCAAGGGGTTCTAGAATTATTTTTCCCAGCCTTTTTCTTTAATGGCACATGTTTGGCCTGAGCCTTCCGGATCTCCTCCTTGAATGCCTCCCACTATTCCGACACTGATTTACCCAAAGGTAGCTGTTTCCAGTCCACTGTGGCCAAATCACTCCTTAACTTAGCAAAATTAGCTTTTCCCCAATTTGGAACTTTTATTCCAGGCCTATTCTTGTCCTTATCCATAACCAACTTGAATCTGACTGAATTATGGTCACTGGCACCCTAATACTCCCCCACTAATACTGCCCCTTCAACCTGTCCCGCTTAATTCCCCAAAACTAAATCCAAGACTGCCCCCTCTCATGTTGGGCTTGCTACATACTGACTAAAAAAGTTCTCTTGAATGCATTTCAAGAATTCCGCACTCTCTATACCACTCACTCTAACTTTTTCCCAATCAATATTTGGATAGTTAAAATCCCCTTCCACGTCTACCCTATGGTTTTTAGACTTTACATCAATTTGCCTACATATTTGCTCCTCTATCTTCCTCCCACTGTTTGGGGGTCTATAATACATGCCCAGCAGTGTGATTGCCCCTTTTTTATTTTTCAATTCCACTCATATGGCCTCATTTGATGATTCCTCTCACATATCATCTCTCCTCACCGCTGTAATATTTTCTTTAAATAGTACTGCGACGCCCATCCCCCCGCTTTTTACCCCCCTCTCTTTTTTGTCTAAAAATCCTGTAGCCAGGAATATTGATCTGCCAAACCTGCCCCTCTTTCAGCCATGTATCTGTAATGGCTATAATGTCATACTCCCAAGTGTATACCTGTGCTCTTAGCTCATCCGCCTTATTCGCTATACCCCTTGCACTAAAGTTTGTACCATTTAGCACAGGAAGACCTCCTTGCGGTACTACATACTAAGTCCTGTTTCCTCTGTCTTACAGATTCGCTTTCTAGATTTTTGCTATCCAAATTCTGCTTTACTTCCTTCCCTTTAGAATTTGTTCTCAGGTTCCCATCCCCCTGCCAAGCAAGTTTAAACTCTCCCCAACAGCACTAGCAAAACTCCCCGCGAGGATATTGGTCTCGGCGCTGTTGAGGTGCAACCCGTCTGGTTTGTACAGGTCCCATCTCCCCCAGAAGCGTTCCCAATGCCTCAAAAAGGTAAAGCCCTCTCTCCTACACCAACTTTTCAGCACATGTTCATCCTCTCTATCCTTCTATTCTTATACTCATTAGCACGTGGCACCGATAGTAACTCGGAGATTACCACCTTTGAGGTCCTACACTTTAGTTTTCTTGCAAGCTACCTAAATTCTTCTTGTAGGACCTCATCAATTATTTTACCTATGTTGTTGGTCCCGATATGGACCACGACCTTTAACATAGAAATATAGAAAATAGGTGCAGGCGTAGGCCATCTGGCCCTTCGAGCCTGCACCACCATTCAATAAGATCATGGCTGATCATTCCTTCAGTACCCCGTTCCTGCTTTTTCTCCATACCCCTTGATCCCTCTTGAATGTATCCAATGAACTGGCATCAACAACTCTCTGCGGTAGGGAATTCCACAAGTTAACAACTCTCTGAGTGAAGAAGTTCCTCCTCATCTCAGTCCTAAATGACTTACCCCTTATCCTAAGACTATGTCCCCTGGTTCTGGACTTCCCCAACATCGGGAACATTCTTCCTGCATCTAACCTGTCCAGTCCCGTCAGAATTTTATATTTTTCTATGAGATCCCCTCTCATCCTTCTAAACTCCAGTGAATACAGGCCGAGTCAATCCAGTCTCTCCTCATATGTCAGTCCTGCCATCCCAGAAATCAGTCTGGTGAACCTTCGTGGAACCCCATCAAAAGCAAGAACGTCCTTCCTCAGATTAGGAAACCAAAACTGAACACAATATTCCAGGTGGAGCCTCACTAAGGCCCTGTACAACTGCAATAAGACTTCCCTGCTCCTATACTCAAATCCTTGCTATGCAGGCCAACATACCATTTGCCTTCTTCTCCGTTTGCTGTACCTGCATGCCAACCTTCAATGACTGATGAATCATGACACCCAGGTCTCGCTGCACCACCCCTTTTCCTCATCTGCCGCCATTCAGATAATATTCTGCCTTCGTGTTTTTGCCCCAAAGTGGATAACTTCACATTTATCCACATTATACTGCATCTGCCATGTATTTGCCCACTCGCCTAACCTGTCCAAATCACCCTGCAGCCTCTTAGCGTCCTCCTCACAGCTCACACTGCCACCCAGTTTAGTGTCATCTGCAAACTTGGAAATATTACACTCAATTCCTTCATCTAAATCATTAATGTATACTGTAAAGAGCTGGGGTCCCAGCACTGAGCCCTGCCGCACTCCACTAGTCACTGCCTGCCATTCTGAAAAGGACCCGTTAATCCTGACTCTCTGCTTCCTGTCTGCCAACCAGTTTTCTATCCACGTCAGTACATTACCCCCAATACCATGTGCTTTGATTTTGCACACCAATCTCTTGTGTGGGACCTTGTCAAAAGCCTTTTGAATGTCCAAATACACCACACCCACTGGTTCTCCCTTGTCCACTCTACTAGTTACATCCTCAAAAAATTCCACAAGATTTGTCGAGCAGGATTTTCCTTTCATAAATCCATGCTGACTTGGACCAATCCTATCACTGCTCTCCAAATGTGCTGCTATTTCATCCTTAATGATTGATTCCAACATTTTCCCCACTACTGATGTCAGACTAACTGGTCTATAATTACCCGTTTTCTCTCTCCCTCCTTTTTTTAAAAGTGGTGTTACATTAGCTACCCTCCAGTCATAGGAACTGATCCAGAGTCGATAGACTGTTGGAAAATTATCACCAATGCATCCATTATTTCTAGGGCCACTTCCTTAAGTACTCTGGGATGCAGACTATCAGGCCGTGGGGATTTATCAGCCTTCAATCCCGTCAATTTCCCGAACCCAATTTCCCACCTAATAAGGATATCCTTCAGTTCCTCCTGCTCACTAGACCTTCTGATTCCGAGTACATCCGGAAGGTTATTTGTGTCTTCCTTTGTGAAGACAGAACCAAAGTATTTGTTCAATTGGTCTGCCATTTCTTTGTTCCCCATTATAAATTCACCCGATTCCGACTGCAAGGGACCTACGTTTGTCTTCACTAATCTTTTTCTCTTCACATATCTATAGAAGCTTTTGCAGTCATTTTTAATGTTTGCGGCAAGCTTCCTCTCATACTCTATTTTCCCCCTCTTAATTAAACCCTTTGTCCTCCTCTGCTGTATTCTAAATTTCTCCCAGTCCTCCAGTTTGTTACTTTTTCTGACTAATTTGTATGCCTCTTCCTTGGATTTAACACTATCCTTAATTTCCCTTGTTAGCCGCGGTTGAGCTACCTTCCCCGTTTTATTTTTACATCAGACAGGGATGTACAATTGTTGAAGTTCATCCATATGATCTTTAAAGGTTTGCCATTGCCTATCCACCGTCAACCCTTTAAGTATCATTTGCCAGTCTAATCTAGCCAATTCGTGCCTCATACCATCATAGTTACCTTTCTTTAAGTTCAGGACCCTAGTTTCTGAATTAACTTTGTCACTCTCCATCTTAATAAAGAATTCTACCATATTATGTTCGCTCTTCCCCAAGGGGCCTCGCACAACAAGATTGCTAATTAGTCCCTTCTCATTACACATCACCCAGTCTAGGATGGCCAGCTCTCTGGTTGGTTCCTCGACATATTGGTCTAGGAAACCATCCCTAATACACTCCAGGAAATCCTCCTCCACTGCATTGCTACCAGTTAGGTTAGCCCAATCAATATGTAGATGAAAGTCGCCCATGATTACTGCTGTACCTTTACTGCACACATCCCTTATTTCTTGTTTGATGCTGTCCCCAACTACACTACTACTATTTGGTGGCCTGTACACAACTCCCACTCGCGTTTTCTGCCCTTTGGTATTTCGTAGCTCCACCCGTATCGATTCCACATCATCCAAGCTAATGTCCTTCCTTACAATTGCATTAATTTCCTCTTTAACCAGCAACGCCACCCCGCCTCCTTTTACTTTCTGTCTATCCTTCCTAAATGTTGAATATCCCTGGATGTTGCATTCCCAGCCTTGGTCACCCTGGAGTCATGTCTCCGTGATGCCAATCACATCATACCCGTTAACTGCTATCTGCGCAGTTAATTCGTCCACCTTATTCTGAATACTCCTCGCACTGAGGCACAGAGCATTCAGGCTTTTCTTTTTAACACACTTTGCCCCTTTAGAATTCTGCTGTAAAGTGGCCCTTTTTGTTTTTTGCCATGGGTTTCTCTGCCCTCCACTTTCTATCTTTTGCTTCTGTCTCCATTTTATTCCCTTCTGTCTCCCTGCATAGTTTTCCATCCCCCTGCCATATTAGTTTAACTCCTCCCAAACAGCACTTGCAAACACTCCCCCTAGGACATTGGTTCCGGTCCTGCCCAGGTACAGACCGTCCGGTTTGTACTGGTCCCACCTCCCGCAGAACCGGTTCCAGTGTCCCAGGAATTTGAATCCCTCCCTTCTGCACCACTGCTCAAGCCACGTATTCATATGAGCTATCCTGCGATTCCTACTCTGACTAGCACGTGGCACTGATAGCAATCCTGAGATTACTACTTTTGAGGTCCTACTTTTTAATTTAGCTCCTAGCACCCTAAATTCGTCTTGTAGGATCTCAATCCATTTTTTACCTATATCGTTGGTACCTATATGCACCACAACAACTGACTGTTCACCCTCCCTTTTCAGAATGTCCTTCACCCCTCTGAGACTTCCTTGACCCTTGCACCAGGGAGGCAACTTACCATCCTGGAGTCTCGGTTGCGGCCGCAGAAACGTCTATCTATTCCCCTTACAATTGAATCCCCTATCACTATTACCCTCCCACTCTTTTTCCTGCCCTCCTTTGCAGCAGAGCCAGCCACGGTGCCATGAACCTGGCTGCTGCTGCCCTCCCCTGATGAGTCATCCCCCTCAACAGTACTCAAAGCGGTGTATCTGTTTTGCACGGGGATGACCGCAGGGGATCCCTGCACTACCTTCCTTGCACTGCTCTTCCTGTTGGTCTTCCATTCCCTATCTGGCTGTGGACCCCTAACCTGCGTTAAGACCAACTCACTAAACGTGCTATTCACATCATTCTCAGCATCGTGCATGCTCCAGAGTGAATCCACCCGCAGCTCCAGTTCCGCAATGCGGTCTGTTAGGAGCTGGAGGCGGATACACTTCCCGCACACGTATTTGTCAGGGACACCAGAGGTGTCCCTGATTTCCCACATGGTACAGGAGGAGCATAACACATGTCCGAGCTCTCCTGCCATGATGTAACCCCTAGATTAACTTAATTTGGCAACAACAATGCTAAATGTTACTTACTGAAATGGAAAAGAAAAAGAAAAGCTACTTACCAGTCACCAGCCAGTCACTTACCCACTTACCCCCTTGGCTATGATGTCACCTTTCTATTACTTTCTGCTTCTTTTTTGCCTTTTGTCCCCACTGCAGCTGCACAAGCTGGGCCTTTATAGGCCTCTCGACGCTCCGACCCCGGAACTCCCGCCTCTCCGACTCCCCGAGCTCCTGGTCTCACTGGCCTTTATAGGCCTCTCGACGCTCCGACCCCGGAACTCCCGCCTCTCTGACTCCCCGAGCTCCTGGTCTCACTGGCCTTTATAGGCCTCTCGACGCTCCGACCCCGGAACTCCCGCCTCTCCGACTCCCCGAGCTCCTGGTCTCACTGGCCTTTATAGGCCTCTCGACGCTCCGACCCCGGAACTCCCGCCTCTCCGACTCCCCGAGCTCCTGGTCTCACTGGCCTTTATAGGCCTCTCGACGCTCCGACCCCGGAACTCCCGCCTCTCCGACTCCCCGAGCTCCTGGTCTCACTGGCCTTTATAGGCCTCTCGACGCTCCGACCCTGGAACTCCCACCTCTCCGACTCCCCAAGCTCCTGGTCTCACTGGCCTTTATAGGCCTCTCGACGCTCCGACCCCGGAACTCTCGCCTCTCCGACTCCCCGAGCTCCTGGTCTCACTGGCCTTTATAAGCCTCTCGACTCTCTGCCGCCGGAACTCCCGCCTCTCCGACTTTAGCTGGTTACCCTCCCGCCACAGGATGCCCTGCGTCCGCTTTGTGACATCCTTGATCTTGGCACCAGGAAGGCACAAAACCATTCGGGAGTCACGTCTACGACCGCAGAAACACCTGTCTGTTCCCCTAACTATAAATCCCCTATCACTAGGGCTCTTTTGTTCTTTGTCCCTCCCCCCTGTGCAGCTGAACCACCCGTGGTGCCTTGGAATTGGCTCTGGTTGCACTCCCCAGAGGCACCACCATCCTTACCAATACTCAGAAGTGAACATCGGTTTGAAAGCGAGATGGACTCACGGGGGGACTCCTGCGCTACCTGCCTAGCGTTCTTACTACATGGTCACCCACTTCCCCTCTACCTGCACGCCTTTAAGCTACGGGGTGATCACCTCCTGAAATGTGCTATCCACATAGCTCTCAGCTTCGCGGATGCATCATATTGACTCCACCCACCTCTCCAGCTCCGAAATGCAGAGCTTGAGTAGAAGCTGGAGACACCATCTGCACACATGGTTGTCTAGGCTGCCGTAGGATGTGCACTCCACGGGACTGAGCTGCACTGCCATCCCTCTAGTTAGCCTTATCTAGTTTAAAATCTACTCAAAAAGAAATAGAGAAAAGAGAGCTACTCACCAACTCACCTCATCGACCTCTGTGGCCTCCCAACCTCTCGACCTCCGAACTCCCGACTCGCAACCTTACAGGGCCTACCTACTTGCTGACCTCAGGGTCTGCTGACTCGCCGACCTCACAGGGCTTACCAACTCACTGACCTCTGCGGCCACCCGAATCACCGACCTCTGCAGCCTACCAAACTCACCAACCTCCCGAACTCGGACTCCCCCGGAACTCGAACTCTCCCGAACTCGGACTCTCCTGCTCTCTGACTCTCCCGGAACTCCCAACATTACGAGAATGATTTCAGGGATGAGGGACTTCAGTTACATGGATAGACTGGAGAAGCTGGGGTTGTTCTCCTTGGAGAAGAGAAGATTGAGAGGAGATTTGATCAAGGTGTTAAAAATCATGAGGGGTCTGGACAGAATAGATAGGGGGATACTGTTCCCATTGGCAGAAGGGTTGAGAACCAAAGGACACAGATTTAAGGTGATTGGCAAAAGAACCAAAGGCGACATAAGAAAAAAATGTTTTTACGCAGCGAGTGGTTGGGATCTGGATTGCACTGCCTGAAAGGGTGGTGGAGGCAGAATCAATCACTGCTTTCAAAAGGGAAGTCGATAAATATCTGAAGGAATAACATTCGCAGTGCTTTGGGGAAAGGGCGGGAGAGTGGGACTAGCTGAGATCTGGCACGGGCTTGATGGGCCCAGTGGCCTCCTTCCATGTTGTAACCATTGTATGAATGTAACAGGGTTACCTGCTGATGTAGAAACTGCGGTACTGAGTATTTATCTCACCTCACTCTACCAGCTGTTGTTATTTGTTATAATACACAGCACATTTGTGACAATATTCTTTACCTTCTTCACAGCCAGGCCTGATTCTCTCCTCACCCAGTGTCCTCACACATCCACTTCTAGCTGGGGTCACTGGACAGTGACCCAATGTTGGTTCTCCATTACATAAGAACATAGGAAATAGGAACAGGAGCAGGCCATAGGGCCCTTCGAGCCTGCTCCACCATTAAATAAAATCATGGCTGAACTGATCTTGACCTAAACTCCTCTTTCCTGCCTGTTCCCATAACCCTTGACTCCCCTATAGTTCAAGAATCTGTCTATCTCAGTCTTGAATATATTCAATGACCCAGCTTCCACAGCTCTCTGGGGTAGAGAATTCCAAAGATTCACAACCCTCTGAGAGAAGAAATTTCTTATCATCTCCATCTTAAATGGGTGATCCCTTAATCTGAAACTAATTCTAGATTTCCTTACGTGGGGAAACATCTTCTCTGCATCTACCCTGTCGAGCCCCCTCAGAATCTGATATGTTTCAATAAGATCACCTCTCATTCTTCAACTCCAATGAGTATAGGCCCAACCTGCTCAAATTTCCTCATAAGACAACCCTTTCATCTCAGGAATCAACCTAGTGAACCTTCCTCTTGCAATAAAGGCCAACATTCCATTTGCCTTCCTTATTACTTGCTGTATCTGCATACTAATGTTTTGTGTTTCATGCACAAGGACCCCCAGGTCTCTCTGTACTGCAGCTTTGCAAGTTTTCTCCATTTAAATTATAATTTGCTTTTCTATTATTTCTGCCATAGTGGATAACCTCACATTTTCCCACATTATACTCCATCTGCCACATTTTTTGCCCACACACTTAGCCTGTCTATATCACTTTGCAGATTTTTTGTGTCCTCCTCACAATTTGCTTTCCCACCCATCTTTGTATCATCAGCAAACTTGGCTACATTACACTCGGTCCCTTAATATAGATTGTAAATAGTTGAGGACCCAGCACCGATCCCTGTGGCACCCCACTAGTCACTGTTTGCCAACCGTAAAATGACCCATTTATCCTGACTTTCTGTTCTCTGTTAGTTAGCCAATCCTCTATCCATGCTAATATATTACCCCCAACCCCATGAGCTTTTAGCTTGTGCAGTAATCTTTTATGTGGCACCTTATCGAATGCCTTCTGGAAATCCAAATACACCACATCCACTGGTTCCCCCTCATCCACCTCGCTCGTTACATCCTCAAAGAACTCCAGCAAATTTGTCAAAAATTATTTCCCTTTCATAAAACCATGCTGACTGCTTGATTGTATTATGCTTTTCCAAATGTCTGCTACTGCTTCCTTAATAATGGACTCCAGCATTTTCCCAACGACAGATGTTAGGCTAACTGGTCTATAGTTTCCTGCTTTTTGTCTGCCTCTTTTTTAAATAGGGGTGTTACATTTGTGGTTTTCCAATTTGCTGGGATCGCCCCAGAATCCAGGGAGTTTTGGTATATTACAACCAATGCATTCACTATCTCTGCAGCCACTTCTCTTAAGACCCTAGGATGTAAAGCATCAGGTCCGGGGACTTGTCCACCTTTAGTCCCATTATTTTACCCAGTACTACCTCATTAGTGATAGTGATTGTATTAAGTTCCTCCCTCCCTATAGCCCCTTGATTACCCACTATTGGGATGTTTTTAGTGTCTTCTACAGTGAAGACCGATACAAAATATTTGTTCAATGTCTCTGCTATTTCCCTGTTCTCCATTATTAATTCCCCAGTCTCATCCTCCAGGGCACCAACATTTACTTTAGCCACTCTTTTCCTTTTTATGTACCTGTAGAAACTCTTATTATCTGTTTTTATATTTTGTGCTAATTTACTTTCATAATCTATCTTCCCTCTCAATCATTGTTTTAGTCGTTCTCTGCTGGCTTTTAAAAGTTTCCCAATCCTCTGGCCTCCCACTAGTCTTGGCCACATTGTATGCCTTTGTTTTCAATGTGATACCCTCCCTTATTTCCTTAGTAAGCCACTTCTCTTACAGTCTTTCCTTCTCATTGGGGTATATTTTTGTTGCGAGTTAAATGTCTGCCACTGCATACTTTAGTCTATTTTCCCAGTCCACTTTAGGAAACTCGCCTTCATACCTTTGTAGTCTCCTTTATTTAAGATAGGACCCTGGTTTGAGAACCAACTTTCTCAACCTCCAACTGAATTTCAAATTCAACCATATTATGGTCACTCATTCCTAGAGGATCCTTTACTACAAGATCATTAATTAATCTTGCCTCATTACACAGTACCAGATCTAAGAGAGCCTGCTCCCTGGTTGGTTCCGCAACGTACTGTTCAAAGAAACTATCCCGGATACACTCTATGAACTTCTCCTCAAGGCTACCCTGGCCAATTTGCTTTGTCCAATCAATATGAAGGTTAAAATCGCCCATGATTATTGCCATTCCTTTATTACAAGTCTCCATTATTTCTTGATTTATACTCTGTCCAACAGTGTAGCTACTGTTAGGGGGCCTATAGACTATGCCCACCCGCGACTTTTTCCCTTTATTATTCCTTATCTCCACCCAAACTGATTCAACATCTTGATCCTCTGAACCAATATCGTTTCTCCTAAAGCACTGATCCCATCCTTTATTAACAGAGCTACCCCACCTCCTTTTCCTTTCTGTCTGTCCTTCCGAATTGTCAAATACCCCTGAATATTTAGTTCCCAGTCCTGGTCACCTTGCAACCAGTGCTATCAGATCACACCCATTTGTATCTATTTATGCCATCAACTCATCTATTTTGTTATGAATGCTACGTACATTTAGACAAAGAGCTTTTAAATTTGCTTTTTTACCTTTTTTTCCTGCTTATTTCCTCTGTCCTTCAAACTCACTTTCTTTATTTTTGCTTTCTAATTCCATCTGTACTCCCCTCCCTACTGAATCTATTTTTAGCTTCCCATCCCCTTCCAAGGTTTAAACTCTCCCCAACAGCACGAGCAAACCCCACTCCCCCCCCCCCCCCCCGCCACCCCGGTGAGGATATTGGTCCCGGCTTTGTTGAGGTGCAACCCGTCCGACTTGTACAGGTCCCACCTCGCACAGAAATGGTCCCAATGCCTCAGGAATCTAAAGCCCTCCTGCCTACACCATCTCTCCAGCCATGCATTCATCTGCTGTATCTCCTATTTCTATACTCACTAGCTCATGGCACCGGGAGTAATCTGGAGATTACTACCTTTGAGGTCCTGCTTTTTAATCTCTCTCCTAGCTCCCTAAACTCTGCCTGCAGGACCTCATCCCTCTTTCTACCCATGTCATTGGTCCCGATATGGACCGTGGCCTCTGGCTGTTCACCCCCTCCCCCAAAATGCCCTGCAGCCGCTCAGTGACATCCTTGACCCTGGCACCAGGGAGGCAACATACCATCCTGGAGTCACGTCTGCGGCTACAGAAACGCCTGTCTGCTCCCCTGACTATCGAATCCCCTACCACTATTGCTCTTCATTCTTTTTCCTTCCCCCTGTGCAGCTGAGCCACCCGTGATGCCGTAGACTTGGCTCTGGCTGCATTTCCCAGGGGCACCATCAGAAGGGAATACTGGTTGGAGAGCGAGATGGACTCAGGGGGCTCCTGCACTACCTGCCTAGTCCTCCTCTTCTGTCTGACGGTCACCCACTCCCTATCTGTCTGCACACTCTTAAGCTGTGGGGTGACCACCTCTAGAAACGTGCTATCCACATAGCTCTCAGTCTCGCGGATACACCGCAGTGACCCCAGCCGCTGCTCAAGCTCCAAAACACGGAGCTCGAGTTGCTGCAGCTGGAGACACTTCCTGCACACGTGATCACCCCGGCTGCACGAAGTGTCCAGGACTTTCCACATGCCACAGGATGTGCAATCCATGGAACTGAACTGTCCTGCCACCCTTCTAGTTACACTCGCAACTATTGAGCAAAAATAAACTCTAAACCTTAGCAAAACACACCCAGCAACTACTCAGCAATCAGCTGATTTAACTAACCTTTATTTAAAGACTAAATACTAACTTAACAGAGGTGGATGCAGAGAGGATATTTCCACTCATAGGGGAAACTAAACTAGGGGACATAGTCTCAGAGTAAGGGGCTGCCCATTTAAAACTGAGATGAGGAGGAATTTCTTCTCTCAGAGGGTTGCAAATCTGTGGAATTCGTTGCCTCAGAGAGCTGTGGAGGCTGGGTCATTGAATATATTTAAGGCAGAGATAGACAGATTTTTGAGCGATAAGGAAGTAAAGGGTTATGGGGAGCAGGCAGGGAAGTGGAGCTGAGTCCATGATCAGATCAGCCATGATCTTATTGCATGGCGACGCAGGCTCGAGGGGCCGTATGGCCTACTCCTGCTCCTACTTCTTATGTTCTTATGTAGGACTGCTTTTTAATAACCTAGGAAACATAAGATGAGGGGATGGTAGCATATTGGTTATTTCACTGGACTAGTGATCGTGAGGCCTGGACTGATCCAGAGTCATGAGTTCAAATCCCATCACGGCAGCTGGGGAATTTAAATTCAGTTCATTAAATAAGTCTGAAATAAAAAGCTAGTTTCAGTACTGATGACCATGAAACTACCGGATTGTCATTTTGGGAAGGAAATCTGCCGCCCTTACATGGTCTGGAATCCAAAATTTACTAAAAATTGTCATCTCAAGTTGACCTTAGGATGTGCCTACTTACATTCCAGCACTGCACCTTAGCAGCGTAATAATACACAGCAGGTTGTCTGGTACAATATCTGTGTTATTAGAAACCGGTAACGACAGAGGTCTGCTCCTCGTATTTAAAGTTCCTTTTCCCTCACTGGATAGAGTTTTTCCAAGTGCTCATCAAACCCACAAGGTGAAGCATTATGTGAGGATAGCTGCACTGGCCTTGACAGGATAGATGCAGGGAGGATGTTTCCTCTGGCTGGGGAGTCTAGAACCAGGGGTCACAATCTCAGAATAAGGGGTTGGCCATTTAGGACTGAGATGAGGAGAAACTTCTTCACTCAGAGGGTGGCAAATCTTTGAAATTCTCTACCCCAGAGGTCTGTGGACACTCAGTTGTTGAGTATATTCAAGACAGAGATTGATAGATTTTTGGATATTAAGGGAATCAAGGGATATGGGGATAGTGCAGGAAAGTGGAGTTGAGGCAGAAGATCAGCCATGATCTTATTGAATGGTGGAGCTGGCTCAAGGGGTCGAATGGCCTACTTCCTGTAATGTCTGTAAGCTTGTAATGTTTGTAGCTCCACACTGTGGATGTGGACGTATTGTGTACTGCAACTACAGAGTTAATAATTAAACAGCAGCAGCAGGTTCCGATGACTTCTGAGAGTTGTCTGCCATGTTAGGAAGCTGTGTGTGCTTGTGCTCTGTGAATATATCACATTTGGCGGTGAGATGGGATTTTTTTGATGATTTAAAGCTGAAATTTTGTTGGTGAAGGATTCAGCCAGCCGACAGAGAGACTTTGGAAGCTTCTGTATTTGGAAAAAGCTACAAAATCCAAGGTAAAATACAGCACACTGTGTGAACAGCTAGAAATTAAAATGGCAGAACCCGCAGGTGTAATGGGTCATTTGGGTGAATATAGACACGCCGGGAATGTTTTAAAGCGTATGTGGATCGGCTAGAAATGTATTTCACTGCAAATAATATAATCGAAGTTCCAGACAATGCAGTCCAGAATCAGGAGATATTGGAACGTAAGAGAGCGATTTTCTTATCGGAAGCTGGACCGGAATTGTTTGAAACTCTGATAAATCGGCTTGTGCCTGATGAGCCAAAGGACACAATGCTTAAAGAGATTTTAATGAAGCTGGAGCAGCACTATAACCCCAAACCGTTAGAAATTGTTGAAAGCTATCGTTTTGGTATACGAAATCAAAAGTATCAGTGATTACATTGTAGCATTAAAAAAGCTATCTATTCACTGTAATTTTGGAAACTTTCAAAACCGAGCTTTGTGGGATCGTTTTGTTTGTGGGGTGAAAAATGATGCGATCAGAAGGAAGTTATTGACGACGGATGACTTGACTTTTGAGATTGCTTGTCAGATAGCGA
Source organism: Pristiophorus japonicus (assembly GCF_044704955.1). Classification (NCBI taxonomy): domain Eukaryota; kingdom Metazoa; phylum Chordata; class Chondrichthyes; family Pristiophoridae; genus Pristiophorus; species Pristiophorus japonicus. Next base: position 93,315,238 of record NC_091991.1, on the reverse strand, counting down.
GGTCAATGGGCATGGCCGATCAATATTCCCGAGAATTAAATAATAATTACAGTCGTCAGTCAACCAAGATGAATCGCCTGCAGATTCAAAGTAAAAGATGGTGGGGGCCCAAAGTCTCAGAAACTGGAAATTCTAACAGAGCGCTGAAGTCGTGCTATAGGTGCCTGGGACAACACATTGCTGAAAGTTGTCCATATGTGAAGGCAGAGTGTTTCTTCTGCAGAAAGACTGGGCATCTTGCGAAGGCATGCCGACAGAAGAGTAAACCAGCTTTTAAAACTATGAGTCCAGTGTTTAAAGCTATGTGTAGAAATCCCCAGAGACTACATACCATGGAAGAACAACAACAGGACGAGAAGATATTAGAGTTACATGTCATCAGGAGCACGAGGTTAACGGACAGTGATTCAAAAAGTATCAAAATCCATATAGATGTTGCAGGATTCAAGACACTGGTGCATCCAAGAGTGTAGTACCGGAGTCGCAATACCACGAAAAATTGTGTGATTTCCCATTGGAGAAATCCAAGATAAAGCTGCGAGGCTACTCTGGAGAGAAAATTCCCATGGTAGGTCGTATCACCGTACCGGTGAAATACAAGGATCAATTTCAGAACTTGCCTCTAATAGTAGTGAAAGGAGACAAGCCTGCCTTACTAGGAAGAAATTGGTTGAGATCACTGAAGCTGGATTGGAATGAGATTTTTAGTGTTGAAATGAGATTTGCATCAACGGTTGATGTTATCAAGAGTTATCCGAAAATGTTCTGCGAAACAGGCAGTCCGATCCAAGGCTTCAAGGCGAGTGTCAGGGTACAGAAGGACGCTAGATCGGTTTACTACAAGCCACGTTCCGTACCATATGCACTGAAGGAGAAAGTTGAGCAAGAACTCAAAAGACTAGAGACTGAGAACATTATTTGTAAGATAGATCGATGTAATTGGGCTACACCCATTGTTGTTGTACCTAAGTCCGATGATAAGGTAAGATTCTGTGGTGATTATAAAGTAACCGTAAACCAGGTTCAAGAGGGTAATGTCCCCAATAGATAGCCAAATGTAGAAGATTTGTTCACAACACTGACAGGTGGTCAGATCTTCTCAAAATTGGATCTTACGAATGCTTACTTACAGCTTGAACTAGATGAGGAGTCCAAGTCATGTTTGTCAATAAATACTCATCTAGGCCTGTATCAGTCTAATAGGCTACTGTGTGGAGTGTCTTCCGCCCCTGCCATATTCCAAGGGGTGATGAACCAGATTTTGCAAGGTATTGAAGGGGTAGTATGTTATTTGGATGACATACTAATTTCGGCACCAAATGGGCAATTTATAATAACATATTGAATGAAGTCCTCAAACGGCTAGAGAAGCACAGAGTACGAGTGTCTGCTCGTAAGTGTGAATTATTTAAAAACTCAGTGGAGTACTTAGGGTACAGAGTAGACAAAGATGGTTTACATCCAACCATGGGAAAACTGGATGCAATTAAAAATGCACCCACTCCCAGGAATGTCACTGAACTTCGTTCATTTTTGGGTCTTTTGAACTATTTTGGGAAGTTCCTACCAAATTTGGCTACAGTATTACATCCACTGAATGAACTATTGAAAAAACAGGTCCATTGGAAGTGGTCAAAAGAATGTGATACAGCATTCAAGGAGTGTAAAAGCAAATTGGTAGAGAGCATCATGTTAGTTCACTATGACATATTGTAAGGGGTGGTTTGCAGGGAGTCAGCTTTCCCTTCTGACCTTATATGAGCGGTTCCGAATCGCTCTCACACCCTTGGTTCTAGACACTGGAATTATGAAGGGACTGTGACAGACTTGGACAGACAATCGGTTTCAAGGTAGGAAGCAGGTATGGCTTTATTGTGTTTAAAAAGAAGTAAAAGGTACACCTTTAATAACACACACAGACCAATACACACTGAGGGGTACAACACATTGAATAAAATGTCCAATTACAGTCTGTGGGGAAAAGAATACAGCTTAAACTCTAAATGGGGTAAAAAGGCAAATGCAGATACATCTACACAAGTTATCCCAGCCTCCCTCCTCCCAATTCCCCTAACTAACGAAGTTATAGCTCTGGGGGGGTTCAGGGGCTATGCTCACCAATCCCTTTAGACAGTTGCCGGTGAATCGCGGTTTCGGGGTCGCTGTACTTGGCCTTCTAGGCGAGCCGTACCCCGGTCGGAGGAGAGGACTTCGGACTGCGTAGTCTTCGGTTGGGGTGCGTCCATTGATGCGGTAAGTTGCGTTTTGGATGTATGGGGTAAGTACCCACTTTCTTTGATTAGGAATAGTTTAGTTAGTCCCTTTTGGTAATTTCTCCCCCGTTGGTCGTTCCGAAGTAGATTGTAGAGTGGAAATAAATGTCGATTCTTCGGTTTTTGCTGAGTTGGTTTTGGTTGGTCGTTTCGCTGGTTGTGGTGGCCCGGGTTTGTCAATTTGGTTGCTGACAACCTTCCGTTTCGTGGGCCTCGTGCTCGGTCAGTTCTTGATGAGTTCTAGTAGTTTCCTTCACTGCTCCATTTCTTCACTCCCCAGCTCCGGCTGCTTGTGTCTGTGTCTGTGTTCCAGTCTGTGTGCTGGTCTTTTCTTGTAAAACTGGGGGATAGATATATTCCAAAAAAAGGCTCCGTTATCTCCCATCAAATCTCTTGGGCTCTGTTTAAACTGTACTGTCCACTGATTTTCAAATGTCTCCTTTGTCAGCAGTAACTCGATTAGGGTGTGAGAATGTGCTATCAGTGGTTTTGCATTGTTTTAGAATTATCCAGTTTCTTGACCATGATTTCCATTGTGCTTGATTGGGTAATTCGATTATCCCTTCGAGGGTGAATAGTTCCCCCAGACAGTCTGGGGTCTTTAATACACGAATTTGGCCCCACCTCCTGTATTTGGTAACTCTTTTTTTTTGCAGCCAAAATGTTGTAGAATCTTAAAATTGATATGCTCCTTCCCCGAGATGTTTAGGGGATCTCAAGCTTCTGTAATTTAGGTCCATTTTGAATTCCCTTTCCTATGAGTCCAAACACTGGGGGGGGGGGGTCTCCATGAATGCCTCCCCTTTTATCCCCCGCAGGCTTCGTCTGCCCCTTTAAACTCATTTAAAAAGCCCAGAAAGGGATTCTTCTCCTCTGCAGGGGAAAGGTACCTGGAATCTTTGCGAGATATTGGTAAATTCTACATTCCCCCCTGTGATACCATATCACTTATGGTATCATTCTTCAAGGTGAGCAAAGTTCCTGACTCCCAAGAGATAACCTTCCCCGTAAATTAGCTAAACTAATACCCAAAATGCATTACACTTATGCAACATCACCATAGATGCACACTTTTCCCTTTACAGGTACAAACTTTTTACATTTATACCCTCCAAGCTTGGAGGGGGTTCAATCACTACAATTGCATTTCAGCACAGTTACATTTCATTTCAGTTACATTATATTCACCAGCATATAGGCAACGTACAACCACATTACAGAAGGAAAAAAAACCTAGATTAAAATTAAACAACATCAATTGGTCTCCAGGTAATGTCTGGATCCTGCCCTTGAGAACTGCTCTCAGGCTGGCTGACACACAAGACAAACTTAAAATAATCACCTAAACATTACTGCAATATTACCCTCAATTCTAAACTAAACCTTAAAATATCCTTAAACTAAAATTAGAGCTATGTCCAACCGCCACCCGTCTCCGGGTGGCCTGGTTAGTCCCTGTCGGGCCCAAGCCTTGTACGGCCTGATAGCCGCCTGGATGCTAGGGTTTCCCCGCAGCCGGTGAGCTGGAGACCCTTGTGTCAGGGACAGCTCGTTGCTACTGCTCCTTTGAGACCCTCACCGCTGGAGGCGGCTGGCTGGTGGTCCCTCCTCTGAGCGGCCTCTGTACTTCTGACCTTCGGCCTTTCCTGTCGGGCTGCCCTTCTCCTAGGGTAGAATCGCTGAGGTTCAGATGCCAGTGACCACGGTATCTTTGGCCGTGGTGTACGGAGGGTCCTTCTCAGGGCTTGGGTTACTGGGGGTGCGTCCGAATCCCAAACGATGGGTGAGATAGCCCCTCCAGTACTGCAATTCACCGCCCCTATAGGCACGATTTCTGAGCCTGCCACATTCCCTGTGGGCCCTCCACCGTCGGGGGCGGCCAACGGAGGGTCCCTGTCCTGAGGACGGTTCACCCCTCCCGGCTGCCCTCTGTGGTTGGCTGACCCTGGTTTGTATAGCTTGCAGTGGTTGATGTGGAACCACTTAGTACGGCGGGGCAGCTTTATGGCATAGACCATCGGGCTTGCCTTGTCCACAATGCTATATGGCCCCATATATAATGCTTCAAATACCCCGACCCGAGCATAGTTCCTCACCATGACCTGGTCCCCTATCTCCCATTCGTGGTGTTTGCTGGGTTCTAGCAGCAATCGGTTACTCTGATGCTGTCTGCCCATGTTACTAGCAGCCTGCCAGTGAATCAGTTTGAGGGGTTCAAACAGGTTCCTGACAAACCGGTTCCGGTTCACCTCTCTGAGCTGACCTTCTGTGAGCACCGGGGCTAGGACATGGGTGGGGGGTCCGCATGATCCGGCCAGTCATGAGCTCATATGGGGAATACCCCATGCTCTTTGACTGGCTAGCTCGGATGCCCATTAGGACCAACGGTAAGACCTCCACCCACTTTTGGGGTGAGTCTCTCATTTCCTTCCGCAGCCTTTCTTTAATGGTGCGGTTTAAACACTCCACAATACCCGATGACTGTGGATTGTGGGCAACGTGCCATTTCCCCTCAATGCCGAGCACCTCAAGGGTTGCCTGCATTACCTGCCCGGTGAAATGGCTCCCCTGGTCCGACTCTACATACTGTGGGAGTCCCCGCCGGGAGAACACTTCCCTCACTAGAATCTTAGCTGTCCCTAGTGCGGTAGCTGTTTGGCAGGGGAAGGCTTCAACCCATTTTGAAACACGTCCACCAGGACTAGGCAGTATTTGTAGCCTCCCTGGGCGGTGGATAGGGGCCCGATGTAGTCAATTTGGATTGACTGCCATGGTCCCTCTACCCTCCTGACGTGTCCTAGGGACACCTTCCTTTTCTGGGGGTCAGGGTTGTTCGCAGCACACACCAGGCAGTTCGCACAGAACTCACGGACGTCCTCCCTGAGTCCCGGCCACCATCCTGCCTGTTCCACCCGTTGCCAGGTGGTCTCAGGCCCGGGGTGTCCCGCTCCTGGACCCTCATGGGCCAGTTTTAGGAATTCCCTCTGGTGCTGCTGCAGCACGACCCATTGTCCCTCTTTAAACAGCATGCCTTCCTTAACGGTAATGGCTGCTGTGCCGTACGGACCTTCTACTCTCTCTCCTCTAGCTAGCGCGTTCAGGACAGCTTTCAGGACTGGGTCCTGTGCCTGAACTGTATTTAAGTCCGGGGCCAAGGCTATCCCTGTACTCTCTGCTGCCCTGTTCTTATTCTTGACCGCTGCTATGCGGCCAGTGTCATAGGGGTCCCAGAACTTTCCCGTGCGGGCACCTTCTTTGGCCAGTTTGTCAGCCTGTTGGTTTCCCTCTGCACGGGGTTCGGTTTTTGAATGGGCCTTCACCTTATGTATGTAGACCTTTCCTTCTTCCACCACCGCTGTCATGATTTTCTCCAGCAGGGGCTTGATTGCCAGGGGTCTCCCGTCAGCGGACGTGTATCCGCGATGGGACCAGATAGCCAGGTACTCCGTACATGAATTGCAGGTGAACATACTGTCCGAGCAAATCGTGTACGGGGTAGGGAATTCCTCGGGGTGGGTCACCACGTATATTACGGCGGACAGTTCAGCATGCTGGGCGCTCATGGTGCTGGGGAGCTTGATTGCCAGGGCAATACCTGCGCTTGGGTCATAGACTCCGCAGCCAGTGAGTCGTTCGCCAGCAGATACCGTGCTGGACCCTTCCACGTAGATGTCCCGGCCTGTAGGGTGTAACCCCACCCGAAGGCCAATATTCACCTCCCATACCCCTTCTATGGAGCACCTGTGGGATTTCCCTGGATAGATTAGGTTGGCTGCGGGGGCCTTCTACTCTGAGGTCCATCTGGGAGAGGAGCAGGGTCCAGCGAGCAATGTGGGCACTGCTCACCGTCCCGTCCTTAATCCTCCCATCTAGGAGCATCTGAGTCGGTGTGTGGTGGGTTAGGAGTGTTAGAGGAGACCCTCCCGTGAAGATCAAGGATCTTTTCACTACCCAATGTGTGGCTAGGAGGTGTCTCTCACAGTTGGAGTACCCCTTCTCCACATCTGTGAGGATCCTGGAGGAGTAAACCACCGGTCTCAGCTGGCCGTGCCGCTCTTGAAGCAGCACTGAGCTCAAACTGTCCCCGCTGGCTGCCACCTCCAGGAAAAACTCCTTTCCTACATCTATCGCTCTCAAGGCTGGCGCGGTCTGCAAGTCCTTCTTGAGCTGATTAAATGCTGCCTCGCAACCCAAATCCCAGTCCCACTCTACCCCCTTGTGTAGGAGCCTGAGCAGAGGGGCTGCGGTGGCTGCATAATCCTCAATGAAGTCTCTGCAGTACCCGGTGAGCCCTAGAAAGGATCTTACCCCTGTCACTGTGTTGGGGGCTGGTAACTCCTGTACTGCCTCCCTTCTAGCCTTGTCTATGGCCCTTTCCCCAGCGCGCACAGTCAGCCCCAGGAATTTGACTTCCTTCTGGCCGGTCTGTGCCTTCTTGGGGTTTACTTTAAACCCTTCTTCTTTTAGCAGCTCCAGCAGCTCAGCCAGCAGTGGGCCATGCTCCTCCCCCTGATCGGTGAACAGGAGCAGGTCATCCACATACTGCACCAACTGCTGGGGTCTACTAAAGCCCTTTAAACATTTCGCCATGCATTGGTGAAAAATGCTGGGACTATTGTGGAAGCCTTGGGGAAGACAGTTCCACATGTATTGTTGGCCCTTAAAGGTAAAGGCGAACTTGTACTGGTCCTCCCGTTTTAAAGGAATGGACCAGAACCCATTTGAAATATCCAGCACCGTGAAAGTGGTTGCGGATGCTGGAATACTCCCTATGAGATCCGCTATGGCTGCTACAGTGGGTGCACAGGCAGGGATATTCTTATTTAGTACTCGATAGTCCACGGTGGCCCTCCATGAGTTGTCCGGTTTCTTAACCGGCCACAGTGGAGAGTTCACATGGGTTGCTATCGGTCTTAACACCCCTTGCTCTACCAGTGATCCCAGAGCCGTTGTCAGGTCTGCCTCTGCCTCCCTGGGGAAGTTATATTGCTTTTGTGGTCGGGTCATGGGGTTCCCTACTATACTAACTTCCACCCCCATTACCCTACCACAGTCATGTTTGTGGGTGGCAAATGCTGCAAGATGTGCCCGTACATATGCCCGGTACTCCACTGGGGTGTTACTGACCAGTAATTCCAAGTCATAACCCTCCTTTGGCTTCACGGTACACAAGGTTCCCTTGGCCCCTTTTTCTGGGATCACCGCCACCTCACCTTCCCTGTCAGTCACTATGGCTCCCCATAGACAGTGGTTCCTGAGATCCACTAGGATCTGGTAGCCAATGATAAAATCAGCTCCCAGGATCCCTTTTCCCTTCTGCTCCCATTTCATCAGGACACACTTCCATTTGGTTTTGAGTGTCCCTAACTGAATGGTGAGCGGGATGGAAAATGAACCAGTTTGCTCATTGCCTGTGAACCCCACTAGACTGTACGGGACCCCGTTCGATAGAGGTGAGGTAGCTGGGTTATCTGCATATACAAGGGTGCTGGAAGCACCAGTATCTAGCAGGTAGGTCCCTTTCACTTTCTCCACCTCCATCGTAACGCACGGTCTCTTCCAGGCATCGTACTCTAGGGAACACGGTACACAGGCTGCACTGGCCTTAGTCATGCATCTGGGTGGGTTGGAGCAGAGGGTTTTACCGTACCGGCTACTGGACCAGTTGCGATAGCTACTGCTCCCTGTCCGTTTATGAGTGTCTGTAGGACGGCTACGAGTGTCTCATATGTGTCGGGTGTTCCTGCCCCGGCCTTACGGGCTGGGGCTGGAGTGGCCTTTCCCTTAGTCTCTTTCCAGGGGTTCCTACAATCCTTCCTCCAGTGCCCACTTTTCCCACACCCAAAACACTCACCCCCTTTGTGGAGAGGGTTGCCACCTTCCTGATGCCTTGGCTGGGTTTAATCTCATGGACCCTCCCTTTAGAGGAGGGCTCCTCTGTCCCTCTACCGTTCCAGTAAGCCAGGGTCAACTGCCTGACTACTGTCTCCTCGGTGGTTCTGGGATCTCTTGGATCGAACCAGACCTGGGCTTTTGCCTTTACTCCAGGTAAGCTGTTTGCCACCAGGCTGCGGAGCCAGTGAGCCAGCTCGTTAGGGTTCAGGTGGGCCCGGTCAAGAACCCCACTACAGGCCCTTTCGTAGACCGGCCATAACCTGTCAGCGAAAGCCTGTGGAGTCTCCCCATCGAGCTGCACTGTCTTCTCCACTCGGGAGAAAGGACTCCCGTCGTTCATACCCATGGCCTCTAGAACCTCCTCCTTAACCATAGCGTACGTGTTTCACCCCTTTCTGCTGTCTGCAGAGAGGGAATGGCACAGCTTGGTGTCTAGCGAGAAGAGCAACAGCTTAGCCTGCTCTGAATCATCGCACCGGTTAATATCCCCTGTGTGTTCCACTTCCAGGAAGTGTACCGAGGGATCCCCTGTTGGGTGAGCTTATTTAGGTGGCCTATCATAGCCCTCAGTTTTTGGGTGTCGAGGGGGACTACGAAGTTGCTTTCTAGGGGTCCTGCCGCTCCATTGGCATCAGGCGGGCAGAACGTCTGCTGCCGGACCGGGTGCATTGGCCCTGGTTCCGGCCCTTCTTGTATTGGCTCGCTCTCTTCCCGCTGCTGCCAAGCCGAGTTAAAACTCGGGGCTGCCGGTGTTGGTAGTTTGCAATCCTTGCCTGCCCCGCACTCTGGCTGACACCCCTGCTGCCCTGGGCCATTCCTGGGAACTGCAGGCGGTGACTGAGGGGTTTCTCCTTGCTCTACCAGGTGTTCCTGGGCTAAACCCGGGTTTATCAGGCACACCATGCCTTTAGCCCGGGATAGAGCAAGGTTCAAGCTTTGGATCTGCTGCTGGCAGGGGCCGTGGTCTCCTGCCTCAAATTCCCTGGCACTGGCTACCTTATAGGCTACCTGAATGTCTCTCACCCTCTCCCCGTACTCTTTAACTTGCTTGGTGAGGCAGGAATTCTCTTCCCGCAATGCCCGTTCGCTATACTTGGCTTCAATAATCTGACACTGTAAAAGGTCCAGTTGGGTTTTGTACCTTTCTTTAGTGAGCTCTCTACTTTCCTTTAACTGTCCCACCTCTGTCCACAGCCTTTCCCCGACTGTGGCCCTTGTGCTGGACCTCTCTTCTGCCTGTCTCAATACTCCCTTTAATTTCTCATTCTCCTCATCTAGAAGCCGGATCTGTTGCTGAAGGCAAATTAGCCAAATGGCCTTCTCTATCGACCTTTTATGGTCCTTGCTCTTGGTCCATTGAGCTGCAGCATCTTCTGGACGCTCAGCATACAAAAAATCGAGTACCCACTCCTTAGCCACATTTACCCTCTTAAACACATACGAGGAAATCCCCTCTTCCATTTTGCTTCGTTTCCTGAAACCAGTCTCTCTCTTATCACGTCCCTTGTACCAGTGTCCCATCTGGGTCGCCATGTGTAAGGGGTGGTTTGCAGGGGGTCAGCTTTCCCTTCTGACCTTATATGAGCGGTTCCGAATCGTTCCCACATCCTTGGTTCTAGACACTGGAATTATGAAGGGACTGTGACAGACTTGGACAGACAATCGGTTTCAAGGTAGGAAGCAGGTATGGCTTTATTGTGTTTAAAAAGAAGTAAAAGGCACACCTTTAATAACACACACAGACCAATACACACTGAGGGGTACAACACATTGAATAAATTGTCCAATTACAGTCTGTGGGGAAAAGAATACAGCTTAAACTCTAAATGGGGTAAAGAGGAGAATGCAGATACATTTACACAAGTTATCCCAGCCTCCCTCCCCCAATTCCCCTAACTAACGAAGTTATAGCTCTGTGGGTTCAGGGGCCATGCTCACCAATCCCCTTTTAGACAGTTGCCGGTGAATCGCGGTTTCGGGGTTCGCTGTACTTGGCCTTCTAGGCGAGCCGTACCCCGGTCGGAGGAGAGGACTTCGGACTGCGTAGTCTTCGGTTGGGGTGCGTCCGTTGATGCGGTAAGTTGCGTTTTGGATGTATGGGGTAAGTACCCACTTTCTTTGATTAGGAATAGTTTAGTTAGTCCCTTTTGGTAATTTCTCCCCCGTTGGTCGTTCCGAAGTAGATTGTAGAGTGGAAATAAATGTCGATTCTTCGGTTTTTGCTGAGTTGGTTTTGGTTGGTCGTTTCGCTGGTTGTGGTGGCCCGGGTTTGTCAATTTGGTTGCTGACAACCTTCCGTTTCGTGGGCCTCGTGCTCGGTCGGTTCTTGATGAGTTCTAGTAGTTTCCTTCACTGCTCCATTTCTTCACTCCCCAGCTCCGGCTGCTTGTGTCTGTGTCTGTGTTCCAGTCTGTGTGCTGCTCCTTGCTGGTCTTTTCTTGTAAAAACTGGGGGATAGATATATTCCAAAAAAAGGCTCCGTTATCTCCCATCAAATCTCTTGGGCTCTGTTTAAACTGTACTGTCCACTGATTTTCAAATGTCTCCTTTGTCAGCAGTAACTCGATTAGGGTGTGAGAATGTGCTATCAGTGGTTTTGCATTGTTTTAGAATTGTCCAGTTTCTTGACCATGATTTCCATTGTGCTTGATTGGGTAATTCGATTATCCCTTAGAGGGTGAATAGTTCCCCCAGACAGTCTGGGGTCTTTAATACACGAATTTGGCCCCACCTCCTGTATTTGGTAACTCTTTTTTTTTGCAGCCAATATGTTGTAGAATCTTAAAATTGATATGCTCCTTCCCCGAGATGTTTAGGGGATCTCAAGCTTCTGTAATTTAGGTCCATTTTGAATTCCCTTTCCTATGAGTCCAAACACTGGGGGGGGGTCTCCATGAACGCATCCCCTTTTATCCCCCGCAGGCTTCGTCTGCCCCTTTAAACTCATTTTAAAAGCCCAGAAAGGGATTCTTCTCCTCTGCAGGGGAAAGGTACCTGGAATCTTTGCGAGATATTGGTAAATTCTACAGTATCTAAGGAGATTAAGCTAGCATGTGACGCCTCTCCATATGGAGTTGGGGCAGTGATCTCTCATGTATCACGTAGTGAGGAGGAGAGACCAATTGCTTTTGCTTCACGCACTCTCAGTGCCAGTGAGAGTAATTATGCGCAAATTGAAAGGGAAGCTTTGGCATTAATTTTTTGGGTCAAGAAGTTCCACAAATACTTGTATGGTCGTCATTACGGACCATAAGCCCCTAACAGCAATCCTCAATCAAAAGTCTCCAGATACAACATTAGCTGCAGCCTGAATGCAGAGATGGGCTTTGATTTTGTCAGCATATACATATGATAGTGAAAACAGATGATCAGCTGATCACATTAATGCTGATGCAATGTCTAGATTGCCTTCTTCATCACAAGTTACACCCGATAGGGAAAAAGTGTTTTATTTTTCATACATTGATGAACTGCCAGTCACAGCTGAAGAGATTTGTAGAGCAACCAAACGTGACCCAGTGATGTCAAAGGTGTATGATTATATTGCAAATGCATGGCCAAACGAGGTAACAGACCAAAGATATTCATCCATTCTTCATTCGTAGGAATGAATTATCAGTCGATAAAGATTGTTTCATGTGGGGTGCAAGAGTGGTTATACCAACTAAATTTCGGTCCAAATTATTAGGAGACTTCCATGACCAGCACCTGAGAATGAGCTTGACCAAGAGTTTTGCGCGTAGTTATTTATGATGGCCAGGCCTTGATAAAGATATAGAGTACATCGTGAGTCAATGTACGACATATCAATCGGTTAGCAAGCAACCACCATCAGTACCATTACAGCCATGAAAATGGCCTCCTAGGGTGTGGCAAAGGCTACATATTGATATTTACTGAGTTAGAAGGACAACAATTGTTCATTGTGATTGATAGCCATTCGAAGTGGGTCAAGGTGTTTCCAATGTGGAAAATAACAACAAGTAAAACATTGGACATTTTGCGAAGTTTATTTTCTTCATTTGGCCTCCCAGAAGAAATTGTTTCGGATAATGGACCACAATTTCATTCAGAAGAATTTGCACAATTCATGAGCAAAAATGGTGTGAAACATATCAAGGTTCCATCATACCACCCGGCTTCGAATGGTGCAGCAGAGCGTACTATACAAATTGTAAAACGTGCCCACATAAAACATAGAAACATAGAAAATAGGTGCGGGAGTAGGCCATTCGGCCCTTCGAGCCTGCACCACCATTCAATAAGATCATGGCTGATCATTCACCTCAGTATCCCTTTCCTGCTTTCTCCCCATACCCCTTGATCCCTTTAGCCATAAGGGCCATATCTAACTCCCTCTTGAATATATCCAATGAACTGGCATCAACAACTCTCTGCGGCAGGGAATTCCACAGGTTAACAACTCTCTGAGTGAAGAAGTTTCTCCTCATCTCAGTCCTAAATGGCCTACCCCTTATCCTAAGACTGTGTTCCCTGGTTCTGGACTTCCCCAACATCAGGAACATTCTTCCCGCAGCTAACCTGTCCAGTCCCGTCAGAATTTTATATGTTTCTATGAGATCCCCTCTCATCCTTCTAAACTCCAGTGTATAAAGGCCCAATTGATCCAGTCTCTCCTCATATGACAGTCCAGCCATCCCGGGAATCAGTCTGGTGAACCTTCGCTGCACTGCCTCAATAGCAAGAATGTCCTTCCTCAGATTAGGAGTTCAAAACTGAACACAATATTCCAGGTGAGGCCTCACCAAGGCTCTGTACAACTGCAGTAAGACCTTCCTGCTCCTATACTCAAATCCCCTAGCTATGAAGGCCAACATACCTTTTGCCTTCTTCACTGTCTGCTGTACCTGTATGCCAACTTTCAATGACTGATGAACCATGACACCCAGGTCTCCCCTTTTCCTAATCTGCTGCCATTCAATAATATTCTGCCTTCGTGTTTTTGCCCCCTAAGTGGATAACCTCACATTTATCCACATTATACTGCATCTGCTATGCATTTGCCTACTCACCTAACCTGTCCAAGTCACCCGGCAGCCTCTTAGCATCCTCCTCACAGCTCACACCGCCACCCAGCTTAGTGTCATCTGCAAACTTGGAGATATTACACTCAATTCCGTCATCTAAATCATTAATGTATATTGTAAATAGCTGGGGTCCCAGCACTGAGCCCTGCAGCACCCCACTAGTCACTGCCTGCCATTCTGAAAAGGACCCGTTTATCCTGACTCACTGTTTCCTGTCTGCCAACCAGTTCTCTATCTACGTCAGTACATTACCCCCAATACCATGTGCTTTGATTTTGCACACCAATCTCTTTGCACACCAATCTCTTGTGTAAAACAAATGTTAGATCCAAATCCAAAGAAATGACAGTTGTCATTGGATCACAAATTGGCTAATTTTTTGATTACATATCATAATACTCCTCATACAACTACTGGTAGAACACCAGCAGAGTTGTTTTTCAAACGACAGCCATGAACCAGATCCTCGTTGCTAAAACCAAATTTGGCATAGTCCGTAGAAGAGACACAATTAAGACAGAAAGCGAATCAGGATAGAGGTAGAGTAAAAGGGAGAAGTGTGAAATTAAACCAGAAGGTGAGAGTGAAGAACCATCACCATAAATGGTTACTCGGAAGAGTGGTGACGATATGTGGTCCTCGCACATATTTGGTAAAGATGTTTCATAATGCTCAGCTTAGGTTTGTTCATATTGATTATATTTTACCCACAGACATGGAAGGAGTTGAAGGTGGGAATGATTCAATTATTTCTGACTCATCAGATAGTTTTAATACACCAGTAGCATATCCTACATCCAGTGTACTGGAAACAAATCCAAGAGAAAGTCAGAATGTAAGTCTGAGTCCGAGTCAGGAAAACAAGCAGTCTGAAGTTAGAGAGAGTTCAAATGAAAATCAAAGGCATTCCTTGGAGGAAAACGTTCCTTAGGATGAGCCTCGAAGGAGTTTAGATTCGACACCATGTTTGGAAGTTTCTGTTCGAGAGCGAAGGTATCCTCTTCGAAACAGAAAACAAGTGGTAAAGTTAAATTTGTAAATATGGAAAAAATAAGTCTTTATCCTGTGTTATGTATAAACATGCAAGTTATGTATGATGTTGCTATAATAACTTCTTCATTAAGGAGGGAGAAGTGTAATGTCTGTAAGCTTGTAATGTTTGTAGCTCCACACTGTGGACGTGGATGTGTTGTGTATTACAGAGTTAATAATTAAACAGAAGCAGCAGGTTTCGGTGACTTCCAAGAGTTGCCTGCCATGTTAGAAAGCTGGGTGTGCTAGTGCTCTGTGAATATATCACACTCCCGCTCTTAATTCTTATGTCCTGAGGAGGTGGGCACAGGTCAACGGTCAGCAGCAATGACCAGAGTCGAGCTGAGGCTCCACTCCCGCTGATCCACGGTCGGTCTCGCTCGACGGTGCAGCATTTCCCATCCCGCCCTGCTGCCCACGATCAGTATTCTCACAGTGACCAGCTCCTCCCGTGGTTTTCAGATATGAGCATGGAACAGGGTGCTCTCCTGGACAAGGCCTATCCGGAGGTACAGGCTTTCTGTCAGAAACTGGGCAGACCGTCTATCAGCTCAGGGACTATATTCAAAGGGCATCTCTGCTTCTGGGATCAAACTATGGTCCTCATTTAACCATTCGTGTGACAGGGAAGGGGGGAGGGAGGGAGGAAGGAAGAGTAACAGATATGGTATGTAACAGAAGGAGTGTGACACAGGGATTGTGACAGGGGGAGAGTGTGACAGGGAGAGAGTGTGACGGGGGAGTGTGACATGGAGAGTGTGTGACACAGGGAGTGTGACAGGGAGAGAGTGTGACACAGGGAGTGTGACAGGGAGAGAGTGTGACAGGGAGAAACTGTGACAGGGGACTGTGACAGGGAGAGAGTGTGACGGGGAGTGTGACAGGGGAGTGTTACAGTGAGGGAGTGTGACAGGGAGAGGGTGTGACAGGGAGAGAATGTGACAGGGAGGGAGTGTGACAGTGAGGGAGTGTGACAGTGAGGGAGTGTGACAGTGAGGGAGTGTGACAGTGAGGGTGTGACAGGGAGAGTGTGACAGAGGGTGTGTGACAGAGGGAGTGAGACAGGGAGATAGTGTGACAGGGAGAGTGTGACAGAGGGTGTGTGACGGGGGAGTGTGACAGGGAGAGAGTGTGATAGGGGAGAGTGTGTGACAGGGAGGGAGTGTGACAGGGAGGGAATGTGACAGTGAGGGTGTGACAGGGAGAGTGTGACAGAGGGTGTGTGACAGAGGGAGTGAGACAGGGAGATAGTGTGACAGGG
This sequence comes from Pristiophorus japonicus, assembly GCF_044704955.1. Taxonomy (NCBI): domain Eukaryota; kingdom Metazoa; phylum Chordata; class Chondrichthyes; family Pristiophoridae; genus Pristiophorus; species Pristiophorus japonicus. Next base: position 93,299,729 of record NC_091991.1, on the reverse strand, counting down.
AGATAGTGTGACAGGGAGAGAGTGTGATAGAGAGAGTGTGACAGGGAGGGTGTGTGACAGAGGGAGTGTGACAGGGAGAGTGTGACAGAGGGTGTGTGACGGGGGAGTGTGACAGGGAGAGAGTGTGATAGGGGAGAGTGTGTGACAGGGAGGGAGTGTGACAGGGAGAGAATGTGACAGGGAGAGAGTGTGACAGGGAGGGAGTGTGACAGGGAGAGTGTGATTGGGGGAGTGTGACAGGGAGAGAGTGTGACAGGGAGAGAGTGTGAAAGGAAGAGAGTGTGACAAGGACATAGTGTGACGGGGAGTGTGACAGTGAGAGAGTGTGACGGGAGAGAGTGTGACATGGAGGGAATGTTGCAGTGAGGGAGTGTGACAGGGAGAGAGTGTAACAGAGGGAGTGTGACAGTGATTGAGTGTGACAGGGAGAGAGTGTGACAGTGAGGGAGTGTTGCAGTGAGGGAGTGTTGCAGTGAGGGAGTGTGACAGGAAAGAGTGTGACAGTGAGGGAGTGTGACAGTGAGGGAGTGTGACAGTGAGGGAATGTGACAGGAGAAGAGTGTGGCAGGATGCGAGTGAGAGAGAGTACAGTTGAGGGGGATGACTCATCAGGGGGGAGCAGCAGCAGCCAGGTTCATGGCACCGTGGCTGGCTCTGCTGCCCAGGAGGGCAGGAAAAAGAGGAAAAAGGAAGAGCTAGTGATAGGGGATTCGATTGTAAGGGGAATAGATAAGCGTTTCTGCAGCCGCAACCGAGACTCCAGGATGGTATGTTGCCTCCCTGGTGCAAGGGTCAAGAATGTCTCGGAGCGGGTGCAGGACATTCTGAAAAGGGAGGGTGAACAGCCAGTTGTCATGGTGCATATAGGTACCAACGATATAGGTAAAAAATGGAATGAGGTCCTACAAGACGAATTTAGGGTGCTAGGCGCTAAATTAAAAAGTAGGACTTCAAAAGTAGCAATCTCAGGATTGCTACCAGTGCCAAATGCTAATCAGAGTAGGAATCGCAGTATAGCTCAGATGGCTTGAGGAGTGGTGCAGAAGGGAGGGATTCAAATTCCTGGGACACTGGAACTGGTTCTGGGGGAGGTTGGACCAGTACAAACTGTACGGTCTGCACCTGGGCAGGACCGGAACCAATGTCCTAGGGGGAGTGTTTGCGAATGTTGTTGGGGAGGAGTTAAACTAACATGGCAGAGAGATGGGAACCTATGCAGGGAGACAGAGGGAAATAAAAGGGAGGCAGAAGCAAAAGATAGAAAGGAGAATAGTAAAAGTGGAGGGAAGAGAAATCCAAAGCAAAAAACAAAAAGGGCCACAGCAAAATTCTAAAGGGGCAAAGTGTGTTAAAAAGACAAGACTGAAGGCTCTGTGCCTCAATGCGAGGAGTATTCGGAATAAGTTGGACGAATTAACAGCGCAGACAACAGTTAACGGATATGATGTAATTGGCATAACGGAGACATGGCTCCAGGGTGACCAAGGCTGGGAACTCAACATCCAGGGGTATTCAACATTTAGGAAGGATAGGCAGAGAGGAAAAGGAGGCGGGGTGGCGTTACTGGTTAAAGAGGAAATTAATGCAATAGTAATGAGGGACATTAGCTTGGATGATGTGGAATCGGTATGGGTGGAGCTGCGGAATACCAAAGGGCAGAAAACGCTAGTGGGAGTTGTGTACAGAGCACTAAATAGTAGTAGTGTGGTTGGGGACAGCATCAAACAAGAAATAAGGGATGTGTGCAATGAAGGTACAGCAGTTATCATGGGCGACTTTAATCTTTGATTGGGCTAACCAAACTGGTAGCAATGCGGTGGAGGAGGGTTTCCTGGAGTGTATTAGGGATGGTTTTCTTGACCAATATGTCGAGGAACCAACTAGAGAGTTGGCCATCCTAGACTGGGTGATGTGTAATGAGAAGGGACTAAGTAACAATCTTGTTGTGCGAGGCCCCTTGGGGAACAGTGACCATAATATGGTAGAATTTTTTATTAAGCTGGAAACTAGGGTCCTGAACTTAAGGAAAGTTAACTTCGATGGTATGAGGCGTGAATTGGCTAAAATAGACTGGCAAAGGATACTTAAAGGGTTGACGGTGGATAAGCAATGGCAAACATTTAAAGATCACATGGATGAACTTCAGCAATTGTACATCCCTGTCTGGAGTAAAAGTAAAATGGGGAAGGTGGCTCAACCGTGGCTATCAAGGGAAATTAAGGATAGTATTAAAACCATGGAAGAGGCATATAAGTTGGCTAGAAAAAGCAACAAACCTGAGGACTGAGAGAAATTTAGAATTCAACAGAGGAGGACTAAGGGTTTAATTAAGAGGGGAAAATAGAGTACGAGAGGAAGCTTGCAGGGAACATAAAAACTGACAGCAAAAGCTTCTATAAATATGTGAAGAGAAAAAGATTATTGAAGACAAATGTAGGTTCCTTGCAGCCGGATTCAGGTGAATTTATAATGGGGAACAAAGAAATGGCAGACCAATTGAACAGATACTTCGGTTCTGTCTTCACGAAGGGAGACACAAATAACCTTCCGAAGGTACTAGGGGACAGTGAGTCTCGTGAGAAGGAGGAACTGAAGGATATTCTTATTAGGCGGGAAATTGTGTTAGGGAAATTGATGGGATTGAAGGCCGATAAATCCCCGGGGACTGATAGTCTGCATCCCAGAGTACTTAAGGAAGTGGCCCTAGAAATAGTGGATACATTGGTGATAATTTTCCAACAGACTATCGATTCTGGATCAGTTCCTATGGACTGGAGGTTAGCTAATGTAACACCACTTTTTAAAAAAGGAGGGAGAGAGAAAACGGGTAATTATACACCAGTTAGCCTGACATCAGCAGTGGGGAAAATGTTGGAATCAATCATTAAGGATGAAATAGCAGTGCATTTGTAAAGCAGTGACAGGATCGGTCCATGTCAGCATTGATTTATGACAGGGAAATCATGCTTGACGAATCTGGAATTTTTTGAGGATGTAACTAGCAGAGTGGACAAGGGAGAACCAGTGGATGTGGTGTATTTGGACTTTCAAAAGGCTTTTGACAAGGTCCCGCACAGGAGGTTGGTATGCAAAATCAAAGCGCATGGTATTGGGGGTAATGTACTGACTTGGATAGAGAACTGGTTGGCAGACAGGAAGCAGAGAGTCGGGATAAACGGGTCCTTTTCAGAATGGCAGGCAGTGACTAGTCGGGTGCCGCAGGGCTCAGTGCTGGGACCCCAGCTCTTTACAATATACATTGGATGAAGGAATTGAGTGTAATATCTCCAAGTTTTCAGACGACGCTAAACTGGGTGACGGTGTGAGCTGTGAGGAGGATGCTAAGAGGCTGCAGGGTGACTTGGACAAGTTGGGTGAGTGGGCAAATGTATAGCAGATGCAGTATAATGTGGATAAATGTGAGGTTATCCATTTTGGGGGCAAAAACACGAAGGCAGAATATTATCTAAATGGTGGCAGATTAGGAAAAGGGGAGGTGCAACAAAACCTGGGTGTCATGGTTCATCAGTCATTGAAAGTTGGCATGCAGGTACAGCAGGCGGTGAAGAAGGCAAATGGCATGTTCGCCTTCATAGCTAGGGGATTTGAGTATAGGAGCAGGAAGGTCTTACTGCAGTTGTACAGGGCCTTAGTGAGGCCTCAACTGGAATATTGTGTTCAGTTTTGGTCTCCTAATCTGAGGAAGGACGTTCTTACTATTGAGGGAGTACAGCGAAGGTTCACCAGACTGATTCCCGGGATGGCTGGACTGTCATATGAGAAGAGACTGGATCAACTGGGCCTTTATTCACTGGAGTTTAGAAGGATGAGAGGGGATCTCATAGAACCGTATAAGATTCTGATGGGACTGGACAGGTTAGCTACAGAAAAAATTTTCCCAATGTTGGGGAAGTCCAGAACCAGGGGACATAGTCTTAGGATAAGGGATAGGCCATTTAGGACTGAGATGAGGAGAAACGTCTTCACTCAGAGAGTTGTTAACCTATGGAATTCCCCACTGCAGAGAATTGTTGATGCCAGTTCATTGGATATATTCAAGAGAGAGTTAGATATGGCCCTTACGGCTAAAGAGAGAAAGCAGGAAAGGGATACTGAGAGAATGATCAGCCATGATCATATTGAATGGGGGTGCAGGCTCGAAGGGCCGAATGGCCTACTCCTGCACCTATTTTCTATATTTCTATGTTTCTATGACAGTGAGGGAGTTTGACTGGGAGCCAAGTAGATATGAGTAAGACATGGTGGGGAGGGGGCGTCTGTTGTAAGGGGAGAGTTTGGACATCGGAGGTCAAACATCGAGGAGGGGTTCGGGGATCAGAGTGGTTTGCAGGAATGCTTCGGGAGGGATTGAGGGGAAGCACCTCCTGGCCCACATGCTGTGCTGTAAAGGTACTAATTAGCTGGATCTGCCCGTTCTCGCTTCCCTTCATCTGCTGGGTTTCCCGAGCCCTGGAAACTTATGCTAAAGACATTAATGTAAAGGTCAGTGAAATTCAATTACAAAAAGTTCTCATTAACGTGTCCTGTGATAATTCCTGTGATAATTACCCGCCCGCCTGCATTCATTAAAATCCTGATTTTGGAGAGTAGGTTTCTCAGCGATATACAAACAGCCTTGGTTACAGTGTTAGCACACTTGCCTCTGTGGCAGGAAGTTGTGGGTTTAAGTTCCATTCCAGGAACTTGAGCGCAAAATATCCAGGCTGACAATGCAGTGCTGAGGAAGTGCTGCACTGTTGGAGGTGCCGTCTTTCAGATGAGACATTAAACTGAGGCCTCAGGTGGATGTAAAATATCCCATGATACTATTTTGAAGAAGAGAAGGAGAGTTATCCCTGGGGCAATATTTATCCCTCAATCAACATAACAAAAACAGATTATCCGGTCATTATCATATTGCTGTTTGTGGGAGCTTGCTGTGCGCAAATTGGCTGCTGCAGTTTCCACATTACAACAGTGACTACACTCCAAAAGTACTTCATTGGCTGTAAAGTGCTTTGAGACATCTGGTGGTCGTGAAAGGTGCTATAGAAATGCAAGCCTTTCTTTCTTAAATCTGGAAATGGGCACATTGGAGCCAGGTTGCTGTCGTGATCCATAAAATCAATTATTTTAATTACTCAGGCATTCTTGGGGGTAGACATTACCCCCATTGTTACTGGAGGAACACATGGTGACCTAGTTTGTCCACCTATCGCTTTCAGGTGGTCGACATGCGGTGGGGAGTGCCGAATGCACTGACTGTTGATCACATGATCGCGAAGCTGTGCCTGAGAGAGATTGAATCTTGCCAAAGAACGTCACTGGGGCCCACATTTATAGTAAGTAGTTTGTTTTCCTTTGCTGCTCAGTATTCTCCTCTCCTCAGTTCTTTACACTTGTTTTCTTTTGAACACATCCACTCTGGTCCATCATCTGTGTATTGATCACAATGTTTATCTTACCCTGGCAGGCACTTGTTGGCAATCGCTATGGATATCACCCCATCCCCCGTGTTATAGAAGAAAAGGAATTTGAGGTGCTGCTGTTGAAGCTCTCTTCAGATTCCTGATCTGTCAAACTGCTTCTGGATTGGTTCTGGAAAGATGAGAATGCCGTTCCTCCCGTGTACACCCTTCAACCAATCACCACACACCTGCAGTGACTCGAGCCCAGGTAACCGGGAGCAACACGAGAAGGAGGTGCACGCCTGGTCAGAGCTGGAACAACAGATCGCAGCTCTGCTTTGAACAGCAGCGGCACAGGCTGAGGGGGAGGGTCAAATAAAGAAAGAGGCAAAGCACAAGTACTTCAAATCAGGTAAGCTGCACAGGATTCTGGGTTGCTCCCCCCATGGCCGATGGTTAAAGGCACCTGCCTCCTCTCCATAAACCGCATTGTGCTGAGTTAGCTGATCTTGGGCAGCAATGGTGCCTTTGCTTTAAAAGGGAAATTAAAAACATCAGCCAGCGTTCTAGCTCCCGGTCACTGGGTTGGTACGGGGAGTTAAATATGTCATGCTTCAGTTCCCGTGTCAAATACTGACTGAGCTGTACAGGGTATTATATAGTGTAATGTATGCACTGCTGAGCATGCTCACAGGTTGGTAGAGCTGTTGAGTGGGAGTGGTTTAGCCAGTCATGTGATGTTCACAAGGCTCAATAAAACCCCAGCCAGTTGGATTCGGGGGATGAGGCAGGTGGTTGTGAGCCTGGTGGATGAACTGGAAATGTGTAGTGTGATTGTTAAACCTTTGCTAATAAACCAACTGATTTTAATAGCAATGTGTTGCTATGAATTCTTAAGCAACGAACCCATGAAGTAAATACATTACACATAGAGTAGATGGAGTTAAAATACAGGCCAACCATAATCTAATACAACATAACAACATAAGAAAAAGGAACAGGAGTAGGCCATCTGACCCTTCGAGCTGTTCCTCCATTTAATAAGATCATGGCTGATCCGATCATGGGCTCAGCTCCACTTCCCCGCCCACTCCCCATTACCCTTTACTCACTTATCGCTCAAATATCTGTCTATCTCAGCCTTAAAAATATTCAATGACCCAGCCTCCACAGCTCTCTGGGGCAGAGAATTCCACAGAGCTACAACCCTCTGAGAGAAGAAATTCCTCCTCATCTCAGTTTTAAATGGGTGACCCCTTATTCTGAAACTATGCCCCCTAGTTCTAGATTCCCCCATGAGTGGAAACATCCTCTCTGCATCTACCTTGTTGAGCCCCCTCATTATCTTATATATTTCAATAAGATCACCTCTCATTCTTCTAAACTCCAATGAGTATAGGCCCAACCCACTCAACCTTTCTTCATAAGTCAACCCCTTCATTTCAGGAATCAACCTTGTGAACGTTCTCTGAATTGCCTCCAAAGCAAGTATATCCCTCCTTAAATACGGAGACCAAAACTGTATGCAGTACTCCAGGTGTGGCCTCGCCAATACCTTGTATAGTTGTTTTCACTTGTAATGCTTTTATACTCCATTCCAATTGCCTTCCTGATTACTTGCTGTACCTGCATACTAACTTTTTGTGTTTCATGCACAAGGACACCCAAGTCCCTGTGCTGCAGCATTTTGTAATCTCTCACCATTTGAATAATAATTTGCTTTTTTATTTTTCCTGCCAAAGTGGATAACCTCACATTTTCCCACATTATACTCCATCTGCCAAATGTCTGCCTACTCACTTAGCCTGTCTATATCCCTTTGCAGATTTTTTGTGTCCTCCTCACAACTTGCTTTCCCACCCATCTTTGTATCATCAGCAAACTTGGCTACATTAAATTTGGTCCCACTAGTTACCATTTGCCAACCAGAAAATGACCCATTTATCCCGACTCTGTTTTCTGTTAGTTAGCCAATCCTCTATCCATGCTAATATATTACCCCCAACCCTATGAGCTTTTATCAGTAACCTCTTATGTCATCATCATAGGCAGTCCCTCGGAATCGAGGAAGACTTGCTTCCACTCCCAAAGTGAGTTCTTTGATGGCTGAACAGTCCGATACGAGAGCCACAGACCCTGTTACAGGTGGGACAGACATTCGTTGAGGGAAGGTGTCGGTGGGCCTGGTTTGCTGCACGCTCCTTCCGCTGCCTGCACTTGGCTCCTCCATTCTCTTTGCGCCGAGACGCGAAAGAGCTCAACGCCCTCTCGGATGGACTTTCTCCACCTCGGGCGGTCAGTGGCCAGGGTCTCCCAGGTGTCAGTGGTGATGTCGCACTTTACCAGGGAGGCTTTGAGGGTGTCCTTATAACGTTTCCGTTGCCCACCTTTGGCTCGTTTACCATGAAGGAGCTCCGCATAAAGCATTTGCTTAGGGAGTCTCATGCGAACTATGTGGCCTGCCCAGCGAAGCTGATTGAGTGTGGTCAGTGCTTCAATACTGGAGATGTTAGCCTGGTCGAGGACACTGATGTTGGCGCGCCTGTCCTCCCAGGGGATTTGCAGGATCTTGCGGAGACATTGTTGGTGATATATCTCCAGCGACTTAAGGTGCCCTCTATACATCGTCCATGCCTCAGATCCATACAGGAAGGCGGGTATTACTACAGACCCTGTAGACCATGAGTGTGGTGGTAGATTTGAGGGCCTGGTCTTCAAACACTCTTTTCCTCATACGGCCGAAGGCTGCACTGGTGCACTGGAGGTGGTGCTGAATCTCTGCATCAATGTCTGCCTCTGTTGATAAGGGGCTCCCGAGATATGGGAAATGGTCCATGTTGTCCAGGGCCATGCCGTGAATCTTGATGATTGGAGGACAGTGCTGTGAGACTGTGACAGGCTGGTAGAGGACCTTTGTCTTACGGATGTAAAGCATAAGGCCCATGCTTTCATATGCCTCAGTGAATACATTGACTATATCCTGGAGTTCAACCTCTGAATGTGCACAGACGCAGATGTCATCCGCATACTGCAGCTCAATGACAGAGATTGGGGTGATCTTGGACCTGGCCTGAAGGCGGCGTAGGTTAAACAGCTTCCCACTGGTTCTGTAGTTCAGTTCCACTCCAGCGGGGAGCTTGTTGATTGTGAGGTGGAGCATGGCAGCGAGGAAGATTGAGAAAAGGGTTGGAGCGATGACGCAGCCCTGTTTGACCCCGGTCCGGACGTGGATTGGGTCTGTAATGGATCCGTTGGTAAGGATCACGGCCTGCATGTCATCGTGAAGCAGGCGAAGGATGTTGACAAACTTTTGGGGGCATCTGACATGGAGGAGGACGCTCTATAGACCCTCACGGTTGACAGTGTCAAAGGCCTTTGTAAGATCTAAAAAGGCCATGTATAAGGGCTGGCGCTGCTCCCTGCATTTTTCCTGCAACTGTCGCGCTGCAAAGATCATGTCTGTTGTGCCCCGTAGGGGACGAAATCCGCACTGTGATTCTGGGAGGAGCTCCTCGGCCACAGGGAGAAGACGATTGAGGAGAACTCGAGCGACAACTTTCCCAGTGGCTGAAAGCAGGGAGATTCCCCTATAGTTGCCGCAGTCGGACTTGTCCCCCTTTTTAAAAATAGTCACAATCACTGCATCTCTCAGATCTTCTGGCATGCTCTCCTCCTCCAGATGAGAGAGATGAGGTTATGTATCCGCGCCAACAGCGCCTCTCCGCCATATTTTAACGCCTCAGCAGGGATTCCATCCGCACCTGTAGCCTTGTTATTCTTCAGCTGTTTTATGGCTTTGCCTACCTCGTGCAGCATTGGAGTCTCACTGAGTTGGTGGCGGGTCGCATGCTGCGGGATGGAGTCGAGAACACTCGAGTCAAAGGCAGAGTCTCGATTGAGGAGATCTTCAAAGTGCTCCTTCCATCGGGCCCTGACACCTTATCGAATGCCTTCTGGAAATCCAAATACACCACATCCACTGGTTCCCACTTATCCACCCTGCTCATTACATCCTCAAAGAACTCCAGCAAATCTGTCAAACATGATTTCCCTTTCATAAAACCATGCTGACTCTGCTTGATTGTATTATGCTTTTCCAAACGTCCTGCTACTGCTTCCTTAATAATGGACTCCAGCATGTTCCCAACAACAGATGTTAGGCTAACTGGTCCATAGTTTCCTGCTTTCTGTCTGCCTCCTTTTTAAATAGGGGCGTCACATTTGCGGTTTTCCAATCCGCTGGGACCTCTCCAGAATCCAGGGAATTTTGGTAGATTACAATCAATGTATCCACTATCTCTGCAGTCACTTCTTTTAGCACCCTAGGATGCAGGCCACCTTTAGGTCCAGGGGACTTGTCCACCTTTAATCACATTATTTTAATGAGTACTTTTTCTTTAGTGATGGTGATTGTTTTAAGTTCCTCTCTCCCTATAGTCCCTTGATTATCTATTGGGAAGACCAATACAAAATATTTGTTCAAAGTCTCTGCCATTTTCCTGTTCCCCATTATTAATTCCCCAGTCTCATCCTCTAGGGGACCAACATTTACTTTGGCCACTCTTTTCCTTTTTATATATCTGTAGAAACTCTTACTGTCTGATTTTACTTTTTTGCTAGTTTACTCTCATAATCTATCTTCCCTCGCTTTATTATTTTTTGAGTCGTCCTTTGCTGTTTTTTAAAAGTTTCCCAATCCTCTGTCCTCCCACTAATTTTGGCCACATTGGATGCCCTTATTTTCAGATTGATACCATCCTTACTTCCTTAGTTAGCCACGGATGGTTCCCCATTCTCTTAAAGTCTTTCCTTCTCACTGGAATATATTTTTGTTGTGAGTTATGAAATATCTCCTTAAATGTCTGCCACTGCTTATCAACCGTTTTATACTTTAATCTATTTTCCCAATCCACTTTAGCCAACTCTGCCTTCATACTTTTGTAGTCTCTTTCATTTAAGATCAGGACACTGGTTTGAGATCCAACATTCTCACCACCCAACTGAATTTGATATTCAACTATGCTATGATCATTCTTTCCTAGAGGATCCTTTACTAGGAGATCATTTATTAATCCTGTCTCATTACACAGTACCAGATCTAAGATAGGCTGCTCACTGGTTGGTTCCGTAATCTACTGTTCAAGGAAATCATCCTGGATACACTCTATGAACTCTTCCTCAAGGCTACCCTGGCCAATTTGATTTGTCCAATCAATATGAAGATTAAAATCACCCATGATTATTGCCGTTCCTTTTTTACAAGCCTCCATTATTTCTTGATTTATACTCCATCCAACAGTGTACCTACTGTTAGGGGGCCTATCGACTACGCCCACTAGCGACTTCTTCCCTTATTATTCCTTATCTCCGCCCAAACTGTTTCCAGATCATGATCTGAGCCAATATAATTTCTCACTACTGTACTGATCTCATCCTTTATGAACAGAACATATCCTTCCAAATATCCCTGAATATTCAGTTCCCAGCCTTGGTCACCTCACATAATTCGAAGCAGATCACTTACCTTGGCCTCTCTGGCCTCGTTGCGGCCTCTTGCCAGACGGGCGGATTTGGTGAGCAGCCGGATAAAGTCTCGGCACCTGCCCACGGGGCAGTGATGTTAGAATCTGAAGCAGGCCCCTGCCTGCCCACCTGGCATGGACTGCCCTCCTAAACGGGTTTCCTGTGAAGTAATCATGGCGTTAAGTGGGCAGGTGGTGCAAATGCCCCCACCGCCATTATAACTACCCTCCTGCCCCGCTTGCCTGGGTCAGATTGGGGTAACACTCCCCTGGTTCACACTGATTCCACTCTGAACAATTGCTGCTGTCCAACATGGCTCTGTCCTACAAAAGGCTGCTGCCCTGATAATGGTCACGCTGCCCTCTGTGTTGCAGTCACTGAATGGGAGTGACCTCGGCCTTCGGGAAACACGCAAAAGGGATATGTACTCTTCCATCTTCATCCACAATGTCCTCAATATCCAAGAACACTACGACTGGCAGCAATTTCACCGATTTATCGATGTCACAAGCGATGGGAACATCGACACAGAGGCCCAGGAGCTTCTCACGGGCTTGAAGAGCCAGCTGGTCAGCAAATATTGAAAGAAGCTGCAGGTGCACCAAGTGCGCTGGTCGAACGGGGTCCTGGGCAGGCGCAGCCAAGCTCACAGCGATTACCCGCACAACCTGTGCCGCAGCTCTGTGCAGGACATGGAGCAGCAGGTTCTGAGAGTGGCGGGCCGGCGCGATGCCCAGGGCGGGCTGTTTGCAGAGTTGTCTCACCACACGGCTCTGTGCCGGAACAAGCGCAGCACTTTCTGCGGGCACGCCCAGCTCCTTGCCAACATGTGCCGGAGTGTGGGACTGGAGAACGAGTGTAGCCACGGGCCGTTGGTGGTCTACGGCCCGTCAGGGACCGGCAAGACGGTGGTCATGTGCAAACTTGCCGAGCAGGTGGGGCGCAGTGCTGGCCATGGCACTGTGGTGGTGACCAGGATACTGGGTACATCGCCCCTCAGCGCCCACATTCACACCGTGCTCAAAACTGTCTACTTCCAGGTATGCCTGGCCTTCCAGCTCAAACCTCCTTTGGCCTAGGTTGCCAACTCTTACAATGAGCTGGTCCGATTTTTCCACCGCCTTCTGAGTGCAGTGTCCAAGAACAAGGAGTCACTGGTCCTGATCTTGCACTCTCTGAACCAACTCTCTCCCAGTGATGGAGCGCACCGGCTCCACTGGAAGCTGAAGGAATGCCCCCCAAAGGTCCACCTCATGGTCTCCACCTTACCCGAGGAATGCAACATCTTAAAGGTCCTGCAGCAAGTCATGCCAAGCCCAGAGTGCTACTTCCAAGTGGAGCCACTGTCCTGCGAGCAGGGCCAACAGCTGATGGCCAGGGCGAGGCGAACACTCACCAGCACACAGCAACAGCTCCTTGTGGAGAGCCTCAGGCAGTGCGGGCAGCCCCTCATGCTCACGCTATTCTTCGATGAAGCCAAGAGATGGAGCTCGTACGTCCCGGCCTCTGAGCTGTATGTGGCCAGGAGCACGTGGGATGTGGTGTGCCGCTTGTACACACGCCTAGAGAGGAGGCACGGCGAGATCTTCCTGTTTCACGCTCTGGGATATATCGCCTGCTCCAGGTCTGTCCTACTTCAAAACTCTCATCCTTGTTTACAAATCCCTCCATGGCCTCGCCCCTCCCGATCTCTGTAATCTCCTCCAGCCCCATAGCACCCAGAGTTGTCTGTGCTCCTTTAATTCTGCCCTCCTGAGCATCCCTGATTATAATCGCTCCACCATTGGTGGCCGTGCCTTCTGCTGCCTGGGCCCTAAGCTCTGGAACTCCCTCCCTATACCTCTCCACCTCTCTTTCAACCTTCAACATGCTCCTTAAAACCTACCTCTTTGGTCACCTGTGCTAATTTCTTCTCGTGTCAAATTTACTGATTTGTCTTATAATACCCCTGTGAAGCATCTTGGGTCATTTTACTATGTTAAAGGCGCTAGTTGTTGTTGTTCATTCCATTGCAACACAAGGTGATTGGAGCCCGTTAGTCTGTCTGTGATGGGACTGCGGCACAACAATGGATTAGGAGAAGACCCCAGGACATTTGCGGCGATTCCTGTTGGTGCAGTAGGGATCGGGATTAAGGTGCACTGAGGAGGTCAGCTTTTCTTTGCACCCACACCATGTTATCCCTGATCTGGGAGTTTCCAATGGGGAAATACACGGGGAGCTTTATTCTCCTTGTAAAGGCACAGACCCGGGAGTGCTTCAACCTGGCGGTGCGCCCAATTCCGCTATTCCACGGCAGAGAGCTGTACAAACCGGGAGCTGGGCGTGATTGTTGTGTATCTGTAAAGCATGCACTCCCATGTTCTGCCACCAGGGAGCTCATCCCCTGAAGTCCCAAGGGATCCCAGCATCCCTTGGGAGCACTGTATATAAGCCGGCCCCTAAGGCCTGTTCCTCACTCTGGAGTGTCTTATTAAAGACTGAGGTCACTGTTACTTTAACCTCCCTGTGTGCAGCCTCATCCGTGTTAGGAGCACAATAACTGGCGACGAGAATATGAATCCAACGCAAAGATGCAGCAAACTGTGGGCATCCTGGAGAAGTTCTCAGAGGGTGAGGACTGGGAAGCCTATGTCGAACGGCTAGACCAGTACTTTGTAGCCAACGAGCTGGACGGAGAAGGAAGCGCTGCAAAATGGAGAGCGGTGCTTCTCACAGCGTGCGGGGCACCGACATACAGCCTCATGACGAATCTTCTGGCTCCGGTGAAACCCACAGATAAGTCATATGAGGAGCTGTGTACACTGGTTCGGGAGCATCTTAACCCGACAGAGAGCGTGTTGATGGCGAGGTATTGGTTCTACACGTGCCAGTGATCTGAAGGTCAGGAAGTGGCGAGCTACGTCGCCGAGCTAAGGCGACTTGCAGGACAATGTGAGTTTGATGGCTACCTGGAGCAAATGCTCAGAGACATTTTTGTACTGGGCACTGGCTACGAGACCATCCTATGAAAACTTTTGACTGTAGAGACACCGACCCTGAGTAAGGCCATTGCGATAGCACAGGTGTTTATGTCCACCAGTGATAACACCAAACAAATCTCTCAGCACACAAGTGCTAGCAATGTTCATAAATTAACTGGAACTGTGTTTGCGAGCAGAAATGTACAGAGCAGAACCCACAAGTCTGCAACTGCCAGCAGGCCTAAGGTGAGCCAGATGACTCAGAGTCCCCAACAAAGGATGAATGCAAGGCAATTCACACCTTGTTGGCATTGTGGAGGCTTCCATTCAGTCTATTCATGTCGCTTCAAAGAGTATGTTTGCATTAGCTGTGGAACAATTGGGCACCTCCAACAAGCTTGCAAATGAGCTGCAAGCTCTGCAAAACCTGCTAACCACCAGGTGGCAGAGGAAGATCGATCCATGGTGGATCAAAGCAATTTCAAGCCTCAGAGAGAGGAGGCAGTTGCTGAAGTACATGGGGTGCACACATTTTCAACAAAATGTCCACCTATAATGCTAAACGTAAAATTGAATGGCTTACATGTAGCCATGGAACTGGACACTGGCGCTAGCCAATCCATCATGAGTAAAAAGATGTTTGAGAGACTGTGGTGCAACAAGGCATTCAGACCAGCCCTGAGCCCTAGCCACACGAAACTGAAAACGTACACCAAAGAGCTTATCACTGTCCTGGGCAGCGCCATGGTCAAGGTCACCTACGAGGGCACGGTGCACGAACTGCCACTCTGGATTGTCCCGGGCGATGGCCCCACATGCTTGGAAGGAGCTGGCCGGGCAAAATCCGCTGGAACGGGGATGACATCCGAGCGCTATCACATGTTGATGAGGCCTCATGTACCCAGGTTCTTAACAAATTTCCTTCCCTTTTTGAGCCAGGCATTGGAAACTTTTCCGGGGCGAAGGTGCGGATCCACTTGGTCTCAGAGGCACGACCCATTCACCACAAGGCGCGAGCGGTACCTCACATGATGAGGGAGAGAGTGGAAATCGAGCTGGACAGGCTGCAACGCGAGGGCATCATCTCCCCAGTGGAATTCAGCGAGTGGGCCAGCCCGATTGTTCCAGTATTCAAAAGTGATGGCACGGTCAGGATTTGCGGCGATTATAAGGTTACCATTAATTGTTTCTCGCTACAGGACCAATACCCGCTACCTAAGGTAGACAACCTATTTGCGACGCTGGCAGGAGGCAAGACGATCACCAAGCTCGACCTGACTTCAGCCTACATGACGCAGGAGCTGGAGGAGTCTTCGAAGGGCCTCACCTGCATCAACACGCACAGGGACTGTTCATCTATAACAGATGCCCGTTTGGAATTCGGTCGGCTGCAGCGATCTTCCAGAGAAACAGGGAGAGACTACTCAAGTTGGTACCATGCATGGTGGTTTTTCAGGACGACATACAGGTCACGGGTCGGGACACCGCCGAGCACCTACAAAACCTGGAGGAGGTCCTCCAGCGACTGGATCGCGTAGAGCTGCGGCTGAAGAGGTCGAAATGCGTCTTCATGGCAACAGAAGTGGAGTTTTTGGGGAGAAAGATCGCGGCGGACGGCATTCGGCCCACAGACGCCAAGACAGAGGCTATCAGGAATGCGCCCAAGCCACAGAACGTCACGGAGCTGCGATCATTCCTGGGACTCCTCAACTATTTTGGTAACTTCCTACCAGGGTTAAGCACCCTTTTAGAGTCCCTACATGTGTTATTGCACAAAGGTGAGAACTGGGTATGGGGAAAAAAACCAAGTAATTGCTTTTGAGAAAGCCAGAAACATTTTATGCTCCAACAAGCTGCTTGTATTGTATAACCCATGTAAAAGACTTGTGCTAGCATGTGACGCATCGTCGTATGGAGTCGGGTGTGTATTACAACAAGCTAATGTTGCGGGGAAGTTGCAACCTGTCGCCTATGCTTCCAGGAGCTTGTCTAATGCCAAGAGGGCTGACAGCATGATTGACAAAGAGGCATTAGCGTGTGTGTTCGGGGTAAAGAAAATGCATCAGTACCTGTTTGGCCTCAAATTTGTACTGGAAACCGATCACAAGCCCCTCACATCCCTGTTCGCTGAAAACAAGGGGATAAATACTAATGCCTCAGCCCGCATACAAAGGTGGGCACTCGCGCAATCAGCGTATAACTATACCATCCGCCACAGGCCAGGCACCGAGAACTGTGCGCATGCTCTCAGTCGGCTAACATTGCCCACCACGGGGGTGGAAATGGCGCAGCCTGCAAACTTGTTGATGGTGACGCAGCCCACAGACTTGTTGATGGTCATGGAAGCGTTTGAAAATGATAAATCACCTGTCACGGCCGGCCAGATTAGGACTTGGACCAGCCAAGATCCTCTGCTGTCCCTAGTAAAAAACTGTGTACTGCATGGGAGCTGGGCCAGCATCCCCGTTGAAATGCAAGAGCCAATTAAGCCGTTTCAGCTGCGAAAGGATGAGTTGTCCATTCAGGCAGAGTGCCTGTTGTGGGGTAACCGTGTAGTGCTACCAAAAAGGGCAGGGAGACGTTCACCTCTGATCTCCACAGCACACACCCGGGTACAGTATTGATGAAAGTGATCGCCAGATCCCACGTGTGGTGGCCCAATATCGACTCTGACTTAGAGTCCTGTGTACGGCAATGCAGCGTTTGTGCTCAGTTGAGCAATGCGCCCAGAGGGACACCACTAAGTTTGTGGTCCTGGCCCTCCAGACCATGGTCGAGGATCTATGTCGACTATGCGGGCCCATTTCTCGGTAAAATGTTCCTGGTGGTGGTGGATGCTTTTTCAAAATGAATTGAATGTGAAATAATGTCGGGAAGCACCGCCACCGCCACCATTGAAAGCCTGAGGGCCATGTTTGCCACCCACGGCCTGCCTGACATACTGGTCAGTGACAACGGGCCATGTTTCACCAGTGCCGAATTTAAAGAATTCATGATCCGCAATGCGATCAAACATGTCACCTCGGCCCCATTTAAACCAGCCTCCAATAGGCATGTAGAGCGGGCAGTACAAACCATCAAACAGAGCCTTAAAAGAGTCACAGAAGGCTCATTCCAAACCGCCTGTCCCAAGTACTGCTCAGCTACCGCACGAGACCCCACTCGCTCACAGGGGTGCCCCCGGCTGAGCTACTCATGAAAAGGACACTTAAAACCAGACTCTCGCTGGTTCACCCCAACCTGCATGATCAGGTAGAGAGCAGTGGCAGCAATAAACTGTCAACGATGGTCGCGCCACTGTGTCACAGGAAATTGATCTGAATGACCTTGTTTATGTGCTAAACTATGGACATGGTCCCAAGTAGATCGCGGGTACGGTGATAGTCAAACTAGACAATGGAGAAATTTGCAGAAAGCAGAAAACGAGGCTGCGGTTCACAGACTGCCCTGAACAACCCACAGCAGACACCACCTTTTTCGAGCCCACAACACATACCCAAAGGAACAACGACACCATGCCGGACCAGGAAATCGAACCCATCACGCCCAACAGCCCAGCAAGGCCAGGCTCACCACCAACCCTGCAGGGCCAACAATACGCCAGCCCAGCGAGGGCACAGCCAACACACCAGAACAGACATTTGTACCGAGGCGGTCCACCAGGGAAAGAAAGGCTCCCGACCGCCTCACCTTGTAAATAGTTTTCACTTTGACTTTGGGCAGAGGAGTGATGTTGTGTATCTGTAAAGCATGCACTCCCATGTTCCACCACCAGGGAGCACATCTCTTGAAGTCCGGATCCCAGCATCCCTTGGGAGCACTGTATATAAGCCTTATTAAAGACTGAGGTCACTGTTACTTTAACCTCCCTGTGTGCAGTCTCATCTGTGTTCGGAACACAATAGCGATAACCAGCCAATTCCACAGTGCTTTCTCACTGTCCCGTTGGGGGATGGGGTGTACTGACCCCGTCCCCAAACTCCTCATCTGGAACAACTCCTGGAGCAACTCTGGGTCTGCATGGAGCAACTCCTGGAGCAATTCCTGATCTGCATGGAGCAACTCCTGGTCTGCATGGAGCAACTCCTGGTCTGTATGGAGCAACTCCTGGTCTGTATGGAGCAACTCCTGGTCTGCATGGAGCAACTCCGGGTCTGCATGGAGCAACTCCGGGTCTGCATGGAGCAACTCCTGGAGCAACTCCTGGTCTGCATGGAGCAACTCCTGGTCTGCATGGAGCAACTCCTGGTCTGCATGGAGCAACTCCGGGTCTGTATGGAGCAACTCCTGGTCTGCATGGAGCAACTCTTGGACTGCATGGAACAACTCCTGGTCTGCATGGAGCAACTCCGTGTCTCTATGGAGCAACTCATGGAGCAACTCCTGGTCTGCATGGAGCAACTCCTAATCTGTATGGAGCAACTCCTGGTCTGCATGGAGCAACTCCTAATCTGTATGGAGCAATTCCTGGTCTGCATGGAGCAACTCCTAATCTGTATGGAGCAATTCCTGGTCTGCATGGAGCAACTCCTAATCTGTATGGAGAAACTTCTGGTCTGCATGGAGCAACTCTAATCTGTATGGAGCAACTCCTGGAGCAACTACTGGTCTGAATGGAGCAACTCCTGATCTGTATGGAGCAACTCTGGGTCTGTATGGAGCAACTGTGGGTCTGCATGGAGTAACTCCTGGTCTGCATGGAACAACTCCTGGAGCAACTCCTGGTCTGCATGGAGCAACTCCTGGTCTGCATGGAGCAACTCCTGGTCTGCATGGAGCAACTCCTGGAGCAACTCCTGGTCTGTATGGAGCAACTCCTGGAACAACTCCTGGTCTGTATGGAGTAACTCTTGGTCTGTATGGTGCAACTCCGGGTCTGTATGAACACTCTCAGCCCCGAGTCAGAAGGTCGTGGGGTCAAGCCCACTCCAGAGACTTGAGCCCAGAATCCGGGCTGACCACTGCACTGCCAGACCAGCCGTTTTTCAGACAAGAGGTTAAAGCGAGAGCCCGTCTGCTCTCTCAGGTGGACACAAATGATCCCACGGCGCTGTGTGAGGAGCAGGGGAGTTCTCCTAGGTATCCCACCCTAAGTTTATCTCTCAACCAACGCCACTAAAAACAGATTATCTTGTCATATTGTTTCAGTATTGTGCAGTATATTGTTTTATTACAGTGCGGCATATTGTTTTATTACAGTGTGGTATATGATTTTATTATAGTGTAGTATATTGTTTTATTACAGTGTGGTATATGATTTTATTATAGTGTAGTATATGGTTTTATTACAGTGTGGTATATGTTTTTATTACAGTGTAGTATATTGTTTTATTACAGTGCGGTATATTAATATTGCAGGAATGGACTTTCAGAGGCTGAGCTGAAGGATGTCCTGTCACTGGATGATGAAGTTCTTGGTGACATCTACCAATATTGGTCACCTCCCAACAAAGATGTCATCCGCCTGCCTCCCTTGCTGTGGAAGCGGCTCCGATATGACATGGGAGAATACCTGGTGGAGAGACAGGCTGATGGCTTCCCCGTCCTTAGCCTTTACCACTGGTAACTGAGCCTCTGTCATCAGTCAGCGCTCTCTCTCCAACAGTGCGTCTGCAGCGTGCTCGTAACGCTTCCCTCTGGCTCTGAACTTCCTCATTTGTAGTTTGGATCCACTTGGAATTTAACCCTTTACCACAGTGGACAATTTGCTTGGATCATTTCTCTCAATTCCTAACATTTTGAAACCGTCAATTAACTTTTTGTTTTATGAAAAGAAAACATGTCTAAATTCCCAACATTTCCTCCTCAGTTAGATTCCTGATATGTTCTTCTATCTCCAACAGTTTGGTTTCTAAAATTAATTTTCCATCTTTTTATGTCTGTCACACATTATACTAAACAAATGACCAGCCAACCTGTGTCCCGTCTCTATCACAGGTCCCTGTACCTGGCAGCTGGGAGTTCCAGACCACTTTGTTTCTGATGTTCTCGCCCTGTGGGCAAAGACCACACCACGCAGACACCCGAGCACACCAGCCAAGGTCACATAAGGAATTAACGGTAGGAAAGGACATCTACAACGCAACTCATGAGCAGGAACATAGGAACAGCCCCTCGGGCCTGTTGCACCATTCAATCAGATCATAACTGAGACGTACATCAGCTCCATTTATCCGCCTTTGATACAGATCCCTATCCAGGAACTTGAGCACATAAATCTAGGCTGACACTCCAGAGAGTGCTGCACTGTCGGAGGTGCCGTCTTTCAGATGAGACGTTAAACTGAGGCCCCATCTGCTCTCACAGGTGGACGTAAAAGATCCCACGGCACCATTCCAAAGAAGAGCAGGGGAGTTATCCCCGGTGTCCTGGCCAATATTTATCCCTCAATCAACACAACAAAAACAGATAATCTGGTCATTTGTCACATTGCTGTTTGTGGGAGCTTGCTGTGCGCAAGTTGGCTGCCGCATTTCCCACATTACAACAGTGACTACATTTCCAAAAAAAAGTACTTAATTGGCTGTAAAGCGCTTTGAGACGTCTGGTGGTTGTGAAAGGCGCTATATAAATGCAAGTCTTTCTTTCTTAACTCTATCCATTTCAGTCTTGAAAGTGCCACTTGACTCCAGAATTTGCAGCTTTTGGGGTGATGATGCAGACTTCTACCACCCTTTGTGTGAAATAATGTTTCCTGTATCACCCTTGAGAGGCCTAGTTCTAACTTCAAGGTTATACCCTTTTGTTCAGGACTTCCCTACTAGAGGGAACCGTTTCCTTCTATCTACTCTGTCAAATCTTTTAATCATTGTAAACACCTCGGGGCTGAAATTCATCAACTCACTGCCCGCTGCCGCTGACATTCCTCGTGGCGACCCGCCCAGTGCCACTTTCGGGGCGGCCTGAAGCGGAGGAGCCACCGGGAACCGCCGGCTGACGTCAGTGGGCGGCCGACTGGAGCAACTGAGCTCCCGCCCGCCGAGCTCCCAGATTCCTGCGGGCGGGAGTCGGCGGGACTCTGTGCCAGGACGGGGGTGGACCGCTGACTGGAGGCTGGTCTGTCCCCGACGGTAAGTCTGAATATCCTGAAAAAAAGGTTAGTGAACATTTAAAAAAAATATGTCAACAGCGACTTACCCGCATGGGGTCCCCTGGAGGTCTTTGGGTAATTTTTTTATTTTTTAGTGTTGATTTTTATTTCCAGCTCTTTGACCCTCCGTGGGCCCAACTCCATCCTTGGCGGCACTTGTGCGGCAAGCGCCTCTGCCGCCGAGAATGAGAGCTCCCACCCGCTGCCACCCAGATTGGCGGCGTATGTCGTTGATTTGCCGCCTGCGAGGAACCTCAACGATGAATATCCCGCCCAAAGTACCGTCAGGTACCTCGGCGACCATCGGCGGCACTTTGGGTGGCACTGAGGCGGGTGGAGGCCTTGATGAAAATCGGCCCCTATTGTACATTGTTGTATTCTGGGCCCAGGTAGCAATTTTGCCATTCAATACAACATAAGAATTAGGAGCAGGAGTCTGCTCCGCCATTCAATGAGATCATGGCTATCTTCTACCTCATCTCCACTTTCCTGCACTGTCCCCATATCCCTTGATTCCCTTAATATCCAAAAATCTATCGCTCTCTGTCTTGAATATACTCAAAGACTGAGCCTCCACAGCCCTCTGGGGCAGAGAATTCCAGAGATTCAGCATCCTCTGAGTGAATTTGTTTCTCCTCATCTCAGTCCTAAATGGCCGACACCCTTATTCTGAGACTGTGATCCCTGGTTCTCGACTCCCCAGCCAGGGGAAAACATCCTCCCTGCATCTACCCTGTCAAGCCCTGTAAGAATGTTGTATGTTTCAATGAGATCATCTCTCATTCTTCTAAACTCTAGAGAATATAGGCCTAGTTTGCTCAATCTCTCCTCATAGGACAATCCCCCCATCCCAGGAATCAGTCTGGTGAACCTTTGTTGCACTCCCTCTGTGGCAAGTCTATCCTTCCTTAGGTAAGGAGACCCAAACTGTGCACACTACTCCAGGTGTGGTCTCACCAGGGCCCTGTATAAATGCAGTAAGACATCATGGGGCAAAAATTGCCCCTCTCCTTAAGGCCTGTTACCACCGCAAATCATCGGAGTGGAGTGGCCGTCGATTCTTGGAGGCATGGCCGCTGCAAGTCCAATTGCCCTCCCGAGGTTTCCCAGCGATGCCCCAATCCTCCCCCCCCCACAAATGCTCCACTGCTGCTGATCCGTGGTAAGTGCATCATCACCGTGCGCACCGCTGATCTACCCTCCCGACGGCGACATTCCCCTCGGAAAATCTTCGGCCCGCCTAGCGGTGCCAAAACCTGTTTGCCCGGCGGTCCAGTGAGGCTGTGGCTTTCTGCAGCGGTGGAGGCTTTCCTTAAAGGGGAGGGCCTACTGCCGCTGCCGCCATGTTTTTTTTCACGGCCGACTGCCATGTCGGCCCGACAATTATGCCCCCGGGTTTGGCCAGGCCACCAACAGGCAGCCTGGCACCCCCGCTCGGGAGCCAGGCCTCTGGCCCGGTCAAAACCCTCCCTGGAGTGCACACATTTACCACAAAGTGTCCCCCGATAATGGCGAAGGTAGAATTAAATGGACTCCCCGTGTCCATGGAGCTGGACACGGTTGCAAGCCAGTCCATAATCAGCAAAAAGACTTTCGATAAATTGTGGTGCATCAAGGCCTCAAGGCCAGTCCTGACTCCCATTCCTACTAAACTGAGAACGTACACAAAGGAACTGATTTTCGTAATTAGCAGTGCTACCGTAAAGATCTCCTACAATGGAGCGGTGCACGAGTTACCACTCTGGGTGGTACCAGGTGATGGCCCCACGCTGTTTGTCAGGAGCTGGCTGGGAAAGATACGCTGGAACTGGGACGACGTCCGAGCGCTTTCGTCCGTCGACACCACCTCATGTGCCCAGGTCCTAAACAAGTTCCCCTCACTGTTCAAACCGGGCATCAGGAAGTCCCAAGGAGCAAAAGTGCAGATCCATTTGATTCCGGGGGCGCGACCTATCACAAGGCGAGAGCAGTACCTTACATGATGAGAGAGAGGGTGGAGATCGAGCTGGACAGGCTGTAAAGAGAGGGCATCATTTCGCTGATCTAATTCAACGAGTGGGCCAGTCCGATTGTTCCAGTCCTCAAGGGAGACAGCACCATCAGAATCTGTGGTGATTACAAAGTAACTATCAATCATTTCTCACTGTAGGATCAATACCCGCTACCGAAGGCAGACGACCTATTTGCAACGCTGGCGGACGGGAAAACGTTCACGAAGCTGGACTTGACCTCGGCCTACATGACGCAGGAGCTGGAGGAATCATCGAAAGGCCTCACGCACAAAGGTCTCTTCATTTACAACAGATGCCCGTTTGGGATTCGATCGGCCACGGCGATATTCCAGAGGAACATGGAAAGCTTGCTGAAGTCGGTCCCGCGCACTGTGGTCTTTCAGGATGACAACTTGGTTACAGCTCGGGACACCGTCGAGCACCTGCAGAACCTGGAGGAGGTTCTTAGTCGGCTTAATCGTGTGGAGCTGAGGCTAAAACGCTCGAAGTGCGTTTTCCTGGTGCCTGAAGTGGAGTTCCTGGGGAGAAGAATCACAGCAGACGGCATCAGGCCCACCGAGTCAAAGACGGAAGCAACCAAGAACACCCCGAGATCACAGAATGTGACGGAGCTGCGGTCGTTTCTAGGACTCCTGAACTATTTTGGTAACTTCTTACCGGGATTTAGCACATTGTTAGAACCCCTGCACTCCTTACTGCGTAAAGGAGATGTATGGATATGGGGTAAAAGCCAAGAAAATGCCTTTGAGAAAGCTAGGAAGCTGTTATGCTCAAACAAATTGCTTGTGTTGTACGATCCATGTACGGGGTCGGGTGTGTATTGCAACAAGCTAATGAATTTAGGAATTTGAAACCAGTTGTTTATGCATGTCTAAGGCCGAGAGGGCCAACAGTATGATCGAAAAAGAAGCGTTAGCGTGTGTTTACAGTGAAGAAAATGCATCAATATCTGTTCGGGCTCAAATTTGAATTGGAAACCGACCATAAGCCGCTAATATCCCTTTTTTCTGAAAGCAAGGGGATACATACAAATGCATCGGCCAGCATCCAGAGATGGGCACTCATATTGTCTGCATACAACTACGCCATCCGCCACAGGCCAGGCCCAGAAAACTGTGTCAATGCTCTCAGTAGGCTACCATTGTCCACCACCGGGGTGGAGATGGCACAACCTGCAGATTTAGTTATGGTAATGGAAGCATTCACTTGTCACCGCCTGACAGATTAGAACCTGGATGAGCCAGAACCCCTTACTGTCCTTAGTAAAAACTGTGTGCTCCACGGGAGTTGGTCCAGTGTCCCGTTAGAGATGCAGGAAAGAATAAAGCCGTACCAGCAGCGCAAAGGTGAAATGTCTATACCGGCAGACTGCCTCCTATGGCGTAATCGGGTAGTGGTGCCAAAAAAGGGCAGGGACACTTTCATCAGTGATCTCCACAGCACCCATCCAGGCATCGTAATGATGAAAGCGATAGCCAGATCCCACGTGTGGTGTCCCGGTATCGATGCAGACTTAGAGTCCTGCGTGCACAAATGTAATACATGTTCACAGTTAAGCAATGCTTCCAGGGAGGCGCCACTAAGTTTATGGTCCTGGCCCTCCAAACCATGGTCTAGGATCCATGTCCGACTATGCAGGCCCATTCTTGGGAAAAATGTTCTTAGTGGTTGTAGATGCGTACTCCAAATGGATTGAATGTGTGATAATGTCAGCAAGCACGACGGCTGCCACGCATGGCCTGCCTGATGTCCTTCTAAGTGACAATGGGCCGTGCTTTACCAGTGCCGAGTTCAAGGAGTTCATGACCCGCAATGGGATCAAACATGTAACATCTGCCCCGTTTAAAGCAGCGTCCAACGGTCAGGCAGAACGAGCAGTTCAAACAACCAAGCAGAGCTTGAAAAGGGTAACTGAAGGCTCACTGCAGATTTGCTTATCCTGAGTCTTGCTTAGTTACTGCACAAGACCCCACTCGCTCACTGGGGTCCCTCCTGCTGAACTGCTCACTTAAGACAAGGCTCTCGTTAGTCCACCCTGATCTACACGAACAGATAGAGAGCAGGCGGCTTCATGATCGCACAAATGTGTCACGCGAAATTGAGATAAATGATCCTGTATTTGTGTTGAACTATGGACAAGGTCGCAAGTGGCTTCCTGGCATTGTTTTGGCCAAAGAGGGGAGTAGGGTGTTTGTGGTCAAACTCTCAAATGGACTCACCTGCAGGAAACACTTGGACCAAACCAAACTCAGATTTACGGACTATCCAGAACAACCCACAATAGACTTGACCTTTTTCGACCCTCCAACACACACACAGTGGCAACCGACCCAGCGGTTGAATACAAAGCAGAACCCATCACCCGCAGCAGCCCAGCAGAACTCACCACCCCCAGCAGTCCAGCAAGGCCAGCTGCCCAGTGAGGGCCCAACAAATGACTCACCAAAACCAGCATTGGCACTGAGACGATCAACCAGGGAAAGGAAGGCCCCAGATCGACTCACATTGTAAATAGTTACACTTTGGGGGGGGAGTGTTGTTAAGTATGTAAACCTGTAAATACCATGTCTAACCACCAGAGAGGGCTTATTCCCTGGAGTCCCAAGGGATCCCACAATCCCTTGGGAGCGCCTGTATATAAGTAGGCCTCACTGGCTGGAGAGGCACTCTGAGATCTGTAATAAAGGACGACGGTCACACTTTACTTTGAGCTTGCAGTATCTAGTCTGATTGTTTATTCAAGACATAACAGTAAGATTCCCTTTAAAAGGGTCCTGATGGTGAGGTTCCAATTGTGAGACTGCTGCCTAATCTACTTGGAGTGGGGCGTGCAATGGGCATCTGACCCGAACCTGCCAAACTCCCACCCAGCGGGCTTGGTTGAAATTGGGGCTTGCCGATTCGCTATCACCCGATTTACATGATCGTACGAAGTCACAATCAACCCTCAATGTGTTCCACCAGACACAGTCAACTGGTGCGTTAGCCCAGGTCACGCAAGCAGCTCCCAGCTCCCGAACGGCATTGGCTGCAGACCTGATGCCTTTTGATTTCTGCTTGGGGGACAGTGTAGAAGCAAGCTAGAGAAAGGGGAACAGAATTTTAAGAGTGCGGGTGGTGATTATAAGAAGCTGAGTTTTAGTCTTTGCATCAACCATCATGAGATTCACTGAGTGATCCATTATATCCAAGCTATGGAAGGTCTTGGATCACCTGAGCCTATCTCTGACACCCAACATTGCTGGTTATTGCCATACATTGAACGCTGCAATCAGGAGGTTGTGTGGAATACTGGTTTGGAGGAATGGGACAACTGAGAGACTTGTAAACTGTGCGGTTAGCCCCTGTTTATTCCCTCCTCCTAGGTGTGGAGCTTATCACACAACGTCAAGCTGATGGGCTCCATGGAAGGGATGGGGGTTCCTATCACCTCGCTCTCGATATCTGGGAATACCTTGATATCTGCATCACGTGGTGCCTATACCTGAAGATCTGGAATCTTGCCTACGACTGCCAGCACAACACCATTGTGCCTTTCCATAACCGTACTGCCATCATAGGCTTGTCGCAAGACAGCAACTTGGTGTGCTTCCCAAAGACCGCGGACTCGGAGAAAATAATCCTCTGGAATTGTGAAGAAGGTGAGGGCTTAGGTTATTTGTATCACTAGATATTATCGAACATAACCTGTCTGGCAAAAGGTTAACAGCAAAGAACTCACCTCTATTTTGGCCCCACTCCACCCTGTAGTACAAGTGCATGGGTGAAGTATCTAAGAAGGCAAACTCCCATGAATGCTCTGCTGATAATAATAGAGCAGATTGTCCTCTGCTTGCACTTGGATATCAAACAGAGATTCCGTCAAGTGTGTAATTAAGAGTAATAAGCCGTTGGATGGAGAGGCGACAGTGTCTTCTCATCCCTGGAGGGATATGTCTGACCCATATTATGATGGCTTTAACTTGGTTATTGCACGACTCAAAAGAGGTGGAACTGATACTTTACTGGGACAAGGAATGTCACCGGCTATCTCTACGTACAAATTAGGACTTGCTCAGTCCAGACAGCGATGGGAGGGAGAATATTTCTCTACAGACAGTGATAGGAGTGGGGAGTTTCTCTACAGACTGTGATGGGTGGCAGGGGGGAGTTTCCCTATAGTGTGATGGGAGGGGGGTTTCTCTATAGTGTGATGGGAGGGGGAGTTTCTCTGTAGTGTGATGGGAGGGGGGTTTCTCTATAGTGTGATGGGAGGGGAGTTTCTCTATAGTGTGATGGGAGGGGGAGTTTCTCTATAGTGTGATGGGAGGGGGGTTTCTCTGTAGTGTGATGGGAGGGGGGTTTCTCTGTAGTGTGATGGGAGGGCGAGTTTCTCTATAGTGTGATGGGAGGGGGGTTTCTCTGTAGTGTGATGGGAGGGGGGTTTCTCTATAGTGTGATGGGAGGGGAGTTTCTCCATAGTGTTATGGGAGGGGGGGGTTCTCTATAGTGTGATGGGAGGGAGTTTCTCTATACACAGTGATGGGAGGGGGGTTTCTCTATAGTAGATGGGAGGGGGGTTTCTCTATAGTGTGATGGGAGGGGGGTTTCTCTATAGTGTGATGGGAGGGGGAGTTTCTCTATAGTGTGATGGGAGGGGGAGTTTCTCTATAGTGTGATGGGAGGGGGGTTTCTCTATAGTGTGATGGGAGGGGGGTTTCTCTATAGTGTGATGGGAGGGGGGTTTCTCTATAGTAGATGGGAGGGGGGTTTCTCTATAGTGTGATGGGAGGGGGGTTTCTCTATAGTGTGATGGGAGGGGGGTTTCTCTATAGTGTGATGGGAGGGGGAGTTTCTCTATAGTGTGATGGGAGGGGGGTTTCTCTATAGTGTGATGGGAGGGGAGTTTCTCTATAGTGTGATGGGAGGGGGAGTTTCTCTATAGTGTGATGGGAGGGGGGTTTCTCTGTAGTGTGATGGGAGGGGGAGTTTCTCTATAGTGTGATGGGAGGGGGAGTTTCTCTGTAGTGTGATGGGAGGGGGGTTTCTCTATAGTGTGATGGGAGGGGGAGTTTCTCTATAGTGTGATGGGAGGGGGAGTTTCTCTATAGTGTGATGGGAGGGAGGTTTCTCTATAGTGTGATGGGAGGGGGGTTTCTCTATAGTGTGATGGGAGGGGGGTTTCTCTATAGTGTGATGGGAGGGGGGTTTCTCTATAGTGTGATGGGAGGGGGGTTTCTCTATAGTGTGATGTGAGGGGGGTTTCTCTATAGTGTGATGGGAGGGGAGTTTCTCTATAGTGTGATGGGAGGGGGGTTTCTCTGTAGTGTGATGGGAGGGGGAGTTTCTCTATAGTGTGATGGGAGGGGAGTTTCTCTATAGTGTGATGGGAGGGGGGTTTCTCTATAGTGTGATGGGAGGGGGAGTTTCTCTATAGTGTGATGGGAGGGGGGTTTCTCTATAGTGTGATGGGAGGGGGAGTTTCTCTATAGTGTGATGGGAGGGGAGTTTCTCTATAGTGTGATGGGAGGGGGAGTTTCTCTATAGTGTGATGGGAGGGGAGTTTCTCTGTAGTGTGATGGGGGGGGTTTCTCTATAGTGTGATGGGAGGGGGGTTTCTCTATAGTGTGATGGGAGGGGGAGTTTCTCTATAGTGTGATGGGAGGGGGGTTTCTCTATAGTGTGATGGGAGGGGGAGTTTCTCTATAGTGTGATGGGAGGGGGAGTTTCTCTATAGTGTGATGGGAGGGAGGTTTCTCTATAGTGTGATGGGAGGGGGGTTTCTCTATAGTGTGATGGGAGGGGGGTTTCTCTATAGTGTGATGGGAGGGGGAGTTTCTCTATAGTGTGATGGGAGGGGGAGTTTCTCTATAGTGTGATGGGAGGGAGGTTTCTCTATAGTGTGATGGGAGGGGGGTTTCTCTATAGTGTGATGGGAGGGGGGTTTCTCTATAGTGTGATGGGAGGGGGGTTTCTCTATAGTGTGATGGGAGGGGGGTTTCTCTATAGTGTGATGTGAGGGGGGTTTCTCTATAGTGTGATGGGAGGGGAGTTTCTCTATAGTGTGATGGGAGGGGGTTTTCTCTGTAGTGTGATGGGAGGGGGAGTTTCTCTATAGTGTGATGGGAGGGGGGTTTCTCTATAGTGTGATGGGAGGGGGGTTTCTCTATAGTGTGATGGGAGGGGGGTTTCTCTATACTGTGATGGGAGGGGAGTTTCTCTATAGTGTGATGGGAGGAGGGTTTCTCTATAGTGTGATGGGAGGGGGGTTTCTCTGTAGTGTGATAGGAGGGGAGTTTCTTCTATAGTGTGATGGGAGGGGGGTTTCTCTATAGTGTGATGGGAGGGGAGTTTCTCTATAGTGTGATGGGAGGAGGGTTTCTTTGTAGTGTGATGGGAGGGGGAGTTTCTCTTTAGTGTGATGGGAGGGGAGTTTCTCTATAGTGTGATGGGAGGGGGGTTTCTCTATTGTGTGATGGGAGGGGGAGTTTCTCTATAGTGTGATGGGAGGGGGAGTTTCTCTATAGTGTGATGGGAGGGGGGTTTCTCTATAGTGTGATGGGAGGGGGGTTTCGCTATAGTGTGATGTGAGGGGGGTTTCTCTATAGTGTGATGGGAGGGGAGTTTCTCTATAGTGTGATGGGAGGGGGGTTTCTCTGTAGTGTGATGGGAGGGGGAGTTTCTCTATAGTGTGATGGGAGGGGGGTTTCTCTGTAGTGTGATGGGAGGGGGGTTTCTCTGTAGTGTGATGGGAGGGGGGTTTCTCTATCGTGTGATGGGAGGGGAGTTTCTCTATAGTGTGATGGGAGGGGAGTTTCTCTATAGTGTGATGGGAGGGGGGTTTCTCTATAGTGTGATGGGAGGGGGAGTTTCTCTATAGTGTGATGGGAGGGGGAGTTTCTCTATAATGTGATGGGAGGGGAGTTTCTCTATAGTGTGATGGGAGGGGGGTTTCTCTATAGTGTGATGGGAGGGGAGTTTCTCTATAGTGTGATGGGAGGGGGAGTTTCTCTATAGTGTGATGGGAGGGGAGTTTCTCTGTAGTGTGATGGGGGGGGGGTTCTCTATAGTGTGATGGGAGGGGGGTTTCTCTGTAGTGTGATGGGAGGGGGAGTTTCTCTATAGTGTGATGGGAGGGGGGTTTCTCTATAGTGTGATGGGAGGGGGAGTTTCTCTATAGTGTGATGGGAGGGGGAGTTTCTCTATAGTGTGATGGGAGGGGGGTTTCTCTATAGTGTGATGGGAGGGGGAGTTTCTCTATAGTGTGATGGGAGGGGGAGTTTCTCTATAGTGTGATGGGAGGGGAGTTTCTCTATAGTGTGATGGGAGGGGGAGTTTCTCTATAGTGTGATGGGAGGGGGGTTTCTCTATAGTGTGATGGGAGGGGAGTTTCTCTATAGTGTGATGGGAGGGGGGTTTCTTTGTAGTGTGATGGGAGGGGGAGTTTCTCTTTAGTGTGATGGGAGGGGAGTTTCTCTATAGTGTGATGGGAGGGGGGTTTCTCTATAGTGTGATGGGAGGGGGAGTTTCTCTATAGTGTGATGGGAGGGGGAGTTTCTCTATAGTGTGATGGGAGGGGGGTTTCTCTATAGTGTGATGGGAGGGGGGTTTCGCTATAGTGTGATGTGAGGGGGGTTTCTCTATAGTGTGATGGGAGGGGAGTTTCTCTATAGTGTGATGGGAGGGGGGTTTCTCTGTAGTGTGATGGGAGGGGGAGTTTCTCTATAGTGTGATGGGAGGGGGAGTTTCTCTATAGTGTGATGGGAGGGGAGTTTCTCTATAGTGTGATGGGAGGGGGGTTTCTCTATAGTGTGATGGGAGGGGGAGTTTCTCTATAGTGTGATGGGAGGGGGGTTTCTCTATAGTGTGATGGGAGGGGGAGTTTCTCTATAGTGTGATGGGAGGGGAGTTTCTCTGTAGTGTGATGGGAGGGGGGTTTCTCTATAGTGTGATGGGAGGGGGGTTTCTCTATAGTGTGATGGGAGGCGGAGTTTCTCTATAGTGTGATGGGAGGGGGGTTTCTCTATAGTGTGATGGGAGGGGGAGTTTTTCTATAGTGTGATGGGAGGGGGAGTTTTTCTATAGTGTGATGGGAGGGGGGTTTCTCTGTAGTGTGATGGGAGGGGGGTTTCTCTATAGTGTGATGGGAAGGGGGGTTCTCTATAGTGTGATGGGAGGGGGGTTTCTCTATAGTGTGATGGGAGGGGGGTTTCTCTATAGTGTGATGGGAGGGGGGTTTCTCTATAGTGTGATGGGAGGGGAGTTTCTCTGTAGTGTGATGGGAGGGGGGTTTCTCTGTAGTGTGATGGGAGGGGGGTTTCTCTGTAGTGTGATGGAAGGGGGAGTTTCTCTATAGTGTGATGGGAGGGGAGTTTCTCTAAAGTGTGATCGGAGGGGGGTTTCTCTGTAGTGTGATGGGAGGGGGGTTTCTCTGTAGTGTGATGGGAGGGGGGTTTCTCTGTAGTGTGATGGAAGGGGGAGTTTCTCTATAGTGTGATGGGAGGGGAGTTTCTCTATAGTGTGATGGGAGGGGGGTTTCTCTATAGTGTGATGGGAGGGGGAGTTTCTCTATAGTGTGATGGGAGGGGAGTTTCTCTATAGTGTGATGGGAGGGGGGTTTCTCTATAGTGTGATGGGAGGGGGGTTTCTCTATAGTGTGATGGGAGGGGGGTTTCTCTGTAGTGTGATGGGAGGGGGGTTTCTCTATAGTGTGATGGGAGGGGGAGTTTCTCTATAGTGTGATGGGAGGGGGAGTTTCTCTATAGTGTGATGGGAGGGGGTTTTCTCTATAGTGTGATGGGAGGGGGAGTTTCTCTGTAGTGTGATGGGTGGGGGGTTTCTCTATAGTGTGATGGGAGGGGGGTTTCTCTATCGTGTGATGGGAGGGGGGTTTCTCTATAGTGTGATGGGAGGGGGGTTTCTCTATAGTGTGATGGGAGGGGGGTTTCTCTATAGTGTGATGGGAGGGGGAGTTTCTCTATAGTGTGATGGGAGGGGGAGTTTCTCTATAGTGTGATGGGAGGGGGAGTTTCTCTATAGTGTGATGGGAGGGGGGTTTCTCTATAGTGAGATGGGAGGGGGAGTTTCTCTGTAGTGTGATGGGAGGGGGGTTTCTCTATAGTGTGATGGGAGGGGGGTTTCTCTATAGTGTGATGGGAGGGGGGTTTCTCTATAGTGTGATGGGAGGGGGAGTTTTTCTATAGTGTGATGGGAGGGGAGTTTCTCTATAGTGTGATGGGAGAGGAGTTTCTCTGTAGTGTGATGGGAGGGGGGTTTCTCTATAGTGTGATGGGAGGGGGAGTTTCTCTATAGTGTGATGGGAGGGGAGTTTCTCTGTAGTGTGATGGGAGAGGAGTTTCTCTGTTATGTGATGGGAGGGGAGTTTCTCTATAGTGTGATGGGAGGGAGTTTTTCTATAGTGTGATGGGAGGGGGGTTTCTCTGTAGTGTGATGGGAGGGGAGTTTCTCTATAGTGTGATGGGAGGGGAGTTTCTCTATAGTGTGATGGGAGGGGGGTTTCTCTATAGTGTGATGGGAGGGGGGTTTCTCTATAGTGTGATAGGAGGGGAGTTTCTCTGTAGTGTGATGGGAGGGGGGTTTCTCTATAGTATGATGGGAGGGGAGTTTCTCTATAGTGTGATGGGAGGGGGGTTTCTCTATCGTGTGATGGGAGGGGGGTTTCTCTATAGTGTGATGGGAGGGGGGTTTCTCTATAGTGTGATGGGAGGGGAGTTTCTCTATAGTGTGATGGGAGGGGAGTTTCTCTGTAGTGTGATGGGAGGGAGGTTTCTCTGTAGTGTGATGGGAGGGGGATTTCTCTGTAGTGTGATGGGAGGGGGGTTTCTCTGTAGTGTGATGGGAGGGGGGTTTCTCTGTAGTGTGATGGGAGGGGGGTTTCTCTGTAGTTTGATGGGAGGGGGGTTTCTCTTTAGTGTGATGGGAGGGGGAGTTTCTCTATAGTGTGATGGGAGGGGGTGTTCTCTATACACAGTGATGTGAGGGGGAGGTTTCTCTGTAGACAGAGGTGGGGGAAGTGCCTGTATATATAAAATCATAGAAATTTACAGCACGGAAGGAGGCCATTTTGGCCCATCGTGTCCACGCCGGCCGACCAAGATCTATCCAGCTTAATCCCACTTTCCAGCTCTAGGTCCATAACCCTGTAGGTTACGGCACTTCAGGTGCACATCCAAGTACTTTTTAAATGTGGTGAGGGTTTCTGCCTCTACTACCCTTTCAGGCAGTGAGTTCCAGACCCCCACCACCCTCTGGGTGAAGAAATTTCCCCTCAAATCCCCTCTAAACCTTCTACCAATTACTTTGAATTTATGCCCCCTGGTTGTTGATCCCTCTGCTAAGGGAAATAGGCCCTTTCTATCCACTCTATCTCGGCCCTTCATAATTTTCTGCACCTCAATGAGGTCACCCTTCAGCCTCCTCTGTTCCAATGAAAACAAATCTAGCCTATCTAATCTGTGCTCATAGCTTAGATTCTCCACTCTCCTCGACATCCTCATAAATATCCTCTGTACCCTCTCCAGTACAATCACGTCCTTCCTGTAATATGATGACCAGAAGTGCATGCAGTACTCCAGCTGTGGCCTAACTAGTGTTTTATACAGTTCAAGCATAACCCCCCTGCTCTTGTATTCCATGCCTC
This sequence comes from Pristiophorus japonicus, assembly GCF_044704955.1. Taxonomy (NCBI): domain Eukaryota; kingdom Metazoa; phylum Chordata; class Chondrichthyes; family Pristiophoridae; genus Pristiophorus; species Pristiophorus japonicus. Next base: position 93,266,094 of record NC_091991.1, on the reverse strand, counting down.
GGCTAATAAAGGCAAGTATTCCATATGCCTCCTTAACCACCTTATCTACCTGGCCTGCTACCTTCAAGGATCTGTGGACATGCACTCCAGGGTCCCTTTGTTCCTCTACATTTCTCAGTGTCCAACCATTTAATGCTTATTCCCTTGTTAGTCCTCCCCAAATGCATTACCTTACACTTCTCCGAATTAAATTCCATTTGTCACTGTTCTGCCCATCTTCCTGCAGTCCACAGCTTTCTTCTTCATTATCAACCACACAATCGATTTTAGTATCATCTGCAAACTTCTTAATCATACCCTCAACATTCAAGTCTTGATCGTTGATATATACCACAAAAAGCAAGGGACCTAGTACTGAGTCCTGTGGAACCCCACTGGAAACATCCTTCCAGTCACAAAACACCCTATTGTAACGGCTGCCTTGCTCTTTTCATTTTGATGCTTTAAACATCGAATTACATACACTCAGTTGTAGTAAAGGCAGGATTGGATCTTTTATTTAAACATTCATACGAAACAAACCCAGTATGAAAGTTACCGAGATACTTCACAAAGGCAGCTTGCTCCGATTTCCGTGGCTGCTGGTGACACACCTTCCAGGATTCCAGTGTGTGAACAGTCCGTGTCAAACTTTCATCTTTATAGCAACAAAAACCTTTGAACTCTTATTTCTTTGCATAGTCCATTTAGACAATTAACATGCAGATGATTTAGAATTGTCCTGAAATCACGGCTAACTACTTTCTGAATGACTATACACAAACCAGATTGTTTAACATACAGATGATATCATCAAATAGTAACAAGGTACACTCAAATACAGACGATAGAAATTTAGAAACATAGAAAATAGGTGCAGGAGTAGGCCAGTCGGCCCTTCAAGCCTGCACCACCATTCAATAAGATCATGGCTGATCATTCACCTCAGTACCCCTTTCCTGCTTTCTCTCCATACCCCTTGATTCCTTTAGCCGTAAGGGCCATATCTAAGTTCCTCTTGAACTAGCATCAACAACTCTCTGCGGTAGGGAATTCCACAGGTTAACAACTCTCTGAGTGAAGAAGTTTCTCCTCATCTCAGTCCTAAATGGCTTACCCCTTATCCTTAGACTATATCTCCTGGTTCTGGACTTCCCCAACATTGGGAACATTCTCCCCGCATCTAACCTGTCCAGTCCCGTCAGAATTTTATGTTTCTATGAGATCCCCTCTCATCCTTCTAAACTCCAGTGAATACAGGCCCAGTCAATCCAGTCTCTGCTCATATGTCAGTCCTGCCATCCCGGGAATCAGTCTGGTGAACCTTTGCTGCACTCCCTCAATAGCAAGAACATCCTTCCTCAGATTAGGAGACCAAAACTGAACACAATATTCCAGACGAGGCCTCACTAAGGCCCTGTACAACTGCAGTAAGACCTCTCTGCTCCTATACTCAAATCCCCTCACTATGAAGGCCAACATACCATTTGCCTTCTTCACCGCCTGCTGTACCTACATGCCAACTTTCAATGACTGATGTACCATGACACCCAAGTCTCGTTGCACCTCCCCTTTTCCTAATCTGCCGCCATTCAGATAATATTCTGCCTTCATGTTTATGCCCCCAAAGTGGATAACCTCACATTTATCCACATTTTACTGCATCTGCCACTCGTTTGCCCACTCACCTAATCTGTCCAAGTAACCCTGCAGCCTTTTAGCGTCCTCCTCACAGTTCACATCCCCACCCAGCTTCGTGTCATCTGCAAACTTGGAGATATTACACTCAATTCCCTCATCCAAATCATCAATGTATATTGTAATTAGCTGGGGTCCCAGCACTGAGCTCTGCGGCACCCTACTAGTCACTGCCTGCCATTCTGAAAAGGATCCATTTATCCCGACTCTCTGCTTCCTGTCTGCCAACCAGTTCTCCATCCACGTCAGTACATTACCCCCAATACCATGTGCTTTAATTTTGCACACCAATCTCTTGTGCGGGACCTTGTCAAAAGCCTTTTGAAAGTCCAAATACACCACATCCACTGGTTCTCCCTTGTCCACTCTACCAGTTACAGCCTCAAAAAATTCTAGAAGATTTGTCAAGCAGAATTTCCCCTTCATAAATCCATGCTGACTTGGACCAATCCCGTCACTGCTTTCCAAATGTGCTGCTATTTCATCTTTAATAATTGATTCCAACATTTTCCCCACCACTGATGTCAGGCTAACCGGTCTATAATTACTCGCCTTCTCTCTCCCTCCCTTCTTAAAATGTGGTGTTACATTAGCTACCCTCCAGTCCATAGGAACTGATCCAGAGTCGATAGACTGTTGGAAAATGATCAGCAACGCATCCACTATTTCTAGGGCCACTTCCTTAAGTACTCTGGGATGCAGACTATCAGGCCCTGGGGATTTATCGGCCTTCAATCCCATCAATTTCCCTAACACCATTTCCCGCCTAATAAGGATTTCCTTCAGTTCCTCCTTCTCACTCGACCCTCGGTCCCCTAGTATTTCCAGAAGGTTATTTGTGTCTTCCTTCGTGAAAACAGAACCAAAGTATTTGTTTAACTGGTCCCCAAATCACGAATGACTATACACAACTCAAATGTTCAGCAGAGGAGTATCTTTGATTCCATGCATAGATTATTATTCGCATCGTAACAAGTTACACTCAGATACTCAACGTTTCATTGGCTAAAAGGTACCATATTGTCGAGCAGCCTCTTTCAATCGAAACATCCTGTTTTTAATCCAAACTTCAATCTTCCAACTTTTAACCCTGTTGATTTCTCCAGACTGCGCCGAAGCAAAGAGTTTCAGAAATGCAGGCTTGCACTCCCACACACCCACCAACCATTACCCACTGCTCCATGCCACTGAGCCAATTGTGGATCCAACTAGCCACTTTGCCCTGGATCCCATGGGCTTTTACTTTCGCGACCAGGTTTCTCTCCAGGGACAGTGATGGAAGGGGAGTTTCTCTATGGTGTGAGGGGAGGGGAGGTTCTCTATAGTGTGATGTGAGGGGAGTTTCTCTATAGTGTGATGGGAGGGGGTTTCTCTATAGTGTGATGGGAGGGGGGTTTCTCTATAGTGTGATGGGAGGGGGTTTCTCTATAGTGTGATGGGAGGGGGGTTTCTCTATCGTGTGAGGGGAGGGGGGTTTCTCTATAGTGTGATGTGAGGGGAGTTTCTCTATAGTGTGATGGGAGGGGGTTTCTCTATAGTGTGATGGGAGGGGGGTTTCTCTATAGTGTGATGTGAGGGGAGTTTCTCTATAGTGTGATGGGAGGGGGTTTCTCTATAGTGTGATGGGAGGGGGTTTCTCTATAGTGTGATGGGAGGGGGTTTCTCTATAGTGTGATGGGAGGGGGGTTTCTCTATAGTGTGATGGGAGGGGGTTTCTCTATAGTGTGATGGGAGGGGGGTTTCTCTATAGTGTGATGGGAGGGGGGTTTCTCTATCGTGTGAGGGGATGGGGGTTCTCTATATTGTGATGGGAGGGGGGTTTCTCTATAGTGTGATGGGAGGGGTTCTCTATAGTGTGATGGGAGGGGGGTTTCTCTATAGTGTGATGGGAGGGGGTTTCTCTATAGTGTGATGGGAGGGGGGTTTCTCTATCGTGTGAGGGGAGGGGGGTTTCTCTATAGTGTGATGGGAGGGGAGTTTCTCTGTAGTGTGATGGGAGGGGGGTTTCTCTATAGTGTGATGGGAGGGGGGTTTCTCTATCGTGTGAGGGGATGGGGGTTCTCTATATTGTGATGGGAGGGGGGTTTCTCTATCGTGTGATGGGAGGGGTTCTCTATAGTGTGATGGGAGGGGGGTTTCTCTATCGTGTGAGGGGAGGGGGGTTTCTCTATCGTGTGAGGGGATGGGGGTTCTCTATATTGTGATGGGAGGGGAGATTCTATAGGGTGATGGGAGGGGTTCTCTATAGTGTGAGGGGAGGGGGGGTTCTATAATGTGAGGGGAGGGGGTTTCTCTATCGTGTGAGGGGATGGGGGTTCTCTATATTGTGATGGGAGGGGGGTTATCTATAGTGTGAGGGGAGAGGGGATTCTATTTTGTGAGGGGAGGGGGAGTTCTATAGTGTGAGGGGAGGGGTTTCTCTATAGTGTGAGGGGAGGCGTTCTCTGTAGTGTGAGGGGAGGGGGGGTTCTCTATAGTGTGATGGGAGAGGGGTTCTCTATATTGTGAGGGGAGGGGGGTTCTCTTTAGTATGATGGGAGGGGGGTTCTCCATAGTGTGAGGGGAGGTGTTCTCTATAGTGTGAGGGGATGGGTTCTCTATGGTGTGAGGGGAGGGGGAGGGGTTCTCTATAGTGTGAGGGGAGGGGGAGTTCTATAGTGTGAGGGGAGGGGGAGTTCTATAGTGTGAGGGGAGGGGGATTCTATAGTGTGAGGGGAGGGGGGATTCTATAGTGTGAGGGGAGGGGGAGTTCTATAGTGTGAGGGGAGGAGTTCTCTATGGTGTGAGGGGAAGGGGAGGGGTTCTCTATGGTGTGAGGGGATGGGTTCTCTATGGTGTGAGGGGAGGGGGAGGGGTTCTCTATAGTGTGAGGGGAGGGGGAGTTCTATAGTGTGAGGGGAGGGGGAGTTCTATAGTGTGAGGGGAGGGGGATTCTATAGTGTGAGGGGAGGGGGGATTCTATAGTGTGAGGGGAGGGGGAGTTCTATAGTGTGAGGGGAGGAGTTCTCTATGGTGTGAGGGGAAGGGGAGGGGTTCTCTATGGTGTGAGGGGAGGGGGAGGGGTTCTCTATAGTGTGAGGGGAGGGGTTCTCTATAGTTTGAGGGGAGGGGGTTTCTATAGTGTGATGGGAGGGGGGGGTTCTCTATAGAGAGCAATGGGAGTGCCCTCTGGGCTCCACAAGGAAACCCTGGGTCTTTGCTCATAACCCCACCGCACCCCCCTCCCAGACTAACCTTGCTGCTGGCAGTGTTGTTTGGTGGCGGTGGGCGGTTTTGCGGCCACCCGATGCTTGAACCAACCACCCCGCCCAGGCGGGCGAGCAGCTGAACCTCAGCATTGAGACAGGGCCGGGGCGGTAAGATGTGACATGTGCTCCGGCGCGGGGGGGAATGCCAGGATAGGCCGGTAGTGTGTGTGGATGGGCTGGGGAATGAGTGCTGCAGACCCTGCTCATGCAGTGACCATGTAGTGTGTGTGGATGGGCTGGGGAATGAGTGCTGCAGACTCTGCCCGTGCAGTAACCATGTAGTATGTGTGGATGGGCTGGGGAAGCAGTGCTGCAGACTCTGACCGTGCAGTGACCATGGACTCACTCTGCGCTGCCTTGCTGCAGGTGTAGCGCTCCGCACGTTCAGCGCTGGCTCCGAGGTTTGCTGCGTGGCGGTGGCTGAGCGAGGGAAGTTGCTGGTGTGCGGACTGAAGTCTGGCTCGGTGCTGGTCTACTGCATGGGGTGGTGACAGGAGCTGGCATGCCCACCCCGGCCCGAGCGCGGTGAAGCAGTATGTCGCCATCAGCGGAGACGAGGGGCTGGTGGCTGTGGCTGGCGGCAGCTCCATCACTGTGTCCGCGCTGCGGGGCGCCGAGTCCTGCTCGACGCTAGCCCAGGCCCTGGACACCTTCACCACTCCGCCTCAGTCCGCATTATCCAGCATCGCCGTACTCTCCGACTGCACCGTGCTCCTCAGCCTGGACAGCGGGGAGCTCACCGCTAGCTCGCCACCAGCCACACCACAGCAGGGTCACCTGCCTGGAAACCAGTCACAATGAAGTGTACACCTTGAGTGGCTGCCAGGGCCCAGTCCACAGAATATGGAATCTTTCTGTGCGGAGGTGGGACCTCGAGATGTCCTACAAGGTAAGACTTAACTATCATTTTTTTTATTATTCGTTCCTGCAATGTGGGCATCGCTGGCAATGCCAGCATTTATGGCCCATCCCTAATTGCCCTTGAAAACATAAGAACATAAGAAATAGGAGCAGGAGTAGGCCATACAGCCCCTCAAGCCTGCTCTGCCATTTAATACAATCATGGCTGATCTGATCATGGACTCAGCACCACTTCCCTGCCCGCTCCCCATAACCCTTTATCCCCTTATCGATTAAGAAACTGTCTATATCTGTCTTAAATTTATTCAATGTCCCAGCTTCCACAGCTCTCTGAGGCAGCGAACTCCACAGATCCACAACCCTCTGAGAGAACATTCTTCGTCATCAGTTTTAAATGGGTGGCCCCTTTATTCTAAGATCATGCCCTCTAGTTCTAATCTCCCCCATCAGTGGAAACATCCTCTCTGCAGCCACTTTGTTGAGCCCCCTCATTATCTTATACGTTTCGATAAGATCACCTCTCATTCTTCTGAATTCCAATGAGTAGAGGCCCAACCTACTCAACCTTTCCTCATAAGTCAATCCCCTCATCCCCGGAATCAACCAAGTGAACCTTCTCTGAACTGTCTCCAAAGCAAGTATATCCTTTCGTAAATATGGAAACCAAAACTGCACGTAGTATTCTAGGTGTGGTCTCACCAATACCCTGTATAAATGTAGCAAGACTTCCCTGCTTTTATACTCCATCCCCTTTGCAATAAACGCCAAGATTCCATTGGCCTTCCTGATCACTTGCTGTACCTGCATACTAACCTTTTGTGTTTCATGCACAAGTACCCCCAGGTCCCGCTGTACTGCAGCACTTTGCAATTTTTTTCCATTTAAATAATAACTTGCTCTTTGATTTTTTTTTCTGCCAAAGTGCATAACCTCACACTTTCCAACATTATACTCCATCTGCCAAATTTTTGCCCACTCACTTACCCTGTCTATGTCCTTTTGCAGGTTTTTTGTGTCCTCCTCACACATTGCTTTTCCTCCCACCTTTGTATCGTCAGCAAACTTGGCTACGTTACACTCAGTCCCTTCATCCAAGTCGTTAATATAGATTGTAAATAGTTGGGGTCCCAGCACTGATCCCTGCGACAACCCACTAGTTACTGATTGCCAACCCAAGAATGAACCATTTATCTCGACTCTCTGTTTTCTGTTAATGGTGGTGGTAATCTGCCTTCTTGAACCGCTGCAGTCCGTGTGGTGAAGGTGCTCCCACAGTGCTGTTCGGGAGGGAGTTCCAGGATTTTGACGCAGCGACAATGAAGGAACGGTGATATATTTCCCAGTCAGGATGGTGTGTGACTTGGAGGGGAATGTGGAGGTGATGGTGTTCCCATGCGTCTGCTGCCCTTGTCCTTCTAGGTGGTGGAGGTCTTGGGTTTGGGAGGTGCTGCCGAAGAAGCCTTGGCGAGTTGCTGCAGTGCATCTTGTAGATGGTACACACTGCAGCCACGGTGCGCCGGTGGTGGATAGGGTGCCAATCAAGTGGCTGCTTTGTCCTGGATGGTGTCGAGCTTCTTGAGTGTTGTGGGAGCTGCACTCATCCAGGCGAGTGGAGAGTATTCCATCACACTCCTGACTTGTGTCTTGTAGATGGTGGAAAGGCTTTGGGGAGTCAGGAGGGGAGACACTCACCGCAGAATACCCAGCCTCTGACCTGCTCTTGTAGCCGCAGTATTTATGTGACTGGTCCAGTTTCTGGTCAATCCCCAGGATGTTGATGTTGGGGGATTCGGCGATGGTAATGCCGTTGAATGTAACGTTTTCCTTCTCAAGTATTTATCCATTATCCTTTTGAAAGTTACCATTGAATTTGCTTCTACCATCCTTTCAGGCAGCGCATTCCAGATCGTAGCATCTCTATAGAAAGAAGAATGAAAGAACTGGTATTTCTATAGTGCCTTTCATGACCTTTGGCCATCCTAAAGTGCTGCACAGCCAATGAAGTACTTTTTGAAGTGTCATCACTGTTGTAGGAAACGCAACAGACTATTTGCGCACAGCAAGGTTCAGAAATAGCAATCTACTAAATGCCAAATCATCTGTTTTAGTGGTGTTGGTTGAGGGATAAATATTGACCGGGAGACCAGGGAGAACTCCCCTCCTTTTACTTTGAATAGTGCCAGGGGATCTTTTACAGCCATCCACGAGGGAAGACCGTGCCTCAGTTTAATGTCTCATTGGAAAGACGCACTTCCAATAGTGCAACTCTCCCTCAGTACTGTGTGAGAGTGTCAGCCTGGATTATGGACTCAGGTCTTTGGAGTGGAACTTGAAGACATGACCTTCTGACTCAGAGATGACACCATTGTGTGTGTGTATTGTGTTGCATGTTGTGGTGTGTTGCATTTGTGTTTTGCATGTGTTGTGTGCATGTGTGTTGTGTGTTGTGTTGTGTGTGTATGTTGTGTGCATGTTGCGTGCGCGTGTGTGTTGCGTGTGCGTGTATTGCGTTGCATGTGTTTTGTGTTCTGTGTGTTTTGCATGTTGTGTTGCATGTACATTGTGCATGTGGTGCATGTGTATGTTTGTTGCATGTGTGTGCTGTGTGTGTATTGCATTGCGTGTTGTATTGCATGTGGTGTGTTGCATGTTGTTGTGTGTTTTGCGTGTTGTGTGAGTGTGTGTTGTGGTGTGTGTTTTGCATGTTGTGTGCATGTGTGTGTTGCGTGTGTGCGCTGTGTGTGTGTTGCATGTGTATGTTTTGCATGTTGTGTGTGTTGTGTGTGTGTTGCGTGTGTTGTGTTGTGAGCATGTGTGTTGTGTGTGGGCATTGGGCGAAAGCCAGATTGGGCTTAGTAGGCCTCTATGGGTGAATAGCCTGTCCTCTCACTCACTCGAGCCGCTTAGTCCAGTTCCGGGAAGGCTCATAGATCGGTAACTCAGCAAGGAGCCAGCACTCAAGAGGGATATTGGGGATGAAAAGATGAATGAAGTCCCAGTATGCTGGAGTGTGGGAGTCATGCACTGGGTCTGACCTTCCCTCAGCGACTTGCAGGTCGCTTGCCGCAATAATTGAGAGCCATGCTTATTGCTGAAACTGACGGGAGGAATTTGACTCAGGATAAGCCACGCTGACTCTCTGCTCTTCGAATCCAATCAGGGCATATTCTTTGAAGGTGTGGTTTGTGCTGCGTTCTCCCAGGACGATCGGCACGTCTACACTGGCTCACAGGATCGAACCATCAAAGTGTGGGACCTTCAGAACGCTTTGTGTCGCTGTCGCTGGTTTCGGGGCCGTCGGATTGGCCACTCTCAGAAAGGCTCCTGGCAACTGACCAAACAATCATTGTGAACAGGCCTCCGCCCTTCTACCATCATCCCCTCCCCCAGGGCTGCCCAAGCTGTTCCTTCCGTGGGCTGTATAGGTTTGTAGCGCGGAGACTCAGGGAGGGGTCCGGGTATAAAGGGTGCCCCCTAGCTTCATTAATTCCCATGTACCTCGAGTTGCTGATGCTGACAGCTCCTGGTGTTCTGATTGAGTGAGGATTTATCCACCAATGAGGTATCATAGGCGGTTCCTCGAAGCGAGGATGACTTGCTTCCACGCCAAAAAAAAGGATGAGTTCACAGGTGTTTCAAAGAAGGACCTGAACTAAATCCTGAAGATGCCTGTGGGTGGATTTTTTTAACATGTGGTGACCGTTGCACACCAGCCACCACACGGGCTTGACAGAGCTAGGTCTTGGTCCAGTGGCAAGGATTAACCAAGACGACTGGAGACCAGCTCTGCTGCACGGACCTAGTGCGCACACATATAGTGTGGGCTGGCCCGTGCTGCCTCTGGGCCCCTGGCCCCGAACTCATGCCTCCCCTGGGCCCCGATCACATCCGTCCACAATCTCTCGCTGCTCCTTCGCCCCGACCTCGCTGCTCCTGCTGTATCTGCCCACGCTCCAATCACCGACCTGGACCTTGATGACATCCCTCTTCACAGCCGTGGCCCTCCTACACCAGGTTGCGCTGTAATTTGTAGTGGCCTGCCTCCACGCTGCCCATGGCCACCGCTCCTTTTATGGCCGCAACCTGCTGCTGATGTGGTTGTAAGTTCACAGATGTATTCAAGCACAACATAAATGTGAACATACCTTCTAGATGTTGTAATCAGAGAGAGTACGGCCATCCTCCAACTGTTTTCCAGCAAAGATCAGTTGCTGCTGATCAGGGGGAGTACCTTCCTTGTCCTGGAGGTAACAGCGCTGAGCACTGCCCATCCCAGACCTCAAACAGGGTAAAGCAGCAAATCAATAAACATATGTGAACCAGCCCCTACCTCAACCAACCCATTGTCATGGGCCTCCTCGATTGAGCTTCTACACTGGTCTCCCACTTCCTTCCCTTGCTCTTCCCTCTCTCCTGAACGCAATCCAGACTCGAGTCTATGTTACTGACCCAGGCCTCCCCCTGTTGCTGCTCTGTGGCAGGCTCCTGCCAGATGTGTGGGGACAACCTGCTTGGGTTTGGAATGACCTCACTTTTCTTGTATCAGCTTGCGGCCCCTGTTCTCCTGAAGACACTAATTTGTGCTGGCACACGTTCCCACGGGAAAATCCTACTCTGGCACCTTGTCACATGTGAGCCCAGATAGCAAACTATTTAACTTGTACAAAAGCAAAATACTGCGGATGCTGGAATCTGAAATAAAAACAGAAAATGCTGGAAATACTCAGCGGGTCAGGCAGCATCTGTGGAGAGAGAAACAGAGTTAACGTTTCAGGTCAACGACCCTTCGTCAGAACTGGCAAAAGTTAAGCAGGTGGTGGGGCAGGGAAAGGGGGAGGGGAGGAAAGAACAAAAGGGAAGGTCTGTGATAGGGTGGAAGGCAGGAGAGATTTGAGAGACAAAAGGGATGATGGGAAAAATTGAGATGGTAATGGCACAAGTTAGGAAACAAAAGATGAGTCTAGTAGGGTGTTAATGGCAGAATAATTACCAGTTGCCATGGGAAACCGAGAGAAAAATAAAAATAAAAAGGGGGGCGGAGTTTGTAAAAAAGAAAGAGGAAAGGAAATAAAATGGGGCCAGAGGTTAAGATCTGAAATTGTTGAACTCGATGTTGAGTCCAGAAGTGCCTAATCGAAAGATGAGGTGCTGTTCCTCGAGCTTGCATTGAGTATATTGGAACAGTGTAAGAGGCCGAGGACGGAGAGGTCAGAGTGGGAATGGAGCGGAGAATTAAAGTGACAGGTGACCAGAAGCTCAGGGTCACACTTACAGACTGAGCAGAGATGTTCTGCAAAGCGGTCTCCTAATCTGTGTTTGGTCTCCCCAATGTAGAGGAGACCACATCGTGAGCAGCGAACACAGTATATTAAACTGAAAGAAGTACAAGTAAATCGCTGTTTCACCTGGAAGGAGTGTTTGGGGCCCTGGACAGTGGGGAGGGAGGAGGTAAAAGAGCAGGTGTTGCATCTCCTGCGCTTGCACGGGAAGGTGCCGTGGGAAGGGGAGGGGGCGCTGGGGGTGATTGAAGAATGGACCATGGTGTCGCAGAGGGAGCCCTCCCTTCCAAACGCTGAGAGGGGAGTGGAGGGGAAGATGTAATTGGTGGTGGGATCACGCTGGAGGTGATGGAAATGGCAGAGGATGATCCGTTGAACATGGAGGCTGGTGGGGTGAAAGGTGAGGACAATGGGAACCCTGTCATGGTTCTGAGAGGGAGGGGAATGGGTGAGAGCAGACTATTTAACTATAGGGACATCACAGCAAGCCCACTCCTGTCCTGGCCCAACATACAGGCCTGCAGAAGTCACTGGTTAGTGATGAGGAGCTGGAACCCAGCTGACTTTGCCCTCCCTAACCCAGCGGCTGTTCGCCCAGATACAGTGCCCAAACAGAGGGCATTACAGCAGGACCATCGGGGAGCTGACTATGGGCTCTTTCCCTGCTGTTTCTGGTTGTTTGAGGTGCAATTTGATGCCATGCTCACCTACTGCAAACAAATGGCGATAAAGCAGTCTGTGGTCCTTTGACATATCAAATGAGTATTTGGGCTTTTCAAGGAGGTGGAGCGTGTTTGATTTTGGACGTGTAGTGTCAGCATCGTGCACCCCAAGGTCGGCTCCAGTAGTGGTTAGATGCAGCGCAAAGCTCCCTCTAGACCAGTCAATAGCCAAGCCCAATCTCAGACAACACTCCATGAGTGAACATTTCCCATTGACCACACTGCTCAACTGTGACCTCTCAGACTGACTTGATATTCCCCAGTGAGGGGCAGTTTTATACTGTGGACCCGTGACTACTCGCTACTGGGTTGAGTTCTGATGACCTGCAACATTAACTCTATTTCTCTCTCCACAGATACTGCCTGACCCGCTGAGCATTTCCAGCACGCACTGGCCTGTGGTGTACACTAACAGCGTGTAGAATTAACTGCTCACATAAAATAAACTACAAAATGCTAGAAGTGCATAGCTGGTTCATCACCATTTGAAAATAGAAGGACTTTACAGTCTCACTTTCTGATATAACAATAATTCTTTATTTTGCATGTATGTGATACTTTGTCGGAAGGATAAGCAATTTCTGCTATGCCCTTTTAAATTTTTATAGCTAGTTTAAGATTGTCCATAGACATGTACAACCTTTCCAACCGGTGTACCATCCAATCTGTGTGGGCTAGATTTAAACCCATTGTTGGAAGCGAAAGCTCAACATCTATCCCCTGGGCTCAGTACAGTAGTGACCAGGACGGTGCGTGCACAGTGAGTTACAACACCCCGCCCTCAACTGTTCCTCGGCTGAGGTCCCAATGTCCGTGTGCTGCTGTGTGGAAGGGAACACGCAGCACACGGCTTCCTCACACAATCTCACCACATGCCCAAGTGCTTCACAGCCAATGAAGTACTTTACAAGTGTAGCCCCTGTAATGTAGGGAAACTCAGTAATCAATGAGCACACAGCAAGATCCCACAGATAGCCATGCAATAAATGACTGGATAATGTGTTTTTTAGTGAAGCTGGTTGAAGGATAACTTTTGGCTAGGACACCGGGCTCCTCCTCAAGTTATGTCATGGAATCTTTAATATCCACCTGAAAGGGCAGACAGGACCTCAATTTAACATCTCATCCAAAAGAAGGCACCTCCGACAGTGCAGCGCTCCCTCAGTACTGCACCTCCGACAGTGCAGCACTCCCTCAGTACTGTCCCTCTGATAGTGCAGCACTCCCTCAGTATGGCACCTCTGGCAGTGCAGTACCCCCTCAGTACTGCCCCTCTGACAGTGCAGCACTCCCTCAGTACTGCCACTCCGCCAGTGCGGCGCTCCCTCAGTATTGCCACTCCGATAGTGCAGCACTCCCTCAGTATGGCACCTCTGGCAGTGCAGCACCCCCTCAGTACTGCCCCTCTGACAGTGCAGCACTCCCTCAGTACTGCCACTCCGACAGTGCGGCGCTCCCTCAGTATTGCCACTCCAACAGTGCAGCACTCCCTCAGTACTGCCCCTCTGACAGTGCAACACTCCCTCAGTACCGCTCCTTCAATAGTGTAGCATTTCCTCAGTACTGCCCCTCCGACAGTGCGGCGCTCCCTCAGTACTGCCCCTCCGACAGTGCAGCGCTCCCTCAGTACTGCCCCTCTGACAGTGGAGCACTCCCTCAGTACTGCCCCTCCGACAGTGGAGCACTTGCTCAGTGCTGGCACCGTGAGTTTGGGCCTGGATTATGTGCTGAGCTTTCTGGAGTGGGGATTGAACCCACAACCTTCTGAGGTGAGAGTGCTACCCACTGAGCCAGTTGACACCTGTGTATGTGAGAAACTCATTTCCTGTGTGTGTGTAGCACATTGGTTAACATGTTCACATTCAGCCCCTGTCTTATTGACCCACCTACTTTGAATGGGCTGATTTGTTTGGTGAATTTGACAGGAAGACGTTAAGCGGCAGAAAGCTATGCTAGGGTAAATGTGGCCCACGCCGGACTCTGAGCGCGGCAGGATGGGTGAGTTGTGGAGATACCCCACTAATGGCACTTTGCTCCCTCAGGCTCGCCCCTGACTGTCCAGGACGTGTATGTGGCCGTGGGCCGAGTGCTGCCGACTGCGGGCAGCTTGGTGGCCAGCACCAGGCTGGGTTACCTGGTCAAGGAGAGATTCACCTGCCCAGCCGCTGTGGATCCGGGGTACACTGCACTCGGAAGCATGAAGGCCATCTGCAGCACCAACATCGCCACCAGAGGAACCCCAACCAGCCCACACACCAGGGCACGCAGCAGCCCAGCCCGCAGTCCCGGGCCCGCTCCCTGCTCTCAATACACGGCCTGCCGCTCGCACTGTACAACGCCAGCAAGCAACGCCACTCCCATCGGCAGGCAAGGCTCGACATGCAGGCAGACTGAGCCCTCAACATGCACAGACTGAGCCCTCGGCTATTGCACAGCTGCTCACCATTCATGTTCACTGTGACACTGAGCAATGTCTTTCATTAAAAAGATAACAAAATAAACGGATTAAATTCTTTAGCTTTCTGCTCCCCTCCCCCGAAGGTACTGACTCTCCCCCCCTCCCCCGAAGGTGCTGACTCTCCCCCCCTCCCCTGAAGGTGCTGACTCTCTCCCTCCCCTGAAGGTGCTGACTCTCTCCCCCCTCCCCTGAAGGTGCTGACTCTCCCCCTCCCCTGAAGGTGCTGACTCTCTCCCCCTCCCCTGAAGGTGCTGACTCTCTCCCTCCCCTGAAGGTGCTGACTCTCCCCCCTCCCCTGAAGGTGCTGACTCTCTCCCCTCCCCTGAAGGTACTGACTCTCTCCCCCCTCCCCTGAAGGTGCTGACTCTCCCCCCTCCCCTGAAAGTGCTGACTCTTACCCCTCCCCTGAAAGTGCTGACTCTCCCCCCTCCCCTGAAGGTGCTGACTCTCCCCCCTCCCCTGAAGGTGCTGACTCTCTCCCCCCTCCCCCAAAGGTGCTGACTCTCTCCCCCCTCCCCTGAAAGTGCTGACTCTTACCCCTCCCCTGAAAGTGCTGACTCTCCCCCCTCCCCTGAAAGTGCTGACTCTCCCCCCTCCCCTGAAGGTGCTGACTCTACCCCCTCCCCTGAAAGTGCTGACTCTCCCCCCTCCCCTGAAAGTGCTGACTCTTACCCCTCCCCTGAAAGTGCTGACTCTCCCCCCTCCCCTGAAGGTGCTGACTCTCTCCCCTCCCCTGAAGGTACTGACTCTCTCCCCCCTCCCCTGAAGGTGCTGACTCTCCCCCCTCCCCTGAAAGTGCTGACTCTCCCCCCTCCCCTGAAGGTGCTCACTCTCTCCCCCCCTCCCCTGAAGGTGCTCACTCTCTCCCCCCTCCCCTGAAGGTGCTGACTCTCTCCCTCCCCCAATGGTGTTGACTCTCTCTCCCCCTCCCCCGATGGTGCTGACTCTCTCTCCCACCCACCCCCCCCCCCCCTCCCCTGCCGGTGCTCACTCTCTCTCCCCTTCCCCTGAAGGTGCTGACCCCCCCCTGAAAGTAACATTCCCTCCTTTCGATATCCCGATGTTGGAGACAGAGACTGATCAGTATTACTCTCTCTGCAGACTGACCCTGGCTGGATCAGACCAGGATTAAAGGCGACGGATTCATTCTAGTAGCTGAGCCCTGAAGGTGCCCACCCTCCTGTTCCTCCCCAGGGTTGAAGTTGAACCCTGATTTCAGGACCTGAAGGCCCAATAGAATGATGCGAGTTTTGTGCGTTGTGGCACTGGGCCCATGTCGGAGAATAGATGAGCAGGTCACACGTAGACACAGGTCTGACTGATTCCAACTGAGCAATCAGGATGCTGTGTTCAGGCTGGTTCTCCAGCCCAAGGTTACTGACTGCTTCTAGTTAATGATCCATTGGATCCCGGAATCCCTCCGTACGTGGGCTAACTGACCATTGTCCATGTGTGAAGCTAGACAGTGCGTATCGTCAGCTTATTTACCACGGAGGACATCGCAGCCCAGCCAACATCCAAATAGGTGTCCTTTATGGTAGGACAGTGACTGGGGAGGCATTGGCTGATATGTGTTTGTTCAGGGTTACTGAGGTCACTTGCATTGCCTTCCCCCCCTGTCGCTGCCCATCAGGTTACCTCCAGGGCCAAATCTGAACACCCATCCCCTATTTTCCTCTGGGTCTTACTGAAATAGTGCAAGTGTAACTTTCATGTGCTCACCTTACATCACTGACAGTGAACACAGGAGAACACATAGCTCTGTGTCTCCCCTGTCCACTGACACTGTCCTACCTCACCCCACACCTCCATCATCCCATGGCTTCTGTCCTGCCCCAAATTCTGTCCTGCCCCAAATTCTGTCTTAACCCCTGGCATTTGAAACTTCACCCTGAGTAACCAATTTGACCGGAACGGTTTCTCAATTCCTTTAATGACCCTCAACCCCCAACTGAATCACCACAATGTCTCCTCTTTATCAGAGAAAACTGTCCCCCCTCCTCCTCCTTCTCCTCCTCCTCATGATATCAGAGTCATTGATGCCCCTTCGATCCTCTCTCAAAGGCCCTAACATCTTTCCAGTCATTGGGTGACCAGAGCTGGACACAGGATAACAGAGGTGGACCTGTTATCCCCAGTCCCAGCAATGTCCCCACCAACGGATCCATCTCCCCTTCTCTCCCCCTCCCCCCCCCACACCCCAGTCCCAGTAACGTCCCTCCCCCCCCTCCACACTCCAGTCCCAGTAATGCTCTGACCCGTGGATCCATCTCTCCCTCCCCCCTACACCCCAGTCCCAGTAACGTCTCCACCCACAGACCCCTCTCCCTCTCCCAATTTCAGTCATGTCTTTCTGATCAACAATAATTCTCCACACCACTACAAAAGAAACAATGGAGATGGTATATATTTAACCCTTTGCAACCTGTATCACACCACACCAGAGGCCCTACCTGTTGGAGTCCCAAGGGATCCCAGCATCCCTTGGGAGCACTGTATATAAGCAGGCCACCCACGAGGTACCTGCACTCTGGAGTCTTATTAAAGGAGCTAAGGTCACACTCATTGCTCACAGTGCTCAGTTTCATCCTTTATTATAAGCGTATCAGAAAACATGTAGAAAAACGAGGCAAAAGAGAAGATTGAAGTTGGTGAGAATTATTTATCTTTATTGCAGGCTCAATCCCTGCCGAGCAGTTTGGGGTGAGTTTGTGCTGATGGATCTGTCTGTCCTGCTGTTGACTATCTCAGGCTGTCTCCACCCCACTTATTATGTCCAAGGTTCCAGTGTCAATGAATGCAGCTGAGCTTTGGGTCCTAGCTTGCAGTGGGTGTATGTTGGAGACCCACTGAAGGATAGCGTGTCTTACTAATTCAGGGCCCGTACCCTGTGTGGGATTCTTCACACCTTCCTCGCCAGTTTGCTCCGCCATCATAGCCAATCGGCATTGACCTAGAGGGATATTGCCCCCATCAACGACATGTTCTTCATGTGTTCCTCTATGTTCTCATAATCATCAGAGTCAGACGTCACCATTGGGGACTTGGTTGAAGCCTTGGGTTCGTCACTCTTGTCCTGTGTCTGGGCTCTGCTTTTCCCATTGGCCTTCTTGATGCTGAATTCTTTGGAGAGGAAGGCTCCGCCTCCTCTGTGGCTCAGGATGTCACTGCTTGGCTGATTTTGGACATCTGTAATATGAGGTCAAACATTAAACAACAACAACTTTCATTTATATCGCGACTTTAACATAGTAAAACATTCCAAGGCACTTCAAGCAGCGTCATCAGACAAAACTTCACACCGAGCCATATAAGAACAGAAGAAATAGGAGCAGGAGTACGCCATGTGGCCCCTCGAGCCTGCTCCGCCATTTAATAAGATCATGGCTGATCTGATCATGGACTCAGCTCCATTTCCCTGCCCGCTCCCCATAACCCCTTATCCCCTTATCATTTAAGAAACTGTCTATCTCTGTTTTAAATTTATTCAATGTCCCAGCTTCCACAGCTTTCTGAGGCCATGAATACCACAGATTAACAACCCTGAGAGAAGAAATTTCTCATCTCAGTTTTAAATGGGCAGTCCCTTATTCTAAGATTATGCCTTCTAGTTCTAGTCTCCCCCATCAGTGGAAACATCCTCTCTGCATCCACCCTGTCAAGCCCCTTCATAATATTATACGTTACATGAGGACAGATGACCAAAAGCTTGGTCAAAGAGGTACCTTTAAAGGAGCAGAGAGAAGCGGAGAGGTTTAGGGAGGGAATTCCAGAGCTTAGGGTCAGGCAGCTGAAGGCACGGCCACCAATGGTGGAGCGATTAAAATCGTGGCTGCGCAAGAGGCCAGAATTGGAGGAGGGCAGAGGTTCCGGATGGATGTGGGGCTGGAGGAGATTACAGGGATAGGGAGGGGCAAGGCCATGGAGCGATTAAAATTGAGGTGTTGGCGGACTGGCAGCCAGTGTGGATCAGCGAGCACAGAAGTGAGCGGGACTTGGTGCGAGTCACCACCAGCTCAGTGCTCTCACAAGCCAAGCAACCCAAGACAATCACATCTGGCCGCTGGCCAGCCTCTGTCAGCCTTCCATCTCAGCACTGCCATCTCCAACAGGGAAGGCCCCAGTAATCCCAGCCACCCCTCTCCCATTCTCTCAACAGGGAGGAAGGGAAGGCAGGTTATCGCTATTGGGATGACCCCATTTTCATGGATCCCTCTCGCTATCCAGCCAGAGAAAATACTGGTTAATCTCACGACCAGACCAAAATGGTGGGGGGGGGGGGGTGGGGTGGTGGTGAACTGAGAAAGGGAGAGCGAGAGAAGGAAAAGAAAAAGAAAAAGAACAAATGAGAGAAACGAGAGAAGAGTGAGGACAAAAAGGAAAATGAGAAAAAGAGAGAGGAAGGTGGTTTGAAAGGGAAGTGATGACAGGCAGAGCCCACCGCCCTTAACCACACATTTGTGGCTGGAGAGATCCCCACAGAATTGACCCATCGTTGACCGGCTGTACTGTACAATGAATACTATGACCTACGACCTTCGCTTCAGGTAAACATCCTGCTGCTGATTATTGCCCCAGTGCCAATTCCAATACTGCCCCCGGTCGCCTGAGGAAGAGAGAAGGATCTCAAACCCGGCACCGAGCTCATGGTCTACAGAGCAGTAGTGATAACCACCCTCCTATATGCTTCAGAGGCATGGACCATATCCAGCAGGCACCTCAAAGCACTGGAGAAGTACCACCAACGCTGCCTCCGCAAAATCCTGCAAATTCATTGGCAGGATAGGCGCACCAAAATCAGTGATCTCGCTCAGGCCAACATCCCCAGCATCGAAGCACTGACCACACTCGACCAGCTCTGATGGACGGGCCACATCGTCCGCATGCCCGACACGAGACTCCCAAAACAAGCGCTCTACTCCGAACTCCAACACGGCAAGTGAGCCCTGGGAGAGCAGAGGAAACATTTCAAGGACCTTCAAACCTCCTTGAAAAAATGGAACATCCCCACCTTCAACTGGGAATCCCTGGCCCAAGACTGCTCAAAGTGGAGGAGAAGCATCTGAGAAGGCGCTGAACACCTCGAGTCTCTTTGCCGGGAGAAAATGGAAGCTAAGCGCAAACAGCGGAAGGAGCGCACGACAACCCAAGCGCCCCACCCACCCGTCCCTCCAACCACCGTCTGCCCCACCTGTGACAGAGTCTGTAGGTCCCACATTGGACTCATCAGTCACTGAGAACTAATTTTTAGTGTGGAAGCAAGTCATCCTCGACTCCAAGGGACTGCCCAAGAAGAGAAGAAGACTGCCCCATCCCACTTCACCTCTGGCACGGTACACCACACCTCACGTTAGCCCAGCCGGGTGTGATAGGTGCTCTTACCCCCAGGCACGATTGGCTGCATCAGTCGGTTCAGCTGCACATTCCACCGTTTAACGTAACGACTTGCCCGTCTGCGCTTCCTCTCCGCCACCTGAGGACAAGAGAACATGTCAATATGGCGACTCCCGTCCATCCTCACCCCGCTCCCCCCACAGCGCACATAGATAAGGTTCCCTGCAGCAGACAAACTGCACAGGAGCTGACCACAAGTGTCCCATCGCAGAGCAAGAGAGGCACGAGAAAGCAATGCCCACAACGCCACTCTCATGGTGAGGGGTCACGGTGCGGGGTCACGGTGTGCGTGCGGGAGCTGTAGTTGGAGAGTTGACCTCACAGTGTTGGTGCTCACACTCTGACCTACCCTCCCTTCACGTGTGGCCGCCAGCTGGGAGGGCAGCTTTGCTGATGTAACCTGAGCGTGTCCTGGAATTTATCCTCTATCACAATCCATGAGGATTGAGAATTTAGCAAGATCCAAACCTTCGAGAAAAGCCTAGCAGAATTGTAGTGTTTACCTGTCCTAGGAGTGTTTGATGGGACAGTGTAGAGGGAGCTTTACTCTGTATCTAACCCATGCTGTACCTGCCCTGGGAATATTTCATGGGACGATGTAGAGGGAGCTTTACTCTGTATCTAACCCGTGCTGTACCTGCCCTGGGAGTGTTGATGGGGCAGTGTAGAGGGAGCTTTACTCTGTATCTAACCCGTGCTGTACCTGCCCTGGGAATATTTCATGGGACGGTGTAGAGGGAGCTTTACTCTGTATCTAACCTGTGCTGTACCTGCCCTGGGAGTGTTGATGGGACAGTGTAGAGGGAGCTTTACTCTGTATCTAACCCGTGCTGTACCTGCCCTGGGAGTGTTTGATGGAACAGTGTAGAGGGAGCTTTACTCTGTATCTAACCCATGCTGTACCTACCCTGGGAGTGTTTGATGGGACAGTGTAGAGGGAGCTTTACTCTGTATCTAACCCCGTGCTATTCCTGCCCCGGGAGTGTTGATGGGACAGTGTAGAGGGAGCTTTACTCTGTATCTAAGCCGCGCTGTACCTCCTCTGCGCGGCACTTCCGTCTCCGGTGAAAGAAAGAAAGAGATTAGACTGAGCTTCACTCTACCCCCCAGAGACACCACCTCCCACCTATTCCAGCTTGGAGCGAGGCCATTCGGCCCATCCTGTCAGTGCTGGCTCTCTCTGTCATTGCAGGCCACTGAGAAAGAAACTTTCTAAATCCATAAACTGGCCTGTCCATTTATCCCTTTCCCCGTTCAGATTGTAGACTTTACTGTTCTGCAATATTTCATTCTTCTCATTGTTCTCTGCTCTAATGTTGGTGGAGCCATCAGCTTCCTAACCTCCATGGGTAAATACAATTATCCTTACTGCGGTGAGGTATGTCAGTGCTGGGATGTGCATCCAGTATCGTGCATCCAGTATCACTCTCCCAGGGCAGGTACAGCACGGGTTAGATACAGAGTAAAGCTCCCTCTACACTGTCCCATCAAACACTCCCAGGGCAGGTACAGCACGGGTTAGATACAGAGTAAAGCTCCCTCTACACTGTCCCATCAAACACTCCTAGGGCAGGTACAGCACAGGTTAGATACAGAGTAAAGCTCCCTCTACACTGTCCCATCAAACACTCCCGGGGCAGGTACAGCGCGGGTTAGATACAGAGTAAAGCTCCCTCTACACTGTCCCATCAAACACTCCTAGGGCAGGTACAGCACGGGTTAGATACAGAGTAAAGCTCCCTCTACACTGTCCCATCAAACACTCCTAGGGCAGGTACAGCACAGGTTAGATACAGAGTAAAGCTCCCTCTACACTGTCCCATCAAACACTCCCAGGGCAGGTACAGCACGGGGTTAGATACAGAGTAAAGCTCCCTCTACACTGTCCCATCAAACACTCCCAGGGCAGGTACAGCACGGGGTTAGATACAGAGTGCTCCGCAACTGCCCCAAGTTCTGACACCAACTGTCCTGTGACTGCCGACTAGGCGCAGCCTTTTGCTGGAGGCACGTGCTGAGGGGCACTGCATTGAGGCCGCTTGAAGCTCATTTGCTCTGTGGTAGTCAACCCGAGCTCCAGGCCTCACTGCCCAGACCCAGACCCCAGGCCCAGACCCAAGCCCAGACCCAGATCCCAGGCCCTGACCCAGACCTCAGACCCCAGGCCCCAGATCCAGATCTCAGACCTCAGACCCCAGGCCCCAGGCCGCAGATCCCACGCCCAGATCCAGGCCCCAGGCACCAGGCTCAGACCCAGGACCAGACCTCCTGTAGCTGCCTCTGTAGCGCCTGCTGCAGCTCCTCGTGCTGCTTCATCCACTGGCAATCCTTGGTGTGCCATAGGGCCTGGGCTTCTTGCTGTGCCTAGGAGGCCAAACAAAGTGTTTGCGATGTTGAGGAATCGAGCCTGCAGGGAGCCCATGCATCATTGGGCTGACGAGCTGCAGTGGGTCCGGTAACCGTGGCGATATGAAGGGAGGAGACAAATGTGATGACTCCCATAGTGGAATGTCAGCCCATACAGGCCTGAAGGTGCCAGGCCTGATTCCCAGTCCGTGATCTCAGCCGGGGAGAGGGAGGCCTACAACTGGCCTCAGTTCCCTTGGGGTGGCAGAAAAACAAACATTGAGCTAGCGTGGCTTCGCCTGACTGCTCCTCACTGACCTTGCTTGGAAAGTGCGTCGGGCTGGGCCCTGCGGTGAGGCCTCTAATGCCCGAACATCTTGGTGGCACTTATGGCCAGAAATTGATCCAGGCCCTAATTGGGGCATAAAACCAGTCCTGGTGCTTCCCAGGGCCATGGGCACCATGACGGAGCACTGGTCGTGCGGAATGTGATGGTCACCAAGTGAGAGAGTGTCAGCACACAGTGAGTCTGTGGGGGGGGGGGGGGAAAGAGTGTGGGGGAGGGGGGAAGAGAGCGGGGGGGGATAGAGAGAGAGAGAGCGGGGGGGGGGAGAGCGCAGGGGGGGGAGGAGAGAGAGCACGGGGGGGGGGTGGGGAGATGGCGGGGGGAGTGTGCGGGGGAGGGGAGTGAGGGCAGAGAGAGTGCAGGGGAACCGGGGGGTGTTTGGGGGTGCGAGCAGGTGTTGGGAGCGAGCGATGTTGGGGGGCGTGTTGGGCAGGGGAACGGGCGGGGGAGCGGGTGCCCATGGAAACGATCCTAGTATGGCAGCTCCTGGAGGGACAGTAAGCCGGGAGCGGGAGGAAGGTTGTTTGTTGCCGCACCCTTCAGTGTATCACCCTCTGTCTCGGCCCTGCACAGGACAAGCTCCACATGCAGTTGGAGATGGAGCAGAAGGAGCTGGAGGCTGGAGCACAGCGCCATTGTATCCAGGAGCTGGAGGAGATGCAGCGAGGGCTGCCAATATCCACCAATATTTCAGTTTTAAGCAGTTATCTGATTCCCTTTTAGAAGTATTTCGGACCCTGATATCCAGCATTGCCCATCACAGGATTGAAGATTCAGTCATTCTTCTGTACTTCTTGTGCTTATATTAAATCTGCACACTCTCCTTTCCGTCTCAGTGACCAATGGAAACAATCTCTCACTCCTGAAGTTATCTACTTAATCCTAGAGACTAATCTCAGAGTGTGGTTCGAATGTGGATCTCACAACCACAGGGAGTGGTTGAGGTCAATAGTACCGATGCATTTAAGGGGAAGCTGGATAAACACACGAGGGAGAAGGGAATATACTGATACAATTCAGTGAGGAAGGAGGGGGGGAGGCATAGACCAGTTGGGCAAATGGCCTGTTTCTGTGCTGCGGACTCGGGGATTTTCTGGTGCTGTCTGCTTGTTTTCTCCCGAGGGACGGCAATGGCGGCGGTGAGCTGTTCTGGGCTTCCAGGGCCCCTGGGGGTTTTCGGGGCCGGTTTTACCGGGTCGTGGAGCATTACCGCCCGGATGAGGCGAGTCGGTGTGTAACGCCCCTGGTTGTGACATCGGCTCGATTTGTGACTCCCACCTGACCTATAAGGCCCCACAGTGCGTCCTGCTGGATCGCTTGTGAAAACGGGCGGTCTGACCTATACCGGCCGCAGTGAGGTAAGTGTGGGTTTGTTTTTTTGCGATTTATGTTGTGGTGGCATGTGTTATATATTAAGAATGTTTTTCGTGGATTTATATTCCCCAGGGCTCTCTCAGAGTGCTCCGAGGCCGGCTCTTTAGCTCGGGATCTTCCCATGCTCAGCTGGCCTAGCGCCCTAAGTGTACAACGCCATCCTTAGCGCCCCGCCCCACACTCTGGGCCCAGCTGCCCAATTTGGCTGACTGAGGCGCAAACTGTTCCCGCCCCGTCGCCATTACTGCCCCAAAATCGGCAAAGCCCCAAATCCAGCTCCTGGTAACCAAGCAGGGGAAGTGTAGCAATGGGAGGAGAAAGTGGACGGGGGCACGGCGCACATTCACTCACAGCTAGCTGCTGTTTGTTGCGCTGTCGGTTCTCTCGCAGTTCCTCCATGTCCTGCTGCAGGGCCTGCACCTTGCTGGCCATGTCCTCTTGCAGCTGCCTCTTCTCCTGCCAGCTTTGCTCGATCAGATCCCGCTGTTCCGACTTCAGCTTCATCAGTTCCTTCAGCTTCTCCTCCTCCTCCTGCAACAACCTAACGCAACACAAATAAACCCATTGAAGAACAATTCAAAGCCAGCTTTGGAAAAATAGAAAAGCAGAGTATGTTTTAAACGGTGAGAGATTGGGAAATGTTGGTGTTCAGAGGGACCTGGGTGTCCTTGTACACCAATCACTGAAAGTTAACCTGCAGGTACAGTGAGCAATTAAGAAAGCAAATGGTACGTTGGCCTTTATTACAGGAGGATTTGAGTATAAGAGTAAAGACATCTTATTGTAATTATATTGGGCCTTGGTGAGATCACACTTGGAGTATTGTGCATAGTTTGGGTCTCCTGACCTAAGGAAGGATATACTTGCCATTGAGTGAGTGCAACGAAGGTTCACCAGACTGATTCCTGGGATGGGGGGATTGTCCTATGAGGAGAGATTGAGTAGACTAGACCTATATTCTCTAGAGTTTAGAAGAATGAGAGGTGATCTCATGGAAACATACAACATTCTTACAGGGCTTGACGGTAGATGTAGGGAGGATGTTTCCCCCGGGCTGGGGAGTCTAGATTCAGGGATCACAGTCTCAGAATAAGGAGTCGGCCATTTAGGACTGAGATGAGGAGAAACTTCTTCACTCAGAGGGTGGTGAATCTTTGGAATTCTATGCCCCAGAGGGCTGTGGAGGCTCAGATAGACTTTTGGATATTAAGGGAATCAAGGGATATTGGGATAGTGCAGGAAAATGGAGTTGAGGTAGAAGATCAGCCACGATCTCATTAAATGGCGGAGCAGGCTCGAATGGTCGACTCCTGCTCCTATTTCTTATGTTCACTGGACAATGGTTGGATCCAGTTTGACTTTGTTCAGATCTACAAGTAAGAAAGGAGAGAGAAAGACAGAGCCTTGTATTTTTATAGCACCTTTCACCTCTTCAGGACGTCCCAACAGTCGTGTAACAGCCAATTCAGTATTTTAAATCGTAGTCACTGTTGTAACAGCCAATTTTCACACAGCAAGCTCCCACAAACAGCAATGTGATAAATAAGCAGGAGGTCGAGGAGTCGTTGAGGAGGCAGAGCAGCAGAGTCGCAAGGCCTACAAAAGGCCCATCAGTCGGGAGGCCTACAAAAGGCCCATCAGTCGCAAGGCCTACAAAAGGCCCATCAGTCGGGAGGCCTACAAAAGGCCCATCAGTCGAGAGGCCTACAAAAGGCCCATCAGTCGAGAGGCCTACAAAAGGCCCATCAGTCGAGAGGCCTACTGATGCAGCTGCAGCGTGGAGGCAAAAAAAGAAGTAGAAAGAAATCGAAAGGTGACGTCACAGCCAAGGGGGTAACTGATTGGCTGGTGATTGGCAAGTAGTTTTTCTTTTTTCTTTTCTTTATCAGTAAATAACCTTTAGCATTATTATTGTCAAATTAAGTTAATCGAAGAGTTAAGACATGGCAGGAGAGCTCGGACACATGTTATGCTCCTCCAGTACTATGTGGGAAGTCAGGGATGCTTCCAGTGTCCCTGACGACTATGTGTGTGGGAAGTGTATCCATCTGCAGCTCCTGACAGACCACATTGTGGCGCTGGAGCTGCAGGTGGATTCACTCTGGAGCATGCACGATGCTGAGAATGACGTGAATAGCACGCTTAGTGAGTTGGTCTCACCGCAGGTAAACGGTTCACAGCCAGATAGGGGATGGGTGACCAACAGGAAAAGCAGTGCAAGGAAGGTAGTGCAGGAGTCCCCTGCAGTCATCCCCCTGCAAAACAGATACACCGCTTTGGGTACTGTTGGGGGGGGGATGACTCATCAGGGGAGAGTAGCAGCAGCCAAGCTCATGGCACCGTGGGTGGCTCTGCTGCACAGGAGGGCAGGAAAAAGAGTGGAAGAGCGATAGTGATAGGGGATTCGATTGTAAGGGGAATAGACAGGCGTTTCTGCGGCCGCAACCGAGACTCCAGGATGGTATGTTGCCTCCCTGGTGCAAGGGTCAAGGATGTCTCGGAGCGGGTGCAGGATATTCTGAAAAGGGAGGGTGAACAGCCAGTTGTCGTGGTGCATATAGGTACCAACGATATAGGTAAAAAATGGGATGAGGTCCTACGAGACGAATTTAGGGAGCTAGGAGCTAAATTAAAAGGTAGGACTTCAAAAGTAGTAATCTCAGGATTGCTACCAGTGCCACGTGCTGGTCAGAGTAGGAATCGCAGGATAGCTCAGATGAATACGTAGCTTGAGGAGTGGTGCAGAAGGGAGGGATTCAAATTCCTGGGGCATTGGAACCGGTTCTGGGGGAGGTGGGACCAGTACAAACCGCACGGTCTGCACCTGGGCAGGACCAGAACCAATGTCCTAGGGGGAATGTTTGCTAATGCTGTTGGGGAGGGGTTAAACTAATATGGCAGGGGGATGAGAACCTATGCAGGGAGACAGAGGGAAATAAAATGGAAGCAGAAGCAAAAGATAAAAGGAGAAGAGTAAAAGTGGAGGGCAGAGAAACCCAAGGCAAAAAACAAAAAGGGCCACATTACAGCAAAATTTTAAAGGGGCAAAGTGTGTTAAAAAGACAAGCTTGAAGGTTCTGTGCCTCAATGCGAGGAGTATTCGGAATAAGGTGGACGAATTAACTGCGCAGATAGCAGTTAATGGATATGATATAATTGGCATCACGGAGACATGGCTCCAGGGTGACCAAGGCTGGGAACTCAACATCCAGGGGTCTTCAACATTTAGGAAGGATAGGCAGAGAGGAAAAGGAGGCGCTGTGGCGTTGCTGGTTAAAGAGGAAATTAATGCAATAGTAAGGGAGGACATTGGCCTGGATGATGTGGAATCGGTATGGGTGGAGCTGCAGAATACCAAAGGGCAGAAAACGCTAGTGGGAGTTGTGTACAGACCACCAAACAGTAGTAGTGAGGTTGGGGACAGCATCAAACAAGAAATAAGGGATGTGTGCAATAAAGGTACAGCAGTTATCATGAGTGACTTTAATAAGAACATAACATAAGAATTAGGAACAGGAGTAGGCCATCTAGCCCCTCGAGCCTGCTCCGCCATTCAATAAGATCATGGCTGATCTTGTCGTGGACTCAGCTCCACTTACCCGCCCTCTCACCGTGACCCTTAATTCCCTTATTGGTTAAAAATCTATCTATCTTTGACTTGAAAACATTCAATGAGCTAGCCTCAACTGCTTCCTTGGGCAGAGAATTCCACAGATTCACAACCCTCTGGGAGAAGAAATTCTTTCTCAACTCGGTTTTAAATTGGCTCCCCCGTATTTTGAGGCTGTGCCCCCTTGTTCTATTCTCCCCCACCAATGGAAACAACCTCTCTGCCTCTATCTTGTCTATCCTTTTCATGATAAATGTTTCTATAAGATCACCCCTCATCCTTCTGAACTCCAACGAGTAAAGACGCAGTCTACTCAATCTATCATCATAAGGTAACCCCCTCATTTCTGGAATCAGCCTAGTGAATCGTCTCTGTACCCCTTCCAAAGCTAGTATATCCTTCCTTAAGTAAGGTGAGCAAAACTGCACGCAGTACTCCAGGTGCGGCCTTACCAATACCTTATACAGTTGCAGCCACACCTCCCTGCTTTTGTACTCTATCCCTTTCGCAATGAAGGCCAACATTCCATTCGCCTTCCTGATTACCTGCTGCACCTGCAAACTAACTTTTTGGGATTCATGCACCAATGGTGGAGCAGTGGAGGCGTGTCCTGCTCAATTGGCTGAGTGAGCAGTGAGGAGAGCAGCTCCTGTGAATCAGCCCAGGAAGAGAAGGAAGGAAGGGGCTTCACCACCAACTTTCACCCAGAGGGAGAGGAGGAAAGCAGAAAACTTTTAACAACTTTACCATTCTACAAAGAGTTGGAGAGAGGGGGAAAGACCAACAACAACATCCAGTGTGGAAAGAGGGAGACTCTACCATTCTACAGGTGGGTGTGGGTGCATTTCCCTAAAAGACTTTGCTGTATCGGTGGGGGGAGGAAAGAAGACCACTGAGGGCCGGAACATCGCGGGGGGTGTGTGTGTGTGGAAGTGTGTGTGGGGGCCTTGCTTCCAACTAGGCCCCACACACAATTGAAACACCCCTCCCCCCCATTGCCTAGCCTGGGATAGCTGGAGCTACCAGGCTGAAGATTCTTTAAGTACCCTAAGAACATCGTTGGGAGTGTGTGCCTGGTTGGCTCTAGCTGCCCCAGGTGAAGACATCTTCTCCCCTCACCCAAAGACCACCCCAAAGACTGTACTTTGTTTTGCCATCTGGGGAGTGCACCCAACCATTGCTGTGAGGGGAAACCTGCCCTCGCAGCCTCCCTCTTTCCCGCACCCCCTTACTCTATCTCTCTCTCTCTGTCTCTCCCCTCTCTCTCTGAGAGCCCTTTCCTCCAAATTAAAAAATAAATAAATAAAACAACTGAGCAGAGGGAGCAAGGCCCCTCCCCAATTGCCAACTAGGGGAGAGGTGTGCCTCGTTAAGAGCTCCTCTGCTCAGTCTTTATTATACGAGGCCAATTAAGACCATTAAGGCCTGTGACTTTGGGGTGGGTGTAGCCCTTAAAGGGACCCCGTGATGGCGACCCCATCCACGCCGGTGGCAGGGCCAGCAAAGACATATGCGCAGGTGGCAACCGCTTCCATGGCACCTCCTGCGCCACCCGCTGCCCTGCCACCATTCAGACTTATTACAAAGAAACACGGGGTCAAGAGCTACACTCACCCCACAATGAGCATCGAGGAGTGCGTGCGGGCGATGGCTGGGGTAGTCGGCCCCTCGGCCATTGTCGCAGCCTCCAAGATGTCTGGGAAGGCTGTGTTCTTCCTGGGGTCGGAGCGGGCGGTGTCCCTGGCCCTTGAAAAGGGGCTCACGGTGGGCGGGACGTTCCTGCCGGTGGACCCTCTCGAGGCCACCGCGCAGAGGGTCATCGTTTCAAACGTCCCGCCCTTTGTTCCCGCTGAGCTCCTCCTCCCTCACCTACACCAACTGGGGGAGGTAAGGTCAGGGATCAACCCCATACCGCTTGGCCTCCGGGAGAACAGCCTGCGCCACGTGTTCTCCTTCCGCCGCCAGCTCTTTGTCCGGCTGGCGCGGGAGGAGACGACGGAGGGGTATTTTAATGTGGTGCACGAGGGGACTGCCTACCGCGTCTTCTGGACGTCGGACGGCGTGCGGTGCCATGCCTGCAGAGAGGTAGGGCACGTTCGCAAGAACTGCCTCGCCTCCAAGGCCGCCAAACCACTGAAGGCGGCCAAGGCTGCTGCCGCCGCCACCCCTCCCCCTAATTGCGTCCGCGTGCCGGGAGCCGTAGGTGCGCGGGCATCGTCGGGGGCCGATGCTTTCACGGCCTCT
The DNA here is from genome assembly GCF_044704955.1 of Pristiophorus japonicus. Lineage (NCBI taxonomy): Eukaryota > Metazoa > Chordata > Chondrichthyes > Pristiophoridae > Pristiophorus > Pristiophorus japonicus. The sequence continues at coordinate 93,236,535 of NC_091991.1, read as the reverse complement.
GGGGGGGGGGGGGGGAGAGAGTCCGACCGGAAAGGCGGCGCGGAAGAAGGCAAAACATCCAGAGGCGGGTCCCCTCAGTGCGCCAGAAAATTTGACCACCGCGCTCAGCCCAACCCCGTCACCGGCGAGCACAGGGTGCCCTGAGCCCGTGCCTGAGCCCTTGACCAATACCGCAGAGGGGCTCGGGCGCGGGCAAGAAAAGAAAAAGGGGGGGGTGGAGCGGGAGGCCTCGGCAGACATGGAGGTCTCCCTGCCTCAGCGCACCCCCAGCAACAAAAGGAGGCGCCGCTCCGTTGAGGCGGAGGGGGAACAACATCCCTCCACGGAGGAGTCGGTGCCCGCCGCGTGTCCCGCGTCCCCCACCAGCGCCCCCAAGCTGCGCCGTAGGCGGGAGGAGTCTGTCCCCGGGGAGGGTGAGACAGTCGAGGCTGCCCAGCCGCTGCCTCCCGGGGATGGCGTGGAAGATCTGCCCGTCGTGGGGGGCGTGGGGCCAGTGGAGGAATGCTTTGCCGCCGGGCCGGGCGTCCCGGGGACTGAGGCGGGCGGGGCCGAAAACGCCGAACCTGAGCCCGCCTAGCCAATACCCAACTTCCCCCGGGAGTCGCTCGACCCGGCAGAAAAACAATTTATTGGTTTTTATGACACTGTAGATGCTGGGCCGGGGGGTGGCAGCGGGGAGGGGGAGGAACACCCACCCTCGCCCCTTACTTTGGAGCTGGAGCACTTGGAGAGCCTGGGGATTTCCTATGGCCGGGTCTCTCCTTGTTCCCCGGTTCCGGGGGCGGAGGGGGAACCCCTTCCGCTGTCGTTTCCCGACCCAGCACCATTTTTAAAAGAGCCTGTGGGGACTCCTCTGCCGACGATCCTGGGGGTGGGATCGGGGCAGAGCCAGGGCCGGTTGGAGCGGCCGGTTCATTTGCCGTACCTTGTGCAGTCGATGGGACGGCTGCTGGCGGCCACCTCCCGGAGGAGGACGGGGACTCGGTGGGGGACGCGGGTGAAGACCTAGAGACCACCGCCAGCGAGGCGGTGGATCTGCTCGCGGCCACCGCTGAGACCCTCCTCATTCCTTCAAAGGAACTCCGGGACTTTTTGGCCCAGAGCCGGGGTCGCTGCAACCAAGCCCGACTGGCCCTGGAAAAATGGTCCGAGCCAGAGCTGATCAAGAGGTCCGTCCGCGCCGCCGCTAAAACCTTGGCCGCGGGCGGGCCCTTGACAAAGGCGCAACACCTTGAGCAGCGCGAGCTCGAGGGACTCCTCGCTGGGCTGCGGAGGGAGTGGAGTTCAACAAAAGACTCCGCTCCCTCCCCCACAATAGGTTAAGGTAGAGGTTGCACTATGCTTTTGCCATGAAGATAACCATAGCCAGCCTCAACATCAACGGCGGCAGAGGGGCACGCCGTAGATTTGACAATTTTTCGCTCCTGCGGGAGGGGAAATATGCGGTGTGCTTCCTGCAAGAAACCCACACCGTTCCGGGAGACGAAGCCACGTGGCTCCTGGAATGGCAAGGAGAGGTCTGCATGAGCCACCTCACCGCCAATTCTAGTGGGGTGGCCATCTTGCTGGGCCTGCATTTTCAGCCGGAGATCTTGGGGGTCGAGGAGCCCGTGCCAGGCCGCTTGCTGCACGTAACGGTTCGCCTGGGGGACGTGCCGCTCCATCTCGTGAACATGTACGCCCCTCAGCCCGGCCCGCAGCAGACGCGCTTCTTTGAAGAGGTGTCCGCTCTCCTTGGCTCCGTCAACGTCGGCGACTGCATTGTCCTCGGGGGGGATTTTAACTGCACCCTCGAGGCGAGGGACCGCTCCGGTGCCCCGCAGTGCATGACGGCGATGAAGAAGTTGAGGGACCTGGTCGGGTCCTTCGACTTGGTGGACGTCTGGCGAAATCTCCATCCCGACTCCAGCGCCTTTACTTGGGTGAGGCCTGGAGTAGGATGGTCCAGAGTCGACCGCCTTTACGTGTCTCGGGCGTACGTTTCCTGCGTCCCGGCGGCCTCCATGCGGCCGGTGCTGTGTTCGGACCACCACCTGGTGTGGGCGGAGCTCGCTTCGCTCCGCGCGAGGACGGGGTCCGCGTACTGGCACTTTAACAACCGGCTGCTGGAGGACGTGCGGTTCCAGGACTCATTCCGTCGATTCTGGTCCGACTGGAGAAGGAAGCAGGGGGGCTTCCCCTCCTTGAGGCTATGGTGGGACGTGGGCAAGGCTCACGTCCGCGTCTTCTGTCAAGAGTACGCGAGGGGGTCGACCAAGAGGCGGGCGGCCAGGGTCGGGCGCCTAGAAAAAGAGGTGCTTGACCTGGAGACCCGTCTCGGTCAAGTCGTCCAGGACCCGGCCCTGCGGACGGTGTACGAAGCGAAGAAGGCCGCGCTGAAGGACCTGCAGCTCGTCGGGTCCCGAGGCGCGTTCGTGAGGTCGCGGATCCGGTTCCTGCGGGATCTGGACCGCGGCTCCCCCTTCTACTCGCTGGAAAAAAGACAGAGTGTCTGTAAGCAGCTCTTGACGCTGCTGGCCGACGACGGCTCTCTCGTCTCGGATCCGGAGGGCGTCAACAACAGGGCCCGTGAATATTACGGGGCTCTGTTCTCTCCGGATCCGTCCAGTGAGGAAGCGAGTAGAGTTTTGTGGGAGGACGTGCCGAAGGTCAGCCCGGAGGGCGCCGAAAATCTGGAAGCTCCGCTAAGCCTGGCGGAGCTGACCGGTGCCCTCGACCGGCTCTCGAGGGGAAAAACCCCGGGGCTGGACGGGCTGACCGTGGAGTTCCACAGGTCATTCTGGGACATCCTGGGGAGCGACTACGCGCAGGTCCTGGGGGAAAGTCTGGCGACCGCGGAGATGCCCCTCTCTTGGTGCAGGGCAGTCATCGTCCTGCTGCCTAAGAAGGGCGATCTCCGCCTCCTTAAGAACTGGCGCCCGGTCTCCTTCCTCAGCACGGACTACAAAATCTTTGCCAGGGCGATGTCTGCTCGCCTTGGCGCCGTGCTGGACCACATGATCCACCCCGACCAGTCCTACACAGTCCCGGGCCGGACAATCCACGACAACATCCATCTGGTCCGGGACCTCATCCATCATTCCCAGGAGGCTGGTCTGTCGGTCACCTTCTTATCTCTCGACCAAGAGAAGACGTTCGACAGGGTGGATCACGACTATCTGCTCGGAACTCTGCGCGCTTTCGGGTTCGGGACGCATTTCGTCGCCCGGATCCGACTTTTGTACGCCGCCGCGGAGTGTCTGATTAAGGTTAACGGGTCCTTGATGGCGCCCCTTCGCTTTGGGAGAGGGGTGCGCCAGGGATGCCCCATGTCCGGCCAGTTATATGCCGTCTGCGTGGAGCCTTTCCTGCGCCTCCTCCGGACGAGGTTGACGGGACTGGCTCTGCAAGGGCCGGGCGTGGAGGTCGTCCTCTTGGCTTACGCCAATGACGTGCTCCTCGCGGTAGAGGATCCCGCTGACCTGCGGAGGATGCGTGAGTGCCAGGAGATTTATTCGGCCGCATCCTCCGCCAGAATCAACTGGGAGAAATGTTCCGGACTCCTGGTGGGTCAGTGGCAGGTGGACTCCCTGCCGGAGGAGCTCAGGCCTTTTGCCTGGAGCACGACCCATCTCCTCTATCTGGGAGTCTACCTTAGCCCCGACGAGGAAGCCTGGCCGGCGAACTGGCAGGAGCTGGAGGCCAAGGTCGCCGCTCGCCTAGGGCGCTGGACAGGACTGCTCCGAGTGCTGTCCTACAGGGGTCGAGCGCTAGTCATAAACCAGCTGGTGGCCGCAATGTTGTGGTACCGGCTGGTCACTTTGACCCCTCCCCCTGCGTTTGTCGCCAAGATACAGAAGAAGCTGGTGGACTTCTTCTGGAACAACAGGAAGCACTGGGTCTCTGCAGCGGTCTTGAGTCTCCCGCTTGAGGGCGGTCAGTCGTTGGTGTGCGTCAGCGCCCAGCTCGCGACTTTCCATCTTCAGACCCTGCAGAGATACCTTTACGTCGAGCCCCCTCCTAGGTGGTGCGCTCTGGCGACATATTTCTTCCGCCGACCTCAATTATGACACGCAGCTCCGGTTTGTGAACTTGGGGGGGTGTCAGGACTGCCCTCCGGGAGCTGCCTGTCTTTTACAAGGAACTCATCAGGGTCTGGAACAAAGTCTCCACCAAGCGCAGCTCTCCGCCGGCTGGAGTGGCGGCCGTCCTGCAGGAGCCGCTGCTCGGGAATCCGTACCTCCACGGCCGAGGTTTTATGTGGCTGTCGGAAGAGAGGGCTGTGGCTGGTGAGGTGACCAGGGTCAGGGACCTGCTCGATGGCGGAGGAGCGGGCTGGATGGCGCCAGACACGCTGGCGCGGCACCTAAATTTAGCAGACGTCCGCCGCGTGGCCAAAGCCATCGAGTCGCTAAAAACAGCTCTGGGCCCTGACTCCGTTAGGTGCATCGAGGAGGCTCAAGCACGTGGGGAGATCCCGTCCGAGCTGACCCCCGTCCGGACGGAATTCCTCATTGGCGCCAAACCCCGGAACCTCCCTCGGGGGCCGGCGCCTCACAACTTGAGCCGCCTCGGGGAAATCCCCTCCGTGCCTTTCAGTTCCGCGCGGAGGGGTTTCCTGTACGGGCTGCTCCTGCACACTCTCAACTTTGCCATCCTCGCCGGCCGTCCGGACAAGCCATGGCGTACCATCTTGCCGTCCGGAGGAGGCGGGGGTCCCCGATGGAGTCCTCCCACTATTCATCGGGGACTTGGCCTGGAGGGTGGTGCACGGAGCAGTGCCGTGCAACAAATTTTTAAGCCGGTTCACGGACTCCCAGGCCGCCTGCAATTTCTGCGGTCTGGAGGAGTCCGTGTTCCATGTTTTTATTGAGTGCACGAGGTTGCAGCCCCTGTTTCATTATTTAAAGGGGCTGCTCCTGAAATTCTGGCTGCACTTCAGTCCCACTCTCCTGATCTTTGGGCACCCTGTGCGGAGGTGAGCGGGTAGGTCCGAGGGCCTCCTCGTAGGACTGCTCCTGGGCACGGCCAAGGGTGCCATCAGCCGGTCCAGGCAGCGGGCGGTCGAGGGGGTCGTTCAACCTGACTGCCTGCCTCTCTTCCGCTCTTACATCCGGTCCAGGGTGTCCTTGGAGATGGAGCACGCGGTGTCCACCGGTACGCTTGCGGCCTTCCGCGAGAGGTAGGCACCGGAGGGACTGGAGTGCATCATCACGCCCGGCAACCAAATTTTAATTTGATTTTACGTTTTAAAGTTTAATTTGTTTTAATTGCCAGTGCTTTTAGTGTCCCCCTCCCCTTTTATAGGGGGCACTGGAGGGGAAAAAAAAAAATTTGATTTTAGTGCCCAAAAAAAAACCCCCCAAAAAAAGAAAAACACAAAAAAAAAACCACAAAAAAGAAAAAAAAATTGGGCCTTGTAAATATCTGGTGTGTCATCCAGGTCGGGTGGCACCGATTAATGTTTATGTTTTACAGGTAAACTCCAAAAGAGTTTCATGCACAAGGATGCCCAGGTCCCTCTGCACCACAGCATGTTGTAATTTCTCCCCATTCAAATAATATTCCCTTTTACTGTTTTTTTTTTCCAAGGTGGATGACCTCACACTTTTCGACATTGTATTCCATCTGCCAAACCTTAGCCCATTCGCTTAACCTATCCAAATCTCCTTGAAGCCTCTCTGAGTCCTCTACACAACCCGCTTTCCCACTAATCTTAGTGTCATCTGCAAATTTTGTTGCACTACACTCTGTCCCCTCTTCTAGGTCATCTATGTATATTGTAAACAGTTGTGGTCCCAGTACTGATCCCTGTGGCACACCACTAACCACTGATTTCCAACCGGAAAAAGACCCATTTATCCCGACTCTCTGCTTTCTGTTCGCCAGCCAATTCTCTATCCATGCTAATACATTTCCTCTGACTCCGCGTAACTTTATCTTCTGCAGTAACCTTTTGTGTGGCACCTTAATCTACATATTGATTGGGCTAACCAAACTGGTAGCAATGCGGTGGAGGAGAATTTCCTGGAGTGTATTAGGGATGGTTTTCCAGACCAATATGTCGAGGAACCAACTACAGAGCTGGCCATCCTAGACTGGGTGATGTGTAATGAGAAGGGACTAATTAGCAATCTTGTTGTGCGAGGCACCTTGGGCAAGAGTAACCAAAATATAGTAGAATTCTTTATTAAGATGGAGAGTGACACAGTTAATTCGGAAACTAGGGTGCTGAACTTAAGGAAAGGTAACTTCAACGGTATGAGGCGTGAATTGGCTAGAATAGACTGGCAGAGGATACTTAAAGGGTTGACGGTGGATAAGCAATGGCAAACATTTAAAGATCACATGGATGAACTTCAGCAATTGTACATCCCTGTCTGGAGTAAAAATAAAATGGTGAAGGTGACTCAACCGTGGCTAACAAGGGAAATTAAGGATAGTGTTAAATCCAAGGAAGTGGTATATAAATTGGCCAGAAAAAGCAACAAACCTGAGGACTGGGAGAATTTTAGAATTCAACAGAGGAGGACTAAGGGTTTAATTAAGAGGGGAAAAATAGCGTACGAGAGGAAGCTTGCAGCGAACATAAAAACTGACTGCAAAAGCTTCTATAAATATGTGAACAGAAAAAGATAAGTGAAGACCAACGTAGGTCCCTTGCAATTAGATTCACGTGCATTTATAATGGGGAACAAAGAAATGGCAGACTAATTGAACAAATACTTCGGTTCTGTCTTCACAAAGGAAGACACAAATAACCTTCCGAATGTACCAGAGGACAATGGGTCTAGTGAGAAGGAGGAACTGAAGGATATCCTTATTAGGTGGGAAATTGTGTTAGGGAAATTGATGGGATTGAAGGCCGATAAATCCCCGCGGCCTGATGGTCTGCATCCCAGAGTACTTAAGGAAGTGGCCCTAGAAATAATGGATGCATTGTTGATCATTTTCCATCAGTCTATCGTCTCTGGATTAGTTCCTATGGACTGGAGGGTAGCTAAAGTAACACCACTTTTTAAAAAAGGAGGGAGAGAGAAAATGGGTAATTATAGACCAGTTAGCCTGACATAAGTAGTGGGGAAAATGTTGGAATCAATCATTAAGGATGAAATAGCAATGCATTTGGAAAGCAGTGACAGGATTGGTCCAAGTCAGCATGGATTTATAAAAGGGAAATCACGCTTGACGAATCTTCTGGAATTTTTTGAGGATGTAACTAGCAGAATGGACAAGGGAGAGCCAGTGGATGTGGTGTATTTAGATTTTCAAAAGGCTTTTGACAAGATCCTGCACAAGAGATTGGTGTGCAAAATCAAAGCACATGGTATTGGGGGTAATGTACAAACGTGGATAGAGAACTGGTTGGCAGACAGGAAGCAGAGAGTCGGAATAAACGGGTCCTTTTCAGAATGGCAGGCCACTAGTCGGGTGCTGCAGGGCTCAGTGCTGGGACCCGAGCTCTTTACAATATATAGTAACGATTTAGATGAAGGAATTGAGTGTAATATCTCCAAGTTTGCAGATGACACTAAACTGGGTGGCGGTGTGAGCAGTGAGGAGGACGCTAAGAGGCTGCAGGGTGACTTGGACAGGTTAGGTGAGTGGGCAAATGCATGGCAGATGAAGTATAATGTGATTAAATGTGAGGTTATCCATTTTGGGGGCAAAAACATGAAGGCAGAATATTATCTGAATGGTGACAGATTAGGAAAAGGGGAGGTGCAACGAGACCTGGGTGTCATGGTTCATCAGTCATTGAAAGTTGGCATGCAGGTACAGCAGGCGGTGAAGACGGCAAATGGTATGTTGGCTTTCATAGTTGGGGGATTTAAATATAGGAGCAGGGAGTTCTTACTGCAGTTGTACAGGGCCTTGGTGAGGCCTCACCTGGAATATTGTGTTCAGTTTTGGTCTCCTAATCTGAGGAAGGACGTTCTTACTATTGAGGGAGTACAGCGAAGGTTCACCAGACTGATTCCCGGGATGGCTGGACTGTCATATGAGGAGAGACTGGATCAACTGGGCCTTTATTCACTGGAGTTTAGAAGGATGAGAGGGAATCTCATAGAAACGTATAAGATTCTGACGGGACTGGACAGGTTAGCTGCGGGAAGAATGTTCCCAATGTTGGGGAAGTCCAGAACCAGTGGACATAGTCTTAGGATAAGGGGTAAGCCATTTAGGACTGAGATGAGGAGAAACTTCTTCACTCAGAGAGTTGTTAACCTGTGGAATTCCCTACCGCAGAGAGTTGTTGATGCCAGTTCATTGACTATATTCAAGAGGGAGTTAGATATGGCCCTTACGGCTAAAGGGATCAAGAGGTACGGAGAGAAAGCAGGAAAGTGTTACTGAGGGAATGATCAGCCATGATCTTATTGAATGGTGCTGCAGGCTCGAAGGGCCGAATGGCCTACTCCTGCACCTATTTTCTATGTTTCTATAATCTGTTTTTAGGTTTTGGTTGAGGGATAAATATTGGGTGGGACAAGGTGAGAACTCCCCTACTCAAGGTCAGATTGCACCCAGTCGACGGCTGATCAGGGCTCCGCCTCGACCTCACTCCCTGCTCATCTGCGGGATAAGGTTCACACCGGCACATAACCTTGTGGCAGCCCTCAGCGTGACTGCTTCTATTGTCAAACTTGCCTCACTACCTCCTCTGATCCCTGACGGAACTCCCACATCCACTGCATTAATAAAGCTCAGGTTCTTGTGCCAAATACTTCCTACCCCATTAGCAATTAACTCTGTAACTCCGTCTGCTTCCATACCAAGGGCGGCTCCCTCCCCCACTCCCACTCTCCCCCACTACCCCTCCCCTTCCACACCCCAACACTTCCCCTCGCCACTCCCCCCCGCCACTTTCCTCCCCCCATTCCCGCTCCCCCACGCTCCCCCCTCACCCCATTCCCCCTCCCCCATGCTCCCCCCTCACCCCCACACCATCCCCAACCAAACTCTCCCACACTCCCCCCTCACCCCATCCCCCTCCAACCCCCCACCCCCCCACTCCCACTCCCTCCCCCAACCAAACTCTCCCACACTCCCCTCTCACTCCCCTCCCCCCCACTCCCATACTCACACCCCTCCCCCTCACTCCCACTCCCCCCCCTCCCTCAGGCTCACTCACTCCTCCCCCACGCCTCACTCACTCTCCCCCTCAGCCTCACCCACTCCCCCCTCTCCCCATCTCCCCCCTCCCTCCCTCACAAACTCCCCCTCCCCCCCACTCCCCCAGCCTCACTCACTCTCCCTCCTTCCGCACTTCCAGAGGAGATGATTGAAGGAGAAATGAAGTCCGGCTCCAACTCAGAGCAGAGTAAGAGTCACGAGCCAGTGTGTCACCAGTGAGGAGCCATCAGCCTTGGGGTCTCGCTGCATGTTGTGTTCATGCTCTATTTATTTGTTACAGCTCACAGGACGGGCATTAGGACCCTGCGGGAGCTATTCACAGTTGCTGTACTCATGCTGGCTCATGCTGGTTTGGGGACACCATTTTTGGGTTGTATAAAAGCACAGTTAAGTTACATTTACTCCTGGCTCAGGTTGTCAGTTATTTACTGGGCCCGGGTGCCAGCGGGAGTGCTGGTCGGAGCGGAGGGCATTCCTGTCCGGGAGTGGATTCAAGCAGTCTGCTTAGGGTCTCCAATTCTAGTTAGCTGCATTCATCACATGGCCTGCCCCCAGGTTCCCGCCATTGGTTGCCCTACATGCCTTGCCCCCCCCCCCCCCCGCTCCCCGACGATGGGCAGAGTTACAATCCCCCTGATGCACCTCTCGTCACTGCACCTTGTCTGTGCCGAACGCACGGTCTGCTCGTCCGTGCGGGCCTGGATCTCGGCCCCCAGGGCCTGCTGCAGCCCTCGTTGCATCTCCTCCAGCTCCTGGATACGATGGCGCTGTGCTCCAGCCTCCAGCTCCTTCTGCTCCATCTCCAACTGCATGTGGAGCTTGTCCTGTGCAGGGCCGAGACAGAGGGTGATACACTGAAGGGTGCGGCAACAAACAACCTTCCTCCCGCTCCCGGCTTACTGTCCCTCCAGGAGCTGCCGTGCTGGGTTCGTTTCCACCAGCACCCGCTCCCCCCCAACACTGCCTGCTCCCACCCCCCGCCCGCTCCCCCCATCACCGCCCGGTTCCCCCGCCTGCTCCCCCCCGCCCGCTCATCGCCCACTCCCCCTGCCTGCTCCCGCCCCCCCGCCCGCTCCCTCCATCACTGCCCGGTTCCCCCGCCTGCTCCCCATCCTCCCCCGCCCCCTCCCCCCATTATCGCCCACCACTGCACCGCACCCTGCTCCCAGTCCAGTGGGAGGCACTGCAGAGCTGGCTGGAGTGGGACCCAGCTGATTTCCCCCTCTCCCTATTCCCAGTACATAGAGGAGGGCTCCCAAACTGCTGCCCCGACTGAGGCTAGCTAACACAGCAGAAACTGGACATTGAATCTGGGCCCTCTGTGACTCAGTGACACAGCACTCACTGCACGGACGAGACAGGAACCTGGACTCACCCTGAGGAGACTATCATGGACCCTTATTATTTCCTGCCTCGCTCCCTCCCTCATTCTTTGGACCTCCCATGAATGATGCAGGACCTCCAGCAGTCCCAGAGTTGTTGGCTTGGCCGTGTATACATTTTGACAATGCAAATCAGATTTCTTTCCCAGTTCCTTCTGGGCCAGGGTTACCAACTCTGGGTGGAGGTTTGATCACATGCTTGCTAGCCTCACCCTGTCCAACAGCCATTGTTTCCCCGCCTCCAATGTTTCTATGTCATAAACTAAAGTATTGAAAGGTGAGAAGAGTAGCCCATTGTGTTTCAATGTCCCTCTGCCCTTTCCCCTGGATGCTGGCGATGGCCAGAATCGGCTCCTCTGCGTGGCTCTTCCGTCTCCGGTGAAAGAGAGAAAGAGATTAGACTGAGCTTCACCCTGCCCCCCCAGAGACACCACCTCCCACCGATTCCAGCTCGGAGCAAGGCCATTCGGCCCATCCTGTCAGTGCTGGCTCTCTCTGTCATTGCAGGCCACTGAGAAGAAAACTTTCTAAATCCATCAACTGGCCTGTCCATTTATCCCTTTCCCCATTCAGATTGTAGCCTTTACTGTTCTGCAATATTTCATTCCTCTCACTGTTCTCTGGTCTAACGTTGGTGGAGCCATCAGCTTCCTAACCTCCATGGGTAAATACAATTATCCTTACTGCGGTGAGGTATGTCAGTGCTGGGGTGTGCATCCAGTATCAGGGGGTTAGATACAGAGTAAAGCTCCCTCTACACTGCCCCATCAAACACTCCCAGGGCAGGGACAGCACGGGTTAGATACAGAGTAAAGCTCCCTATACACTGCCCCATCAAACACTCCCAGGTGGGATACAGCACAGGTTAGATACAGAGTAAAGCTCCCTCTACACTGTCCCATCAAACACTCCCAGGGCAGGTACAGCACGGGTTGGATACAGAGTAAAGCTCCCTCTACACTGTCCCATCAAACACTCCCGGGGCAGGTACAGCGCGGGTTAGATGCAGAGTAAAGCTCCCTCTACACTGTCCCATCAAACACTCCCAGGGCATGTACAGCACGGGGTTAGATACAGAGTAAAGCTTCCTCTACACTGCCCCATCAAACACTCCCAGGGCAGGTACAGCACGGGTTAGATACAGAGTAAAGCTCCCTCTACACTGCCCCATCAAACACTCCCAGGTCAGGTACAAGGGGTTAGATACAGAGTAAAGCTCCCTCTACACTGCCCCATCAAACACTCTCAGGGCAGGTACAGCACAGGTTGGATAGAGTCAAGTTCCCTCTACATTATCCCCATCAAACACTCCCAGGGCAGGTACAGCATGGGTTAGGTAGAGTAAAGCACACCCTACACTGTCCCATCAAACACTCCCTGGGCATGTACAGCACGGGGTTAGATACAGAGTAAAGCTCCCTCTACACTATCCCATCAAACACTCCCAGGGCAGGTACAGCACGGGGTTAGATACAGAGTAAAGCTCCCTCTACACTGTCCCATCAAACACTCCCAGGGCAGGTACAGCACGGGGTTAGATACAGAGTGCTCCGCAACTGCCCCAAGTTCTGACACCAACTGTCCTGTGACTGCCGACTAGGCGCGGCCTTTTGCTGGAGGCACGTGCCGAGGGGGCACTGCATTGAGGTCGCTTGAAGCTCATTTGTTCTGTGGTGGTCAACCCGAGCTCCAGGCCTCACTGCCCAGGCCCAGAGTCCAGGACCCAGGTCCAGACCCAGACCCAGACCCAGGCCCAACCCCAGACCAAAGATCCAGACCCAGACCCTAGATCCAGACCCCAGACCTCCTGTCATTCTTACCATCTGGGCCTCGTGTAGCTGCCTCTGTAGTGCCTGCTGCAGCTCCTCGTGCTGCTTCATCCGCTGGAAATCCTTGGTGTGCCATAGGGCCTGGGCTTCTTGCTGTGCCTAGGAGGCCAAACAAAGTGTTTGCGATGCTGAGGAACCGAGCCTGCAGACAGCCCATGCATCATTGGGCTGACGAGCTGCAGTGGGTCCGATAACCGTGGTGATATGAAGGGAGGAGACAATTGTGATGCCTCCCATTGTGGAGTGTCAGCCCATACAGGCCCGATGGTGCCAGGCCTGGGTTCATTGATCTCAGCCGGGGAGAGGGAGGCCTACAACTAGCCTCAGTTCCCTTGGGGTGGCAGAAAAACAAACATTGAGCTAGCGTGGCTTCGCCTGACTGCTCCTCACTGACCTTGCTTGGAAAGTGCGTCGGGCTGGGCCCTGCGGTGAGGCCTCTAATGCCCGAACATCTTGGTGGCACTATTGGCCTGAAATTGATCCAGGCCCTAATTGGGGCGTAAACCAGTCCTGGTGCTTCTCAGGGCCATGGGCACCATGACTGAGCACTGGTCGTGCGGCATGTAATTGTCACCAAGTGAGAGAGTGTCAGCACACAGTGAGTCTGGGGGCGGGGGGGGGAGAGCGCGGGTGGAAGGAGAGAGAGCGGGCGGGAGGAGGGAGAGAGAGAACGAGAGGGCGGGGGAAGGGAGAAAGAGCGAGAGGGCGGGGGAAGGGAGAGGGAGCAAGAAGACGGGGGAAGGGAGAGAGAGCGAGAGGGCGGGGGAAGGGAGAGAGAGCGCGAGAGGGCGGGGAGGGAAGAGAGAGGGGGGGGAAGGGAGAGAGAGGGCGGGGGGAAGGGAGAGAGAGAAAGAGAGAGGACGGGGGAAGTTGAGAGAGAGAGGGCGGGGGAAGTTGAGAGAGAGGGGGGGGCGGGGGGAAGGGGAGAGAGAGCGCAGGGGAGAGAGGGCGCTGGGGGAGGGGAGAGAGAGCGCGGGGGGAGGGGAGAGAGCGCGCGGGGGGAGGGGAGAGAGCGCGCGGGGGGAGGGGAGAGAGGGTCGCGGGGGGAGGGGAGAGAGGGTCGCGGGGGGAGGGGAGAGAGGGTCGCGGGAGGGGAGACGGGTTGGGAGAGAGAACACGGGGGAGAGGAGGGAGAGCGTGGAGGAGAGAGGTCGGACAAGGGGAGAGAAAGCGCGGGGAAGAGAGGGGGAAGGAGGGGAGAGAGAGCTTGGGGGAGGGGAGAGAGCGGCTGGGGAGGGTTGAGAGGGCGGGAGAGGGGAGGGAGGGCGGGAGAGGTGGCAAGCGCGCTTCGATGACATACACTCACACTGACATTCGCGCACTCTCGCGGGCAGGCTCCGTTCAGTGTGGTAAGTGGGCCCCAGGCCAGCATTAAGCCTGGGATTTGCACGGGGAAGGGGCCTGGTTTCAGCTCCAGGGCTCCCTGACCAGCCTAGCCTTCTGGGCTCCCCCCACCCCCCCACCCAAAGTCCCCTCTCCGTGGACCGGGGGCTTTCTCCCCCTGGTCTGGGGGCTCACACACCGCCCACCGTTTGCCCCCCTGTACCTGGAGAAAGATACGGTTGGCTTGGCCTTGGTGCTCAGGCTCACATGCGACACCGTGAGCACCGGGACACCGTGAGCTGGGGGTCCCCGCACTGTGCCGGCCCTCGGTGGGGGGCAGGGATAGGGACAATGAGACTCACGGACCTGCCTGAGCTGCTCCAGCTCCCACAGCTGCTGCTCCTTCTCCTGCTGCAGCTCCAGCAGCCGTTCCTCCTCCACTCGCTTCTCCAGCCTCCTGTGTACCGCCTGCTGCCTCTGCTCTCGGCGTCGCTGTCTCTGCTCCTTTTGCACCGAGCTCTTGTTCTCTGTCTGAAGCCAAATGGCTGTGGCGATGCCTGCACACAGAACAACACAAAGATTTTGGGACAATTCAACAATCGCGGCTCAAGACGCAAACGATAAATCGTTGGCCACGTTCCTGTTCCCGAGCGGCTTCCTGTGTGTGAATGTTGGAACAGGACCGGGTACATTCATCGTTCCCGTGCTCCCGGAGGGAGTCAGGGTAACACGTTAGCCCCGATTCTACAAACCGCCCTCCCTCTGACCGGTAGCACCCATCGTTGCACTTCCTTTGATTGGCGTCCCTGGCAATGGACTCAGCATTCATTCCCTCCACCACCGGCGCACCGTGGCTGCAGTGTGCACCATCTACAAGATTCACTGTAGTAACTCGCCAAGGCTTCTTCAGCAGCACCTCCCAAACCTGCGACCTCTACCACCTAGAGGGACAAGAGTGGTAATATTGTGGTAGCAATCACACACACACACACACACACTCACATAGTCAGACACACACACACTCACATTCTCATAGTCAGACACACATGCACTCACATAGAAACATAGAAAATAGGTGCAGGAGTAGGCCCTTTGAGCCTGCACCACCATTCAATAAGATCATGGCTGATCATTCCCTCAGTACCCCTATCCAGCTTTCTCTCCATACCCCTTGATCCCTTTAGCCGTAAGGGCCATATCTAACTCCCTCTTGAATATATCCAATCAACTGGCATCAACAACTCTCTGCGGTAGGGAATTCCACAGGTTAACAACTCTCTGAGTGAAGAAGTTTCTCCTCATCTCAGTCCTAAATGGCTTACCCCTTATCCTAAGACTGTGTCCCCTGGTTCTGGACTTCCCCATCATTGGGAACATTCTTCCCACATCAAACCTGTCCAGTCCCATCAGAATCTTATATGTTTCTATGAGATCCCCTCTCATCCTTCTAAACTCCAGTGTATAAAGGCCCAGTTGATCCAGTCTCTCCTCATATGACAGTCCCGCCATCCCGGGAATCAGTCTGGTAAACCTTCGCTGCACTCCCTCAATAGCAAGAACATCCTTCCTCAGATTAGGAGACCAAAACTGAACACAATATTCCAGGTGAGGCCTCACCATGGCCCTGTACAACTGTAGTAAGACCTCCCTGCTCCTATACTCAAATCCCCTAGCTATGAAGGCCAACATACCATTTGCCTTCTTCACCGCCTGCTGTACCTGCATGCCAACTTTCAATGACTGATGTACCATGACACCCAGTTCTCGGTGCACCTCCCCCTTTCCTAATCTGCCACCATTCAGATAATATTCTGCCTTCCTGTTTTTTCCCCCAAAGTGGATAACCTCACATTTATCCACATTATACTGCTTCTGCCATGCATTTGCCCACTCACCTAGCCTGTCCAAGTTACCCTGCAGCCTTTCAGCATCCTCCTCACAGCTCACACCGCCACCCAGTTTAGTGTCATCTGCAAACTTGGAGATATTACACTCAATTCCTTCATCTAAATCATTAATGTATATTGTAAAGAGCTGGGGTCCTAGTCACTGCCTGCCATTCTGAAAAGGACCCGTTTATCCCGACTCTCTGCTTCCTGTCTGCCAACCAGTTCTCTATCCACGTCAGTACATTACCCCCAATACCATGTGCTTTAATTTTGCACACCAATCTCTTGTGTGGGACCTTGTCAAAAGCCTTTGAAAGTCCAAATACACCACATCCACTGGTTCTCCCTTGTCCACTCTACTAGTTACATCCTCAAAAAATTCCAGAAGATTTGTCAAGCATGATTTCCCTTTCATAAATCCATGCTGACTTGGACCAGTCCTGTCACTGCTTTCCAAATGCGCTGCTATTTCATCTTTAATAATTGATTCCAACATTTTCCCCACTACTGATGTCAGGCTAACCAGTCTATAATTACCCGTTTTCTCTCTCCCTCCTTTTTAAACAGTGGTGTTACATTAGCTACCCTCCAGTCCATAGGAACTGATCCAGAGTCGATAGACTGTTGGAAAATGATCACCAATGCATCCACTATTTCCAGGGCCACTTCCTTAAGTACTCTGGGATGCAGATTATCAGGCCCCGGGGATTTATCGGCCTTCAATCCCATCAATTTCCCTAACACAATTTACCGCCTAATAAGGATTTCCTTTAGTTCCTCCTTCTCACTAGACCCTCGGTCCTCTAGTATTTCCGGAAGGTTATTTGTGTCTTCCATCGTGAAAACAGAACCAAAGTATTTGTTCAGTTGGTCTGCCATTTCTTTGTTCCCCATTATAAATTCACCTGAATCTGACTGCAAGGGACCTACATTTGTTTACACTAATCTTTTTCTCTTCACATATCTATAGAAGCTTTTGCAGTCAGTTTTTATGTTCCCAGCAAGCTTCCTCTCATACTCTATTTTCCCCCTCCTAATTAAACCCTTTGTCCACCTTTGCTGTATTACAAAATTCTCCCAGTCCTCAGGTTTGCTGCTTTTTCTAGCCAATTTATATGCCTCTTCCTTGGGTTTAACACTATCCTTAATTCCCTTGTTAGCCACGGTTGAGCCACCTTCCCCATTTTATTTTTACTCCAGACAGGGATGTACAATTGTTGAAGTTCATCTATGTGATCTTTAAATGTTTGCCATTGCCTATCCACCGTCAACCCTTTAAGTATCATTCGCCAGTCTATTCTAGCCAATTCACGTCTCATACCATCGAAGTTACCTTTCACCAAGTTCAGGACCATAGTCTCTGAATTAACTGTGTCACTCTCCACCTTAATAAAGAATTCTACCATATTGTGGTCACTGTTCCCCAAGGGGCCTCGCACAACAAGATTGCACATCACCCAGTCTAGGATGGTCAGCCTGACACACACACACACACACAATCACAATCACACTCACACACGCACACACACACACAAACCTCACACACACACACTTACCTCACACACACACACTTACCTCACACACACACACTTACCTCACACACACACACTTACCTCACACACACACACTTACCTCACACACACACACTTACCTCACACACACACACTTACCTCACACACACACACTTACCTCACACACACACACTTACCTCACACACACACACTTACCTCACACACACACTTACCTCACACACACACTTACCTCACACACACACTTACCTCACACACACACTTACCTCACACACACACTTACCTCACACACACACTTACCTCACACACACACACCCACATTCATACTACCACACACAAACACACAGACATGCTGACAATCACACAGTCACACTGATATACTGACACACACTCACATCCACACACTGAAAGAAACACTTCCCTCACACACAGCTGGTTGAAAGTCATGTTTGATTTCCTGCCCGCCAGAGTGTTTGGTGTTTGGGGGAAGTCTGTTGATGGGGGAGAATTAAAACTGATCATTGGCCTGTGGCAGGCTGAGCTCTCGGCCTACCTCTGGCTAGACACAAAATGGTGGCTCGTCATTCCGTCACTACCATTGTGCTGCTGAGAGCGGGGTGGAGCAACGCCTCAGGGGTCCGGAGTAAGGGGCACCAACAGCACTGCTGTGGGGGGTGCTGGGGGAGAGCTGTGCAGGGAAAGCCCACCACACTTGTTGGAACTGGGACAACAAGGCAATCAACAACAACTTACATTTAAGTAGTGCCTTTAACATAGGCGTGTCACAGGAGCATTATCAAACACAATGTTCACACTGAGCCCCATGATGAAATATTAGGGCAGGTGAACATAAACTTGGTCAAAGAGGTATGTTTTAAGGAATGTCTTTGTCATGTATTCAACTATCATTGTAACCCATGTATAAGCTGACCTAAGTTGTACATCTTGAGAACATTGACCACAAGGGGATGAACTTGTGGGAGACACTCCTCACCTAAACTTTCAGGTATAAAAGGGGAAGCTCCACCCACCTTCATCACTTGAGGTCTTGGTAATAAAGGCAAGTGGTCACAGAGTGACCGCCTCTCAAGTATGGGCCTCGTGTTCATCTATACTGTATAGTAAGGACATATCATTGGCGATGAGAAACTGGGATTTAAACCACGCGAGCATGGCCACTAGCAGCACAGAAGAGAGGTACTGTGTTGGTGATGATTGGGACGACTTTATTGAGAAACTACAGCAAAGTTTTGTCACTAAGGAATTGTTGGGACAGGATTCGGCCGACAAACGCAGGGCTCATCTCCTGACGGTTTGTGGATCCAGAACGTATTCCCTGATGAAGGACCTTCTAGCGCCAGAGATGCCGGCGGACAAGACGTTCGAAGAGCTCAGTAAGTTGATCGGGGAACACCTTAAACTGGCGAGCAGCATGCACATGGTGAGACACAGGTTTTATTCGCACCAGCGGCGAGAAGGGCAAAGCGTTCCTGACTTCGTGGCGGATCTCCGGCGACTGGCGAGCCTATGTAAGTTCCCAGATGCATGCAGAGCGGAGATGCTGTGAGACTTTTATTGAGGTCATCGGGCACGCTAGGGTTTTCAGGAAACTGATTGAGACCAAAGACTTGACCTTGGAAGCGGCGGCTCTGATAGCCCAGACATTTATCTCAGGGGAGGAAGAGACCAGAATAATGTATGATAAAAATCTTGGCTCAAATGCGGCAAATGACCAGGGAGTCAACATTGTTAACGCGGCACACAGTTCTCAAGGCAGACAAGGGCAATCGGACATGCCCCAGCATGTATGTCGAACCCAAAGGGGGAATTCAACAGAGACAATGGCGATTCATGCCATCACAATGGACAATGCAGCCAGTAATGGGGCCATCAACACCTGTTAATGGTGCGCTTAAGGATAGTTACAGAGACAGTCAGAGATGATTGACTGGTAATGGACCTTTTGTTTCCAACAACGGGGCCTCCAACTCATGCTGGAGGTGTGGATGCAAACACCCAGCCAGAGCTTGCAGGTATCAGCAATATACCTGCAGAAACTGTAACGTCAGCGGTCATTTGGTGCGTATGTGCAGGCAGCCTGCAGCCATGTTGATGTACGAGGTGGACGGGCCCGATGTAAGCCCTACGGGGCCAATTGAATGCTGTGGGAAATCCCTGGAAGCTGAAGTTCAGCGAGTTCATGTGGAGCACATATACAGTTCATATACCAGGACGCCACCAATAATGATGAAAGTGCTCCTCAATGGCATCCCAGTATTAATGGAGCTAGACATGGGGGCCAGCCAATCCCTGATGAGTATCAAACAGTTCGAAAGGTTGTGGGTGTCCAAGGCCAGGAGGCCAAAATTATTGCCGATTGACGCACAGCTATGGACATATACAAAGGAGATCATTCTGGTGCTTGGCAGCGCCACGGTAGTCATGACCCACAAAGATTCGGAGAACAGGTTGCCACTCTGGATTGTCCCGGGGGACGGTCCCGCACTACTGGGGAGGAGTTGGCTTGCTGTCATGAACTGGAAATGAGGCGATGTCAATGCAATTTCCTCTGTGGAGCGAGTATCTTTCTCACAGGTCCTGGACAAATTTGACTCATTATTTCAACCCGGCACCAGCACTTTCATGGGGCCAAGGTAGTGAGTCACATAAACCCGGACGCCAGGCCAGTACACCACAAGGCCAGAGCGGTGCCGTACGCGATGCGGGAAAAGATAGAATGCGAAAATTGGACCGCCTGCTGAGGGAAGGCATCATCTCGCCAGTCGAATTCAGTCGATTGTGCCGGTGCTCAAGGCGGATGGGTCGGTCAGGATATGTGTCGATTACAAGGCCACCATCAATCGGGTGTCACTCCAAGACCAGTACCCGCTACCGAGAGCGGAGGGCCTCTTTGCGATGCTATCCGGTGGCAAACTTTTTTCAAAATTGGACCTGATCTCAGCTTACATGACCCAGGAGCTGGTGAGTGAGTCGAAGAAGCTGACCACCATCACGACACACAAGGGGTTGTTTGAGTATAACAGATGTCCGTTCGGGATTCGTTCGGCCGCCGTGATCTTTCAGCGAAATATGGAAAGCCTCTCAAGTCAATTCCAAGGACGGTGGTTTTTCAAGACGACATCCTCATCATGGGTCGCGATACTGAAGAACACCTCCACAACCTGGAGGAGGTGCTACATAGACTGGACCGGGTAGGGCTGCGACTGTAAAAGGCGAAGTGCGTCTTCTTCGCTCCAGGAGGTAAAATTCCTGGGGATGAGGGTAGCAGCAGACAGTATCAGCCCTACTGCATCCAAGATGGAAGCAATCCAGAGAGCACCCAGACCCCGCAACATGATGGAGCTGCGTTCGTTCCTGGGGCTCCTGAACCATTTTGGTAACTTTCTTCCCAAATTGAGCACGCTGCTACACGTGCTCCTACGCAAAGGTCGCGATTGGGTCTGGGGGGACAGCCAGGAAAGGGCTTTTGATAGAGCAGGCAATTTGTTATGCTCCAACAAACTGTTGACGTTATATGACCCATGTAAGAAACTTGTTTTAACGTGCGATGCGTCATCCTATGGGATCGGGTGTGTGTTGCAGCATGTCAATGCCAATGGTCAGTTACGGCCGGTAGCTTATGCCTCCAGAAGTCTGTCCCAGGCAGAAAGGGGCTACGGGATGGCAGAAAAGGAAGCGCTAGCATGTATATATGATGTAAAGAAAATGCACCAGTATCTGTTTGGCAGGAAATTTGAGCTGGAGACAGATCACAAACCCCTAATGTCCCTTTTGGCTGACAACAAGGCCATAAATGCGAATGCATCGGCCCGCATACAGAGGTGGGCACTCACTTTAGCCACCTATGACTACACAATTCGTCACAGACCGGGCACTGAAAACTGCGCCGATGCACTCAGCAGGCTCCCACTAGCCACCACCGAGGGGACAACCGAGCATGCTGCTGAGATGGTCATGGCTGTTGAAGCTTTCGAAAGCGAAGGCTCACCTGTGACAGCCCGTCAGATTAAAGTCTGGACAAACAAAGACCCGCTACTGTCTTTAGTTCAGAAATGTGTCCTGAATGGGGACTGGGCAGCCACGTACGGAGCATGCCCTGAGGAATTTAAACCATTTCATAGGCGCAAGGATGAACTCTCGATTCAGGCCAATTGCCTACTGTGGGGAAACCAAGTAGTCATGCCCCAGATGGGCAGAGAGGTGTTCATCAGAGATTTCACAATGAGCACCCGGGCATTGTCATGATGAAGGCAATTGCCAGGTCACACGTTTGGTGGTCAGGGATAGATGCAGACCTGGAACTTTGTGTTCGCAGTTGCAACACGTGTGCTCAGCTGGGCAACACACCCAGGGAAGCCCCCCTTAGCTCCTGGTCCTGGCCCGCCAAGCCATAGTCACGCATCCATGTGGACTACGCAGGTCCTTTCATGGGAAAAATGTTTTTGGTTGTAGTAGACGCCTATTCTAAATGGATTAAGTGTGCCATTTTAAATTCAAGCACATCCTCTGCCACGGTAGAAAGTCTACAGGCAATGTTCGCCACCCATGGTCTACCGGATGTCTTGGTAAGCGTCAATGGCCTGTGCTTCACAAGCACTGAATTCCAGAACTTCATGGCAGGCAATGGAATCAACCATGTCAGAACGGCACCGTTCAAGCCGGCCTCAAACGGCCAGGCGGAACGAGCAGTGCAGATAATCAAACAGGGGATGCTCAGAATCCAAGGGGGTTCCCTACAAAGCCGCTTATCACGCCTCCTGTTGGCCAATAGATCCAGACCACACTTGCTCACAGGGGTTCCATCTGCAGCTGCTAATGAAAAGGATGCTCAAAACCAGGTTATCCCTTATACACCCTACTATGAAAGAAATTGTTGAGAGCAGGCGTCAGTCACAATGTGACTACCATGACAGGAATGCAAGGGCGTGATGTATTGATGTAAATGACCCTGTTTTTTCCTCAACTACCCTGCAGGGCCCAAATGGCTCGCAGGCACTGTGATTGCCAAAGAGGGGAATAGGGTTTTGGTAGTTAAACTTACCTATGGACAAATCTGCCGCAAACATGTGGATCAAACTAAAAGGAGGTTCAGCACCCCATAGAAGAAGCAGAGGAAGAACATGACAGAGTTTAGTCCACCACAGGTGACCAAACAACGGAACCAATTGGAGGAGAGCCCAGTCACTGAGGGCAGTCCGGACAGGCCTGAGGCACCGCAAACAGCAGACACTCAGGCCAGCGCCCAACAACCGGAGCCCCAACTCAGGCGCTCTACAAGGGAACATAAACTACCAGAGACTTAACCTGTGATCCCAATAAGACTTTGGGGGGGGGAGGTGATGTTATGTATTCAACTAACATTGTAACCCATGTATAAGCTGACTGAAGTTGTACACCTTGTGAACATTGACCACAAGGGGGCGAACTCATGGGAGACACTCCTAACCTGGACTTTCAGGTATAAAAGGGGAAGCTCCACCCACCTTCATCACTTGAGGTCTTGGTAATAAAGGTAACTGGTCACAGAGTGACCTTCTCGCAAGTATGGGCCTCATGTGCATCTATACTGTATAGTAAGGACATATCAGTCTTAAAGAAGGAAAGAGAGGTAGAGAGGTTTAGGGAGGGAGTTCCAGAGCTTAGGCCCAGGCAGCTGAAGGTGCAGCGATTAAAATCGGGCTTGCTGAAGTGATTTGAACACTGCACTGTATGCACCAGTGAGTATGCTCACAGGTTTGGACAGCTGATGAAAGGTGCAGGCAGCGGGCAGTTGAGGGGGTCGTTCAGCCCGACTGCCTGCCTCTCTTCGAGCCAGGGTGTCCCTGGAGATGGAGCACACGGTGTCCATCGGTACGCTCGCAGCCTTCCACGTGAGGTGGGCGCCAGTGGGACTGGAGTGCATCATCACCCCCGGCAACCAAATTTTAATTTGATTTGTTTAACGTCCAAAGTTTAATTTGTTTAATGTGTCGGTTTTAGTGCCCCTTTAATAAGGGGGCACTTGATTTATTGCTTCAGCAAAATAGTTGTAGAGCTGTTGAGTTGGGAGTGGCTTAGCCAGTCACATGATGTTCACAAGACTCAATAAAACCCGGCCAGTTGGGTTCGGGGGATCCATGATGGGGTAGGTGGTTGTGAGCCTGGTGGATGAACTGGTAATGTGTAGTGTGATTGTTAAACCTTTGCTAATAAACAAACTAGTTCTTAATAGCAATATGTTGCTATGAATTCTTAAACAAATAACCCATGAAACAAATGCATGAGAATTTTAAAATCAGGACAGATGTCCCTGTGCTGTGCTCGGGTGTGTACAGGCAGAGTTGGAGGGAATGTCCGTCACGGAGAAAGCACCCAGCCGTTAAGTGGCCCGATGCGTTAAGGGAGGAAGTCTGCCCCTTGGTGTCCCTGGAGCCTCAGCTCACCCCTGCAGCTGGAGGTTTGTGGGGCAGAGGGTAAAGGCCACAGTGCTCAATGACCTGGGCATCTCTCTGGGAGGCTGGCGAGGGCAGGGCGCAGTGGGCAGCTGGTGCTGACCCTGTCGCTGAGGGAACAGAGCTGAAGGAAATTGACTCCGCGTTCTGCACAGAGGTTGCGAAGAGCCAAAGACCGCCCTAAGTGGAGGAAGTGTATCCGGGAGGGAGCTGAGCATCTCAAGTCTCGTCGCCGAGAGCATGCAGAAATCAAGCGCAGGCAGCGGAAGGAGCGTGCGACAAACCAGACTCCCCACCCACCCTTTCCCTCAACCACTGTCTGTCCCCACCTGTGACAGAGACTGTAGTCCTCGTATTGGATTGTTCAGTCACCTAAGGACTCATGTTAAGAGTGGGCGCATTCCGAGGGATTGCCTATGATGATGCTAAGAGTCCCAAAGTTGAGCCAGATGTGGCTGGGTGAGGTCGTGAGAAAGGGCACAGTTAAAGATCAGACACTAATCTCTGCCGCCTGACATGCTCAGCAGTGACCATCATTTCAAGCGCATTCTTTAACCTCCTTCAAATTGGCCCATGCGTCTGACCCCAAAATGATCCGAGTCCAAACGGGCCACTGAGCAGGATCGAGACGCCAGGGAGGGGATTGGAGCAAAGATTGAACGAATGGGTCCTCCCAGCAGTGAGGGGACACTCGCTGTGTCTGTGTGTGTGGGGTATGGGAGCACACGGGGCAAGGATGCCCCAATGTTACACTCCACCTGTCTGCCAGCAATCAATCACTAAAACAACTCCCAGCTGACACCACGAGACGCAGAAGTAAAGCAGAGCAAAAAAAAAAGAATCTTGCATCCGTCCTCATTTTAGAAATTTCCGGAAACTGCACAACACAACCCCAGTGCAAAGCAGGGCAGGAGGCGAGCCACTTAGTACGGGATAGGCAGCAGGACCTCGGAGGGAGAGTCACTGAGATCGGCCACTTACTATCCATCCACTCCTGGCGCCGTTTGGTGTCAGACGCACTCAGCTCATACGTTCGGTTTGCAGTTTTAATGCAGAACAAACATCGCCTCCCCTCCTTATCGAGCAGTGCCTACAGGAGAGGAACACAGTGTAAGGACTGACGCTGAGACGCGGAACATCGCTCAAAGTCAACTGCAAAAGGGAAAAGAGCTAAGGTTCCATAGTGACAGACCTGCACCCACCACTACTGTACCCGTGTAATGCAGTGACAGACCTGTACCTACCAGTACTGTACCGCAGTGGTATACAGTGACAGACCTGTACCCACCAATACTGTACACCAGTGGTATACAGTGACAGACCTGTACCCACCAGTACTGTACCCGTGTTATACAGTGACAGACCCGCACCCACCAGTACTGTACCCGTGTTATACAGTGACAGACCTGTACCCACCAATACTGTACCCCAGTGTTATACACTGACAGACCTGTACCCACCCATACTGTACCCCAGTGTCATACAGTGACATACCCTGTACCCACCAGTACTGTACCCCAGTGGTATACAGTGACAGACCTGTACCCACCAGTACTGTACCCCAGTTTTATACATTGACAGACCTGTACCCACCAGTACTGTACCCCAGTGTTATACAGTGACAGACCTGTACCCACCAGTACTGTACCCCAGTGTCATACAGTGACAGACCTGTACCCACCAATACTGTACCCCAGTGGTATACACTGACAGACCTGTATCCACCAATATTGCACCCCAGTGTTATACAGTGACAGACCTGTACCCACCAGTACTGTACCCCAGTGTTATACAGTGACAGACCTGTACCCACCAGTACTGTGCCCTAGTGTTATACAGTGACATACCCTGTACCCACCAGTACTGTACCCCAGTGTTATACAGTGACAGACCTGTACCCACCAGTACTGTACCCCAGTGTCATAGTGACTGACCGGTACCCACCTGTAATGTGCCCGTGTTATACAGTGACAGACCTGTACCCACCAGTACTGTACCCCAGTTTTATACATTGACAGACCTATACCCACCAGTACTGTACCAGAGTGTCATACAGTGACATACTCTGTACCCACCAGTGCTGTACCCCAGTGTTATAGTGACAGACCTGTACCCACCAGTACTGTACCCCAGTGTTATACAGTGACAGACCTGTACCCACCAGTACTGTACCCCAGTGTCATACAGTGACAGACCTGTACCCACCAATACTGTACCCCAGTGGTATACACTGACAGACCTGTACCCACCAATACTGTACCCCAGTGTTATACAGTGACAGACCTGTACCCACCAGTGCTGTACCCCAGTGTTATACAGTGACAGACCTGTACCCACCAGTACTGTACCCCAGTGTTATACAGTGACATACCCTGTACCCACCAGTACTGTACCTCAATGTTATACAGTGACAGACCTGTACCCACCAGTACTGTACCCCAGTGTTATAGTGACAGAACTGTACCCACCAGTACTGTACCCCAGTGTTACACAGTGACAGACCTATACCCACCAGTACTGTGCCCCAGTGTTATAGTGACAGACCTGTACCCACCAGTGCCGTACCCCAGTGTTATACAGTGACAGACCTGTACCCACCAGTACTGTACCCCAGTGTTCAATGGGACAGCGTACCCACCAGTACTGTACCCCAGTGTTATAGTGACAGACCTATACCCACCAGTACTGTACCAGAGTGTCATACAGTGACATACTCTGTACCCACCAGTACTGTACCCCAGTGTTATACAGTGACAGACCTATACCCACCAGTGCTGTACCCCAGTGTTATAGTGACAGACCTGTACCCACCAGTACTGTACCCCAGTGTTATACAGTGACAGACCTGTACCCACCAGTACTGTACCCCAGTGGTATACACTGACAGACCTGTACCCACCAATACTGTACCCCAGTGTTATACAGTGACAGACCTGTACCCACCAGTGCTGTACCCCAGTGTTATACAGTGACAGACCTGTACCCACCAGTACTGTACCCCAGTGTTATACAGTGACATACCCTGTACCCACCAGTACTGTACCTCAATGTTATACAGTGACAGACCTGTACCCACCAGTACTGTACCCCAGTGTTATAGTGACAGAACTGTACCCACCAGTACTGTACCCCAGTGTTACACAGTGACAGACCTATACCCACCAGTACTGTGCCCCAGTGTTATAGTGACAGACCTGTACCCACCAGTGCTGTACCCCAGTGTTATACAGTGACAGACCTGTACCCACCAGTACTGTACCCCAGTGTTCAATGGGACAGCATACCCACCAGTACTGTACCCCAGTGTTCGATGGGACAGTGTACCCCTGCTGGTGTTTACCTCGACTGTGCTGTCCTGATCGAGATGAATTTCCCCTTTCTTCTCCTTGAGATCCTCGTTGACATAATACAGGACATGAGACGCCTTCAGCACGAACCAGCGCTCATTCCAGTTCCGCCGAACATTCCCTTTCTTCCACATGTAGCCCTGCAAGTAGAGGCCGAGAGAAAGGAGGAGGTGAGGTAAAGCAATTAAAGGGCATGTCGAAACCAATAGTGAGTCACAACTCTCTCTCAAAGCCCCCACATCATGAGTATTGATCGGGGCCCACCCCAATCTATTGCCATGGGCAGGAACCTGGGAGTGATCCCATAGAAGAAGGCAGGGTGAGGTCACCTGGGGTTGGGTCGCTGGGCCACTGGGGCTGGGTCACCTGGGGCTGGGTCACCTGGGGCTGGGTCATTGGGTCACTGGGGGCTGGGTCACTGAGTCACTGGGGGCTGGGTCACTGAGTCACTGGGGGCTGGGTCACTGGGGGCTGGGTCACTGGGTCACTGGGTCACTGGGGGCTGGGTCACTGGGGGGCTGGGTCACTGGGGGGCTGGGTCACTGGGGGGCTGGGTCACTGGGTCACCTGGTTGTTCCCACACCAGTCCCGGTGCACAGAGCAGGTGGACGTTGTGTTATGGACGATGGGAGTGGGACTCAGTAGATTCCCGGAGCCCAGCTCCCTCACACTGCTGGTCTCGAGGAGAGCGGCCTCTTTATCCTCCCACCGCCACTCGTCCCCCACTGGCTGCCCAACACTGCATCTCCACCCACTGTGGACACCCTGCCACTGGGGCAGGGGCAAGATCCACGGAGCCTGGGCCGTGGGAATCGCGACAGAGTCAAGAGCATGAGACCTGAGACCTGAGGCCAGATGGTTATCCGGGGGAGTGTGACCTGATCAAAGCGGGTAAGATCAGAACACAGGTGAGCACATGCTCTGCATTCCATGCTATTCAAAGTGCGACTCTCAGCACTGGTTACTTGCCAACAGTCAGAGAACGGTCTCGGCCCCAACACCATGGTACCCACAGTCAGATGGCAAGCTGCCGATCAAGGTCACAAGTGTAAAGGCTGAAAAGCAACCCTGGTTCAATGAGAACTGCAGAAGAGCTTGCCAGGAGCCACACCTAACACTGGGGAAGCTGCAACACAGGACTACAGGTATACTAAACAATGGAAGCAGCATGCTATAGACAGAGCTAAGCGATCCCACAATCAATGGATCAGATCAAAGTTCTGCAGTCCTGCCACATCCAGTCAGGAATGGTGGTGCACCATTAAACAATTAACGGGAGGAGGAGGCTCCATGAATATCCCAATCCTCAATGATGGCAGAGTCCAGCACATGCGTGCAAAAGGGCAAGGCTGAAGTGTTTACAACCATCTTCAGCCAGAAGTGCCGAGTGGATGATCCATATCCGCCCTTCCTGAGGTCCCCACCATCACAGAAGCCAGTCTTCAGCCAATTCGATTCACTCCACGTGATATCAAGAAACGGCTGAGCGCACTGGATACAGCAAAGGCTATGGGCCCCAACAACATCCCGGCTGTTGTGCTGAAGACTTGTGCTCCAGAACAAGCTGTGCCTCTAGCCAGTACATGTACAACACTGGCATCTATCCGACAAAGTAGAAAACTGCCCAGGTATGTCCTGTCCACAAAAAGCAAGAAAAATCTAATCCGGCCAATTACCGCCCCGTCAGTCTACTCTCAATCATCAGCAAAGTGATGGAAGGTGTCATTGACAGTGCTATCAAGCAGCACTTACTCACCAATAATCTGCTCACCGATGCTCAGTTTGGGGTCCAGCAGGACCACAGGGCTCCAGATCTCATTACAGCCTTGGTCCAAACATGGACAAAAGAGCTGAATTCCAGACATGAGGTGGGAGTGACTGCCCTCAACATCAAGGCAGCATTTGACTGGGTGTGGCATTAATAGCTCTAGTAAAATGGAAGTCAATGGGAATCGTGGAAAACTCTCCACTGGCTGGAGTCATACTCAGCACAAAGGAAGATGGTTGTGGTGGTTGGAGGTCAATCATCCCAGCTCCAGGACATCGCTGCAGGAGTTCCTCAGGACAGTGTCCTAGGCCCAACCATCTTCAGCTGCTTCATCAATGACCTTCCCTCCATCATAAGGTCAGAAGTGGGGATGTTCGCTGATGATTGCTCAGTGTTTAGTGTCATTCACAACTCCTCAGATAATGGAACAGTCCATGTCCACATGCAGCAAGACCTGGACAACATTCAGGCTTGGGCTGATAAGTGGCAAGTAACATTCGCGCCACACAAGTGCCAGGCAATGACCATCTCCAACCAGCGAGAGTCTAACCATCTTGACATTCAACGCCATTACCATCGCCGAATCCCCCACCAACAAATTCTTGGGAGGTCACCATTTACCAGAAAGTTAACTGGACCAGCCACATAAATACAGTGGCAACAAGAGCAGGTCAGAGGCTAGGTATTCTGCGGCAAGTGTCTCACCTCCTGACTCCCCAAAGCCTTTCCATCATCTACAAGACACAAGTCAGGAGTGTGATGGAATACTCTCCACTTGCCTGGATGAGTGCAGCTCCCACAACACTCAAGAAGCTCGACACCATCCAGGACAAAGCAGCCGCTTGATTGGCGTCCCATCCACCACCTTAAACATTCACTCCCTCCACCACCGGCGCCCCCTGGCTGCAGTGTGTACCATCTACAAGATGCACTGCAGCAACTCGCCAAGGCTTCTTCGGCAGCACCTCCCAAACCCGCGACCTCTACCACCTAGAAGGACAAGGGCAGCAGGCGCATGGGAACACCACCACCTCCATGTTCCCCTGACTTGGAAGTATATCGTCATTGGGTCAAAATCCTGGAACTCCCTCCCGAACAGCACCTTCACCACACGGACTGCAGCAGTTCAAGAAGGCGGAAAAAATAAATTAATTAAAATAAAAAAATTAAAATTAAAAAATGTTTTTAAAAAAAGTTCAAGAAGGCGGCTCACCACCACCTTCTCAAGGGCAATTAGGGATGGGCAATAAATGCTGGCCTTGCCAGTGATGCCCACATCCTGTGAATTAATATATTTTTTTAATCTCCCAGAAAAGACATGAATCCAACACAGGCGTTCACCTTACTCTTCGCCACTGGGTCAATTCACCAAGCGAGATACTGCCCTGCTCACCAGCTCAGAGACTGCCCAGCAGACAAACAGAACACCTCCCCACAGCTCCCCGTTTCCTGAAATGATATAAACCTCTCCTCTGCAAAGCCAAGCCGGTCCCAGGATCTGCTGGGAGCACGGAGAGAGGGAGAGGCTGGCGGGATTGGGGCAGGAGCTGGTTACCAGCGAGAGTGGTTGGGGATCTGTGATCGGACAGTGGAAGCTGAAGGTGGACAGGAGGAACCAGAGACACCTGGGGAAACAGACCCGTGGGGAGAACAAGAACTCGCATTCCTAGAGCGTCTTTCATGGCCTCAGGACGCCCCAAATAAAGTTACAGCCAGTGAAATACTTTTAAAGTGCAGTCGCGGTTGTAGGAAACTCAATCCGAATGGTTTGCTGTGGAGGTGAGAAAACTAATGTGTTAACAATCAGAGACATGTGTGTGACTGAAATGCTGCTGTGTGGAGTTTGACAGATGGAGCTGTAATCTCTCGCGGTGAAGCTGAGTGAGGGAAATGTGTGAGGAAGCCAGCACTCAAAACCAGAGACTGACAACATCGCAACTATTTTTATTCCACTTCCGCTGGAAGAAATTGCTGTTCTGGCTGCTTAGTAATTATTTCTGATGAACACATCTGGACTCTGTAGTACACGTGACTCACATAAACCACATGCAGATCGCAATCTGAAAAACTGGGACCCGATATTTACAGGCAGGTGATGTGGGGGGCGCTGGGCAGTGGAGGGAGTGGGGGAGGGGAGGGAGAGGAGGGAGCGAAGGATGGGAGGGAGCGGGGAGGGGAGGGAGCGAAGGATGGGAGGGAGTGGGGAGGGAAGGGAGCGAAGGATGGGAGGGAGCGGGGAGGGAGCGAAGGGTGGAGGGAGCGAAGGGTGGGAGAGAGTGGGGGAGGGGAGGGAGCGAAGGATGGGAGGGAGGGAGCGGGGAGGGGAGGGAGTGAAGGATGGGAGGGAGGGAGCGGGGAGGGGAGGGAGTGAAGGATGGGAGGGAGCGGGGAGGGAGCGAAGGGTGGAGGGAGCGGGGAGGGAGCGAAGGGTGGGAGAGAGTGGGGGAGGGGAGGGAGCGAAGGATGGGAGGGGGGGAGCGGGGAGGGGAGGGAGTGAAGGATGGGAGGGAGCAGGGAGGGAGCGAAGGGTGGAGGGAGCGAAGGGTGGGAGAGAGTGGGGGAGGGATCGAAGGATGGGAGGGAGCGGGGAGGGAGCGAAGGGTGGGAGAGAGTGGGGGAGGGGAGGGAGCGAAGGGTGGGAGGGAGTGGGAGAGGGGAGGGAGCGAAGGATGGGAGGGAGCGGGGAGGGGAGGGAGTGAAGAATGGGAGGGAGCCGGGAGGGAGCGAAGGGTGGGAGGGAGCGAAGGGTGGGAGAGAGTGGGGGAGGGGAGGGAGCGAAGGGTGGGAGGGAGTGGGAGAGGGGAGGGAGTGAAGGATGGGAGGGAGCAGGGAGGGAGCGAAGGGTGGGAGGGAGTGGGGGAGGGAGCGGGATGAGGAGGGGGAGTGAGCGGGGAAGGGAGGAGCGGGGGAGGGATGGGAGGGGGTGTGGAGCCTTTGGTTCTTTACCAATCACTTTAAATCTGTGTCCTCTGGTTCTCAACCCTTCCACCAATGGGAACAGTTTCTCTCTATTCTGTCCAGACCCCTCATGATTTTGAACACCCTTATCAAATCACCTCTCAATCATATCTGCTCAAAAGAGAATAACCTCAGCTTCTCCAGTCTATCAACATAACTGAAGTCCGTCATGCCTGTAATTATTCTTGTAAATCTTTTCTGCATCCTCTCCAAGGCCTTCATATCCTTCCTAAAGTGCGGGGCCCAGCATTGGCCACAATACTGCAGCTGGGGCCGAACCAGTGTTTTATAAAGGTTCATCATTATTTCCACACTTTTGTACACTATGCCTCTATTTATGAAGCCTAGGGTCCCATAAGCTTTTTTAACATGCCTGCCACCTTCAACGATGTGCTCACATATACCCCTAGGTCAAGTACCTCCTTTATGATTGTATCCTTTAGTTTATATTTTCTTTCTCTTTCTTTCTACCAAAATGTATCACTTTGCACTTTTCTGCATTAAATTTCATCTGCCACGTGTCTGCCCATTCCACCAGCCTGTCCATGTCCTCTTGAAGTCTATCACTATCCTCTGCACTGTTCACTATATTTCCAAGTTTTGTGTCATCTGCAAATTTTGAAATTGTGCCGTGTACACCCAATTCCAAGTCATTTATATAAATCAAGTAAAGCAGTGGTCCCAGTACTGCCCCCTGGGTAACACCACTGTATACCTTCCTCCAGTCCGACAAACAACGTTCACCACTACTCTCTGTTTCCTGTCACTGAGCCAATTCCATATCCATGCTGTCACTGTCCCTTTTATTCCATGGGCTTCAACTTTGCTGGCAAGCCTATTATGTGGCACTTCGTCGAATGTCTTTTGGAAATCCATGTACAGCACCTCAACCGCATTGCCCTCATCAACCCTCTCTGTTACCTCATCAAAAAACTCCATCAAGTTGGTTAAGCACGATCCGTGTTGGCTTTCCTTAATTAATCACACTTGTCCAAGTGACTGTTAATTTTGTCCCTGATTATCATTTCTAAAAGCTTCCCCGCTCCCGAGGTTAAACTGACCGGCCCGTAGTTTCTGGGTTTATCCTCACACTCTTTTTTGAACAAGGCTGTAACATTTGCAATTCTCCAGTCCTCTGGTACCAGCCCCGTATCTATGGAGGATTGGAAGATTATGGCCAGTACCTCTGCAATTTCCTCCTTAACTTCTCTTAGCATCCGAGGATGCATCCCATCCGGTCCTGGTGACTTATCTACTTTAAATGCAGCCAGCCTTTCTAGTACCGCCTCTTTATCAATTTTTATCCCATCCAGTATCTCCACTACCTCCTCTTTCTTTACTGTGTCTGTGGCAGCATCTTCTTCCTTGGTGAAGACAGATGCAAAGTATTCATTTATACTCAGCCATACCCTCTGCCTCCATGCGTAGGTCTCCTTTTTGGTACCTAATCGGCCCCACTCCTCCGCTTACTATTTATATGCCTATAGAAGACATTTGCATTACCTTTTACATTAGCTGCCAATCTATTATCATACTCTCTCTTTGCCCCTCTTATGCTCTTTTTCACTTCACCTCTGACCTTTCTATATTCAGCCTGATTTTCACGTGTATTCTCAACCTGATATGTGTCATACAAACTCTTTTTCTGCTTCATCCTTACTCTCTATTTCGTTCATCATCCAGGGAGCTCTGACTTTAGTTGCCCTGGCTTTCCCCCCTAGTGGGAATGTACCTCGACTGTACCCAAACTATTTCCTCTTTAAAGGCAACCCATTGTTCCATTACAGTTTTACTGCCAATCTTTGATTCCAATTTACCCGGGTCAGATTCATTCTCATCCCACTGAAATTTCCCTTCCTCTAATTATTTTAACTCTAGATTGCTCCCTATCCTTTTCCGTAGCTAATTTAAACGTTATGATACTATGATCACTGTTCCCTAAATGTTCCCCTATTGACACTAGCTCCACCTGACCCACCTCATTCCCCAGAACCAGATCCAGCAATGCCTCCTCCCTCGCTGGGAAGGAAACATACTGATCAAGAAAGTTCTCCTGAACACATTTCAAAAACTCTTTCCCCTCTCTACCCTTTACACCGTTACTATCCCGGTCTATATTAGGAAAATTGCAGTCCCCCATTATCACTTCTCTATAATTCTTGCATCTCTCTAATTTCTCTACAAATTTGCTCCCCCATATTTTTCCCACTAGTCGGTGGCTTATAGAATATACCGAGTAGTGTAATGGCACCTCTATTGTTTCTTAACTCAAACCATATAGATTCTGGCATCTGTTCTGGGGAGGGGTGAATGTTTACTGTGGGGGGAGGGGGGAGTTTTACCGTGGGAGGGGGGGGGGGGGGTTTAAGGTGGGGGAGGGGGGAGGTTTAAGGTGGGGAAGGGGAGAGGTTTAAGGTGGGGGAGGGGAGAGGTTTAAGGTGGGGGAGGGGAGAGGTTTAAGGTGGGGGAGGGGAGAGGTTTAAGGTGGGGGAGGGGAGAGGTTTAAGGTGGGGGAGGGGAGAGGTTTAAGGTGGGGAGGGGAGAGGTTTAAGGTGGGGGAGGGAAGAGGTTTAAGGTGGGGGAGGGGAGAGGTTTAAGGTGGGGGAGGGGAGAGGTTTAAGGTGGGGGAGGGGAGAGGTTTAAGGTGGGGGAGGGGAGAGGTTTAAGGTGGGGGAGGGGAGAGGTTTAAGGTGGGGGAGGGGAGAGGTTTAAGGTGGGGGAAGAGGAGAGGTTTAAGGTGGGGGAGGGTAGAGGTTTAAGGTGGGGGAGGGTAGAGGTTTAAGGTGGGGGAGGGGAGAGGTTTAAGGTGGGGGAAGAGGAGAGGTTTAAGGTGGGGGAGGGGAGAGGTTTAAGGTGGGGGAGGGGAGAGGTTTAAGGTGGGGGAGGGGAGAGGTTTAAGGTGGGGGAGGGGAGAGGTTTAAGGTGGGGGAGGGGAGAGGTTTAAGGTGGGGGAGGGGAGAGGTTTAAGGTGGGGGAGGGGAGAGGTTTAAGGTGGGGGAGGGGAGAGGTTTAAGGTGGGGGAGGGGAGAGGTTTAAGGTGGGGGAGGGGAGAGGTTTAAGGTGGGGGAGGGGAGAGGTTTAAGGTGGGGGAGGGGAGAGGTTTAAGGTGGGGGAGGGGAGAGGTTTAAGGTGGGGGAGGGGAGAGGTTTAAGGTGGGGGAGGGGAGAGGTTTAAGGTGGGGGAGGGGAGAGGTTTAAGGTGGGGGAGGGGAGAGGTTTAAGGTGGGGGAGGGGAGAGGTTTAAGGTGGGGGAGGGGAGAGGTTTAAGGTGGGGGAGGGGAGAGGTTTAAGGTGGGGGAGGGGAGAGGTTTAAGGTGGGGGAGGGGAGAGGTTTAAGGTGGGGGAGGGGAGAGGTTTAAGGTGGGGGAGGGGAGAGGTTTAAGGTGGGGGAGGGGAGAGGTTTAAGGTGGGGGAGGGGAGAGGTTTAAGGTGGGGGAGGGGAGAGGTTTAAGGTGGGGGAGGGGAGAGGTTTAAGGTGGGGGAGGGGAGAGGTTTAAGGTGGGGGAGGGGAGAGGTTTAAGGTGGGGGAGGGGAGAGGTTTAAGGTGGGGGAGGGGAGAGGTTTAAGGTGGGGGAGGGGAGAGGTTTAAGGTGGGGGAGGGGAGAGGTTTAAGGTGGGGGAAGAGGAGAGGTTTAAGGTGGGGGAGGGTAGAGGTTTAAGGTGGGGGAGGGGAGAGGTTTAAGGTGGGGGAAGAGGAGAGGTTTAAGGTGGGGGAGGGGAGAGGTTTAAGGTGGGGGAGGGGAGAGGTTTAAGGTGGGGGAAGAGGAGAGGTTTAAGGTGGGGGAGGGTAGAGGTTTAAGGTGGGGGAGGGGAGATGTTTAAGGTGGGGGAAGAGGAGAGGTTTAAGGTGGGGGAGGGGAGAGGTTTAAGGTGGGGGAGGGTAGAGGTTTAAGGTGGGGGAGGGGAGAGGTTTAAGGTGGGGGAGGGTAGAAGTTTAAGGTGGGGGAGGGCAGAGGTTTAAGGTGGGGGAGGGGAGAGGTTTAAGGTGGGGGAGGGGAGAGGTTTAAGGTGGGGGAGGGTAGAGGTTTAAGGTGGGGGAGGGCAGAGGTTTAAGGTGGGGGAGGGCAGAGGTTTAAGGTGGGGGAGGGGAGAGGTTTAAGGTGGGGGAGGGGAGTGGTTTAAGGTGGGGGAGGGGAGAGGTTTAAGGTGGGGGAGGGGAGAGGTTTAAGGTGGGGGAGGGGGAGGTTTAAGATGGGGGAGGTTTAAGATGGGGGAAGGGGGGGAGGTTTACCATGGGGGAGGGGGGAGGTTTAAGATGGAGGAGGTTTACCGTGGGGGAGGTTTACCGTTGGGGGGGTGGGGGGAGGGAGGGAGGTTTAAGCCGGTATACGGATCATGGGGCTGCTGGCCCTACAGCCATTCGCCTAACGTGTTGACCTGCTCCGTCTTTACCTCCCCTGAGGTGGGTGGTCCTCCCGCGACCAGGACCTAAATCCACCAGACGCTAGAAGGAGAGGAAATGGAAGAGGAGAGGAACTTCGAACAACGAGACTTTGAAGAAATATTTTGTATCGGTCTTCACGGTAGAAGACACTAAAAACATCCCAATAGTGGATAATCAAGGGGCTATAGGGAGGGGGGACTTAAAAAACAATAACTATCTCTAAATTAAAAGTACTGGGTAAAATAATGGGACTAAAGGCGAGCAAGTCCCCTGGACCTGATGCCTTACATCTTAGGATCTTAAGAGAAGTGGCTGCAGAGATCTACCAAAGTTACCTGGATTCTGGGGTGGTCCCAGCGGATTGGATAACTGCTAATGTAACGCCCCTATTTAAAAAAGGAGGCAGACAAAAAGCAGCAAACTATAGATCGGTTAGCCTAACATCTGTCGTTGGGAAAATGCTGGGGTCCATTATTAAGGAAGCAGTAGTGGGACATTTGGAAAATCATAATGCAGTCAAGCAGAGTCAGCATGGTTTTATGAAAGGGAAATCATATTTGACACATTTGCGGGAGTTCTTTGAGGATGTAACGAGCAGGGGTGGATAAAAATACTGGGTAAAATAATGGGACTAAAGGCGGACAAGTCCCCTGGACCTGATGGATGTGGTGTATTTGAATTTCCAGAAGGCATTCGATAAGGTGCCACATAAAAGGTTACTGCACAAGATAAAAGCTCACGGGGTTGGGGATAATATATTAGCATGGATAGAGGATTGGCTAACTAACAGAAAACAGGGTCGGGATAAATGGGTAATTTTCCGGTTGGCAAACAGTGACTAGTGGGGTGCCACAGGGATCAGTGCTGGGGCCTCAACAATATAGATTAATGACTTGGATGAAGGGACCAAGTGTAGTGTAGCCAAGTTTGCTGCTGATACAAAGATAGGTGGGAAAGCAAATTGTGAGGAGACACAAAGAATCTGCTCAGGGATATAGACAGGCTAATTGAGTGGGCAAATATTTGGCAGATGGAGTATAATGTGGGAAAGTGAGAGGTTATCCACTTTGGCAGGAAAAATAAAAAAGCAAATTATTATTTAAATGGAGAGGGACCTGGGGACCTTGTGCATGAAACACAAAAAGTTAGTATGCAGGTACAGCAAGTAATCAGAAAGGCAAATGGAATGTTGGCCTTTATTGCAAGGGGGATGGAGTATAAAAGCAGAGAAGTCCTGCTACAACTGCACCGGATATTGGTGAGGCTACACTAGGAGTACTGCATACAGTTTTGGTCTCCTTATTGAAGGAGGGATATACTTGCATTGGAGGCAGTTCAGAGAAGGTTCACTAGATTGATTCCTGAGATGAAGGGGTTGACATATGATGAAAGGTTGAGTAGGTTGGGCCTATACTCACTGGAGTTTAGAAGAATGAGAGGTGAACTTATTGATACATAGAAGATACTGAGGGGACTCAACAGGGTAGATGCAGAGAGGATGTTTCCCCTTGTCCGTGAATCTAGAACTAGGAGTCATAGTTTCAGAATGAGGGGTCACACATTTAGAACTGAGATGAGGAGGAATTTCTTCTCAGAGGGTCATAAATCTGTGGAATTCTCTGCCCCAGAGAGCTGTGGAGGCTGGGTCATTGAATATATTTAAAGGTGGAGATAGACAGATTTATGAACGATATGGGAGTCAAGGGTTATGGGGAGTGGGCAGGGAAGTGGAGCTGAGTCCAAGATCAGATCAGCCGTGATCTTATTAAATGGTGGAGCAGGCTCGAGGGGCCGTATGGCCTACTCCTGCTCCTATTTCTTATGTTCTTATGTAACTGGAGGAGGAGAAGGAGAGGAACAGGAGGAGGAGGAGGTGGGGAACAGGAGGAGGAGGAGGTGGGGAACAGGAGGAGGAGGAGGTGGGGAACAGAAAAAGAGGAGCAGGAACAGGAGAACAAGGAGATCAAGGAGGAAGTGGAATAGGAACACGGAAGAGGA
This sequence comes from Pristiophorus japonicus, assembly GCF_044704955.1. Classification (NCBI taxonomy): domain Eukaryota; kingdom Metazoa; phylum Chordata; class Chondrichthyes; family Pristiophoridae; genus Pristiophorus; species Pristiophorus japonicus. Next base: position 93,198,560 of record NC_091991.1, on the reverse strand, counting down.
GGAGGAACTAGAGAAGAAGGAAGAGGAACAGAAGAGTAAGAAAAGGAAGAGGGGGAGAAACAGGAAGAGGAGATGAACAGCAACCCACCCCATCCCTACTGCCATTATTAAAGATTAATAAATGGGAGCCCTGGCTGGCCTTTCTTTCCCTACACAGGAGTCCTGAGGCCAGGTTTGGTAGCCCGGCTGAGATTAGCTAACTCAGCATAGAGTAGACCTGCCTGGTCTATAGACCAACAGCCAAGCTCAGTCCGTATCGGGAGTAATGCACTACTGAGATCTTGATGGTATCTCATGGGTCTCTACCAACCACAGGAGAGTTGTTGGATCTGGGTTTGACTAAAAGGGTCCCTTTGAAGCAGGCCTTCGCTGGTTCATTTCTGAGAGGCCCCCTCATGCTTTCTGTAGGTGAACAGTGCAGATACAGGTGAGAATTCCAGGAGGTTGTTTAAATGAGTTATGAAGATTTTGGAAAATATCCACTGACCTTTTGCATCACGTCCAACACCAGCTCTTCAAAAACGGACTGGATCCCCAGAGCGAGAGACTCCTTGCTGGCTGGTTTAGTAAGCCTGCCCGACTCCATCAGCTCCAGGAACTGCCATACTGTGACTGCTCCCGAAAGGGAGAGATTCTGGGTAAAGTAGTCCATCAGTTCCTCTTCATGAAGCCATTCCTGCCCCGTGGCCATGAACAACCTCCTCAGCAAATAGGCCACCTGCATGGACCCGGACAGGGAAACAAAATCGATTTGGTAAGATGGTCAAACCAAGCCTCTGGTAACACTTGCTGACATTCTACAGGCATCGCTGGCCCTATGTTAGCCCACCGCACTGGGTCTCCAAACACACAGGGCTGTGCCCACTTCTGACCTCACCTTCGCCCACACACAAACGCAGGGTGGTCACGGGTCAGTGATCAGGAGTGGAGAGGGAAGGAGGGAAGGAAGGAGGGCACGAAGGCAGGAAGGGAGGGAGGGAGGGAAGGAAGGAGGGAAACATAGAAACATAGAAAATAGGTGCAGGAGTAGGCCATTCGGCCCTTTGAGCCTGCACCGCCATTCAACAAGATCATGGCTGATCACCCACCCCAGCACCTCCCCCCCAAGCCCCCTCCACACCCCCCGACCCCCCCAGCCGCAAAGACCACATCCAACTCCCTCCCGAACAGGAAAGAGGGAAGGGAGGAAGGGAGGGAGGGAGGAAAGGAAGGGAGGAAGGAGGGAAGGGAGGGAGAGAGGGAGGGAAGGAAAAGAAGGGGAAAAAGAGAAAGAATGAAACCTTAACCAATCAAATCCAGTGTATATGATCCCAGTATACTAAACCCTTCCCATTGACTCCCGGTGTATATAACCCCAGTATACTAAACCCTTCTCATTGACTCCCAGTGTATATGACCCCAGTATACTAAACCCTTCTCATTGACTCCCAGTGTATATGACCCCAGTATACTAAACCCTTCCCATTGATTCCCGGTGTATATAACCCCAGTATACTAAACCCTTCCCATTGACTCCCAGTGTATATGATCCCAGTATACTGAACCCCTTCCCATTGACTGCCGGTGTATCTGATTCCAGTATACTAAACCCTTCCCATTGACTCCCAGTGTATATGATCGCAGTATACTAAACCTTTCCCATTGACTCCCGGTGTATCTGATCCCAGTATACTAAACCCTTCCCATTGATTCCTGGTTTATATAACCCCAGTATACTAAACCTTTCCATTGACTCCCGGTGTATCTGATCCCAGTATACTAAACCCTTCCCATTGATTCCTGGTGTATATAACCCCAGTATACTAAACCCTTCCCATTGACTCCTGGTTTATATAACCCCAGTATACTAAACCTTTCCCATTGACTCCCGGTGTATCTGATCCCAGTATACTAAACCCTTCCCATTGATTCCCGGTTTATATAACCCCAGTATACTAAACCCTTCCCATTGACTCCCGGTGTATATTATCCAAGTATACGGGACGAGTAATCCAGAGGCCGAGACTAACAATCCACTGAAGTGAGTTTGAATCCCACCACAGCAGCTGGGGAATTTAACTTCATTAAATTAAATAAATCTGGGTTAAAAAGTGGGCTAAAATTGCCCTTCCCGATAAACCTCTGACCACCTGAAACGGCGGCCACGGGGTGGTGCGGAATGGCCGCCGAATTTCCGCGGAGGGGCCGCCATTTTCTAAATTGCCCTTCCTCAGGAGCGGCGTGGTGTCCGGAACCCTCTGCCGGTTTTCCTGCCGCCCTGTGCACACACCGACCCCTTACCGTCTGGCGGAGACTCCCTTCACCGAAACTGCGCCGGAGCTGCCACCGGCCGGTGCCCCCGACAGCTTTTTTTGTCGCCACACTGTGTGTGAAATGGCGGTGCGGCTGCCTTTAAAGGGGAGGGCGCACTGCTGCAGCCGCCATGTTATTTTTTTTGTTGGACGACTGCCAGGTTGGGTGTCAGACCGCTGGCCCGGCCGAAACCCTCCCTGGTGACCTAGTGGCCCAACTGCAATAAATGCAGAGTTCACAGCGTCCCGCTCCTTTAACTGAAGGGGAGGGACGTTGTGACGTGCCAGCGTGATGATGTCATCAGTGGAGCATTGATGTCTGACAGCGGCAGACACTCCGTCCCACCCCGACTTCTGCCCCCATGATAATCTACTTCCGCCCCACGGAAAAAAAACGAGGAGGAGCTGAATTTCGCCGGATAGGCCGCCAAGAACACAACAAAAATAGTAGGTGGGCCCCGTTTCTGGCACAGGGAAATTTCTGCTTCCTAGTGTCAATAATAGTGACCATGAAACTGGAAAAATCCATCTGATTCACTAATGTCCTTCAGGGAAGGAAATCTGCCGTCCTTACCCGGCTTGGCCTATATGTGACTCCAGACCCACAGAAATGTGGTTGACCATTAACGGCCCTTAAAGGGCCGAGCGAGACGTTCATTTGTAACAAACCGCTTCAAGAAAAAAATAATAAGAATAAAATCGGACGGACCACCCGGCATCGACCTAGGCATCGGCTACAGACACGGCAACGGCACACCCAGCCCAGTCGACCCGGCAAAGTCCTCCTCACCAACATCTGGGGACTTGCACCAAAATTGGGAGAGCTGTCCCACAGACTAGTCAAGCAACAGCCTGACAGTCATTCTCACAGAATCATACCTTTCAGCCAATGTCCCAGACCCCTCCATCACCATTCCTGGGTATGTCCTGTCACACCGGCAGGACAGACCCACCAGGGGTGGGGGCACAGTGGTATACAGTCGGGAGGGAGGGGCCCTGGGAATCCCCAACATTGACTCCAGACCCCATGAAGTCTCATGGCTTCAGGTCAAGCATGGGCAAGGAAATCTCCTGCTGATTACCACCTACCGCCCTCACTCAGCTGATGAATCAGTATCCTCCATGTTGAACACCACTTGGAAGAAGCACTGAGGGTAGCAAGGGCACAGAATGTACTCTGGGTGGGGGACTTCAATGTCCATCATCAAGAGTGGCTCGGTGTCACCATTACTGACCGAGCTGGACGAGTCCTGAAGGACATAGCTACCAGGCTGGGACTGCAGCAGGTGGTGAGAGAACCAACACGAGGGAAAAACCTACTTGAGCTCGTCCTCACCAATCTACCTGTCACAGATGCATCTGTCCATGACAGCATTGTTAGCAGTGACCACCACACAGTCATTGTGGAGACGAAGTCCCGTCTTCACACTGAGAACACACCATCATGTTGTGTGGCACTACCACCGCGCTAAATGAGATAGATTCAGAACAGATCTAGCAGCTCAAAACTGGGCATCCATGAGGCATCAGCAGCAGCAGAATTGTATTCCACCACAATCTGTAACCTCATGGCCCGGTATATCCCTCACTCTACCATTACCATCAGGCCTGGGGACCAACTCGGGTTCAATGAGGAGTGTAGAAGAGCATGCCAGGAGCAGCACCAGGTGTACCAAAAATGAGGTACCAACCTGGGGAAGTTGCAACAGAGGACTACATGCATACTAAACAGCGGAAGCAGCAAGCTATAGACAGGGCTAAGCGATCCCACAATCAACAGATCAGATCAAAGCTTTGCAGTCATAAGAACATAAGAAATAGGAGCAGGAGTCAGCCATTTGGTCCCTTGAGCCTGCTCCACCATTCAATAAGATCATGGTTGATCCGATCTTGGGCTCAGCTCCACTTCCCTGCTCGCTCCCCATAACCCTTTACTCCCTCATTGTTCAAAAATTTGTCTATCTCCACCTTAATTATATTCGATGACCCAGCCTCCACAGCTCTCTGAGGCAGAGAATTCCACAGATTTACAACCCTCAGAGAAGAAATTTCTCCTCATCACAGTTTTAAATAGGCGACCCCTTATTCGGAAACTATGCCCCTCTAGTTCTAGATTTCCCCCATGAGGGGAAACATCCTCTCTGCATCTACCTTGTCAAGCCCCTTCAGGATCTTATATCTCTGTACTGCATCATTTTGTAATTTCTCTCCATTTAAATAATTATTTGCTTTTTTATTTTTCCTGCCACAGTGGATTACTTCACATTTTCCCACATTATACTCCAGCAGCCAAATTTTTGCCCACTCACTTAGCCTGTCTATATCACTTTGCAGATTTTTTGTGTCCTCCTCACAATTTGCTTTCCCACCTATCTTTGTATCAGCAGCAAACTTGGCTACATTACACTCGGTCCCTTCATCCAAGTCATGAATATAGATTGTAAATAGTGGAGGCCTCAGCACCGATCCCTGCGGCACCCCACTAGTTACTGTTTGCCAACTGGAAAATGATCCATTTATCCCGACTCTCTGTTTTCTGTTAGTTAGCCAATCCTCTATCCACGCTAATGTATTATTTCCAACCCCATGAACCTTTACCTTGTGCAGTAACTTTTTATGTGGCACCTTATCGAAAGCTTTCTGGAAATCCAAATACACCACATCCACTGGTTCCCCCTTATCCACCCTGCTCATTACATCCTCAAAGAACTCCAGCAAATTTGTCAAACATGATTTCCCTTTCATAAAACCATGCTGACTCTGCTTGACTGTATGATGTTTTTCCAAATGTCCTGTTACTGCTTCCTTAATAATGGACCCCAGCATTTTCCCAATGACAGATGTTAGGCTAACTGGTCTATAGTTTCCTGCTTTCTGCCTGCCTACTTTTTAAAATAGGAGCGTTACATTTGCAGTTTTCCAATCCGCTGGGACCTCTCCAGAATCCAGGGAATTTTGGTAGATTACAACCAATGCATCTACTATCCCTGCCGCTACTTCTTTTAAGACCCTAGGATGCAGGCCATCAGGTCCGAGGGGCTTGTCCACCTTTAGTCCCATTATTTTACCGAGTACTTTTTCTTTAGTGATAGTGATAGTATTAAGTTCCTCCCTCCCTATAGCCCCCAAATTATCCACTATTGCGATGTTTTTAGTGTCTTCTACCGTGAAGACCGATATAAAATATTTGTTCAAAGTCGTTGCCATTTCCCTGTTCCCCATTATTAATTCCCCAGTCTCATCCTCCAGGGGACCAAAGTTTACTTTAGCTAATCTCTTCCTTTTTATATACCTGTAGAATAATGTATTTCTTTATAGCTTACATTCCTAATCTATCGTCCCTCCCTTTATCATCTTTTTTAGTCTTTCTTTGCTGGTTTTTAAAAAGTTCCGATTTGATAACAGCCTTTACTTGTTCAACGTCTCTGCCATTTCCCTGTTCCCTATTATTAATTCCCAGTCTCATCCTCAGATGGACCAACGTTTACTTTAGCTACTCTCTTTCTTTTTATATACCTGTAGAAACTCTTACTATCTGTTTTTATATTTTTTGCTAGTCCACTCTCATAATCTATCTTCCCTCTCTATTATTTAGTCAGTCGTCCTTTGCTGGTTTTTAAAAGTTTCCCAATCCTCTGGCCTCCCACTAATCTTGGCCACTTTGTTTCCCATTGTTTTCAATTTCATACCATCCTTATTCCCTTAGTTAGCCATGGATGGTTCTTCCTTCTCAAAGTCTTTCCTTCTCTCTGGAATATATTTTTGTTGCGAGTTATGAAATATCTCATTAAATGTCTTTAATCTATTTCCCCAGTCCACTTTAGCCAACTCTGCCTTCATATCTTTGTAATTTCCTTTATTTAAAATCCTTTTCCTTTCTGTCTATTCTTCCTAATTGTCAAATACCCGATAATATTCAGTTCCCAGCCTTGGTCACCTTGCGACCATGTCTCTGTAGCTATCAGATCATACCCATTTATATCTATTTATGCCATCAACTCATCTATCGAATGCTGCGTGCATTCAGATAAAGATCTTTTAATTTTGTTTTTTCACCATTTTCCCTGCTTTGACCCCACTTTCTGATACACTCTTATGTTTATACATTCTGTCCCTTCCTGTCACGCTCTGGTTATCATTTCCCCCCATGCTACCCTGCTCTATTGCTTTTTGACTTTTTAAATTTCCGCTCACATGAACTCTCCCCCACTGTATTTAGTTTAAAGCCTTCCTTACAGCCCTAGTTATTTGATTCGCCAGGACACCAGCCCCAGCATGGTTCAAGTGAAGCCGGCCCCAACGGAACAGCTCCCTCTTACCCCAGTAATGGTGCCAGTGCCCCATGAACCAAAACCCATTTCTCCCCCACCAGTCTTTGAGACACGTAGTTAACTCTGAACTTATTTACCCTATGCAAATTTACTCGTGGCTCAGGTAGTAATCCAGAGATTCTTACCTTTGTGGTTCTGCTTTTTAATTTAGTCCCTAGCCATCGACTGTCGGAGGTCATTGGGCTGTGTGCACGTGTGTGCGGCCCAGGTATAAAAGGCAAGCCATCATGTAATGTGATCACTTTGGGCCCTAATAAAGTAGAGCCAGGTTTGTACCTGTGTTAGTTTACAATATTCAGTCTATCGAGTTATTACATTCATAACATTTGGCGACGAGGTCACTTAAGAACCTTCGCATGCAAAAATGAGCACAATTGGAATTCTGAAGAGATTCATAGAGGGAGAGGGCTGGGCAAATTTTGTAGCTCGCCTGGACCAGTACTTCATGGCCAACAAAATGGAGGAACCCACTGACGCAATTAGGTGCAGGGCGGTCTTCCTCACGGTTTGTGGTCCGAAAATCTATGGACTCAAAGAATCTTTTCTCGCCTGCAAGTCCAACGGACAAGGACTAAGACACATTGTGTGCTCTGGTACGTAACCATCTCAAACCAGAAGGCAGCATCATCATCTCACGATATCGAATCTACAAGCACGTTCGATCTGAGGGCCAGGATGTGTCGGAATTCGTTGCCGACCAAAGACGTCTAGCTGGACCGTGTAAGTTTGAAAACGCATTGGGAGACATGCTGAGGGCATCAACCATGAGGTGATCTTGCATAAGCTACTGTCAGCGGAGACGCTGGATTTGAGCAAGGCCAACACAATTGCCCAGGCATGCATGACGGCGGACAAAAACTGAAAGCAAATGTCATCGAAAAATCGGAACTCGGCAAGTACTGTAAACAAGATAGCATCGTCATTTGGCAGAGCTGCATATAGCAGGGCCTACGCGACTGTGTATGCGAAACCTGTGGCTGTTCAAAGGCCACCAGCGGGAATGAATCCGATTTCACCGTGTTGGCGTTGTGGGGGAAATCATCGGCCTCATCAATGTCGGTTTAAACAGTACATTCTCCAGCGCATGTGTCCTCAACTGAGCAAGCGTACTGCGACACACCATGTGGAGGATGATGACCAGTCTAGCGCGGATCCGGATATGCAATCAGAGATACCAGAGGAGGAGGTGTATGGACTGTATTCGTTTCTAACAAAGAGCCAACCGATAATGATTAATTTGAAACTTAACGGTGTGCCGGGACCGATGGAATTGGATACGGGTGCGAGTCAATCAATAATAGCCAGAGGACATTCGACAAGCTGTGGGATACTGAAGCTGTGAGGCCTAAGCTGAGTCCAGTCAATGCCAAGTTGCGTACGTACACTAAAGGACTCATAACGGTGATTGGCAGTACAGTAGTCAAGGTGTCGTATGATGGTGCTGTTCATGATTTACCTTTATGGATTGTTCCAGGCAATGGTCTAATGCTGTTCGGCAGGAATTGGCTAGAAAAAAATCAAATGGAATTGGAACGATATCAAAGCGTTGACGTCGGAGGATGATACTCCATGTGCTCAAGTGCTGAACAAGTTCCCCTCGCTGTTTGACCCAGGCATCGGCAATTTCACAAGAACCAAGGTGCAGATCCACATAGGCGTTTCTGCGGCCGCAACCGAGACTACAGGATGGTATGTTGCCTCCCTGGTGCAAGGGTCAAGGATGTCTCGGAGCGGGTGCAGGACATTCTAAAAAGGGAGGGAGATCAGCCAGTTGTCGTGGTGCACATTGGTACCAACGACATAGGTAAAAAAAAGGGATGAGGTCCCACAAAACGAATTTAAGGAGCTAGGAGCTAAATTAAAAAGTAGGACCTCAAAAGTAGTAATCTCGGGATTGCTACCAGTGCCACATGATAGTCAGAGTAGGAATCGCAGGATAGCGCAGATGAATACGTGGCTTGAGCAGTGGTGCAGCAGGGAGGGATTCAAATTCCTGGGGCATTGGAACCGGTTCTGGGGGAGGTGGGACCAGTACAAACTGGACGGTCTGCACCTGGGCAGGACCGGAACCAATGTCCTAGGGGGAGTGTTTGCTAGTGCTGTTGGGGAGGATTTAAACTAATATGGCAGGGGGACGGGAACCAATGCAGGGAGACAGAGGGAAACAAAAAGGAGGCAAAAGCAAAAGACAGAAAAGAGATGAGGAAAAGTGGAGGTTAGAGAAACCCAAGGCAAAGAACAAAAAGGGCCACTGTACAGCAAAATTCTAAAAGGACAAAGGGTGTTAAAAAAACAAGCCTGAAGGCTTTGTGTCTTAATGCAAGGAGTATCCGCAATAAGGTGGATGAATTAACTGTGTAAATAGATGTTAACAAATATGATGTGATTGGGATTATGGAGACGTGGCTCCAGGATGATCAGGGCTGGGAACTCAACATCCAGGGGTATTCAACATTCAGGAAAGATAGAATAAAAGGAAAAGGAGGTGGGGTAGCATTGCTGGTTAAGGAGGAAATTAAGGCAATAGTTCGGAAGGACATTAGCTTGGATGATGTGGAATCTATATGGGTAGAGCTGCAGAATACCAAAGGGCAAAAAACGTTAGTGGAGTTGTGTACAGACCTCCAAACAGTAGTAGTGATGTTGGGGAGGGCATCAAACATGAAATTAGGGGTGCGTGCAATAAAGGTGCAGCAGTTATAATGGGTGACTTTAATATGCACATAGATTGGGTTAACCAAACTGGAAGCAATACGGTGGGGGAGGATTTCCTGGAGTGCATAAGGGATGGTTTTTTAGACCAATATGTCGAGGAACCAACTAAGGGGGAGGCCATCTTAGACTGGGTGTTGTGCAATGAGAGAGGATTAATTAGCAATCTCATTGTGCGAGACCCCTTGGGGAAGAGTGACCATAATATGGTGGAATTCTGCATTAGGATGGAGAATGAAACAGTTAATTCAGAGACCATGGTCCAGAACTTAAAGAAGGGTAACTTTGAAGGTATGAGGCGTGAATTGGCTAGGATAGATTGGCGAATGATACTGAAGGGGTTGACTGTGGATGGGCAATGGCAGACATTTAGAGACCGCATGGATGAACTACAACAATTGTACATTCCTGTCTGGCGTAAAAATAAAAAAGGGAAGGTGGCTCAACCGTGGCTATCAAGGGAAATCAGGGATAGTATTAAAGCCAAGTAAGTGGCATACAAATTGGCCAGAAATAGCAGCGAACCCGGGGACTGGGAGAAATTTAGAACTCAGCAGAGGAGGACAAAGGGTTTGATTAGGGCAGGGAAAATGGAGTACGAGAAGAAGCTTGCAGGGAACATTAAGACGGATTGCAAAAGTTTCTATCGATATGTAAAGAGAAAAAGGTTAGTAAAGACAAACGTAGGTCCCCTGCAGTCAGAATCAGGGGAAGTCATAACGGGGAACAAAGAAATGGCGGACCAATTGAACAAGTACTTTGGTTCGGTATTCACTGAGGAGGACACAAACAACCTTCCGGATATAAAAGGGGTCGGAGGGTCTAGTAAGGAGGAGGAACTGAGGGAAATCCTTATTAGTCGGGAAATTGTGTTGGGGAAATTGATGGGATTGAAGGTCGATAAATCCCCAGGGCCTGATGGACTGCATCCCAGAGTACTTAAGGAGGTGGCCTTGGAAATAGCGGATGCATTGACAGTCATTTTCCAACATTCCATTGACTCTGGATCAGTTCCTATGGAGTGGAGGGTAGCCAATGTAACCCCACTTTTTAAAAAAGGAGGGAGAGAGAAAACAGGGAATTATAGACCGGTCAGCCTGACATCGGTAGTGGGTAAAATGATGGAATCAATTATTAAGGATGTCATAGCAGTGCATTTGGAAAGAGGTGACATGATAGGTCCAAGTCAGCATGGATTTGTGAAAGGGAAATCATACTTGACAAATCTTCTGGAATTTTTTGAGGATGTTTCCAGTAGAGTGGACAAGGGAGAACCAGTTGATGTGATATATTTGGACTTTCAGAAGGCTTTCGACAAGGTCCCACACAAGAGAGTAATGTGAAAAGTTAAAGCACATGGGATTGGGGGTAGTGTGCTGACATGGATTGAGAACTGGTTGTCAGACAGGAAGCAAAGAGTAGGAGTAAATGGGGACTTTTCAGAATGGCAGGCAGTGACTAGTGGGGTACCGCAAGGTTCTGTGCTGGGGCCCCAGCTGTTTACACTGTTTATTAATGATTTAGATGAGGGGATTAAATGTAGTATCTCCAAATTTGCGGATGACACTAAGTTGGGTGACAGTGTGAGCTGCGAGGAGGATGCTATGAGGCTGCAGAGCAACTTGGATAGGTTAGGTGAGTGGGCAAATGCATGGCAGATGAAGTATAATGTGGATAAATGTGAGGTTATCCACTTTGGTGGTAAAAACAGAGAGACAGACTATTATCTGAATGGTGACAGATTAGGAAAAGGGGAGGTGCAACGAGACCTGGGTGTCATGGTACATCAGTCATTGAAGGTTGGCATGCAGGTACAGCAGGCGGTTAAGAAAGCAAATGGCATGTTGGCCTTCATAGCGAGGGGATTTCAGTACAGGGGCAGGGAGGTGTTGCTACAGTTGTACAGGGCCTTGGTGAGGCCACACCTGGAGTATTGTGTACAGTTTTGGTCTCCTAACCTGAGGAAGGACATTCTTGCTATTGAGGGAGTGCAGCGAAGGTTCACCAGACTGATTCCCGGGATGGCGGGGCTGACATATGAGGAGAGACTGGAATAACTGGGCCTTTATACACTGGAGTTTAGAAGGATGAGAGGGGACCTCATAGAAACGTTTAAAATTCTGACGGGGTTAGACAGGTTAGATGCAGGAAGAATGTTCCCAATGTTGGGGAAGTCCAGAACCAGGGGACACAGTCTAAGGATAAGGGGTAAGCCATTTAGGACCGAGATGAGGAGGAATTTCTTCACCCAGAGTGGTGAACCTGTGGAATTCTCTACCACAGAAAGTTGTTGAGGCCAATTCACTAAATATATTCAAAAAGGAGTTAGATGGAGTCCTTACTACTCGGGGAATCAAGGGGTATGGTGAGAAAGCAGGAATGGGGTACTGAAGTTGCATGTTCAGCCATGAACTCATTGAATGGCGGTGCAGGCTAGAAGGGCCAAATGGCCTACTCCTGCACCTATTTTCTATGTTTCTATGTTTCTATGACTCGGATGCAAGACCCATCCATCATAAAGCTCGGGCGATTCAGTACATGATGAGGGAGAAGGTCGAAATCGAATTGGACAGACTCCAGTGTGAAGGGATCATATCACTGGTCTAATTTAACGAATGGGCCAGCCCCATTGTTCCTGTGTTGAAGAGTGTTGGCACTGTCAGGATTTGTGAGACTACGAGGTTACGATCAACCGAGTTTCGAAACAGGATCAATACCCGTTACCGAAGGCTGATGACCTGTTTGCAACGCTAGCCGGGGGGAGTTGTTCACTAAACTGGATCTGACGTTGGCCTGCATGACACAGGAGCTGGTCGATACATGTATCAACACTGATAAAGGACTGTTTATCTACAACAGGTGTCCTTTCGGAATTCGCTCGGCTGCAGCCATATTTCTGAGGAACATGGAGAATCTACTGAAGTCCGTCCCTAGAACTATCGTGTTCCAAGATGACATCCTAGTCACAGGTTGTGACACCGCTGAACATCTGAACAACCTGGAAGAGGTTCTACATCATCTGGACAAAGTGGGACTCAGACTGAAACATTCAAAGTGCTTCTTCATGGCACCAGAAGTCGAATTCCTGGGGAGGAAAATTGCTGCTGACGACATCAGGCCTATCGACTCGAAAACCAAGGCCATCAAAAATGCACCCAAGCCTCAGAACGTGATGGAGCTGTGTTCGTTCCTTGGTCTACTCAACTACTTCGGTAATCTCCTACCTAGATTGAGCACTTCATTAGAGCCACTGCACATGCTGCTAAGAAAAGGCGACAAATGGGTTTGGGGTGAGTCTCAAGACAGAGCTTTTGAGAAAGCCACTAATTTGCTTTGCTCTAACAAGCTGCTGGTACATTATGATCTGTGTAAGCGTCTGTGATGCTTCGTCATATGGAATTGGTTGCGTGCTCCAACAAGCTAATGAGTTGGGTAAGCTACAACCTGTTGCGCATGCTTCTAAAAGTTTGTCAAAGGTGGAAAAAGCCTACAGCATAGTAGAGAAAGAAGCACTAGCCTGTGTGTATGAGGTTAAAAAGATGTATCAGTACCTGTTTGGTCTTCGGTTTGAACTGGAAACAGATCACAAGCCACTCATTTCATTGTTTTCTGAAAACAAAGGTATAAATACCAATGCATCGTCCCGCATCCAGAGGTGAGCACTTATATTATCTGCCTATGATTATGTCATTCGCATAGACCTGGCCCCGAGAACTGTGCCGATGCACTGAGCCGTCTGCCGTTGCCCACACCGGAGGTGGAGACGCCACAACCTGCAGACCTACTGTTAGGTATGGATGCTTTTGAAAGTGAAGGAACCCTGTCACGGCCCAACAAGTTAAGACCTGGACCAGCCAGGACCCGATATTATCGGTTGTGAAACATTGTGTCCTTAGTGGTAATTGGTCTGCCATACCCAAGCAAATGGGTATGAGACCAAACCTTACAACCATCGCAAAGACGAACTATCCATTCAGTCAGATTGTATAGTGTGGGGTAATCGTGTTGTTATGCCTAAGAAAGGCAGAGAGAAATTTGTACATGATCTACATAGCACTCATCCCGGTATTGTCATGATGAAAGCCATTGTCAGGTCTCATGTATGGTGGCCTGGAATTGACTCTGATCTGGAATCATGTGTGCATCAGTGCAACACTTGCATGCAGCTTAGTAAATCACCAGTGGAATCGCCACTGAGTCTGTGGTCGTGGCCGTCTAAACCATGGTCCAGGGTCCACATCGACTTTGCAGGTCCCTTCCTGGGAAAGATGTTTTTAGTTGTGGTGGATGCATATTCCAAGTGGATAGAGTGTATAATTATGTCATCCAGCACATCCACAGTTACCATTGAGAGCTTTCGTGTCATGTTTGCTACGCATGGTCTGCCTGACATCGTTGTAAGCGACAACGGATCTTGCTTCACCTGTATGGAGTTTCAAGAGTTCATGAAACTCAATGGTTTCAAACATGTGAGCTCAGCACCATTCAAATCCGATCTAATGGTCAAGCAGAGAGTGCTGTCCAAACCATCAAGCAGAGAATGAACCGTGTAACTCAAGATTCACTGCAGACTTGCTTGTCATGTATATTGCTTAGCTACAGGACAAGACCCCACATGCTTACCGGGGTCCCCCTGCTGAACTATTGATGAAGAGAGGTCTCAAGACCAAGATCTCGCTTGTCCACCCTGACTTGAACAAACATGTTGAATACAGACGTCCAAGTCAGCAGTGGTATCATGATCTCGCTGCTGTGTCACGCGACATTTCCATCAATGGTCCTGTGTATGTACTAAATTATGGTCAAGGTCCCAAATGGATCACCGGTACTGTTATGGCCAAGGAGGGTAACAGGGTGTTTATCGTTAAGCTCAAGAATGGGCAGACATGCAGGAAACATGTCGATCAGATAAAACTGCGGCACACGGATGAACCGGAACAGTCTGAGGAAGACACAATCAGTGACACAACCAACCTACCCTCAGTCATCAGAGGACTCTGCTGTCATCAATGAATCTGAACTTTCATTGCCATTCCCATCAGATCGGCTACCCAGCCCCCAGTCATAACAGACTCAGAACACTCGCCCAAGGCTGCAGTTGAACTGAGACGATCAACTCGGGAGCAGAAAGCCTCGGACCATCTCAATTTGTAAAAAGACTGTTACTAATATCTTAAAGGGGGATATTGTCATGTATGTATGCTTGGGGTTACTAGCCACCAGACGGCGCCACTGTCGGAGGTCATTGGGCTGTGTGCACGTGTGTGCGGCCCAGGTATAAAAGGCAAGCCATCATGTAATGTGATCACTTTGGGCCCTGATAAAGTAGAGCCAGGTTTGTACCTGTGTTAGTTTACAGTATTCAGTCTATCGAGTTATTACATACATAACACCTAGCTGCTCATATTCCCTCAGCAGAACCTCTTTCTTTGTCCTACCTATTTCGTTGGTACCCACGTGGACCACAACAACTGGATCTTCCCCCTCCCACTCCAAGTTCCTCTCCAGCCCAGAGGAGATGTCCTTAACCCTGGCACTGGGCAGGTAACACAGCCTTCGGGCCTCACGCTCTCGGCTGCAGAGAACGGTATCTATCCCCCTAACTATACTGTCCCCTACCACTACAATGTTTCTTTTACACCCCCCACTTGAATGGCCCCCTGTACCACGGTGCTGTGGTCAGTTTGCTCATCCTCCCTGCAGTCCCTGCTCTCGTCCACACAGGGAGTAAGAACCTCGAACCTGTTGGACAAGAGCAAGGGCTGAGGCTCCCCCATCACTACCTCCTGGGCCCCCATACCTGCCTCGCTCGTAGTCACACCCTCCTGTCCCTGACCATGGACCAAATTTGAATTAATTAACCTAAGGGGTGTGACTGCCTCCTGGAACACAGTGTCCAGGTAACTCTCCCCCTCCCTGATGTGTTGCAGTGTCTGAAGCTCGGACCCCAGCTCATCAAACTCTGAGCCGAAGTTCCTCGAGCTGTAGACACTTGCTGCAGATGTGGTCACCGTGGCCCTCAATGGGCTCAACCAGCTCCCACATGTTGCAGCAGTAACACATTGCCCGCCCTGCCATCTCGAATCATAGAAGTTTATAGAAGGACGCCATTTCGGCCCATCGTGTCCTAATGTATTAAGTTAATTAAGTATTCAAGTTTTGAACATTTAGTTTTTAATCATGGCTCTTAATTTGAACTATTGCCCAAGAATAGAGAGAAAAACTGACCAACCAATCACTTCCATATTTTCCTCTGACGTCATACTTCGATTCTTTTAACTCCTTATCCTGGCAGGTCAGTTGATGCTGGTTTGCTGGCTGCTCCGGCTAACTCACGCTGTTTGAATGGGAGCCGCTCTCGCGATGTTTCAGCTCACATTCAGTCGTGAAAGGTGTACAATTAACGAGAGGAGGAGGCTCCATAAATATCCCCATCCTCAATGATGATGGAGCCCAGTACGGGAGTATAAAAGACAAGGCTGAAGTATTTTAAACCATCTTCCGCCAGAAGTGCCGAGTGGATGATCCATATTGGCCTCCTCCTGAGATCCCCACCATCACAGAAGCCAGTTTTCAGCCAATTCGATTCACTCCACGTGATATCAGGAAGCGGCTGAGTGCACTGGATACAGCAAAGGCTATGGGCCCCGACAACATCCCGGCTGTTGTGCTGAAGACTTGTGCTCCAGAACTAGCCGTACCTCTAGCCAAGCTGTTCCAGTACAGGTACAACACTGGCTTCTACCCGACAATGTGGAAAACTGCCCAGGTATGTCCTGTGCACCAAAAGCAGGGCAAATCCAAACCGGCCAATTACTGCCCCATCAGTCTACTCTCAATCATCAACAAAGTGATGGAAGGTTTCGTTGACAGTGCTATCAAGCGACACTTACTCACCAATAACCTGCTCACCGATGCTCAGTCTGGGTTCCGCCAGGACCACTCGGCTCCAGACCTCATTACAGCCTTGGTCCAAACATGGACAAAAGAGCTGAATTCCAGAGGTGAGGTGGAAGTGACTGCCCTTGACATCAAGGCAGCATTTGACTGAGTGTGGCACCAAGGAGCCCGAGTAAAACTGAAGTCAATGGGAATCGGGGGGGGGGGGGGGAAACTCTCCACTGGCTGGAGTCATACCCAGCACAAAGGAAGATGGTTGTGGTGGTTGGAGGTCAATCATCACAGCCCCAGGACATCGCTGTAGGAGATCCTCAGGGCAGTGTCCTAGGCCCAACCATCAATGACCTTTCCTCCATCATAAGGTCAGAAGTGGGAATGTTCGCTGATAACTGCACAGTGTTCATTTCTATTCGCAATCCCTTAGATAATGAAGCAGTCCATACCCACATGCAGCAAGACCTGGACAACATTCAGGCTTGGGCTGATAAGTGGCAAATAACATTCGCGCCACACAAGTGCCAGGCAATGACCATCTCCAACAAGCGAAAGTATAACCACTGACCCCTGACATTCAACGGCATTACCATCACCGAATCCCCCACCATCAACATCCTGGGGGGTCAGGAACTTAACTGGACTAGCCACATAAATACTGTGGCTACAAGAGCAGGTCAGAGGCTGGGTATTCTGCGGTGAGTGTCTCACCTCCCGACTCCCCAAAGCTTTTCCACCATCTACAAGGCACAAGTCAGGAGTGTGATGGAATACTCTCCACTTGCCTGGATGAGTGCAGCTCCAACAACACTCACGAAGTTCGACATCATCCAGGACAAAGCAGCTGCTTGATTGGCTCCCCATTCACCACCTTCAACATTCACTCCCTCCACCACCGGCGCACCGTGGCTGCAGTGTGTACCATCTACAAGATACAACTCGCCAAGGCTTCTTCGGCAGCACCTCCCAAACCCGCAATCTTTACCGCCTAGAAGGACAAAGGAATGTGAGTGGGACCCGGGAGAGACATGAGTCCCCCCAGGGGCAGCACGAGCCAGCCCACACTGCGATATGTGTGCGCACTAGGTCAGTGCAGCAGAGCAGGTCTCCAGTTGTCTTGGTTAATCCTTGCCACTGGACCAAGACCAAGCTCTGTCAAGCCCATGTGGTGGCTGGTGTGCAACGGCCACCACACATTAGAAAAATCCACACATAGGCATCTTCCACCCTTGAAGATTTAGTTCAGACCTGGAATTTTAGGTCCTTCATTGAAATACCTGTGAATTTTTTGATGTGGAAGCAATTCATCCTCGATTCGAGGGACTGCCTATGATGAGAAGGACAAAGGCAGCAGGTGCATGGGAACACCACCACCTCCAAGTTCTCCTCCTAGTTACACATCATCCTGACTTGGAAATATATCGCTATTCCTTCATCGTCGCTGGGTCACAATCCTGGAACTCCCTCCCTAACAGCACTGTGGGAGTACCTTCACCACACGGACTGCAGCGGTTCAAGAAGGCAGCTCACCACCACCTTCTCAAGGGCAATTAGGGATGGGCAATAAATGCTGGCCTTCCCGGAACAAATTTTTTCAAAGTATACTGAACCACTTTCCAATCAATTCCAGTGTATATGATCCTAGTGTACTGAACTCCTTCCCAATCAATCCCAGTGTATGTGATCCCTGTATACTAAACCCTTCCCACTGACTCCGAATGTATATGATCCCAGTATACTGAACCCCTTCCCATTCAATCCTAGTGTACATGATCCCAGTATACTAAACACTTCCCACTGACTCCTTGTGTATATGATCCCAGTATACTGAATTCCTTCCCAATCACTCCCAGTGTATATGATCTAAGTATACTAAACCCTTCCCATTGACTCCCAGGGTAGATTCGAAGCCACATTCTCGGAACTGTCCAAGGTGGATGGTTGTACAGGCTGAGCACCCGAAATCCGGAAACCTTGGGACCGAGGTCATTCCGGATTCTGGGTATTTCCGGATTTTGGAACGTCGTTGCCTGGGCCGAGGTCGGTGGGGTCCGGCAGCCATGGTAAGGGAGCGAGGTCGGGCCGCCGAGGGCCGGGGGGAGGTCGGGCCGCCGGGGGCCGGTGGGGGGGGGGGGGGGAGGTTGGGCCACCGAGGGCTGGGGGGAGGTCGGGCTGCCGAGGGCCGAGGGGAGGGGGGGGGGGAGGTCGGGCCACCAAGGGCCGAGGGGAGGTCGGGCCGCCAAGGGCCGGGGGGAGGTCGGGCCGCCGGGGGCCGAGGGGAGGGGGGGGGGAGGTCGGGCCACCAAGGGCCGAGGGGAGGTCGGGCCGCCGAGGGGAGGGGGGGGGGGGGAGGTCGGGCCACCAAGGGCCGAGGGGAGGTCGGGCCGCCAAGGGCCGGGGGGAGGTCGGGCCGCCAAGGGCCGGGGGGAGGGGGGGGGCGGGGGGAGGTCGGGCCGCCGGGGGCCGAGGGGAGGTTGGGGGGGGAAGGTCGGGCCGCCAAGGGCCGGGGGGAGGTCGGGCCGCCGGGGGCCGGGGGGAGGTCGAGCCGCCGGGGGCCGGGGGGAGGTCGGGCCGCCGGGGGCCGGGGGGAGGTTGGGCCGCCGGGGGCCGAGGGGAGGTTGGGGGGGGAGGTCGGGCCGCCAAGGGCCGGGGGGCCGGGGGGAGGTCGGGCCGCCGAGGGCCGGGGGGAGGTCGGGTGGAGGTCGGGCCGCCGAGGGCCGGGGGGAGATCGGGCCGCCGGGGGCCGGGGGGAGATCGGGCCGCCGGAGGTCAGGGGGAGGGGGGGTGGAGGTCGGGCCACCGGGGGCCGGGGGGAGGTCGGGCCACCGGAGGTCAGGGGGAGGGGGGGTGGAGGTCGGGCCACCGAGGGCCGGGGGGAGGTCGGGCCGCCGGAGGTCAGGGGGAGGGGGGGGGGAGGTCGGGCCACCGAGGCAGGGGAGTGGGGGGGCAGGGGGAGTCCGGATTTTGGATCATTTTCCGGTTTCCAGACAACCCCGCCACGGATCGGCCCGGTATCCGGATTCCAGAACATTCCAAATTTTGGAACTCCAGATTTCGGACACTCAACCTGTAGAGAATTGTAGACATTGCTGTGAAGGTTATGAATCATGCTGCACTCTATTCAGAGGCACTGAAGAGTGATCTGTGTACGAGTTTGGTGCCAGGACCGAGCCTGTTGGATGTTGTCCTATTTTCGAATGAACATGCTGTGCGTGTAAATCACGAGTGAACCACAGCAAGTATTCACGGCCGTCTGAAGTGGCTGTGTCTCCTTGGTTACCATTAAAGGTCACCCCTCCATCACCATCTTCACTGAGCATCAGATAATACCACTGGGTAGCACAGCAGGAAGTAAGAGCGTGGAAAATGCCTAGAACCGAGCAAAGACTTGAGAGAAATTGGGCCAAACCACGGACCACAGATGATGGGGTGGGGAGAGGGAGGACCTTCAAACTTCACTCTGACAGATAGCTGAGTACTACTGACTTAAACAAGAGAGAAAACTACACAACAGCAGGAGCTGATCATCAGAGGTGTCAGATCCATTTATACCTTGTAGTGGAGTGGTTCTAGTCTGAGACTCGCACCCCAGAGAGGGTGAGCTCATAATCTCACCATGGCAAGTTCAGACAGTGAGCATGAAACCCACTCTGGGGGAAGGATTGGCCGATGCCAGTCGGGCAGAACAGGCCCACAGTCACTCACCAGCTCAGTTTACACCCCATCCCATTTTCTTTCCCATTGACGTTAAACGCTCATGTAAAGCGATTCACCATGAGGCTGTTTCTCAATTCTGGAGTAGACCCATTTCACCCCCTTAAAGGAAGAACTTGCCTTTCATGACCTCAGGACGTCCCAAAGTGCTTTACAACCAATGAAATACTTTTGGAGTATAGTGACTGTTGTAATGTGGGAAACGCGACAGCCAACTTGCGCACAGCAAGCTCCCACAAACAGCAATGCGATAATGACCAGATAATCTGTTTTAGTGATGTTGATTGAGGGATAAATATTGGCCAGGACACCGGGGAGAACTCCCCTGCTCTTCTTCAAATAGTGCCATACGATTGTTTACATCAGCCTGAGAGGGCAGACAGGACCTCGGTTTAACGTCTCATCTGAAAGACAACACCTCCAACAGTGCAGCACTCCCTCAGCACCACAGCCTGGATTATGTGCTTAAATATCTGGAATCTCAGAATCATAGAAATTTACAGCACGGAAGGAGGCCATTTTGGCCCATCATGTCCGTGCCGGCTGACCAAGAGCTATCCAGCCTAATCCCACTTTCCAGCTCTTGATCTGTAGCCCTGTAGGTTAGGGCACTTCAGGTGCACATCCAAGTATTTTTTAAATGTGGTGAGGGTTTCTGCCTCTACCACCCTTTCATGCAGTGAGTTCCAGACCCGCACCACCCTCTGGGTGAAGAAATTTCCCCTCAAATCCCCTCTAAACCTCCCCCCAATTACTTTAAATCTATGCCCCCTGGTTATTGACCCCTCTGCTCAGGGAAACAGGTCCTTCCTATCCACTCTATCTAAGCCCCTCATAATTTTATACACCTCAATAAGGTCTCCCCTCAGTCTCCTCTGTTCCAAACAACCCAGCCTTTCTAATCTTTTCTCATAGCTAAAATTCTCCAGCCCAGGCAACATCCTCGTAAATCTCCTCTGTACCCTCTCCAGTGCAATCACATCCTTCCTGTAGCCGGGCTCGAACTCACAACCTCTGACTCAGTACCACCCATTGAGGGAAGCTGCCTGGTCTGGCCTATACGTGACTCCTGTTCCGCACTCTGTGACCCGTAAATGCCCTCTGAAAGTCTAGTAAGCTGCTCACTACAGAAGGCAACTGGACCAAAACTCAACTGCCTGTGACCTAACTCACACCAAGTCCCATCGACCCATCACCCCTGTGCTCGCTGACCTACACTGGCTCCCGGTTAAGCAACGCATCGATTTCAAAATTCTCATCCTTATTTTCAAATCCCTCCATGGCCCTCAACCCTCCCTATCTCTGTAATCTCCTCCAGGCCCCACAACCAACCCCCCTCCCCGAGATGTCTGTGCTCCTCTAATTCTGCCCTCCTGAGCATCCCTGATTGTAATCGCTCAACCATTGGTGGCCGTGCCTTCTGTTGCCTAGGCCCCAAGCTCTGGAACTCCCTGCCTAAACCTCTCCACCTCACTTTCCTCCTTCAAGACGCTCCTGAAAATCTACCTCTTTGACCAAGCTTTGGTCACCTGCGCTAATTTCTACTTATGCGGCTCGGTGTCAAAGGTTATCTCATAATACTCCTGTGAAGCACCTTGAGACGTTTCACTATGTTAAAGGCGTTATATAAATACAAGTTGTTGTTGTTTTTAGGGTTTAGAGATGGATAAAAAATGAAGCTTTGTGTTGTGTACGGGTAAATAACTGACAAACTGAGCCAGGAGAAAAGTAACTTAACTTAAGTGTGCTTTTATACAATCCAAAATGGAGTTCCCCAACCAGCATGAACCAGCATGAGTACAGCAACTGTGAATAGCTCCCGCAGGGTCCTAATGCCTGTCCCGTGAGCTCCAGAGTATGAACACAGCACCTTGCCAGCAGAGCCCAGGCAAACAATGTCACAACTACATCGTGCGATCGCCCTAAAGTGTCAGCATGGCTTAGTCGCCCCGAGGATTGTGGGCTGAAGCCTCATTCCGCACCTTGAGCACAGAGTCTACACCGACACCTCAGTGTTATCCACAGATAGGAGGTTAAACCCAGGCCCCGTCACAGAGCCTGCTGAGAGGAGCGGGGCTTCCCCAGGGATCTTGGCCAACATTCATATCTCAGCAAACACCAGTAAACAACAGATCATTTGTTGGTATACTTCCACACTGACCTACATAACCACCGACCGTACGGGACGGGAAGTATTTCACAAGTCCTGCAATTCGAAGTCAAGTTCCCATTAATGTACTGACGTGGATAGAGAACTGGTTGGCAGACAGGAAGCAGAGAGTCGGGATAAACGGTATTCCTTTTCAGAATGGCAGGCAGTGACTAGTGGGGTGCCGCAGGGCTCAGTGCTGGGACCCCAGCTATTTACAATATACATTAATGATTTAGATGAAGGAATTGAGTGTAATATCTCCAAGTTTGCAGATGACACTAAACTGGGTGGCGGTGTGAGCTGTGAGGAGGATTCTAAAAGGCTGCAGGGTGACTTGGACAGGTTAGGTGAGTGGGCAAAAGCATGGCAGATGCAGTATAATGTGGATAAATGTGAGGGTATCCATTTTGGGGGCAAAAACACCAAGGCAGAATATTATCTGAATGTCGGCAGATTAGGAAAAGGGGAGGTGCAACGAGACCCGGGTATCATGTTTTGTCAGTCATTGAAAGTTGGCATGCAGGTACAGCAGGCGGTGAAAAAGGCAAATGGTATGTTGGCCTTCATAGTTAGGGGATTTGAATATACGAGCAGGGAGATCTTACTGCAGTTGTACAGGGCCTTGGTGAGGCCTCACCTGGAATATGGTGTTCAGTTTTGGTCTCCTAATCTGAGGAAGGACGTTCTTGCTATTGAGGGAGTGCAGCGAAGGTTCACCAGACTGATTCCCGGGATGGCGTGGCTGACATATGAGGAGAGACTGGAATAACTGGGCCTTTATACACTGGAGTTTAGAAGGATGAGAGGGGATCTCATAGAAACGAATAAGATTCTCACGGGACGGGACAGGTTAGATGCGGGAAGAATGTTCCCAATGTTGGGTAAGTCCAGAACCAGTGGACACAGTCTTAGGATAAGGGGTAAGCCATTTAGGATTGAGATGAGGAGAAACTTCTTCACTCAGAGAGTTGTTAACCTGTGGAATTCCCTACCGCAGAGAGTTGTTGATGCCAGTTGATTGGATATATTCAAGAGGGAGTTAGATATGGCCTTTACGGCTAAAGGGATCAAAGGGTATGGAGAGAAAGCAGGAAAGGGGTACCGAGATGAATGATCAGCCATGATCTTATTGAATGGTGGTGCAGGCTCGAAGGGCCGAATGGCCTACTCCTGCACCAATTTTCTATGTTTCTTTATTCTATTCTCACCCACACTCTCTGTTCCCATGCTGAAGGATCGGACTCAGGTTGGGGACAGTTCTATGGACATCGCTCACCCTGAAGCATCTCACCCAAGTGACCATTAGTGATATGGGAGCCTGGACAGTGAGTGTCAGTGGGCCATTCGACAACAACGAGCAACTTAGCCAAATGTCAAGCTCCCCTGACATTCGCACCCAGCCAAGGATCTTAGAATAACCGCAATCCGACACACAATCAGGATTTGTGGCATCAAAGTCACAGGATTTTGCACCATTTAAACCAGCTGCTTGAGAACAGAGACTGCCTGCTCACTCACAGTCTCTATGCTGCTGTTTGCCATTAAACTGCTCCGCAATGTCACCAGGCCTGAGGCTTGATATTTCACCGACATTACATAGAATTTAATAGCAATTACATTACAGAAACAGGCCACCCAGAACAACCAGGCTGGAGAATTAATCATTGGAGCTGGAGGGGTGGGTGGGGGGGGCGGGGGAGAGTGGGACTGGCGTCGGATTACTGGGGGGATTAACCATTGGAGCTGGGGGTGGGGAGGTGGAGTGGAACTAGGGGGAGGAGTGGGAATGGGGGGGATTAACCATTGGAGATGAGGGTGGGGGGGGATTAACCATTGGAGCTGGGTGGGGGGGACTGCGTGGATTAACCATTGGAGCTGGCGGGGGGTGGGACTGGGGGGATTAACCACTGGAGCTGGGGGGGGGGGCGGAGAGTGGGACTGGGGGGATTAACCACTGGAGCTGGGGAGGGATGGGCGGCATGGGATAGGGAGCTGGTGGGATTAACCATTGGAGCGGGGGGGAGGGGGGGGATAGTGGGGTGGGTGGGATTAACCATTGGAACTGCTGGGGGGGGGGGGATTAACCATTGGAGCTGGGGGGGCGGTCAGAGAGACTGGGGGGGATTAACCATTGGAGCTCGGGGGGTTGGGGGGGAGTGGGACTGGGGGGATTAAACACTGGAGCTGGGGGTTTGGCGGAGTGGGATAGGGAGATGGGTGGGATTAACCATTGGAGCTGGGGTGTGGGGGGGGCTGGGGGGATTAACCATTGGAGCTGGGGGGGGGCAGGAGTGGGATCGTGGTGTGGGTGGGATTAACCATTGGAACTGCGGGGGGGGGGGGATGGGAGAATTAACCATTGGAGTTGGGGGGGGGCAGCAGTGGGACTGGGGGAATTAACCATTGGAGCTGGGGGAGGGAGTGGGTCTGGGGAACAGTGTAACCGAGATCGATGTTGCATGGGTGAGGAGACATCTAATGGGGCAGAGAATCAAGGGGGAAGAGAACCAAAATGGATAATGATCGTAAAATAAAACTATTGTCCCAATCAGTTCCCTGTTTGGCTGCTTTCTCCCTGGTCTCACCATAATTTCAGCACAAACAATACTGGGACTGATTTTAAACACCTTGCTGCGGTATTTGGGATGGGGTCGGGTGAGTACTGAGCATCTAACAGAACATGTGTCTCCCAGCGAGGTGGCTGTGAATCTGGCTGTCCCAGATTAATTGTGTGTGGGCGGCACTTAGTCTCCATGTTTGCCCACGCCATCATGTCAGATCTGTAAATCAACCTCAAGGTCCGACGTTAAAAGGCCCCAGAGTGAGGTGTCCATCTGCCTGCTTCTGAATCCCACTGTCTGGTTTCATTGTCCCTAGTAATATTTAACATGCTACATTAAAACATAACGTACCATGCCACATATCTGTGTTCACATCCCTCCATGCCCTCGCCCCTCCCTACCTCTGTAACCTCCTCTGGCCCTACAACCTTCCGAGATCTCCGTGCTCCTCCAATTCTGGCCTCTTGCGTATTCCTGATTTTCATCCCTCCACCATTGACAGCTGTGTCTTCAGCTGATTAGGCCCTAAGCTCGGGAATTCTCCCCCTACACTCCACCTCCCTACCTGTCTCCCCGCCTTTAAAAAGCTCCTTCAAACCTACCTTTTTGACCAAGCATTACATCACCTGTCCCAACATCTCCTGCTTTGACTTGGCATCAGTTTTTGTCTGCGTACACTCCTGTGAAGCGCCTTGGGATGTTTGACCATGTTGGAGCCGCTATATAAATGCAAGTTATTGTTATCTAGTGACCAGACTACTTAGCAGGTGCAGTACACCCCTGCCCATGAAACACCCTCCAACAAATCAAGAAAACACATAAAAACAGATAGTAAGAGTTTCTACAGGTACGTAAAAAGGAAAAGAGTGGCTAAAGTAAATGCTGGTCCCCTAGAGGATGAGACTGGGGAATTAATAATGGAGAACAGGGAAATAGCAGACGTTGAACTAATATTTTGTATCGGTCTTTACGGTAGAAGACACTAAACACATCTCAATAGTGGATAATCAAGGGGCTATATGGCTACACAATAACTATCACTAATGAAGTAGTACTCGGTAAAATAATGGGACTAAAGGTGGACAAGTCCCCTGGACCTGATGGCTTACATCCTAGGGTCTTAACAGAAGTGGCTGCAGAGATAGTGGATGCATTGGTTGTAATCTACCTAAATTCCCTGGATTCTGGGGCGGTCCCAACAGATTGGAAAACCGCAAATGTAACGCCCCTATTTAAAAAAGGAGGCAGACAAAAAGCAGGAAACTATAGACCAGTTAGCCTAACATCGGTCGTTGGGAAAATGCTGAAGTCAACTATTAAGCAAGCAGTAGTAGGACATTTGGAAAAGCATGATTCAATGAAACAATGAAACATGGTTTTATGAAAGGGAAAATCATATTTGCCAAATTTGCTTGAGTTCTTTGAGGATGTAACGAGCGGGGTGGATAAGGGGGAACCAGTGGTTGTGGTGTATTTGGATTTCCAGCAGGCACTCGATAAGGTGCCACATAAAAGGTTACTGCACAAGATAAAAGTTCACGGGGTTGGGGGTAATATATTAGCATGGATAGAGGATTGGCTAACTAACAGAAAACAGAGAGTCGGGATGAATGGGTAATTTTCCGGTTGGCAAACAGTAACTAGTGGGGTGCCGCAGGGATCGGTGCTGGGGCCTCAACTATTTACAAACTATATTAAATGACTTGGATGAAGGGACTGAGTGTAATGTAGCCAAGTTTGCTGATGATACAATGATGGGTGGGAAAGCAAATTGTGAGGAGGACACAAAAAATCTGCAAAGAGATATAGACAGGCTAAGTGAGGGGGAAAATATTTGGCAGATGGAGTATAATGTGGGAAAATGTGAGGTTATCTACTTTGGCAGAAAAAATAAAAAAGCAAATTATTATTTAAATGGAGAGAGATTACAAAGTGCTGCAGTACAGAGAGACCTGGGGGTCCTTGTGCATGAAACACAAAAAGTTAGTATGCAGGTACAGCAAGTAATCAGGAAGGCAAATGGAATGTTGGCCTTTATTGCAAGGGGATAGAGTATAAAAGCAGGGAAGTCCTGCTACAACTGTACAGGGTATTGGTGAGGTCACACCTGGAGTACTGCGTACAGTTTTGGTCTCCGTAAGGAAGGATATACTTGCATTGGAGGCTGTTCATAGAAGGTTCACTTGGTTGAATCCGGAGATGAGGGGGTTGACTTATGAAGAAAGGTTGAGCAGGTTGGGCCTATACTCATTGGAGTTTAGAAGAATGAGAGGTGATCTTATCGAAACATATAAGATAATGAGGGGCCTCGACAAGGTGGATGCAGAGAGGATATTTCCACTCATAGGGGAAACTAAAACTAGGGGGCATAGTCTCAGAATAAGGGGCCGCCCATTTAAAACTGAGATGAGGAGAAATTTCTTCTCAGAGGGTTGTAAATCTGTGGAATTCTCTGCCCCAGGGAGCTGTGGAGGCTGGGTCATGGAATATATTTAAGGCGGAGGTCGACAGATTTTTGAGCGAAAAGGGGAGTAAAGGTTTATGGGGAGCGGGCGGGGAAGTGGAGCTGAGCCCATGATCAGATCAGCCATGATCTTATTGAATGGCGGACTCCTGCTCCTAATTCTTATGTTCTAAAGCCCCCCTACCCTAACATAGCCCACCTTGCTCCCACCCCCTCCCACCTTCCTTAGTGAAACGCAACAGACCCTCACCTCCTCTTGGACGACGATCGGGGGATACTTGTCCTCTGACAGGAAGTTGAAGAGACACCAGAGCTTGAAGGCGTCTCTCTCGGCAATCAGGCCCTGGCCTTTCGAGGGTTTGTAGTTCTTCTTGGCAGTTAATGTCCAGCAAAGGTCGTTGAATGTTTCTTTGACAAAATTACCGTCTTGCACCTGGAATAAAAAGTGACATCACATTGGGAGTGTCAGTCGGGTAAAGCCTTTCATACGAACGACAGCAACAATTAGGGAAGGAAGAATATTTGGGCACAGATGGCAACTTTCCTTTAGAACGCTGCTCTCAGTAACGAGTACATAATGATCAGTCACATGACCATGAGTCAAACTCACCCTTAGCACCCAGACTGATGGATGCTCCTCTCCCTTTAGTCGTAGCTGACTGGTCCTTTCTCCTGCCTGTTCCATCATTCCTACCCTCCCTCCCACAACAGCAAGATCCTCCTTGTCCTCACCTTCAACCCCAGCAGCCTACCCCTGCACCAAGCCATTTGCTGCTGTGTCCTCCACGTGTGGTGTTATCCCAGCACTAAGCACCGAAACCTCTCCCCTCCCCTCTCCGCTTCCCCGGAAGACCATTCCCCGGATCTCCTTCGTTCTTCCATCACGCTGACATCTAACTCCCCTTCCCCATATACCCACAGCAGGTACCCAGCTCTCCCCCCGCCCCCCCATCACTGCCCAGATACCCAGCTCTCCCCCCCCCCCCATCACTGCCCACAGATACCCAACCCCCCCCACCATTGCCCACAGATACCCCGCTCTCCCACCCCCCCATCACTGCCTACAGATACCCAGCACCCCGCAATCACTGCCCACAGATACCCAGCTCTGCCCCCCCCATCACTGCCCACAGATACCCAGTCCCCCCCACCATTGCCCACAGATACCCCGCTCTCCCCCCCATCACTGCCCACAGATACCCAGCTCTCCCCCCCCCCATTACTGCCCACAGATACCCAGCCCCCCCACCATTGCGCACAGATACCCCGCTCTCCCCCCCCCATCACTGCCCACAGATACCCAGCACCCCACAATCACTGCCCACAGATACCCAGCTCTCCCCATCATTACCCACAGATATCCAGCACCCCACCATCACTGCCCACAGATACCCAGCTTTCCCCATCATTACCCACAGATATCCAGCACCCCACCATCACTGCCCACAGATACCCAGCTCTCCCCCCCCCCCCCATCACTGCCCACAGATACCCAGCTCTCCCCATCATTACCCACAGATATCCAGCACCCCACCATCACTGCCCACAGATACCCAGCTTTCCCCATCATTACCCACAGATATCCAGCACCCCACCATCACTGCCCACAGATACCCAGCTCTCCCCCCCCCCCCCATCACTGCCCACAGATACCCAGCCCCCCCCCACCATTGCCCACAGATACCCAGCCCCCCCCATCATTGCCCACAGATACCCACCTCCCCCTAATCACTGCCCACAGATACCCACCTCCCCCCCCATCACTGCCCAGGGCCCCACACACAACCTGCCAGGTGAGGCAGCAATTCTTGTCAACCTGCTCTCACCTGGTACACTGCATCCCTGCTCTCGCCTCTGCCTCAGAGACTCCAAATGCAGACTGGTTTTATCCATCCCCTACTCCTATTGCCCAACCATTGGCGACCGTGCCAAGGCCCTAAGCTCTGGAATTCCCTCCCTAAACCTCTCTGTCTCTCTCTCCTCCTTTAAGTTGCTCTTAAAACCTACCTCTTTGATTCCTGTCCTAACATCTCCTCATATTGCTCGGTGTCAAATATTGTTCGATAATCACTGCTATGAAGAGCCTTGAGATGTTTTACTATATTAAAGGCGCTATATAAATGCAAGTTGTCATTGTTGCCCTCTTGTTCTGGAATCCCCCACCAGAGGAAATATTTTTCTCTGTCTACCCTATCCAAATCCTTTAATCTTCTTCAACCAGTGGTTCTCAAACCTTTTCGGTAGGAGGACCCTTTTTCAAATAGATTAGTAATCGCAGACCCCCCCCATCTAAATTATAATACGATATAATACTCATACTATGAAAGTGCTGCATGTAAAGAGTGTTTAATAATGCTTGTAAGAAAACGAGGGGGATAAATTTGGCTGCTGCACTTCCCGTTAGTGCCTGTGGGGGACGTTAACGGGGCACTGAGGGGTTACTGACCGGGCCAGGCGGATTCACCGATGCCCGTGAACTTCGTTGGCGGTTTTGCGCTGGTGCCCAGAGATCGTGACATCATCCGGTGCGCAGCGCTCCGTTACCGGCCCGGATGCAATATTCGCTCCTGCCCCCTGCGATATCGCCAGGCGTCGACAACGGCAGCTTCAGGAGGTGTGGTCACCGCGGCCGGCCACTTGGGGAGCGGTTATTAAAGGCAATGCTGGTCAGGTAGGGCAAACCTAATTCCTCGCACCAGTCTGGTGCTTTCTGATTGCTTTCCACCGCTGATTTCTGCGCGGTGTCTCAGCCCTCCATTCTCGGATTCCTTCGGGCTGTAATGCAAGTCGCGTAGGTCCCATGGGCCCACACAGAGAGCAATAGAATGTTTCAGCCCATCACCGGCTCGTCCCTTTAAGCGAGGGAAGGAGCCTCTGATGCCGGCAGCGCTGGACGGAACATCGTTGAGCGCTCTGCCGATATCGCCCCCTCACACACTTTAGCACTCTAAGGGAGGTGGCAGTGTGTGAGTTAACACTCCACTTCCCTCTTGGAGCATTAAAGCGGAAGTTCCCAGGAGCAGAAAATCATTTTCACCTGCCGATACTTTGGCGATAATTTAAAAGTTAGCACCCCAAACAGGGCGCCATGCAATGTCTAGCCTCTAGTATTTGCTCACAGATGGTGAGATGGTGTGCCTGCTTCTCACTCCAGTCTATTCTTGGTGTGATGTTAGACAACTTATTTCTACGCCTCCTTTCGCTAACATCCCTTCCCCCATTCAGCAAGCCAGATGTCACTTGAGCTGCTCCAATGACTCCACGGTTAAATACACTCGCAAGTGTGGCACTGTTCACAGACCAGGAAGATCGCAGGTCAGATCCTTGGTCTACAATGACTTGGCTGGTGGCAAGAGTGAGGAGGATCGCATTCACGACAATCGGTGTCAGCACCCAACCGTAAGAAGGGAAAACTAAAATTGGGGCCAAATTTCCCAATCCTGATTACTCTGCTAAGACTCCTGCTGGAAATAGGCTTGTGTGGGGACTGGTGAGGACAAGATCTGCTCAGCTATCATAGCATGCCAATACTTAGTATCCAGGTTCACCCAAGGAATGGCCATAGGAACAAGGTACCACAGGGCAGCCAAACCGATACCAGGACGTGGTGGCTTCAGGTCAGGGAGGGAGAAAATGCACCTAGTTACTCCTTCCTGTTTCATTTCAGTAAATTTACTCCCATTTGCCATCCGTGCTGAGTTAAAAAGATTGCTCCTTTGTGTCTCCTGTCCCTGAGACCTCGACAATCATTGCGTTTGGTTCAGGTTAGCCTGGCCTCCCCCCGCCTTTCGCTCGATCCACACACTCACTTCCAAATGCTTGGACTCGCCCAGCTCCCAAAAATAGTTTGATTTCTGAAAATAGCCATCCCAGCAAATCGAAAATATCAATTCCCACACATAAAATGTCATTCCAGAGTTTTCTTATTTCCGCTTGCTCAACTTGAAATGAGCAAGACTGTTCCTCAATTGATTACGATTAAGTGTGTCAATTTCACCCCGGACTCCGTGAGGCAGGTCACATGTGGATGTTTGGGATGATCCCACATTTATTGAAATATATCTGAAGGTTGATCCATGCTGCATTTACCAGCCGGGTTTAAGCCCACACATTACACAGTAAGGGTGTGTGTATAAGATCCCATCATCATCATCATCGGCAGTCCCTCGGAATCGAGGAAGACTTGCTTCCACTCTAAAAATGAGTCCTTACGTGGTTGAACAGTCCAATACGAGAGCCACAGTCCCTGTCACAGGTGGGACAGATAGTCGTTGAGGGTAAGGGTGGATGGGACAGGTTTGCCGCACGCTCTTTCCACTGCCTGTGCTTGATTTCTGCATGCTCTCGGCGATGAGACTCAAGGTGCTCAGCGCCCTCTCGGATGCACTTCCTCCACTTAGGGTGGTCTTTGGCCAGGGACTCCCAGGAGTCAATGGGGATGTCGCACTTTTTCAGGGAGGCTTTGAGGGTGTCCTTTTAACGTTTCCTCTGCCCACCTTTGGCTCGCTTGCCGTGAAGAAGTTCCGAGTAGAGCGCTTGCTTTGGGAGTCTCGTGTCTGGCATGCAGACGATGCAGATCTAAGCTCTCACACAAAGCTACTCCCCTTCCTCCTACCTTCACACATGGAGGTCCCACTTTTGCCATGAGCTGATTGGATAACACCCGTTAGTAACGTTCCAAACAAACCATCGGGCAAGACGGCTGATTGGATAACAGAACCGCCAATCAGCCTGCGACATCAGGGAATGTCCGTCTATAACAGTAAATGCCCCAATACCCAACCACCGAGCAGAGTGCCAGGCAGGTATGCACTCTGTCAGCAAACCATTCCGCACTAACCATTTAAAGTAGGAAGGGAGGTAGAAGGACAATTGGTCAATGTTTCACGGACCTCAGTTTGAGAACCACTGCCCATCGCCCGACCTGGCGTGTCTTTGTTCTCACCAACCTCTTTCAACTGCCGCAACTCTGCTGAAACTTCACTTCCATCACCTGGATTCCTGGCCAACAGGACGCACTGCTGTACTGACCACACCGTGACCCAGCCTGTGGCTGCTGAATTCTTTTATCAAATTGGTTTCTGATCTCCTGGACTTCCCTGGACATCGAGACTACATTTCTGCATTGGATTAGACTGGATTACAGCACTATGTTTCTGCCCTGGATCACAGCACTACATTTCTTCACTGGATCACACTGGATCACAGCACTACATTTCTTCACTGTATCACACTGGATTACACTGTAAGACTTACCTGCTGTGTCTCTATCCCTGCTGCTAAAAGATTTTTTATCTTTAAAACTCGGGCTGTGTCCCTTTCCTACAACCACTGTCTGTCCCACCTGTGACAGAGACTGTAATTCCCGTATTGGACTGTTCAGTCACCTGAGAACTCACTTTTAGAGAGGAAGCAAGTCTTCCTCGATTCCGAGGAACTGCCTATGATGTGTCTCTGCTGAACAGGTTCTGCTGGCTCCTAGCTCACTGTTGCTGCTTCACGTGCTGCCCGGTGTCTCGTTGCCCCGGTTTTCAGCTTTGCGGGTCGCTGGCTTGTGGTTTCACCGTTTTTCCGCCACGTTGATTTACGGTGACCTCCAACTTGCGTCACTGTCGCCATCAGCTTCCTGCACCATTACCGACTCTCCCTCCTGCAGCACATCCTCAAACTCTCCACACCTCAAACAGCTTCTGGGCTTCACTTGCCTGCCTTGGGCAGCGGACCGTCGATGCTCTGTGCTGGCTCAACCTGTTCATCCATGGGACCTCCGACCCTGACCTCCCTACTATTGTATCCCATTAACTGCTACATTTAAACAGGACTATGTAACCTGAACGTGTTTCCCCTGTAACCATTCGCGTGTGCATATCGGCTACCGCTCCGGACCCTAGCCATTCAATACTCTTTTCCATTTCTCTCTATCTCTCCCTGACTGCTCTCTCCTGTCCTCTTGCTGCCTTTCATCTTTCCTCTCTCAAATACTCTGCCCTCCCAAATCCCTCCCCCAACCCTTCATTACTCTTTGACTTTCCTATTCTAACCCCCTCCCCCCCGCCACCGCCGTCCCAGGCTTGACTCCCTCCTAGACAAGTCTGCAACTTCCCTTGGCATCCTATGATGGGCCCATCGAGGCCCTCATCACTGCCTCCTCACGAACAGCAACCCCAACTGCCCAATCCTACTCTCTCCCTGACCTTCCCGCCCAGCGTGCCCACTGAGGGCTAACCTTGCCAATCTCCTCCCCATCCAACTCACCCCTCCAAGTGCTGACCCTGTGAACGCTGGCAGTGCATCAGCCATCACCGACCCTCTCCGCATCTCCCTCCAGAACGTCTGTTCACTTGTGAACAAGGTCCTTGCCATCTATGAGCTTATCGTGGATAATTGCATCGACATCATGGCCCTGACAGAAACTTAGCTGAGGGGTGATGACACCTAACCTTTAAACGAAGCCTCCCCGCCTGACTATACCTTCCACCATTTGCCCCGTACAGACCACCGTGGTGGCGGTGTGGCTCTCATCACTAAATCACACCTTGGTCTGTGCCCCTACTCCTCCGGCACTTTCTCCTCTTCGGAGCATCTCACCTTGTTCCACTTCTCTCACCTCTCATTCTCTACCGCCCAACTATGATAAAAGTGTATTACCGAGATATCTTCACTACTTTCCTCCCTCAGCCTCTGCACCAAGTGGCTTCTCATCCTCAGAGATTTCAACCTCCATCTCAATTCATCTTGCGCTCTCTCCTCTGAGTTTGCTAGCCTCCTCTCCTCTCTTAATCTCTCCCTCTATGTACCCAACCCATATTCACGGCCAGCCCCTCGACCGTGCCATCTCTTCTGGTCTCGCTACTCCCATCATGTCAATCGCAGATAAGGCCATCTCTCACCACTTCCTTGTATTGCTCCCCACATACCAACCTTGGCTCCCGGTTAAGCAATGCCTCAATTTCAAAATTCTCATCCTAGTTTTTAAATCCCTCCATGGCCTCGCCCCTCCCTATCTCTGCAATCTCCTCTCGCCCCACAAACCCCCCAGATGTCTGCGCTCCTCTAATTCTGCCCTCTTGAGCATCCCCGATTATAATCGCTCCACCATCGGTGGCTGTGCCTTCTGTTGCCTAGGCCCCAAGCTCTGGAACTCCCTGCCTAAACTTCTCTGCCTCTCTACCTCTCTTTTCCCCCTTTAAGACGCTCCTTAAAACCTACCTCTTTCAACCAGCTTTTGGTCACCTGCGCTAATTTCTCCTTATGAGGCTCGGTGTCAAATATTTTGTCTTTTTACACTCCTGTGAAGCACCTTGGGACGTTTTACTTTGTTAAAAGTGCTATATAAATACAAGTTGTTGCTGTATTTGTCTTAAACACCTCGATGAGATCACCCGTATTTCCACTAGTTTCTGTTTTGTCTTTAATTTGTGCTTGTTCTGTGAGTGACTCTGGTCAATAATTGCCATCTCTTACTTAAAACTAGCCGGTTTGCAAGGCCACTTCCAAAGGATTCAGCCAACCATGCAGGGTGGGACTGGAGTCACGTGTAGACCAGCCAAGGTAAGGGTGGGAGATTGTCCTCCTGAAGGTCATTAAAGACCATCTACAACAATCCTTCTCGGGGCCAGCCACAACTGACCAGATTTATTGAATTCAGGTTCACAACATGCCCTGGAGTTTATACTCACAGTCTCTGGTTTACTGGTCAAGGATCACTGTACACGTCAAACTCAGAGCTGGGGAAACAGGAATTGAAACGGCCCAGACAGGGGAGACAGAAAATAGCAACAGGGTGAGGGGGGTGGGGACGGTGGGACAGGCTATAGATGGGATTACTAAGGGAACCAAGGGATATAGGGACAGTGCAGGAAAGTGGAGTGGAGGTAGAAGATCAGCCATGATCATATTAAACATAGAAACATAGAAAATAGGTGCAGGAGTCGGCCAATCGGCCCGTCGAGCCTGCACCGCCATTCAATATGACTTCAGTACCCCATTCCTGCTTTCTCTCCATACCCCTTCATCCCTTTAGCTGTAAGGGCCACATCTAACTCCCTTTTGAATATATCTAACGAACTGCCCTCAACAACTTTCTGTGGTAGAGAATTCCACAGGTTCACAATTCTCTGAATGAAGAAGTTTCTCATCTCAGTCCTAAATGGTTTACCCTTATCTTTAGACTATGACCCCTGGTTCTAGACTTCCCCAACATCGGGAACATTCTTCCTGCATCTAACCTGTCCAATCCCGTCAGAATTTTATGTTTTTATGAGATCCCCTCTCATTCTTCTAAATTCCAGTGAATATAAGCCTAGGCGATCCAGTCTTTCTTCATATGTCAGTCCTGTCATCTCGGGAATCAATCTGGTGAACCTTCGCTGCACTCCCTCTATAGCAAGAATGTCCTTCCTCAGATTAGGAGACCAAAACTGCACACAATATTCAATGCCCTGTACAACTACAGTAAGACCTCCCTGCTCGTATACTCAAATCCCCTCGCTATGAAGGCCAGCATGTCATTTACCTTCTTTACTGCCTGCTGTACCTGCATATCTACCTTCAATGACTGATGTACCATGAAACCCAGGTCTCGTTGCACCTCCCCTTTTAATAATCTGCCTTCCTGTTTTTGCAAACAAAGTGGATAACCTCACACTTATCCACATTATACTGTATCTGCATGCATTTGCCCACTCACCTAACCTGTCCAAGTTTATCTGCAGCCTCCTAACATCTTCCTTGCAGCTCGCACTGCCACCCAGCCTAATGTCATCTACAAACTTGGAGATATTACATTCAATTCCTTCGTCTAAATCATTATTGTATGCTGTAAATAGCTGGGGTCCCAGCACTGAACCCTGCGGTACCCCACTAGTCACTGCCTGCCATTCTGAAAAGGACCCATTTATTCCTACTCTTTGCTTCCTGTCTGCCAACCTATCCACGCCAATACCATGTGCCTTAATTTTGTACACTAATCTCTTGTGTGGGACCTTGTCAAAAGCCTTTTGAAAGTCCAAATACACCACATCCACTGGTTCTCCCTTATCCACTCTACTAATTACATCCTCAAAAAATTCTAGAAGATTTGTCAAGCATGATTTCCCTTTCATAAATCCATGCTGACTTGGACCGATCCTGTCACTGTTTTCCAAATGCGCTGCTATTACATCTTTAATAATTGATTCCAACATTTTCCCCACTACCGATAGTAGGCTAACCGGTCTATAATTCCCTGTTTTCTCTCTCCCTCCTTTTTTAAAAAGTGGGGTTACATTAGCTACCCTCAAATCCATAGGAACTGAACCAGAGTCTATAGAATGTTGGAAAATGACCACCAATGCATCCACTATTTCTAGGGCCACTTCCTTAAGTACTCTGGGATGCAGAGTATCAGGAATTGGGGATTTATTGGCCTTCAGTCGCTTTAATTTCCCTAACACCATTTCCTGACTAATAAGGATTTCCCTCAGTTCCCCCTTCTCGCTAGACCCTTGTTCCCTAGTATTTTCGGGAGGTTATTCGTGTCTTCCTTCGTGAAGACAGAACCAAAGTATTTGTTCAATTGGTCTGCCATTTCCTTGTTCCCCATTATGAAGACCCCTGATTCTGACTGCAAGGAACCTACATTAGTCTTCACTAATCTTTTTCTCTTCACATATCGATAGAAGCTTTTGCAGTCAGTTTTTATGTGCCCTGCAAGCTTGCTCTCATACTCTATTTTCTCCCTCCTAATTAAATCCTTAGTCCTCCTCTGCTGAATTCTAAATTTCTCCCAGTCCTCAGAATTGTTGCTTTTTCTGGCAAATTTATATGCCTCTTCCTTGGATTTAACGCTTTCTCTAATTTCCCTTGTTAGCCACGGTTGAGCCACCTTCCCTTTTTTATTCTTACGCCACACAGGGATGTATAATTGTTGTAGTTCATCTATGTGATCTTTAAATGTCCGCCATTGCCTATCCACCGTCAATCCTTTAAGTATCATTCTCCAGTCTATCCTAGCCAATTTACGTCTCATACCATCAAAGTTACCTTTCTTTAAGTTCAGGACCCTAGTCTCTGACTTAACTGTGTCACTCTCCATCTTAATGAAGAATTATGGTCACTATTCCCCAAAGGGCCCCGCATGACCAGATTGCTAAGTAATCCACTCACGTTATACAAAACCCAGTCTAGGATGGCCTGTTCTCTAGTTGGTTCCTCGACATATTGGTCTAGAAAACCATCCCTTATACACTCCAGAAAATCCTCCTCCATAGTATTGCCACCAGTTTGGTTAACCCAATCAATATGCAGATTAAAGTCACCCATGATAACTGCTGTACCCTTATTGAACGAGTCCCTAATTTCCTGTTTGATGCTATCCCCAACCTCCCTACTACTGTTTGGTGGTCTATACACAACTCCCACTAACATTTTCTGCCCTTTGGTGTTTCGCAGCTCTACCCATTTAGATTACACATCATCCAAGTTAATGTCCTTCCTTACCATTGTGTTAACGTTCTCTTTAACCAGTAACGCTACCCCACTTCCTTTTCCTTCCTGTCTGTCTGTCCTTCCTGAATATTGGATACCCCTGGATTTTGAGTTCCCAGCCTTGGTCACCCTGGAGCCAGTCTCCGTAATCCCAATTACATCATATCCGTTAACAGCTATCTAAGCAGTCAATTCATCCACTTTATTACGAATGCTCCTCGCATTGAGACTCAGAGCCTTCAGGTTTGTTTTTTTAACACACTTTGACCTTTTAGAATTATGTTGTAATGTGGTCCTTTTTGATTTTTGCCCTTGATTTCTCTGCCCTCCACTCTTGCTTTTCTCCTTCCTACCTTTTGCTTCTGCCCCCTTTTTACTTCCCTCTGCCTCCCTACGTAGATTCTCATCCCCCTGCCATATTAGTTTGGTTAAAGCCTCCCCAACAGCACTAACAAACACTCCCCCTAGGACATCGGTTCCAGTCCTACCCAGGTGCAGACCGTCCGGTTTGTACTGGTCCAGTATTAAATGGCGGAGCAGGTTCGAGGGGCCAATTGGTCTACTCCTGCTCCTATTTCTTATGTTCTTATGATACAGATGGGGGGGGAAGAGGGTACAGACGGGAGGAAGAAGATACAGACCGGGGAGGGGGACGGGGAGACGGTACAGACGGGAAGTAGAAGATACAGGAGGGGGGTGGGGGGTGGGGAAGGATACAGATTGGGGAGAGGGAGGGGATACAGATGGGGGCAGGGGGAGAGGGTACAGACGGAGGTGGGGGGAGGAGGGGGGGGGGAAGAGGGTACAGATGGGGGGGGGAAGAGAGAAGGTACAGACGGGGGGCTGGGGGGGGGGGGGAGAGAGAAGGTACAGACGGTGGGGGGGGGTGGAGAGGGAAGGTACAGACGGGGGGGGTTGGAGAGAGAAGGTACAGACAGGGGGTGGGGGGGAGAGGGTACAAACGGGGGGGGGAAGAGAGGGTACAGACGGGGGGGGGGGAAAGAGAGAGGGGACAGATGGGGGGGGGGAAGAGAGAGGGGACAGATGGGGGGGGGGGAGAGAGAGGGTACAGACGGGGGGGGGAGGGGGAGGGTACAGACGGGGGGGGAGGGGGGAGGGTACAGACGGAGGGGGGGAAAGAGAGGGTACAGACGGGGGGGTGGAGAGAGGGTACAGACGGGGGGGTGGAGAGAGGGTACAGACGGGGGGGGAGAGAGGGTACAGACGGGGGGGAGGGGGAAGAGAGGGTACAGACGACGACGGGAGGGGAGGGTACAGACGGGGGGAGGGGGGAGAGAGAGGGTACAGACGGTGGGGGGGAGGGTACAGACGGGGGGGAAAGAGATGGTACAGACGGGGGAGGGGAGGGTACAGACAGGGGGGGGGGGAAAGAGAGGGTACAGACGGGGGGGGGGGGGGGGAAAGAGAGGGTACAGACCGGGGTGGGGGGAGAGGGTACAGATGGGGGGAGAAGGTACAGACAGGGGGATGTGCCGACAGAATGAATGAATTAGTGAAAGTGAAACACCAGACTGATTCCTGGGATGACAGGACTGACGTATGAGGAGAGATTGGATTGCCTGGGCCTGTATTCACTGGAGTTTAGTAGAATGAGAGGGGATCTCATGGAAACGTATAAAATTCTGACGGGATTGGACAGATTAGAGGCAGGAAGAATGTTCCCGATGTTGGGGAAGTCCAGAACGAGGGGACATAGTCTAAGGATAAAGGGTAGGCCATTTAGGACTGAGATGAGGAGAAACTTCTTCACTCAGAGAGTTGTTAACCTGTGGAATTCCCTACCGCAGAGAGTTGTTAATGCCAGTTCGTTAGATATATTCAAGAGGGAGTTAGATATGGCCCTTATGGCTAAAGGGATCAAGGGGTAGGGAGAGAAAGCAGGAAAGGGGTACTGAGGTGAATGATCAGCTTATTGAATGGCGGTGCAGGCTCGAAGGGCCGAATGGCCTACTCCTGCACATATTTTCCATGTTTCTATGATTCTATATATTCAAAGGAACCCGTGGCCTGATTTCAGGAGAGGTCAGTCTGCAGATACCATGGATCATCGCTTTCTCAAGAGTTCATCACATACGGATCAGCACTGGACGTTAGCCCAAAAATAAATAAATCTCCTCTATTCAAGGTCACACTGGACAATTTTATCTCCGCTCCCCCCTCCCAGTGTAACGTCAGACTCAGCTCTCAGCACCAGATAAGGACTAAACACAAGGTCGCGTCAGTTCACGGTGTCCAAAAGCAGATTTCCCAGAGGGTGGTGACGCCTGCCATGATGCGATGGTTTCCATGGTTGAACAGCCTGCCAACATTCACCATATCAGCTCACAAGCGAAAAATAATGACACAGGGGACAAGGGACCAGTTTAGCTACAGCCTAGTAGCAGTCAGCCCCTCCAGGGGACCGGGGAGGGAAAGTCCGAGGGAGACAATTTCTAACTCCACTCGCTCATTCCTGCGGCAATAATCCTGTACGGTAAATATTTGGGATTTAGCCGTCCCAGCAGTGCCTTTGCCTGACGGTATCATAACTCGGCCTCTGCCCGTGAGGGCATTCCTGCAGCCCCCACTATCCTCCATTCATCAACAGCTCCCAGACAACCCATCCCCTCCAATCCCCACTGACCCAGCTCACCGACCCCCCCCACCTCCAATCCCCACTGACCCAGCTCACCGATGCTCCCCCAGCACCTCCAATCCCCACTGACCCAGCTCACCGATGCTCCCCCTCCACCTCCAATCCCCACTAACCCAGCTCACCGACCGCCCCCCACCTCCAATCCCCACTGACCCAGCTCAGTGACACCCCCCCCCACCTCCAATCCCCACTGACCCAGCTCACCGACCCCCCCACCTCCAATCCCCACTGAACCAGCTCAGCGACGTCCCCCCTGCAGTCCCCTGACCGCCCCCCACCTCCAAGCCCCACTGACCCAGCTCACCGACCCCCCCACCTCCAATCCCCACTGACCCAGCACACCGAGCCCCCCCCACCACCAATCCCCACTGACCGAGCTCACCAAACCCCCCCAACCTCCAATCCCCACTGACCTAGCTTACCGACCCCCCTCCCACCTCACCGACCCCCCACCACCTCCAATCCCCATTGACCCAGATCACCGACCTCCTGTCAGCCGTGGCTCAGTGGGTAGCACTCTCACCTCTGAGTCAGGAGGTTGTGGGTTCAAGTCCCACTCCAGGGACTTGAGCACAGAAATCTAGGCGGACACTCCAGTGCAGTACTGAGGGAGCACTGCACAGTCAGAGGTGCCGTCTTTCAGATGAAACATTAAACCGAGGCCCCATCTGCCCTCTCAGGTTCAGATTCCATGTAAAAGATTCCATGGAACTATTTTGAAGAAGTGCAGGGGAGTTATCCCCAGTGTATAGGTCAATATTTATCTCAATCTACATAACAAAAAAAACAGATTATTTGGTCATTATCACATTGCTGTTTGTGGGAGTTTGCTTTGCGCAAATTGGCTGCCGTGTTTCCCACATTACAACAATGACTACACTTCAAAAAGTACTTCATAGAAAATAGGTGCAGGAGGAGGCCATTCGGCCCTTCGAGCCTGCACCACCATTCAATAAGATCATGGCTGATCATGCAACTTCAGTACCCCATTCCTGCTTTCTCTCCATACCCTTTGATCCCTTTAGCCATAAGGACCACATCTAACTCCCTTTTGAATATATCCAACGAACTGCACTCAACAACTTTTTGTGGTAGAGAATTCCACAGGTTCACAATTCTCTGGGTGAAAAAGTTTCTCCTCATCTCGGTCCTATGTGGCTTACCCCTTTATCCTTCAACTGTGACCTCTGGTTCTGGACTTCCCCAACATCGGGAACATTCTTCCTGCATCTAACCTGTCCAATCCTGTCAGAATTTTATATGCTTCTATGAGATCCCCTCTCATTCTTCTAAATTCCAGTGAATATAAGCCTAGTCAATCCAATATTTCTTCATATGTCAGTCCTGCCATCCCAAGAATCAGTCTGGTGAACCTTCGCTGCACTCCCTCAATAGCAAGAATGTCCTTCCTCAGATTAGGAGACAAAACTGAACACAATACTCAAGGTGTGGTCTCACCAAGGCCCTGTACAGCTGCAGCAAGACCTCCTTGCTCCTATACTCAAATCGTCTCGCTGTGAAGGCCAACATGCCATTTGCTTTCTTAACTGCCTGCTGTACCTACATGCCTACTTTCAATGACTGATGTATCATGACGCCCAGGTCTCGTTGCACCTCCCCTTTTACTAATCTGTCACCATTCAGATAATAATCTGCCTTCCTGTTTTTGCCACCAAAATAGATAACCTCACATTTATTCACATTATACTGCATCTGCCATGCATTTGCCCACTCACCTAACCTGTCCAAGTCACTCTGCAGCCTCATAGCATCCTCCTCACAGCTCAAACTGCCACCCAGCTTAGTGTCATCTGCAAACTTAGAGATATTACATTCAATTCCTTCGTCTAAATCATCAATACATATTGTAAATAGCTGGAGTCCCAGCACTGAACCTTGTGGTACCCCACTAGTCACTGCTTGCCATTCTGAAAAGGACCCGTTTATTTCCACTCTTTGCTTCCTGTCTGCCAACCAGTTCTCTATCCACGTCAATACATTACCCCCAATACCATGTGATTTAATTTTGCACACTAATCTCTTGTGTGAGACCTTGTCAAAAGCTTTTTGAAATTCCAAATACACCACATCCACTGGTTCTCCCTTATCCACTCCTAGTTACATCTTCAAAGAATTCTAGAAGATTTGTCAAGCATGATTTCCCTTTCATAAATCCATGCTGACTTGGTCCGATCCTGTCACTGCTTTCCAAATGTGCTGCTATTTCATCTTTAATAACTGATTCTAGCATTTTCCCCACCACTGATGTCAGGCTAACCGGTCTATAATTCCCTGTTTTCTCTCTCCCTCCTTTTTTAAAAAGTGGTGTTACATTAGCTACCCTCCAATCCATAGGAACTGATCCAGAGTTGATAGACTGTTGGAAAATGATCACCAATACATCCACTATTTCTAGGGCCACTTCCTTAAGTATTTTGGGATGCAGACTATCAGGCCCTGGGGATATATCGGCCTTCAATCTCATCAATTTCCCTAACACAATTTCCTGACTAATAAGGATTTCCCTCAGTTTCCCCTTCTCGCGAGACCCTCGGTCCCCTCGTATTTTTGGGAGGTTATTTGTGTCTTCCTTAGTGAAGACAGATCCAAAGTATTTGTTCAATTGGTCTGCCATTTCCTTGTTCCCCATTATAAATTCACCTGGTTGTAAAGTGCTTTGAGATGTCCGGTGGTCACGAATGGCTCTGTATAAATGCAAGTCTTTCTTTCTGTGTCTAATCCATACGGATCCTGCTAAAAGTGCCGCTGAGTGGCTATACGCTCATCAGGTGGCACAAGTTCTTGTGAGGCTTGCACTTCTTAAAGCCAGTCTGCACCTCTTAAAGGAGGTGCAGTTTGATGACACCAGGTGCTGGAAGGGATTTTCACCTGGGAAACATACAGGAATGTCACAACAGGCCAGGGAAAGGACTCCAAGACTCTCAGCCGCAGCACTGGTGGCCTTAGTGCAGGAGGTGGCAAGGAGGAGCGTGGTCCTGTTTTCACAGGGTGCCAGACAGAGACTGCAAAGGCAGTGGGAGCAGATAGCCATGGAGGCCAATGCCAGCAGTGTTGCCCTGAGGACCTGGATGTAGTGCCGGAAGAAGTTCAATGACCTCACATGAGGTTTCAAGGTCAGTGCATGCATCTTCACATTCCATATCCGACCAACTACACCACTAGCCTCACACACTGCTCAGTTCACCACACCCCCCGTCACCCATCTACCAACCATCTCTATCAATCACAACTTATAACTCATGTTCATATGCTCCATCTCACCTTCACACACTTACAACTGCAGCAAGCCTCACATCCACATCTCCCAGCTTGCACACACTGCAAGCTATTCAACCATGACAGCCACATCACACAAACACATTGAACCACACTCACTGACTCACTTGCCTCTTTCTTGCAGGACAAGGTGGCACACAACCGTAGACAGTGGCAGCTAACCGGAAGGGGACAGGCGCGCCTCCGTATCCTGACCCCGCTCGAG
This sequence comes from Pristiophorus japonicus, assembly GCF_044704955.1. Taxonomy (NCBI): domain Eukaryota; kingdom Metazoa; phylum Chordata; class Chondrichthyes; family Pristiophoridae; genus Pristiophorus; species Pristiophorus japonicus. The sequence continues at coordinate 93,154,816 of NC_091991.1, read as the reverse complement.
GAGACGGTGCTTGGCATAACTGGAGTGGCCGTGACTGAGGTCATAGCCATGAAACCATTGAACATGACAGGACGCTCATACCCAATCCTCCTTCTCACATCCCACTTTCCCCTCATCCCACAACCACTTGTGACTTACAAGCTGCAGATGGTGTAAGCATGGACATCGTGCTGCCCCCCATTCTCCCCCTCACCACAACCCAACCCTTGGGGCTTTCTGATTTCAGAGACACAAGAAATACAACCTGGCCAGGCAGTGATGCAAGAGGAAGAGGAAGAGGAGAATGATGATGAGGAAGAGACACCGTCACTCAATCTGAAACTCGCAGCCACCAGCTCAGATCCTCAATGATGGCGGTTCCCAGCACGCGGGGGAACAAGACAAGGCTGAAGTGTTTACAACCATCTTCAGCCAGAAGTGCCGATTGGATGATCCATATCGGCCTCCTCTTGAGGTCCCCACCATCACAGAAGCCAGTCTTCAGCCAATTTGATTCACTCCACGTGATATCATGGCTGAGCACATTGGATACAGCAAAGGTTATGGACCCCGACAACATCCCGGCTGTTGTGCTGAAGACTTGTGCTCCAGAACTAGCTGCGCCTCTAGCCAAGCTGCTCCAGTACAGGTACAACACTGGCATCTATCCGACAACGTGGAAAACTGCCCAGGTATGTCCTGTCCACAAAAAGCAGGACAAATCCAATCCGGCCAATTTCCACCCCATCCGTCTACTCTCAATCATCAGTAAAGTGATGGAAGGTTTCGTCGACAGTGCTATCAAGCGGCACTTACTCACCAATAACCTGCTCACCGATGCTCAGTTTGGGTTCCGCCAGGACCACTTGGCTCCAGACCTCATTACAGCCTTGGTCCAAACATGAACAAAAGAGCTGAATTCCAGAGGTGAGGTGAGAGTGACTGCCCTCGATATCAAGGCAGCATTTTTTGCGAGTGTGGCATCAAGGAGCCCGAATAAAATTGAAGTCAATGGGAATCAGGGGAAAAATCTCCACTGGCTGGAGTCATATCCAGCACAAAGGAAGATGGTTGTGGTGGTTGGAGGTCAATCATCACAGCCCCAGGACATCGCTGCAGGAGTTCCTCAGGGTGTTATCTAGGCCCAACCATCTTCAGCTGCTTCATCAATGACCTTCCCTCCATCCTAAGGTCAGAAGTGGTGATGTTCGCTGATGATTGCACAGTGTTCAGTGCCATTCGCAACCCCTCCATGCCCATGTGCAGCACAGAAACATAGAAACATAGAAAATAGGTGCAGGAGCAGGCCATTCGGCCCTTCGAGCCTGCACCGCTATTCAATAAGATCATGGCTGATCATTCAACCTCAGTACCCCTTTCCTGCTTTCTCTCCATACCCCTTGATCCCTTTGGCAGTAAGGGCCATACCTAACTCCCTTTTGAATATATCTAACGAACTGGCTTCAACAACTTTCTGCAGTAGAGAATTCCACAGTTTAACCACTCTCTGAGTGAAGATGTTTCTCCTCATCTCGATCCTAAATGGCATACCCCTTACTCTTAGACTGTGACCCCTGGTTCTGGAACTCCCCAGCAACGGGAACATTCTTCCTGCCTCTAACATGTCCAATCCCATCAGAATTTTATATGTTTCTTTGAGATCCCCTCTCATTCTTCTAAATTCCAGTGGATACAAGCCCAGTTGATCCAATCTCTCCTCATATGTCAGTCCTGCTATCCCGGGAATCAATCTGGTAAACCTTCGCTGCACTCCCTCAATAGCAAGAATGTCCTTCCTCAGATTAGGAGACCAAAACTGAACACAATATTCAAGGTGTGGCCTCACCAAGGCTCTGTACAACTGCAGTAAGACCTCCCAGCTCCTATACTCAAATCCCCTAGCTATGAAGGCCAACATACCACTTGCCTTCTTCACCGCCAGCTGTACCTGCATGCCAAACTTCAATGACTGATGTACCATGACACCCAGGTCTCGTTGCACCTCCTCTTTTCCTAATCTGTCACCATTCAGATAATATTCTGTCTTCCTGTTTTTGCCACCAAAGTGGATAACCTCACATTTATCCACATTATACTGCATCTGCCATGTATTTGCCCATTCGCCTAACCTGTCCAAGTCACCCTGCAGCCTCTTAGCATCCTCCTCACAGCTCAGACTGCCACCCAGCTTAGTGTCATCTGCAAACTTGGAGATATTACATTCAATTCCTTCATCTAAATCATTGATGTATACTGTAAATAGCTGGGGTCCCAGCATTGAACCCTGTGGCACCCCACTGGTCACTGCCTGCCATTCTGAAAAGGACCCGTTTATTCCAATTCTCTGCTTCCTGTCTGCCAACCAGTTCTCTATCCACGTCAATACATTACCCCCAATACCATGTGCTTTAATTTTGTACACTAATCTCTTGTGTGGGACCTTGTCAAAAGCCTTTTGAAAGTCCAAATACACCACATCCACTGGTTCTCCCTTGTCCACTCTACTAGTTACATCTTCAAAGAATTCTAGAAGATTTGTCAAGCATGATTTCCCTTTCATAAATCCATGCTGACTTGGACCGATCCTGTCACTGCTTTCCAAATGCGCTGCTATTTCATCTTTAATAATTGATTCCAACATTTTCTCCACTACTGATGTCAGGCTGACCGGTCTATAATTCACCATTTTCTCTCTCCCTCCTTTTTTTAAAAAAGTGGTGTTACATTAGCTACCCTCCAGTCCATAGGAACTGATCCAAAGTCAATAGAATGTTGGAAAATGATCGCCAATGCATCCACTATTTCTAGGGCCACTTCCTTAAGTACTCTGGGATGCAGCCTATCAGGCCCTGAGGATTTATCGGCCTTCAATCCCATCAATTTCCCATCACACAATTTCCTGACTAATAAGGATTTCCTTCAGTTCCTCCTTTTCGCTACACCCTCGAACCTCTAGTACTTCCGGAAGGATATTTGTGTCTTCCTTAGTGAAGACAGATCCAAAGTATTTGTTCAATTGGTCTGCCATTTCTTTGTTCCCCTTTATAAATTCACCTGATTCTGTCTACAAAGGACCTACTTTGGTCTTCACTAATCTTTTTCTCTTCACATATCTATGGAAGCTTTTGCAGTCAGTTTTTATGTTCCCAGCAAGCTTCTTCTCATACTTTATTTTCCCCTCCTAATTAAACCCTTAGTCCTCCTCTGCTGAATTCTAAATTTCTCCCAGTCCTCAGATTTGCTGCTTTTTCTGGCCAATTTTTATGCCTCTTCCTTGGATTTAACACTATCCCTAATTTCCCTTGTTAGCCACGGTTGAGCTACCTTCCCCATTTTATTTTTACTCCAGACAGGGATGTACAATTGTTGAAGTTCATCCATGTAATCTATAAATGTCTGCCATTGCCTATCCACTGTCAACCCTTTAAGTATCATTTGCTAGTCTATCCTAGCCAATTCATGTCTCATACCATCGAAGTTACCTTTCCTTAAGTTCAGGACCCTAGTCTCTGAATTAACACTGTCACTCTCCATCTTAATAAAGAATTCAGCAAGACCTGGACAACATTCAGGCTTGGGCTGATAAGTGGCAAGTAACATTCGCACCACACAAGTGCCAGGCAATGACCATCTCCAACAAGCGAGAGTCTAACCTCTGCCCCTTGACATTCAACGGCATTACCATCGCCAAATCCCCCACCATCAACATCCTGGGGGTCACCATTTATCAGAAATTTAACTGGACCAGCCACATAAATACTGTGGCAACAAGAGCAAGTCAGAGGCTGGGTATTCTGCAGCGAGTGTCTCACCTCCTGACTCCCCAAAGCCTTTCCACCATCTACAAGGCACAAGTCAGGAGTGTGATGGAATACTCTCCACTTGCCTGGATGAGTGCAGCTCCAACAACACTCTAGAAGCTCGACGCCATCCAGGACAAAGCAACCCGTTTGATTGGCACCCCATCCACCACCTTCAACACTCACTCCCTCCACCACCGGTGCACTGTGGCTGCAGTGTGCATCATCTACAAGATACACACTGCAGCAACTCGCCAAGGCTTCTTCAGCAGCACCTCCCAAACCAGCGACCTCCATCACCTGGAAGGGCAAGGGCAGCAGGCGCATGGGAACACCACCACCTCCAATTCCCCTCCGAGTCACACACCATCCTGAATTGGAAATATATCGCCGTTCCTTCATCGTCACTGCGTCAAATCCTGGAACTCCCTCCCTAACAGCACTGTGGGAGCACCTTCACCACACGGACTGCAGCGGTTCAAGAAGGCGGCTCACCACCACCTAAGGGCAATTAGGGATGGGCAATAAATGCCAACAATGCCAGTGACACCCACATCCTGGAACGTATAAAAATAATATACTGGCACTGGGCAGATTTTCGGGGGAAGCTAGGAAGCGGGATCTGCACGGAGTGTGTCACCAGGCGTGAGTGCGCTGTGGCCAGGGCAGGAGCAAAGGGTGGCGCATGTGCTCGGTCCCTGGAGGGTGAGCTCACACACGAGTTCTGCTGCACAGGACTCAGATGAGGAGTTCGATGGGGCAGCCGACAGAACAAAGCTGAGGCTATGCACAACAAAATGCTTGGTGCATTGGCAGGCCTGCCAGAAAGCCTGAATGCAATGTCAAGGAGCACGGGGCAGAGCTTGGAGCCCATCCTGTCCAGCGTGGAAGAGGTGGGCAGGACCATTCGTACACTTATGGACCCAACCAGCATGCAGCATCTGATGGCCGAGGTCCTAGCTTCCACTGCAGCACAAGCAGCAGCCAACCAACGTCCAAGTGTGGCAGTGCAAGCTCAGACTGAAGTCAAGCAAGCTCAGCTTACTGCCACACAGGTACTGACTGCTGCCATCATGGCTGAGATTATCAGTGTGGAAAGGGGCTTGCATGGTGTCACAGCAGTCCGTCCTCCAACAATTTACTAGGATTGCTGAGGCGCTGCCCCGGGTGAGTGGCAGTGGCTCCGTGGAGGTAAACCTGCTGTCATCTCTCAGGATGACAGCATTCATCTCCCACCACTGCCACTCTGCCAGTGCCCTTACTGTTTCCTGTCAGCCAGCCAGCCAGACTGCTGCCGCCCATGCAGAGATGGTGCAGTCCGAAGCCAGGCCTACTAGATATAGTGGATGCATTGGTGGTCATTTTCTAACATTCCATGGACTATGGATCACTTCCTATGGACTGGAGGGTAGCTAATGTAACACCACTTTTTAAAAAAGGAGGGAGAGAGAAAACAGGGAATTATAGACCGGTTAGCCTGACATCAGTAGTGGGAAAAATGTTGGAGTCAATTATTAAAAGGTGTAATAGCAGCGCATTTGGAAAGTAGTGACAGGATCGGTCCAAGTCAGCATGGAGTTATAAAAAGGGAAATCATGCTTGACAAATCTTCTAGAATTTTTTGAGGATGTAACTAGTAGAGTGGATAAGGGTGAACCAGTGGATGTGGTGTATTTGGACTTTCAAAAGGCTTTTAATAAGGTCCCACACAAGAGATTAGTGTGCAAAATTAAGGTACATGATATTGGGGGTAATGTATTGACGTGGATAGAGAACTGGTTGGCAGACAGGAAGCAAAGAGTGGGAATAAACGGGTCCTTTTCAGAATGGCAAGCAGTGACTAGTGGGGTACTACAAGGTTCAGTGCTGGGACTCCAGCTATTTACAATATGTATTGATGATTTAGACGAAGGAATTGAATGTAATATCTCTACGTTTTCAGATGACACTAAGCTGGGTGGCAGTGTAAGCTGTGAGCAGGATGCTATAAGGCTGCAGAGTGACTTGGACAGGTTAGGTGAGTGGGCAAATGCATGGCAGATGCAGTATAATGTGGATAAATGTGAGGTTATCCACTTTGGTGGCAAAAACAGGAAGACAGTATATTTGAATGGTGACAGATTAGGAAAAGAGGAGGTGCAACGAGATCTGGGTGTCATGGTACATCAGTCAATGAAAGTTGGCATGTAGATACAGCAGGCAGTTAAGAAAGCAAATGACATGTTGGCCTTCATAGCGAGTCGATTTGGGTATAGGAGCAGGGAGGTCTTACTGCAGTTGTACAGGGCCTTGGTGAGACTACACCTTGAATATTGTGTTCAGTTTTGGTCTCCTAATCTGAGGAAGGACATTCTTGCTATTGAGGGAGTGCAGCGAAGGTTCACCAGACTGATTCTCGGGATGGCAGGACTGACATATGAAGAAAGACCGGATCGACTCGGCCTGTATTTACTGGAATTTAGAAGAATGAGAGGGTATCTCATAGAAACATATAAAATTCTGACGGGATTGGACAGGTTAGATGCAGGAAGGATGTTCGCGTTGTTGGGGAAGTCCAGAACCAGGGATTACAGTCTAAGGATAAGGGGTAAGCCATTTAGGACCGAGATGAGGAGAAACTTCTTCACTCAGAGAATTATGAACCTGTGGAATTCCCTACCACAGAAAGTTGTTGAGGCCAGTTCGTTGGATATATTCCAAAGGGAGTTAGATGTGGCCCTTACGGCTAAAAGGATCAGTGGGTATGGAGAGAAGGCAGGAGTGGGGTACTGAAGTTGAATGATCAGCCATGATCATATTGAATGGTGGTGCAGACTCGAAAGGCCGAATGGCCTACTCCCGCACCTATTTTCTATGTTTCTATGTTACTAGGCCCAGAGCTCCTTGAGGTTGTTCTGCAATCTCCCCCAAGGAAAGTTAGCAGCCTTCTACCAGCCATGCTGCAGTCACAGAGGGAGCACTGTGTCGGTGCACTCGGACCAGCAACAGCACAATGAAGACAAGGCACTAAGGGATAAACAAGGGTGATTAGTTGACCTTTGAATGAAATATTGTAATGGTTTGATTCATAAAAATGGTTTGGAATGCTTGTTTTGTGGTGGCTTTTATTGTAGCATTGCGGCCAAGAGGACCCTGTGATGGTCAGCAACAGAGGGAAGGAAGGTGTGGGACGATTGGTGAATGGGGAATTGGGATTGCATTCATTGGTACCGCAGTCAGATGAGTCGATCATGGACAGCCCGGGCAGAAAGGGGCTGCCTGCGATGCCTCCCCCTTTCTGCTTCCTCCTCTTCGTAAGAACACAAGAACTAGAGCGGGAGTCGGCCATTCTGCCCCTCAAGCCTGCTCCAACATTCAAATAAGATCATGGCTGATCTTCTACCTCAACTCCACTGTCCCCCCTATCCCTTGATTGCCTTAATATCCTCCTCCTCCTCAGCAAGTCACCGTATGGGCTCATGATGGTGAGGTTGTGCAGCTTACAGCAGACCATGACGAACCTTGAGACGTGCTCTGGTCAGTACTGCAGGCAGAGGAAATGTTGGTTATGGATGCCAATGGTCTGCTCACTCTCCTTATTTCTGGCAAATGCCAATTTAAAGTGCAGCATGTACCCCCTTTTTAAGTAGACACAACCAATAAAAACTGTGACTTAACAAAAAGGTTTAAAGGAAACTTAACAAATTAAATTAAAATGTAATACACGGGGGGTGGGGGGGATGAAGCACTCCAGTCCCTCCAGTGCCCACCGGCCACCGAAGGCCTCGAGCGTACCGGTGGACACCGCGTGCTCCATCTCCAGGTTCTTAATGAATACTTTGCATCTGTTTTCACAAAAGAGAGGGGTAATGCAGACGTTGCAATCAGGGAGGAGGAGTGTGAAATATTAGATGAAATAAACATAGTGAGAGAGGAAGTATTATGCGGTTTAGCATCTTTGAAAGTGGATAAATCCCCAGGCTCAGATGAAATGGATCCCAGGCTGTTAAGAGAAGCAAAAGAGGAAATAGCAGATGCTCTGACCATCATTTTCCAATCCTCTCTGGATACAGGTGTTGTTTAAAAAGGGAGAAAGGGATAGACTGAGTCATTATAGACCAGACAACCTAACCTTGGTGGTGGTAAAATTATTGGAAAAAATTCTGAGGGTCAGGATAAAGCTTCATTTACAAAGACAAGGATTAATCAAGGACAGTCAGCTTGGATTTGTTAAGGGAAGGTTGTGTCTGACAACTTGATTGAATTTTTTGAGGAGGTAACCAGGAGGGTCGATGAGAGTACAGGTTGAACTTCTCTTATCTGGTATTCCTTTAACCGACAACCCACACTTGTCCGGCATCATTCCCAGCAGGGGAGGGGAGGGGTCGCGACCCGCCGCTGTGCCCTGGGGCTCAACTACAAAACGTGCCTTTTTTTAAAAAATTTGAAACTATTATTGACGATTAGGCTTTATTAGCTGAGACATAGAATACAAGAGCTGTATAAAACACTGGTTAGGCCACAACTAGAGTACTGCGTGCAGTTCTGGTCACCACTTTACAGGAAAGATGTGATTGCACTGGAAAGGATGCCGAGGAGATTTATGAGGATGTTGCTTGGGTTGGAGAATTTTGGCTATGAGGAAAGATTGATAGGCTGAGGTTGTTTTCATTGGAACAGAGGAGGTTGAGGGGAGACCTCATTGAGGTGTATAAAATTATGAGGGGCCGAGTTGGAGTGGATAGAAAGGACCTATTTCCTTTAGCAGAGGGGTCAACATCCAAGGGGTATAGATTTAAAGTAATTGGGGGGAGGTTTATAGGGGATTTGAGGGGAAATGTCTTCACCCAGGGGGTCTGGAACTCACTGCCTGAAAGGGTGGTAAAGGCAGAAACCCTCACCACATTTAAAAAGTACTTGGATGTGCACCTGAAGTGCCGTAACCTACAGGGCTACGGACCCAGAGCTGGAAAGTGGGATTAGGCTGGATAGCTCTTAATTGGCCGACGCAGACACGATGGGCCGAAATGGCCTCCTTCCGTGCTGTAAATTTCTATGATTCTGTGACACCCGGGCTGGAACTTTGCTGCAGAAGAGAGGTCGGCAGTCAGGCCGACAACCCTCTCAACCGCCTGCTGCCTCCAATGATCGGTGTGGCAGCATAGTTTTCGTTATATGCAGGCTGCCCATGTGTGTGTGGATTGCACAGCGAAGTCACGAGCCAGGTGGTCAGCGGATAGCCTTTGGCCAGTAGCCACCTACTGGTTTGTTGTGGTGGTTCAAATGCTGATTGTACAGCGGACTGCCACCAAATGAAGGCACCATGACTGTTGCCAGGATACCGGGCATTGACCTGCACAATGGGCTGAGTATGGTCACACACCACGTCGATATTGAGGGGATGGAATCCCTTCCGCTTGCAGTGCATCTCCCAATCGCGATGCGGAGCCCACAAAGCGATGTGTGTGCAGTCAATGGTACCTCGCACCATGGGGAAGTCTGCTATCCTGGAAAAGCCATGTGCTCACTCCGCCTGCGTCTCTCCGGCAAGAGAGAATGACATTTATTCAGCTCCCTTTGCATACACGCCTCACTCACCTCCCTTAAACAGGAGTGGACGGCAAACAGGGGGATGTTACAGATGTCGCCTGCTCCAGGCTGGAAGGAGCCCGAAGTGAAGCAGTTCAAGGCCCGCTTACCTTTACAGCCGCTGGCAATGCTGCCCTTGTCCTGGACTGAGGCTGCAGCAGGGGGCGGATTTCAGTCAGTACCTCCTTTGTAAAACCCAGTTATCGCGCACACTGTTCGTCACTGAGGTCGAAGGAGGAGAACTACTCCCTGAAAACCCTAGGTGGAAATGGCCTCCTGCTGAGAGTGTTCCTCCCCATCCTCCCCCTGCCCCTTCGCCCCCTCCCCCTCCTCCCCCCTGCCCCCCCTCCCCCCTCGAGCAGCTTGCCCTGCTCTAAGTCACCTCTGCTCATTCTCCCTGTCACGTTGCAGGCCAAGCGGGGTACAAACTGCTGCACCATGTCTGGGAGCCACTGGTCTGAGCGAAACCTTTGCAAGTCAGTACCGAGTCCTTGAGCAAGTGCCACACCACTCCTTGCAGACTTTATGCAACTTTAAAGAAGTCTAGAAAGCACCAAACACTTCTATAAACTCAGCGACAGCCAGTGGAAGTAAGTAGATGATGATCCTATAAATATCGCTGGTGGGGGTCCTTCCTGCTGCTGAACGATGTTCAGCTGTGCGCGGTTAAGAGAGAGCATTCGCTCCAGCGTTGAGATTGAATATGGCAGCGTGGAATAAGATCAGTGAGACGCCACGATCAATGCCCCTCACCAAAACAACGTGCGGCGCGGCCCGGAGCAATGGTGTCGCTCGCAGCTCGTCAACATTTCTGAGTCAATTCACCACACGTGGTACCCAGACAACGGGCGTTACATAAACACAGTTTTATCCCCCATTCTATCCGACAGGGATCAATTCATAGAAACATAGAAAATAGGAGCAGGAGTAGGCCATTCGGCCCTTCGAGTCTGTGCCGCCATTCAATATGATCATGGCTGATCCTCTATCTCAACACCATATTCCCACTTTTTCCCCCATACGCCTTTGATGCCTTTTGTGTCTAGAAATCTATCTATCTCCTTCTTAAATATATTCAGTGACTTGGCCTCCACAGCCTTCTGTGGTAGAGAATTCCACAGGATCACCACCCTCTGAGTGAAAACATTTCTCCTCATCTCGGTCCTAATTTTCCTCCTCCGTATTCTGAGACTGTGACCCCTTGTTCTAGACTTCCCAGAAACATCCTCCCCTCATCCAGTCTATCCAACCCAGTCAGAATTTTATACATTTCAATGAGATCCGATGTGGATCAATTCTATCCGACAGGGATCTATTATATCTGATGAGGACCCATTCTGTCTGAGAGGGGTCCATTCGATGTGAGGGGGGGGGTTCAGTTGATGTGAGGGGGGGGTTCAGTCGATGTGAGGGGGGGGGTTCAGTCGCTGTGAGGGGGGGTTCAGTCGATGTGAGGGGGGGGTTCAGTCGATGTGAGGGGGGGGGGTTCAGTCGATGTGATGGGGGGGGGTTCAGTCGATGTGAGGGGGGGGGGGTTCAGTCGATGTGAGGGGGGGGTTCAGTCGATGTGAGGGGGGGTTCAGTCGATGTGAGGGGGGGGGTTCAGTCGATGTGATGGGGGGGGGTTCAGTCGATGTGAGGGGGGGTTCAGTCGATGTGAGGGGGGGTTCAGTCGATGTGAGGGGGGGGGGTTCAGTCGATGTGATGGGGGGGGGTTCAGTCGATGTGAGGGGGGGGGGGTTCAGTCGATGTGAGGGGGGGGTTCAGTCGATGTGAGGGGGGGTTCAGTCGATGTGAGGGGGGGGTTCAGTCAATGTGAGGGGGGGGGGTTCAGTCGATGTGAGGGGGGGGGGTTCAGTCGATGTGAGGGGGGGGGTTCAGTCGATGTGAGGGGGGGGTTCAGTCGATGTGAGGGGGGGTTCAGTCGATGTGAGGGGGGGTTCAGTCGATGTGAGGGGGGGTTCAGTCGATGTGAGGGGGGGGGGTTCAGTCGATGTGATGGGGGGGGGTTCAGTCGATGTGAGGGGGGGGGGGTTCAGTCGATGTGAGGGGGGGGTTCAGTCGATGTGAGGGGGGGTTCAGTCGATGTGAGGGGGGGGTTCAGTCAATGTGAGGGGGGGGGTTCAGTCGATGTGAGGAGGGACATTGCCTCTCTCTGGTTGGGCCCAAGCACCTATCAGGAGTGAGTATTCTTCCATTGCCCCAGGTACCAGCCATTGAAACAAGCCTCTGAGGGAGAATTATTATTGTAGCAGAAAGTCCCAAGCTTCTCCTGCCCCTGCAGCTATGAGGCCAATCACTTTAAGAAATCGTGAAAGAAAAACAGTAAAGGCCTTTGTCATTTGTGACAATTCGAGGCCACATTGAGATAAATGTATCCATGGGGACATGTGGGGCCCGGCCATTATCTGACATGTGCTAACTTGCCCATAGTACCCAGTGTGAGTGCTCACATTACCATCGTCCTGGGAATCAGTGTCTGCACAATACAGAGCAGCTAAAGTTACAGATGGTATGTGGCGAGAGGGTGGGAGTGGTATCTCCGAGCACAGGGTTCGTCACAGTGCGTGTGGTGCCCTGCACACTCAGCAACAGTTCACAGTTAGCCTTGAACAGTCCGTCACCAGTAAACTGTAACATGTTTGGCTGCCGATCTTGGCCATGCTGACGCACAATACACTGCAGCCCGAACTGCAACTGTTGCCTTTCTCACATCGGCCCCTGGTGATAACTTTGCCTGAGAGGCCTCCCCCCACACAGGCAGACTCACTGTGGGAAACATGTGGGGTGGGGGGGTGGGGGTAGGGGTAGGGTTGGGGACAGGAGTGGGGACAGGGGGATGGGGACGGGATTGGGGCAGTAATGTGGGCAGGGACGAGGGTGGGGGTGGGGTTGGGGGCAGGAGTGGGGACAGGGGGGTGGGGACAGGGGGTGGGGCAGTAATGTGGGCAGGGACGAGGGTGGGGGTGGGGTTGGGGGCAGGAGTGGGGATGGGGGGGTGGGGACAGGGGCGGGGGCAGGGATGGGGGCAGTAATGTGGGCGGGGGCGGGGGTGGGGGTGGTTGCAGGATGGGGGTGGGGGCAGGGAGGGAGAACAACTGGGCTGATTTGGGGGCCATGTGTGTTGTCAGCTAATGTAGCGAACCCTTCCGATTGTGCGGGAATATCCAGGAACTAAATCTAAATCCCTGGTTCGGCCCCAGCCGGAGTACTGTGGCCGATTGTGGGCACCACACTTTAGGCAGGCTATCAAGGCCTTAGAGCGGGTGCGGAGGAGATTTATTCGAATGGTGCCAGGGATTGAGTTGTTGACCAGAGGACACAGAGTTAAGATAAATGGCGAAACAATCAGAGGCGACATAAGGAGAAATATTCTTACGCAGCGAGTTGTTGTGATCTGGAACGCACTGCCTGAAAGGCCGGTGGGAGCAGATTTAATAACATTCACAAGAGAATTGGATAAAAACTTGAAGGAGAGAAATTTACAGGGCTGTGCGGAAAGACGGGGGAGTGGGACTAATTGGATCGCTCTTTCACAGAGCCGGCACAGGCACGATGGGCCGAATGGCCTCTTTCTGTGCTGTAGAACTCGAGGGCAAGAAATTCGTTACCGCCCGCTTTGGTGCCACCGGAGTGCCACCTTTAGCGCTGGGCGATGTTTACCGCCTCAAAGTGCGATATTCTGTTGTATCGCCCCAAGAGGAGAGTTGTTCGCGAAGAGAAGCATTCCACACTCCTCTTTGGGTGCTAACGGAGCGATAGCACAGGAGGCCTACTCAATTGTTGGTGTTAGGATGCCGGCAATAAACCTCACCCACACTTCCCCACTACTGCAACAAATAAATAAAAGTTTAAAAAGTGAAATTCCAGCCCTTACCTTGCGCTGCGGACGATATCGACCCGGGATCATCGCTGACCGACTGCTTTCCCCCGCCGGTCTCAGGCTACGGCAGGCGAAAGACTGAATTTTACAAACGCACGACTACGGGGGGCGTTGCACATTCGATGATGTCACCGAGTGGGCGGGGCTAGTGAACGCAATGTAAACTGTCGGCGCCTCCACTAAACGTTCACTGACGTTTGCGGTAGGCAATGACAGAGCGGCGCTCCACCAGGAGGTGCTTAGCCCCCCCAGGGTGGTGCTAACCAACCAAATTTCTCCCCCTGTGGTTCTACCTCCCAGGGACTGCAAGTGAACCTGGGAGACAAATCAGGGAATGTTTCACGTGAGTACACAGGACAGTGAATCAGGTCGATCTATCAGCTCATCGACAGTTTCCATACATTCCTGGAGACGCTACAGGCTCAATTTTAGCCCCACCTAAGGATAACCATGAGGGGAGGTGGTTAAAATGGAGCAGGGACGAGCTGACCCACTCCATTCACCCCCCCCATCCGGCCGACTGTGGGTTTTGGTTGCAGGAAGTCCAGCCGAACGTGGCTCGGGCTCTGATGATGTCAATGTGATGGGACATTGGGGAATATGGGGGAGCAGTGTCCGCCTCCCGCTTGGCTACTCATCTCTCTGACTGAGCGGATTGAGAGGGGAGTTTGAGCAAAGTGCCAAATTGAGAAACAGAATAGCCCGGAGAACAGAGAATAGTTCAGTAAAAGAAAACATAAAACAAAGACCAATATTTATGTTGGGCCTCTCCTGACCTCAGAACGTCCCAACATCCAACTGAGAGGGCAGACGAGGCCTCGGTTTAACGTCCCATCCGAAACTCCACAACTCCCTCAGCACTGCACTGCAGCGTCGGCCTGGATTATGGGCTCAAGTCCCTGGAGCGGGACTTAGAATCCGCCATCTGCTGCCTCAGAGGCGGGTATGCTAACAATTGAGCCACAGCTGACAGGATCTTGGTAAATCGAGGGATCGTGGTGTGAAATTAAAAACAATAACCAGAATATATATTACCACAGGAAAACACTTGCTACATAAAGGGGCAGGCTAGAAGGCGCTAACCTTATCGGGCGGTTGGGCTGTGAAATGCCTTGCTCCATGTGCTGAGTCCAGAATTCAGAAAGGTGCAGGTTCATTGCTGAAGGAAATTATTTAAAGGGTGTGGGAGCTGAGCAAGACAATGGGACTGTGGAAAATCAGGAGCCTGAATTCAGTGCAGGCAAAATTGGTCATGTTAAAGTCATCAGGTTCCTAGGTGTACCTGTGCTCACTGACCCACACTGGCCTCAATTTTAAAATTCTCATCCTTCTGTTCAAATCCCTCCCTGGCTTCGCCCCTCTCTATCTCTGTAACTCCAACCCTCCGAGATCCCTGCGCTCCTCCAACTCCCGATTTCCATCGCTGCACCATGGGCGGCCATGTCTTCAGCAGTCTAGACCCTGAGCTCTCAAATTCATAGAGTCACAGAAGCATAGAACAGTACAGCACAGCAGGAGACCATTCGGCCCATCGAGTCTTTTGAAGAGCGATCCTGTTCGTCCCACTCCCCCGCTCTTTCCCCATATCCTAGAAACTTTTTCTCCAAGTATTTATCCCATTCCCTTTCGAAGGCTACCATTGACTCTGTAGCCACCACACAGTCAGACCGTGTGTTCCAAATCCTAACCATTCATTGCGTAAAAACATTTTTCCTCATGTTGCCTCTGGTTCTTTTGCCGATCACCTTAAATCTGTGCCCTCTCGTTATCCACCCTTCAGCCATTGGAAATAGCTTCTCTTTATTTACTCTAACTAAACCCTTCGTGATTTTAAACACCTCCATCAAATCTCCTCTTAGCCTTCTCTAGTGTAACTGTAAACCATAAACCATGGAACCATTCTCGCAATTTTTTTCTGTATCTCTCCAAAGCCTTGCAAGAGGAAAGTGTGGTCCCCACAATATTCCAGCTGGGACCGAACTAGTGTTTTATACAGGTTCAGCATAATTTCCTGACTTTTATACTCTATGCCTCTATTTATAAAGCCCAGGATCCCATATGCTTTAACTGGTTTGTTAACCTGCCCTCCACCTTCAACAATTTGTGCACAAGCGCCCCCAGGTCTCTCGGTTCTTGCACCCTCTTTAGAATTGTACCATTTAGTGTGCATGGTCTCTCCTCATTCTTCCTCCCAAAATCACACTTTTCTGCATTGAATTTCATCTGCCACGTGTCCGCCCATTCCACCAGCCTGTCTGTGTGCTCTTGAAGTCTATCACTATCTTCCTCACTGTTTACTATACTTCCAAGTTTCAAAATTATGCCCTGTACCCACAAGCCCAAGTCATTAATATGTATCAGAAACAGCAGGGTTCAAGTACTGAACCTTGGGGAATGCCACTGTATAGCTCCCTCCAGTCTGAAAACAGCCAGTCACCACAACTCTCTGTTTTCCGTCACTGAGCCAATTTTGTATCCATGCTGCCACTGTCCGTTACTCCACAGGCTTTAATTTTGCTAACAAGCCTGATAATGTGCTACTTTATCAAACGCCTTTTGAAAGTCCGTATACACAACCTCAACTGCACTGCCCTCATCCACTCTCTCTGTTACCTCATCAAAAAACTCAATCACATCAGTCAAACACGATTTACCTGTGCTGGCTCTCCTTTATTACTCCACACTTGTCCAAGTGGCTGTTCATTCTCTCCCGATTATTGTTAATAAAAGCTTCCCCAACCCCAACGTTAAACTGACCGGCCTGTAATTACTGGGTTTATTCTTCGACACTTTTTTGAACAAGGGTCTGACATTTGCAATCCTCCAGTTCTTTGAACACCTCTCCTGAATCAAAGGAGGATTGGAAGGTTATGGCCAGTACCTCCACGATTTCCACCTTAACCTCCTTCAGCAACCGAGGAGGCATCCCATCCTGACTTATCCTCGTTATCTATTTTTATCTCATTCAATATCCCAGCAGCCTCCTCGTTCATCATAGCTTTGACAAAGTCTCTTGCTCGGTAAAGACCGATGCAAAGTACTTATTTAGTACCTCGGCCATGCCCTCTGCCACCACCAATATATTGCCATTTTGGTCCCTAATTGGCCCCATCAATCCTCTGATAACCCATTTACTGCCAAAAGAAGACCTTTGAATTCCCTTTTATGTTAACCACCAATCTATTCTGGTACTCTCTGCCCCTCATTTCTTCTTTCACTTCTCCTCTGCACTTTTTATATTCTTTTGTCATCCAGGGAGGTCTGGCTTTGGTCGCCCTCCCTTTTCCCCTTGTGGCAATATACCTCGACTGTACCCCAACCATCTCCTCTTTAAAGGCTGCCCATTGCTCCATTACATTCCTGCCCGCCAGTCTGTGACTCCAATATACCTGGGCCAGATCCCTCCTCAATTCTCTGAAATTAACCCTCCTTCAGTTAAGTTTTTTTACTCTAGATTGCTCCTTGTCCTTCTCCATAATCTAAACCTTATTATATTATGATCACTATTCTCAAGGTGCTCTCCAACTGTGCCATTCTGCACTTGCCCCTTTTCATTCCCCAGGACCAGATCCAGCAAAGTCTCTTTGCTCGTTAGGCAAGGAACATACTGATCAACAAAATTCTCCTGAGCACACTTCAGAAATTCCTCCTCTTCTCTGCCCTTTACACGACCCCATTCAATATTAGGCTGGTTAAAGTCTCCCATTATCAGTACTCTATAGTTTTTGCACCTCTCAGTAATTTCTTTGCAAACCTGCTCCTCTATCTCCTGTAATGAAATTCCTTCCCTAAACTTTCTGCCTCTATACCTCTCCCTCTTCCTTTGAAACATTCCTTGGCTCTTTGGTCACCTAATGTCTTATCCCGTGGCTCGGTGTCACATTGTGTTTCACTACATTCCTGTGAAGTTCCTTGGGATGTTTTACAACATACAGGTGCTGTACAAATGCACATTATTGTTGTTGCTTACACATGCCCTCGACCTCAGCATGTTCCCACAGTAATTTGCCCGTCAGAAATGAGGGATTTCAGAGTGGGGAAGCCAGGTGCCAGACCTATACCCTGTACTACTGTGTGTGAGCCCTCCGCCCCAGAGACAGAGAGACGACAGCCGGCTTGTTCAAGGCAATGGCGAGGTGGCGACCTCGGATCAGATAAAACAGGACCCTGAACGTTGACTCACCTTGTCCAGGATGTACTTGTTGAGATAAGGCATGTACCCGTAGCTGGAAACAGGCCCATTGTTGTCATCGCGGAAGTGGTCCTCCAGAGCGGTGGGGTCATGGGGAATGTTCAGCGCCGTGTACAGGTTGTGTGACAACACCTGGAAAACACACGGCAACGGTCAATACTCTGTCACTGGGTCACCACTTCACCCAGCACGTCACACACTCAACTCCCCTCGGCAGTCACCCCGACAACCTCCCCACCTGATCTGTGAGCCTGCGCCGGTCATTACTCAACCCTCCCTCCTCCGGCTCGTTACTCCCCCCCCCCCCCCCCACCCCGTTACTCCCCGCCCCCCCACCTCCCGGCTCGTTATTCCCCACTCATGTCCTCCCCCGCCCCACCCCGGCTCGTTACTCCCCAGTTTAAACCCCCCCCCCGGCTCATTACTATCCACTGCCCCTGCCCCCCCCCCCCCCAGCTCATTACTCCCCACTCACCCCCCACCCCCGGCTTGTTACTCCCCACTCACCCTCCCCCACCCCGACTCGTTACTCTCCCACCCCCCCCCCCGACTCGTTACTCTCCCCACATCCCTCAGCTCATTATTCCCCACTCCCCACCCCCCCCCGGCTTGTTACTCCCCATTAACCCCCCCCCCCCCCCGGCTCATTATTCCCCACTCCCCCCATTCCCGGATCATTACTCCCCACACACCCCCGGCTCATTACTCCCCACTCACCCCCCCGGCTCATTACTCCCCACTCACCCCCACCCCCGCCCTCCTGGCTCGTTACTCCCCACTCCCTCCCCCAGCTTGTTACTCCCCACTATCCCCTGGCTCGTTACTCCCCACTCCCCCCACCGCCCCCGGGCTCATTGCTCCCCACTAGCCCCCCAACCCATTACTCCCCACTCCCACAGGCTCATTACTCCCCAATGAATGGCTGAACGCACTGGATACAGCAAAGGCTATGGGCCCTGACAACATAGGGAATGGTAGCATAGTGGTAACATCACCGGACCAGTAATCCAGAGGCCTGGACTAATGATCCGGGGACATGAGTTCAAATCCCACCATGGCAACTGGGGAATTTAAATTCAGTTCATTAAATAAATCTGGAATAAAAAGCTAGTATCAGTACTGGTGACCATGAAACTACCAGATTGTTGTAAAAATCCATCTGGTTCACTCATGGCCTTCAGGGAAGGAAATCTGTCGCCCTTACCCTGTCTGGCCGATATGTGACTCCAGACCCACATCAATTTGGTTGACTCGAACTGCCCTGAAATGGCCCAGCGAGACACTCAGTTGTAACAAACTGCTATATAAAACAAGAACAAAACCGAACGGACCACTTGGCACCGGCTACAGACAGGACAACGGCACACCCAGCCCAGTCCTGCAAAGTCCTCGTCACCAACATCTGGGGACTTGTGCCAAAATTGGGAGAGCTGTCCCACAGACTAGTCAAGCAAACAGTCTGACATAGTCCATCACCATCCCTGGGTATTTCCTGTTCCACCAGCAGGACAAACCCACCAGGGGTGGCGACACAGTGATATACAGTCGGGAGGGATGGACCCTGGGAGTCCTCAACATTGACTCTGGACCCCATGATGTCTCATGGCTTCAGGTCAAGCATGGGCAAGGAAACCTACTGTCCTCCCTCAGCTGATGAATCAGTATGCTCCATGTTGAACACCACTTGGAAGAAGCACTGAGGGTAGCAAGGGCACAGAATGTACTCTGGGTGGGGAACTTCAATGTCCATCGCCAAGAGTGGCTCGGTAGCACCACTACTGATCGAGCTGGCCGAGTCCTGAAAGATGGAGCAGCCAGACTGGGCCTGCAGCAGGTGGTGAAAAAAACCCTCCATGACCTCGTCCTCACCAATCTACCTGTCTCAGATGCATCTGTCCTTGGGATAGATTCAGAACAGATCTATCAGCTCAAAAGTAGACATCCATGAGGCGCTGTGGGCCATCAGCAGCAGCAGAATTGTATTCCACCACAATCTGTAACCTCGTGGCCCGGCATATCCCTCACTCTACCATTACCATCCAGCCAGGCGACTAACCCTGGTTCAATGAGGAATGTAGAAGAGCATGCCAGGAGCAGCACCAGGCATACCTGAAAATGAGTACAAGCCTGGGGAAGCTGCAATATAGGACTACATGCACGCTAAACAGTGGAATCAGCATGCTAGAGACAAGGCTAAGCGATCCCACAACCAAAGCTCTGTAGTCCTGCCACATCCAGTCGTAAATGGTGGTGGACCATTAAACAACTAACATGAGGAGGAGGCTCCATGAATATCCCAATCCTCAATGATGGCGGAGCCCAGCATGTAGTGCAAAAGACAAGGCTGAAGTGTTTACAACCATCTTCAGCCAGAAGTGCCAAGTGGATGATCCATATTGGCCTCCTCCTGGAGTCCCCACCATCACAGAGGCCAGTCTTCAGCCAATTCGATTCACTCCACGTGATATCAGGAAGCGGCTGAGTGCACTGGATACAGCAAAGGCTATGAGCCCCGACAATATCCCGGCTGTTGTGCTGAAGACTTGTGCTCCAGAACTAGCCACGCCTCTAGCCAAGCTGTTCCAGTACAGGTACAACACTGGCATCTACCCGACAATGTGGAAAATTGCCCAGGTATGTCCTGTCCACAAAAAGCAGGACAAATCCAATCCGGCCAATTACTGCCCCATCCGTCTACTCTCAATCATCAGCAAAGTGATGGAAGGTGTGATCGACAGTGCTATCAAGCAGCACTTACTCACCAATAACCTGCTCACCGATGCCCAGTTTGGGTTCCGCCAGGACCACTCGGCTCCAGACCTCATTACAGCCTTGGCCCAAACATGGACAAAGAGCTGAATTCCAGAGGTGAGGTGAGATTGACATCAAGGCAGCATTTGACCGAGTGTGGCATCAAGGAACCCGAGTAAAACTGGAGTCAATGGGAATCGGGAAGAAAACTCTCCACTGGCTGGAGTCATACCCAGCACAAAGGTTGTGGTGGTTGGAGGTCAATCATCACAGCCCCAGGACATCGCTGCAAGAGTTCCTCAGGGCAGTGTCCTAGGCCCAACCATCTTCAGCTATCTTGGGCCTAGGATCATCAATGACCTTCCCTCCATCATAAGGTGAGAAGAGGGGGTTTTCGGTGATGACAGCACAGTGTTCAGTTCCATTCGCAACTCCTCAGATAATGGAACAGTCCATGCCCGCATAAGCAAGACCTGGACAACATTCAGGCTTGGGCTGATAAGTGGCAAGTAACATTCGCGCCACACAAGTGCCAGGCAATGACTATCTCCAACAAGCGAGAGCCTAACCACCGCCCCTTGACATTCAACGGCATTACCATCGCCGAATCCCCCACCATCAATATCCTGGGGGTCACCATTGACCAGAAACCTAACTGGACCAGTCACATAAATACTGTGGCCACAAGAGCAGGTCAGAGGCTGGGTATTCTGCGGCGAGTGTCTCACCTCCTGACTCCCCGAAGCCTTTCTACCATCTACAAGGCACAAGTCAGGAGTGTGATGGAACACTCCTCACTTGCCTGGATGAGTGCAGCTCCAACAACACTCAAGAAGCTCGACACCATCCAGGACAAAGCAGCCGCTTGATTGGCTTCCCATCCACCACCTTCAACATTCATTCCCTCCACCACCGGCGCACCGTGGCTGCAGTGTGTACCATCTACAAGATGCACTGCAGCAACTCGCTAAGGCTTCTTCGGCAGCACCTCCCAAATCCACGACCTCTACCACCTAGAAGGACAAGGGCAGCAGGCGCATGGGAACACCACCACCTCCACGTTCCCCTCCAAGTCACACACCATCCTGATTTGGAAATATATCGCCGTTCCTTCATCGTCACTGGGTCAAAATCTTGAAACTCCCTCCCTAACAGCACTGTGGGAGTACCTTCACCACACGGACTGCAGCGGTTCAAGAAGGCGGCTCACCACCACTTTCTCAAGGACAATTAGGGATGGGCAATAAATGCTGGCCTTGCCAGCGATTCCCACATCTCAGGAGCGAAAAAAAAAAGGCCCCAGCTCATTACACCACAGTCCCCCAGCTCATTGCTCCCTGCACTCTCCATTTCCCTGGGTTATGGGCTGTTTATGCTCTTTCCCGAGGTTATCCCAACGGTGTTGCCCTGGCGTTGATGTCTTCTAACTGGCACCTTTGGACAAACATGGATCTGACAATCCCTGGTCAATGAGAATGAAGCTAATGGATTGGCTGGCGCTGTAGTGACCTCACGTACTCTGCCCACTGGGACTGACAGAGTTGTTATCACCCCCTGACTCCCCAGAGCCTTTCCACCATCTACAAGGCACAAGTCAGGAGTGTGATGGAATACTCTCCACTTGCCTGGATGAGTGCAGCTCCAACATTCAAGAAGCTCGACACCATCCAGGACAAAGCAGCCCACTTGATTGGCTCCCCATCCACCACCTTCAACATTCACTCCCTCCACCACCGGCGCACCGTGGTTGCAGTGTGTACCGTCACCTCCTGAACTACTGCAGTCCATGTGGCGATGGTGCAGTCCATGGACGATGCCTGCGACTACGTCGGCGCACATTCTGAGGCTGAACTCCAGGATATAGTCGGTGTATTCACCGGGGCATATGAAAGCATGGGCCTTACGCTTAATATCCGTAAGACAAAGGTCCTCCACCAGCCTATTCTTGCCGCATAGCACTGCCCTCCAGTCATCAAGATCCACAGCATGGCCCTGGACACTGTGGACCATTTCCCATACCTCGGGAGCCTCATCAACAAAAGCAGACATTGATGCGGAGATCAATGAGCCAGTGCAGCCTTCAGCGCCTGACGAAAAGAGTGTTTGAAGACCAGGCCCTCAAACCTACCACCAAGCTCATGGGCTACAGGACTGTAGTAATACCTGCCCTCCTGTATGGCTCAGAGGCATGGACAATGTACAGAAGACACCTCAAGTCGCTGGAGAAATACCACCAACAATGTCTCTGCAAGATCCTGCAAATCCCCTGGGAGGACAGACACACCAACATCAGTGTCCTCAACCAGGCTAAAATCCCCAGCATTGAAGCACTGACCACACTCGATCAGCTTCACTGGGTAGGCCACACAGTTCGCAAGTTAGACACGAGACTACCCAAGCAATTGCTCTACGCGGAGCTCCTTCATGGCAAACAAGCCAAAGATGGGCAGTGGAAACGTTACAAGGACACCCTCAAAGCCTCCCTGGTAAAGTGCAGCATCCCCACTGACACCTGGGAGTCCCTGGCCAAAGACCACCCGAGGTGGAGAAAGTGCATCCGGGAGGGCATTGAGCTCCTCGAGTCTCAACGCTGCGAGCGTGAAGAGGTTAGGCACAGGCAGCGGAAGGAGCGCGCGGCAAATCAGTTCCACCCCCCCCCACTTCCCCCGACGAATGTCTGTCCCACCAGTAACAGGGTCTGTGGCTCTCGTATCGGACTGTTCAGCCACCAAAGAACTCACTTTGGGAGTGGAAGCAAGTCTTCCTCGATTCCGAGGGACTGCCTATGATGATGATGATGTGGGACGCAATTCTGCTGCTGGGGTGGGGGGTTTAGGGAACAAGAGGTAATTACTGCAGTCAGCAGAGAAACCCAGAGAAACGGAGCAGACAGAATGGGTAGTGTGATGGAAATCACTCACATTCCTGTCAATGTACATGTTGGATGGCATGTGTCTTTCCCTTTAATTTGCCCCTTCCACTTTAATGTGCCGATTTATTTGGCCAAAACGCCAGGGAGAATTCCCCTGCGCGGGATGTTTAATGTGCAGTTGAGTGGGCAGGCAGTGCGGCGCTCCCTCAGCACTGCACTGGGGCATCAGGAGTGGGGCTTGAAGCCACAGCCCTGTGACCCAGCGGGAGAGTGTTGGCACTGAGGCACGGCTGTGTGTTAGTGACACTGGGTGAGGACTCAGTGCTGGCCTGGGCATGGTCTGCACAATGCCACTGAGCCTACATAGTGTTACATGTAACGTGATCGGTGATCGGTATTGAAATGTATCCTGGAATGTAATGTAAACCTGTCCTTACCTGCTCCATGTAATACCCTTATTTGCGCAGTACTACATGTAAGGTGATTTACAGATTGTATTAAACTGTACATTGAAATGAAATGCACACTAGTGAATTGTATGGAATTGCTGACCGTAAGGTACTGAACTATTTTCCAATGTATTGTGAACATTTTACATGAATAAAGTATATTTTTGGAAAAACAATGCCACCGAGCCGAGAGCTGGCAGCGTACAGGTTCGGAGTGCAGAAGTTAGCTGCACTTTTAAACAACTGGAATTTTCCACACACACACACAGACCCTGTCGGTGCTGCATCCTCTTTACCTTCAGCTGGGATTTGGAAACCTTGCCGCTCTTCTCCAGATCCAGGGCTGTGAACGCGTACCAGATGGATTTCAGGAGCTCGCTTTTTAAATCCATGGTTTGCAGCAGATCCTGGCAGAGAATGAGAGAATAAAGTCCAACGCGGAGTGTGCGCCGGGCGAGGAGAGAGACACTGCAAAGTGACCAGCAAAGTGACAGGCGTTGGCTGCTCGGCTGGGGGGGACTTCGCTCCCCTGCCCCTGGCACTGCCCAGAGCCAAGCACTCGGTCCACAACCCGCCACACCGGTTCTCCTCACTTCTGTTTCTCTCTCTGTCTCCCTCCTGAACTTCCGCCCGCATTGACGGCTTTACGCTCGATGTGCGGGCACGCGACGCCACCTGTAGCCGATCAGCCGTGGGTGTGTCCCCGGCATCAGGGCACCGCGCCCGGAAGAGCCGTCATTGGCTCACATAGGGGGCTGCTAAACAGGGAGTATTCACTTCTCCAACTCCGTCCTGAACTCATTCCCAACATAAACACTTCCAAACCCACACACACATCATGGTATAGGGCTTTCTACAACTTTCAAATATTGAGGCTCCCTCTTTGTTTTAAAATAGAGAACTCATTTTATCCAGGATGTGAGCTTAGCACCGAGTTACATTGCCACCTTCTTGTGGGTAGAGTAACAACTCACTGACCGGTGTGTGGGCCCACTGCCCGGTGTGTGGGCGCACTGTCCAGTGTGTGGGTAATGTCACTGCCCGGTGTGTGGGTACAGGTATTGTTCAGTTTGATGAACATGGATTCACACACTCATACACACACATATATCAGCACACCTATTTTTTATTCCTTCATGGGATGTGGGCGTCGCTGGCAAGGCCGGCATCCCTAATCGCCCTTGAGAAGGTGGTGGTGAGCTGCCTTCTTTAACCGCTGCAGTCCGTGTGGTGAAGGTGCTCCCACAGTGCTGTTAGGGAGGGAGTTCCAGGATTGTGACCCAGCAACGATGAAGGAACGACGATATATTTCCAAGTCAGGATGGTGTGTGACTTGGAGGGGAACGTGGAGGTGATGGTGTTCCCATGCGCCTGCTGCTCTTGTCCCTCTAGGTGGTAAAGGTCGCGGGTTTGGGAGGTGCTGCTGAAGAAGCCTTGGCGAGTTGCTGCAGTGCAGTGGGCTGCTTTGTCCTGGATTGTGGTGAGCTTCGTGAGTGTTATTGGAGCTGCACTTGTCCAGGCAAGTGGAGAGTATTCCATCACACGTCTGACTTGTGCCTTGTAGATGGTGGAAAGGCTTTGGGGAGTCAGGAGGTGAGGCACTCACAGCAGAATACCCAGCCTCTGACCTGCTCTTGTTGCCACAGTATTTATGTGGCTGGTCCAGTTAAGTTTCTAGTCAATGGTGACCTCCAGGATGTTGATGATGTAGGATTCGACACCAGTAATGAATGGTGGTGGGCAATTAAACAATTAACAGGAGGAGGCTCCATGGACATTCCCATCCTCAATGATGAAAAATCCCAGTACATGAGTACAAAAGACACCATCTTCAGTGGATGATCCATATTGGCCCCTCCTGGGGTCCCCACCATCACAGAAGCCAGTCTTCAGCCAAGTTGATTCACTCCACGTCATATCAAGAAATGGCAAAGGCTATGGGCCCCAACAACATCCCAGCTGTTGTGCTGAAGACTTGTGCTCCAGAACTAGCTGCGCCTCTAGCCAAGCTGTTCCAGTACAGCTACAACACTGGCATCTATCCGACAATGTGAAAAACTGCCCAGTTATGTCCTGGGCACAAAAAGCAGGACAAATCCAATCCGGCCAATTACTACCCCATCAGTCTACTCTCAATCATCAGCAAAGTGATTGAAGGTGTTATCGACAGTGCAATCAAGTGGCACTTACTCACCAATAACCTGCTCACCGATGCCCAGTTTGGGGTCCAGCAGGACCACTCGGCTCCAGACCTCATTACAGCCTTGGTCCAAACATGGACAAAAGAGCTGAATTCCAGAGATGAGGTAGGAGTGACTGCCCTCAACATCAAGGCAGTATTTTACCGAGTGTGGCACCAAGAAGCCCGAGTAAAACTGAAATCAATGGGAATTAGGGGGAACACTCTCCACTGGCTGGAATCATACCTAGCACAAAGGAAGATGGTTGTGACTGTTCGAGGTCAATCAGCACAGCCCCAGGACATCGTTGCAGGAGATCCTCAGGGCAGTGTCCTAGGCCCAACCATCTTCAGCTGCTTCATCAATGACCTTCCCTCCACCATAAGGTCAGAAGTGGAGATGTTCACTGATGACAGCACAGTGTTCAGTTCCATTCACAACTCCTCAGATAATGGAGCAGTCCATGCCCGCGTACAGCAAGACCTGGACAACATTCAGGCTTGGGCTGATAAGTGGCAAGTAACATTCGCGTCACACAAGTGCCAGGCAATGACCATCTCCAACAAGCGAGAGTCTAACCACCTCCCCTTAACATTCAACGGCATTACCATCGCCAAATCCCCCAACATCAACATCCTGGGGGTCACCACTGACCAGAAGCTTAACTGGACCAACCACATAAATACTGTGGCAACGAGATAGGTCAGAGGCTGGGTATTCTGCGGCGAGTGTCTCACCTCCTGACTCCCCAGAGCCTTTCCACCATTTACAAGGCACAAGTCAGGAGTGCGATGGAATACTCTCTACTTGCCTGGATGAGCGCAGCTCCAACAACACTCAAGAAGCTCGACACCATCCAGGACAAAGCAGCCGCTTGATCAGGACCCCATCCACCACCTTAAACATTCACTCCCTCCACCACCGGCGCCCCCTGGCTGCAGTGTGTACCATCTACAAGATGCACTGCAGCAACTCGCCAAGGCTTCTTCGGCAGCACCTCCCAAACCCGCGACCTCTACCACCTAGAAGGACAAGGGCAGTAGGTGCACGGGAACACCATCACCTCCACGGTCCCCTCCAAGTCACACACCATCCTGACTTGGAAATATATCGGCCGTTCCTTCATCGTCGCTGGGTCAAAATCTTGGAACTCCCTCCCTAACAGCACTGTGGGAGCACCTTCACCACACGGACTGCAGCGGTTCAAGAAGGTGGCTCACCATTAAAAAAAATGCTACTTGTCACTTATCAGCCCAAGCCTGAATGTTTTCCAGGTCTTGCTGCATGCGGGCATGGACTGCTTCATTATCTGAGGGGTTGCGAATGGAACTGAACACTGTGCAATCATCAGCGAACATCCCCACTTCTGACCTTATGATGGAGGGAAGGTCATTGATGAAGCAGCTGAAGATGGTTGGGCCTAGGACACTGCCCTGAGGCACGCACACACACACATATACACATACACGCTGATAAAAATTGCCAAGTTTAAGGCTGTCTCTGGTCACTTTAATAAGCAGTATTGACAGTAAACCAATCTGGTGGGTATATTGTGTTTAATCAGAATTTAAGATGGAATATAACACATTAGTTATTCAGCAAAAACATACGACCGTGACAAGCAGCTGATACCGATCCCGATTGGACAAACAGTTGGTGCATGTGAGCAGTTCTCCGACTTTCAGCCTCTTTCTCTTCATCTCGATCTTCCTTCGGTAAAGCATGGGATCGTTGAGAGAATATTTGACCAACACAACTCCAGTTTCGCTCTCCCCTCACACCATTTGTGAGGGGAGCCTTGAGGAGGCTACTTTTGTTCTCTTTTTAGGGGTGGGCCCGACATGGGGTATTAACAAGACCTTTTGACCTTTAGAGGTTCCCCTAAAAACTAGCTTTCTAGTTCGTTGTCTCGATTCTTGTGTCAAGAACCTGCCCTAACGATTTTGGCCACAGATCTTTCTTTATACACTTTCCCAGGGCTTGTACTTTCAAATTTGTATCTTATCTCTTTCGTCCATATCCTACCTTTGATGCCATGAGGCCAAACCAGAAAACTGCTCGCTTCAGAGTGTTACAGGTTGAAAGTCCGAAATCCGGAGTTCTGAAATTCGGAATGTTCCGGAATCCAGACACTGGGCTGATCCGCGGCGAGTTCGACCGGAAACTGGAAAATGTTCTGAAATCTGGACTCCCCCGCCCTGGCCGCCTGACCTCGCTCTGACCTCGCCCCGACCTCGCCCTGACCTTGCCCTGACCTCACCCTGACCTCCCCCCAACTTCGCCCTGACCTCCCCCCATCTTAGCCCTGACCTCGCCCTGACCACCCCCGACCTCACCCCGACCTCACCCTGACCTCTCCGATCTCGCCCTGACATTGCCCCGACCTCGACTTGACCTCCATCGACCTCGCACTGACCTACCCGACCTCGCCCTGCCCTCCCCGACCTCAGCCTGACCTCCCCTGACCTTGCCTTGACCTCACCCAACCTCGCCCCATCCTCGCCCTGACCTCACCCGACCTTGCCCTGACCTCGCCTGACCTCACCCTGACTTCCCCCGACCTTGCTCTGACCTTCCCGACCTCGCCCTGACCTTCCCCTACCTCGTCCAACCTCACCCTGTCCTTGCCCTGACCTCTTCCAACCTCGCCCTGACCTCCCCAACCTCCTCCGACCTTGCCCCTGACCTCGCCCAACCTCACCCTGACCTCGCCCTGACCTCTCCCCGACCTCACCCTGACCTCGCCCGACCTCACCCTGACTTCCCCCGACCTCGCTCTGACCTTCCCGAACTCGCCCTGACCTTCCATGACCTCACCCAACCTCACCCCGACCTCGCCCTGACCTCTCCCCGACCTCGCCCTGACCTCCCCAACCTCGCCCTGACCTCACCCCGACCTCACCCTGACCTCCCCCGAACTCGTCCTGACCTCCCGTGACCTCGCCCTGACCTCGCCACCGACCTCAACCTGACTTCCTCCGACCTTGCCTTGACCTCCCCTGACCTCGTCCTGATGTCCCCCGACCTCGCCCTGACCTCGTCCTGACGTCTCCCGACCTCGCCCTCGACCTTGTCTCCGACCTCGCCCAACTTCACCCTGACCTTGCCCTGACTTCCCCGCCCTTGCCCTGACCTTCCCGACCTCAGCCTGACCTCCCTGACCTCGCCCTGACTTCGCCCCCGACCTCGCCCGGACCTCCCCCGACTTCACCCCAACCTCACCCTGACCTCCCCCGACTTCACCCCAACCTCACCCTGACCTCCCCCGATCCCGCCTTGACCTCGCCCAACCTCACCCCAACCTCACCCTGACCTCTCCCGACCTCGCCCAACCTCGCCCCGACCTCGCCCTGACCTCCTCGACCTCACCCCGACCTTGCCACGACCTCACCCTGACCTCCCCCGACCTCGCCCAACCTCGCCCCGACCTCACTCTGACCTATCCGACTGCCCCCCCCCCCCCCCACCCCACCTACCTCGGCCAAGGCAAAAACGTTCTGAAATCTGGAAATACCCAGAATCCAGGATGGCCTCAATCCCGAGGTTTCCGGATTTCGGACATCACACCGGTACCTCCTTTATGATGTAGCAAATGTTTATGTTAACTCTCACAATTCCATGCATTCTAAGTCTTTTTATAACAAATTGTTTTAAAGATACATAAACAAAGTTGAAGTCTTAACTTGAAAACGACAGATAATGGTTGTCATAATGCAGGATACTATAACATCTCAGCAGGGAGCCAATATATTAGCATTTCTGAGGAGACAGTTCAGCTCCTGTTCAAAACAACATTTTAAAGACCATATCCTTCATGTCAGTTTCATTTATTTTGAATCCCTGATTTCTAACAACACACATACACACATATACACATACACACACACACACACATACACATATATACACATACATACACACACACGTACACATACACACATATACACATACACACACACACACACACACATACACATATATACACATACATACACACACACGTACACATACACACATATACACATACACACACACATACACATACACACATATACACACACACGCACACATACACACATATACACACATACACATATACACACACCTGCACTCAGACACAGACACATAATAAGAATTGCAATGACCTATAAGGTGCTATTTACAGTAGGCGATTAACCCATGACCGAGCCCCCAAAATGTTGTCTGTCCATTTCCATTTCCCCAGATGCTGCCTTATGGTTTCGGATTTTTCACATTCCCGGTGCCATGCTGTTTTTGCGTTATTACCAGGATAGAGTTGGAGTGCTCGTTAGAAAAACGTTCCCAAGTGACACCTGCTGACTCCAAGCGGTATTACAAGAGGAAAAGCAGTAAGGTCAAATTGAAAACAGTTTGTGAAGTGCCTTGTCTCAGAAAGTCCCCCAGGGCGATTTACAGAGACTCAGTGAATCGTCCATTCCTCTCCTCACGATGCTGGAGTGTGTGTGCCACCCACCCTCTGATACCATCATCATAGGCGGTCCCTTAAATCGAGGATGACTTGCTTCTACGCCAAAAAGTTCACAGGTGTTTCAAAGAAATACCTAATATTCAAGGTCCCAAACAACATCCAGAAGGGTGGAAGATGCCTGAATGTGGATTATTTTAACGTGGGGTGACCGTTGCACACCAGCCACCACACGGCTTGACAGAGCTTGGTCTTGGTCCAGTGACAAGGATTAAACAGGACGACTGGAGACCAGCTCTGCTGCACGGACCCAGTGCACACACATATCGCAGTGTGGGCTGGTCTGTGCTGCCCCGGACCCTCGCCTCTTCTGGGCCCCGGTCACATCCCTCTACAATCTCTCGCCGCTCCTTCGTCCCGACTTCGCTGCTCCTGCAGTACCTGCCCATGCTCCAATCACCGACCTGGACCTTGCTGACGTCACTCTTCACTGCGTTGCCCTCCTGCTCCCTGGAGTGGTACACCTCCATGCTGCTCCTTCTACTCCCCGGCCTGCTCTGATGGTGCTTGCAGGCCGGGGGCCTCTGATACAAACTGGGGCCGTGTTCACGAGAATTTATGTTAAGGGATGATCTGATCGAAGTTTTCAGAATACTAAGGGGAACAGAGAGGGTAGACAGAGAGAGACTATTCCCGTTGGTTGGAGAGTCTAGGACTAGGGGGCAGAGTCTAAACATTAGAGCCAGACCTTATAGGAGGAAACACTTCTACACACAAAGGGTGGTAGACATTTGAAACTCTCTTCCGTTAAAAGCAATTGATGCTAGATCAAATGTTAATTTTAAATCGGAGATTGATAGATTTCTGTTAACCTAAGGTATTAAGAAATATGGGGCAAAGGCAGTTAGCTCGCAGATCAGCCATGATCTCATTGAATGGGGGAACAGGCTCGAGGGGCTGAATGGTCTACTCCTGTTCCGAAGATACCTTGTCCAAGTGGGCCTGTGAGTGTGTCAGCATGCTATTCAACTGGAAAAGGCATTACACCAGATCCAATCCTGTCTTCACCTTATGGCAAGACACACACTTTCTAGCAGGGGTCGCAGGAGAGCAAGCCAGAGCCGGAGCCCTGGCTGACAATGGCACTTCCCTCATCCGCCTTGGGCACTGAGGCCAATTGCAGCTGCTCCACCATTAGACCGCCAGGAAATCAGCTAACAACATGGACCGGGGATCCAACCTGCACATCGTGCAGGGCCTTTACCCCCACGTTAATCAGGGCCTATACACCACGTTAATCAGGGCCCTTACCCCAAAATTAATCAGGGCCTATACACCACATTAATCAGGGCCTTTACCCCCACGTTAATCAGGGCCTATACAACACATTAATCACGGCCTTTAACCCCCACATTAATCAGGGCCCTTACCCCACATTAATCAGGGCCTTTAACCCCCGCATTAATCAGGGCCTTTAACCCCCACATTAATCAGAGCCTTTACCCCCAAATTAATCAGGTTCTTTATCCCCACATTAATCAGGGCCTTTAACCCCCACATTAATCAGGGCCTTTACTCCACAATAGTCGGGGCCCTTACCCCCACATTAATCAGGGACTTTACCCCAACATTAATCAGGACCTTTACCCCCACATTAATCAGGGCCTTTGCCCCACAATAATCAGGGCCCTTACCCCCACATTAATCAGGGTCTTTAATTCCACATTAATAGGACCTTTACCCCCACATTAATCAGGTCCTTTAACCCCCACATTAATCAGGGCCTTTATCCCCACATTAATCAGGGTCTTTACCCCCCACATTAATCAGGGCCTTTATCCCCACATTAATCAGGGTCTTTAACCCCCACATTAATCAGGGCCTTTATCCCCACATTAATAAGGGTCTTTAACTCCCACATTAATCATGGCCTTTAACCCCCACATTAATCAGGGCATTTACCCCCACATTAATCAGGGCCTTCAACCCCAATATTAATCAGGGCCTTTAACCCCCACATTAATCAGAGCCTTACCCCCACATTAATCAGGGCCTTTGACCTCCACATTAATCAGGGCCTTTACCGCCACATTAATCAGGGCCTTGCCCCTAAATTAATCAGGGTCTTTAACCCCCACATTAATCAGGGCCTTACGCCCACATTGATCAGGGCCTTTAGCCTCCACATTAATCAGGGCCTTTACCGCCACATTAATCTGGACCTTACCCCCACATTAATCAGGGTCTTTAACCCCCACATTAATCAGGGCCTTACCCTCACATTAATCAGGGCCTTTAACCCCCACATTAATCAGGGCCTTACACCCACATTAATCAGGGCCTTTACACCCCACATTAATCAGGGCCTTTACTGCAAAATTAATCAGGGCCTTTAACCTCCACATTAATCAGGGCCTTTACTGCAAAATTAATCAGGGCCTTTATCCCCACGTTAATCAGGGCCTTTATCCCACATTAATCAGGGCCTTTAACCCCCACATTAATCAGGACCTTTACCCCCACATTAATCAGGGCCTTTACCCACACATTAATCAGGGTCTTTAACCCCCACATTAATCAGGGCCTTTACCTCCACATTAATCAGGGCCTTACCTCCACATTAATCAGGGCCTTTAACCCCCACATTAATCAGGGCCTTATCCCCCACATTAATCAGGGTCTTTAAACCCACATTAATAGGACCTTTACCCCCACATTAATCAGGGCCTTACCCCCACATTAATCAGGGTCTTTAATCCCACATTAATAGGACCTTTAACCCCACATTAATCAGGGCCTTACCCCCACATTAATCAGGGTCTTTAATCCCACATTAATAGGACCTTTACCCCCACATTAATCAGGGCCTTACCCCCACATTAATCAGGGTCTTTAATCCCACATTAATAGGACCTTTACCCCCACATTAATCAGGGCCTTACCCCCACATTAATCAGGGCCTTTAACCTCCACATTAATCAGGGGCTTTACCTCCACATTAATCAGAGTCTTACCTTCACATTAATCAGGACCTTTAACCCCCACATTAATCAGGGCCTTACGCCCACATTAATCAGGGTCTTCAACCCCCACATTAATCAGGGCCTTTAACCCCCACATTAATCAGGGCCTTACCCCCACATTAATCAGGGCCTTTAACCTCCACATTAATCAGGGCCTTTACCTCCACATTAATCAGGGCCTTACCTCCACATTAATCAGGGCCTTTAACCCCCACATTAATCAGGGCCTTACCCCCACATTAATCAGGGTCTTTAATCCCACATTAATAGGACCTTTACACCCACATTAATCAGGTCCTTTAACCCCCACATTAATCAGGGCCTTTATACCCACATTAATCAGGGCCTTTATCCCCACATTAATCAGGGCCTTTAACCCCCACATTAATCAGGGCATTTACCCCCACATTAATCAGGGCCTTCAACCCCCACATTAATCAGGGCCTTTAACCCCCACATTAATCAGAGCCTTACCCCCACATTAATCAGGGCCTTACCCCCACATTAATCAGGGTCTTTAATCCCACATTAATAGGACCTTTACCCCCACATTAATCAGGGCCTTCAACCCCCACATTAATCAGGGCCTTTAACCCCCACATTAATCAGAGCCTTACCCCCACATTAATCAGAGCCTTTAACCTCCACATTAATCAGGGCCTTTATCTCCACATTAATCAGGGCCTTACCTCCACATTAATCAGGGCCTTTAACCCCCACATTAATCAGGGCCTTACCCCCACATTAATCAGGGTCTTTAATCCCACATTAATAGGACCTTTACCCCCACATTAATCAGGTCCTTTAACCCCCACATTAATCAGGGCCTTTATCCCCACATTAATCAGGGTCTTTACCCCCCACATTAATCAGGGCCTTTATCCCCACATTAATCAGGGTCTTTAACCCCCAAATTAATCAGGGCCTTTATCCCCACATTAATCAGGGTCTTTAACCCCCACATTAATCATTGCCTTTAACCCCCACATTAATCAGGGCATTTACCCCCACATTAATCAGGGCCTTCAACCCCAATATTAATCAGGGCCTTTAACCCCCACATTAATCAGAGCCTTACCCCCACATTAATCAGGGCCTTTAACCTCCACATTAATCAGGGCCTTTACCGCCACATTAATCAGGGCCTTGCCCCTAAATTAATCAGGGTCTTTAACCCCCACATTAATCAGGGCCTTACGCCCACATTGATCAAGGCCTTTAGCTTCCACATTAATCAGGGCCTTTACCGCCACATTAATCTGGACCTTACCCCCACATTAATCAGGGTCTTTAACCCCCACATTAATCAGGGCCTTACCCTCACATTAATCAGGGCCTTTAACCCCCACATTAATCAGGGCCTTACACCCACATTAATCAGGGCCTTTACCCCCCACATTAATCAGGGCCTTTACCCCCCACATTAATCAGGGCCTTTACTGCAAAATTAATCAGGGCCTTTAACCTCCACATTAATCAGGGCCTTTACTGCAAAATTAATCAGGGCCTTTATCCCCACGTTAATCAGGGCCTTTAACCCACATTAATCAGGGCCTTTAACCCCCACATTAATCAGGACCTTTACCCCACATTAATCAGGGCCTTTACCCACACATTAATCAGGGTCTTTAACCCCCACATTAATCATGGCCTTTAACCCCCACATTAATCAGGGCATTTACCCCCACATTAATCAGGGCCTTCAACCCCCACATTAATCAGGGCCTTTAACCCCCACTTTAATCAGAGCCTTACCCCCACATTAATCAGGGCCTTTAACCTCCACATTAATCAGGGCCTTTAACCCCCACATTAATCAGGGCCTTATCCCCCACATTAATCAGGGTCTTTAATCCCACATTAATAGGACCTTTACCCCCACATTAATCAGGGCCTTACCCCCACATTAATCAGTGTCTTTAATCCCACATTAATAGGACCTTTACCTCCACATTAATCAGGGCCTTACCCCCACATTAATCAGGGCCTTTAACCTCCACATTAATCAGGGCCTTTACCTCCACATTAATCAGGGCCTTACCTCCACATTAATCAGGACCTTTAACCCCCACATTAATCAGGGCCTTACCCCCACATTAATCAGGGTCTTTAATCCCACATTAATAGGACCATTACCCCCACATTAATCATGGCCTTTAACCCGCACATTAATCAGGGCATTCACCGCCACATTAATCAGGGCCTTGCCCCTAAATTAATCAGGGTCTTTAACCCCCACATTAATCAGGGCCTTACCCTCACATTAATCATGGCCTTTAACCCCCACATTAATCAGGGCCTTACGCCCACATTAATCAGGGCCTTTACCCCCCACATTAATCAGGGCCTTTACTGCAAAATTAATCAGGGCCTTTAACCTCCACATTAATCAGGGCCTTTACTGCAAAATTAATCAGGGCCTTTATCCCCACGTTAATCAGGGCCTTTATCCCACATTAATCAGGGCCTTTAACCCCCACATTAATCAGGACCTTTACCCCCACATTAATCAGGGCCTTTACCCACACATTAATCAAGACCTTTAATCCCCACATTAATCAGGGCCTTTACCCCCACATTAATCAGGGCCTTTAACCTCCACATTAATCGGAGCCTTTACCGCAACAATGATCAGGGCCTTTATCCCCACATTACTCAGGGCCTTTAACCCCCACTTTAATCATGGCCTTTATCCCCACAATAATCATGGCCTTTAACACCCACATTAATAAGGGCATTTGCCCCCACATTAATCAGGGCCTTCAACCCCCACATTAATCAGGGCCTTTAACCCCCACATTAATCAGAGCCTTACCCCCACATTAATCAGGGCCTTTAACCTCCACATTAATCAGGGCCTTTACCTCCACATTAATCAGGGCCTTACCTCCACATTAATCAGGGCCTTTAACCCCCACATTAATCAGGGCCTTACCCCCACATTAATCAGGGTCTTTTATCCCACATTAATAGGACCTTTACCCCCACATTAATCAGGGCCTTACCCCCACATTAATCAGGGTCTTTTATCCCACATTAATAGGAACTTTACCCCCACATTAATCAGGGCCTTACCCCCACATTAATCAGGACCTTTACCCCCACATTAATCAGGGCCTTTACCCCACAATAATCAGGGCCCTTACCCCCACATTAATCAGGGCCTTTATCCCTACATTAATCAGGGTCTTTAACCCCCACATTAATCAGGGTCTTTATCCCCACATTAATCAGGGCCTTTAATTAATCAGCTAGGAGTTCAATTAAAAAGTAGTACCTCAAAAGTAGTAATCTCGGGATTGCTACCAGTGCCACGTGCTAGTCAGAGCAGGAATCGCAGGATAGCACAGATGAATACGTGGCTTGAGCAGTGGTGCAGCAGGGAGGGATTCAAATTCGTGGGACATTGGAACAGGTTCTGGGGGAGGTGGGACCAGTACAAACTGGACGGTCTGCACTTGGGCAGGAACGGAACCAATGTCCTAGGGAGAGTGTTTGCTAGTGCTGTTGGTGAGGAGTTAAACTAATATGGCAGGGGGATGGGAACCAATACAGGGAGACAGAGGGAAACAAAAAGGAGACAAAAACAAAAGACAGAAAAGAGATGAGTAAAAGTGGAGGGCAGAGAAACCAAAGGCAAGAAACAAAAAGGGCCACTGAATATAAAAGGGCTGCAGGAGGGGTAAAAACTAAAAATCATGGTTTAAAAACTAGGATGAAAACACTCTACTTAAATGCACGCAACATTCGAAATAAAGTAAATGAGTTAACGGCACAAATCATTACAAATGGGTATGATTTGGTGGCCATTACAGAAACATGGTTGCAAGGTGGCCAAGACTGGGAATTAAACATACAGGGTTATCTGACGATTCAGAAAGATAGGCAAGAAAGGAAAGGAGGTGTGGTAGCTCTGTTAATAAAAGATGATATCAGGACAGTTGTGAGGGATGATATTGGCTCGAATGAACAAAATGTTGAATCATTGTGGGTGGAGATTAGAGATAGTAAGGGGAAAAAGTCACTGGTCGGCGTAGTTTATAGGCCACCAAATAATAACTTCACGGTGGCGCGGGCAATAATCAAGGGAATAATGGAGGCATGTGAAAAAGGAACGGCAGTAGTCATGGGGGATTTTAACCTACATATCGATTGGTCAAATCAAATCACAGGGGTAGCCTGGAGGAGGAATTCATAGAATGCATACGGGATTGTTTCTTAGAACAGTAGGTAACAGAGCATACAAGGGAGCAAGCCATCTTGGATCTGGTCCTGTGTAACGAGACAGGAAAAATAAATGATCTCCTCGTAAAAGATCCTCTCGGAATGAGTGATCACAATATGGTTGAATTTGTAATACAGATTGAGGATGAGGAAGTTGTGTCAGAAACGAGCGTACTATGCTTAAACAAAGGGGACTACAGTGGGATGAGGGCAGAGTTGGCTAAAGTAGACTGGAAACAAGGACTAAATGGTGACACAATTGAGGAACAGTGGAGGACTTTTAAGGAGCTCTTTCATAGTGCGCAACAAAAATATATTCCAGTGAAAAAGAAGGGCGGCAAGAGAAGGGATAACCAGCCGTAGATAACCAAGGAAATAAAGGAAAGTATCAAATCAAAGACCAATGCGTATAAGGTGGCCAAGGTTAGTGGGAAACTAGAGGATTGGGAAAATTTTAAGCAACAGCAAAGAATGACTAAAAAAGTAATAAAGAAAGGGAAGATAGATTTCGAAGGTAAACTTGCGCAAAACATAAAAACAGATAGTAAAAGCTTTTACAAATATATAAAACGGAAAAGAGTGACTAAAGTAAATGTTGGTCCCTTAGAAGATGAAAAGGGGGATTTAATAATGGGAAATGTGGAAATGGCTGAGACCTTAAACTATTATTTTGCTTTCGTCTTCACAGTGGAAGACACAAAAACCATGCCAAAATTTGCAGGCCACAGGAATGTGGGAAGGGAGGACCTTGAGACAATCACTATCACTAGGGGGGTAGTGCTGGACAGGCTAATGGGACTGAAGGTAGACAAGTCCCCTGGTCCTGATGAAATGCATCCCAGGGTATTAAAAGAGATGGTGGAAGTTATAGCAGATGCATTCGTTATAATCTACCAAAATTCTCTGGACTCTGGGGAGGTACCAGCGGATTGGAGAGCAGCTAATGTAACGCCTCTGTTTAAAAAAGGGGGCAGGCAAAAGGCAGGTAACTATAGGCCGGTTAGTTTAATATCTGTAGTGGGGAAAATGCTTGAAGCTATCATTAAGGAAGAAATAGCGAGACATCTGGATAGGAATAGTGCAATCAAGCAGACGCAGCATGGATTCATGAAAGGGAAATCATGTTTAACTAACTTACTGGAATTCTTTAAGGATATAATGAGTATGGTGGATAGAGGTGTACCGATGGATGTGGTGTATTTAGATTTCCAAAAGGCATTTGATAAGGTGCCACACAAAAGGTTACTGCAGAAGATAAAGGTACGCGGAGTCAGAGGAAATGTATTAGCATGGATAGAGAATTGGCTGGCGAACAGAAAGCAGAGAGTCGGGATAAATGGGTCCTTTTCCGGTTGGAAATCAGTGGTTAGTGGTGTGCCACAGGGATCAGTGCTGGGACCACAACTGTTTACAATATACATTGATGACCTAGAAGAGGGGACAGAGTGTAGTGTAACAAAATTTGCAGATGACACTAAGATTAGTGGGAAAGCGGGTTGTGTAGAGGACTCAGAGAGGCTGCAATGAGATTTGGATAGGTTAAGCGAATGGGCTAAGGTTTGGCAGATGGAATACAATGTCGGAAAGTGTGAGGTCATCCACCTTGGGAAAAAAAACAGTAAAAGGGAATATTATTTGAATGGGGAGAAATTACAACATGCTGTGGTGCAGAGGGACCTGGGGGTCCTTGTGCATGAATCCCAAAAGGTTAGTTTGCAGGTGCAGCAGGTAATCAGGAAGGCAAATGGAATGTTGACCTTCATTGCGAGAGGGATGGAGTACAAAAGTAGGGAGGTCTTGCTGCAACTGTATAAGGTATTGGTAAGGCCGCACCTGGAGTACTGCGTGCAGTTTTGGTCACCTTACTTAAGGAAGGATATACTAGCTTTGGAAGGGGTACAGAGACGATTCACTAGGCTGATTCCAGAAATGAGGGGGTTACCTTATGATGATAGATTGAGTAGACTGGGTCTTTACTCGTTGGAGTTCAGAAGGATGAGGGGTGATCTTATAGAAACATTTAAAATCATGAAAGGGATAGACAAGATAGAGGCAGAGAGGTTGTTTCCATTGGTGGGGGAGACTAGAACTAGGGGGCACAGCCTCAAAATACGGAGGAGCCAATTTAAAACCGAGTTGAGAAGGAATTTCTTCTCCCAGAGGGTTGTGAATCTGTGGAATTCTCTGCCCAAGGAAGCAGTTGAGGCAAAGATAGATAGATTTTTAACCAATAAGGGAATTAAGGGTCACGGTGAGAGGGCGGGTAAGTGGAGCTGAGTCCACGACCAGATCAGCCATGATCTTATTGAATGGCGGAGCAGGCTCGAGGGGCTAGATGGCCTACTCCTGTTCTTAATTCTTATGTTCTTATGTTCTTATGTTCTTTAACCCCCACATTAATCAGGGTCTTTAACCCCCACATTAATCAGGGCCTTTAACACCCACATTAATCAGGGCATTTATCCCCACTTTAATCAGGGCCTTTAACCCCTACTTTAATCAGGGCCTTTAACCCCTACTTTAATCAGGGCCTCTAACCCCTACTTTAATCAGGGCCTTTAACCCCCACATTAATCAGAGCTTTTAACCCCCACATTAATCAGGGCCTTACCCCCACATTAATCAGGGCCTTCAACCCCCACATTAATCAGGGCCTTTAACCCCCACATTAATCAGGGCCTTACCCCCACATTAATCAGGGCCTTTAACCTCCACATTAATCAGGGCCTTTACCTCCACATTAATCAGGGCCTTACCTCCGCATTAATCAGGGCCTTTAACCCCCACATTAATCAGGGCCTTACCCCCACATTAATCAGGGTGTTTAATCCCACATTAATAGGACCTTTACACCCACATTAACCAGGTCCTTTAACCCCCACATTAATCAGGGCCTTTATACCCACATTAATCAGGGCCTTTATCCCCACATTAATCAGGGTCTTTAACCCCCACATTAATCAGGGCCTTTAACCCCCACATTAATCAGGGCATTTACCCCCACATTAATCAGGGCCTTCAACCCCCACATTAATCAGGGCCTTTAACCCCCACATTAATCAGAGCCTTATCCCCACATTAATCAGGGCCTTACCCCCACATTAATCAGGGTCTTTAATCCCACATTAATAGGACCTTTACCCCCACATTAATCAGGGCCTTCAACCCCCACATTAATCAGGGCCTTTAACCCCCACATTAATCAGAGCCTTACCCCCACATTAATCAGGGCCTTTAACCTGCACATTAATCAGGGCCTTTATCTCCACATTAATCAGGGCCTTACCTCCACATTAATCAGGGCCTTTAACCCCCACATTAATCAGGGCCTTACCCCCACATTAATCAGGGCCTTTAACCTGCACATTAATCAGGGCCTTTATCTCCACATTAATCAGGGCCTTACCTCCACATTAATCAGGGCCTTTAACCCCCACATTAATCAGGGCCTTACCCCCACATTAATTAGGGCCTTCAACCCCCACATTAATCAGGGCCTTTAACCCCCACATTAATCAGGGCATTTAACCCACATTAATCAGGGCCTTCAACCCCCACATTAATCAGGGCCTTTAACCCCCACATTAATCAGAGCCTTATCCCCACATTAATCAGGGCCTTACCCCCACATTAATCAGGGCCTTTAACCCCCACATTAATCTGGGCCTTACCCCCACATTAATCAGGGCCTTTAACCTCCACATTAATCAGGGCCTTTACCTCCACATTAATCAGGGCCTTACCTCCACATTAATCAGGGCCTTTAACCCCCACATTAATCAGGGCCTTACCCCCACATTAATCAGGGTCTTTAATCCCACATTAATAGGACCTTTACACCCACATTAATCAGGTCCTTTAACCCCCACATTAATCAGGGCCTTTATACCCACATTAATCAGGGCCTTTATCCCCACATTAATCAGGGCCTTTAACCCCCACATTAATCAGGGCATTTACCCCCACATTAATCAGGGCCTTCAACCCCCACATTAATCAGGGCCTTTAACCCCCACATTAATCAGAGCCTTACCCCCACATTAATCAGAGCCTTTAACCTCCACATTAATCAGGGCCTTTATCTCCACATTAATCAGGGCCTTACCTCCACATTAATCAGGGCCTTTAACCCCCACATTAATCAGGGCCTTACCCCCACATTAATCAGGGTCTTTAATCCCACATTAATAGGACCTTTACCCCCACATTAATCAGGTCCTTTAACCCCCACATTAATCAGGGCCTTTATCCCCACATTAATCAGGGTCTTTACCCCCCACATTAATCAGGGCCTTTATCCCCACATTAATCAGGGTCTTTAACCCCCACATTAATCAGGGCCTTTATCCCCACATTAATCAGGGTCTTTAACCCCCACATTAATCATTGCCTTTAACCCCCACATTAATCAGGGCATTTACCCCCACATTAATCAGGGCCTTCAACCCCAATATTAATCAGGGCCTTTAACCCCCACATTAATCAGAGCCTTACCCCCACATTAATCAGGGCCTTTAACCTCCACATTAATCAGGGCCTTTACCGCCACATTAATCAGGGCCTTGCCCCTAAATTAATCAGGGTCTTTAACCCCCACATTAATCAGGGCCTTACGCCCACATTGATCAAGGCCTTTAGCTTCCACATTAATCAGGGCCTTTACCGCCACATTAATCTGGACCTTACCCCCACATTAATCAGGGTCTTTAACCCCCACATTAATCAGGGCCTTACCCTCACATTAATCAGGGCCTTTAACCCCCACATTAATCAGGGCCTTTAACCCCCACATTAATCAGGGCCTTATCCCCCACATTAATCAGGGTCTTTAATCCCACATTAATAGGACCTTTACCCCCACATTAATCAGGGCCTTACCCCCACATTAATCAGGGTCTTTAATCCCACATTAATAGGACCTTTACCTCCACATTAATCAGGGCCTTACCCCCACATTAATCAGGGCCTTTAACCTCCACATTAATCAGGGCCTTTACCTCCACATTAATCAGGGCCTTACCTCCACATTAATCAGGACCTTTAACCCCCACATTAATCAGGGCCTTACCCCCACATTAATCAGGGTCTTTAATCCCACATTAATAGGACCATTACCCCCACATTAATCATGGCCTTTAACCCGCACATTAATCAGGGCATTCACCGCCACATTAATCAGGGCCTTGCCCCTAAATTAATCAGGGTCTTTAACCCCCACATTAATCAGGGCCTTACCCTCACATTAATCATGGCCTTTAACCCCCACATTAATCAGGGCCTTACGCCCACATTAATCAGGGCCTTTACCCCCCACATTAATCAGGGCCTTTACTGCAAA
This sequence comes from Pristiophorus japonicus, assembly GCF_044704955.1. Lineage (NCBI taxonomy): Eukaryota > Metazoa > Chordata > Chondrichthyes > Pristiophoridae > Pristiophorus > Pristiophorus japonicus. Next base: position 93,112,110 of record NC_091991.1, on the reverse strand, counting down.
ATTAATCAGGGCCTTTAACCTCCACATTAATCAGGGCCTTTACTGCAAAATTAATCAGGGCCTTTATCCCCACGTTAATCAGGGCCTTTATCCCACATTAATCAGGGCCTTTAACCCCCACATTAATCAGGACCTTTACCCCCACATTAATCAGGGCCTTTACCCACACATTAATCAGGGTCTTTAACCCCCACATTAATCAAGACCTTTAATCCCCACATTAATCAGGGCCTTTACCCCCACATTAATCAGGGCCTTTAACCTCCACATTAATCGGAGCCTTTACCGCAACAATGATCAGGGCCTTTATCCCCACATTACTCAGGGCCTTTAACCCCCACTTTAATCATGGCCTTTATCCCCACAATAATCATGGCCTTTAACACCCACATTAATAAGGGCATTTGCCCCCACATTAATCAGGGCCTTCAACCCCCACATTAATCAGGGCCTTTAACCCCCACATTAATCAGAGCCTTACCCCCACATTAATCAGGGCCTTTAACCTCCACATTAATCAGGGCCTTTACCTCCACATTAATCAGGGCCTTACCTCCACATTAATCAGGGCCTTTAACCCCCACATTAATCAGGGCCTTACCCCCACATTAATCAGGGTCTTTTATCCCACATTAATAGGACCTTTACCCCCACATTAATCAGGGCCTTACCCCCACATTAATCAGGGTCTTTTATCCCACATTAATAGGACCTTTACCCCCACATTAATCAGGGCCTTACCCCCACATTAATCAGGACCTTTACCCCCACATTAATCAGGGCCTTTACCCCACAATAATCAGGGCCCTTACTCCCACATTAATCAGGGCCTTTATCCCTACATTAATCAGGGTCTTTAACCCCCACATTAATCAGGGTCTTTATCCCCACATTAATCAGGGCCTTTAATTAATCAGCTAGGAGTTAAATTAAAAAGTAGTACCTCAAAAGTAGTAATCTCGGGATTGCTACCAGTGCCACGTGCTAGTCAGAGCAGGAATCGCAGGATAGCACAGATGAATACGTGGCTTGAGCAGTGGTGCAGCAGGGAGGGATTCAAATTCGTGGGACATTGGAACAGGTTCTGGGGGAGGTGGGACCAGTACAAACTGGACGGTCTGCACTTGGGCAGGAACGGAACCAATGTCCTAGGGAGAGTGTTTGCTAGTGCTGTTGGTGAGGAGTTAAACTAATATGGCAGGGGGATGGGAACCAATACAGGGAGACAGAGGGAAACAAAAAGGAGACAAAAACAAAAGACAGAAAAGAGATGAGTAAAAGTGGAGGGCAGAGAAACCAAAGGCAAGAAACAAAAAGGGCCACTGAATATAAAAGGGCTGCAGGAGGGGTAAAAACTAAAAATCATGGTTTAAAAACTAGGATGAAAACACTCTACTTAAATGCACGCAACATTCGAAATAAAGTAAATGAGTTAACGGCACAAATCATTACAAATGGGTATGATTTGGTGGCCATTACAGAAACATGGTTGCAAGGTGGCCAAGACTGGGAATTAAACATACAGGGTTATCTGACGATTCAGAAAGATAGGCAAGAAAGGAAAGGAGGTGTGGTAGCTCTGTTAATAAAAGATGATATCAGGACAGTTGTGAGGGATGATATTGGCTCGAATGAACAAAATGTTGAATCATTGTGGGTGGAGATTAGAGATAGTAAGGGGAAAAAGTCACTGGTCGGCGTAGTTTATAGGCCACCAAATAATAACTTCACGGTGGCGCGGGCAATAATCAAGGGAATAATGGAGGCATGTGAAAAAGGAACGGCAGTAGTCATGGGGGATTTTAACCTACATATCGATTGGTCAAATCAAATCACAGGGGTAGCCTGGAGGAGGAATTCATAGAATGCATACGGGATTGTTTCTTAGAACAGTATGTAACAGAGCATACAAGGGAGCAAGCCATCTTGGATCTGGTCCTGTGTAACGAGACAGGAAAAATAAATGATCTCCTCGTAAAAGATCCTCTCGGAATGAGTGATCACAATATGGTTGAATTTGTAATACAGATTGAGGATGAGGAAGTTGTGTCAGAAACGAGCGTACTATGCTTAAACAAAGGGGACTACAGTGGGATGAGGGCAGAGTTGGCTAAAGTAGACTGGAAACAAGGACTAAATGGTGACACAATTGAGGAACAGTGGAGGACTTTTAAGGAGCTCTTTCATAGTGCGCAACAAAAATATATTCCAGTGAAAAAGAAGGGCGGCAAGAGAAGGGATAACCAGCCGTAGATAACCAAGGAAATAAAGGAAAGTATCAAATCAAAGACCAATGCGTATAAGGTGGCCAAGGTTAGTGGGAAACTAGAGGATTGGGAAAATTTTAAGCAACAGCAAAGAATGACTAAAAAAGTAATAAAGAAAGGGAAGATAGATTTCGAAGGTAAACTTGCGCAAAACATAAAAACAGATAGTAAAAGCTTTTACAAATATATAAAACGGAAAAGAGTGACTAAAGTAAATGTTGGTCCCTTAGAAGATGAAAAGGGGGATTTAATAATGGGAAATGTGGAAATGGCTGAGACCTTAAACTATTATTTTGCTTTCGTCTTCACAGTGGAAGACACAAAAACCATGCCAAAATTTGCAGGCCACAGGAATGTGGGAAGGGAGGACCTTGAGACAATCACTATCACTAGGGGGGTAGTGCTGGACAGGCTAATGGGACTGAAGGTAGACAAGTCCCCTGGTCCTGATGAAATGCATCCCAGGGTATTAAAAGAGATGGTGGAAGTTATAGCAGATGCATTCGTTATAATCTACCAAAATTCTCTGGACTCTGGGGAGGTACCAGCGGATTGGAGAGCAGCTAATGTAACGCCTCTGTTTAAAAAAGGGGGCAGGCAAAAGGCAGGTAACTATAGGCCGGTTAGTTTAATATCTGTAGTGGGGAAAATGCTTGAAGCTATCATTAAGGAAGAAATAGCGAGACATCTGGATAGGAATAGTGCAATCAAGCAGACGCAGCATGGATTCATGAAAGGGAAATCATGTTTAACTAACTTACTGGAATTCTTTGAGGATATAATGAGCATGGTGGATAGAGGTGTACCGATGGATGTGGTGTATTTAGATTTCCAAAAGGCATTTGATGAGGTGCCACACAAAAGGTTACTGCAGAAGATAAAGGTACGCGGAGTCAGAGGAAATGTATTAGCATGGATAGAGAATTGGCTGGCGAACAGAAAGCAGAGAGTCGGGATAAATGGGTCCTTTTCCGGTTGGAAATCAGTGGTTAGTGGTGTGCCACAGGGATCAGTGCTGGGACCACAACTGTTTACAATATACATTGATGACCTAGAAGAGGGGACAGAGTGTAGTGTAACAAAATTTGCAGATGACACTAAGATTAGTGGGAAAGCGGGTTGTGTAGAGGACTCAGAGAGGCTGCAATGAGATTTGGATAGGTTAAGCGAATGGGCTAAGGTTTGGCAGATGGAATACAATGTCGGAAAGTGTGAGGTCATCCACCTTGGGAAAAAAAACAGTAAAAGGGAATATTATTTGAATGGGGAGAAATTACAACATGCTGTGGTGCAGAGGGACCTGGGGGTCCTTGTGCATGAATCCCAAAAGGTTAGTTTGCAGGTGCAGCAGGTAATCAGGAAGGCAAATGGAATGTTGACCTTCATTGCGAGAGGGATGGAGTACAAAAGTAGGGAGGTCTTGCTGCAACTGTATAAGGTATTGGTAAGGCCGCACCTGGAGTACTGCGTGCAGTTTTGGTCACCTTACTTAAGGAAGGATATACTAGCTTTGGAAGGGGTACAGAGACGATTCACTAGGCTGATTCCAGAAATGAGGGGGTTACCTTATGATGATAGATTGAGTAGACTGGGTCTTTACTCGTTGGAGTTCAGAAGGATGAGGGGTGATCTTATAGAAACATTTAAAATCATGAAAGGGATAGACAAGATAGAGGCAGAGAGGTTGTTTCCATTGGTGGGGGAGACTAGAACTAGGGGGCACAGCCTCAAAATACGGAGGAGCCAATTTAAAACCGAGTTGAGAAGGAATTTCTTCTCCCAGAGGGTTGTGAATCTGTGGAATTCTCTGCCCAAGGAAGCAGTTGAGGCAAAGATAGATAGATTTTTAACCAATAAGGGAATTAAGGGTCACGGTGAGAGGGCGGGTAAGTGGAGCTGAGTCCACGACCAGATCAGCCATGATCTTATTGAATGGCGGAGCAGGCTCGAGGGGCTAGATGGCCTACTCCTGTTCTTAATTCTTATGTTCTTATGTTCTTATGTTCTTTAACCCCCACATTAATCAGGGTCTTTAACCCCCACATTAATCAGGGCCTTTAACACCCACATTAATCAGGGCATTTATCCCCACTTTAATCAGGGCCTTTAACCCCTACTTTAATCAGGGCCTTTAACCCCTACTTTAATCAGGGCCTCTAACCCCTACTTTAATCAGGGCCTTTAACACCCACATGAATCAGGGCCTTTAACCCCCACATTAATCAGAGCTTTTAACCCCCACATTAATCAGGGCCTTACCCCCACATTAATCAGGGCCTTCAACCCCCACATTAATCAGGGCCTTTAACCCCCACATTAATCAGGGCCTTACCCCCACATTAATCAGGGCCTTTAACCTCCACATTAATCAGGGCCTTTACCTCCACATTAATCAGGGCCTTACCTCCGCATTAATCAGGGCCTTTAACCCCCACATTAATCAGGGCCTTACCCCCACATTAATCAGAGTGTTTAATCCCACATTAATAGGACCTTTACACCCACATTAATCAGGTCCTTTAACCCCCACATTAATCAGGGCCTTTATACCCACATTAATCAGGGCCTTTATCCCCACATTAATCAGGGTCTTTAACCCCCACATTAATCAGGGCCTTTAACCCCCACATTAATCAGGGCATTTACCCCCACATTAATCAGGGCCTTCAACCCCCACATTAATCAGGGCCTTTAACCCCCACATTAATCAGAGCCTTATCCCCACATTAATCAGGGCCTTACCCCCACATTAATCAGGGTCTTTAATCCCACATTAATAGGACCTTTACCCCCACATTAATCAGGGCCTTCAACCCCCACATTAATCAGGGCCTTTAACCCCCACATTAATCAGAGCCTTACCCCCACATTAATCAGGGCCTTTAACCTGCACATTAATCAGGGCCTTTATCTCCACATTAATCAGGGCCTTACCTCCACATTAATCAGGGCCTTTAACCCCCACATTAATCAGGGCCTTACCCCCACATTAATCAGGGCCTTTAACCTGCACATTAATCAGGGCCTTTATCTCCACATTAATCAGGGCCTTACCTCCACATTAATCAGGGCCTTTAACCCCCACATTAATCAGGGCCTTACCCCCACATTAATTAGGGCCTTCAACCCCCACATTAATCAGGGCCTTTAACCCCCACATTAATCAGGGCCTTACCCCCACATTAATCAGGGCCTTTAACCTCCACATTAATCAGGGCCTTTACCTCCACATTAATCAGGGCCTTACCTCCGCATTAATCAGGGCCTTTAACCCCCACATTAATCAGGGCCTTACCCCCACATTAATCAGGGTCTTTAATTCCACATTAATAGGACCTTTACACCCACATTAATCAGGTCCTTTAACCCCCACATTAATCAGGGCCTTTATACCCACATTAATCAGGGCCTTTATCCCCACATTAATCAGGGTCTTTAACCCCCACATTAATCAGGGCCTTTAACCCCCACATTAATCAGGGCATTTACCCCCACATTAATCAGGGCCTTCAACCCCCACATTAATCAGGGCCTTTAACCCCCACATTAATCAGCGCCTTATCCCCACATTAATCAGGGCCTTACCCCCACATTAATCAGGGCCTTTAACCCCCACATTAATCAGGGCCTTACCCCCACATTAATCAGGGCCTTTAACCTCCACATTAATCAGGGCCTTTACCTCCACATTAATCAGGGCCTTACCTCCACATTAATCAGGGCCTTTAACCCCCACATTAATCAGGGCCTTACCCCCACATTAATCAGGGTCTTTAATCCCACATTAATAGGACCTTTACACCCACATTAATCAGGTCCTTTAGCCCCCACATTAATCAGGGCCTTTATACCCACATTAATCAGGGCCTTTATCCCCACATTAATCAGGGCCTTTAACCCCCACATTAATCAGGGCATTTACCCCCACATTAATCAGGGCCTTCAACCCCCACATTAATCAGGGCCTTTAACCCCCACATTAATCAGAGCCTTACCCCCACATTAATCAGGGCCTTACCCCCACATTAATCAGGGTCTTTAATCCCACATTAATAGGACCTTTACCCCCACATTAATCAGGGCCTTCAACCCCCACATTAATCAGGGCCTTTAACCCCCACATTAATCAGAGCCTTACCCCCACATTAATCAGAGCCTTTAACCTCCACATTAATCAGGGCCTTTATCTCCACATTAATCAGGGCCTTACCTCCACATTAATCAGGGCCTTTAACCCCCACATTAATCAGGGCCTTACCCCCACATTAATCAGGGTCTTTAATCCCACATTAATAGGACCTTTACCCCCACATTAATCAGGTCCTTTAACCCCCACATTAATCAGGGCCTTTATCCCCACATTAATCAGGGTCTTTACCCCCCACATTAATCAGGGCCTTTATCCCCACATTAATCAGGGTCTTTAACCCCCACATTAATCAGGGCCTTTATCCCCACATTAATCAGGGTCTTTAACCCCCACATTAATCATTGCCTTTAACCCCCACATTAATCAGGGCATTTACCCCCACATTAATCAGGGCGTTCAACCCCAATATTAATCAGGGCCTTTAACCCCCACATTAATCAGAGCCTTACCCCCACATTAATCAGGGCCTTTAACCTCCACATTAATCAGGGCCTTTACCGCCACATTAATCAGGGCCTTGCCCCTAAATTAATCAGGGTCTTTAACCCCCACATTAATCAGGGCCTTACGCCCACATTGATCAAGGCCTTTAGCTTCCACATTAATCAGGGCCTTTACCGCCACTTTAATCTGGACCTTACCCCCACATTAATCAGGGTCTTTAACCCCCACATTAATCAGGGCCTTACCCTCACATTAATCAGGGCCTTTAACCCCCACATTAATCAGGGCCTTACACCCACATTAATCAGGGCCTTTACCCCCCACATTAATCAGGGCCTTTACTGCAAAATTAATCAGGGCCTTTAACCTCCACATTAATCAGGGCCTTTACTGCAAAATTAATCAGGGCCTTTATCCCCACGTTAATCAGGGCCTTTAACCCACATTAATCAGGGCCTTTAACCCCCACATTAATCAGGACCGTTACCCCCACATTAATCAGGGCCTTTACCCACACATTAATCAGGGTCTTTAACCCCCACATTAATCATGGCCTTTAACCCCCACATTAATCAGGGCCTTTAACCCCCACTTTAATCAGAGCCTTACCCCCACATTAATCAGGGCCTTTAACCTCCACATTAATCAGGGCCTTTAACCCCCACATTAATCAGGGCCTTATCCCCCACATTAATCAGGGTCTTTAATCCCACATTAATAGGACCTTTACCCCCACATTAATCAGGGCCTTACCCCCACATTAATCAGGGTCTTTAATCCCACATTAATAGGACCTTTACCTCCACATTAATCAGGGCCTTACCCCCACATTAATCAGGGCCTTTAACCTCCACATTAATCAGGGCCTTTACCTCCACATTAATCAGGGCCTTACCTCCACATTCATCAGGACCTTTAACCCCCACATTAATCATGGCCTTACCCCCACATTAATCAGGGTCTTTAATCCCACATTAATAGGACCATTACCCCCACATTAATCATGGCCTTTAACCCGCACATTAATCAGGGCATTCACCGCCACATTAATCAGGGCCTTGCCCCTAAATTAATCAGGGTCTTTAACCCCCACATTAATCAGGGCCTTACCCTCACATTAATCATGGCCTTTAACCCCCACATTAATCAGGGCCTTACGCCCACATTAATCAGGGCCTTTACCCCCCACATTAATCAGGGCCTTTACTGCAAAATTAATCAGGGCCTTTAACCTCCACATTAATCAGGGCCTTTACTGCAAAATTAATCAGGGCCTTTATCCCCACATTAATCAGGGCCTTTTCCCACACATTAATCAGGGTCTTTAACTCCCACATTAATCAAGACCTTTAATCCCCACATTAATCAGGGCCTTTACCCCCACATTAATCAGGGCCTTTAACCTCCACATTAATCGGAGCCTTTACCGCAACAATGATCAGGGCCTTTATCCCCACATTACTCAGGGCCTTTAACCCCCACTTTAATCATGGCCTTTATCCCCACAATAATCATGGCCTTTAACACCCACATTAATAAGGGCATTTGCCCCCACATTAATCAGGGCCTTCAACCCCCACATTAATCAGGGCCTTTAACCCCCACATTAATCAGAGCCTTACCCCCACATTAATCAGGGCCTTTAACCTCCACATTAATCAGGGCCTTTACCTCCACATTAATCAGGGCCTTACCTCCACATTAATCAGGGCCTTTAACCCCCACATTAATCAGGGCCTTACCCCCACATTAATCAGGGTCTTTTATCCCACATTAATAGGACCTTTACCCCCACATTAATCAGGGCCTTACCCCCACATTAATCAGGGTCTTTTATCCCACATTAATAGGACCTTTACCCCCACATTAATCAGGGCCTTACCCCCACATTAATCAGGACCTTTACCCCCACATTAATCAGGGCCTTTACCCCACAATAATCAGGGCCCTTACCCCCACATTAATCAGGGCCTTTATCCCTACATTAATCAGGGTCTTTAACCCCCACATTAATCAGGGTCTTTATCCCCACATTAATCAGGGCCTTTAATTAATCAGCTAGGAGTTAAATTAAAAAGTAGTACCTCAAAAGTAGTAATCTCGGGATTGCTACCAGTGCCACGTGCTAGTCAGAGCAGGAATCGCAGGATAGCACAGATGAATACGTGGCTTGAGCAGTGGTGCAGCAGGGAGGGATTCAAATTCGTGGGACATTGGAACAGGTTCTGGGGGAGGTGGGACCAGTACAAACTGGACGGTCTGCACTTGGGCAGGAACGGAACCAATGTCCTAGGGAGAGTGTTTGCTAGTGCTGTTGGTGAGGAGTTAAACTAATATGGCAGGGGGATGGGAACCAATACAGGGAGACAGAGGGAAACAAAAAGGAGACAAAAACAAAAGACAGAAAAGAGATGAGTAAAAGTGGAGGGCAGAGAAACCAAAGGCAAGAAACAAAAAGGGCCACTGAATATAAAAGGGCTGCAGGAGGGGTAAAAACTAAAAATCATGGTTTAAAAACTAGGATGAAAAAACTCTACTTAAATGCACTCAACATTCGAAATAAAGTAAATGAGTTAACGGCACAAATCATTACAAATGGGTATGATTTGGTGGCCATTACAGAAACATGGTTGCAAGGTGGCCAAGACTGGGAATTAAACATACAGGGGTATCTGACGATTCAGAAAGATAGGCAAGAAAGGAAAGGAGGTGGGGTAGCTCTGTTAATAAAAGATGATATCAGGACAGTTGTGAGGGATGATATTGGCTCGAATGAACAAAATGTTGAATCATTGTGGGTGGAGATTAGAGATAGTAAGGGGAAAAAGTCACTGGTCGGCGTAGTTTATAGGCCACCAAATAATAACTTCACGGTGGCGCGGGCAATAATCAAGGGAATAATGGAGGCATGTGAAAAAGGAACGGCAGTAGTCATGGGGGATTTTAACCTACATATCGATTGGTCAAATCAAATCACAGGGGTAGCCTGGAGGAGGAATTCATAGAATGCATACGGGATTGTTTCTTAGAACAGTATGTAACAGAGCATACAAGGGAGCAAGCCATCTTGGATCTGGTCCTGTGTAACGAGACAGGAAAAATAAATGATCTCCTCGTAAAAGATCCTCTCGGAATGAGTGATCACAATATGGTTGAATTTGTAATACAGATTGAGGATGAGGAAGTTGTGTCAGAAACGAGCGTACTATGCTTAAACAAAGGGGACTACAGTGGGATGAGGGCAGAGTTGGCTAAAGTAGACTGGAAACAAGGACTAAATGGTGACACAATTGAGGAACAGTGGAGGTCTTTTAAGGAGCTCTTTCATAGTGCGCAACAAAAATATATTCCAGTGAAAAAGAAGGGCGGCAAGAGAAGGGATAACCAGCCGTAGATAACCAAGGAAATAAAGGAAAGTATCAAATCAAAGACCAATGCGTATAAGGTGGCCAAGGTTAGTGGGAAACTAGAGGATTGGGAAAATTTTAAGCAACAGCAAAGAATGACTAAAAAAGTAATAAAGAAAGGGAAGATAGATTTCGAAGGTAAACTTGCGCAAAACATAAAAACAGATAGTAAAAGCTTTTACAAATATATAAAACGGAAAAGAGTGACTAAAGTAAATGTTGGTCCCTTAGAAGATGAAAAGGGGGATTTAATAATGGGAAATGTGGAAATGGCTGAGACCTTAAACTATTATTTTGCTTTCGTCTTCACAGTGGAAGACACAAAAACCATGCCAAAATTTGCAGGCCACAGGAATGTGGGAAGGGAGGACCTTGAGACAATCACTATCACTAGGGGGGTAGTGCTGGACAGGCTAATGGAACTGAAGGTAGACAAGTCCCCTGGTCCTGATGAAATGCATCCCAGGGTATTAAAAGATATGGTGGAAGTTATAGCAGATGCATTCGTTATAATCTACCAAAATTCTCTGGACTCTGGGGAGGTACCAGCGGATTGGAGAGCAGCTAATGTAACGCCTCTGTTTAAAAAAGGGGGCAGGCAAAAGGCAGGTAACTATAGGCCAGTTAGTTTAATATCTGTAGTGGGGAAAATGCTTGAAGCTATCATTAAGGATGAAATAGCGAGACATCTGGATAGGAATAGTGCAATCAAGCAGACGCAGCATGGATTCATGAAAGGGAAATCATGTTTAACTAACTTACTGGAATTCTTTGAGGATATAATGAGCATGGTGGATAGAGGTGTACCGATGGATGTGGTGTATTTAGATTTCCAAAAGGCATTTGATAAGGTGCCACACAAAAGGTTACTGCAGAAGATAAAGGTACGCGGAGTCAGAGGAAATGTATTAGCATGGATAGAGAATTGGCTGGCGAACAGAAAGCAGCGAGTCGGGATAAATGGGTCCTTTTCCGGTTGGAAATCAGTGGTTAGTGGTGTGCCACAGGGATCAGTGCTGGGACCACAATATACATAGATGACCTAGAAGAGGGGACAGAGTGTAGTGTAACAAAATTTGCAGATGACACTAAGATTAGTGGGAAAGCGGGTTGTGTAGAGGACTCAGAGAGGCTGCAATGAGATTTGGATAGGTTAAGCGAATGGGCTAAGGTTTGGCAGATGGAATACAATGTCGGAAAGTGTGAGGTCATCCACCTTGGGAAAAAAAACAGTAAAAGGGAATATTATTTGAATGGGGAGAAATTACAACATGCTGTGGTGCAGAGGGACCTGGGGGTCCTTGTGCATGAATCCCAAAAGGTTAGTTTGCAGGTGCAGCAGGTAATCAGGAAGGCAAATGGAATGTTGGCCTTCATTGCGAGAGGGATGGAGTACAAAAGCAGGGAGGTCTTGCTGCAACTGTATAAGGTATTGGTAAGGCCGCACCTGGAGTACTGCGTGCAGTTTTGGTCACCTTACTTAAGGAAGGATATACTAGCTTTGGAAGGGGTACAGAGACGATTCACTAGGCTGATTCCAGAAATGAGGGAGTTACCTTATGATGATAGATTGAGTAGACTGGGTCTTTACTCGTTGGAGTTCAGAAGGATGAGGGGTGATCTTATAGAAACATTTAAAATCATGAAAGGGATAGACAAGATAGAGGCAGAGAGGTTGTTTCCATTGGTGGGGGAGACTAGAACTAGGGGGCACAGCCTCAAAATACGGAGGAGCCAATTTAAAACCGAGTTGAGAAGGAATTTCTTCTCCCAGAGGGTTGTGAATCTGTGGAATTCTCTGCCCAAGGAAACAGTTGAGGCAAAGATAGATAGATTTTTAACCAATAAGGGAATTAAGGGTCACGGTGAGAGGGCGGGTAAGTGGAGCTGAGTCCACGACCAGATCAGCCATGATCTTATTGAATGGCGGAGCAGGCTCGAGGGGCTAGATGGCCTACTCCTGTTCTTAATTCTTATGTTCTTATGTTCTTATGTTCTTTAACCCCCACATTAATCAGGGTCTTTAACCCCCACATTAATCAGGGCCCTTAACACCCACATTAATCAGGGCCTTTATCCCCACTTTAATCAGGGCCTTTAACCCCTACTTTAATCAGGGCCTTTAACCCCTACTGTAATCAGGGCCTCTAACCCCTACTTTAATCAGGGCCTTTAACACCCACATTAATCAGGGCCTTTAACCCCCACATTAATCAGGGCTTTTAACCCACACATTAATCAGGGCCTTACCCCCACATTAATCAGGGCCTTTACCCCCCACATTAATCAGGGTCTTTAATCCCCACATTAATCATAGCCTTTAACCCCACGTTAATCAGGGTCTTTAACCCCCACATTAATAGGAACTTTACACCCACATTATTCAGGACCTTTAACCCCCACATTAATCAGGGCATTTAACCCAAAAAAATCAGGGCCTTTAATCCCCAAATTAATCAGGGCTTTTATCCCCACATTAATCAGGGTCTTTAACCCCCACATTAATCAGGGCCTTTGTCCCCACATTAATCAGGGTCTTTAACCCCCATATTAATCAGGGCCTTTATCCCCACATGAATCAGGGTCTTTAACCCCCACATTAATCATGGCTTTTAACCACCACATTAATCAGGGCATTTACCCCCACATTAATCAGGGCCTTTAACCCCCACATTAATCAGGGCCTTACCCCCACATTAATCAGGGCCTTTAACCTCCACATTAATCAGGGCCTTTACCTCCACATTAATCAGGGCCTTACCTCCACATTAATCAGGGCCTTTAACCCCCACATTAATTAGGGCCTTACCCCCACATTAATCAGGGTCTTTAATCCCACATTAATAGGACCTTTACACCCACATTAATCAGGTCCTTTAACACCCACATTAATCAGGGCCTTTATACCCACATTAATCAGGGCCTTTATCCCCACATTAATCAGGGTCTTTAACCCCCACATTAATCAGGGCCTTTAATCCCCACATTAATCAGGGCATTTACCCCCACATTAATCAGGGCCTTCAACCCCCACATTAATCAGGACCTTTAAACCCCACATTAATCAGAGCCTTACCCCCACATTAATCAGGGCCTTTAACATCCACATTTAGCAGGGCCTTTACCTCCACATTAATCAGGGCCTTACCTCCTCATTAATCAGGGCCTTTAACCCCCACATTAATCAGGGCCTTACCCCCACATTAATCAGGGTCTTTAATCCCACATTAATAGGACCTTTACCCCCACATTAATCAGGGCCTTACTCCCACATTAATCAGCGTCTTTAATCCCACATTAATAGGACCGTTACCCCCACATTAATCAGGGCATTTACCCCCACATTAATCAGGACCTTTAAACCCCACATTAATCAGAGCCTTACCCCCACATTAATCAGGGCCTTTAACATCCACATTTAGCAGGGCCTTTACCTCCACATTAATCAGGGCCTTACCTCCTCATTAATCAGGGCCTTTAACCCCCACATTAATCAGGGCCTTACCCCCACATTAATCAGGGTCTTTAATCCCACATTAATAGGACCTTTACCCCCACATTAATCAGGGCCTTACTCCCACATTAATCAGCGTCTTTAATCCCACATTAATAGGACCGTTACCCCCACATTAATCAGGGCCTTACCCCCACATTAATCAGGGCCTTTAACCTCCACATTAATCAGGGCCTTTACCTCCACATTAATCAGGGCCTTACCTCCACATTAATCAGGGCCTTTAACCCCCACATTAATCAGGGCCTTACCCCCACATTAATCAGGGTCTTTAATCCCACATTAATAGGACCTTTACCCCCACATTAATCAGGGCCTTCAACCCCCACATTAATCAGGGCCTTCAACCCCCACATTAATCAGGGCCTTTAACCCCCACATTAATCGGAGCCTTACCCCCACATTAATCAGGGCCTTTAACCTCCACATTAATCAGGGCCTTTACCTCCACATTAATCAGGGCCTTACCTCCACATTAATCAGGGCCTTTAACCCCCACATTAATCAGGGCCTTACCCCCACATTAATCAGGGTCTTTAATCCCACATTAATAGGACCTTTACCCCCACATTAATCAGGGCCTTACCCCCACATTAATCAGGGTCTTTAATCCCACATTAATAGGACCTTTACCCCCACATTAATCAGGGCCTTACCCCCACATTAATCAGGGCCTTTAACCTCCACATTAATCAGGGTCTTTAACTCCACATTAATCAGGGCCTTACCTCCACATTAATCAGGGCCTTTAACCCCCACATTAATCAGGGCCTTACCCCCACATTAATCAGGGTCTTTAATCCCACATTAATAGGACCTTTACCCGCACATTAATCAAGGCCTTCAACCCCCACATTAATCAGTGCCTTTAACCCCCACATTAATCAGAGCCTTACCCCCACATTAATCAGGGCCTTTAACCCGCACATTAATCAGGGCCTTTATCCCCACATTAATCAGGGTCTTTACCCCCCACATTAATCAGGGCCTTTATCCCCACATTAATCAGGGTCTTTAACCCCCACATTAATCATGGCCTTTAACCCCCACATTAATCAGGGCATTTACCCCCACATTAATCAGGGCCTTCAACCCCCACATTAATCAGGGCCTTTAACCCCCACGTTAATCAGAGCCTTACCCCCACATTAATCAGGGCCTTTAACCTCCACATTAATCAGGGCCTTTACCGCCACATTAATCAGGGCCTTGCCCCTAAATTAATCAGGGTCTTTAACCCCCACATTAATCAGGGCCTTACCCTCACATTAATCATGGCCTTTAACCCCCACATTAATCAGGGCCTTACGCCCACATTGATCACGGCCTTTAACCTCCACATTAATCAGGGCCTTTACCGCCACATTAATCTGGGCCTTACCCCCACATTAATCAGGGTCTTTAACCCCCACATTAATCAGGGCCTTACCCTTACATTAATCAGGGCCTTTAACCCCCACATTAATCAGGGCCTTACACCCACATTAATCAGGCCTTTACCCCCCACATTAATCAGGGCCTTTACTGCAAAATTAATCAGGGCCTTTAACCTCCACATTAATCAGGGCCTTTACTGCAAAATTAATCAGGGCCTTTATCCCCACGTTAATCAGGGCCTTTATCCCACATTAATCAGGGCCTTTAACCCCCACATTAATCAGGACCTTTACCCCCACATTAATCAGTGCCTTTACCCACATATTAATCAGGGTCTTTAACCCCCACATTAATCATGGCCTTTAACCCCCACATTAATCAGGGCATTTACCCCCACATTAATCAGGGCCTTCAACCCCCACATTAATCAGGGCCTTTAACCCCCAGATTAATCAGAGCCTTACCCCCACATTAATCAGGGCCTTTAACCTCCACATTAATCAGGGCCTTTACCTCCACATTAATCAGGGCCTTACCTCCACATTAATCAGGGCCTTTAACCCCCACATTAATCAGGGCCTTACCCCCACATTAATCAGGGTCTTTAATCCCACATTAATAGGACCTTTACCCCCACATTAATCAGGGCCTTACCCCCACATTAATCAGGGTCTTTAATCCCACATTAATAGGACCTTTACCCCCACATTAATCAGGGCCTTACCCCCACATTAATCAGGGCCTTTAACCTCCACATTAATAAGGGCCTTTACCTCCACATTAATCAGGGCCTTACCTCCACATTAATCAGGGCCTTTAACCCCCACATTAATCAGGGCCTTAACCCCAAATTAATCAGGGTCTTTAATCCCACATTAATAGGACCTTTACCCCCACATTAATCATGGCCTTTAACCCCCACATTAATCAGGGCATTTACCCCCACATTAATTAGGGCCTTCAACCCCAACATTAATCAGGGCCTTTAACCCCCACATTAATCAGAGCCTTACCCCCACATTAATCAGGGCCTTTAACCTCCACATTAATCAGGGCCTTTACCGCCACATTAATCAGGGCCTTGCCCCTAAATTAATCAGGGTCTTTAACCCCCACATTAATCAGGGCCTTACCCTCACATTAATCATGGCCTTTAACCCCCACATTAATCAGGGCCTTACGCCCACATTGATCAGGGCCTTTAACCTGCACATTAATCAGGGCCTTTACCGCCACATTAATCTGGGCCTTACCCCCACATTAATCAGGGTCTTTAACCCCCACATTAATCAGGGCCTTACCCTCACTTTAATCAGGGCCTTTAACCCCCACATTAATCAGGGTCTTTAACCCCCACATTAATCAGGGCCTTTATCCCCACGTTAATCAGGGCCTTTATCCCACGTTAATCAGGGCCTTTAACCCCCACATTAATCAGGACCTTTTCCCCCACATTAATCAGGGCCTTTACCCACACATTAATCAGGGTCTTTAACCCCCACATTAATCAAGGCCTTTAATCCCCACATTAATCAGGGCCTTTACCCCCACATTAATCAGGACCTTTAACCCCCACATTAATCGGAGCCTTTACCCCCACAATGATCAGGGCCTTTATCCCCACATTACTCAGGGCCTTTAACCCCCACTTTAATCATGGCCTTTATCCCCACAATAATCATGGCCTTTAAAACCCACATTAATCAGGGTCTTCAACTCCCACATTAATCAGCGCCTTACGCCCACATTAATCAGGGCCTTTAACCCCCACATTAATCAGGGCCTTAGCCCCACATTAATCAGGGTCATTAATCCCCACATTAATAGGACCTTTACCCCCACATTAATCAGGTCCTTTAACCCCCACATTAATCAGGGCCTTTATCCCCACATTAATCAGGGTCTTTAACCCCCACATTAATCAGGGCCTTTACCCCCACATTAATCATGACCTTTAACCCCCACATTAATCAGGGCCTTTAATCCCCACGTTAATCAGAGCCTTTAACCCCCACATTAATCAGGGTCTTTAACCACCACATTAATCGGACCTTTACCCCCACATTAATCAGGGTCTTTAAACCCCACATTAATCAGGGCATTTACCCCCACATTAATCTGGGCCTTATGCCCACATTAATCAGGGCCTTTACCCCCCACATTAATCAGGGCCTTATGCCCACATTAATCAGGGCCTTTAACCTCCACATTAATCAGGGCCTTTACTGCAAAATTAATCACGGCCTTTATGCCCCACGTTAATCAGGGCCTTTATCCCACAATAATCAGGGCCTTTAACACCCACATTAATCAGGGCCTTTATCCCCAAATTAATCAGGGCCTTTAACCCCCACATTAATCAGGGCCTTACCCCCACATTAATCAGGGTCTTTAATCCCCACATTAATAGGACCTTTACCCCCACATTAATCAGGTCCTTTAACCCCCACATTAATCAGGCCTTTATCCCCACATTAATCAGGGTCTTTAACCCCCACATTAATCAGGGCCTTTATCCCCACATTAATCAGGGTCTTTTACCCCCACATTAATCAGGGCCTTTACCCCCACATTAATCATGACCTTTAACCCCCACATTAATCAGGGCCTTTAATCCCCACATTAATCAGGGTCTTTAACCACCACATTAATCGGACCTTTACCCCCACATTAATCAGGGCCTTATGCCCACATTAATCAGGGCCTTTTCCCCCCACATTAATCAGGGCCTTAACTGCAAAATTAATCAGGGCCTTTAACCTCCACATTAATCAGGGCCTTTACTGCAAAATTAATCACGGCCTTTATGCCCCACGTTAATCAGGGCCTTTATCCCACAATAATCAGGGCCTTTAACACCCACATTAATCAGGGCCTTTATCCCCAAATTAATCAGGGCCTTTAACCCCCACATTAATCAGGGCCTTTAACCCCCACATTAATCAGGGCCTTACCCCCACATTAATCAGGGTCTTTAATCCCCACATTAATAGGACCTTTACCCCCACATTAATCAGGTCCTTTAAACCCCACATTAATCAGGCCTTTATCCCCACATTAATCAGGGTCTTTAACCCCCACATTAATCAGGACCTTTACCCCCACATTAATCATGACCTTTAACCCCCACATTAATCAGGGCCTTTAATCTCCACGTTAATCAGAGCCTTTAACCCCCACATTAATCAGGGTCTTTAACCCCCACATTAATCGGACCTTTACCCCCACATTAATCAGGACCTTTAACCCCCACATTAATCAGGGCATTTACCCCCACATTAATCAGGGCCTTTAACCCCCACATTAATCAGGGCCTTTATCCCCACATTAATCAGGGTCTTTAACCCCCACAATAATCAGAGCCTTACCCCCACATTAATCAGGGCCTTTAACCTCCACATTAATCAGGGCCTTTACCGCCACATTAATCAGGGCCTTGCCCCTAAATTAATCAGGGTCTTTAACCCCCACATTAATCAGGGCCTTACCCTCACATTAATCATGGCCTTTAACCCCCACATTAATCAGGGCCTTACGCCCACATTGATCAGGGCCTTTAACCTCCACGTTAATCAGGGCCTTTATCCCATAATAATCAGGGCCTTTAACACCCACATTAATCAGGGCCTTTATCCCCAAATTAATCAGGGCCTTTATCCCCCACATTAATCAGGGCCTTACCCCCACATTAATCAGGGTCTTTAATCCCCACATTAATAGGACCTTTACCCCCACATTAATCAGGTCCTTTAACCCCCACATTAATCAGGCCTTTATCCCCACATTAATCAGGGTCTTTAACCCCCACATTAATCAGGGCCTTTATCCCCACATTAATCAGGGTCTTTAACCCCCACATTAATCAGGGCCTTTACCCCCACATTAATCATGACCTTTAACCCCCACATTAATCAGGGCCTTTAATCCCCACGTTAATCAGAGCCTTTAACCCCCACATTAATCAGGGTCTTTAACCACCACATTAATCGGACCTTTACCCCCACATTAATCAGGGTCTTTAACCCCCACATTAATCAGGGCATTTACCCCCACATTAATCAGGGCCTTATGCCCACATTAATCAGGGCCTTTACCCCTCACATTAATCAGGGCCTTAACTGCAAAATTAATCAAGGCCTTTAACCTCCACATTAATCAGGGCTTTACTGCAAAATTAATCACGGCCTTTATGCCCCACGTTAATCAGGGCCTTTATCCCACAATAATCAGGGCCTTTAACACCCACATTAATCAGGGCCTTTATCCCCAAATTAATCAGGGCCTTTAACCCCCACATTAATCAGGGCCTTTAACCCCCACATTAATCAGGGCCTTACCCCCACATTAATCAGGATCTTTAATCCCCACATTAATAGGACCTTTACCCCCACATTAATCAGGTCCTTTAAACCCCACATTAATCAGGCCTTTATCCCCACATTAATCAGGGTCTTTAACCCCCACATTAATCAGGGCCTTTACCCCCACATTAATCATGACCTTTAACCCCCACATTAATCAGGGCCTTTAATCTCCACGTTAATCAGAGCCTTTAACCCCCACATTAATCAGGGTCTTTACCGCCACATTAATCAGGGCCTTGCCCCTAAATTAATCAGGGTCTTTAACCCCCACATTAATCAGGGCCTTACCCTCACATTAATCATGGCCATTAACCCCCACATTAATCAGGGCCTTATGCCCACATTGATCAGGGCCTTTAACCTCCACATTAATCAGGGCCTTTACCGCCACATTAATCTGGGCCTTACCCCCACATTAATCAGGGTCTTTAAGCCCCACATTAATCAGGGCCTTACCCTCACATTAATCAGGGCATTTAACCCCCACATTAATCAGGGCCTTACGCCCACATTAATCAGGGCCTTACCTCCACATTAATCAGGGCCTTTAACCCCCACATTAATCAGGGCCTTACCCCCACATTAATCAGGGTCTTTAATCCCACATTAATAGGACCTTTACCCCCACATTAATCATGGCCTTTAACCCCCAAATTAATCAGGGCATTTACCCCCACATTAATCAGGGCCTTTAACCCCCACATTAATCAGGGCCTTACACCCACATTAATCAGGGCCTTTAACCCCCACATTAATCAGGGCCTTACACCCACATTAATCAGGCCTTTAACCCCCACATTAATCAGGACCTTTACCCCCACATTAATCAGGGCCTTTACCCACACATTAATCAGGGTCTTTAACCCCCACATTAATCATGGCCTTTAACCCCCACATTAATCAGGGCATTTACCCCCACATTAATCAGGGCCTTCAACCCCCACATTAATCAGGGCCTTTAACCCCCACATTAATCAGAGCCTTACCCCCACATTAATCAGGGCCTTTAACCTCCACATTAATCAGGGCCTTTACCTCCACATTAATCAGGGCCTTACCTCCACATTAATCAGGGCCTTTAACCCCCACATTAATCAGGGCCTAACCCCCACATTAATCAGGATCTTTAATCCCACATTAATAGGACCTTTACCCCCACATTAATCAGGGCCTTACCCCCACATTAATCAGGGTCTTTAATCCCACATTAATAGGACCTTTACCCCCACATTAATCAGGGCCTTACCCCCACATTAATCAGGGCCTTTAACCTCCACATTAATCAGGGCCTTTACCTCCACATTAATCAGGGCCTTACCTCCACATTAATCAGGGCCTTTAACCCCCACATTAATCAGGGTCTTTAATCCCACATTAATAGGACCTTTACCCCCACATTAATCATGGCCTTTAACCCCCACATTAATCAGGGCATTTACCCCACATTAATTAGGGCCTTCAACCCCAACATTAATCAGGGCCTTTAACCCCCACATTAATCAGAGCCTTACCCCCACATTAATCAGGGCCTTTAACCTCCACATTAATCAGGGCCTTTTCCGCCACATTAATCAGGGCCTTGCCCCTAAATTAATCAGGGTCTTTAACCCCCACATTAATCAGGGCCTTACCCTCACATTAATCATGGCCTTTAACCCCCACATTAATCAGGGCCTTACGCCCACATTGATCAGGGCCTTTAACCTGCACATTAATCAGGGCCTTTACCGCCACATTAATCTGGGCCTTACCCCCACATTAATCAGGGTCTTTAACCCCCACATTAATCAGGGCCTTACCCTCACATTAATCAGGGCCTTTAACCCCCACATTAATCAGGGTCTTTAACCCCCACATTAATCAGGGCCTTTATCCCCACGTTAATCAGGGCCTTACCCCCACATTAATCAGGGTCTTTAATCCCACATTAATAGGACCTTAACCCCACATTAATCAGGGCCTTACCCCCACATTAATCAGGGCCTTTAACCTCCACATTAATCAGGGCCTTTACCTCCACATTAATCACGGCCTTACCTCCACATTAATCAGGGCCTTTAACCCCCACATTAATCAGGGCATTTACCACCATATTAATCAGGGCCTTCAACCCCCACATTAATCAGGGCATTTAACCCCCACATTAATCAGGGCCTTACCCCCACATTAATCAGGGTCTTTAATCCCACATTAATAGGACCTTTACCCCCACATTAATCATGGCCTTTAACCCCCACATTAATCAGGGCATTTACCCCCAAATTAATTAGGGCCTTCAACCCCAACATTAATCAGGGCCTTTAACCCCCACATTAATCAGAGCCTTACCCCCACATTAATCAGGGCCTTTAACCTCCACATTAATCAGGGCCTTTACCGCCACATTAATCAGGGCCTTGCCCCTAAATTAATCAGGGTCTTTAACCCCCACATTAATCAGGGCCTTTATCCCCACATTACTCAGGGCCTTTAACCCCCACATTAATCATGACCTTTAACCCCCACATTAATCAGGGCCTTTAATCTCCACGTTAATCAGAGCCTTTAACCCCCACATTAATCAGGGTCTTTAACCCGCACATTAATCGGACCTTTACCCCCACATTAATCAGGACCTTTAACCCCCACATTAATCAGGGCATTTACCCCCACATTAATCAGGGCCTTTAACCCCCACATTAATCAGGGCCTTTATCCCCACATTAATCAGGGTCTTTAACCCCCACAATAATCAGAGCCTTACCCCCACATTAATCAGGGCCTTTAACCTCCACATTAATCAGGGCCTTTACCGCCACATTAATCAGGGCCTTGCCCCTAAATTAATCAGGGTCTTTAACCCCCACATTAATCAGGGCCTTACCCTCACATTAATCATGGCCTTTAACCCCCACATTAATCAGGGCCTTACGCCCACATTGATCAGGGCCTTTAACCTCCACATTAATCAGGGCCTTTACCGCCACATTAATCTGGGCCTTACCCCCACATTAATCAGGGTCTTTAACCCCCACATTAATCAGGGCCTTACCCTCACATTAATCAGGGCCTTTAACCCCCACATTAATCAGGGCCTTACGCCCACATTAATCAGGGCCTTACCTCCACATGAATCAGGGCCTTTAACCCCCACATTAATCAGTGCCTTACCCCCACATTAATCAGGGTCTTTAATCCCACATTAATAGGACCTTTACCCCCACATTAATCATGGCCTTTAACCCCCACATTAATCAGGGCATTTACCCCCACATTAATCAGGGCCTTTAACCACCACATTAATCAGGGCCTTTAACCCCACATTAATCAGGGCCTTTAACCTCCACATTAATCAGGGCCTTTACCGCCACATTAATCAGGGCATTGCCCCTAAATTAATCAGGGTCTTTAACCCCCACATTAATCAGTGCCTTACCCTCACATTAATCATAGCCTTTAACCCCCACATTAATCAGGGCCTTACGCCCACATTGATCAGGGTCTTTAACCCCCACATTAATCAGGGCCTTACCCTCACATTAATCAGGGCCTTTAACCCCCACATTAATCAGGGCCTTTACCGCCACATTAATCAGGGCCTTTACCCCCCACATTAATCAGGGCCTTTACTGCAAAATTAATCAGGGCCTTTAACCTCCTCATTAATCAGGGCCTTTACTGCAAAATTAATCAGGGCCTTTATCCCCACGTTAATCAGGGCCTTTATCCCACGTTAATCAGGGCCTTTAACCCCCACATTAATCAGGACCTTTACCCCCACATTAATCAGGGCCTTTACCCACACATTAATCAGGGTCTTTAACCCCCACATTAATCAAGGCCTTTAATCCCCACATTAATCAGGGCCTTTAACCCCCACATTAATCAGGGCCTTTATCCCCACATTAATCAGGGTCTTTAAGCCCCACAATAATCAGAGCCTTACCCCCACATTAATCAGGGCCTTTAACCTCCACATTAATCAGGGCCTTTACCGCCACATTAATCAGGGCCTTGCCCCTAAATTAATCAGGGTCTTTAACCCCCACATTAATCAGGGTCTTACCCTCACATTAATCATGGCCTTTAACCCCCACATTAATCAGGGCCTTACGCCCACATTAATCAGGGCCTTTAACCCCCACATTAATCAGTGCCTTACCCTCACATTAATCATAGCCTTTAACCCCCACATTAATCAGGGCCTTACGCCCACATTGATCAGGGTCTTTAACCCCCACATTAATCAGGGCCTTACCCTCACATTAATCAGGGCCTTTAACCCCCACATTAATCAGGGCCTTACACCCACATTAATCAGGGCCTTTACCCCCCACATTAATCAGGGCCTTTACTGCAAAATTAATCAGGGCCTTTATCCCCACGTTAATCAGGGCCTTTATCCCACGTTAATCAGGGCCTTTAACCCCCACATTAATCAGGACCTTTACCCCCACATTAATCAGGGCCTTTACCCACACATTAATCAGGGTCTTTAACCCCCACATTAATCAAGGCCTTTAATCCCCACATTAATCAGGGCCTTTACCCCCACATTAATCAGGACCTTTAACCCCCACATTAATCGGAGCTATTACCCCCACAATGATCAGGGCCTTTATCCCCACATTACTCAGGGACTTTAACCCCCACTTTAATCATGGCCTTTATCCCCACAATAATCATGGCCTTTAACACCCACATTAATCAGGGCCTTTATCCCCAAATTAATCAGGGCCTTTAACCCCCACATTAATCAGGGCCTTTAACCCCCACATTAATCAGGGCCTTACCCCCACATTAATCAGGGTCTTTAATCCCCACATTAATAGAACCTTTACCCCCACATTAATCAGGTCCTTTAACCCCCACATTAATCAGGGCCTTTATCCCCACATTAATCAGGGTCTTTAACCCCCACATTAATCATGACCTTTAACCCCCACATTAATCAGGGCCTTTAATCCCCACGTTAATCAGAGCCTTTAACCCCCACATTAATCAGGGTCTTTAACCCCCACATTAATCAGGGCCTTTATCCCCACATTAATCAGGACCTTTAACCCCCACATTAATCAGGGCATTTACCCCCACATTAATCAGGGCCTTTAACCCCCACATTAATCAGGGCCTTTATCCCCACATTAATCAGGGTCTTTAACCCCCACATTAATCAGAAACTTACCCCCACATTAATCAGGGCCTTTAACCTCCACATTAATCAGGGCATTTACCGCCACATTAATCAGGGCCTTGCCCCTAAATTAATCAGGGTCTTTAACCCCCACATTAATCAGGGCCTTACCCTCACATTAATCATGGCCTTTAACCCCCACATTAATCAGGGCCTTACACCCACATTAATCATGGCCTTTACCCCCCACATTAATCAGGGCCTTTACTGCAAAATTAATCAGGGCCTTTAACCTCCACATTAATCAGGGCCTTTATCCCACATTAATCAGGGCCTTTAACCTCCACATTAATCAGGACCTTTACCCCCACATTAATCAGGGCCTTTACCCACACATTAATCAGGGTCTTTAACCCCCACATTAATCATGGCCTTTAACCCCCACATTAATCAGGGCATTTACCCCCACATTAATCAGGGCCTTCAACCCCCACATTAATCAGGGCCTTTAACCCCCACATTAATCAGAGCCTTACCCCCACATTAATCAGGGCCTTTAACCTCCACATTAATCAGGGCCTTTACCTCCACATTAATCAGGGCCTTACCTCCACATTAATCAGGGCCTTTAACACCCACATTAATCAGGGCCTTATCCCCCACATTAATCAGGGTCTTTAATCCCACATTAATAGGACCTTTACCCCCACATTAATCAGGGCCTTACCCCCACATTAATCAGGGTCTTTAATCCCACATTAATAGGACCTTTACCCCCACATTAATCATGGCCTTTAACCCCCACATTAATCAGGGCATTTACCCCCACATTAATCAGGGCCTTCATCCCCCACATTAATCAGGGCCTTCAACCCCCACATTAATCAGAGCCTTACCCCCACATTAATCAGGGCCTTTAACCTCCACATTAATCAGGGCCTTTACCGCCACATTAATCAAGGCCTTGCCCTTAAATTAATCAGGGTCTTTAACCCCCACATTAATCAGGGCCTTACCCTCACATTAATCATGGCCTTTAACCCCCACATTAATCAGGGCCTTACGCCCACATTGATCAGGGCCTTTACCCCCCACATTAATCAGGGCCTTTACTGCAAAATTAATCAGGGCCTTTAACCTCCTCATTAATCAGGGCCTTTACTGCAAAATTAATCAGGGCCTTTATCCCCACGTTAATCAGGGCCTTTATCCCACATTAATCAGGGCCTTTAACCCCCACATTAATCAGGACCTTTACCCCCACATTAATCAGGGCCTTTACCCACACATTAATCAGGGTCTTTAACCCCCACATTAATCATGGCCTTTAACCCCCACATTAATCAGGGCATTTACCCCCACATTAATCAGGGCCTTCATCCCCCACATTAATCAGGGCCTTATCCACCACATTAATCAGGGTCTTTAATCCCACATTAATAGGACCTTTACCCCCACATTAATCAGGGCCTTACCTCCACATTAATCAGGGTCTTTAATCCCACATTAATAGGACCTTTACCCCCACATTAATCAGGGCCTTACCCCCACATTAATCAGGGCCTTTAACCTCCACATTAATCAGGACCTTTACCTCCACATTAATCAGGGCCTTACCTCCAAATTAATCAGGGCCTTTAACCCCCACATTAATCAGGGCCTTACCCCCACATTAATCAGGGTCTTTAATCACACATTAAGAGGACCTTTACCCCCACATTAATCATGGCCTTTAACCCCCACATTAATCAGGGCCTTTACCGCCACATTAATCAGGGCCTTGCCCCTAAATTAATCAGGATCTTTAACCCCCACATTAATCAGGGCCTTACCCTCTCATTAATGATGGCCTTTAACCCCCACATTAATCAGGGCCTTACGCCCACATTGATCAGGGCCTTTAACCTCCACATTAATCAGGGGCTTTACCGCAACATTAATCTGGGCCTTACCCCCACATTAATCAGGGTCTTTAACCCCCACATTAATCAGGGCCTTACCCTCACATTAATCAGGGCCTTTAACCCCCACATTAATCAGGGCTTTACGCCCACATTAATCAGGGCCTTTACCCCCCACATTAATCAGGGCCTTTACTGCAATATTAATCAGGGCCTTTAACCTCCTCATTAATCAGGGCCTTTACTGCAAAATTAATCAGGGCCTTTATCCCCACGTTAATCAGGGCCTTTATCCCACATTAATCAGGGCCTTTAACCCCCACATTAATCGGGACCTTTACCCCCACATTAATCAGGGCCTTTACCCACACATTAATCAGGGTCTTTAACCCCCACATTAATCATGGCCTTTAAACCCCACATTAATCAGGGCATTTACCCCCACATTAATCAGGGCCTTCAACCGCCACATTAATCAGGACCTTCAACCCCCACTTTAATCAGGGCCTTACCCCCACATTAATCAGGGCCTTTAACCTCCACATTAATCAGGGCCTTTACCTCCACATTAATTAGGGCCTTACCTCCACATTAATCAGGGCCTTTAACCCCCACATTAATCAGGGCCTTACCCCCACATTAATCAGTGTCTTTAATCCCACATTAAGAGGACCTTTACCCCCACTTTAATCATGGCCTTTAACCCCCACATTAATCAGGGCATTTACCGCCACATTAATCAGGGCCTTACCCCCACATTAATCAGGGTCTTTAATCCCACATTAATAGGACCTTTACCCCCACATTAATCATGGCCTTTAACCCCCACATTAATCATGACCTTTAACCCCCACATTAATCAGGGCCTTTAATCCCCACGTTAATCAGAGCCTTTCACCCCCACATTCATCAGGGTCTTTAACCACCACATTAATCGGACATTTACCCCCACATTAATCAGGGTTTTTAACCCCCACATTAATCAGGGCATTTACCCCCACATTAATCAGGGCCTTACGCCCACATTAATCAGGGCCTTTACCCCCCACATTAATCAGGGCCTTTACTGCAAAATTAATCAGGGCCTTTAACCTCCACATTAATCAGGGCCTTTACTGCAAAATTAATCAGGGCCTTTATCCCCACGTTAATCAGGGCCTTTATCCCACATTAATCAGGGCCTTTAACCCCCACATTAATCAGGACCTTTACCCCCACATTAATCATGGCCTTTACCCACACATTAATCAGGGTCTTTAACCCCCACATTAATCATCACCTTTAAGCCTCACGTTAATCAGGGCATTTACCCCCACATTAATCAGGGCCTTCAACCCCCACATTAATCAGGGCCTTATCCCCCACATTAATCAGGGTCTTTAATCCCACATTAATAGGACCTTTACCCCCACATTAATCAGGGCCTTACCTCCACATTAATCAGGGTCTTTAATCCCACATTAATAGGACCTTTACCCCCACATTAATCAGGGCCTTACCCCCACATTTATCAGGGCATTTAACCTCCACATTAATCAGGGCCTTTACCTCCACATTAATCAGGGCCTTACCTCCACATTAATCAGGGCCTTTAACCCCCACATTAATCAGGGCCTTACCCCCACATTAATCAGGTTCTTTAATCACACATTAAGAGGACCTTTACCCCCACATTAATCATGGCCTTTAACCCCCACATTAATCAGGGCCTTTACCGCCACATTAATCAGGGCCTTGCCCCTAAATTAATCAGGGTCTTTAACCCCCACATTAATCAGGGCCTTACCCTATCATTAATCATGGCCTTTAACCCCCACATTAATCAGGGCCTTACGCCCACATTGATCAGGGCCTTTAACCTCCACATTAATCAGGGCCTTTACCGCCACATTAATCTGGGCCTTTACCCCCACATTAATCAGGGTCTTTAACCCCCACATTAATCAGGGCCTTACCCTCACATTAATCAGGGCCTTTAACCCCCACATTAATCAGGGCCTTACGCCCACATTAATCAGGGCCTTTACCCCCCACATTAATCAGGGCCTTTACTGCAAAATTAATCAGGGACTTTAACCTCCTCATTAATCAGGGCCTTTACTGCAAAATTAATCAGGGCCTTTATCCCCACGTTAATCAGGGCCTTTATCCCACATTAATCAGGGCCTTTAACCCCCACATTAATCAGGGCCTTACCCTCACATTAATCAGGGCCTTTAACCCCCACATTAATCAGGGCCTTACGCCCACATTAATCAGGGCCTTTACCCCTCACATTAATCAGGGCCTTTAACCCCCACATTAATCAGGGCCTTACGCCCACATTAATCAGGGCCTTTACCCCCCACATTAATCAGGGCCTTTACTGCAAAATTAATCAGGGACTTTAACCTCCTCATTAATCAGGGCCTTTACTGCAAAATTAATCAGGGCCTTTATGCCCCACGTTAATCAGGGCCTTTATCCCACATTAATCAGGGCCTTTAACCCCCACATTAATCAGGACCTTTACCCCCACATTAATCAGGGCCTTTACCCACACATTAATCAGGGTCTTTAACCCCCACATTAATCATGGCCTTTAACCCCCACATTAATCAGGGCATTTACCCCCACATTAATCAGGGCCTTCAACCCCCACATTAATCAGGGCCTTTAACCCCCACTTTAATCAGGGCCTTACCCCCACATTAATCAGGGCCTTTAACCTCCACATTAATCAGGGCCTTTACCTCCACATTAATCAGGGCCTTACCTCCACATTAATCAGGGCCTTTAACCCCCACATTAATCAGGGCCTTACCCCCACATTAATCAGGGTCTTTAATCCCACATTAAGAGGACCTTTACCCCCACTTTAATCATGGCCTTTAACCCCCACATTAATCAGGGCATTTACCGCCACATTAATCAGGGCCTTACCCCCACATTAATCAGGGTCTTTAATCCCACATTAATAGGACCTTTACCCCCACATTAATCATGGCCTTTAACCCCCACATTAATCATGACCTTTAACCCCCACATTAATCAGGGCCTTTAATCCCCACGTTAATCAGAGCCTTTAACCCCCACATACATCAGGGTCTTTAACCACCACATTAATAGGACATTTACCCCCACATTAATCAGGGTCTTTAACCCCCACATTAATCAGGACCTTTACCCCCACATTAATCAGGGCCTTTACCCACACATTAATCAGGGTCATTAACCCCCACATTAATCATGGCCTTTAACCCCCAGATTAATCAGGGCATTTACCCCCATATTAATCAGGGCCTTCAACCCCCACATTAATCAGGGCCTTTAACCCCCACATTAATCAGAGCCTTACCCACACATTAATCAGGGCCTTTAACCTCCACGTTAATCAGGGCCTTTACCTCCACATTAATCAGGGCCTTACCTCCACATTAATCAGGGCCTTTAACCCCCACATTAATCAGGGCCTTACCCCCACATTAATTAGGGTCTTTAATCCCACATTAATAGGATCTTTACCCCCACATTAATCAGGGCCATACCCCCACATTAATCAGGGTCTTTAATCCCACATTAATAGGACCTTTACTCCCACATTAATCAGGGTCTTTAACCCCCACATTAATCAGGGCCTTTAACCCCCACATTAATCAGGGCATTTAACCCCCACATTAATCAGAGCCTTATCCCCACATTAATCAGGGCCTTTAACCTCCACATTAATCAGGGCCTTTACCTCCACATTAATCAGGGCCTTACCTCCACATTAATCAGGGCCTTTAACCCCCACATTAATCAGGGC
Source organism: Pristiophorus japonicus (assembly GCF_044704955.1). Classification (NCBI taxonomy): domain Eukaryota; kingdom Metazoa; phylum Chordata; class Chondrichthyes; family Pristiophoridae; genus Pristiophorus; species Pristiophorus japonicus. Next base: position 93,081,786 of record NC_091991.1, on the reverse strand, counting down.
CATACCCCCACATTATTCAGGGTCTTTAATCCCACATTAATAGCACCTTTACCCCCACATTAATCAGGGCCTTACCCCCACATTAATCAGGGTCTTTAATCCCACATTAATAGGACCTTTACCCCCATATTAATCAGGGTCTTTAACCCCCACATTAATCAGGGCCTTTAATGCAAAATTAATCAGGGCCTTTAACCTCCACATTAATCAGGGCCTTTACTGCAAAATTAATCAGGGCCTTTATCCCCACGTTAATCAGGGCCTTTATCCCACATTAATCAAGGCCTTTAACCCCCACATTAATCAGGACCTTTACCCCCACATTAATCAGGGCCTTTACCCACACATTAATCAGGGTCTTTAACCCCCACATTAATCATGTCCTTTAACCCCCACATTAATCAGGGCATTTACCCCCATATTAATCAGGGCCTTCAACCCCCACATTAATCAGGGCCTTTAACCCCCACATTAATCAGAGCCTTACCCCCACATTAATCAGGGCCTTTAACCTCCACATTAATCAGGGCCTTTACCTCCACATTAATCAGGGCCTTACCTCCACATTAATCAGGGCCTTTAACCCCCACATTAATCAGGGCCTTACACCCACATTAATCAGGGTCTTTAATCCCACATTAATAGGACCTTTACCCCCACATTAATCAGGGCCTTACCCCCACATTAATCAGGGTCTTTAATCCCACATTAATAGGACCTTTACCCACACATTAATCAGGGCCTTTAACCCCCACATTAATCAGAGCCTTACCCCCACATTAATCAGGGTCTTTAACCTCCACATTAATCAGGGCCTTTACCTCCACATTAATCAGGGCCTTACCCCCACATTAATCAGGGTCTTTAATCCCACATTAATAGGACCTTTACCCCCACATTTATCAGGGCCTTTCCCCCACATTAATCAGGGTCTTTAATCCCACATTAATAGGACCTTTACCCCCACATTAATCAGGGCCTTTAACCCCCACATTAATCAGGGCATTTACCCCCACATTAATCAGGGCCTTCAACCCCCAGATTAATCAGGGCCTTTAACCTCCACATTAATCGGGGTCTTTACCTCCACATTAATCAGGGCCTTACCTCCACATTAATCAGGGCCTTTAACCCCCACATTAATCAGGGCCTTACCCCCACATTAATCAGGGTCTTTAATCCCACATTAATAGGACCTTTACCCGCACATTAATCAGGGCCTTCAACCCCCACATTAATCAGTGCCTTTAACCCCCACATTAATCAGAGCCTTACCCCCACATTAATCAGGGCCTTTAACCTCCACATTAATCAGGGCCTTTACCTCCACATTAATCAGGGCCTTACCTCCACATTAATCAGGGCCTTTAACCCCCACATTAATCAGGGCCTTACCCCCACATTAATCAGGGTCTTTAATCCCACATTAATAGGACCTTTACCCCCACATTAATCAGGGCCTTACCCCCACATTAATCAGGGTCTTTAATCCCACATTAATAGGACCTTTACCCCCACATTAATCAGGGTCTTTAACCCCCACATTAATCAGGGCCTTTAAGCCCCACATTAATCAGGGCATTTACCCCCACATTAATCAGGGCCTTCAACCCCCACATTAATCAGGGCCTTTAACCTCCACATTAATCGGGGTCTTTACATCCACATTAATCAGGGCCTTACCTCCACATTAATCAGGGCCTTTAACCCCCACATTAATCAGGGCCTTACTCCCACATTAATCAGGGTCTTTATTCCACATTAATAGGAACTTTACCCGCACATTAATCAGGGCCTTCAACCCCCACATTAATCAGTGCCTTTACCTCCACATTAATCAGGGCCTTACCTCCACATTAATCAGAGCCTTACCCCCACATTAATCAGGGCCTTTAACCACCACATTAATCAGGGCCTTTACCTCCACATTAATCAGGGCCTTACCTCCACATTAATCAGGGCCTTTAACCCCCACATTAATCAGGGTCTTTAATCCCACATTAATAGGACCTTTACCCCCACATTAATCAGGGCCTTTAACCCCCACATAAATCAGGGCCTTTATCCCCACATAAATCAGGGTCTTTACCCCCACATTAATCAGGGCCTTTATCCCCACATTAATCAGGGCCTTTAAACCCACATTAATAGGACCTTTACCCCCACATTAATCAGGGCCTTACCCCCACATTAATCAGGGTCTTTAATCCCACATTAATAGGACCTTTACCCCCACATTAATCAGGGTCTTTAACTCCCACATTAATCAAGGACTTTAACCCCCACATTAATCAGGGCATTTAACCCCCAGATTAATCAGGGCCTTACCCCCACATTAATCAGGGCCTTTAACCTCCACATTAATCAGGGCCTTTACCTCCACATTAATCAGGGCCTTACCTCCACATTAATCAGGGCCTTTAACCCCCACATTAATCAGGGCCTTACCCCCATATTAATCAGGGTCTTTAATCCCACATTAAGAGGACCTTTACCCCCACTTTAATCATGGCCTTTAACCCCCACATTAATCAGGGTCTTTAATCCCACATTAATAGGACCTTTACCCCCACATTAATCAGGTCCTTTAACCCCCACATTAATCAGGGCCTTTATCCCCACATTAATCAGGGTCTTTACCCCCCACATTAATCAGGGCCTTTATCCCCACATTAATCAGGGTCTTTAAACCCACATTAATAGGACCTTTACCCCCACATTAATCAGGGCCTTACCCCCACATTAATCAGGGTCTTTAATCCCACATTAATAGGACCTTTACCCCCACATTAATCAGGGTCTTTAACCCCCACATTAATCAGGGCCTTTAACCCCCACTTTAATCAGGGCATTTAACCCCCACATTAATCAGGGCCTTACCCCCACATTAATCAGGGCCTTACCTCCACATTAATCAGGGCCTTTAACCCCCACATTAATCAGGGCCTTACCCCCACATTAATCAGGGTCTTTAATCCCACATTAATAGGACCTTTACCCCCACATTAATCAGGGCCTTACTCCCACATTAATCAGGGTCTTTAATCCCACATTAATACGACCTTTACCCCCACATTAATCAGGGTCTTTAACCCCCACATTAATCAGGGCCTTTAACCCCCACTTTAATCAGGGCATTTAACCCCCACATTAATCAGGGCCTTACCCCTACATTAATCAGGGCCTTTAACCTCCACATTAATCAGGGTCTTTACCTCCACATTAATCAGGGCCTTACCTCCACATTAATCAGGGTCTTTAACCCCCACATTAATCAGGGCCTTACCCCCACATTAATCAGGGTCTTTAATCCCACATTAAGAGGACCTTTACCCCCACTTTAATCATGGCCTTTAACCCCCACATTAATCAGGGCATTTACCGCCAGATTAATCAGGGCCTTACCCCCACATTAATCAGGGTCTTTAATCCCACATTAATAGGACCTTTACCCCCACATTAATCATGGCCTTTAACCCCCACATTAATCATGACCTTTAACCCCCACATTAATCAGGGCCTTTAATCCCCACGTTAATCAGAGACTTTAACCCCCACATTCATCAGGGTCTTCAACCACCACATTAATCGGACATTTACCCCCACATTAATCAGGGTCTTTAACCCCCACATTAATCAGGGCATTTACCCCCACGTTAATCAGGGCCTTACGCCCACACTAATCAGTGCCTTTATCCCCCACATTAATCAGGGCCTTTACTGCAAAATTAATCAGGGCCTTTAACCTCCACATTAATCAGGGCCTTTAACCCCCACATTAATCAGGGCCTTTACCTCCACATTAATCAGGGCCTTACATCCACATTAATCAGGGCCTTTAACCCCCACATTAATCAGGGCCTTACCCCCACATTAATCAGGGTCTTTAATCCCACATTAATCAGGGCCTTTAACCCCCACATTAATCAGGGCCTTACCCCCACATTAATCAGGGTCTTTAATCCCACATTAATAGGACCTTTACCCCCACATTAATCAGGGTCTTTAAACCCCACATTAATCAGGGCCTTTACTGCAAAATTAATCAGGGCCTTTAACCTCCACATTAATCAGGGCCTTTGCTGCAAAATTAATCAGGGCCTTTATCCCCACGTTAATCAGGGCCTTTATCCCACGTTAATCAGGGCCTTTAACCCCCACATTAATCAGGACCTTTACCCACACATTAATCAGGGTCTTTAACCCCCACATTAATCATGGCCTTTAACCCCCACATTAATCAGGGCATTTACCCCCATATTAATCAGGGCCTTCAACCCCCACATTAATCAGGGCCTTTAACCCCCACATTAATCAGAGCCTTACCCCCACATTAATCAGGGCCTTTAACCTCCACATTAATCAGGGCCTTTACCTCCACATTAATCAGGGCCTTACCTCCACATTAATGAGGGCCTTTAACCCCCACATTAATCAGGGCCATACCCCCACATTAATCAGGGTCTTTAATCCCACATTAATAGGACCTTTACCCCCACATTAATCAGGGCCTTACCCCCACATTAATCAGGGTCTTTAATCCCACATTAATAGGACCTTTAACCCCACATTAATCAGGGTCTTTAACTCCCACATTAATCAGGGCCTTTAACCGCCACATTAATCAGGGCATTGAACCCCCACATTAATCAGGGCCTTACCCCCACATTAATCAGGGCCTTTAACCTCCACATTAATCAGGGCCTTTACCTCCACATTAATCAGGGCCTTACCTCCACATTAATCAGGGCGTTTAACCCCCACATTAATCAGGGCCTTACCCCCACATTAATCAGGGTCTTTAATCCCACATTAAGAGGACCTTTACCCCCACTTTAATCATGGCCTTTAACCCCCACATTAATCATGGTCTTTAATCCCACATTAATAGGACCTTTACACCCAAATTAATCAGGTCCTTTAACCCCCACATTAATCAGGGCCTTTATCCCCACATTAATCAGGGTCTTTACCCCCCACATTAATCAGGGCCGTTATCCCCACATTAATCAGGGTCTTTAAACCCACATTAATAGGACCTTTACCCCCACATTAATCAGGGCCTTACCCCCACATTAATCCGGGTCTTTAATCCCACATTAATAGGACCTTTACCCCCACATTAATCAGAGTCTTTAACCCCCACATTAATCAGGGCCTTTAACCCCCACATTAATCAGGGCATTTAACCCCCACATTAATCAGGGCCTTACCCCCACATTAATCAGGGCCTTTAACCTCCACATTAATCAGGGCCTTTACCTCCACATTAATCAGAGCCTTACCTCCACATTAATCAGGGCCTTTAACCCCCACATTAATCAGGGTCTTTAATCCCACATTAATAGGACATTTACCCCCACATTAATCAGGGCCTTACCCCCACATTAATCAGGGTCTTTAATCCCACATTAATACGACCTTTACCCCCACATTAATCAGGGTCTTTAACCCCCACATTAATCAGGGCCTTTAACCCCCACTTTAATCAGGGCATTTAACCCCCACATTAATCAGGGCCTTACCCCCACATTAATCAGGGCCTTACCTCCACATTAATCAGGGCCTTTAACCCCCACATTAATCAGGGCCTTACCCCCACATTAATCAGGGTCTTTAATCCCACATTAATAGGACCTTTATCCCCACATTAATCAGGGGCTTACCCCCACATTAATCAGGGTCTTTAATCCCACATTAATACGACCTTTACCCCCACATTAATCAGGGTCTTTAACCCCCACATTAATCAGGGCCTTTAACCCCCACTTTAATCAGGGCATTTAACCCCCACATTAATCAGGGCCTTACCCCCACATTAATCAGGGCCTTTAACCTCCACATTAATCAGGGTCTTTACCTCCACATTAATCAGGGCCTTACCTCCACATTAATCAGGGTCTTTAACCCCCACATTAATCAGGGCCTTACCCCCACATTAATCAGGGTCTTTAATCCCACATTAAGAGGACCTTTACCCCCACTTTAATCATGGCCTTTAACCCCCACATTAATCAGGGCATTTACCGCCACATTAATCAGGGCCTTACCCCCACATTAATCAGGGTCTTTAATCCCACATTAATAGGACCTTTACCCCCACATTAATCATGGCCTTTAACCCCCACATTAATCATGACCTTTCACCCCCACATTAATCAGGGCCTTTAATCCCCACGTTAATCAGAGCCTTTAACCCCCACATTCATCAGGGTCTTTAACCACCCCATTAATCGGACATTTACCCCCACATTAATCAGGGTCTTTAACCCCCACATTAATCAGGGCATTTACCCCCACGTTAATCAGGGCCTTACGCCCACATTAATCAGTGCCTTTACCCCCCACATTAATCAGGGCCTTTACTGCAAAATTAATCAGGGCCTTTAACCTCCACATTAATCAGGGCCTTTACTGCAAAATTAATCAGGGCCTTTATCCCCACGTTAATCAGGGCCTTTAACCCCCACATTAATCAGGACCTTTACCCCCACATTAATCAGGGCCTTTACCCACACATTAATCAGGGTCTTTAACCCCCACATTAATCATGGCCTTTAACCCCTACATTAATCAGGGCATTTACCCCCATATTAATCAGGGCCTTTACCCACACATTAATCAGGGTCTTTAACCCCCACATTAATCATGGCCTTTAACCCCTACATTAATCAGGGCATTTACCCCCATATTAATCAGGGCCTTCAACCCCCACATTAATCAGGGCCTTTAACCCCCACATTAATCAGAGCCTTACCCCCACATTAATCAGGGCCTTTAACCTCCACATTAATCAGGGCCTTTACCTCCACATTAATCAGGGCCTTACCTCCACATTAATCAGGGCCTTTAACCCCCACATTAATCAGGGCCTTACCCCCACATTAATCAGGGTCTTTAATCCCACATTAATAGGACCTTTACCCCCACATTAATCAGGGCCTTACCCCCACATTAATCAGGGTCTTTAATCCCACATTAATAGGACCTTTACCCCCACATTAATCAGGGTCTTTAACCCCCACATTAATCAGGGCCTTTAACCCCCACGTTAATCAGGGCCTTTACCTCCACATTAATCAGGGCCTTACATCCACATTAATCAGGGCCTTTAACCCTCACATTAATCAGGGCCTTACCCCCACATTAATCAGGGTCTTTAATGCCACATTAATCAGGGCCTTTAACCCCCACATTAATCAGGGCCTTTAACCTCCACATTAATCAGGGCCTTTACCTCCACATTAATCAGGGCCTTACCTCCACATTAATCAGGGCCTTTAACCCCCACATTAATCAGGGCCTTTAAGCCCCACATTAATCAGGGCCTTTAAGCCCCACATTAATCAGGGCATTTACCCCCATATTAATCAGGGCCTTCAACCCCCACATTAATCAGGGCCTTTAACCCCCACATTAATCAGAGCCTTACCCCCACATTAATCAGGGCCTTTAACCTCCACATTAATCAGGGCCTTTACCTCCACATTAATCAGGGCCTTACCTCCACATTAATCAGGGCCTTTAACCCGCACATTAATCAGGGCCATACCCCCACATTAATCAGGGTCTTTAACCCCCACATTAATAGGACCTTTACCCCCACATTAATCAGGGCCTTACCCCCACATTAATCAGGGTCTTTAATCCCACATTAATAGGACCTTTACCCCCACATTAATCAGGGTCTTTAAACCCCACAGTAATCAGGGCCTTTAACCCCCACATTAATCAGGGCCTTTACCTCCACATTAATCAGGGCCTAACCTCCACATTAATCAGGGCCTTTAACCCCCACATTAATCAGGGCCTTACCCCCACATTAATCAGGGTCTTTAATCCCACATTAATAGGACCTTTACCCCCACATTAATCAGGGCCATACCCCCACATTAATCAGGGTCTTTAATCCCACATTAATAGGACCTTTACCCCCACATTAATCAGGGTCTTTAACCCCCACATTAATCAGGGCCTTTACTGCAAAATTAATCAGGTCCTTTAACCTCCACATTAATCATGGCCTTTAACCCCCACATTAATCATGACCTTTAACCCCCACATTAATCAGGGCCTTTAATCCCCACGTTAATCAGAGCCTTTAACCACCACATTCATCAGGGTCTTTAACCACCACATTAATCGGACATTTACCCCCACATTAATCAGGGTCTTTAACCCCCACATTAATCAGGGCATTTACCCCCACATTAATCAGGGCCTTACGCCCACATTAATCAGGGCCTTTACCCACACATTAATCAGGGCCTTTACTGCAAAATTAATCAGGGCCTTTAACCTCCACATTAATCAGGGCCTTTACTGCAAAATTAATCAGGGCCTTTATCCCCACGTTAATCAGGGCCTTTATCCCACATTAATCAGGGCCTTTAACCCCCACATTAATCAGGACCTTTACCCCCACATTAATCAGGGCCTTTACCCACACATTAATCAGGGTCTTTAACCCCCACATTAATCATGGCCTTTAACCCCCACATTAATCAGGGCATTTACCCCCATATTAATCAGGGCCTTCAAACCCCACATTAATCAGGGCCTTTAACCCCCACATTAATCAGAGCCTTACCCCCACATTAATCAGTGCCTTTAACCTCCACATTAATCAGGGCCTTTACCTCCACATTAATCAGGGCCTTACCTCCACATTAATCAGGGCCATTAACCCCCACATTAATCAGGGCCTTACCCCCACATTAATCAGGGTCTTTAATCCCACATTAATAGGACCTTTACCCCCACATTAATCAGGGCCTTACCCCCACATTAATCAGGGTCTTTAATCCCACATTAATAGGACCTTTACCCCCACATTAATCAGGGTCTTTAAACCCCACATTAATCACGGCCTTTAACCCCCACATTAATCAGGGCATTTACCCCCACATTAATCAGGGCCTTCAACCCCCACATTAATCAGGGCCTTTAACCTTCACATTAATCGGGGTCTTTACCTCCACATTAATCAGGGCCTTACCTCCACATTAATCAGGGCCTTTAACCCCCACATTAATCAGGGCCTTACCCCCACATTAATCAGGGTCTTTAATCCCACATTAATAGGACCTTTACCCGCACATTAATCAGGGCCTTCAACCCCCACATTAATCAGTGCCTTTAACCCCCACATTAATCAGAGCCTTACCCCAACATTAATCAGGGCCTTTAACCTCCACATTAATCAGGGTCTTTAACCCCCACATTAATCATGGCCTTTAACCCCCACATTAATCAGGGCATTTACCCCCACATTAATCAGGGCCTTACCCCCACATTAATCAGGGTCTTTAATCCCACATTAATAGGACCTTTACCCCCACATTAATCAGGGTCTTTAACCCCCACATTAATCAGGGCCTTTAACCCCCACATTAATCAGGGCATTTAACCCACACATTAATCAGAGCCTTACCCCCACATTAATCAGGTCCTTTAACCTCCACATTAATCAGGGCCTTTACCTCCACATTAATCAGGGCCTTACCTCCACATTAATCAGGGCCTTTAACCCCCACATTAATCAGGGCCTTTAACCCCCACATTAATCAGGGCATTTAACCCCCACATTAATCAGAGCCTTACCCCCACATTAATCAGGTCCTTTAACCTCCACATTAATCAGGGCCTTTACCTCCACATTAATCAGCGCCTTACCTCCACATTAATCAGAGCCTTACCCCCACATTAATCAGGGTCTTTAATCCCACATTAATAGGACCTTTACCCCCACATTAATCAGGGTCTTTAAACCCCACATTAATCAGGGCCTTTAACCCCCACATTAATCAGGGCCTTTACCTCCACATTAATCAGGGCCTAACCTCCACATTAATCAGGGCCTTTAACCCCCACATTAATCAGGGCCTTACCCCCACATTAATCAGGGTCTTTAATCCCACATTAATAGGACCTTTACCCCCACATTAATCAGGGCCATACCCCCACATTAATCAGGGTCTTTAATCCCACATTAATAGGACCTTTACCCCCACATTAATCAGGGTCTTTAACCCCCACATTAATCAGGGCCTTTACTGCAAAATTAATCAGGTCCTTTAACCTCCACATTAATCATGGCCTTTAACCCCCACATTAAACATGACCTTTAACCCCCACATTAATCAGGGCCTTTAATCCCCACGTTAATCAGAGCCTTTAACCACCACATTCATCAGGGTCTTTAACCACCACATTAATCGGACATTTACCCCCACATTAATCAGGGTCTTTAACCCCCACATTAATCAGGGCATTTACCCCCACATTAATCAGGGCCTTACGCCCACATTAATCAGGGCCTTTACCCACACATTAATCAGGGCCTTTACTGCAAAATTAATCAGGGCCTTTAACCTCCACATTAATCAGGGCCTTTACTGCAAAATTAATCAGGGCCTTTATCCCCACGTTAATCAGGGCATTTATCCCACATTAATCAGGGCCTTTAACCCCCACATTAATCAGGACCTTTACCCCCACATTAATCAGGGCCTTTACCCACACATTAATCAGGGTCTTTAACCCCCACATTAATCATGGCCTTTAAACCCCACATTAATCAGGGCATTTACCCCCATATTAATCAGGGCCTTCAAACCCCACATTAATCAGGGCCTTTAACCCCCACATTAATCAGAGCCTTACCCCCACATTAATCAGGGCCTTTAACCTCCACATTAATCAGGGCCTTTACCTCCACATTAATCAGGGCCTTACCTCCACATTAATCAGGGCCATTAACCCCCACATTAATCAGGGCCTTACCCCCACATTAATCAGGGTCTTTAATCCCACATTAATAGGACCTTTACCCCCACATTAATCAGGGCCTTACCCCCACATTAATCAGGGTCTTTAATCCCACATTAATAGGACCTTTACCCCCACATTAATCAGGGTCTTTAAACCCCACATTAATCACGGCCTTTAACCCCCACATTAATCAGGGCATTTACCCCCACATTAATCAGGGCCTTCAACCCCCACATTAATCAGGGCCTTTAACCTTCACATTAATCGGGGTCTTTACCTCCACATTAATCAGGGCCTTACCTCCACATTAATCAGGGCCTTTAACCCCCACATTAATCAGGGTCTTTAATCCCACATTAATAGGACCTTTACCCCCACATTAATCAGGTCCTTTAACCCCCGAATTAATCAGGGCCTTTATCCCCACATTAATCAGGGTCTTTACCCCCCACATTAATCAGAGCCTTTATCCCCACATTAATCAGGGTCTTTAAACCCACATTAATCAGGGCCTTTAACCCCACATTAATCAGGGTCTTTAACCCCCACATTAATCATGGCCTTTAACCCCCACATTAATCAGGGCATTTACCCCCACATTAATCAGGGCCTTACCCCCACATTAATCAGGGTCTTTAATCCCACATTAATAGGACCTTTACCCCCACATTAATCAGGGTCTTTAACCCCCACATTAATCAGGGCCTTTAACCCCCACATTAATCAGGGCATTTAACCCCCACATTAATCAGAGCCTTACCCCCACATTAATCAGGTCCTTTAACCTCCACATTAATCAGGGCCTTTACCTCCACATTAATCAGCGCCTTACCTCCACATTAATCAGGGCCTTTAACCCCCTCTTTAATCAGGGCCTTACCCCCACATTAATCAGGGTCTTTAATCCCACATTAATAGGACCTTTACCCCCACATTAATCAGGGCCTTTACTGCAAAATTAATCAGGGCCTTTATCCCCACGTTAATCAGGGCCTTTATCCCACATTAATCAGGGCCTTTAACCCCCACATTAATCAGGACCTTTACCCCCACATTAATCAGGGCCTTTACCCACACATTAATCAGGGTCTTTAACCCCCACATTAATCATGGCCTTTAACCCCCACATTAATCAGGCATTTACCCCCATATTAATCAGGGCCTTCAACCCCCACATTAATCAGGGCCTTTAACCCCCACATTAATCAGAGCCTTACCCCCACATTAATCAGGGCCTTTAACCTCCACATTAATCAGGGCCTTTACCTCCACATTAATCAGGGCCTTACCTCCACATTAATCAGGGCCTTTAACCCCCACATTAATCAGGGCCTTACCCCCACATTAATCAGGGTCTTTAATCCCACATTAATAGGACCTTTACCCCCACATTAATCAGGGCCTTACCCCCACATTAATCAGGGTCTTTAATCCCACATTAATAGGACCTTTACCCCCACATTAATCAGGGTCTTTAACCCCCACATTAATCAGGGCCTTTAACCCCCACATTAATCAGGGCATTTAACCCCCACATTAATCAGAGCCTTACCCCCACATTAATCAGGGCCTTTAACCTCCACATTAATCAGGGCCTTTACCTCCACATTAATCAGGGCCTTACCTCCACATTAATCAGGGCCTTTAACCCCCACATTAATCAGGGCCTTACCCCCACATTAATCAGGGTCTTTAATCCCACATTAATAGGACCTTTACCCCCACATTAATCAGGGCCTTACCCCCACATTAATCAGGGTCTTTAATCCCACATTAATAGGACCTTTACCCCCACATTAATCAGGGTCTTTAACCCCCACATTAATCAGGGCCTTTACTGCAAAATTAATCAGGGCCTTTAACCTCCACATTAATCAGGGCCTTTACTGCAAAATTAATCAGGGCCTTTATCCCCACGTTAATCAGGGCCTTTATCCCACCTTAATCAGGGCCTATAACCCCCACATTAATCAGGACCTTTACCCCCACATTAATCAGGGCCTTTACCCACACATTAATCAGGGTCTTTAACCCCCACATTAATCATGGCCTTTAACCCCCACATTAATCAGGGCATTTACCCCCATATTAATCAGGGCCTTCAACCCCCACATTAATCAGGGCATTTAACCCCCACATTAATCAGAGCCTTACCCCCACATTAATCAGGGCCTTTAACCTCCACATTAATCAGGGCCTTTACCTCCACATTAATCAGGGCCTTACCTCCACATTAATCAGGGCCTTTAACCCCCACATTAATCAGGGCCTTACCCCCACATTAATCAGGGTATTTAATCCCACATTAATAGGACCTTTGCCCCCACATTAATCAGGGCCTTACCCCCACATTAATCAGGGTCTTTAATCCCACATTAATAGGACCTTTACCCCCACATTAATCAGGGTCTTTAACCCCCACATTAATCAGGGCCTTTAACCCCCACATTAATCAGGGCATTTAACCCCCACATTAATCAGAGCCTTACCCCCACATTAATCAGGTCCTTTAACCTCCACATTAATCAGGGCCTTTACCTCCACATTAATCAGCGCCTTACCTCCACATTAATCAGGGCCTTTAACCCCCACATTAATCAGGGCCTTACCCCCACATTAATCAGGGTCTTTAATCCCACATTAATAGGACCTTTACCCCCACATTAATCAGGGCCTTTACTGCAAAATTAATCAGGGCCTTTATCCCCACGTTAATCAGGGCCTTTATCCCACATTAATCAGGGCCTTTAACCCCCACATTAATCAGGACCTTTACCCCCACATTAATCAGGGCTTTACCCACACATTAATCAGGGTCTTTAACCCCCACATTAATCATGGCCTTTAACCCCCACATTAATCAGGCATTTACCCCCATATTAATCAGGGCCTTCAACCCCCACATTAATCAGGGCCTTTAACCCCCACATTAATCAGAGCCTTACCCCCACATTAATCAGGGCCTTTAACCTCCACATTAATCAGGGCCTTTACCTCCACATTAATCAGGGCCTTACCTCCACATTAATCAGGGCCTTTAACCCCCACATTAATCAGGGCCTTACCCCCACATTAATCAGGGTCTTTAATCCCACATTAATAGGACCTTTACCCCCACATTAATCAGGGCCTTACCCCCACATTAATCAGGGTCTTTAATCCCACATTAATAGGACCTTTACCCCCACATTAATCAGGGTCTTTAACCCCCACATTAATCAGGGCCTTTAACCCCCACATTAATCAGGGCATTTAACCCCCACATTAATCAGAGCCTTACCCCCACATTAATCAGGGCCTTTAACCTCCACATTAATCAGGGCCTTTACCTCCACATTAATCAGGGCCTTACCTCCACATTAATCAGGGCCTTTAACCCCCACATTAATCAGGGCCTTACCCCCACATTAATCAGGGTCTTTAATCCCACATTAATAGGACCTTTACCCCCACATTAATCAGGGCCTTACCCCCACATTAATCAGGGTCTTTAATCCCACATTAATAGGACCTTTACCCCCACATTAATCAGGGTCTTTAACCCCCACATTAATCAGGGCCTTTACTGCAAAATTAATCAGGGCCTTTAACCTCCACATTAATCAGGGCCTTTACTGCAAAATTAATCAGGGCCTTTATCCCCACGTTAATCAGGGCCTTTATCCCACATTAATCAGGGCCTATAACCCCCACATTAATCAGGACCTTTACCCCCACATTAATCAGGGCCTTTACCCACACATTAATCAGGGTCTTTAACCCCCACATTAATCATGGCCTTTAACCCCCACATTAATCAGGGCATTTACCACCATATTAATCAGGGCCTTCAACCCCCACATTAATCAGGGCATTTAACCCCCACATTAATCAGAGCCTTACCCCCACATTAATCAGGGCCTTTAACCTCCACATTAATCAGGGCCTTTACCTCCACATTAATCAGGGCCTTACCTCCACATTAATCAGGGCCTTTAACCCCCACATTAATCAGGGCCTTACCCCCACATTAATCAGGGTATTTAATCCCACATTAATAGGACCTTTACCCCCACATTAATCAGGGCCTTACCCCCACATTAATCAGGGTCTTTAATCCCACATTAATAGGACCTTTACCCCCACATTAATCAGGGTCTTTAACCCCCACATTAATCAGGGCCTTCAACCCCCACATTAATCAGGGCCTTTAACCCCCACATTAATCAGAGCCTTACCCCCACATTAATCAGGGCCTTTAACCTCCACATTAATCAGGGCCTTTACCTCCACATTAATCAGGGCCTTACCTCCACATTAATCAGGGCCTTTAACCCCCACATTAATCAGGGCCTTACCCCCACATTAATCAGGGTCTTTAATCCCACATTAATAGGACCTTTACCCCCACATTAATCAGGGCCTTACCCCCACATTAATCAGTGCCTTTAACCCCCACATTAATCAGAGCCTTACCCCCACATTAATCAGGGCCTTTAACCTCCACATTAATCAGGGCCTTTACCTCCACATTAATCAGGGCCTTACCTCCACATTAATCAGGGCCTTTAACCCCCACATTAATCAGGGTCTTTAATCCCACATTAATAGGACCTTTACCCCCACATTAATCAGGTCCTTTAACCCCCACATTAATCAGGGCCTTTATCCCCACATTAATCAGGGTCTTTACCCCCCACATTAATCAGGGCCTTTATCCCCACATTAATCAGGGTCTTTAAACCCACATTAATCAGGGCCTTTATCCCCACATTAATCAGGGTCTTTAACCCCCACATTAATCATGGCCTTTAACCCCCACATTAATCAGGGCCTTTAACCCCCACATAAATCAGGGCCTTACCCCCACATTAATCAGGGTCTTTAATCCTACATTAATAGGACCTTTACCCCCACATTAATCAGGGTCTTTAAACCCCACATTAATCAGGGCCTTTACTGCAAAATTAATCAGGGCCTTTAACCTCCACATTAATCAGGGCCTTTACTGCAAAATTAATCAGGGCCTTTATCCCCACATTAATCAGGGCCTTTATCCCACATTAATCAGGGCCTTTAACCCCCACATTAATCAGGACCTTTACCCCCACATTAATCAGGGCCTTTACCCACACATTAATCAGGGTCTTTAACCCCCACATTAATCATGGCCTTTAACCCCTACATTAATCAGGGCATTTACCCCCATATTAATCAGGGCCTTCAACCCCCACATTAATCAGGGCCTTTAACCCCCACATTAATCAGAGCCTTACCCCCACATTAATAGGACCTTTACCCGCACATTAATCAGGGCCTTCAACCCCCACATTAATCAGTGCCTTTAACCCCCACATTAATCAGTGCCTTACCCCCACATTAATCAGGGCCTTTAACCTCCACATTAATCAGGGCCTTTACCTCCACATTAATCAGGGCCTTACCTCCACATTAATCAGGGCCTTTAACCCCCACATTAATCAGGGTCTTTAATCCCACATTAATAGGACCTTTACCCCCACATTAATCAGGTCCTTTAACCCCCACATTAATCAGGGCCTTTATCCCCACATTAATCAGGGTCTTTACCCCCCACATTAATCAGGGCCTTTATCCCCACATTAATCAGGGCCTTTATCCCCACGTTAATCAGGGCCTTTATCCCACATTAATCAGGGCCTTTAACCCCCACATTAATCAGGACCTTTACCCCCACATTAATCAGGGCCTTTACCCACACATTAATCAGGGTCTTTAACCCCCACATTAATCATGGCCTTTAACCCCCACATTAATCAGGGCATTTACCCCCATATTAATCATGGCCTTCAACCCCCACATTAATCAGGGCCTTTAACCCCCACATTAATCAGAGCCTTACCCCCACATTAATCAGGGCCTTTAACCTCCACATTAATCAGGGCCTTTACCTCCACATTAATCAGGGCCTTACCTCCACATTAATCAGGGCCATTAACCCCCACATTAATCAGGGCCTTACCCCCACATTAATCAGGGTCTTTAATCCCACATTAATAGGACCTTTACCCCCACATTAATCAGGGCCTTACCCCCACATTAATCAGGGTCTTTAATCCCACATTAATAGGACCTTTACCCCCACATTAATCAGGGTCTTTAACCCCCACATTAATCAGGGCCTTTAACCCCCACATTAATCAGGGCATTTAACCCCCACATTAATCAGAGCCTTACCCCCACATTAATCAGGGCCTTTAACCCCCACATTAATCAGGGCCTTTACCTCCACATTAATCAGGGCCTTACCTCCACATTAATCAGGGCCTTTAACCCCCACATTAATCAGGGCCTTACCCCCACATTAATCAGGGTCTTTAATCCCACATTAATAGGACCTTTACCCCCACATTAATCAGGGCCTTACCCCCACATTAATCAGGGTCTTTAATCCCACATTAATAGGACCTTTACCCCCACATTAATCAGGGTCTTTAACCCCCACATTAATCAGGGCCTTTACTGCAAAATTAATCAGGGCCTTTAACCTCCACATTAATCAGGGCCTTTACTGCAAAATTAATCAGGGCCTTTATCCCCACGTTAATCAGGGCCTTTATCCCACATTAATCAGGGCCTTTAACCCCCACATTAATCAGGACCTTTACCCCCACATTAATCAGGGCCTTTACCCACACATTAATCAGGGTCTTTAACCCCCACATTAATCATGGCCTTTAACCCCCACATTAATCAGGGCATTTACCCCCATATTAATCAGGGCCTTCAACCCCCACATTAATCAGGGCATTTAACCCCCACATTAATCAGAGCCTTACCCCCACATTAATCAGGGCCTTTAACCTCCACATTAATCAGGGCCTTTACCTCCACATTAATCAGGGCCTTACCTCCACATTAATCAGGGCCTTTAACCCCCACATTAATCAGGGCCTTACCCCCACATTAATCAGGGTCTTTAATCCCACATTAATAGGACCTTTACCCCCACATTAATCAGGGTCTTTAACCCCCACATTAATCAGGGCCTTCAACCCCCACATTAATCAGGGCCTTTAACCCCCACATTAATCAGAGCCTTACCCCCACATTAATCAGGGCCTTTAACCTCCACATTAATCAGGGCCTTTACCTCCACATTAATCAGGGCCTTACCTCCACATTAATCAGGGCCTTTAACCCCCACATTAATCAGGGCCTTACCCCCACATTAATCAGGGTCTTTAATCCCACATTAATAGGACCTTTACCCCCACATTAATCAGGGCCTTACCCCCACATTAATCAGTGCCTTTAACCCCCACATTAATCAGAGCCTTACCCCCACATTAATCAGGGCCTTTAACCTCCACATTAATCAGGGCCTTTACCTCCACATTAATCAGGGCCTTACCTCCACATTAATCAGGGCCTTTAACCCCCACATTAATCAGGGTCTTTAATCCCACATTAATAGGACCTTTACCCCCACATTAATCAGGTCCTTTAACCCCCACATTAATCAGGGCCTTTATCCCCACATTAATCAGGGTCTTTACCCCCCACATTAATCAGGGCCTTTATCCCCACATTAATCAGGGTCTTTAAACCCACATTAATCAGGGCCTTTATCCCCACATTAATCAGGGTCTTTAACCCCCACATTAATCATGGCCTCTAACCCCCACATTAATCAGGGCCTTTAACCCCCACATAAATCAGGGCCTTACCCCCACATTAATCAGGGTCTTTAATCCTACATTAATAGGACCTTTACCCCCACATTAATCAGGGTCTTTAAACCCCACATTAATCAGGGCCTTTACTGCAAAATTAATCAGGGCCTTTAACCTCCACATTAATCAGGGCCTTTACTGCAAAATTAATCAGGGCCTTTATCCCCACGTTAATCAGGGCCTTTATCCCACATTAATCAGGGCCTTTAACCCCCACATTAATCAGGACCTTTACCCCCACATTAATCAGGGCCTTTACCCACACATTAATCAGGGTCTTTAACCCCCACATTAATCATGGCCTTTAACCCCTACATTAATCAGGGCATTTACCCCCATATTAATCAGGGCCTTCAACCCACACATTAATCAGGGCCTTTAACCCCCACATTAATCAGAGCCTTACCCCCACATTAATCAGGGCCTTTATCCCCACATTAATCAGGGTCTTTAATCCCACATTAATAGGACCTTTACCCCCACATTAATCAGGTCCTTTAACCCCCACATTAATCAGGGCCTTTATCCCCACATTAATCAGGGTCTTTACCCCCCACATTAATCAGGGCCTTTATCCCCACATTAATCAGGGTCTTTAAACCCACATTAATCAGGGCCTTTATCCCCACATTAATCAGGGTCTTTAACCCCACATTAATCATGGCCTTTAACCCCCACATTAATCAGGGCCTTTAACCCCCACATTAATCAGGGCTTTACCCCCACATTAATCAGGGTCTTTAATCCCACATTAATAGGACCTTTACCCACACATTAATCAGGGTCTTTAACCCCCACATTAATCAGGGCCTTTACCGCAAAATTAATCAGGGCCTTTAACCTCCACATTAATCAGGGCCTTTACTGCAAAATTAATCAGGGCCTTTATCCCCACGTTAATCAGGGCCTTTATCCCACATTAATCAGGGCCTTTAACCCCCACATTAATCAGGACCTTTACCCCCACATTAATCAGGGCCTTTACCCACACATTCATCAGGGTCTTTAACCCCCACATTAATCATGGCCTTTAACCCCCACATTAATCAGGGCATTTACCCCCATATTAATCAGGGCCTTCAACCCCCACATTAATCAGGGCATTTAACCCCCACATTAATCAGAGCCTTACCCCCACATTAATCAGGGCCTTTAACCTCCACATTAATCAGGGCCTTTACCTCCACATTAATCAGGGCCTTACCTCCACATTAATCAGGGCCTTTAACCCCCACATTAATCAGGGCCTTACCCCCACATTAATCAGTGTCTTTAATCCCACATTAATAGGACCTTTACCCCCACATTAATCAGGGCCTTACCACCACATTAATCAGGGTCTTTAATCCCACCATAATAGGACCTTTACCCCCACATTAATCAGGGTCTTTAACCCCCACATTAATCAGGGCCTTTAACCCCCACATTAATCAGGGCCTTTAACCCCCACATTAATCAGAGCCTTACCCCCACATTAATCAGGGCCTTTAACATCCACATTAATCAGGGCCTTTACCTCCACATTAATCAGGGCCTTACCTCCACATTAATCAGGGCCTTTAACCCCCACATTAATCAGGGCCTTACCCCCACATTAATCAGGGTCTTTAATCCCACATTAATAGGACCTTTACCCCCACATTAATCAGGGCCTTACCCCCACATTAATCAGGGTCTTTAATCCCACATTAATAGGACATTTACCCCCACATTAATCAGGGTCTTTAACCCCCACATTAATCTGGGCCTTTAACCCCCACATTAATCAGGGCATTTACCCCCACATTAATCAGGGCCTTCAACCCCCACATTAATCAGGGCCTTTAACCTCCTCATTAATCGGGGTCTTTACCTCCACATTAATCAGGGCCTTACCTCCACATTAATCAGGGCCTTTAACCCCCACATTAATCAGGGCCTTACCCCCACATTAATCAGGGTCTTTAATCCCACATTAATAGGACCTTTACCCGCACATTAATCAGGGCCTTCAACTCCCACATTAATCAGTGCCTTTAACCCCCACATTAATCAGAGCCTTACCCCCACATTAATCAGGGCCTTTAACCTCCACATTAATCAGGGCCTTTACCTCCACATTAATCAGGGCCTTACCTCCATATTAATCAGGGCCTTACCCCCACATTAATCAGGGTCTTTAATCCCACATTAATAGGACCTTTACCCCCACATTAATCAGTTCCTTTAACCCCCACATTAATCAGGGCCTTTATCCCCACATTAATCAGGGTCTTTACCCCCCACATTAATCAGGGCCTTCATCCCCACATTAATCAGGATCTTTAAACCCACATTAATCAGGGCCTTTAACCCCCACATTAATCAGGGCATTTAACCCCCACATTCATCAGAGCCTTACCCCCACATTAATCAGGGTCTTTAATCCCACATTAATAGGACCTTTACCCCCACATTAATCAGGGTCTTTAACCCCCACATTAATCAGGGCCTTTACTGCAAAATTAATCAGGGCCTTTAACCTCCACATTAATCAGGGCCTTTACTGCAAAATTAATCAGGGCCTTTATCCCCACGTTAATCAGGGCCTTTATCCCACATTAATAAGGACCTTTACCCCCATATTAATCAGAGCCTTACCCCCACATTATCAGGGCCTTTAACCTCCACATTAATCAGGGCCTTTACCTCCACATTAATCAGGGCCTTTATCCCCACATTAATCAGGGTCTTTAACCCCCACATTAATCATGGCCTTTAACCTCCACATTAATCAGGGTCTTTAATCCCACCATAATAGGACCTTTACCCCCACATTAATCAGGGTCTTTAACCCCCACATTAATCAGGGCCTTTAACCCCCACATTAATCAGGGCCTTTAACCCCCACATTAATCAGAGCCTTACCCCCACATTAATCAGGGCCTTTAACATCCACATTAATCAGGGCCTTTACCTCCACATTAATCAGGGCCTTACCTCCACATTAATCAGGGCCTTTAACCCCCACATTAATCAGGGCCTTACCCCCACATTAATCAGGGTCTTTAATCCCACATTAATAGGACCTTTACCCCCACATTAATCAGGGCCTTACCCCCACATTAATCAGGGTCTTTAATCCCACATTAATAGGACATTTACCCCCACATTAATCAGGGTCTTTAACCCCCCACATTAATCAGGGCCTTTACTGCAAAATTAATCAGGGCCTTTAACCTCCACATTAATCAGGGCCTTTACTGCAAAATTAATCAGGGCCTTTATCCCCACGTTAATCAGGGCCTTTATCCCACATTAATAAGGACCTTTACCCCCACATTAATCAGGGCCTTACCCCCACATTAATCAGGGTCTTTAATCCCACATTAATAGGACATTTACCCCCACATTAATCAGGGTCTTTAACCCCCACATTAATCTGGGCCTTTAACCCCCACATTAATCAGGGCATTTACCCCCACATTAATCAGGGCCTTCAACCCCCACATTAATCAGGGCCTTTAACCTCCTCATTAATCGGGGTCTTTACCTCCACATTAATCAGGGCCTTACCTCCACATTAATCAGGGCCTTTAACCCCCACATTAATCAGGGCCTTACCCCCACATTAATCAGGGTCTTTAATCCCACATTAATAGGACCTTTACCCGCACATTAATCAGGGCCTTCAACTCCCACATTAATCAGTGCCTTTAACCCCCACATTAATCAGAGCCTTACCCCCACATTAATCAGGGCCTTTAACCTCCACATTAATCAGGGCCTTTACCTCCACATTAATCAGGGCCTTACCTCCATATTAATCAGGGCCTTACCCCCACATTAATCAGGGTCTTTAATCCCACATTAATAGGACCTTTACCCCCACATTAATCAGTTCCTTTAACCCCCACATTAATCAGGGCCTTTATCCCCACATTAATCAGGGTCTTTACCCCCCACATTAATCAGGGCCTTCATCCCCACATTAATCAGGGTCTTTAAACCCACATTAATCAGGGCCTTTATCCCCACATTAATCAGGGTCTTTAACCCCCACATTAATCATGGCCTTTAACCCCCACATTAATCAGGGCATTTACCCCCACATTAATCAGGGCCTTACCCCCACATTACTCAGGGTCTTTAATCCCACATTAATATGACCTTTACCCCCACATTAATCAGGGTCTTTAACCCCCACATTAACCAGGGCCTTTAACCCCCACATTAATCAGGGCATTTAACCCCCACATTCATCAGAGCCTTACCCCCACATTAATCAGGGTCTTTAATCCCACATTAATAGGACCTTTACCCCCACATTAATCAGGGTCTTTAACCCCCACATTAATCAGGGCCTTTACTGCAAAATTAATCAGGGCCTTTAACCTCCACATTAATCAGGGCCTTTACTGCAAAATTAATCAGGGCCTTTATCCCCACGTTAATCAGGGCCTTTATCCCACATTAATAAGGACCTTTAC
The DNA here is from genome assembly GCF_044704955.1 of Pristiophorus japonicus. Classification (NCBI taxonomy): domain Eukaryota; kingdom Metazoa; phylum Chordata; class Chondrichthyes; family Pristiophoridae; genus Pristiophorus; species Pristiophorus japonicus. The sequence continues at coordinate 93,058,871 of NC_091991.1, read as the reverse complement.
CCCCATATTAATCAGAGCCTTACCCCCACATTAATCAGGTCCTTTAACCTCCACATTAATCAGGGCCTTTACCTCCACATTAATCAGGGCCTTTATCCCCACATTAATCAGGGTCTTTAACCCCCACATTAATCATGGCCTTTAACCTCCACATTAATCAGGGCCTTTAACCCCCACATTAATCAGGGCCTTACCCCCACATTAATCAGGGTCTTTAATCCCACATTAATAGGACCTTTACCCCCACATTAATCAGGGCCTTACCCCCACATTAATCAGGGTCTTTAATCCCACATTAATAGGACCTTTACCCCCACATTAATCAGGGTCTTTAACCCCCACATTAATCAGGGCATTTAACCCCCACATTAATCAGAGCCTTACCCCCACATTAATCAGGGCCTTTAACCTCCACATTAATCAGGGCCTTTACCTCCACATTAATCAGGGCCTTACCCTCCACATTAATCAGGGCCTTTAACCCCCACATTAATCAGGGCCTTACCCCCACATTAATCAGGGTCTTTAATCCCACATTAATAGGACCTTTACCCCCACATTAATCAGGGCCTTACCTCCACATTAATCAGGGTCTTTAATCCCACATTAATAGGACCTTTACCCCCACATTAATCAGGGTCTTTAACCCCCACATTAATCAGGGCCTTTACTGCAAAATTAATCAGGGCCTTTAACCTCCACATTAATCAGGGCCTTTACTGCAAAATTAATCAGGGCCTTTATCCCCACGTTAATCAGGGCCTTTATCCCACATTAATCAGGGCCTTTAACCCCCACATTAATCAGGGCATTTACCCCCATATTAATCAGGGCCTTCAACCCCCACATTAATCAGGGCATTTAACCCCCACATTAATCAGAGCCTTACCCCCACATTAATCAGGGCCTTTAACCTCCACATTAATCAGGGCCTTTACCTCCACATTAATCAGGGCCTTACCTCCACATTAATCAGGGCCTTTAACCCCCACATTAATCAGGGCCTTACCCCCACATTAATCAGTGTCTTTAATCCCACATTAATAGGACCTTTACCCCCACATTAATCAGGGTCTTTAACCCCCACATTAATCAGGGCCTTTAACCCCCACATTAATCAGGGCCTTTAACCCCCACATTAATCAGAGCCTTACCCCCACATTAATCAGGGCCTTTAACATCCACATTAATCAGGGCCTTTACCTCCACATTAATCAGGGCCTTACCTCCACATTAATCAGGGCCTTTAACCCCCACATTAATCAGGGCCTTACCCCCACATTAATCAGGGTCTTTAATCCCACATTAATAGGACCTTTACCCCCACATTAATCAGGGCCTTACCCCCACATTAATCAGGGTCTTTAATCCCACATTAATAGGACCTTTACCCCCACATTAATCAGGGTCTTTAAACCCCACATTAATCAGGGCCTTTAACCCCCACATTAATCAGGGCCTTTACCTCCACATTAATCAGGGCCTTACCTCCACATTAATCAGGGCCTTTAACCCCCACATTAATCAGGGCCTTACCCCCACATTAATCAGGGTCTTTAATCCCACATTAATAGGACCTTTACCCGCACATTAATCAGGGCCTTCAACCCCCACATTAATCAGTGCCTTTAACCCCCACATTAATCAGAGCCTTACCCCCACATTAATCAGGGCCTTTAACCTCCACATTAATCAGGGCCTTTACCTCCACATTAATCAGGGCCTTACCTCCATATTAATCAGGGCCTTTAACCCCCACATTAATCAGGGTCTTTAATCCCACATTAATAGGACCTTTACCCGCACATTAATCAGGTCCTTTAACCCCCACATTAATCAGGGCCTTTATCCCCACATTAATCAGGGTCTTTACCCCCCATATTAATCAGGGCCTTCATCCCCACATTAATCAGGGTCTTTAAACCCACATTAATCAGGGCCTTTATCCCCACATTAATCAGGGTCTTTAACCCCCACATTAATCATGGCCTTTAACCCCCACATTAATAGGACCTTTACCCCCACATTAATCAGGGTCTTTAACCCCCACATTAATCAGGGCCTTTAACCCCCACATTAATCAGGGCATTTAACCCCCACATTCATCAGAGACTTACCCCCACATTAATCAGGGCCTTTAACCTCCACATTAATCAGGGCCTGACCTCCACTTTAATCAGGACCTTTAACCCCCACATTAATCAGGGCCTTACCCCCACATTAATCAGGGTCTTTAATCCCACATTAATAGGATCTTTACCCCCACATTAATCAGGGCCTTTACTGCAAAATTAATCAGGGCCTTTATCCCCACGTTAATCAGGGCCTTTATCCCACATTAATCAGGACCTTTACCCCCACATTAATCAGGGCCTTTACCCACACATTAATCAGGGTCTTTAACCCCCACATTAATCATGGCCTTTAACCGCCACATTAATCAGGGCATTTACCCCCATATTAATCAGGGCATTCAACCCCCACATTAATCAGGGCCGTTAACCCCCACATTAATCAGGGCCTTACCCCCACATTAATCAGGGTCTTTAATCCCACATTAATAGGACCTTTACCCCCACATTAATCAGGGCCTTTACTGCAAAATTAATCAGGGCCTTTATCCCCACGTTAATCAGGGCCTTTATCCCACATTAATCAGGGCCTTTAACCCCCACATTAATCAGGACCTTTACCCCCACATTAATCAGGGCCTTTACCCACACATTAATCAGGGTCTTTAACCCCCACATTAATCATGGCCTTTAACCCCCACATTAATCAGGCATTTACCCCCATATTAATCAGGGCCTTCAACCCCCACATTAATCAGGGCCTTTAACCCCCACATTAATCAGAGCCTTACCCCCACATTAATCAGGGCCTTTAACCTCCACATTAATCAGGGCCTTTACCTCCACATTAATCAGGGCCTTACCTCCACATTAATCAGGGCCTTTAACCCCCACATTAATCAGGGCCTTACCCCCACATTAATCAGGGTCTTTAATCCCACATTAATAGGACCTTTACCCCCACATTAATCAGGGCCTTACCCCCACATTAATCAGGGTCTTTAATCCCACATTAATAGGACCTTTACCCCCACATTAATCAGGGTCTTTATCCCCACATTAATCAGGGCCTTTAACCCCCACATTAATCAGGGCATTTAACCCCCACATTAATCAGAGCCTTACCCCCACATTAATCAGGGCCTTTAACCTCCACATTAATCAGGGCCTTTACCTCCACATTAATCAGGGCCTTACCTCCACATTAATCAGGGCCTTTAACCCCCACATTAATCAGGGCCTTACCCCCACATTAATCAGGGTCTTTAATCCCACATTAATAGGACCTTTACCCCCACATTAATCAGGGCCTTACCCCCACATTAATCAGGGTCTTTAATCCCACATTAATAGGACCTTTACCCCCACATTAATCAGGGTCTTTAACCCCCACATTAATCAGGGCCTTTACTGCAAAATTAATCAGGGCCTTTAACCTCCACATTAATCAGGGCCTTTACTGCAAAATTAATCAGGGCCTTTATCCCCACGTTAATCAGGGCCTTTATCCCACATTAATCAGGGCCTATAACCCCCACATTAATCAGGACCTTTACCCCCACATTAATCAGGGCCTTTACCCACACATTAATCAGGGTCTTTAACCCCCACATTAATCATGGCCTTTAACCCCCACATTAATCAGGGCATTTACCCCCATATTAATCAGGGCCTTCAACCCCCACATTAATCAGGGCATTTAACCCCCACATTAATCAGAGCCTTACCCCCACATTAATCAGGGCCTTTAACCTCCACATTAATCAGGGCCTTTACCTCCACATTAATCAGGGCCTTACCTCCACATTAATCAGGGCCTTTAACCCCCACATTAATCAGGGCCTTACCCCCACATTAATCAGGGTATTTAATCCCACATTAATAGGACCTTTACCCCCACATTAATCAGGGCCTTACCCCCACATTAATCAGGGTCTTTAATCCCACATTAATAGGACGTTTACCGCCACATTAATCAGGGTCTTTAACCCCCACATTAATCAGGGCCTTCAACCCCCACATTAATCAGGGCCTTTAACCCCCACATTAATCAGAGCCTTACCCCCACATTAATCAGGGCCTTTAACCTCCACATTAATCAGGGCCTTTACCTCCACATTAATCAGGGCCTTACCTCCACATTAATCAGGGCCTTTAACCCCCACATTAATCAGGGCCTTACCCCCACATTAATCAGGGTCTTTAATCCCACATTAATAGGACCTTTACCCCCACATTAATCAGGGCCTTACCCCCACATTAATCAGTGCCTTTAACCCCCACATTAATCAGAGCCTTACCCCCACATTAATCAGGGCCTTTAACCTCCACATTAATCAGGGCCTTTACCTCCACATTAATCAGGGCCTTACCTCCACATTAATCAGGGCCTTTAACCCCCACATTAATCAGGGTCTTTAATCCCACATTAATAGGACCTTTACCCCCACATTAATCAGGTCCTTTAACCCCCACATTAATCAGGGCCTTTATCCCCACATTAATCAGGGTCTTTACCCCCCACATTAATCAGGGCCTTTATCCCCACATTAATCAGGGTCTTTAAACCCACATTAATCAGGGCCTTTATCCCCACATTAATCAGGGTCTTTAACCCCCACATTAATCATGGCCTTTAACACCCACATTAATCAGGGCCTTTAACCCCCACATAAATCAGGGCCTTACCCCCACATTAATCAGGGTCTTTAATCCGACATTAATAGGACCTTTACCCCCACATTAATCAGGGTCTTTAAACCCCACATTAATCAGGGCCTTTACTGCAAAATTAATCAGGGCCTTTAACCTCCACATTAATCAGGGCCTTTACTGCAAAATTAATCAGGGCCTTTATCCCCACATTAATCAGGGCCTTTATCCCACATTAATCAGGGCCTTTAACCCCCACATTAATCAGGACCTTTACCCCCACATTAATCAGGGCCTTTACCCACACATTAATCAGGGTCTTTAACCCCCACATTAATCATGGCCTTTAACCCCTACATTAATCAGGGCATTTACCCCCATATTAATCAGGGCCTTCAACCCCCACATTAATCAGGGCCTTTAACCCCCACATTAATCAGAGCCTTACCCCCACATTAATCAGGGCCTTTACCCTCCACATTAATCAGGGCCTTTAACCCCCACATTAATCAGGGCCTTACCCCCACATTAATCAGGGTCTTTAATCCCACATTAATAGGACCTTTACCCGCACATTAATCAGGGCCTTCAACCCCCACATTAATCAGTGCCTTTAACCCCCACATTAATCAGTGCCTTACCCCCACATTAATCAGGGCCTTTAACCTCCACATTAATCAGGGCCTTTACCTCCACATTAATCAGGGCCTTACCTCCACATTAATCAGGGCCTTTAACCCCCACATTAATCAGGGTCTTTAATCCCACATTAATAGGACCTTTACCCCCACATTAATCAGGTCCTTTAACCCCCACATTAATCAGGGCCTTTATCCCCACATTAATCAGGGTCTTTACCCCCCACATTAATCAGGGCCTTTATCCCCACATTAATCAGGGCCTTTATCCCCACGTTAATCAGGGCCTTTATCCCACATTAATCAGGGCCTTTAACCCCCACATTAATCAGGACCTTTACCCCCACATTAATCAGGGCCTTTACCCACACATTAATCAGGGTCTTTAACCCCCACATTAATCATGGCCTTTAACCCCCACATTAATCAGGGCATTTACCCCCATATTAATCATGGCCTTCAACCCCCACATTAATCAGGGCCTTTAACCCCCACATTAATCAGAGCCTTACCCCCACATTAATCAGGGCCTTTAACCTCCACATTAATCAGGGCCTTTACCTCCACATTAATCAGGGCCTTACCTCCACATTAATCAGGGCCTTTAACCCCCACATTAATCAGGGCCTTACCCCCACATTAATCAGGGTCTTTAATCCCACATTAATAGGACCTTTACCCCCACATTAATCAGAGCCTTACCCCCACATTAATCAGGGTCTTTAATCCCACATTAATAGGACCTTTACCCCCACATTAATCAGGGTCTTTAACCCCCACATTAATCAGGGCCTTTAACCCCCACATTAATCAGGGCATTTAACCCCCACATTAATCAGAGCCTTACCCCCACATTAATCAGGGCCTTTAACCTCCACATTAATCAGGGCCTTTACCTCCACATTAATCAGGGCCTTACCTCCACATTAATCAGGGCCTTTAACCCCCACATTAATCAGGGCCTTACCCCCACATTAATCAGGGTCTTTAATCCCACATTAATAGGACCTTTACCCCCACATTAATCAGGGCCTTACCCCCACATTAATCAGGGTCTTTAATCCCACATTAATAGGACCTTTACCCCCACATTAATCAGGGTCTTTAACCCCCACATTAATCAGGGCCTTTACTGCAAAATTAATCAGGGCCTTTAACCTCCACATTAATCAGGGCCTTTACTGCAAAATTAATCAGGGCCTTTATCCCCACGTTAATCAGGGCCTTTATCCCACATTAATCAGGGCCTTTAACCCCCACATTAATCAGGACCTTTACCCCCACATTAATCAGGGCCTTTACCCACACATTAATCAGGGTCTTTAACCCCCACATTAATCATGGCCTTTAACCCCCACATTAATCAGGGCATTTACCCCCATATTAATCAGGGCCTTCAACCCCCACATTAATCAGGGCATTTAACCCCCACATTAATCAGAGCCTTACCCCCACATTAATCAGGGCCTTTAACCTCCACATTAATCAGGGCCTTTACCTCCACATTAATCAGGGCCTTACCTCCACATTAATCAGGGCCTTTAACCCCCACATTAATCAGGGCCTTACCCCCACATTAATCAGGGTCTTTAATCCCACATTAATAGGACCTTTACCCCCACATTAATCAGGGTCTTTAACCCCCACATTAATCAGGGCCTTCAACCCCCACATTAATCAGGGCCTTTAACCCCCACATTAATCAGAGCCTTACCCCCACATTAATCAGGGCCTTTAACCTCCACATTAATCAGGGCCTTTACCTCCACATTAATCAGGGCCTTACCTCCACATTAATCAGGGCCTTTAACCCCCACATTAATCAGGGCCTTACCCCCACATTAATCAGGGTCTTTAATCCCACATTAATAGGACCTTTACCCCCACATTAATCAGGGCCTTACCCCCACATTAATCAGTGCCTTTAACCCCCACATTAATCAGAGCCTTACCCCCACATTAATCAGGGCCTTTAACCTCCACATTAATCAGGGCCTTTACCTCCACATTAATCAGGGCCTTACCTCCACATTAATCAGGGCCTTTAACCCCCACATTAATCAGGGTCTTTAATCCCACATTAATAGGACCTTTACCCCCACATTAATCAGGTCCTTTAACCCCCACATTAATCAGGGCCTTTATCCCCACATTAATCAGGGTCTTTACCCCCCACATTAATCAGGGCCTTTATCCCCACATTAATCAGGGTCTTTAAACCCACATTAATCAGGGCCTTTATCCCCACATTAATCAGGGTCTTTAACCCCACATTAATCATGGCCTTTAACCCCCACATTAATCAGGGCCTTTAACCCCCACATTAATCAGGGCTTTACCCCCACATTAATCAGGGTCTTTAATCCCACATTAATAGGACCTTTACCCACACATTAATCAGGGTCTTTAACCCCCACATTAATCAGGGCCTTTACCGCAAAATTAATCAGGGCCTTTAACCTCCACATTAATCAGGGCCTTTACTGCAAAATTAATCAGGGCCTTTATCCCCACGTTAATCAGGGCCTTTATCCCACATTAATCAGGGCCTTTAACCCCCACATTAATCAGGACCTTTACCCCCACATTAATCAGGGCCTTTACCCACACATTCATCAGGGTCTTTAACCCCCACATTAATCATGGCCTTTAACCCCCACATTAATCAGGGCATTTACCCCCATATTAATCAGGGCCTTCAACCCCCACATTAATCAGGGCCTTTAACCCCCACATTAATCAGAGCCTTACCCCCACATTAATCAGGGCCTTTAACCTCCACATTAATCAGGGCCTTTACCTCCACATTAATCAGGGCCTTACCTCCACATTAATCAGGGCCTTTAACCCCCACATTAATCAGGGCCTTACCCACACATTAATCAGGGTCTTTAATCCCACATTAATAGGACCTTTACCCCCACATTAATCAGGGCCTTACCACCACATTAATCAGGGTCTTTAATCCCACCATAATAGGACCTTTACCCCCACATTAATCAGGGTCTTTAACCCCCACATTAATCAGGGCCTTTAACCCCCACATTAATCAGGGCCTTTAACCCCCACATTAATCAGAGCCTTACCCCCACATTAATCAGGGCCTTTAACATCCACATTAATCAGGGCCTTTACCTCCACATTAATTAGGGCCTTACCTCCACATTAATCAGGGCCTTTAACCCCCACATTAATCAGGGCCTTACCCCCACATTAATCAGGGTCTTTAATCCCACATTAATAGGACCTTTACCCCCACATTAATCAGGGCCTTACCCCCACATTAATCAGGGTCTTTAATCCCACATTAATAGGACATTTACCCCCACATTAATCAGGGTCTTTAACCCCCACATTAATCTGGGCCTTTAACCCCCACATTAATCAGGGCATTTACCCCCACATTAATCAGGGCCTTCAACCCCCACATTAATCAGGGCCTTTAACCTCCTCATTAATCGGGGTCTTTACCTCCACATTAATCAGGGCCTTACCCCCACATTAATCAGTTCCTTTAACCCCCACATTAATCAGGGCCTTTATCCCCACATTAATCAGGGTCTTTACCCCCCACATTAATCAGGGCCTTCATCCCCACATTAATCAGGGTCTTTAAACCCACATTAATCAGGGCCTTTATCCCCACATTAATCAGGGTCTTTAACCCCCACATTAATCATGGCCTTTAACCCCCACATTAATCAGGGCATTTACCCCCACATTAATCAGGGCCTTACCCCCACATTACTCAGGGTCTTTAATCCCACATTAATATGACCTTTACCCCCACATTAATCAGGGTCTTTAACCCCCACATTAACCAGGGCCTTTAACCCCCACATTAATCAGGGCATTTAACCCCCACATTCATCAGAGCCTTACCCCCACATTAATCAGGGTCTTTAATCCCACATTAATAGGACCTTTACCCCCACATTAATCAGGGTCTTTAACCCCCACATTAATCAGGGCCTTTACTGCAAAATTAATCAGGGCCTTTAACCTCCACATTAATCAGGGCCTTTACTGCAAAATTAATCAGGGCCTTTATCCCCACGTTAATCAGGGCCTTTATCCCACATTAATAAGGACCTTTACCCCCATATTAATCAGAGCCTTACCCCCACATTAATCAGGGCCTTTAACCTCCACATTAATCAGGGCCTTTACCTCCACATTAATCAGGGCCTTTATCCCCACATTAATCAGGGTCTTTAACCCCCACATTAATCATGGCCTTTAACCTCCACATTAATCAGGGCCTTTAACCCCCACATTAATCAGGGCCTTACCCCCACATTAATCAGGGTCTTTAATCCCACATTAATAGGACCTTTACCCCCACATTAATCAGGGCCTTACCCCCACATTAATCAGGGTCTTTAATCCCACATTAATAGGACCTTTACCCCCACATTAATCAGGGTCTTTAACCCCCACATTAATCAGGGCATTTAACCCCCACATTAATCAGAGCCTTACCCCCACATTAATCAGGGCCTTTAACCTCCACATTAATCAGGGCCTTTACCTCCACATTAATCAGGGCCTTACCCTCCACATTAATCAGGGCCTTTAACCCCCACATTAATCAGGGCCTTACCCCCACATTAATCAGGGTCTTTAATCCCACATTAATAGGACCTTTACCCCCACATTAATCAGGGCCTTACCCCCACATTAATCAGGGTCTTTAATCCCACATTAATAGGACCTTTACCCCCACATTAATCAGGGTCTTTAACCCCCACATTAATCAGGGCCTTTACTGCAAAATTAATCAGGGCCTTTAACCTCCACATTAATCAGGGCCTTTACTGCAAAATTAATCAGGGCCTTTATCCCCACGTTAATCAGGGCCTTTATCCCACATTAATCAGGGCCTTTAACCCCCACATTAATCAGGACCTTTACCCCCACATTAATCAGGGCCTTTACCCACACATTAATCAGGGTCTTTAACCCCCACATTAATCATGGCCTTTAACCCCCACATTAATCAGGGCATTTACCCCCATATTAATCAGGGCCTTCAACCCCCACATTAATCAGGGCATTTAACCCCCACATTAATCAGAGCCTTACCCCCACATTAATCAGGGCCTTTAACCTCCACATTAATCAGGGCCTTTACCTCCACATTAATCAGGGCCTTACCTCCACATTAATCAGGGCCTTTAACCCCCACATTAATCAGGGCCTTACCCCCACATTAATCAGTGTCTTTAATCCCACATTAATAGGACCTTTACCCCCACATTAATCAGGGTCTTTAACCCCCACATTAATCAGGGCCTTTAACCCCCACATTAATCAGGGCCTTTAACCCCCACATTAATCAGAGCCTTACCCCCACATTAATCAGGGCCTTTAACATCCACATTAATCAGGGCCTTTACCTCCACATTAATCAGGGCCTTACCTCCACATTAATCAGGGCCTTTAACCCCCACATTAATCAGGGCCTTACCCCCACATTAATCAGGGTCTTTAATCCCACATTAATAGGACCTTTACCCCCACATTAATCAGGGCCTTACCCCCACATTAATCAGGGTCTTTAATCCCACATTAATAGGACCTTTACCCCCACATTAATCAGTGCCTTTAACCCCCACATTAATCAGAGCCTAACCCCCACATTAATCAGGGCCTTTAACCTCCACATTAATCAGGGCCTTTACCTCCACATTAATCAGGGCCTTACCTCCATATTAATCAGGGCCTTTAACCCCCACATTAATCAGGGTTTTTAATCCCACATTAATAGGACCTTTACCCGCACATTAATCAGGTCCTTTAACCCCCACATTAATCAGGGCCTTTATCCCCACATTAATCAGGGTCTTTATCCCCCACATTAATCAGGGCCTTCATCCCCACATTAATCAGGGTCTTTAAACCCACATTAATCAGGGCCTTTATCCCCACATTAATCAGGGTCTTTAACCCCCACATTAATCATGGCCTTTAACCCCCACATTAATCAGGGCATTTACCCCCACATTAATCAGGGCCTTACCCCCACATTACTCAGGGTCTTTAATCCCACATTAATAGGACTTTTACCCCCACATTAATCAGGGTCTTTAACCCCCACATTAATCAGGGCCTTTAACCCCCACATTAATCAGGGCATTTAACCCCCACATTCATCAGAGACTTACCCCCACATTAATCAGGGCCTTTAACCTCCACATTAATCAGGGCCTGACCTCCACATTAATCAGGACCTTTAACCCCCACATTAATCAGGGCCTTACCCCCACATTAATCAGGGTCTTTAATCCCACATTAATAGGACCTTTACCCCCACATTAATCAGGGCCTTTACTGCAAATTTAATCAGGGCCTTTATCCCCACGTTAATCAGGGCCTTTATCCCACATTAATCAGGACCTTTACCCCCACATTAATCAGGGCCTTTACCCACACTTTAATCAGGGTCTTTAACCCCCACATTAATCATGGCCTTTAACCGCCACATTAATCAGGGCATTTACCCCCATATTAATCAGGGCATTCAACCCCCACATTAATCAGGGCCGTTAACCCCCACATTAATCAGAGCCTTACCCCCACATTAATCAGGGCCTTTAACCTCCACATTAATCAGGGCCTTTACCTCCACATTAATCAGGGCCTTACCTCCACATTAATCAGGGCCTTTAACCCCCACATTAATCAGGGCCTTACCCCCACATTAATCAGGGTCTTTAATCCCACATTAATAGGACCTTTACCCTCACATTAATCAGGGCCTTACCCCCACATTAATCAGGGTATTTAATCCCACATTAATAGGACCTTTACCCCCACGTTAATCAGGGTCTTTAACCCCCACATTAATCAGGGCATTTAACCCCCACATTAATCAGAGCCTTACCCCCACATTAATCAGGGCCTTTAACCTCCACATTAATCAGGGCCTTTACCTCCACATTAATCAGGGCCTTACCCTCCACATTAATCAGGGCCTTTAACCCCCACATTAATCAGGGCCTTACCCCCACATTAATCAGGGTCTTTAATCCCACATTAATAGGACCTTTACCCCCACATTAATCAGGGCCTTACCCCCACATTAATCAGGGTCTTTAATCCCACATTAATAGGACCTTTACCCCCACATTAATCAGGGTCTTTAACCCCCACATTAATCAGGGCCTTTACTGCAAAATTAATCAGGGCCTTTAACCTCCACATTAATCAGGGCCTTTACTGCAAAATTAATCAGGGCCTTTATCCCCACGTTAATCAGGGCCTTTATCCCACATTAATCAGGGCCTTTAACCCCCACATTAATCAGGACCTTTACCCCCACATTAATCAGGGCCTTTACCCACACATTAATCAGGGTCTTTTACCCCCACATTAATCATGGCCTTTAACCCCCACATTAATCAGGGCATTTACCCCCATATTAATCAGGGCCTTCAACCCCCACATTAATCAGGGCATTTAACCCCCACATTAATCAGAGCCTTACCCCCACATTAATCAGGGCCTTTAACCTCCACATTAATCAGGGCCTTTACATCCACATTAATCAGGGCCTTACCTCCACATTAATCAGGGCCTTTAACCCCCACATTAATCAGGGCCTTACCCCCACATTAATCAGTGTCTTTAATCCCACCTTAATAGGACCTTTACCCCCACATTAATCAGGGCCTTACCCCCACATTAATCAGGGTCTTTAATCCCACATTAATAGGACCTTTACCCCCACATTAATCAGGGTCTTTAACCCCCACATTAATCAGGGCCTTTAACCCCCACATTAATCAGGGCCTTTAACCCCCACATTAATCAGAGCCTTACCCCCACATTAATCAGGGCCTTTAACCTCCACATTAATCAGGGCCTTTACCTCCACATTAATCAGGGCCTTACCTCCACATTAATCAGGGCCTTTAACCCCCACATTAATCAGGGCCTTACCCCCACATTAATCAGGGTCTTTAATCCCACATTAATAGGACCTTTACCCCCACATTAATCAGGGCCTTGCACCCACATTAATCAGCGTCTTTAATCCCACATTAATAGGACCTTTACCCCCACATTAATCAGGGTCTTTAACCCCCACATTAATCAGGGCCTTTAACCCCCACATTAATCAGGGCCTTTAACCCCCACATTAATCAGAGCCTTACCCCCACATTAATCAGGGCCTTTAACCTCCACATTAATCAGGGCCTTTACATCCACATTAATCAGGGCCTTACCCTCCACATTAATCAGGGCCTTTAACCCCCACATTAATCAGGGCCTTACCCGCACATTAATCAGTGTCTTTAATCCCACATTAATAGGACCTTTACCCCCACATTAATCAGGGCCTTACCCCCACATTAATCAGGGTCTTTAATCCCACATTAATAGGACCTTTACCCCCACATTAATCAGGGTCTTTAACCCCCACATTAATCAGGGCCTTTACTGCAAAATTAATCATGGCCTTTAACCCCCACATTAATCAGGGCATTTACCCCCATATTAATCAGGGCCTTCAACCCCCACATTAATCAGGGCATTTAAGCCCCACATTAATCAGAGCCTTACCCCCACATTAATCAGGGCCTTTAACCTCCACATTAATCAGGGCCTTTACCTCCACATTAATCAGGGCCTTACCTCCACATTAATCAGGGCCTTTAACCCCCACATTAATCAGGGCCTTACCCCCACGTTAATCAGGGTCTTTAATCCCACATTAATAGGACCTTTACCCCCACATTAATCAGGGCCTTACCCCCACATTAATCAGGGTCTTTAATCCCACATTAATAGGACCTTTACCCCCACATTAATCAGGATCTTTAACCCCCACATTAATCAGGGCCTTTAACCCCCACATTAATCAGGGCCTTTAACCCCCACATTAATCAGAGCCTTACCCCCACATTAATCAGGGCCTTTAACCTCCACATTACTCAGGGCCTTTACCTCCACATTAATCAGGGCCTTACCTCCACATTAATCAGGGCCTTTAACCTCCACATTAATCAGGGCCTTACCCCGACATTAATCAGGGTCTTTAATCCCACATTAATAGGACCTTTACCCCCACATTAATCAGGGCCTTACCCCCACATTAATCAGGGCCTTACCCCCACATTAATCAGGGTCTTTAATCCCACATTAATAGGACCTTTACCCCCACATTAATCAGGGCCTTTAACCCCCACATTAATCAGGGCATTTACCCCCACATTAATCAGGGCCTTCAACCCCCACATTAATCAGGGCCTTTAACCTCCACATTAATCGGGGTCTTTACCTCCACATTAATCAGGGCCTTACCTCCACATTAATCAGGGCCTTTAACCCCCACATTAATCAGGGCCTTACCCCCACATTAATCAGGGTCTTTAATCCCACATTAATAGGACCTATACCCGCACATTAATCTGGGCCTTCAACCCCCACATTAATCAGTGCCTTTAACCCCCACATTAATCAGAGCCTTACCCCCACATTAATCAGGGCCTTTAACCTCCACATTAATCAGGGCCTTCACCTCCACATTAATCAGGGCCTTACCTCCACATTAATCAGGGCCTTTAACCCCCACATTAATCAGGGTCTTTAATCCCACATTAATAGGATCTTTACCCCCACATTAATCAGGTCCTTTAACCCCCACATTAATCAGGGCCTTTATCCCCACATTAATCAGGGTCTTTACCCCCCACATTAATCAGGGCCTTTATCCCCACATTAATCAGGGTCTTTAAACCCACATTAATCAGGGCCTTTATCCCCACATTAATCAGGGTCTTTAACCCCCACATTAATCATGGCCTTTAACCCCCACATTAATCAGGGCCTTTAACCCCCACATTAATCAGGGCCTTTAACCCCCACATTAATCAGGGTCTTTAATCCCACATTAATAGGACCTTTACCCCCACATTAATCAGGGTCTTTAACCCCCACATTAAACAGGGCCTTTAACCCCCACATCAATCAGGGCATTTAACCCCCACATTAATCAGAGCCTTACCCCCACATTAATCAGGGCCTTTAACCTCCACATTAATCAGGGCCTTTACCTCCACATTAATCAGGGCCTTACCTCCACATTAATCAGGGCCTTTAACCCCCACATTAATCAGGGCCTTTAACCCCACATTAATCAGGGTATTTAACCCCCACATTAATCAGGGCCTTTACTGCAAAATTAATCAGTGCCTTTAACCTCCACATTAATCAGGGCCATTACTGCAAAATTAATCAGGGCCTTTATCCCCACGTTAATCAGGGCCTTTATCCCACATTAATCAGGGCCTTTAACCCCCACATTAATCAGGACCTTTACCCCCACATTAATCAGGGCCTTTACCCACACATTAATCAGGGTCTTTAACCCCCACATTAATCAAGGCCTTTAACCCCCACATTAATCAGGGCATTTTCCCCCATATTAATCAGGGCCTTCAACCCCCACATTAATCATGGCCTTTAACCCCCACATTAATCAGAGCCTTACCCCCACATTAATCAGGGCCTTTAACCTCCACATTAATCAAGGCCTTTACCTCCACATTAATCAGGGCCTTACCTCCACATTAATCAGGGCCTTTAACCCCCACATTAATCAGGGCCTTACCCCCACATTAATCAGGGTCTTTAATCCCACATTAATAGGACCTTTACCCCCACATTAATCAGGGTCTTTAACCCCCACATTAATCAGGGCCTTTAATCACCACGTTAATCATAGCCTTTAACCCCCACATTAATCAGGGTCTTTAACCACCACATTAATCGGATCTTTTCCCCCACATTAATCAGGGTCTTTAACCCCCACATTAATCAGGGCATTTACCCCCACATTAATCAGGGCCTTACCCCCACATTAATCAGGGTCTTTAATCCCACATTAATAGGACCTTTACCCCCACATTAATCAGGGTCTTTAACCACCACATTAATCAGGGCCTTTAACCCCCACATTAATCGGGGCATTTAACCCCCACATTAATCAGAGCCTTACCCCCACATTAATCAGGGCCTTTAACCTCCACATTAATCAGGGCCTTTACCTCCACATTAATCAGGGCCTTACCTCCACATTAATCAGGGCCTTAAACCCCCACATTAATCAGGGCCTTACCCCCACATTAATCAGGGTCTTTAATCCCACATTAATAGGACCTTTACCCCCACATTAATCAGGGCCTTTACTGCAAAATTAATCAGGGCCTTTATCCCCACGTTAATCAGGGCCTTTATCCCACATTAATCAGGGCCTTACCCCCACATTAATCAGGGTCTTTAATCCCACATTAATAGGACCTTTACCCCCACATTAATCAGGGCCTTACCCCCACATTAATCAGGGTCTTTAATCCCACATTAATAGGACCTTTACCCCCACATTAATCAGGGTCTTTTACCCCCACATTAATCAGGGCCTTTAACCCCCACATTAATCAGGGCATTTAAACCCCACATTAATCAGAGCCTTACCCCCACATTAATCAGGGCCTTTAACCTCCACATTAATCAGGGCCTTTACCTCCACATTAATCAGGGCCTTACCTCCACATTAATCAGGGCCTTTAACCCCCACATTAATCAGGGCCTTTACCCCCACATTAATCAGGGTCTTTAACCCCCACATTAATCAGGGCCTTTACTGCAAAATTAATCAGGGCCTTTAACCTCCACATTAATCAGGGCCATTACTGCAAAATTAATCAGGGCCTTTATCCCCACGTTAATCAGGGCCTTTATCCCACATTAATCAGGGCCTTTAACCCCCACATTAATCAGGACCTTTACCCCCACATTAATCAGGGCCTTTACCCACACATTAATCAGGGTCTTTAACCCCCACATTAATCAAGGCCTTTAACCCCCACATTAATCAGGGCATTTTCCCCCATATTAATCAGGGCCTTCAACCCCCACATTAATCAGGGCCTTTAACCCCCACATTAATCAGAGCCTTACCCCCACATTAATCAGGGCCTTTAACCTCCACATTAATCAGGGCCTTTACCTCCACATTAATCAGGGCCTTACCTCCACATTAATCAGGGCCTTTAACCCCCACATTAATCAGGGCCTTACCCCCACATTAATCAGGGTCTTTAATCCCACATTAATAGGACCTTTACCCCCACATTAATCAGGGCCTTTAACCCCCACATTAATCAGGGTCTTTAACCCCCACATTAATCAGAGCCTTACCCCCACATTAATCAGGGCCTTTAACCTCCACATTAATCAGGGCCTTTACCTCCACATTAATCAGGGCCTTACCTCCACATTAATCAGGGCCTTTAACCCCCACATTAATCAGGGCCATACCCCCACATTAATCAGGGTCTTTAATCCCACATTAATAGGAACTTTACCCCCACATTAATCAGGGCCTTACCCCCACATTAATCAGGGTCTTTAATCCCACATTAATAGGACCTTTACCCCCACATTAATCAGGGCCTTCATCCCCCACATTAATCAGGGCCTTTAACCTCCACATTAATCGGGGTCTTTACCTCCACATTAATCAGGGCCTTACCTCCACATTAATCAGGGCATTTAACCCCCACATTAATCAGAGCCTTACCCCCACATTAATCAGGGCCTTTAACCTCCACATTAATCAGGGCCTTTACCTCCACATTAATCAGGGCCTTACCTCCACATTAATCAGGGCATTTACCCCCACATTAATCAGGGCCTTACCCCCACATTAATCAGGGTCTTTAATCCCACATTAATAGGACCTTTACCCCCACATTAATCAGGGTCTTTAACCACCACATTAATCAGGGCCTTTAACCCCCACATTAATCAGGGCATTTAACCCCCACATTAATCAGGGCCTTACCCCCACATTAATCAGGGCCTGTAACCTCCACATTAATCAGGGCCTTTACCTCCACATTAATCAGGGCCTTACCTCCACATTAATCAGGGCCTTACCTCCACATTAATCAGGGCATTTAACCCCCACATTAATCAGAGCCTTACCCCCACATTAATCAGGGCCTTTAACCTCCACATTAATCAGGGCCTTTACCTCCACATTAATCAGGGCCTTACCTCCACATTAATCAGAGCCTTACCCCCACATTAATCAGGGTCTTTAATCCCACATTAATAGGACCTTTACCCCCACATTAATCAGGGCCTTACCCCCACATTAATCAGGGTCTTTAATCCCACATTAATAGGACCTTTACCCCCACATTAATCAGGGTCTTTAACCCCCACATTAATCAGGGCCTTTAACCCCCACATTAATCAGGGCATTTACCCCCACATTAATCAGGGCCTTCATCTCCCACATTAATCAGGGCCTTTAACCTCCACATTAATCGGGGTCTTTACCTCCACATGAATCAGGGCCTTACCTCCACATTAATCAGGGCATTTAACCCCCACATTAATCAGAGCCTTACCCCCACATTAATCAGGGCCTTTAACCTCCACATTAATCAGGGCCTTTACCTCCACATTAATCAGGGCCTTGCCTCCACATTAATCAGGGCATTTACCCCCACATTAATCAGGGCCTTACCCCCACATTAATCAGGGTCTTTAATCCCACATTAATAGGACCTTTACCCCCACATTAATCAGGGTCTTTAACCACCACATTAATCAGGGCCTTTAACCCCCACATTAATCAGGGCATTTAACCCCCACATTAATCAGAGCCTTACCCCCACATTAATCAGGGCCTGTAACCTCCACATTAATCAGGGCCTTTACCTCCACATTAATCAGGGCCTTACCTCCACATTAATCAGGGCTTTTAACCCCCACATTAATCAGGGCCTTACCCCCACATTAATCAGGGTGTTTAATCCCACATTAATAGGACCTTTACCCCCACATTAATCAGGGCCTTTACTGCAAAATTAATCAGGGCCTTTATACCCACGTTAATCAGGGCCTTTATCCCACATTAATCAGGGCCTTACCCCCACATTAATCAGGGTCTTTAATCCCACATTAATAGGACCTTTACCCCCACATTAATCAGGGCCTTACCCCCACATTAATCAGGGTCTTTAATCCCACATTAATAGGACCTTTACCCCCACATTAATCAGGGTATTTAACCCCCACATTAATCAGGGCCTTTAACCCCCACATTAATCAGGGCATTTAACCCCCACATTAATCAGAGCCTTACCCCCACATTAATCAGGCCTTTAACCTCCACATTAATCAGGGCCTTTACCTCCACATTAATCAGGGCCTTACCTCCACATTAATCAGGGCCTTTAACCCCCACATTAATCAGGGCCTTACCCCCACATTAATCAGTGTCTTTAATCCCACATTAATAGGACCTTTACCCCCACATTAATCAGGGCCTTACCCCCACATTAATCAGGGTCTTTAATCCCACATTAATCAGGGCCTTTACCCCCACATTAATCAGGGTCTTTAACCCCCACATTAATCAGGGCCTTTACTGCAAAATTAATCAGTGCCTTTAACCTCCACATTAATCAGGGCCATTACTGCAAAATTAATCAGGGCCTTTATCCCCACGTTAATCAGGGCCTTTATCCCACATTAATCAGTGTCTTTAATCCCACATTAATAGGACCTTTACCCCCACATTAATCAGGGCCTTACCCCCACATTAATCAGTGTCTTTAATCCCACATTAATAGGACCTTTACCCCCACATTAATCAGGGCCTTACCCCCACATTAATCAGGGTCTTTAATCCCACATTAATCAGGGTCTTTAACCCCCACATTAATCAGGGCCTTTACTGCAAAATTAATCAGTGCCTTTAACCTCCACATTAATCAGGGCCTTTACTGCAAAATTAATCAGTGCCTTTAACCTCCACATTAATCAGGGCCATTACTGCAAAATTAATCAGGGCCTTTAACCTCCACATTAATCAGGGCCTTTACTGCAAAATTAATCAGGGCCTTTATCCCCACGTTAATCAGGGCCTTTATCCCACATTAATCAGGGCCTTTAACCCCCACATTAATCAGGACCTTTACCCCCACATTAATCAGGGCCTTTACCCACACATTAATCAGGGTCTTTAACCCCCACATTAATCAAGGTCTTTAACCCCCACATTAATCAGGGCATTTACCCCCATATTAATCAGGGCCTTCAATCCCCACATTAATCAGGGCCTTTAACCCCCACATTAATCAGAGCCTTACCCCCACATTAATCAGGGCCTTTAACCTCCACATTAATCAGGGCCTTTACCTCCACATTAATCAGGGCCTTACCTCCACATTAATGAGGGCCTTTAACCAGCACATTAATCAGGGCCTTACCCCCACATTAATCAGGGTCTTTAATCCCACATTAATAGGACCTTTACCCCCACATTAATCAGGGTCTTTAACCCCCACATTAATCAGGGCCTTTAACCCCTACATTAATCAGGGCCTTTAACCCCCACATTAATCAGAGCCTTACCCCCACATTAATCAGGGCCTTTAACCTCCACATTAATCAGGGCCTTTACCTCCACATTAATCAGGGCCTTACCTCCACATTAATCAGGGCATTTAACCCCCACATTAATCAGGGCCTTACCCCCACATTAATCAGGGTCTTTAATCCCACATTAATAGGACCTTTACCCCCACATTAATCAGGGCCTTACCCCCACATTAATCAGGGTCTTTAATCCCACATTAATAGGACCTTTACCCCCACATTAATCAGGGTCTTTAACCCCCACATTAATCAGGGCCTTTAACCCCCACATTAATCAGGGCATTTACCCCCACATTAATCAGGGCCTTCATCCCCCACATTAATCAGGGCCTTTAACCTCCACATTAATCGGGGTCTTTACCTCCACATTAATCAGGGCCTTACCTCCACATTAATCAGGGCCTTTAACCCCCACATTAATCAGGGCCTTACCCCCACATTAATCAGGGTCTTTAATCCCACATTAATAGGACCTTTACCCGCACATTAATCAGGGCCTTCTACCCCCACATTAATCAGTGCCTTTAACCCCCACATTAATCAGAGCCTTACCCCCACATTAATCAGGGCCTTTAACCTCCACATTAATCAGGGCCTTACCTCCACATTAATCAGGGCCTTTAACCCCCACATTAATCAGGGTCTTTAATCCCACATTAATAGGACCTTTACCCCCACATTAATCAGGTCCTTTAACCCCCACATTAATCGGGGCCTTTATCCCCACATTAATCAG
Source organism: Pristiophorus japonicus (assembly GCF_044704955.1). Classification (NCBI taxonomy): domain Eukaryota; kingdom Metazoa; phylum Chordata; class Chondrichthyes; family Pristiophoridae; genus Pristiophorus; species Pristiophorus japonicus. Next base: position 93,037,308 of record NC_091991.1, on the reverse strand, counting down.
GGTCTTTACCCCCCACATTAATCAGGGCCTTTATCCCCACATTAATCAGAGTCTTTAAACCCACATTAATCAGGGCCTTTATCCCCACATTAATCAGGGTCTTTAATCCCACATTAATAGGACCTTTACCCCCACATTAATCAGGGTCTTTAACCCCCACATTAATCAGGGCCTTTAACCCCCACATTAATCAGGTCCTTTAACCCCCACATGAATCGGGGCCTTTATCCCCACATTAATCAGGGTCTTTACCCCCCACATTAATCATGGCCTTTAACCCCCACATTAATCAGGGCCTTTAACCCCCACATTAATCAGGGCCTTTAACCCCCACCTTAATCAGGGTCTTTAATCCCACATTAATAGGACCTTTACCCGCACATTAATCAGGGTCTTTAACCCCCACATTAATCAGGGCCTTTAACCCCCACATTAATCAGGGCATTTAACCCCCACATTAATCAGAGCCTTACCCCCACATTAATCAGGGCCTTTAACCTCCACATTAATCAGGGCCTTTACCTCCACATTAATCAGGGCCTTACCTCCACATTAATCAGGGCCTTTAACCCCCACATTAATCAGGGCCTTACCCCCACATTAATCAGGGTCTTTAATCCCACATAAATAGGACCTTTACCCCCACATTAATCAGGGCCTTACCCCCACATTAATCAGGGTCTTTAATCCCACATTAATAGGACCTTTACCCCCACATTAATCAGGGCCTTACCCCCACATTAATCAGGGTCTTTAATCCCACATTAATAGGACCTTTACCCCCACGTTAATCAGGGTCTTTAACCCCCACATTAATCAGGGCCTTTACTGCAAAATTAATCAGGGCCTTTAACCTCCACATTAATCAGGGCCATTACTGCAAAATTAATCAGGGCCTTTATCCCCACGTTAATCAGGACCTTTACCCCCACATTAATCAGGGCCTTTAACCCCCACATTAATCAGGGCCTTTACTGCAAAATTAATCAGGGCCTTTAACCTCCACATTAATCAGGGCCTTTAACCTCCACATTAATCAGGGCCATTACTGCAAAATTAATCAGGGCCTTTAACCCCCACATTAATCAGGACCTTTACCCCCACATTAATCAGGGCCTTTACCCACACATTAATCAGGGTCTTTAACCCCCACATTAATCAAGGCCTTTAACCCCCACATTAATCAGGGCATTTACCCCCATATTAATCAGGGCCTTCAACCCCCACATTAATCAGGGCCTTTAACCCCCACATTAATCAGAGCCTTACCCCCACATTAATCAGGGCCTTTAACCCCCACATTAATCAGGGCATTTACCCCCACATTACTCAGGGCCTTCATCGCCCACATTAATCAGGGCCTTTAACCTCCACATTAATCGGGGTCTTTACCTCCACATTAATCAGGGCCTTACCTCCACATTAATCAGGGCATTTAACCCCCACCTTAATCAGAGTCTTACCCCCACATTAATCAGGGCCTTTAACCTCCACATTAATCAGGGCCTTTACCTCCACATTAATCAGGGCCTTACCTCCACATTAATCAGGGCATTTACCCCCACATTAATCAGGGCCTTACCCCCACATTAATCAGGGTCTTTAATCCCACATTAATAGGACCTTTACCCCCACATTAATCAGGGTCTTTAACCACCACATTAATCAGGGCCTTTAACACCCACATTAATCAGGGCATTTAACCCCCACATTAATCAGAGCCTTACCCCCACATTAATCAGGGCCTTTAACCTCCACATTAATCAGGGCCTTTACCTCCACATTAATCAGGGCCTTACCTCCACATTAATCAGGGCCTTTAACCCCCACATTAATCAGGGCCTTACCCCCACATTAATCAGGGTCTTTAATCCCACATTAATAGGACCTTTACCCCCACATTAATCAGGGCCTTTACTGCAAAATTAATCAGGGCCTTTATCCCCACGTTAATCAGGGCCTTTATCCCACATTAATCAGGGCCTTACCCCCACATTAATCAGGGTCTTTAATCCCACATTAATAGGACCTTTACCCCCACATTAATCAGGGCCTTACCCCTACATTAATCAGGGTCTTTAATCCCACATTAATAGGACCTTTACCCCCACATTAATCAGGGTCTTTAACCCCCACATTAATCAGGGCCTTTAACCCCCACCTTAATCAGGGCATTTAACCCCCACATTCATCAGAGCCTTACCCCCACATTAATCAGGGCCTTTAACCTCCACATTAATCAGGGCCTTTACCTCCACATTAATCAGGGCCTTACCTCCACATTAATCAGGGCCTTTAACCCCCACATTAATCAGGGCCTTACCCCCACATTAATCAGTGTCTTTAATCCCACATTAATAGGACCTTTACCCCCACATTAATCAGGGCCTTACCCCCACATTAATCAGGGTCTTTAATCCCACATTCATAGGACCTTTACCCCCACATTAATCAGGGTCTTTAACCCCCACATTAATCAGGGCCTTTACTGCAATATTAATCAGGGCCTTTAACCTCCACATTAATCAGGGCCATTACTGCAAAATTAATCAGGGCCTTTATCCCCACGTTAATCAGGGCCTTTATCCCACATAAATCAGGGCCTTTAACCCCCACATTAATCAGGACCTTTACCCCCACATTAATCAGGGCCTTTACCCACACATTAATCAGTGTCTTTACCCCCCACATTAATCAAGGCCTTTAACCCCCCACATTAATCAGGGCATTTACCCCCATATTAATCAGGGCCTTCAACCCCCACATTAATCAGGGCCTTTAACCCCCACATTAATCAGAGCCTTACCCCCACATTAATCAGGGCCTTTAACCTCCACATTAATCAGGGCCTTTACCTCCACATTAATCAGGGCCTTACCTCCACATTAATCAGGGCCTTTAACCCCCACATTAATCAGGGCCTTACCCCCACATTAATCAGGGTCTTTAATCCCACATTAATAGGACCTTTACCCCCACATTAATCAGGGCCTTTAACCCCCACATTAATCAGGGCCTTTAACCCCCACATTAATCAGAGCCTTACCCCCACATTAATGAGGGCCTTTAACCTCCACATTAATCAGGGCCTTTACCTCCACATTAATCAGGGCCTTTAACCCCCACATTAATCAGGGCCTTACCCCCACATTAATCAGGGTCTTTAATCCCACATTAATAGGACCTTTACCCCCACATTAATCAGGGCCTTACCCCCACATTAATCAGGGTCTTTAATCCCACATTAATAGGACCTTTACCCCCACATTAATCAGGGTCTTTAACCCCCACATTAATCAGGGCCTTTAACCCCCACATTAATCAGGGCATTTACCCCCACATTAATCAGGGCCTTCATCCCCCACATTAATCAGGGCCTTTAACCTCCACATTAATCGGGGTCTTTACCTCCACATTAATCTGCGCCTTACCTCCACATTAATCAGGGCCTTTAACCCCCACATTAATCAGGGCCTTACCCCCACATTAATCAGGGTCTTTAATCCCACATTAATAGGACCTTTACCCGCACATTAATCAGGGCCTTTACCTCCACATTAATCAGGGCCTTACCTCCACATTAATCAGGGCCTTTAACCCCCACATTAATCAGGGCCTTACCCCCACATTAATCAGGGTCTTTAAGCCCACATTAATAGGACCTTTACCCCCACATTAATCAGGGCCTTACCCCGACATTAATCAGGGTCTTTAATCCCACATTAATAGGACCTTTACCCCCACATTAATCAGGGTCTTTAACCCCCACATTAATCAGGGCCTTCACTGCAAAATTAATAAGGGCCTTTATCCCCACGTTAATCAGGACCTTTACCCCCACATTAATCAGGGCCTTTACCCACACATTAATCAGGACCTTTACCCCCACATTAATCAGGGCCTTTACCCACACATTAATCAGGGTCTTCAACCCCCACATTAATCATGGCCTTTAACCCCCACATTAATCAGGGCATTTACCCCCATATTAATCAGGGCCTTCAACCCCCACATTAATCAGGGCCTTTAACCCCCACATTAATCAGAGCCTTACCCCCACATTAATCAGGGCCTTTAACCTCCACATTAATCAGGGCCTTTACCTCCACATTAATCAGGGCCTTACCTCCACATTAATCAGGGCCTTTAACCCCCACATTAATCAGGGCCTTACCCCCACATTAATCAGGGTCTTTAATCCCACATTAATAGGACCTTTACCCCCACATTAATCAGGGCCTTACCCCCACATTAATCAGGGTCTTAAATCCCACATTAATAGGACCTTTACCCCCACATTAATCAGGGTCTTTAACCCCCACATTAATCAGGCCCTTTAACCCCCACATTAATCAGGGCCTTACCCCCAAATTAATCAGGGCCTTTAACCTCCACATTAATCAGGGCCTTTACCTCCACATTAATCAGGGCCTTACCTCCACATTAATCAGGGCCTTTAACCCCCACATTAATCAGGGCCTTACCCCTACATTAATCGGGGTCTTTAATCCCACATTAATAGGACCTTTACCCCACATTAATCAGGGCCTTACCCCCACATTAATCAGGGTCTTTAATCCCACATTGATAGGACCTTTACCCCCACATTAATCAGGGTCTTTAACCCCCACATTAATCAGGGCCTTTAACCCCCACATTAATCAGGGCATTTACCCCCACATTAATCAGGGCCTTCAACCCCCACATTAATCAGGGCCTTTAACCTCCACATTAATCGGGGTCTTTACCTCCACATTAATCAGGGCCTTACCTCCACATTAATCAGGGCCTTTAACCCCCACATTAATCAGGGCCTTACCCCCACATTAATCAGGGTCTTTAATACCACATTAATAGGACCTTTACCCGCACATTAATCAGGGCCTTCAACCCCCACATTAATCAGTGCCTTTAACCCCCACATTAATCAGAGCCTTACCCCCACATTAATCAGGGCCTTTAACCTCCACATTAATCGGGGCCTTTACCTCCACATTAATCAGGGCCTTACCTCCACATTAATCAGGGCCTTACCTCCACATTAATCAGGGCCTTTAACCCCCACATTAATCAGGGTCTTTAATCCCACATTAATAGGACCTTTACCCCCACATTAATCAGGTCCTTTAACCCCCACATTAATCAGGGCCTTTATCCCCCACATTAATCAGGGTCTTTACCCCCCACATTAATCAGGGCCTTTATCCCCACATTAATCAGGGTCTTTAAACCCACATTAATCAGGGCCTTTATCCCCACATTAATCAGGGTCTTTAACCCCCACATTAATCATGGCCTTTAACCCCCACATTAATCAGGGCCTTTAACCCCCACATTAATCAGGGCCTTTAACCCCCACATTAATAGGACCTTTACCCCCACATTAATCAGGGTCTTTAACCCCCACATTAATCAGGGCCTTTAACCCCCACATTAATCAGGGCATTTAACCCCCACATTAATCAGAGCCTTACCCCCACATTAATCAGGGCCTTTACCGCCACATTAATCAGGGCCTTACCTCCACATTAATCAGGGCCTTTAACCCCCACATTAATCAGGGCCTTACCCCCACATTAATCAGGGTCTTTAATCCCACATTAATAGGACCTTTACCCCCACATTAATCAGGGCCTTACCCCCACATTAATCAGGGTCTTTCATCCCACATTAATAGGACCTTTACCCCCACATTAATCAGGGTCTTTAACCCCCACATTAATCAGGGCCTTTACTGCAAAATTAATCAGGGCCTTTAACCTCCACATTAATCAGGGCCTTTACTGCAAAATTAATCAGGGCCTTTATCCCCACGTTAATCAGTGCCTTTATCCCACGTTAATCAGGGCCTTTAACCCCCACATTAATCTGGACCTTTACCCACACATTAATCAGGGCCTTTACCCACACATTAATCAGGGTCTTTAAACTCCACATTAATCATGGCCTTTAACCCCCACATTAATCAGGGCCTTTATCCCCACATTAATCAGGGTCTTTAACCCCCACATTAATCATGGCCTTTAACCCCCACATTAATCAGGGCATTTACCCCCACATTAATCAGGGCCTTCAACCCCCACATTAATCAGGGCCTTTAAACCCCACATTAATCAGAGCCTTACCCCCACATTAATCAGGGCCTTTAACCTCCACATTAATCAGGGCATTTACCGCCACATTAATCAGGGCCTTGCCCCTAAATTAATCAGGGTCTTTAAACTCCACATTAATCATGGCCTTTAACCCCCACATTAATCAGGGCCTTTATCCCCACATTAATCAGGGTCTTTAACCCCCACATTAATCATGGCCTTTAACCCCCACATTAATCAGGGCATTTACCCCCACATTAATCAGGGCATTACCCTCACATAAATCATGGCCTTTAACCCCCACATTAATCAGGGCCTTACGCCCACATTGATCAGGGCCTTTAACCTCCACATTAATCAGGGCCTTTACCGCCACATTAATCTGGGCCTTACCCCCACATTAATCAGGGTCTTTAACCCCCACATTAATCAGGGCCTTTACTGCAAAATTAATCAGGGCCTTTAACCTCCTCATTAATCAGGGCCTCTACTGCAAAATTAATCAGCGCCTTTATCCCCACGTTAATCAGGGCCTTTATCCCACATTAATCAGGGCCTTTAACCCCCACATTAATCAGGACCTTTACCCCCACATTAATCAGGGCCTTTACCCACACATTAATCAGGGTCTTTAACCCCCACATTAATCATGGCCTTTAACCCCCACATTAATCAGGGCATTTACCCCCACATTAATCAGGGCCTTCAACCCCCACATTAATCAGGGCCTTTAACCCCCACTTTAATCAGAGCCTTACCCCCACATTAATCAGGGCCTTTAACCTCCACATTAATCAGGGCCTTTACCTCCACATTAATCAGGGCCTTACCTCCACATTAATCAGGGCCTTTATCCCCACATTAATCAGGGTCTTTAAACCCACATTAATCAGGGCCTTTAACCCCCACATTAATCAGGGCATTTAACCCCCACATTAATCAGAGCCTTACCCCCACATTAATCAGGGCCTTTACCGCCACATTAATCAGGGCCTTACCTCCACATTAATCAGGGCCTTTAACCCCCACATTAATCAGGGCCTTACCCCCACATTAATCAGGGTCTTTAATCCCACATTAATAGGACCTTTACCCCCACATTAATCAGGGCCTTACCCCCACATTAATCAGGGTCTTTCATCCCACATTAATAGGACCTTTACCCCCACATTAATCAGGGTCTTTAACCCCCACATTAATCAGGGCCTTTACTGCAAAATTAATCAGGGCCTTTAACCTCCACATTAATCAGGGCCTTTACTGCAAAATTAATCAGGGCCTTTATCCCCACGTTAATCAGTGCCTTTATCCCACGTTAATCAGGGCCTTTAACCCCCACATTAATCTGGACCTTTACCCACACATTAATCAGGGCCTTTACCCACACATTAATCAGGGTCTTTAAACTCCACATTAATCATGGCCTTTAACCCCCACATTAATCAGGGCCTTTATCCCCACATTAATCAGGGTCTTTAACCCCCACATTAATCATGGCCTTTAACCCCCACATTAATCAGGGCATTTACCCCCACATTAATCAGGGCCTTCAACCCCCACATTAATCAGGGCCTTTAACCCCCACATTAATCAGAGCCTTACCCCCACATTAATCAGGGCCTTTAACCTCCACATTAATCAGGGCATTTACCGCCACATTAATCAGGGCCTTGCCCCTAAATTAATCAGGGTCTTTAAACTCCACATTAATCATGGCCTTTAACCCCCACATTAATCAGGGCCTTTATCCCCACATTAATCAGGGTCTTTAACCCCCACATTAATCATGGCCTTTAACCCCCACATTAATCAGGGCATTTACCCCCACATTAATCAGGGCATTACCCTCACATAAATCATGGCCTTTAACCCCCACATTAATCAGGGCCTTACGCCCACATTGATCAGGGCCTTTAACCTCCACATTAATCAGGGCCTTTACCGCCACATTAATCTGGGCCTTACCCCCACATTAATCAGGGTCTTTAATCCCACATTAATAGGACCTTTACCCCCACATTAATCAGGGCCTTACCCCCACATTAATCAGGGTCTTTAATCCCACATTGATAGGACCTTTACCCCCACATTAATCAGGGTCTTTAACCCCCACATTAATCAGGGCCTTTAACCCCCACATTAATCAGGGCATTTACCCCCACATTAATCAGGGCCTTCAACCCCCACATTAATCAGGGCCTTTAACCTCCACATTAATCGGGGTCTTTACCTCCACATTAATCAGGGCCTTACCTCCACATTAATCAGGGCCTTTAACCCCCACATTAATCAGGGCCTTACCCCCACATTAATCAGGGTCTTTAATACCACATTAATAGGACCTTTACCCGCACATTAATCAGGGCCTTCAACCCCCACATTAATCAGTGCCTTTAACCCCCACATTAATCAGAGCCTTACCCCCACATTAATCAGGGCCTTTAACCTCCACATTAATCAGGGCCTTTACCTCCACATTAATCAGGGCCTTACCTCCACATTAATCAGGGCCTTTAACCCCCACATTAATCAGGGCCTTACCCCCACATTAATCAGGGTCTTTAAGCCCACATTAATAGGACCTTTACCCCCACATTAATCAGGGCCTTACCCCGACATTAATCAGGGTCTTTAATCCCACATTAATAGGACCTTTACCCCCACATTAATCAGGGTCTTTAACCCCCACATTAATCAGGGCCTTCACTGCAAAATTAATAAGGGCCTTTATCCCCACGTTAATCAGGACCTTTACCCCCACATTAATCAGGGCCTTTACCCACACATTAATCAGGACCTTTACCCCCACATTAATCAGGGCCTTTACCCACACATTAATCAGGGTCTTCAACCCCCACATTAATCATGGCCTTTAACCCCCACATTAATCAGGGCATTTACCCCCATATTAATCAGGGCCTTCAACCCCCACATTAATCAGGGCCTTTAACCCCCACATTAATCAGAGCCTTACCCCCACATTAATCAGGGCCTTTAACCTCCACATTAATCAGGGCCTTTACCTCCACATTAATCAGGGCCTTACCTCCACATTAATCAGGGCCTTTAACCCCCACATTAATCAGGGCCTTACCCCCACATTAATCAGGGTCTTTAATCCCACATTAATAGGACCTTTACCCCCACATTAATCAGGGCCTTACCCCCACATTAATCAGGGTCTTAAATCCCACATTAATAGGACCTTTACCCCCACATTAATCAGGGTCTTTAACCCCCACATTAATCAGGCCCTTTAACCCCCACATTAATCAGGGCCTTACCTCCAAATTAATCAGGGCCTTTAACCTCCACATTAATCAGGGCCTTTACCTCCACATTAATCAGGGCCTTACCTCCACATTAATCAGGGCCTTTAACCCCCACATTAATCAGGGCCTTACCCCTACATTAATCGGGGTCTTTAATCCCACATTAATAGGACCTTTACCCCACATTAATCAGGGCCTTACCCCCACATTAATCAGGGTCTTTAATCCCACATTGATAGGACCTTTACCCCCACATTAATCAGGGTCTTTAACCCCCACATTAATCAGGGCCTTTAACCCCCACATTAATCAGGGCATTTACCCCCACATTAATCAGGGCCTTCAACCCCCACATTAATCAGGGCCTTTAACCTCCACATTAATCGGGGTCTTTACCTCCACATTAATCAGGGCCTTACCTCCACATTAATCAGGGCCTTTAACCCCCACATTAATCAGGGCCTTACCCCCACATTAATCAGGGTCTTTAATACCACATTAATAGGACCTTTACCCGCACATTAATCAGGGCCTTCAACCCCCACATTAATCAGTGCCTTTAACCCCCACATTAATCAGAGCCTTACCCCCACATTAATCAGGGCCTTTAACCTCCACATTAATCGGGGCCTTTACCTCCACATTAATCAGGGCCTTACCTCCACATTAATCAGGGCCTTACCTCCACATTAATCAGGGCCTTTAACCCCCACATTAATCAGGGTCTTTAATCCCACATTAATAGGACCTTTACCCCCACATTAATCAGGTCCTTTAACCCCCACATTAATCAGGGCCTTTATCCCCCACATTAATCAGGGCCTTTATCCCCACATTAATCAGGGTCTTTAACCCCCACATTAATCATGGCCTTTAACCCCCACATTAATCAGGGCCTTTAACCCCCACATTAATCAGGGCCTTTAACCCCCACATTAATAGGACCTTTACCCCCACATTAATCAGGGTCTTTAACCCCCACATTAATCAGGGCCTTTAACCCCCACATTAATCAGGGCATTTAACCCCCACATTAATCAGAGCCTTACCCCCACATTAATCAGGGCCTTTACCGCCACATTAATCAGGGCCTTACCTCCACATTAATCAGGGCCTTTAACCCCCACATTAATCAGGGCCTTACCCCCACATTAATCAGGGTCTTTAATCCCACATTAATAGGACCTTTACCCCCACATTAATCAGGGCCTTACCCCCACATTAATCAGGGTCTTTCATCCCACATTAATAGGACCTTTACCCCCACATTAATCAGGGTCTTTAACCCCCACATTAATCAGGGCCTTTACTGCAAAATTAATCAGGGCCTTTAACCTCCACATTAATCAGGGCCTTTACTGCAAAATTAATCAGGGCCTTTATCCCCACGTTAATCAGTGCCTTTATCCCACGTTAATCAGGGCCTTTAACCCCCACATTAATCTGGACCTTTACCCACACATTAATCAGGGCCTTTACCCACACATTAATCAGGGTCTTTAAACTCCACATTAATCATGGCCTTTAACCCCCACATTAATCAGGGCCTTTATCCCCACATTAATCAGGGTCTTTAACCCCCACATTAATCATGGCCTTTAACCCCCACATTAATCAGGGCATTTACCCCCACATTAATCAGGGCCTTCAACCCCCACATTAATCAGGGCCTTTAACCCCCACATTAATCAGAGCCTTACCCCCACATTAATCAGGGCCTTTAACCTCCACATTAATCAGGGCATTTACCGCCACATTAATCAGGGCCTTGCCCCTAAATTAATCAGGGTCTTTAAACTCCACATTAATCATGGCCTTTAACCCCCACATTAATCAGGGCCTTTATCCCCACATTAATCAGGGTCTTTAACCCCCACATTAATCATGGCCTTTAACCCCCACATTAATCAGGGCATTTACCCCCACATTAATCAGGGCATTACCCTCACATAAATCATGGCCTTTAACCCCCACATTAATCAGGGCCTTACGCCCACATTGATCAGGGCCTTTAACCTCCACATTAATCAGGGCCTTTACCGCCACATTAATCTGGGCCTTACCCCCACATTAATCAGGGTCTTTAACCCCCACATTAATCAGGGCCTTTACTGCAAAATTAATCAGGGCCTTTAACCTCCTCATTAATCAGGGCCTCTACTGCAAAATTAATCAGCGCCTTTATCCCCACGTTAATCAGGGCCTTTATCCCACATTAATCAGGGCCTTTAACCCCCACATTAATCAGGACCTTTACCCCCACATTAATCAGGGCCTTTACCCACACATTAATCAGGGTCTTTAACCCCCACATTAATCATGGCCTTTAACCCCCACATTAATCAGGGCATTTACCCCCACATTAATCAGGGCCTTCAACCCCCACATTAATCAGGGCCTTTAACCCCCACTTTAATCAGAGCCTTACCCCCACATTAATCAGGGCCTTTAACCTCCACATTAATCAGGGCCTTTACCTCCACATTAATCAGGGCCTTACCTCCACATTAATCAGGGCCTTTATCCCCACATTAATCAGGGTCTTTAAACCCACATTAATCAGGGTCTTTAATCCCACATTAATAGGACCTTTACCCCCACATTAATCAGGTCCTTTAACCCCCACATTAATCAGGGCCTTTATCCCCCACATTAATCAGGGTCTTTACCCCCCACATTAATCAGGGCCTTTATCCCCACATTAATCAGGGTCTTTAAACCCACATTAATCAGGGCCTTTATTCCCACATTAATCAGGGTCTTTAACCCCCACATTAATCATGGCCTTTAACCCCCACATTAATCAGGGCCTTTAACCCCCACATTAATCAGGGCCTTTAACCCCCACATTAATCAGGGCATTTAACCCCCACATTAATCAGAGCCTTACCCCCACATTAATCAGGGCCTTTAACCTCCACATTAATCAGGGCCTTTACCGCCACATTAATCAGGGCCTTACCTCCACATTAATCAGGGCCTTTAACCCCCACATTAATCAGGGCCTTACCCCCACATTAATCAGGGTCTTTAATCCCACATTAATAGGACCTTTACCCCCACATTAATCAGGGCCTTACCCCCACATTAATCAGGGTCTTTAATCCCACATTAATAGGACCTTTACCCCCACATTAATCAGGGTCTTTAACCCCCACATTAATCAGGGCCTTTACTGCAAAATTAATCAGGGCCTTTAACCTCCACATTAATCAGGGCCTTTACTGCAAAATTAATCAGGGCCTTTATCCCCACGTTAATCAGTGCCTTTATCCCACGTTAATCAGGGCCTTTAACCCCCACATTAATCTGGACCTTTACCCACACATTAATCAGGGCCTTTACCCACACATTAATCAGGGTCTTTAACCTCCACATTAATCATGGCCTTTAACCCCCACATTAATCAGGGCCTTTATCCCCACATTAATCAGGGTCTTTAACCCCCACATTAATCATGGCCTTTAACCCCCACATTAATCAGGGCATTTACCCCCACATTAATCAGGGCCTTCAACCCCCACATTAATCAGGGCCTTTAACCCCCACATTAATCAGAGCCTTACCCCCACATTAATCAGGGCCTTTAACCTCCACATTAATCAGGGCATTTACCGCCACATTAATCAGGGCCTTGCCCCTAAATTAATCAGGGTCTTTAACCCCCACATTAATCAGGGCATTACCCTCACATTAATCATGGCCTTTAACCCCCACATTAATCAGGGCCTTACGCCCACATTGATCAGGGCCTTTAACCTCCACATTAATCAGGGCCTTTACCGCCACATTAATCTGGGCCTTACCCCCACATTAATCAGGGTCTTTAACCCCCACATTAATCAGGGCCTTTACTGCAAAATTAATCAGGGCCTTTAACCTCCTCATTAATCAGGGCCTTTACTGCAAAATTAATCAGCGCCTTTATCCCCACGTTAATCAGGGCCTTTATCCCACATTAATCAGGGCCTTTAACCCCCACATTAATCAGGACCTTTACCCCCACATTAATCAGGGCCTTTACCCACACATTAATCAGGGTCTTTAACCCCCACATTAATCATGGCCTTTAACCCCCACATTAATCAGGGCATTTACCCCCACATTAATCAGGGCCTTCAACCCCCACATTAATCAGGGCCTTACCTCCACATTAATCAGGGCCTTTAACCCCCACATTAATCAGGGCCTTACCCCCACATTAATCAGGGTCTTTAATCCCACATTAATAGGACCTTTACCCCCACATTAATCAGGGCCTTACCCCCACATTAATCAGGGTCTTTCATCCCACATTAATAGGACCTTTACCCCCACATTAATCAGGGTCTTTAACCCCCACATTAATCAGGGCCTTTACTGCAAAATTAATCAGGGCCTTTAACCTCCACATTAATCAGGGCCTTTACTGCAAAATTAATCAGGGCCTTTATCCCCACGTTAATCAGTGCCTTTATCCCACGTTAATCAGGGCCTTTAACCCCCACATTAATCTGGACCTTTACCCACACATTAATCAGGGCCTTTACCCACACATTAATCAGGGTCTTTAACCTCCACATTAATCATGGCCTTTAACCCCCACATTAATCAGGGCCTTTATCCCCACATTAATCAGGGTCTTTAACCCCCACATTAATCATGGCCTTTAACCCCCACATTAATCAGGGCATTTACCCCCACATTAATCAGGGCCTTCAACCCCCACATTAATCAGGGCCTTTAACCCCCACATTAATCAGAGCCTTACCCCCACATTAATCAGGGCCTATAACCTCCACATTAATCAGGGCATTTACCGCCACATTAATCAGGGCCTTGCCCCTAAATTAATCAGGGTCTTTAACCCCCACATTAATCAGGGCATTACCCTCACATTAATCATGGCCTTTAACCCCCACATTAATCAGGGCCTTACGCCCACATTGATCAGGGCCTTTAACCTCCACATTAATCAGGGCCTTTACCGCCACATTAATCTGGGCCTTACCCCCACATTAATCAGGGTCTTTAACCCCCACATTAATCAGGGCCTTTACTGCAAAATTAATCAGGGCCTTTAACCTCCTCATTAATCAGGGCCTTTACTGCAAAATTAATCAGCGCCTTTATCCCCACGTTAATCAGGGCCTTTATCCCACATTAATCAGGGCCTTTAACCCCCACATTAATCAGGACCTTTACCCCCACATTAATCAGGGCCTTTACCCACACATTAATCAGGGTCTTTAACCCCCACATTAATCATGGCCTTTAACCCCCACGTTAATCAGGGCATTTACCCCCACATTAATCAGGGCCTTCAACCCCCACGTTAATCAGGGCCTTTAACCCCCACTTTAATCAGAGCCTTACCCCCACATTAATCAGGGCCTTTAACCTCCACATTAATCAGGGCCTTTACCTCCACATTAATCAGGGCCTTACCTCCACATTAATCAGGGCCTTTAACCCCCACATTAATCAGGGCCTTATCCCCCACATTAATCAGGGTCTTTATTCCCACATTAATAGGACCTTTACCCCCACATTAATCAGGGCCTTACCCCCACATTAATCAGGGTCTTTAATCCCACATTAATAGGACCTTTACCCCCCACATTAATCAGGGCCTTACCCCCACATTAATCATGGCCTTTAACCTCCACATTAATCAGGGCCTTTACCTCCACATTAATCAGGGCCTTACCTCCACATTAATCAGGGCATTTACCGGCACATTAATCAGGGCCTTACCCCCACATTAATCAGGGTCTTTAATCCCACATTAATAGGACATTTACCCCCACATTAATCATGGCCTTTAACCCCCACATTAATCATGACCTTTAACCCCCACATTAATCAGGGCCTTTAATCCCCACGTTAATCAGAGCCTTTAACCCCCACATTAATCAGGGTCTTTAACCACCACATTAATCGGACCTTTACCCCCACATTAATCAGTGTCTTTAACCCCCACATTAATCAGGGCATTTACCCCCACATTAATCAGGGCCTTACGCCCACATTAATCAGGGCCTTTACCCCCCACATTAATCAGGGCCTTTACTGCAAAATTAATCAGGGCCTTTAACCTCCACATTAATCAGGGCCTTTACTGCAAAATTAATCACGGCCTTTATGCCCCACGTTAATCAGGGCCTTTATCCCACATTAATCAGGGCCTTTAACCCCCACATTAATCAGGACCTTTACCCCCACATTAATCAGGGCCTTTACCCACACATTAATCAGGGTCTTTAACCCCCACATTAATCAAGGCCTTTAAACCCCACATTAATCAGGGCCTTTACCCCCACATTAATCAGGGCCTTTAACCCCCACATTAATCGGAGCCATTACCCCCACAATGATCAGGGCCTTTATCCCCACATTACTCAGGGCCTTTAACCCCCACTTTAATCATGGCCTTCATCCCCACAATAATCAGGGCCTTTAACACCCACATTAATCAGGGCCTTTATCCCCAAATTAATCAGGGCCTTTAACCCCCACATTAATCAGGGCCTTTAACCCCCACATTAATCATGGCCTTACCCCCACATTAATCAGGGTCTTTAATCCCCACATTAATAGGACCTTTAACCCCACATTAATCAGGACCTTTAACCCCCACATTAATCAGTGTCTTTAACCCCCACATTAATCAGGGCCTTTATCCCCACATTAATCAGGGCCTTTAACCCCCACATTAATCATGGCCTTTAACCCCCACATTAATCAGGGCCTTTATCACCACATTGATCAGGGTCTTTAACCCCCACATTAATCATGGCCTTTAACCCCCACATTAATCAGGGCATTTACCCCCACATTAATCAGGGCCTTCAACCCCCACATTAATCAGGGCCTTTAACCCCCACATTAATCAGGGCCTTACCCCCACATTAATCAGGGCCTTTAACTTCCACATTAATCAGGGCCTTTACCTCCACATTAATCAGGGCCTTACCTCCACATTGATCAGGGCCTTTAACCCTTACATTAATCAGGGCCTTACCCCCACATTAATCAGGGTCTTTAATCCCCACATTAATAGGACCTTTACCCCCACATTAATCAGGTCCTTTAACCCCCACATTAATCAGGGCCTTTATCCCCACATTAATCAGGGTCTTTACCCCCCACATTAATCAGGGCCTTTATCCCCACATTAATTAGGGTCTTTAACCCCCACATTAATCATGGCCTTTAAACCCCACATTAATCAGGGCATTTACCCCCACATTAATCAGGGCCTTTATCCCCACATTAATCAGGGCCTTTAACCCCCACATTAATCATGGCCTTTAACCCCCACATTAATCAGGGCCTTTATCACCACATTGATCAGGGTCTTTAACCCCCACATTAATCATGGCCTTTAACCCCCACATTAATCAGGGCATTTACCCCCACATTAATCAGGGCCTTCAACCCCCACATTAATCAGGGCCTTTAACCCCCACATTAATCAGGGCCTTACCCCCACATTAATCAGGGCCTTTAACTTCCACATTAATCAGGGCCTTTACCTCCACATTAATCAGGGCCTTACCTCCACATTAATCAGGGCCTTTAACCCTTACATTAATCAGGGCCTTACCCCCACATTAATCAGGGTCTTTAATCCCCACATTAATAGGACCTTTACCCCCACATTAATCAGGTCCTTTAACCCCCACATTAATCAGGGCCTTTATCCCCACATTAATCAGGGTCTTTACCCCCCACATTAATCAGGGCCTTTATCCCCACATTAATTAGGGTCTTTAACCCCCACATTAATCATGGCCTTTAAACCCCACATTAATCAGGGCATTTACCCCCACATTAATCAGGGCCTTCAACCCCCACATTAATCAGGGCCTTTAACCCCCACATTAATCAGAGCCTTACCCCAACATTAATCAGGGCCTTTAACCCCCACATTAATCAGGGCCTTTACCGCCACATTAATCAGGGCCATGCCCCTAAATTAATCTGGGTCTTTAACCCCCACATTAATCAGGGCCTTACGCCCACATTAATCAGGGCCTTTAACCCCCACATTAATCAGAGCCTTACCCCCACATTTAATCAGGGCCTTTAACCTCCACATTAATCAGGGCCTTTACCGCCACATTAATCTCGGCCTTACCCCCATATTAATCAGGGTCTTTAACCCCCGCATTAATCAGGGCCTTACCCTCACATTAATCAGGGTCTTCAACCCCCACATTAATCAGCGCCTTACGCCCACATTAATCAGAGCCTTACCCCCACATTAATCAGGGCCTTTAACTTCCACATTAATCAGGGCCTTTACCTCCACATTAATCAGGGCCTTACCCTCACATTAATCAGGGTCTTTAATCCCCACATTAATAGGACCTTTACCCCCACATTAATCAGGTCCTTTAACCCCCACATTAATCAGGGCCTTTACCCCCACATTAATCATGGCCTTTAACCTCCACATTAATCAGGGCCTTTACCTCCACATTAATCAGGGTCTTTAATCCCACATTAATAGGACCTTTACCCCTACATTCATCATGGGCTTTAACCCCCACATTAATCAGGGCATTTACCGCCACGTTAATCAGGGCCTTACCCCCACATTAATCAGGGTCTTTAACCCCCACATTAATCAGGGCCTTATCCCCACATTAATCAGGGTCTTTAATCCCCACATTAATAGGACCTTTACCCCCACATTAATCATGGCCTTTAACCCCCACATTAATCATGACCTTTAACCCCCACATTAATCAGGGCCTTTAATCCCCACGTTAATCAGAGCCTTTAACCCCCACATTAATCAGGGTCTTTAACCACCACATTAATCGGACCTTTACCCCCACATTAATCAGGGTCTTTAACCCCCACATTAATCAGGGCATTTACCCCCACATTAATCAGGGCCTATTCCCACATTAATCAGGGCCTTTACCCCCCACATTAATCAGGGCCTTTACTGCAAAATTAATCAGGGCCTTTAACCTCCACATTAATCAGGGCCTTTACTGCAAAATTAATCACGGCCTTTATGCCCAACGTTAATCAGGGCCTTTATCCCACTTTAATCAGGGCCTTTAACCCCCACATTAATCAGGACCTTTACCCCCACATTAATCAGGGCCTTTACCCACACATTAATCAGGGTCTTTAACCCCCACATTAATCAAGGCTTTTAATCCCCACATTAATCAGGGCCTTTACCCCCACATTAATCAGGGCCTTTAACCCCCACATTAATCGGAGCCTTTACCCCCACAATGATCAGGGCCTTTATCCCCACATTACTCAGGGCCTTTAACCCCCACTTTAATCATGGCCTTTATCCCCACAATAATCAGGGCCTTTAACACCCACATTAATCAGGGCCTTTATCCCCAAATTAATCAGGGCCTTTAACCCCCACATTAATCAGGGCCTTTAACCCCCACATTAATCATGGCCTTACCCCCACATTAATCAGGGTCTTTAATCCCCACATTAATAGGACCTTTACCCCCACATTAATCAGGACCTTTAACCCCCACATTAATCAGGGCATTTACCCCCACATTAATCAGGGCCTTTAACCCCCACATTAATCAGGGCCTTTATCCCCACATTAATCAGTGTCTTTAACCCCCACATTAATCAGGGCCTTTATCCCCACATTAATCAGGGCCTTTAACCCCCACATTAATCATGGCCTTTAACCCCCACATTAATCAGGGCATTTACCCCCACATTAATCAGGGCCTTTAACCCCCACATTAATCAGGGCCTTTATCCCCACATTAATCAGTGTCTTTAACCCCCACATTAATCAGGGCCTTCAACCCCCACGTTAATCAGGGCCTTTAACCCCCACATTAATCAGGGCCTTACCCCCACATTAATCAGGGCCTTTAACTTCCACATTAATCAGGGCCTTTACCTCCACATTAATCAGGGCCTTACCTCCACATTAATCAGGGCCTTTAACCCTTACATTAATCAGGGCCTTACCCCCACATTAATCAGGGTCTTTAATCCCCACATTAATAGGACCTTGTCCCCCACATTAATCAGGTCCTTTAACCCCCACATTAATCAGGGCCTTTATCCCCACATTAATCAGGGTCTTTACCCCCCACATTAATCAGGGCCTTTATCCCCACATTAATCAGGGTCTTTAACCCCCACATTAATCATGGCCTTTAAACCCCACATTAATCAGGGCATTTACCCCCACATTAATCAGGACCTTCAACCCCCACATTAATCAGGGCATTTACCTCCACATTAATCAGGGCCTATTCCCACATTAATCAGGGCCTTTACCCCCCACATTAATCAGGGCCTTTACTGCAAAATTAATCAGGGCCTTTAACCTCCACATTAATCAGGGCCTTTACTGCAAAATTAATCATGGCCTTTATGCCCCACGTTAATCAGGGCCATTATCCCACATTAATCAGGGCCTTTAACCCCCACATTAATCAGGACCTTTACCCCCACATTAATCAGGGCCTTTAACCCCCACATTAATCAGGGCCTTTATCCCCACATTAATCAGTGTCTTTAACCCCCACATTAATCAGGGCCTTCAACCCCCACGTTAATCAGGGCCTTTAACCCCCACATTAATCAGGGCCTTACCCCCACATTAATCAGGGCCTTTAACTTCCACATTAATCAGGGCCTTTACCTCCACATTAATCAGGGACTTACCTCCACATTAATCAGGGCCTTTAACCCTTACATTAATCAGGGCCTTACCCCCACATTAATCAGGGTCTTTAATCCCCACATTAATAGGACCTTTACCTTCACATTAATCAGGTCCTTTAACCCCCACATTAATCAGGGTCTTTAACCCCCACATTAATCATGACCTTTAACCCCCACATTAATCAGGGCCTTTAATCCCCACGTTAATCAGAGCCTTTAACCCCCACATTAATCAGGGTCTTTAAACACCACATTAATCGGACATTTACCCCCACATTAATCAGGGTCTTTAACCCCCACATTAATCAGGGCATTTACCTCCACATTAATCAGGGCCTATTCCCACATTAATCAGGGCCTTTACTCCCCACATTAATCAGGGCCTTTACTGCAAAATTAATCAGGGCCTTTAACCTCCACATTAATCAGGGCCTTTACTGCAAAATTAATCATGGCCTTGATGCCCCACGTTAATCAGGGCCATTATCCCACATTAATCAGGGCCTTTAACCCCCACATTAATCAGGACCTTTACCCCCACATTAATCAGGGCCTTTACCCACACATTAATCAGGGTCTTTAACCCCCACATTAATCAAGGCCTTTAATCCCCACATTAATCAGGGCCTTTACCCCCACATAAAAAAGGGCCTTTAACCCCCACATTAATCGGAGCCTTTACCCCCACAATGATCAGGGCCTTTATCCCCACATTACTCAGGGCCTTTAACCCCCACTTTAATCATGGCCTTTATCCCCACAATAATCAGGGCCTTTAACACCCACATTAATCAGGGCCTTTATCCCCAAATTAATCAGGGCCTTTAACCCCCACATTAATCAGGGCCTTTAACCCCCACATTAATCATGGCCTTACCCCCACATTAATCAGGGTCTTTAATCCACACATTAATAGGACCTTTACCCCCACATTAATCAGGACCTTTAACCCCCACATTAATCAGGGCATTTACCCCCACATTAATAAGTCCTTTAACCCCCACATTAATCAGGGCCTTTATCCCCACATTAATCAGTGTCTTTAACCCCCACATTAATCAGGGCCTTTATCCGCACATTAATCAGAGCCTTTAATCCCCACATTAATCATGGCCTTTAACCCCCACATTAATCAGGGCCTTTATCACCACATTGATCAGGGTCTTTAACCCCCATATTAATCAGGGCCTTTATCCCCACATTAATCAGGGTCTTTAACCCCCACATTAATCATGGCCTTCAACCCCCACATTAATCAGGGCATTTACCCCCACATTAATCAGGGCCTTCAACCCCCACATTAATCAGGGCCTTTAACCCCCACATTAATCAGGGCCTTACCCCCACATTAATCAGGGCCTTTAACTTCCACATTAATCAGGGCCTTTACCTCCACATTAATCAGGGCCTTACCTCCACATTAATCAGGGCCTTTAACCCTTACATTAATCAGGGCCTTACCCCCACATTAATCAGGGTCTTTAATCCCCACATTAATAGGACCTTTACCCCCACATTAATCAGGTCCTTTAACCCCCACATTAATCAGGGCCTTTATCCCCACATTAATCAGGATCTTTACCCCCCACATTAATCAGGGCCTTTATCCCCACATTAATCAGGGTCTTTAACCCCCACATTAATCACGGCCTTTATCCCCACATTAATCAGGGTCTTTAACCCCCACATTAATCATGGCCTTTAAACCCCACATTAATCAGGGCATTTACCCCCACATTAATCAGGGCCTTCAACCCCCACATTAATCAGGGCCTTTAACCCCCACATTAATCAGAGCCTTACCCCAACATTAATCAGGGCCTTTAACCCCACATTAATCAGGGCCTTTACCGCCACATTAATCAGGGCCATGCCCCTAAATTAATCTGGGTCTTTAACCCCCACATTAATCAGGGCCTTACGCCCACATTAATCAGGGCCTTTAACCCCCACATTAATCAGAGCCTTACCCCCACATTAATCAGGGCCTTTAACCTCCACATTAATCAGGGCCTTTACCGCCACATTAACCTCGGCCTTACCCCCATATTAATCAGGGTCTTTAACCCCCGCATTAATCAGGGCCTTACCCTCACATTAATCAGGGCCTTCAACCCCCACATTAATCAGCGCCTTACGCCCACATTAATCAGGGCCTTTATCCCCACATTAATCAGTGTCTTTAACCCCCACATTAATCAGGGCCTTTATCCCCACATTAATCAGGTCTTTAACCCCCACATTAATCAGGGCCTTTACTGCAAAATTAATCAGGGCCTTTAACCTCCACATTAATCAGGGCCTTTACTGCAAAATTAATCAGGGCCTTTATCCCACATTAATCAGGGCCTTTAACCCCCACATTAATAAGGACCTTTAACCCCACATTAATCAGGGCCTTTACCCACACATTAATCAGGGTCTTTAACCCCCACATTAATCAAGGCCTTTAATCCCCACATTAATCAGGGCCTTTACCCCCACATTAATCAGGGCCTTTAACCCCCACATTAATCGGAGCCTATACCCCCACAATGATCAGGGCCTTTATCCCCACATTACTCAGGGCCTTTAAACCCCACTTTAATCATGGCCTTTATCCCCACAATAATCAGGGCCTTTAACACCGACATTAATCATGGCCTTTATCCCCAAATTAATCAGGGCCTTTAACCCCCACATTAATCAGGGCCTTTAACCCTCACATTAATCAGGGCCTTACCCCCACATTAATCAGGGTCTTTAATCCCACATTAATAGGACCTTTACCCCCACATTAATCAGGTCCTTTAACCCCCACATTAATCAGGGACTTTATCCCCACATTAATCAGGGTCTTTACCCCCCACATTAATCAGGGCCTTTATCCCCACATTAATCAGGGCCTATAACCCTCACATTAATCAGGGCCTTTATCCCCACATTAATCAGGGTCTTTAACCCCCACATTAATCATGGCGTTTAACCCCCACATTAATCAGGGCATTTACCCCCACATTAATCAGGGCCTTCAATCCCCACATTAATCAGGGCATTTAACCCCCACATTAATCAGAGCCTTACCCCCACATCAATCAGGGCCTTTAACCTCCACATTAATCAGGGCCTTTACCGCCACATTAATCAGGCCTTGCCCCTAAATTAATCAGGGTCTTTAACCCCCACATTAATCAGGGCCTTACCCTCACATTAATCATGGCCTTTAAACCCCACATTAATCAGGGCCTTACGCCCACATTAATCAGGGCCTTTACCCCCCACATTAATCAGGGCCTTTACTGCAAAATTAATCAGGGCCTTTAACCTCCACATTAATCAGGGCCTTTACTGCAAAATTAATCAGGGCCTTTATCACCACGTTAATCAGGGCCTTTATCCCACGTTAATCAGGGCCTTTAACCCCCACATTAATCAGGACCTTTACCCCCACATTAATCAGGGCCTTTACCCACACATTAATCAGGGTATTTAACCCCCACATTAATCAAGGCCTTTAATCCCCACATTCATCAGAGCCTTTACCCCCACATTAATCAGGGCCTTTAACCCCCACATTAATCGGAGCCTTTACCCCCACAATGATCAGGGCATTTATCCCCACATTACTCAGGGCCTTTAACCCCCACTTTAATCATGGCCTTTATCCCCACAATAATCAGGGCCTTTAACACCCACATTAATCAGGGCCTTTATCCCCAAATTAATCAGGGCCTTTAACCCCCACATTAATCAGGGACTTTATCCCCAAATTAATCAGGGCCTTTAACCCCCACATTAATCAGGGCCTTTAACCCCCACATTAATCGGAGCCTATACCCCCACAATGATCAGGGCCTTTATCCCCACATTACTCAGGGCCTTTAAACCCCACTTTAATCATGGCCTTTATCCCCACAATAATCAGGGCCTTTAACACCCACATTAATCATGGCCTTTATCCCTAAATTAATCAGGGCCTTTAACCCCCACATTAATCAGGGCCTTTAACCCCCACGTTAATCAGGGCCTTACCCCCACATTAATCAGGGTCTTTAATCCCACATTAATAGGACCTTTACCCCCACATTAATCAGGTCCTTTAACCCCCACATTAATCAGGGCCTTTATCCCCACATTAATCAGGGTCTTTACCCCCCACATTAATCAGGGCCTTTATCCCCACATTAATCAGGGCCTATAACCCCCACATTAATCAGGGCCTTTATCCCCACATTAATCAGGGTCTTTAACCCCCACATTAATCATGGCGTTTAACCCCCACATTAATCAGGGCATTTACCCCCACATTAATCAGGGCCTTCAATCCCCACATTAATCAGGGCATTTAACCCCCACATTAATCAGAGCCTTACCCCCACATCAATCAGGGCCTTTAACCTCCACATTAATCAGGGCCTTTACCGCCACATTAATCAGGGCCTTGCCCCTAAATTAATCAGGGTCTTTAACCCCCACATTAATCAGGGCCTTACCCTCACATTAATCATGGCCTTTAAACCCCACATTAATCAGGGCCTTACGCCCACATTAATCAGGGCCTTTACCCCCCACATTAATCAGGGCCTTTACTGCAAAATTAATCAGGGCCTTTAACCTCCACATTAATCAGGGCCTTTACTGCAAAATTAATCAGGGCCTTTATCACCACGTTAATCAGGGCCTTTATCCCACGTTAATCAGGGCCTTTAACCCCCACATTAATCAGGACCTTTACCCCCACATTAATCAGGGCCTTTACCCACACATTAATCAGGGTCTTTAACCCCCACATTAATCAAGGCCTTTAATCCCCACATTAATCAGAGCCTTTACCCCCACATTAATCAGGGCCTTTAACCCCCACATTAATCGGAGCCTTTACCTCCACAATGATCAGGGCATTTATCCCCACATTACTCAGGGCCTTTAACCCCCACTTTAATCATGGCCTTTATCCCCACAATAATCAGGGCCTTTAACACCCACATTAATCAGGGCCTTTATCCCCAAATTAATCAGGGCCTTTAACCCCCACATTAATCAGGGACTTTATCCCCAAATTAATCAGGGCCTTTAACCCCCACATTAATCAGGGCCTTACCCCCACATTAATCAGGGCCTTTAACTTCCACATTAATCAGGGCCTTTACCTCCACATTAATCAGGGCCTTACCTCCACATTAATCAGGGCCTTTAACCCTTACATTAATCAGGGCCTTACCCCCACATTAATCAGGGTCTTTAATCCCCACATTAATAGGACCTTTACCCCCACATTAATCAGGTCCTTTAACCCCCACATTAATCAGGGCCTTTATCCCCACATTAATCAGGATCTTTACCCCCCACATTAATCAGGGCCTTTATCCCCACATTAATCAGGGTCTTTAACCCCCACATTAATCACGGCCTTTATCCCCACATTAATCAGGGTCTTTAACCCCCACATTAATCATGGCCTTTAAACCCCACATTAATCAGGGCATTTACCCCCACATTAATCAGGGCCTTCAACCCCCACATTAATCAGGGCCTTTAACCCCCACATTAATCAGAGCCTTACCCCAACATTAATCAGGGCCTTTAACCCCACATTAATCAGGGCCTTTACCGCCACATTAATCAGGGCCATGCCCCTAAATTAATCTGGGTCTTTAACCCCCACATTAATCAGGGCCTTACGCCCACATTAATCAGGGCCTTTAACCCCCACATTAATCAGAGCCTTACCCCCACATTAATCAGGGCCTTTAACCTCCACATTAATCAGGGCCTTTACCGCCACATTAACCTCGGCCTTACCCCCATATTAATCAGGGTCTTTAACCCCCGCATTAATCAGGGCCTTACCCTCACATTAATCAGGGCCTTCAACCCCCACATTAATCAGCGCCTTACGCCCACATTAATCAGGGCCTTTATCCCCACATTAATCAGTGTCTTTAACCCCCACATTAATCAGGGCCTTTATCCCCACATTAATCAGGTCTTTAACCCCCACATTAATCAGGGCCTTTACTGCAAAATTAATCAGGGCCTTTAACCTCCACATTAATCAGGGCCTTTACTGCAAAATTAATCAGGGCCTTTATCCCACATTAATCAGGGCCTTTAACCCCCACATTAATAAGGACCTTTAACCCCACATTAATCAGGGCCTTTACCCACACATTAATCAGGGTCTTTAACCCCCACATTAATCAAGGCCTTTAATCCCCACATTAATCAGGGCCTTTACCCCCACATTAATCAGGGCCTTTAACCCCCACATTAATCGGAGCCTATACCCCCACAATGATCAGGGCCTTTATCCCCACATTACTCAGGGCCTTTAAACCCCACTTTAATCATGGCCTTTATCCCCACAATAATCAGGGCCTTTAACACCGACATTAATCATGGCCTTTATCCCCAAATTAATCAGGGCCTTTAACCCCCACATTAATCAGGGCCTTTAACCCTCACATTAATCAGGGCCTTACCCCCACATTAATCAGGGTCTTTAATCCCACATTAATAGGACCTTTACCCCCACATTAATCAGGTCCTTTAACCCCCACATTAATCAGGGACTTTATCCCCACATTAATCAGGGTCTTTACCCCCCACATTAATCAGGGCCTTTATCCCCACATTAATCAGGGCCTATAACCCTCACATTAATCAGGGCCTTTATCCCCACATTAATCAGGGTCTTTAACCCCCACATTAATCATGGCGTTTAACCCCCACATTAATCAGGGCATTTACCCCCACATTAATCAGGGCCTTCAATCCCCACATTAATCAGGGCATTTAACCCCCACATTAATCAGAGCCTTACCCCCACATCAATCAGGGCCTTTAACCTCCACATTAATCAGGGCCTTTACCGCCACATTAATCAGGCCTTGCCCCTAAATTAATCAGGGTCTTTAACCCCCACATTAATCAGGGCCTTACCCTCACATTAATCATGGCCTTTAAACCCCACATTAATCAGGGCCTTACGCCCACATTAATCAGGGCCTTTACCCCCCACATTAATCAGGGCCTTTACTGCAAAATTAATCAGGGCCTTTAACCTCCACATTAATCAGGGCCTTTACTGCAAAATTAATCAGGGCCTTTATCACCACGTTAATCAGGGCCTTTATCCCACGTTAATC
This sequence comes from Pristiophorus japonicus, assembly GCF_044704955.1. Classification (NCBI taxonomy): domain Eukaryota; kingdom Metazoa; phylum Chordata; class Chondrichthyes; family Pristiophoridae; genus Pristiophorus; species Pristiophorus japonicus. Next base: position 93,010,143 of record NC_091991.1, on the reverse strand, counting down.
AGGGCCTTTAACCCCCACATTAATCAGGACCTTTACCCCCACATTAATCAGGGCCTTTACCCACACATTAATCAGGGTATTTAACCCCCACATTAATCAAGGCCTTTAATCCCCACATTCATCAGAGCCTTTACCCCCACATTAATCAGGGCCTTTAACCCCCACATTAATCGGAGCCTTTACCCCCACAATGATCAGGGCATTTATCCCCACATTACTCAGGGCCTTTAACCCCCACTTTAATCATGGCCTTTATCCCCACAATAATCAGGGCCTTTAACACCCACATTAATCAGGGCCTTTATCCCCAAATTAATCAGGGCCTTTAACCCCCACATTAATCAGGGACTTTATCCCCAAATTAATCAGGGCCTTTAACCCCCACATTAATCAGGGCCTTTAACCCCCACATTAATCGGAGCCTATACCCCCACAATGATCAGGGCCTTTATCCCCACATTACTCAGGGCCTTTAAACCCCACTTTAATCATGGCCTTTATCCCCACAATAATCAGGGCCTTTAACACCCACATTAATCATGGCCTTTATCCCTAAATTAATCAGGGCCTTTAACCCCCACATTAATCAGGGCCTTTAACCCCCACGTTAATCAGGGCCTTACCCCCACATTAATCAGGGTCTTTAATCCCACATTAATAGGACCTTTACCCCCACATTAATCAGGTCCTTTAACCCCCACATTAATCAGGGCCTTTATCCCCACATTAATCAGGGTCTTTACCCCCCACATTAATCAGGGCCTTTATCCCCACATTAATCAGGGCCTATAACCCCCACATTAATCAGGGCCTTTATCCCCACATTAATCAGGGTCTTTAACCCCCACATTAATCATGGCGTTTAACCCCCACATTAATCAGGGCATTTACCCCCACATTAATCAGGGCCTTCAATCCCCACATTAATCAGGGCATTTAACCCCCACATTAATCAGAGCCTTACCCCCACATCAATCAGGGCCTTTAACCTCCACATTAATCAGGGCCTTTACCGCCACATTAATCAGGGCCTTGCCCCTAAATTAATCAGGGTCTTTAACCCCCACATTAATCAGGGCCTTACCCTCACATTAATCATGGCCTTTAAACCCCACATTAATCAGGGCCTTACGCCCACATTAATCAGGGCCTTTACCCCCCACATTAATCAGGGCCTTTACTGCAAAATTAATCAGGGCCTTTAACCTCCACATTAATCAGGGCCTTTACTGCAAAATTAATCAGGGCCTTTATCACCACGTTAATCAGGGCCTTTATCCCACGTTAATCAGGGCCTTTAACCCCCACATTAATCAGGACCTTTACCCCCACATTAATCAGGGCCTTTACCCACACATTAATCAGGGTCTTTAACCCCCACATTAATCAAGGCCTTTAATCCCCACATTAATCAGAGCCTTTACCCCCACATTAATCAGGGCCTTTAACCCCCACATTAATCGGAGCCTTTACCTCCACAATGATCAGGGCATTTATCCCCACATTACTCAGGGCCTTTAACCCCCACTTTAATCATGGCCTTTATCCCCACAATAATCAGGGCCTTTAACACCCACATTAATCAGGGCCTTTATCCCCAAATTAATCAGGGCCTTTAACCCCCACATTAATCAGGGACTTTATCCCCAAATTAATCAGGGCCTTTAACCCCCACATTAATCAGGGCTTTACCCCCACATTAATCAGGGTCTTTAATCCCCACATTAATAGGACTTTTACCCCCACATTAATCAGGTCCGTTAACCACCACATAAATCAGGGCCTTTATCCCCACATTAATCAGGGTCTTTAACCCGCACATTAATCAGGGGCTTTACCCCCACATTAATCATGACATTTAACCCCCACATTAATCAGGGCCTTTAATCCCCACGTTAATCAGAGCCTTTAACCCCGACATTAATCAGGGTCTTTAACCCCCACATTAATCGGACCTTTACCCCCACATTAGTCAGGGTCTTTAACCCCCACATTAATAGGACATTTACCCCCACATTAATCAGGACCTTTAACCCCCACATTAATGAGGGCATTTACCCCCACATTAATCAGGGCCTTACGCCCACATTAATCAGGGCCTTTACCCCCCACATTAATCAGGGCCTTTACTGCAAAATTAATCAGGGCCTTTAACCTCCACATTAATCAGGGCCTTTACTGCAAAATTAATCAGGGCTTTTATCCCCACGTTAATCAGGGCCTTTATCCCACATTAATCAGGGCCTTTAACCCCCACGTTAATCAGGACCTTTACCCCCACATTAATCATGGCCTTTACCCACACATTAATCAGGGTCTTTAACCCCCACATTAATCAAGGACTTTAATCCCCACATTAATCAGGGCCTTTACCCCCACATTAATCAGGGCCTTTAACCCCCACATTAATCGGAGCCTTTACCCCCACAATGATCAGGGCCTTTATCCCCACATTACTCAGGGCCTTTAACCCCCACTTTAATCATGGCCTTTATCCCCACAATAATCAGGGCCTTTAACACCCACATTAATCAGAACTTTTATCCCCAAATTAATCAGGGCCTTTAACCCCCACATTAATCAGGGCCTTTAACCCCCACATTAATCAGGGCCTTACCCCCACATTAATCAGTGTCTTTAATCCCCACATTAATAGGACCTTTACCCCCACATTAATCAGGGTCTTTAACCCCCACATTAATAGGACCTTTACCCCCACATTAATCAGGACCTTTAACCCCCACATTAATCAGGGCATTTACCCCCACATTAATCAGGGCCTTTAACCCCCACATTAATCAGGGCCTTTACCCCAACATTAATCAGGGCCTTTAACCCCCACATTAATCAGGGCCTTTATTCCCACATTAATCAGGGCCTTTCACCCCCACATTAATCAGAGCCTTACCCCACATTAATCAGGGCCTTTAACCTCCACATTCATCAGGGCCTTTACCGCCACATTAATCAGGGCCTTGCCCCTAAATTAATCAGGGTCTTTAACCCCCACGTTAATCAGAGCCTTTAACCCCGACATTAATCAGGGTCTTTAACCCCCACATTAATCGGACCTTTACCCCCACATTAGTCAGGGTCTTTAACCCCCACATTAATAGGACCTTTACCCCCACATTAATCAGGACCTTTAACCCCCACATTAATCAGGGCATTTACCCCCACATTAATCAGGGCCTTATGCCCACATTAATCAGGGCCTTTACCCCCCACATTAATCAGGGCCTTTACTGCAAAATTAATCAGGGCCTTTAACCTCCACATTAATCAGGGCCTTTACTGCAAAATTAATCAGGGCTTTTATCCCCACGTTAATCAGGGCCTTTATCCCACGTTAATCAGGGTCTTTAACCCCCACATTAATCAAGGAATTTAATCCCCACATTAATCAGGGCCTTTAACCCCACATTAATCAGGGCCTTTAACCCCCACATTAATCGGAGCCTTTACCCCCACAATGATCAGGGCCTTTATCCCCACATTACTCAGGGCCTTTAACCCCCACTTTAATCATGGCCTTTATCCCCACAATAATCAGGGCCTTTAACACCCACATTAATCAGAACTTTTATCCCCAAATTAATCAGGGCCTTTAACCCCCACATTAATCAGGGCCTTTAACCCACACATAACTCAGGGCCTTACCCCCACATTAATCAGTGTCTTTAATCCCCACATTAATAGGACCTTTACCCCCACATTAATCAGGTCCTTTAACCCCCACATTAATCAGGCCTTTATCCCCACATTAATCAGGGTCTTTAACCCCCACATTAATCAGGGCCTTTACCCCCACATTAATCATGACCTTTAACCCCCACATTAATCAGGGCCTTTAATCCCCACATTAATCAAGGCCTTTACCCCCCACATTAATCATGGCCTTTAACCCCCACATTAATCAGGGCCTTTATCCCCACATTAATCAGGGTCATTAACCCCCATATTAATCAGGGCCTTACCCCACACTAATCAGAGCCTTTAACCTCCACATTAATCAGGGCCTTTACCGCCACATTAATCAGGGCCTTGCCCCTAAATTAATCAGGGTCTTTAACGCCCACATTAATCAGGGCCTTACCCTCACATTAATCAGGGCCTTTAACCCCCACATTAATCTGGGCCTTACGCCCACATTAATCAGGGTCTTTACCCCCCACATTAATCAGGGCCTTTAACCCCCACATTAATCAGAGCCTTACCCCCACATTAATCAGGGCCTTTAACCTCCACATTAATCAGGGCCTTTACCGCCACATTAATCTGGGCCTTACCCCCACATTAATCAGGGCCTTTAACCCCCACATTAATCTGGGCCTTATGCCGACATTAATCAGGGCCTTTAACCCCACATTAATCAGAGCCTTTCCCCAAAATTAATCAGGGCCTTTAACCTCCACATTAATCAGGGCCTTTACCGCTACATTAATCTGGGCCTTACCCTCACATTAATCAGGGTCTTTAACCTCCACATTAATCAGGGCCTTAACTCACATTAATCAGGGCCTTTAACCCCCACATTAATCAGGGCCTTACGCCCACATTAATCAGGGCCTTTACCGCTACATTAATCTGGGCCTTACCCCCACATTAATCAGGGTCTTTAACCTCCACATTAATCAGGGCCTTAACTCACATTAATCAGGGTCTTTAACCCCCACATTAATCAGGGCCTTAACTCACATTAATCAGGGCCTTTAACCCCCACATTAATCAGGGCCTTACGCCCACATTAATCAGGGCCTTTACCCCCCACATTAATCAGGGTCTTTACTGCAAAATTAATCAGGGCCTTTAACCTCCACATTAATCAGGGCCTTTACTGCAAAATTAATCAGGGCCTTTAACCTCCACATTAATCAGGGCCTTTACTGCAAAATTAATCAGGGCTTTTATTCCCATGTTAATCAGGGCCTTTATCCCACGTTAATCAGGGCCTTTAACCCCCACGTTAATCAGGACCTTTACCCCCACATTAATCAGGGCCTTTACCCACACATTAATCAGGGTCTTTAACCCCCACATTAATCAAGGACTTTAATCCCCACATTAATCAGGGCCTTTACCCCCACATTAATCAGGGCCTTTAACCCCCACTTTAATCATGGCCTTTATCCCCACAATAATCAGGGCCTTTAACACCCACATTAATCAGAACTTTTATCCCCAAATTAATCAGGGCCTTTAACCCCCACATTAATCAGGGCCTTTAACCCCCACATTAATCAGGGCCTTACCCCCACATTAATCAGTGTCTTTAATCCCCACATTAATAGGACCTTTACCCCCACATTAATCAGGTCCTTTAACCCCCACATTAATCAGGGCATTTACCTCCACATTAATCAGGGCCTTACGCCCACATTAATCAGGGCCTTTACCCCCCACATTAATCAGGGCCTTTAACCTCCACATTAATCAGGGCCTTTAACCCCCACATTAATCAGGGCCTTTAACCCCCACATTAATCAGGGCCTTACCCCCACATTAATCAGTGTCTTTAATCCCCACATTAATAGGACCTTTACCCCCACATTAATCAGGTCCTTTAACCCCCACATTAATCAGGGCATTTACCTCCACATTAATCAGGGCCTTACGCCCACATTAATCAGGGCCTTTACCCCCCACATTAATCAGGGCCTTTACTGCAAAATTAATCAGGGCCTTTAACCTCCACATTAATCAGGGCCTTTACTGCAAAATTAATCAGGGCTCTTATCCCCACGTTAATCAGGGCCTTTATCCCACATTAATCAGGGCCTTTAACCCCCACGTTAATCAGGACCTTTACCCCCACATTAATCAGGGCCTTTACCCACACATTAATCAGGGTCTTTAACCCCCACATTAATCAAGGACTTTAATCCCCACATTAATCAGGGCCTTTACCCCCACATTAATCAGGGCCTTTAACCCCCACATTAATCGGAGCTTTTACCCCCACAATGATCAGGGCCTTTATCCCCACATTACTCAGGGCCTTTAACCCCCACTTTAATCATGGCCTTTATCCCCACAATAATCAGGGCCTTTAACACCCACTTTAATCAGAACTTTTATCCCCAAATTAATCAGGGCCTTTAACCCCCACATTAATCAGGGCCTTTAACCCCCACATTAATCAGGGCCTTACCCCCACATTAATCAGTGTCTTTAATCCCCACATTAATAGGACCTTTACCCCCACATTAATCAGGTTCTTTAACCCCCACATTAATCAGGCCTTTATCCCCACATTAATCAGGGTCTTTAACCCCCACATTAATCAGGGCCTTTACCCCCACATTAATCATGACCTTTAACCCCCACATTAATCAGGGCCTTTAATCCCCATGTTAATCAGAGCCTTTAACCCCCACATTAATCAGGGTCTTTAACCCCCACATTAATCGGACCTTTACCCCCACATTAATCAGGGTCTTTAACCCCCACATTAATAGGACCTTTACCCCCACATTAATCAGGACCTTTAACCCCCACATTAATCAGGGCATTTACCCCCACATTAATCAGGGCCTTTAACCCCCACATTAATCAGGGCCTTTATCCCCACATTAATCAGGGTCTTTAACCCCCACATTAATCAGGGCCTTTATCCCCACATTAATCAGGGCCTTTACCCCCACATTAATCAGGGCATTTAACCCCCACATTAATCAGGGCCTTTATCCCCACATTAATCAGGGTCATTAACCCCCATATTAATCAGGGCCTTACCCCACATTAATCAGGGCCTTTAACCTCCACATTAATCAGGGCCTTTACCGCCACATTAATCAGGGCCTTGCCCTTAAATTAATCAGGGTCTTTAACCCTCACATTAATCAGGGCCTTACCCTCACATTAATCAGGGCCTTTAACCCCCACATTAATCTGGGCCTTACGCCCACATTAATCAGGGCCTTTAACCCCCACATTAATCAGAGCCTTACCCCCACATTAATCAGGGCCTTTAACCACCACATTAATCAGGGCCTTTACCGCCACATTAATCTGGACCTTTAACCCCCACATTAATCAGGGCATTTACCCCCACATTAATCAGGGCCTTTAACCCCACATTAATTAGGGCCTTTATCCCCACATGAATCAGGGTCTTTAACCCCCACATTAATCAGGGCCTTTATCCCCACATTAATCAGGGCCTTTACCCCCACATTAATCATGGCCTTTAACCCCCACATTAATCAGGGCCTTTATCCCCACATTAATCAGGGTCATTAACCCCCATTTTAATCAGGGCCTTACCCCACATTAATCAGGGCCTTTAACCTCCACATTAATCAGGGCCTTTACCGCCACATTAATCAGGGCCTTGCCCCTAAATTAATCAGGGTCTTTAACCCCCACATTAATCAGGGCCTTACCCTCACATTAATCAGGGCCTTTAACCCCCACATTAATCTGGGCCTTACGCCCACATTAATCAGGGCCTTTAACCCCCACATTAATCAGAGCCTTACCCCCACATTAATCAGGGCCTTTAACCTCCACATTAATCAGGGCCTTTACCGCCACATTAATCTGGGCCTTACCCCCACATTAATCAGGGTCTTTAACCATGGCCTTTAACCCCCACATTAATCAGGGCATTTACCCCCACATTAATCAGGGCCTTTAACCCCCACATTAATCAGAGCCTTACCCCACATTAATCAGGGCCTTTAACCTCCACATTCATCAGGGCCTTTACCGCCACATTAATCGGGGCCTTGCCCCTAAATTAATCAGGGTCTTTAACCCTCACGTTAATCAGAGCCTTTAACCCCGACATTAATCAGGGTCTTTAACCCCCACATTAATCGGACCTTTACCCCCACATTAGTCAGGGTCTTTAACCTCCACATTAATAGGACCTTTACCCCCACATTAATCAGGACCTTTAACCCCCACATTAATCAGGGCATTTACCCCCACATTAATCAGGGCCTTTAACCCCCACATTAATCAGGGCCTTACCCCCACATTAATCAGTGTCTTTAATTCCCACATTAATAGGACCTTTACCCCCACATTAATCAGGTCCTTTAACCCCCACATTAATCAGGCCTTTATCCCCACATTAATCAGGGTCTTTAACCCCCACATTAATCAGGACCTTTACCCCCACATTAATCATGACCTTTAACCCCCACATTAATCAGGGCCTTTAATCCCCATGTTAATCAGAGCCTTTAACCCCCACATTAATCAGGGTCTTTAACCCCCACATTAATCGGACCTTTACCCCCACATTAATCAGGGTCTTTAACACCCACATTAATAGGACCTTTACCCCCACATTAATCAGGACCTTTAACCCCCACATTAATCAGGGCATTTACCCCCACATTAATCAGGGCCTTTAACCCCCACATTAATCATGGCCTTTAACCCCCACATTAATCAGGGCCTTACCCCACATTAATCAGGGCCTTTAACCTCCACATTAATCAGGGCCTTTACCGCCACATTAATCAGGGCCTTGCCCCTAAATTAATCAGGGTCTTTAACCCCCACATTAATCAGGGCCTTACCCTCACATTAATCAGGGCCTTTAACCCCCACATTAATCTGGGCCTTACGCCCACATTAATCAGGGCCTTTAACCCCCACATTAATCAGAGCCTTACCCCCACATTAATCAGGGCCTTTAACCTCCACATTAATCAGGGCCTTTACCGCCACATTAATCTGGGCCTTACCCCCACATTAATCAGGGTCTTTAACCATGGCCTTTAACCCCCACATTAATCAGGGCATTTACCCCCACATTAATCAGGGCCTTCAACCCCACATTAATCAGGGCCTTTAACCCCTACATTAATCAGAGCCTTACCCCACATTAATCAGGTTCTTTAACCTCCACATTCATCAGGGCCTTTACCGCCACATTAATCAGGGCCTTGCCCCTAAATTAATCAGGGTCTTTAAAACCCACATTAATCAGGGCCTTACCCTCACATTAATCAGGGCCTTTAACCCCCACATTAATCTGGGCCTTATGCCCACATTAATCAGGGCCTTTAACCCCACATTAATCAGAGCCTTTCCCCCAAATTAATCAGGGCCTTTAACCTCCACATTAATCAGGGCCTTTACCGCTACATTAATCTGGGCCTTACCCCCACATTAATCAGGGTCTTTAACCCCCACATTAATCAGGGCCTTAACTCACATTAATCAGGGCCTTTAACCCCCACATTAATCAGGGCCTTACGCCCACATTAATCAGGGCCTTTACCCCCCACATTAATCAGGGCCTTTACTGCAAAATTAATCAGGGCCTTTAACCTCCACATTAATCAGGGCCTTTACTGCAAAATTAATCAGGGCCTTTAACCTCCACATTAATCAGGGCCTTTACTGCAAAATTAATCAGGGCTTTTATCCCCATGTTAATCAGGGCCTTTATCCCACATTAATCAGGGCCTTTAACCCCCACGTTAATCAGGACCTTTACCCCCACATTAATCAGGGCCTTTACCCACACATTAATCAGGGTCTTTAACCCCCACATTAATCAAGGACTTTAATCCCCACATTAATCAGGGCCTTTACCCCCACATAAATCAGGGCCTTTAACCCCCACATTAATCGGAGCCTTTACCCCCACAATGATCAGGGCCTTTATCCCCACATTACTCAGGGCCTTTAACCCCCACTTTAATCATGGCCTTTATCCCCACAATAATCAGGGCCTTTAACACCCACATTAATCAGAACTTTTATCCCCAAATTAATCAGGGCCTTTAACCCCCACATTAATCAGGGCCTTTAACCCCCACATTAATCAGGGCCTTACCCCCACATTAATCAGTGTCTTTAATCCCCACATTAATAGGACCTTTACCCCCACATTAATCAGGTCCTTTAACCCCCAAATTAATCAGGGCATTTACCTCCACATTAATCAGGGCCTTACGCCCACATTAATCAGGGCCTTTACTGCAAAATTAATCAGGGCCTTTAACCTCCACATTAATCAGGGCCTTTACTGCAAAATTAATCAGGGCCTTACCCCCACATTAATCAGTGTCTTTAATCCCCACATTAATAGGACCTTTACCCCCACATTAATCAGGTTCTTTAACCCCCACATTAATCAGGCCTTTATCCCCACATTAATCAGGGTCTTTAACCCCCACATTAATCAGGGCCTTTACCCCCACATTAATCATGACCTTTAACCCCCACATTAATCAGGGCCTTTAATCCCCATGTTAATCAGAGCCTTTAACCCCCACATTAATCAGGGTCTTTAACCCCCACATTAATCGGACCTTTACCCCCACATTAATCAGGGTCTTTAACCCCCACATTAATAGGACCTTTACCCCCACATTAATCAGGACCTTTAACCCCCACATAAATCAGGGCATTTACTCCCACATTAATCAGGGCCTTTAACCCCCACATTAATCAGGGCCTTTATCCCCACATTTATCAGGGTCTTTAACCCCCACATTAATCAGGGCCTTTATCCCCACATTAATCAGGGCCTTTACCCCCACATTAATCAGGGCATTTAACCCCCACATTAATCAGGGCCTTTATCCCCACATTAATCAGGGTCATTAACCCCCATATTAATCAGGGCCTTACCCCACATTAATCAGGGCCTTTAACCTCCACATTAATCAGGGCCTTTACCGCCACATTAATCAGGGCCTTGCCCTTAAATTAATCAGGGTCTTTAACCCTCACATTAATCAGGGCCTTACCCTCACATTAATCAGGGCCTTTAACCCCCACATTAATCTGGGCCTTACGCCCACATTAATCAGGGCCTTTAACCCCCACATTAATCAGAGCCTTACCCCCACATTAATCAGGGCCTTTAACCACCACATTAATCAGGGCCTTTACCGCCACATTAATCTGGGCCTTACCCCCACATTAATCAGGGTCTTTAACCATGGCCTTTAACCCCCACATTAATCAGGGCATTTACCCCCACATTAATCAGGGCCTTTAACCCCCACATTAATCAGAGCCTTACCCCACATTAATCATTGCCTTTAACCTCCACATTCATCAGGGCCTTTACCACCACATTAATCAGGGCCTTGCCCCTAAATTAATCAGGGTCTTTAACCCCCACGTTAATCAGAGCCTTTAACCCCGACATTAATCAGGGTCTTTAACCCCCACATTAATCGGACCTTTACCCCCACATTAGTCACGGTCTTTAACCCCCACATTAATAGGACCTTTACCCCCACATTAATCAGGACCTTTAACCCCCACATTAATCAGGGCATTTACCCCCACATTAATCAGGGCCTTACGCCCACATTAATCAGGGCCTTTACCCCCCACATTAATCAGGGCCTTTGCTGCAAAATTAATCAGGGCCTTTAACCTCCACATTAATCAGGGCCTTTACTGCAAAATTAATCAGGGCTTTTATCCCCACGTTAATCAGGGCCTTTATCCCACATTAATCAGGGCCTTTAACCCCCACATTAATCAGGACCTTTACCCCCACATTAATCAGGGCCTTTACCCACACATTAATCAGGGTCTTTAACCCCCACATTAATCAAGGACTTTAATCCCCACATTAATCAGGGCCTTTACCCCCACATTAATCAGGGCCTTTAACCCCCACATTAATCAGGGTCTTTAACCCTCACATTAATCTGGGCCTTACGCCCACATTAATCAGGGCCTTTAACCCCCACATTAATCAGAGCCTTACCCCCACATTAATCAGGGTCTTTAACCTCCACATTAATCAGGGCCTTTACCGCCACATTAATCTGGGCCTTACCCCCACATTAATCAGGGTCTTTAACCATGGCCTTTAACCCCCACATTAATCAGGGCATTTACCCCCACATTAATCAGGGCCTTCAACCCCCACATTAATCAGGGCCTTTAACCCCCACATTAATCAGAGCCTTACCCCACATTAATCAGGGCCTTTAACCTCCACATTCATCAGGGCCTTTACCGCCACATTAATCAGGGCCTTGCCCCTAAATTAATCAGGGTCTTTAACCCCCACATTAATCAGGGCCTTACCCTCACATTAATCAGGGCCTTTAACCCCCACATTAATCTGGGCCTTACGCCCACATTAATCAGGGCCTTTAACCCCCACATTAATCAGAGCCTTTCCCCCACATTAATCAGGGCCTTTAACCTCCACATTAATCAGGGCCTTTACCGCTACATTAATCTGGGCCTTACCCCCACATTAATCAGGGTCTTTAACCCCCACATTAATCAGGGCCTTAACTCACATTAATCAGGGCCTTTAACCCCCACATTAATCAGGGCCTTTACCCCCCACATTAATCAGGGCCTTTACTGCAAAATTAATCAGGGCCTTTAACCTCCACATTAATCAGGGCCTTTACTGCAAAATTAATCAGGGCCTTTATCCCCACGTCAATCAGGGCCTTTATCCCACATTAATCAGGGCCTTTAACCCCCACATTAATCAGGACCTTTACCCCCACATTAATCAGGGCCTTTACCCACACATTAATCAGGGTTTTTAACCCCCACATTAATCAAGGCCTTTAATCCCCACATTAATCAGAGCCTTTACACCCACATTAATCAGGGCCTTTAACCCCAACATTAATCGGAGCCTTTACCCCCACAATGATCAGGGCCTTTAGCCCCACATTACTCAGGGCCTTTAACCCCCACTTTAATCATGGCCTTTATCCCCACAATAATCATGGCCTTTAACACCCACATTAATCAGGGCCTTTATCCACAAATTAATCAGGGCCTTCAACCCCCACATTAATCAGGGCCTTTAACCCCCACGTTAATCAGGGCCTTACCCCCACATTAATCAGGGTCTTTAATCCCCACATTAATAGGACCTTTACCCCCACATTAATCAGGTCCTTTAACCCCACATTAATCAGGGCCTTTATCCCCACATTAATCAGCGTCTTTAACCCCCACATTAATCAGGGCCTTTATCCCCACATTAATCAGGGCTTTCAACCCCCACATTAATCAGGGCCTTTAACCCCCACATTAATCAGAGCCTTACCCCCACATTAATCAGGGCCTTTAACCTCCACATTAATCTGGGCCTTTACCGCCACATTAATCAGGGCGTTGCCCCTAAATTAATCAGGGTCTTTAACCCCCACATTAATCAGGGCCTTTATCCCCACATTAATCAGGGCCTTTACCCCAACATTAATCAGGGCCTTTAACCCCCACATTAATCAGGGCCTTTATTCCCACATTAATCAGGGCCTTTAACCCCCACATTAATCAGAGCCTTACCCCCACATTAATCAGGGCCTTTAACCTCCACATTAATCAGGGCCTTTACCACCACATTAATCTGGGCCTTACCCCCACATTAATCAGGGTCTTTAACCCCCACATTAATCAGGGCCTTACCCTCACATTAATCAGGGCCTTTAACCCCCACATTAATCAGGGCCTTACCCCCACATTAATCAGGGTCTTTAACCCCCACATTAATCAGGGCCTTACCCTCACATTAATCAGGGCCTTTAACCCCCACATTAATCAGGGCCTTACGCCCACATTAATCAGGGCCTTTACCCCCCACATTAATCAGGGCCTTTACTGCAAAATTAATCAGGGCCTTTAACCTCCACATTAATCAGGGCCTTTACTTCAAAATTAATCAGGGCCTTTATCCCCACGTTAATCAGGGCCTTTATCCCACATTAATCAGGGCCTTTAACCCCCACATTAATAGGACTTTTACTCCCACATTAATCAGGTCCATTAACCCCCACATAAATCTGGGCCTTTATCCCCACATTAATCAGGGTCTTTAACCCCCACATTAATCAGGGCCTTTACCCCCACGTTAATCAGAGCTTTTAACCCCGACATTAATCAGGGTCTTTAACCCCCACATTAATCGAACCTTTACCCCCACATTAGTCAGGGTCTTTAACCCCCACATTAATCAGGGCCTTTATTCCCACATTAATCAGGGCCTTTAACCCCCACATTAATCAGAGCCTTACCCCCACATTAATCAGGGCCTTTAACCTCCACATTAATCAGGGCCTTTACCACCACATTAATCTGGGCCTTACCCCCACATTAATCAGGGTCTTTAACCCCCACATTAATCAGGGCCTTACCCTCACATTAATCAGGGCCTTTAACCCCCACATTAATCAGGGCCTTACCCCCACATTAATCAGGGTCTTTAACCCCCACATTAATCAGGGCCTTACCCTCACATTAATCAGGGCCTTTAACCCCCACATTAATCAGGGCCTTACGCCCATATTAATCAGGGCCTTTACCCCCCACATTAATCAGGGCCTTTACTGCAAAATTAATCAGGGCCTTTAACCTCCACATTAATCAGGGCCTTTACTTCAAAATTAATCAGGGCCTTTATCCCCACGTTAATCAGGGCCTTTATCCCACATTAATCAGGGCCTTTAACCCCCACATTAATAGGACTTTTACTCCCACATTAATCAGGTCCTTTAACCCCCACATAAATCTGGGCCTTTATCCCCACATTAATCAGGGTCTTTAACCCCCACATTAATCTGGGCCTTACGCCCACATTAATCAGGGCCTTTAACCCCCACATTAATCAGAGCCTTACCCCCACATTAATCAGGGTCTTTAACCTCCACATTAATCAGGGCCTTTACCGCCACATTAATCTGGGCCTTACCCCCACATTAATCAGGGTCTTTAACCATGGCCTTTAACCCCCACATTAATCAGGGCATTTACCCCCACATTAATCAGGGCCTTCAACCCCCACATTAATCAGGGCCTTTAACCCCCACATTAATCAGAGCCTTACCCCACATTAATCAGGGCCTTTAACCTCAACATTCATCAGGGCCTTTACCGCCACATTAATCAGGGCCTTGCCCCTAAATTAATCAGGGTCTTTAACCCCCACATTAATCAGGGCCTTACCCTCACATTAATCAGGGCCTTTAACCCCCACATTAATCTGGGCCTTACGCCCACATTAATCAGGGCCTTTAACCCCCACGTTAATCAGGGCCTTACCCCCACATTAATCAGGGTCTTTAATCCCCACATTAATAGGACCTTTACCCCCACATTAATCAGGTCCTTTAACCCCACATTAATCAGGGCCTTTATCCCCACATTAATCAGCGTCTTTAAACCCCACATTAATCAGGGCCTTTATCCCCACATTAATCAGGGCTTTCAACCCCCACATTAATCAGGGCCTTTAACCCCCACATTAATCAGAGCCTTACCCCCACATTAATCAGGGCCTTTAACCTCCACATTAATCTGGGCCTTTACCGCCACATTAATCAGGGCGTTGCCCCTAAATTAATCAGGGTCTTTAACCCCCACATTAATCAGGGCCTTTATCCCCACATTAATCAGGGCCTTTACCCCAACATTAATCAGGGCCTTTAACCCCCACATTAATCAGGGCCTTTATTCCCACATTAATCAGGGCCTTTAACCCCCACATTAATCAGAGCCTTACCCCCACATTAATCAGGGCCTTTAACCTCCACATTAATCAGGGCCTTTACCACCACATTAATCTGGGCCTTACCCCCACATTAATCAGGGTCTTTAACCCCCACATTAATCAGGGCCTTACCCTCACATTAATCAGGGCCTTTAACCCCCACATTAATCAGGGCCTTACCCCCACATTAATCAGGGTCTTTAACCCCCACATTAATCAGGGCCTTACCCTCACATTAATCAGGGCCTTTAACCCCCACATTAATCAGGGCCTTACGCCCACATTAATCAGGGCCTTTACCCCCCACATTAATCAGGGCCTTTACTGCAAAATTAATCAGGGCCTTTACTGCAAAATTAATCAGGGCCTTTAACCCCCACATTAATCAGGGCCTTTACTTCAAAATTAATCAGGGCCTTTATCCCCACGTTAATCAGGGCCTTTATCCCACATTAATCAGGGCCTTTAACCCCCACATTAATAGGACTTTTACTCCCACATTAATCAGGTCCTTTAACCCCCACATAAATCTGGGCCTTTATCCCCACATTAATCAGGGTCTTTAACCCCCACATTAATCAGGGCCTTTACCCCCACGTTAATCAGAGCTTTTAACCCCGACATTAATCAGGGTCTTTAACCCCCACATTAATCGAACCTTTACCCCCACATTAGTCAGGGTCTTTAACCCCCACATTAATCAGGGCCTTTATTCCCACATTAATCAGGGCCTTTAACCTCCACATTAATCAGGGCCTTTACCACCACATTAATCTGGGCCTTACCCCCACATTAATCAGGGTCTTTAACCCCCACATTAATCAGGGCCTTACCCTCACATTAATCAGGGCCTTTAACCCCCACATTAATCAGGGCCTTACCCCCACATTAATCAGGGTCTTTAACCCCCACATTAATCAGGGCCTTACCCTCACATTAATCAGGGCCTTTAACCCCCACATTAATCAGGGCCTTACACCCACATTAATCAGGGCCTTTACCCCCCACATTAATCAGGGCCTTTACTGCAAAATTAATCAGGGCCTTTAACCTCCACATTAATCAGGGCCTTTACTTCAAAATTAATCAGGGCCTTTATCCCCACGTTAATCAGGGCCTTTATCCCACATTAATCAGGGCCTTTAACCCCCACATTAATAGGACTTTTACTCCCACATTAATCAGGTCCTTTAACCCCCACATAAATCTGGGCCTTTATCCCCACATTAATCAGGGTCTTTAACCCCCACATTAATCAGGGCCTTTACCCCCACATTAATCATGACATTTAACCCCCACATTAATCAGGGCCTTTAATCCCCACGTTAATCAGAGCTTTTAACCCCGACATTAATCAGGGTCTTTAACCCCCACATTAATCGAACCTTTACCCCCACATTAGTCAGGGTCTTTAACACCCACATTAATAGGACCTTTACCCCCACATTAATCAGGACCTTTAACCCCCACATTAATCAGGGCATTTACCTCCACATTAATCAGGGCCTTACGCCCACATTAATCAGGGCCTTTACCCCCCACATTAATCAGGGCCTTTACTGCAAAATTAATCAGGGCCTTTAACCTCCACATTAATCAGGGCCTTTACTGCAAAATTAATCAGGGCTTTTATCACCACGTTAATCAGGGCCTTTATCCCACATTAATCAGGGCCTTTAACCCCCACGTTAATCAGGACCTTTACCCCCACATTAATCAGGGCCTTTACCCACACATTAATCAGGGTCTTTAACCCCCACATTAATCAAGGACTTTAATCCCCACATTAATCAGGGCCTTTACCCCCACATTAATCAGGGCCTTTAATCCCCACATTAATCGGAGCTTTTACCCCCACAATGATCAGGGCCTTTATCCCCACATTACTCAGGGCCTTTAACCCCCACTTTAATCATGGCCTTTATCCCCACAATAATCAGGGCCTTTAACACCCACATTAATCAGGGCCTTTAATCCCCAAATTAATCAGAGCCTTTAACCCCCACATTAATCAGGGCCTTTAACCCCCACATTAATCAGGGCCTTACCCCCACATTAATCAGTGTCTTTAATCCCCACATTAATAGGACCTTTACCCCCACATTAATAAGGTTCTTTAACCCCCACATTAATCAGGCCTTTATCCCCACATTAATCAGGGTCTTTAACCCCCACATTAATCAGGGCCTTTACCCCCACATTAATCATGACCTTTAACCCCCACATTAATCAGGGCCTTTAATCCCCATGTTAATCAGAGCCTTTAACCCCCACATTAATCAGGGTCTTTAACCCCCACATTAATCGGACCTTTACCCCCACATTAATCAGGGTCTTTAACCCCCACATTAATAGGACCTTTACCCCCACATTAGTCAGGGTCTTTAACACCCACATTAATAGGACCTTTACCCCCACATTAATCAGGACCTTTAACCCCCACATTAATCAGGGCATTTACCTCCACATTAATCAGGGCCTTACGCCCACATTAATCAGGGCCTTTACCCCCCACATTAATCAGGGCCTTTACTGCAAAATTAATCAGGGCCTTTAACCTCCACATTAATCAGGGCCTTTACTGCAAAATTAATCAGGGCTTTTATCCCCACGTTAATCAGGGCCTTTATCCCACATTAATCAGGGCCTTTAACCCCCACGTTAATCAGGACCTTTACCCCCACATTAATCAGGGCCTTTACCCACACATTAATCAGGGTCTTTAACCCCCACATTAATCAAGGACTTTAATCCCCACATTAATCAGGGCCTTTACCCCCACATTAATCAGGGCCTTTAATCCCCACATTAATCGGAGCTTTTACCCCCACAATGATCAGGGCCTTTATCCCCACATTACTCAGGGCCTTTAACCCCCACTTTAATCATGGCCTTTATCCCCACAATAATCAGGGCCTTTAACACCCACATTAATCAGGGCCTTTAATCCCCAAATTAATCAGAGCCTTTAACCCCCACATTAATCAGGGCCTTTAACCCCCACATTAATCAGGGCCTTACCCCCACATTAATCAGTGTCTTTAATCCCCACATTAATAGGACCTTTACCCCCACATTAATAAGGTTCTTTAACCCCCACATTAATCAGGCCTTTATCCCCACATTAATCAGGGTCTTTAACCCCCACATTAATCAGGGCCTTTACCCCCACATTAATCATGACCTTTAACCCCCACATTAATCAGGGCCTTTAATCCCCATGTTAATCAGAGCCTTTAACCCCCACATTAATCAGGGTCTTTAACCCCCACATTAATCGGACCTTTACCCCCACATTAATCAGGGTCTTTAACCCCCACATTAATAGGACCTTTACCCCCACATTAATCAGGACCTTTAACCCCCACATTAATCAGGGCATTTACCCCCACATTAATCAGGGCCTTTAACCCCCACATTAATCAGGGCCTTTATCCCCACATTAATCAGGGTCTTTAACCCCCACATTAATCAGGGCCTTTATCCCCACATTAATCAGGGCCTTTACCCCCACATTAATCAGGGCATTTAACCCCCACATTAATCAGGGCCTTTATCCCCACATTAATCAGGGTCATTAACCCCCATATTAATCAGGGCCTTACCCCACATTAATCAGGGCCTTTAACCTCCACATTAATCAGGGCCTTTACCGCCACATTAATCAGGGCCTTGCCCCTAAATTAATCAGGGTCTTTAACCCTCACATTAATCAGGGCCTTACCCTCACATTAATCAGGGCCTTTAACCCCCACATTAATCTGGGCCTTACGCCCACATTAATCAGGGCCTTTAACCCCCACATTAATCAGAGCCTTACCCCCACATTAATCAGGGCCTTTAACCACCACATTAATCAGGGCCTTTACCGCCACATTAATCTGGACCTTTAACCCCCACATTAATCAGGGCATTTACACCAACATTAATTAGGGCCTTTAACCCCCACATTAATTAGGGCCTTTATCCCCACATTAATCAGGGTCTTTAACCCCCACATTAATCAGGGCCTTTATCCCCACATTAATCAGGGCCTTTACCCCCACATTAATCATGGCCTTTAACCCCCACATTAATCAGGGCCTTTATCCCCACATTAATCAGGGTCATTAACCCCCATTTTAATCAGGGCCTTACCCCACATTAATCAGGGCCTTTAACCTCCACATTAATCAGGGCCTTTACCGCCACATTAATCAGGGCCTTGCCCCTAAATTAATCAGGGTCTTTAACCCCCACATTAATCAGGGCCTTACCCTCACATTAATCAGGGCCTTTAACCCCCACATTAATCTGGGCCTTACGCCCACATTAATCAGGGCCTTTAACCCCCACATTAATCAGAGCCTTACCCCCACATTAATCAGGGCCTTTAACCTCCACATTAATCAGGGCCTTTACCGCCACATTAATCTGGGCCTTACCCCCACATTAATCAGGGTCTTTAACCATGGCCTTTAACCCCCACATTAATCAGGGCATTTAACCCCACATTAATCAGGGCCTTTAACCCCCACATTAATCAGAGCCTTACCCCACATTAATCAGGGCCTTTAACCTCCACATTCATCAGGGCCTTTACCGCCACATTAATCGGGGCCTTGCCCCTAAATTAATCAGGGTCTTTAACCCTCACGTTAATCAGAGCCTTTAACCCCGACATTAATCAGGGTCTTTAACCCCCACATTAATCGGACCTTTACCCCCACATTAGTCAGGGTCTTTAACCTCCACATTAATAGGACCTTTACCCCCACATTAATCAGGACCTTTAACCCCCACATTAATCAGGGCATTTACCCCCACATTAATCAGGGCCTTTAACCCCCACATTAATCAGGGCCTTACCCCCACATTAATCAGTGTCTTTAATCCCCACATTAATAGGACCTTTACCCCCACATTAATCAGGTCCTTTAACCCCCACATTAATCAGGCCTTTATCCCCACATTAATCAGGGTCTTTAACCCCCACATTAATCAGGACCTTTACCCCCACATTAATCATGACCTTTAACCCCCACATTAATCAGGGCCTTTAATCCCCATGTTAATCAGAGCCTTTAACCCCCACATTAATCAGGGTCTTTAACCCCCACATTAATCGGACCTTTACCCCCACATTAATCAGGGTCTTTAACCCCCACATTAATAGGACCTTTACCCCCACATTAATCAGGACCTTTAACCCCCACATTAATCAGGGCATTTACCCCCACATTAATCAGGGCCTTTAACCCCCACATTAATCATGGCCTTTAACCCCCACATTAATCAGGGTCTTTAACCCCCACATTAATCAGGGCCTTTAACCTCCACATTAATCAGGGCCTTTACCGCCACATTAATCAGGGCCTTACGCCCACATTAATCAGGGCCTTTAACCCCCACATTAATCAGAGCTTTACCCCCACATTAATCAGGGCCTTTAACCTCCACATTAATCAGGGCCTTTACCGCCACATTAATCTGGGCCTTACCCCCACATTAATCAGGGTCTTTAACCATGGCCTTTAACCCCCACATTAATCAGGGCATTTACCCCCACATTAATCAGGGCCTTCAACCCCCACATTAATCAGGGCCTTTAACCCCTACATTAATCAGAGCCTTACCCCACATTAATCAGGGCCTTTAACCTCCACATTCATCAGGGCCTTTACCGCCACATTAATCAGGGCCTTGCCCCTAAATTAATCAGGGTCTTTAAACCCCACATTAATCAGGGCCTTACCCTCACATTAATCAGGGCCTTTAACCCCCACATTAATCTGGGCCTTATGCCCACATTAATCAGGGCCTTTAATCCCACATTAATCCAGAGCCTTTCCCCCAAATTAATCAGGGCCTTTAACCTCCACATTAATCAGGGCCTTTACCGCTACATTAATCTGGGCCTTACCCCCACATTAATCAGGGTCTTTAACCCCCACATTAATCAGGGCCTTAACTCACATTAATCAGGGCCTTTAACCCCCACATTAATCAGGGCCTTACGCCCACATTAATCAGGGCCTTTACCCCCCACATTAATCAGGGCCTTTACTGCAAAATTAATCAGGGCCTTTAACCTCCACATTAATCAGGGCCTTTACTGCAAAATTAATCAGGGCCTTTAACCTCCACATTAATCAGGGCCTTTACTGCAAAATTAATCAGGGCTTTTATCCCCATGTTAATCAGGGCCTTTATCCCACGTTAATCAGGGCCTTTAACCCCCACGTTAATCAGGACCTTTACCCCCACATTAATCAGGGCCTTTACCCACACATTAATCAGGGTCTTTAACCCCCACATTAATCAAGGACTTTAATCCCCACATTAATCAGGGCCTTTACCCCCACATTAATCAGGGCCTTTAACCCCCACATTAATCGGAGCCTTTACCCCAACAATGATCAGGGCCTTTATCCCCACATTACTCAGGGCCTTTAACCCCCACTTTAATCATGGCCTTTATCCCCACAATAATCAGGGCCTTTAACACCCACATTAATCAGAACTTTTATCCCCAAATTAATCAGGGCCTTTAACCCCCACATTAATCAGGGCCTTTAACCCCCACATTAATCAGGGCCTTACCCCCACATTAATCAGTGTCTTTAATCCCCACATTAATAGGACCTTTACCCCCACATTAATCAGGTCCTTTAACCCCCACATTAATCAGGGCATTTACCTCCACATTAATCAGGGCCTTACGCCCACATTAATCAGGGCCTTTACCCCCCACATTAATCAGGGCCTTTACTGCAAAATTAATCAGGGCCTTTAACCTCCACATTAATCAGGGCCTTTACTGCAAAATTAATCAGGGCTTTTATCCCCACGTTAATCAGGGCCTTTATCCCACATTAATCAGGGCCTTTAACCCCCACGTTAATCAGGACCTTTACCCCCACATTAATCAGGGCCTTTACCCACACATTAATCAGGGCCTTTACCCCCACATTAATCAAGGACTTTAATCCCCACATTAATCAGGGCCTTTACCCCCACATTAATCAGGGCCTTTAACCCCCACATTAATCGGAGCTTTTACCCCCACAATGATCAGGGCCTTTATCCCCACATTACTCAGGGCCTTTAACCCCCACTTTAATCATGGCCTTTATCCCCACAATAATCAGGGCCTTTAACACCCACATTAATCAGAACTTTTATCCCCAAATTAATCAGGGCCTTTAACCCCCACATTAATCAGGGCCTTTAACCCCCACATTAATCAGGGCCTTACCCCCACATTAATCAGTGTCTTTAATCCCCACATTAATAGGACCTTTACCCCCACATTAATCAGGTTCTTTAACCCCCACATTAATCAGGCCTTTATCCCCACATTAATCAGGGTCTTTAACCCCCACATTAATCAGGGCCTTTAATCCCCATGTTAATCAGAGCCTTTAACCCCCACATTAATCAGGGTCTTTAACCCCCACATTAATCGGACCTTTACCCCCACATTAATCAGGGTCTTTAACCCCCACATTAATAGGACCTTTACCCCCACATTAATCAGGACCTTTAACCCCCACATTAATCAGGGCATTTACCCCCACATTAATCAGGGCCTTTAACACCCACATTAATCAGGGCCTTTATCCCCACATTAATCAGGGTCTTTAACCCCCATATTAATCAGGGCCTTACCCCACATTAATCAGGGCCTTTAACCCCCACATTAATCAGGGCCTTTACCGCCACATTAATCAGGGCCTTGCCCCTAAATTAATCAGGGTCTTTAACCCTCACATTAATCAGGGCCTTACCCTCACATTAATCAGGGCCTTTAACCCCCACATTAATCTGGGCCTTACGCCCACATTAATCAGGGCCTTTAACCCCCACATTAATCAGAGCCTTACCCCCACATTAATCAGGGCCTTTAACCACCACATTAATCAGGGCCTTTACCGCCACATTAATCTGGGCCTTACCCCCACATTAATCAGGGTCTTTAACCATGGCCTTTAACCCCCACATTAATCAGGGCATTTACCCCCACATTAATCAGGGCCTTTAACCCCCACATTAATCAGAGCCTTACCCCACATTAATCAGGGCCTTTAACCTCCACATTCATCAGGGCCTTTACCACCACATTAATCAGGGCCTTGCCCCTAAATTAATCAGGGTCTTTAACCCCCACGTTAATCAGAGCCTTTAACCCCGACATTAATCAGGGTCTTTAACCCCCACATTAATCGGACCTTTACCCCCACATTAGTTAGGGTCTTTAACCCCCACATTAATAGGACCTTTACCCCCACATTAATCAGGACCTTTAACCCCCACATTAATCAGGGCATTTACCCCCACATTAATCAGGGCCTTACGCCCACATTAATCAGGGCCTTTACCCCCCACATTAATCAGGGCCTTTGCTGCAAAATTAATCAGGGCCTTTAACCTCCACATTAATCAGGGCCTTTACTGCAAAATTAATCAGGGCTTTTATCCCCACGTTAATCAGGGCCTTTATCCCACATTAATCAGGGCCTTTAACCCCCACGTTAATCAGGACCTTTACCCCCACATTAATCAGGGCCTTTACCCACACATTAATCAGGGTCTTTAACCCCCACATTAATCAAGGACTTTAATCCCCACATTAATCAGGGCCTTTACCCCCACATTAATCAGGGCCTTTAACCCCCACATTAATCGGAGCCTTTACCCCCACAATGATCAGGGCCTTTATCCCCACATTACTCAGGGCCTTTAACCCCCACTTTAATCATGGCCTTTATCCCCACAATAATCAGGGCCTTAAACACCCACATTAATCAAAACTTTTATCCCCAAATTAATCAGGGCCTTTAACCCCCACATTAATCAGGGCCTTTAACCCCCACATTAATCAGGGCCTTACCCTCACATTAATCAGTGTCTTTAATCCCCACATTAATAGGACCTTTACCCCCACATTAATCAGGTCCTTTAAGCCCCACATTAATCAGGCCTTTATCCCCACATTAATCAGGGTCTTTAACCCCCACATTAATCTGGGCCTTACGCCCACATTAATCAGGGCCTTTAACCCCCACATTAATCAGAGCCTTACCCCCACATTAATCAGGGTCTTTAACCTCCACATTAATCAGGGCCTTTACCGCCACATTAATCTGGGCCTTACCCCCACATTAATCAGGGTCTTTAACCATGGCCTTTAACCCCCACATTAATCAGGGCATTTACCCCCACATTAATCAGGGCCTTCAACCCCCACATTAATCAGGGCCTTTAACCCCCACATTAATCAGAGCCTTACCCCACATTAATCAGGGCCTTTAACCTCCACATTCATCAGGGCCTTTACCGCCACATTAATCAGGGCCTTGCCCCTAAATTAATCAGGGTCTTTAACCCCCACATTAATCAGGGCCTCACCCTCACATTAATCAGGGCCTTTAACCCCCACATTAATCTGGGCCTTACGCCCACATTAATCAGGGCCTTTAACCCCCACATTAATCAGAGCCTTTCCCCCACATTAATCAGGGCCTTTAACCTCCACATTAATCAGGGCCTTTACCGCTACATTAATCTGGGCCTTACCCCCACATTAATCAGGGTCTTTAACCCCCACATTAATCAGGGCCTTAACTCACATTAATCAGGGCCTTTAACCCCCACATTAATCAGGGCCTTACGCCCACATTAATCAGGGCCTTTACCCCCCACATTAATCAGGGCCTTTACTGCAAAATTAATCAGGGCCTTTAACCTCCACATTAATCAGGGCCTTTACTGCAAAATTAATCAGGGCCTTTATCCCCACGTCAATCAGGGCCTTTATCCCACATTAATCAGGGCCTTTAACCCCCACATTAATCAGGACCTTTACCCCCACATTAATCAGGGCCTTTACCCACACATTAATCAGGGTTTTTAACCCCCACATTAATCAAGGCCTTTAATCCCCACATTAATCAGAGCCTTTACACCCACTTTAATCAGGGCCTTTAACCCCAACATTAATCGGAGCCTTTACCCCCACAATGATCAGGGCCTTTAGCCCCACATTACTCAGGGCCTTTAACCCCCACTTTAATCATGGCCTTTATCCCCACAATAATCAGGGCCTTTAACACCCACATTAATCAGGGCCTTTATCCACAAATTAATCAGGGCCTTTAACCCCCACATTAATCAGGGCCTTTAACCCCCACGTTAATCAGGGCCTTACCCCCACATTAATCAGGGTCTTTAATCCCCACATTAATAGGACCTTTACCCCCACATTAATCAGGTCCTTTAACCCCACATTAATCAGCGTCTTTAACCCCCACATTAATCAGGGCCTTTATCCCCACATTAATCAGGGCTTTCAACCCCCACATTAATCAGGGCCTTTAACCCCCACATTAATCAGAGCCTTACCCCCACATTAATCAGAGCCTTTAACCTCCACATTAATCTGGGCCTTTACCGCCACATTAATCAGGGCGTTGCCCCTAAATTAATCAGGGTCTTTAACCCCCACATTAATCAGGGCCTTTATCCCCACATTAATCAGGGCCTTTACCCCAACATTAATCAGGGCCTTTAACCCCCACATTAATCAGGGCCTTTATTCCCACATTAATCAGGGCCTTTAACCCCCACATTAATCAGAGCCTTACCCCCACATTAATCAGGGCCTTTAACCTCCACATTAATCAGGGCCTTTACCACCACATTAATCTGGGCCTTACCCCCACATTAATCAGGGTCTTTAACCCCCACATTAATCAGGGCCTTACCCTCACATTAATCAGGGCCTTTAACCCCCACATTAATCAGGGCCTTACCCCCACATTAATCAGGGTCTTTAACCCCCACATTAATCAGGGCCTTACCCTCACATTAATCAGGGCCTTTAACCCCCACATTAATCAGGGCCTTACCCCCACATTAATCAGGGTCTTTAACCCCCACATTAATCAGGGTCTTTAACCCCCACATTAATCAGGGCCTTTAACCCCCACATTAATCAGGGCCTTTAACCCCCACATTAATCAGGGCCTTTACCCCCCACATTAATCAGGGCCTTTACTGCAAAATTAATCAGGGCCTTTAACCTCCACATTAATCAGGGCCTTTACTTCAAAATTAATCAGGGCCTTTATCCCCACGTTAATCAGGGCCTTTATCCCACATTAATCAGGGCCTTTAACCCCCACATTAATAGGACTTTTACTCCCACATTAATCAGGTCCTTTAACCCCCACATAAATCTGGGCCTTTATCCCCACATTAATCAGGGTCTTTAACCCCCACATTAATCAGGGCCTTTACCCCCACATTAATCATGACATTTAACCCCCACATTAATCAGGGCCTTTAATCCCCACGTTAATCAGAGCTTTTAACCCCGACATTAATCAGGGTCTTTAACCCCCACATTAATCGAACCTTTACCCCCACATTAGTCAGGGTCTTTAACACCCACATTAATAGGACCTTTACCCCCACATTAATCAGGACCTTTAACCCCCACATTAATCAGGGCATTTACCTCCACATTAATCAGGGCCTTACGCCCACATTAATCAGGGCCTTTACCCCCCACATTAATCAGGGCCTTTACTGCAAAATTAATCAGGGCTTTTATCCCCACGTTAATCAGGGCCTTTATCCCACATTAATCAGGGCCTTTAACCCCCACGTTAATCAGGACCTTTACCCCCACATTAATCAGGGCCTTTACCCACACATTAATCAGGGTCTTTAACCCCCACATTAATCAAGGACTTTAATCCCCACATTAATCAGGGCCTTTACCCCCACATTAATCAGGGCCTTTAACCCCCACATTAATCGGAGCTTTTACCCCCACAATGATCAGGGCCTTTATCCCCACATTACTCAGGGCCTTTAACCCCCACTTTAATCATGGCCTTTATCCCCACAATAATCAGGGCCTTTAACACCCACATTAATCAGAACTTTTATCCCCAAATTAATCAGGGCCTTTAACCCCCACATTAATCAGGGCCTTTAACCCCTACATTAATCAGGGCCTTACCCCCACATTAATCAGGGTCTTTAATCCCCACATTAATAGGACCTTTACCCCCACATTAATCAGGTTCTTTAACCCCCACATTAATCAGGCCTTTATCCCCACATTAATCAGGGTCTTTAACCCCCACATTAATCAGGGCCTTTACCCCCACATTAATCATGACCTTTAACCCCCACATTAATCAGGACCTTTAATCCCCATGTTAATCAGAGCCTTTAACCCCCACATTAATCAGGGTCTTTAACCCCCACATTAATCGGACCTTTACCCCCACATTAATCAGGACCTTTAACCCCCACATTAATCAGGGCATTTACCCCCACATTAATCAGGGCCTTTAACCCCCACATTAATCAGGGCCTTTATCCCCACATTAATCAGGGTCTTTAACCCCCACATTAATCAGGGCCTTTATCCCCACATTAATCAGGGCCTTTACCGCCACATTAATCAGGGCCTTGCCCCTAAATTAATCAGGGTCTTTAACCCTCACATTAATCAGGGCCTTACCCTCACATTAATCAGGGCCTTTAACCCCCACATTAATCTGGGCCTTATGCCCACATTAGTCAGGGCCTTTAACCCCCACATTAATCAGAGCCTTACCCCCACATTAATCAGGGCCTTTAACCTCCACATTAATCAGGGCCTTTACCGCCACATTAATCTGGACCTTACCCCCACATTAATCAGGGTCTTTAACCATGGCCTTTAACCCCCACATTAATCAGGGCATTTACCCCCACATTAATCAGGGCCTTTAACCCCCACATTAATCAGAGCCTTACCCCACATTAATCAGGGCCTTTAACCTCCACATTCATCAGGGCCTTTACCGCCACATTAATCAGGGCCTTGCCCCTAAATTAATCAGGGTCTTTAACCCCCACGTTAATCAGAGCCTTTAACCCCGACATTAATCAGGGTCTTTAACCCCCACATTAATCGGACCTTTACCCCCACATTAGTCACGGTCTTTAACCCCCACATTAATAAGACCTTTACCCCCACATTAATCAGGACCTTTAACCCCCACATTAATCAGGGCATTTACCCCCACATTAATCAGGGCCTTACGCCCACATTAATCAGGGCCTTTACCCCCCACATTAATCAGGGCCTTTACTGCAAAATTAATCAGGGCCTTTAACCTCCACATTAATCAGGGCCTTTACTGCAAAATTAATCAGGGCTTTTATCCCCACGTTAATCAGGGCCTTTAACCCCCACGTTAATCAGGACCTTTACCTCCACATTAATCAGGGCCTTTACCCACACATTAATCAGGGTCTTTAACCCCCACATTAATCAAGGACTTTAATCCCCACATTAATCAGGGCCTTTACCCCCACATTAATCAGGGCCTTTAACCCCCACATTAATCGGAGCCTTTACCCCCACAATGATCAGGGCCTTTATCCCCACATTACTCAGGGCGTTTAACCCCCACTTTAATCATGGCCTTTATCCCCACAATAATCAGGGCCTTTAACACCCACATTAATCAGGGCCTTTAACCCCCACATTAATCAGGGCCTTACCCCCACATTAATCAGTGTCTTTAATCCCCACATTAATAGGACCTTTACCCCCACATTAATCAGGTCCTTTAACCCCCACATTAATCAGGGCATTTACCTCCACATTAATCAGGGCCTTACGCCCACATTAATCAGGGCCTTTACCCCCCACATTAATCAGGGCCTTTACTGCAAAATTAATCAGGGCTTTTATCCCCACGTTAATCAGGGCCTTTATCCCACATTAATCAGGGCCTTTAACCCCCACGTTAATCAGGACCTTTACCCCCACATTAATCAGGGTCTTTACCCACACATTAATCAGGGTCTTTAACCCCCACATTAATCAAGGACTTTAATCCCCACATTAATCAGGGCCTTTACCCCCACATTAATCAGGGCCTTTAACCCCCACATTAATCGGAGCTTTTACCCCCACAATGATCAGGGCCTTTATCCCCACATTACTCAGGGCCTTTAACCCCCACTTTAATCATGGCCTTTATCCCCACAATAATCAGGGCCTTTAACACCCACATTAATCAGAACTTTTATCCCCAAATTAATCAGGGCCTTTAACCCCCACATTAATCAGAGCCTTTAACCCCCACATTAATCAGGGCCTTACCCCCACATTAATCAGTGTCTTTAATCCCCACATTAATAGGACCTTTACCCCCACATTAATCAGGTTCTTTAACCCCCAAATTAATCGGAGCTTTTACCCCCACAATGATCAGGGCCTTTATCCCCACATTACTCAGGGCCTTTAACCCCCACTTTAATCATGGCCTTTATCCCCACAATAATCAGGGCCTTTAACACCCACATTAATCAGAACTTTTATCCCCAAATTAATCAGGGCCTTTAACCCCCACATTAATCAGAGCCTTTCACCCCCACATTAATCAGGGCCTTACCCCCACATTAATCAGTGTCTTTAATCCCCACATTAATAGGACCTTTACCCCCACATTAATCAGGGTCTTTAACCCCCACATTAATCAGGGCCTTTACCCCCACATTAATCATGACCTTTAACCCCCACATTAATCAGGGCCTTTAATCCCCATGTTAATCAGAGCCTTTAACCCCCACATTAATCAGGGTCTTTAACCCCCACATTAATCGGACCTTTACCCCCACATTAATCAGGGTCTTTAACCCCCACATTAATAGGACCTTTACCCCCACATTAATCAGGACCTTTAACCCCCACATTAATCAGGGCATTTACCCCCACATTAATCAGGGCCTTTAACCCCCACATTAATCAGGGCCTTTATCCCCACATTAATCAGGGTCTTTAACCCCCACATTAATCAGGGCCTTTATCCCCACATTAATCAGGGCCTTTACCCCCACATTAATCAGGGCATTTAACCCCCACATTAATCAGGGCCTTTATCCCCACATTAATCAGGGTCATTAACCCCCATATTAATCAGGGCCTTACCCCACATTAATCAGGGCCTTTAACCTCCACATTAATCAGGGCCTTTACCGCCACATTAATCAGGGCCTTGCCCCTAAATTAATCAGGGTCTTTAACCCTCACATTAATCAGGGCCTTACCCTCACATTAATCAGGGCCTTTAACCCCCACATTAATCTGGGCCTTACGCCCACATTAGTCAGGGCCTTTAACCCCCACATTAATCAGAGCCTTACCCCCACATTAATCAGGGCCTTTAACCTCCACATTGATCAGGGCCTTTACCGCCACATTAATCTGGACCTTACCCCCACATTAATCAGGGTCTTTAACCATGGCCTTTAACCCCCACATTAATTAGGGCATTTACCCCCACATTAATCAGGGCCTTTAACCCCCACATTAATCAGAGCCTTACCCCACATTAATCAGGGCCTTTAACCTCCACATTCATCAGGGCCTTTACCGCCACATTAATCAGGGCCTTGCCCCTAAATTAATCAGGGTCTTTAACCCCCACGTTAATCAGAGCCTTTAACCCCGACATTAATCAGGGTCTTTAACCCCCACATTAATCGGACCTTTACCCCCACATTAGTCAGGGTCTTTAACCCCCACATCAATAGGACCTTTACCCCCACATTAATCAGGACCTTTAACCCCCACATTAATCAGGGCATTTACCCCCACATTAATCAGGGCCTTACGCCCACATTAATCAGGGCCTTTACCCCCCACATTAATCAGGGCCTTTACTGCAAAATTAATCAGGGCCTTTAACCTCCACATTAATCAGGGCCTTTACTGCAAAATTAATCAGGGCTTTTATCCCCACGTTAATCAGGGCCTTTATCCCACATTAATCAGGGCCTTTAACCCCCACGTTAATCAGGACCTTTACCCCCACATTAATCAGGGCCTTTACCCACACATTAATCAGGGTCTTTAACCCCCACATTAATCAAGGACTTTAATCCCCACATTAATCAGGGCCTTTACCCCCACATTAATCAGGGCCTTTAACCCCCACATTAATCGGAGCCTTTACCCCCACAATGATCAGGGCCTTTAACCCCCACATTAATCAGGGCCTTTATCCCCACATTAATCAGGGCCTTTATCCCCTCATTAATCAGGGCCTTTAACCCCCACATTAATCAGGGCCTTTAACCCCCACATTAATCAGGGCCTTTATCCCCACATTAATCAGGGCCTTTTTTCCCACGTTAATCAGGGCCTTTATCCCCACATTAATCAGGGCCTTTAACCCCCACATTAATCAGGGCCTTTATTCCCACATTAATCAGGGTCTTTATTCCCACATTAATCAGGGCCTTTATCCCCACATTTATCAGGGCCTTTTACCCCCCCACCTTAATCAGGGCCTTTACCCCAACATTAATCAGGGCCTATACCCCAACATTAATCAGGGCCTTTATCCCCACATTAATCAGGGCCTTTACCCCAACATTAATCAGGGCCTTTAACCCCCACATTAATCAGGGCCTTTAACCCCCACATTAATCAGGGCCTTTAACCCCCACATTAATCAGGGCCTTTAACCCCCACATTAATCAGGGCCTTTAACCCCCACATTAATCAGGGCCTTTACCCCCACATTAATCAGGGCCTTTAATCCCCACATTAATCAGGTCCTTTACCCCCCACATTAATCAGGGCCTAACTCCCACATTCATCAGGGCCTTACCCCCACATTAATCAGGGCCTTACCCCCACATTAGTCAGGGCCTTTACCCCCCACATT
Source organism: Pristiophorus japonicus (assembly GCF_044704955.1). NCBI lineage: Eukaryota > Metazoa > Chordata > Chondrichthyes > Pristiophoridae > Pristiophorus > Pristiophorus japonicus. The sequence continues at coordinate 92,977,953 of NC_091991.1, read as the reverse complement.
AGTCAGGGCCTTTACCCCTCACATTAATCAGGGCCTTTACCCCCACATTAATCAAGGGCTTTACCCAACACATTAATCGGACCTTTACCCCCACATTGATCAGGGTCTTTACCCAATACAACGCCTGGTCCCAGTCTGTGCTGAAGAGAGCTTGAGCACAGAGCTTGGAGACCGAGCTGGGAGAGCGCGAACCGAGTGAATCATAAGCAGAGTGAGGAACTTTGTGAGTGCAGGGTTTTGATGCAGAAGAGGAAGGCAGTGGAGGTGTCTGACTGAAAAGGAGGAATGGGGCCACAGAACCCAATGTCTCTAAGTTAATAGACACGTGAGCAGCTGTTCGGCACAGCGAGAGGAGCGGCCGCAGATATAGGTCGGGCCAAGAGCCAAGAGGGAGCGCGGGTGTCAGGGACTGAGGTCAGTGATGTCAGCGCAAGGGACGGAGCTGATTGGTGAGAAAGTTGGTGATTGTTTTTGTTATGTATGGATAAAGAGTCACTCTGAACACTGTGAGTTCAAAGTAAAGTGTGACCGTAGTCTTTTATTGCAGTTCTCCAGAGTGCCTCTAAAACCTTCGACACCTCCTTAAATACCTGTGCTCCCAAGGGATTATGGGATCCATTGGGACTCCAGGGGTTGAATCCTCTGGTGGCTGTACAGAGTATATACAAGTTAACATATATAACAACATTCCCCCCCAAAGTCAACAGTGTAACTATTTACAATGGGAGTCAATCTGGGGCCCTTCTTGCCCTGGTTGATCGTCTCGGTGTGAAGGCTGGTATTGTTGAATCATTTGTTGGGCCCTCGCTGGGCTGCTGTGCTGCTGGCCTTGCTGGGCTGCCTGCTGTGTTGGGCCTGCAGGGCTGCTGTGGATGATGGGTTCTGCTTCGTGGTCAACCGTGGTGTCGGTTGGCTCTGGTGTGTGTGTTGGGGGATCAAAAAAGGTAGGGTCCAAGGTGGGTTGCTCAGGATAGTCCGTGAATCTGAGTTTGATTTGGTCCAAGTGTTTCCGATGAATGAGTCCATTTGAAAGTTTGACCCGAAACACCCTGCTCCCCTCTTTGGCCACGACAGTGCCGGGAAGCCACTTGGGACCTTGTCCATAATTTCATACAAATACAGGATCGTTGATTTCAATCTTGCGTGACACATTTGCGCTATCATGGTATGCACTTTGTTGAAACCGCCTGCTCTCTACCTGTTCATGTAGATCAGGGTGAACTAACGAGAGCCTTGTCTTAAGTACTCTTTTTATGAGCAGTTCAGCAGATGGAATCCCAGTGAGTGAGTAGGGTCTCGTGCAGTAGCTAAGCAGGACTCGGGATAGGCGAGTCTGCAGTGTGCCTTCAGTTACCCTCTTCAAGCCTTGTTTGATGGTTTGCACTGCTCTCCCTGCCTGACCATTGGGAGCTGGTTTAAACGGGGCAGATGTGACATGTTTGATCCCGTTACGGGTCATGAATTCTTTGAACTCAGCACTGGTAAAACATGGCCCGTTGTCGCTCACCAGGACATCGGGTAAGCCGTGTGTGGCAAACATGGCCCGCAGGCTTTCAGTAGTGGCAGCGGACGTGCTAGCCGACATTATCTCACATTCAATCCACTTGGAGTACGTGTCTACAACCACAAGGAACATTTTACCCAAGAACGGGCCTGCATAATCAACGTGTACCCTAGACCACGGTTTGGAGGGCCAAGACCATAAACTTAGCGGTGCCTCCCTGGGTACATTGCTTAACTGCGAGCATGTATTACATCTGTGAATGCAGGACCCTAAGTCCGCATCGATACCGGGCCACCATACGTGGGATCTGGCTATCGCTTTCATCATTACGATGCCTGGGTGGGTACTGTGGAGGTCATTGATGAAGGTGTCTCTGCCCTTCTTGAGGACCACTACTCGATTGCCCCACAGAAGGCAGTCTGCCTGTATAGACATTTCATCTTTGCGCCGCTGGAACGGCTTTATCTCAATCATGCTGTAGAGTCTCTCGGCCTCAGACAGATTCCTGGATGCATAAGCAACCGGTTGCAGTTTCCCGAAATCATTAGCTTGTTGCAATACACACCTGACGCCATATGACGACGCATCACATGCTAGTTCCAAATGCTTACATGGATCATACAACACAAGCAATTTGCGCATAATCATTTTCTCGCTTTTACAAAGGCATTTTGTTGGCTTTTGCCCCAAACCCCCTTTCGTCCCCTTTTCGTAGTAAGACATGCAGTGGTTCTAACAGTGTGCTGAGACCCGATAAGAAGTTACCAAAGTAGCTCAGGAGTCCCAGAAACGACCGCAGCTCCGTCACGTTCTGTGGCCTCGGTGCGTTCTCGATTGCCTCCGTCTTCGCGGTGGTGGGCCTGATGCCATCCGCCGTGATCCTCCTCCACAGGAACTCCACTTCAGGCACCAGGAAAACGCACTTCGAGCATTTCTACCTGAGCCCCACGTGGTTGAGTCGACTAAGAACCTCCTCCAGGTTCTATAGGTGCTCGACTGTGTCCTGACCTGTGACCAAGATATTGTCCTGGAAGACCACGGTGTGCAGGACCGACTTCAGTAAACTTTCCAAGTTTCTCTGGAATATCGCCGCCGTCGATTGGATTCCAAACGGGCATCTATTATAAACAAAAAGACCTTTGTGCACGTTGATGCAGGTGAGGGCCTTCGATGATTCCTCCAGTTCCTGTGTCATGTAGGCTGAAGTCAGATCCAGCTTCGTGAACGTCTTTCCTCCTGCCAGCATTGCAAAGAGTTCGTCGGCATTTAGTAGTGGGTATTGGTCCTGCAGGGAGAAACGATTGATAGTTACTTTGTAATCGCCACAGATTCTGACGGTGCTGTCTCGCTTGAGGACTGGGGTGATAGGTCTGGCCCACTCGTTGAACTCGATCAGTGAAATGATGCCCTCTCTTTGCAGCCGGTCTAGCTTGATCTCTACCCTTTCGCTCATCATGAACAGTACTGCTCTCGCCTTGTGATGGATGGGTCACGCCCCCAGAATTAGGTGGATCTGCACTTTTGCTCCTTGGAATTTCCTGATGCCTGGTTCGAACAGCGAAAGAAATTTGTTTAAGATCTGGGCACACGAAGTGTCATCAGCGGGCAATAGCGCTCGGACGTCGTCCCAGTTCCAGCGTATCTTTCCTAGCCAGCTCCTGCCGAGCAGTGTGGGACCATCGCCCGGTACCACCCAGAGTGGTAGCTTGTGCACCACTCCATCGTAGGAGACCTTTACGGTAGCACTGCCGATTACAGGAATCAGTTCTTTCGTGTAAGTTCTTAGTTTTGTGCGAACTGGAGTTAAGACTGGCCTTGAGGCTTTGTTGCACCACAATTTTTCGAAAGTCTTTTTGCCCATGAGCTTGCGCCCGTGTCCAGCTCCATTGACACCGGGAGTCCATTTAGTTCAACATTCAGCATTATCGGGGGTCAATTCGTGGTGAATGTGTGTACCCCTTGTACCTCTGCCTCCTCGATCTGAGGCTCTGGTTCGTTGTGATCCTTCATGGATCTGTCCTCCTCTGGAATATGGTGGTTTTCAGGTTTAACAGGCTTTGCAGCTCGCCTGCACACTTGTTGGAGGTGTCCCATTGTTCCACAGCCCTTGCAAATGTACTCTTTGAATCGGCATGAATGGAAATGATGATCACCCCCGCAGCGCCAACTAGGTGTTACATAGAAACATAGAAACATAGAAAATAGGTGCAGGAGCAGGCCATTCAGCCCTTCAAGCCTGCACCACCATGCAATAAGATCATGGCTGATCATTCGTCTCAGTACCTCTTTCCTGCTTTCTCTCCATACCCCTTGATCCCTTTAGCTGTAAGGGCCAGATCTAACTCCCTCTTGAATACATCCAATCAACAGGCATCAACAACTCTCTGCGGCAGGGAATTCCACAGGTTAACAACTCTCTGAGTGAAGAAGTTTCTCCTCATCTCAGTCCTAAATGGCTTATCCTTATCCTTAGACTGTGTTCTCTCGTTCTGAACTGCCCCAATATCGGGAACATTCTTCCTGCATCTAACCTGTCCAGTCCCGTCAGAATTTATATGTTTCTATGAGATCCTCTCTCATCCTTCTAATCTCCAGTAAATAAAGGCCCAGTCGATCCAGACTCTCCTCATATATCAGTCCAACTATCCTGGGAATCAGTCTGGTGAACCTTCGCTGCACTCCCTCAATAGCAAGAATGTCCTTCCTCAGATTAGGAGATCAAAACTGAACACAATATTCCAGGTGAGGCATCACCAAGGCCCTGTACAACTGCAGTAAGACCTCCCTGCTCCTATACTCAAATCCCCTAGCTATGAAGGCCAACATACCATTTGCCTTCTTCACCACCTGCTGTATCTGCACGCCAACTTTCAATGACTGATGAACCATGACACCCAGGTCTCATTGCACCTCCCCTTTTCCTAATCTGCCGCCATTCAGATAATATTCTGCCTTTGTGATTTTGCCCCGAATGAGAATAATCTCACATTTATCCACATTATACTGCATCTGCTATGCATTTGCCCACTCACCTAACCTGTCCAAGTCACTCTGCAGCCTCTTCGCGTCCTCCTCACAGCTCACACCGCCACCCAGTTTAGTGTCATCTGCAAACTTGGAGATATTACACTCAATTCCTTCATCTAAATCATTAATGTATATTGTAAATAACTGGGGTCCCAGCACTGAGCCCTGCGGCACTAGTCACTGCCTGCCATTCTGAAAAGGACCCGTTTATCCAGACTCTCTGCTTCCTGTCCGCCAACCAGTTTTCTATCCATGTCAGTACATTATCCTCAATACCATGTGCTTTAATTTTGCACACCAATCTCTTGTGCGGGACCTTGTCAAAAGCCTTTTTAAAGTCCAAATACACCACATCCACTGGTTCTCCCTTGTCCACTCTACTAGTTACATGCTCAAAAAATTCCAGAAGATTCGTCAAGCATGATTTCCCTTTCATAAATCCATGCTGACTTGGACTGATCCTGTCACTGCTTTCCAAATGCGCTGCTATTTCATCTTTAACAATTGATTCCAACATTTTCCCCATTACTGAAGTCAGGCTAACCAGTCTATAATTATCTGTTTTCTCTCTCCCTCCTTTTTTAAAAAGTGGTGTTACATTAGCTACCCTCCAGTCCATAGGAACTGATCCAGAGTCGATAGACTGTTGGAAAATGATCACCAATGCATCCACTATTTCTAGGGCCACTTCCTTAAGTACTCTGGGATGCAGACTATCAGGCCCCAGGGATTTATCGGCCTTCAATCTCATTAATTTCCCTTACACAATTTCCCGCCTAATAAGGATATCCTTCAGTTCCTCCTTCTCACTAGATCCTCGGTCCCCTAGTACTTCCGGAAGGTTATTTGTGTCTTCCTTTGTGAAGATAGAACCAAAGTATTTGTTCAACTGGTCTGCCATTTCTTTGTTCCCCATGATAAATTCTCCTGAATCTGACTGCAAGGGATCTACGTTTGTTTTCACTAATCTTTTTCTCTTCACATATCTATAGAAGCTTTTGCCGTCAGTTTTTATGTTCCTGGCAAGCTTCCTCTCATACTCTATTTTTCCCCTCCTAATCAAACCCTTTGTCCTCCTCTGCTGAATTCTAAATTTCTCCCAGTCCTCAGGTTTGCTGCTTTTTCTGGCTAATTTATATGCCTCTTCCTTGGACTTAACACTATCCTTAATTTCCCTTGTTAGCCATGGTTGAGCCACCTTCCCCATTTTATTTTTACTCCAGACAGGGATGTATAATTGTTGAAGTTCATCCATGTGATCTTTAAATGTTTGCCATTGTCTATCCACCGTCAACTCTTTAAGTATCATTTGCCAGTCTATTCTAGCCAATTCACGTCTCATACCATCGAAAGTACCTTTACTTAAGTTCCGGACCCTACTCTCTGAATTAACTGTGTCACTCTCCATCTGTGTCACTCTTGCCCAGGGGGCCTCGCACAACAAGATTGCTAATTAGTTCTCTCTCATTACACATCACCCAGTCTAGGATGGCCAACTCTCGAGTTGGATCCTCGACATAATGGTCTGGAAAGCCATCCCTAATGCACTCCAGAAAATCCTCCTCCACTGCATTGCTACCAGCTTGGTTAGCCCAATTTATATGTAGATTAAAGTCGCCGCCCGTGATAACTGCTGTACCTTTATTGCACGCAAGTTGACGGTGAACAGGATCGCCCTTCATTTGTCAGCACTCTCCCTCATCTACCTCGTTGACCACAAAGAATTGGTCGAGTCGCTCCACAAAAGTTTCCCAATCATCTCCCTCCAAGAATTTCTCCAGGATGCCCACTGTTCTCTGCATCTTTGGGTTCGCTATCTGTATCTCGTTGCCAGTTGTTGTGTATGGAGAAAGAGTCAGACTGAATACTGTGAGCTTGAAGTATAGTGTGAGCTTCGTCTTTTATTTCAAGTCTCCAGAGTGCCTCTCCAACCTGTGAAGCCTCCTTAAATACCTGTGCTGCCAAGGGATTATGGGATCCCTTGGAACTCCAGGGGATGCACCCTCTGGTGGCTGTACAGAGTAAATACAAGTATACATATATGACAGTTTTTTTAAGTCTTAAGTTTATTTCTGTTAAGTTACTTAATAGTCTATTAAGTGGAGGCAAGGCAGGGCAGCTCTGTCCAGCGGAATACACATCCTGTGCCGTGTGGAACAGGATGCTTCCCATGTCCGGGACAACCACATGTGCAGGAGATGTCGTCAGCTGGAGGAGCTCAAGCTCCGGGTTTTGGAGCATGAGCAGGAGCTGGCATCACTGCGGTGCATCCGTGAGTCTGAGAGCTACATAGTTACCATGTTTCAGGAGGTGGTCACCCCGCAGTGTAAGGACCAGTTGGGGTTCATCCTAGAATGCTGAGAGAAGTAAAGGTGGAAATTGCAGAGGTACTGGCCATAATCTTCCAATCCTCCTTAGATACGGGGCTGGTGCCAGAGGACTGAAGAATTGCAAATGTTATACCCATGTTCAAAAAAAGATGCAAGGATAAACTGGGCAATTACAGGTCACTCAGTTTAACCTCGGTAGAGGGGAAGCTTTTAGAAATGATAATCAGGGACAATGTTAACAGTCACGTGGACAAATGTAGATTAATTAAGGAAAGCCAGCACAGATTTGTTAAAGACAAATTGTGTTTAATCAACTTGATGGAGTTTTTTGATGAGGTAACAGAGAGGGTTGATGAGGGCAATGCGGTTGAGCTGCTGTACATGGATTTCTGAAAGGCATTTGGCAAAGTGCCACATAATAGGCTTGCCAGCAAAGTTGAAGCCCATGGAATAAAAGGGACAGTGACAGCATGGATACGGAATTGGCTCAGTGACAGGAAACGGAGAGTAGCGGTGAACGTTGTTTGTCGGATTGGAGGAAGGTATACAGTGGTGTTACCCAGGGGGCAGTACTGGGACCACTGCTTTTCTTGATATATAATTAATGATTTGGACTTGTGTATACAGGACACAATTTAAAAATTTGCAGATGACACAAAACTTGGAAATATAGTGAACAGTGAGGAGGATAGTGATCGACTTCAAGAAGATATAGACAGGCTGGTGGAATGGGTGGACACGTGGCAGATGAAATTTAATGCAGGAAGAACAAGGAGAAGCAATATAAACTAAAGGGGGTGCATGAACAGTGAGACCTGGGGGTATATGGGCACAAATCATTGAAGGTGGCAAGACAGGTTGAGAAAGAGGCCTGTCCAAGGATGAGGGACTTCAGTTACGTGGATAGACTGGAGAAGCAGGAGTTGTTCTCCTTGGAGGAGAGGAGATTGAGAGATGATTTGTTAAAGGAGTTCAAAATCATGAGGGTTCTAGACAGAGTAGATAGAGAGAAACTGTTCCTATTGGCGGAAGGGTCGAGAACCAGAGGACACAGATTTTAGGCGATTTGCAAAAGAACCAAAGGCAACATGAGGAAAATTGTTTTTACGTAGCAAGTGGTTAGGATCTGGAATGCACTGCCTGAGAGGGTGGTGGAGGCAGACTCAATCACGGCTTTCAAAAGGGAATTGGATAAGTACCTGAAGAAAAACAATTGCAGGGCTACAGGGAAAGGGCGGGGGAGGGAGACGAGCTAAAGTGCTCTTGCAGAGAGCCGGCACGGGCTCGACGGGCCGAATGGCCTCCTTCCGTGCTGGAACCATTCTATGATTCTAGGAACAAGTCTTTTTACTACGAATTGACCAGACAGAGCCAGCGTGGATTGTAAAGGATAAGTCATGTCTAACAAACTCAGTTGACTTTTTTGAGGTCAGTAACGTGGTAGATAAGGGAATGTCTATGGATATTTTGGGGATAGGAGACAGACAGTAGGTATAATGGGTATGTACACAAATTGGCAGGATGTGACTAGTGGTGTTCCCCAGCCTCGAAGCATTGAGCACACTCGACCAGCTCCATTGGGCAGGCCACATCGTCCGCATACCCGACACCAGACTCCCAAAGCAAGCGTTTTCTCAGAACTCCTACACAGCAAGCAAGCCAAAGGCGGGCAGAGGAAGCGTTACAAGGACACCCTCAAAGCCTCCTTGATAAAGTGCAACATCCCCACCGACACCTGGGAGTCCCTGGCCAAAGATCGCCCTAAGTGGAGGAAGTGCATCCGGGAGGGCGCTGAGCACCTCGAGTGTCGTCGCCGAGAGTATGCAGAAATCAAGTGCAGACAGTGGAAAGAACGTGCGGCAAACCAGTCCCACCCACCCTTTCCCTCAACCACTGTCTGTCCCACCTGTGACAGAGACTGTAATTCCTGTATTGGACTGTTCAGTCACCTGAGAACTCACTTTTAGAGTGGAAGCAAGTCTTCCTGGATTTTGAGGGACTGCCTATGATGATGATCCCCAGGGGTCTGTACTGGGGCCTCAGCTTTTCACTATAGTTATAGGTGACTTAGATGAAGGAGTAGAGAACCATATATCCACGTTTGCTGCTGACACCATTAGCTGGTACAGTATGTGATGCAGCTGGGAGCAGGAAGCTGCAAAGAGACTTTTGATAGATTAAGTGAGTGGGCAAAACTGTGGCAGATGAAGTTCAATGTGGGGAAAGGGTGAGGACATCCACTTTGGGCCCAAGAAGGATCGACCAGAGTAATTTCTAAATGGCGAGAAGCTTGGAACTGTGGATGAGCCGAGAGATTTAGGGGTCCATATACAGAAATCACCAAAAGCTAGTGGGCAGGTACCAAAAGAATTATAAAGGCCAATGGAATGTAGGCCGTTATCTCACGTGGGCTGGAATACAAAGGGGTAGAAGCCTTTGTTGCAGTTATATACAGCTCTGGTCAGCCCCCATCTGGAGCACTGCGTTCAGCTCTGGGCACTGTCCCTCAGGAGGGGTATATTGGCCTTGGAGGGAGCAGCGCAGATTCACCAGAACGGTACCAAGGCTCAAAGGGTTATATTATGAGGCCAGGTTGCATAAACTAGGTTAGTGTTCCTTTGAACATAGACAATTAAGAGGTGATCTAATTCAGTCGCTCTCAAACTGGGGTTTGTGCACTGCTGGGGGTCTGTAGAGACACTCTTGGAGTCCGTGGAATAACGTGAATGGGACCTGTTACTGCGAAGGCGCGAGTCAGGCAATGTTGGCCGATATTGTGATTTCCTCGGTCCACTTGAGAGGCACAGCCGAGAACTCTCGCCCCAGGGAGTTGGGTGTCAGACCCGGGGACCTGGGGGAGCTGGGGCAGTCACACAGTAAGACGTTGATCAGTGATCGCCAGACCAGCACTGGGGCCGAGGCAGCTCTGGAAACGCACACGTAACCGGATTAGCGGGGCCTCAGACTGACTGAGAATCCCAAGATAGGAGATGGGAGGCCCGAGAGATAGCGGGAATGGATTCACAGGGCTGGGGGGAAAAGAAAGACTTGCATTTATATAGCGCCTTTCACACCGGACATCTCAAAGCGCTTTCCAGCCAACGAAGTATTTTTGGAGTGTAGTCACTGTTGTAATGTGGGAAACGCGGCAGCCAATTTGTGCACAGCAAGCTCCCACACACAGCAATGTGATAATGACCAGAGAATCTGTTTTTGTTATGTTGACTGAGGGATAAATATTGGCCAGGACACCGGCGATATCTCCCCTGCTCTTCTTCGAAATAGTGCCGTGGGATCTTTTATGTTCACCTGAGAGAGCAGACAGGGTCTCGGTTTATCGTCTCATCCGAAAGCTGGCACCTCTGACAGTGCAGCACTCCCTCAGTACTGCACTGGAGTGTCAGCCTAGATTTATGAGCTCAAGTCTCTGGAGTGGGATTTGAACCCACAACCTTCTGACTCTGAGGCGAAAGTGCTGCCCACTGAGCCACAGCTGGCACTCTAGGTAGGTGGGAAGGAGCCGCCATGCCAGCCTTGTCCAAGGTTGGTGTTATATATACAAACTTGTATATACACTGGACAGCCACCAGAGGGCTCATTCCCTGGAGTCCCAAGGGATCCCATAATCACTTGGGAGCACAGGTACTTAAGAAGGCCTCACAGCTGGAGAGGCACTCTGGAGACCTGCAATAAAAGACTAAGGTCACACTTTACTTTGAGCTCACAGCATTCAGTCAGACTCTTTCTTCATACATAACAACTGGCGATGAGATACAGATAACGAATCCAATGATGCAGAGAACAGAAGGCATTATGGAGAAATCTCGGAAGGAGATGATTGGGAAACCTTTGTGGAGCGACTCGACCAATACTTCGTAGCCAACGAGCTGGAAGGAGAAGTGAATACTGCCAAACGAAGGGCGATTCTCCTCACCGTCTGCGGGGCACCAACGTATGGCCTTATGAAAAATCTGCTCGCTCCAGCGAAACCCACAGAGAGATCGTACGATGATTTGTGCACACTGGTCGGGGAGCATTTGAACCCGAAGGAAAGTATTCTGATGGTGAGGTACCGGTTCTACACCTACAAAAGGTCTGAAGGCCAGGAAGTGGCGAGTTATGTCACCAAGCTAAGACGCCTTGCAGGACATTGCGAATTTGAAGGACATTTGGAACACATGCTCAGAGCTTTTTTCATACTTGGCATTGGCCACGAAACAATACTTCGCAAACTTTTGACTATAGAGACCCCAACCTTGAGTAAGGCCATAGCGATAGCCCAGGCGTTCATTGCCACCAGTGACAATACTAAGCAAATCTCTCAGCACACGAGTGCTGCTACAAGTACTGTGAACAAAGTGATGTTGTTTTCAAATCGCAACGTACAGGGCAGGCCCCACATGCCTGCAGCTGCACATCCGCAGATGTCTCTGAGTCCACCATCAAGGATGATGAATGCAAGGCCATTAACACCTTGTTGGCGCTGTGGGGGTGATCATCATTTCCATTCATGCCGCTTGAAAGGGTACATTTGCAAGGGCTGTGGAACAATGGGACACCTCCAATGTATGTGCAGGCAAGCTGCAAATCCTGTTAATCCTGTCATGTTGCAGAGGAGGACAGATCCAAGGTGGATCACAATGAACCAGAGCCTCAGACCAAGGAGGCAGAGATATATGGGGTATACACATTTACCACAAAGTGTCCGCCGATAATGCTGAATGTTAAACTAAATGGACTCCCGGTGTCAATGGAGCTGGACACGGGCGCGAGCCAGTCCATCATGAGCAAAAAGACTTTCGAAAAATTGTGGTGCAGCAAGGCCTCAAGACCAACCTTAACTCCAATTTGCACGCAACTAAGAACTTACACAAAGGAACTGATTCCCGTAATCGGCAGTGCTACCGTAAAAGTCTCTTACGATGGAGCGGTGCACAAGCTACCACTCTGGGTGGTACCGGGCGATGGCCCCACGTGCTCGGCAGGAGCTGGCTGTGAAAGATATGCTGGGCCTGGGACGACATCCGAGCGCTCTCGCCCACTGACGACACTTCGTGTGCCCAGGTCTTAAACAAGTTCCCTTTGCTGTTCGAACCAGGCATTGGGAAATTCTAAGGAGCAAAAGTGCAGATCCACCTAATTCCGGGGGCATGACCCATCCATCACAAGGCGAGAGCAGTACCGTACCTGATGAGAGAAAGGGTAGAGATCGAGCTAGACCGGCTGCAAAGAGAGGGCATCATTTCACCGATCAAATTCAACGAGTGGGCCAGCCCGATCATCCCAGTCCTCAAGGGAGACAGCCCCGTCAGAATTTGTGACGATTACAAAGTAACTATCAATCGTTTCTCCCTGCAGGATCAATACCCACGACCAAAGGCCGACGATCTCTTTGCAACGCTGGCGGGAGGAAAGACGTTTACGAAGCTGGACTTGACTTCAGCTACATGACGCAGGAACTGGAGGAATCGTCGAAGGGCCTAACCTGCATCAACACGCACAAAGGTCTCTTCATTTATAACAAATGCCCGTTTGGAATTCGATCAGCGGCAGTGATATTCCAGAGAAACATGGAAAGCTTACAGAAGTCGGTCCCATGCACGGTGGTCTTCCAGGACAATATATTGGTTACAGTTCGGGACACTGTCGAGCATCTGCAGAACCTGGAGGAGGTTCTTAGTCGACTCAACCGCGTGGGGCTCAGGTTAAAACGCTTGAAGTGTGTTTTCTTGACACCTGAAGTGGAGTTCCTGGGGAGGAGGATTGCGGCGAACGGCATCAGGCCCACCGAGTCGAAGACAGAGGCAATCGAGAACGCACCGAGGCCACAGAGCGTAACGAAGCTGCAGTCGTATCTGGGACTCCTGAACTACTTTGGTAACTTCTTACCGGGTCTCAGCACACTGTTAGAACCACTGCACGCCTTACTGCGTAAAGGGGACGAATGAGTATGGGGCAAAAGCCAAGAAAATGCCTTTGTAAAAGCGAGAAAATTGTTATGCTCAAACAAATTGCTTGTGTTGTATGATCCATGTAAGCGTTTGGTACTCGCATGTGATGCGTCGTCATATGGCGTCGGGTGTGTATTGCCACAAGTTAATGATTTGGGGAAATTGCAACCGGTTGCTTATGCATCCAGATGTCTGTCTAAGGCTGAGAGAGCCGACAGCATGATTGAAAAAGAAGCGTTAGCGTGTGTCAATGGGGTAAAGAAAATGCATCAATATCTGTGTGGACTAAAATTTGAATTGGAAACTGACCATAAGCCACTGATATCCCTGTTTTCGGAGAATAAGGGGATAAATACTAATGCATCGGCCCGCATCCAGAGATGGGCGCTCACGTTGTCCGCATACAACTACGCCATCCGCCACAGGCCAGGCACAGAAAACTGTGCCAATGCTCTCAGTAGGCTGCCATAGAGGAGGAGCGAAAAGGAGCAACTGAAGGAAATCCTTATTAGGCAGGAAATTGTGTTAGGGAAATTAATGGGATTGAAGGCCGATAAATCCCTGGGGCCTGATAGGCTGCATGCCAGAGTACTTAAGGAAGTGATCCTAGAAATAGTGGATCATTTTCCAACAGTCAATTGACTCTGGATCAGTTCCTATGGACTGGAGGGTAGCTAATGTAACACCACTTTTTAAAAAAGGAGGGAGAGAGAAAACAGATAATTATAGACTGGTTCGCCTGACATCAGTAGTGGGGAAAATGTTGGAATCAATTACTAAAGATGAAATAGCAGCGCATTTGGAAAGCAGTGACAGGATAGGTCCAAGTCAGCATGGATTTATGAAAGGGAAACCATGCTTGACAAATCTTCTAGAATTTTTTGAGGATGTAACTAGTAGAGTGGACAAGGGAGAACCAGTGGATGTGGGGTATTTGGACTTTTAAAATGCCTTTGACAAGGTCTCACACAAGAGATTGGTGTGCAAAATTAAAGCACATGGTATTGGGGTAATGTATTGATGTGGATAGAGAACTGGTTGGCAGACAGGAAGCAGAGAGTCGGGATAAACGGGTCCTTTTCAGAATGGCAGGCAGTGACTAGTGGGGTGCCGCAGGGTTCAATGCTGGGACCCCAGCTATTTACAATATACATCAATGATTTAGATGAAGGAATTGAATGTAAAATCTCCAAGTTTGCTGATGACACTAAGCTGGGTGGCGGTGTGAGCTGTGAGGAGGATGCTAAGAGGCTGCAGGATGACTTGGACAGGTTAGGTAAGTGGGCAAATGCATGGCAGATGCAGTATAATGTGGATAAATGTGAGGTTATCCACTTCGGTGGCAAAAACAGGAAGACAGAATATTATCACTCAGAGAATGGTTAACCTGTGGAATTCTCTACCGCAGAAAGTTGTTGAGGCCAGTTGAGGCCAGTTCGTTAGATATATTCAAAAGGGAGTTAGATATGGCCCTTACGGCTAAAGGGATCAAGCGGTATGGAGAGAATGCAGGAAAGGGGTACTGAGGTTGAATGATCAGCCATGATCTTATTGAATGGCGGTGCAAGCTCGAAGGGCCGAATGGCCTGCTCCTGCAGCTAATTTATATGTTTCTATATTTCTATTGCCCACCACGGGTGTGGAAATGGAGCGGCCCGCAGATTTAGTCCTGGTTATGGAAGCATTTGAGAGTGAGCAATCACCCGTCACAGCCCGACAGATTAAAACCTGGAGGAGCCAGGACCCCTTATTGTCCCTAGTCAAAAACTGTGTGCTTCATTGGAGTTGGTCCAGTGTCCCAGTGGAAATGCAGGAAGGGATAAAGCCGTTCCAATGGCGAAAAGATGAAATGTCTATACAGGCAGACTGCCTTCTGTGGAGTTATCATAAGCGGTCCCTCGTATCGAGGATGACTTGCTTCCACGCCAAAAAGGGATGAGTTCACAGGTGTTTCAAAGAAGGACCTGATATTCCAGATCCCGAACTACATATTGAAGGGTGGAAGATGCCTGTGCGTGGATGTTTTTTACCGTGTGTTGGCTGTTGCACACCAGCCACCACACGGGCTTGACAGAACGAGGTCTTGGTCCAGTGGTAAAGGTTAACCAAGACGACTGGAAACCTGCTCTGCTCTGCACACATATTGCAGTAGGGCCCTCGGCTCTTCTGGGCCTTGAACTCACGCCTCTCCTCTGTGGATTAATCGGGTAGTGGTTCCCAAGAAGGGCAGAGACACCTTCATCAGTGACCTCCACAGTACCCACCCAGGCATCGTAATGATGAAAGCGATAGCCAGATCCCACGTGTGATGGCCCGGTATCGATGCGGACTTAGAGTCCTACCTGCACAGATGTAACACTTGCTCGCAACTAAGCAATGTACCCAGGGAGGCGCCACAATGTTTATTGTCTTGGCCCTCCAAACCGTGGTCTAGGGTCCATGGCGACTATGCAGGCCCGTTCTTGGGTAAAATGTCCCTTGTGGTTGTCGATGCGTACTCCAAATGGATTGAATGTGAGATAATGTCGGCGAGCATGTCCACTGCCACCACTGAAAGCCTGCGGGCCATGTTTGCCACGCACGGACTACCTGATGTCCTTGAGAGTGACAACGGGCCATGTTTTACCAGTGCCAAGTTCAAAGAATTCATGACCCGTAATGGGATCAAACATGTCACATCTGCCCCGTTTAAACCAGCATCCAATAGTCAGGCAGAGAGAGCAGTGCAAACCATCAAGCAGAGCTTGAAGAAGGTAATGGAAGGCTCACTGCAGACTCGCCTTTCCCAAGTCCTGCTTAGGTACCGCATGAGACCCCACTTGCTCACTGGGATTCCACCTGCTGAACTGTTCATGAAAAGAGTACTTAAGACAAGGCTCTCGTTAGTTCACCCCGATCTATGTGAACAGGTAGAGAGCAGGCAGCTTCAACAAACTCAATATCATGGTAGCGCAAGTGTGCCATGCGAGATTGAAATCAATGATCCTGTATTTGCATTGAATTATGGACAAGGTCCCAAGTGGCTTCCCAGCACTGTTGTGGCCAAAGAGGGGAGCAGGGTGTTTTGGGTCATCATTTCAAATGGACTCATTCACCGAAAACACTTGGACCAAATCAAACTCAGATTCACGGACTATCCTGAGCAACCCACCTTGGACCCTACCTTTTTTGATCCCCCATCATACACACCAGTGGCAACCAGCACCACGGTTGACCACGAAGCAGAACCCATCATCCACAGCAGCCCTGCAGGGCCCAACACGCCAGGCAGCCCAGCAAGGCCAGCTGCACAGCAGCCCAGCGAGGGTCCAACAGATGATTCACCAAAACCAGCATTTGTCCTGAGACGATCAACCAGAGAAAGAAAGGCCCCTGATCGACTCACCTTATAAATAGTTACACTATTGACTTTGGGGGGGGGGGGAGTGTTGTTATATATGTTAACTTGTATATACTCTGTACGTGACGCCAGAGGGCTCATCCCCTGGAGTCCTAATGGATCCCATAATTCCTTGGGAGCACAGGTACTTAAGGAGGCCTCACAGGTTGGAGAGGCACTCTGGAGACCTGCAATAAAAGACTAAGGTCACACTTTACTTTGAGCTCACAGAATTCAGTCAGACTCTTTCGTCATACATAAGCCCAGCTTCGTTCAGTGAGTACGGCAGTTGGGCCTATGACTGGCCCCAGACTAAAGCCACTCTCCTGCTTACTGGCAGGGTTCCCAGTGGCAGAAATGTCACACAGTCGGCAGCGTGTTAGCGATATTCCAGCAAAGGCAGGCCGCTAAACAGCCAGGGGGAGTGGGAAAGCCCCTGAAACACTCAGCATTTGTGCAATGAGAAGGCGGGCGGTGGAGGGTTACACCTGAAACGGTGAGTGTTCCAAACAATCGGCACTAATCCCACTCCCGGAAGTGCAGGGAGATGCTGTGCGGTGAAGTATTTAACAGGCATGTTGCTGAACCTGTAAGTTTACCTTTCAGCTTAAGGGAAGATAAAAGTTTTCACATCACCAATCACATCAATGTTCACTATATCCGACAGCCCAGGCAACACTTCATGCAAGTCCGTTTAACAGGACACTGAGGAACTTTACATTCAGAAATGTCAATGTGAAACATAGAAACATAGAAAATAGATGCAGGAGTAGGCCATTCGGCAGTTCGAGCCTGCACCACCATTCAATAAGATCATGGCTGATCATTCCCTCAGTACCCCTTTCCTGCTTTCTCTCCATACCCCTTAATCCCTTTAGCCGTAAGGGCCACATCTAACTCCCTCTTGAATATATCTAACGAACTGGCATCAACAACTCTCTGCAGTAGAGAATTCCACAGGTTAACAACTCTCTGAGTGAAGAAGTTTCTCCTCATCTCAGTCCTAAATGGCTTACCCCCTTATTCTTAGACTGTGTCCCCTGTTTCTGCCTTCCCCAACATTAAGAACATTCTTCCTGCATCTAACCTGTCCAGTCACATCAGAATTTAAATATTTCTATGAAATCCCCTCTCATTCTTCTAAACTCCAGCGAATACAGACGCAGTCGATCCAGTCTCTCCTCATATGTCAGTCATGCCATCCCGAGAATCAGTTTGGTGAATCTTCGCTGCACTCCCTCAATAGCAAGAATGTCCTTCCTCAGATTAGGAGACCAAAACTGAACACAATATTCCAGATGAAGCCTCACCAAGGCTCTGTACAACTGCAGTAAGACCTCCCTGCTCCTATACTCAAATCCCCTAGCTATGAAGGCTAACATACCATTTGCCTTCTTCACCGTCTGCTGTACCTGCATACCAACTTTCAATGACTGATGTACCAATGCACCCAGGTCTAGTTGCACTTCCCCTTTTCCTAATCTGCCGACATTCAGATAATATTCTACCTCCCTGTTTTTGCCACCAAAGTGGATAACCTCACATTTATCCACATTATCCTGCATCTGCCATGCATTTGCCCACTCACCTAACCTGTCCAAGTCACCCTGCAGCCTCTTAGCATCCCCCTCACAGCTCACACCACCACCCAGCTTAGTGTCATCTGCAAACTTGGAGATATTACACTCAATTCCTTCATCTAAATCATTGATGTATATTGTAAATTCTGAAAAGGACCCGTTTATCCCGACTCTCTGCTTCCTGTCTGCCAACCAGTTCTCTATCCACGTCAGTACATTACCCCCAATACCATGTGCTTTAATTTTGCACACCAATCTCTTGGGTGGGACCTTGTCAAAAGCCTTTTGAAAGTCCAAATACACCACATCCATTGATTCTCCCTTGTCCACTCTACTAGTTACATCCTCAAAAAATTCTAGATTTGTCAAGCATGATTTCCCTTTCATAAATCCATGCTGACTTGGACCGATCCTGTCACTGCTTTCCAAATGTGCTGCTATTTCATTTTTAATAATTGATTCCAACATTTTCCCCACTACTGATGTCAGGCTAACCGGTCTATAATTACCTGCTTTCTCTCTGCCTCCTTTTTTAAAAAGTGGTGTTACATTAGCTATCCTCCAGTCCATAGGAACTGATCCAGAGTCGCTAGACTGTTGGAAAATGATCACCAATGCATCCACTATTTCTAGGGCCACTCCCTTAAGTACTCTGGGATGCAGACTATCAGGCCCCAGGGATTTATCGGCCTTCAATCCCATCAATTTCCCTAACACAATTTCCCGCCTAATAAGGATTTCCTTTAGTTCCTCCTTCTCTCTAGACCCTCGGTCCCCTAGTATTTCCGGAAGGTTATTTGTGTCTTCCTTCGTGAAGTCAGAACCAAAGTATTTGTTCAATTGGTCTGCCATTTCTTTGTTCCCCATTATAAATTCACCTGATTCTGACTGCAAGGGACCTACGTTTGTCTTCACTAATCTTTTTCTCTTCACAAATCTATAGAAGCTTTAGCAGTTTTTATATTCCCAGCAAGCTTCCTCTCATACTCTATTTTCCCCCTCCTAATTAAACCTTTTGTTCTCCTCTGCTGAATTCTAAATTTCTCCCAGTCCTCAGGTTTGCTGCTTTTTCTGGCCAATTTATATGCCTCTTCCTTGGATTTAACACTATCCCTAATTTCCCTTGTTAGCCACGGTTGAGCCACCTTCCCTGTTTTATTTTTACTCCAGACAGGGATGTACAATTGTTGTGCAAGGAGTTTATAGTATTATCGTTTAATTTGGGAAGGGAGTCTATGATTACTAATCCATTTGAAAAGGGATCCTTCAACCAAGAAAGATTTGAGAACCACTGGTCTAATGGAGGTATTGAACTAGTTGAGATGTGGGGCCATCACAGTCCAGCTGGATTCCTGTCCGGTAATAAGAACATAAGAATTAGGAGCAGGAGTCGGCCATTCGGCCCCTCGAGCCTGCTCCGCCATTCAATGACATCATGGCTGATCTTCAACCTCAACCCCACTTTCCTGCACTATCCCCATATCCCTTGATTCCCTTAATATCCAAAAATCTATCGATCTCTGCCTTGAATATACCAAATACTGAGGCTCACCATCCTCTGAGTGAAGAGGTTTCTCCTCATCTCAGTCCTAAATGGCCGACCCCTTATTCTGAGACTGTGATCCCTGGTCCTCGACTTCCCAGCCAGAGGGAAACATCCTCCTTGCATTTACTCAGAGAATTGTGAACCTGTGGAATTCTCTACCACAGAAAGTTATTGAGGCCAGTTCATTAGATATATTCAAAAGGGGTTAGATGTGGCCCTTATGGCTAAAGGGATCAAGGGGTATGGCGAGAAAGCAGGAATGGGGTTCTGAAGTTGCATGATCAGCCATGATCATAATGGATGGTGGTGCAGGCTCGAAGGGCCGAATGGCCTACACCTGCACCTATTTTCTATGGTCTATGTTTCCATGTTTACCCTGTCAAGCCCTATAAGAATTGTGCATGGTTCAGGGATAGACAAGATAGAGGCAGAGAGGTTGTTTCCACTGTCGGGGAGACTAGAACTAGGGGGCACAGCCTCAAAATACGGGGGAGCCAATTTAAAACCGAGTTGAGAAGGAATTTCTTCTCCCAGAGGGTTGTGAATCTGTGGAATTCTCTGCCCAAGGAAGCAGTTGAGGCTAGCTCATTGAATGTATTCAAGTCACAGATAGATAGATTTTTAACCAATAAGGGAATTAAGGGTTACGGGGAGCGGGCGGGTAAGTGGAGCTGAGACCCCGGCCAGATCAGCCATGATCTTATTGAATGGCGGAGCAGGCTCGAGGGGCTAGATGGCCTACTCCTGTTCCTAATGCTTATGTTCTTATGTTATGTTGTTCAGTGTACACACGTTGTGTGTTTCCCAGCCCGAGTCACTGGGTAGGGACCAGGAAGGAAAGCGCCAGCCTGTTGTACAATCCCAATGGCCAAGTGCAGTTATCGAGGCTGCACAAATGCACTTGGAATAAAGTTGAAAACTTGCACTGCGAATAATGGCAGGCTTAAAAAGGTACCCAGCGATGTGAGAATACAGAGAGAGCATAAAGTTCCAAACTATCTGGTACACAACAAAACTAACATTGGGTGTGTTTCAATGTAAAATATAGTCGCTGACAGAGTTATCACATCACCAGCATCCAGTGATGTAATCTTGGGGCTGAAACTTTCTCTTTAATTGGCCAACTGTTTGGCAGAAGGCGGTGCTTTGCTGTTTGATGAGATAGTGAGCTAGCACTGAGTGCAGTGACTGGGACTGGACTATTATGAGATAACTCGGTGTTTCCCGCGCCAGGAGTGTGTTAAATTAACACAAATCAGGCTTCCTGAAACTGACAGGTTCGAAGCTCCCCGCCTTAATGACGCAATCAGGGGTTGGTTATAAAGGAGGGGCAATGGGTGGGGATGGTGACATTCCTGAGAAGAGAAGAGGGAAGGAAAGGGAGTTTGGGGGGTGGAAAGCCCGAGAGGGACAGGAGTCGAGGCTTGTCTTGTGCACAAGTGAAGGGGTATCAGCGAGGGTGCACCTTGTAGGGGCAGGAGAGACCTGTGGGCAGCCCGCACCCTGCTCCACATCACCCAACATTGGGAGCCCCGGGGCCCGGCTGGTGTGAGCATGAGCCGTTTAACCCTCAGTGCCATCAGCCAGAAGCTGCAGTTTTCCAGTGAGGAGGAGGGAGAGGAGGAGAAGTTCTGTGACCTACGAGTGCAGGAAGAAGCCGCCGTCCCCTCGGCGCCCCGGAGACGGTGCGTCTCCCCGTTCAGCCGCTTCCCGGTGGGCGGAGGTCTGGGCACGCCCTCCCGGGAGAGGGCACTGCCCCGGACACGCCTGGCTGGGAGAAGCGAGTGTCCGGGGACCCCCATCCACTGCTTGAACTGGAGGAAGCTGCGGCTTTGTGACACCCCTTACACTCCCAAGGTGCGTCTGTTTTCCTAATAACTAACGCCACCTGATGCATAGCCTCGAACTCTGTCAGTATTTCTGTAAGCCGCCGACCCAGGGGCTTTGGGCTCCTGCCTGGTCACCTCTAAACTTTACACTGACCTGCTGCAAATCTGGACTAAAGTGAACTTTTAATCCATTTGTACCACTTTTCTTGCAAGAATGCAGAGGGGAGACTAGAACTAGATAGAGGGCATTGTTAGAATTTAAAACTGAGATGAGGAGGAATTTCTTCAGGGGGTTATAAATCTGTGGAATTCACTGCCTCAGAGAGCTGTGGAAGCTGGGACATGGAATAAATTTAAGATAGAAATAGACAGTTTCTTAAACGATAAGAGGATAAGGGCTTATGGGGAGCGGGCAGGGAAGTGGAGCTGAGTCCATGATCGTATCAGCCATGATCGTATTAAATGGCGAAGCAGGCTCGAGGGGCCGTATGGCCTACTCCTGCTCCTTATGTTATGTTCTTAAAGGACTCGAGCCCCAAAGTTTCCTGTAACCTGGCCCTGGTTGACTCTAGCTGGGCTGGAGGGTGGGAAGTATGGGTGTGTTTTGAGAGCCTCCTGAACCTGCAAGTGAACTTTGAGTTCAGAAACAATGTAAATAGATTTATTTAAAGACAGGACTTTCATTTCTCTGTCTCTTGATAAACAAATCTCCACTAAAACCAACAGAGCAGGTTGGAGGGAGTTGTGATCAGACTGTACTGAGCTTCAGACTGACTGCTCCAGCACCAGGGCTGGTTGTGATCACAGACACAAGGCAGACCTCCATGTGTTGGGGCAGTGCAGAGAGCAGCCATGAAATTGGTTCTGATAGACTGGAGAAACCTGGATTTTCAGCCTTGGGTGACTGAGGAAGGACTTCCTGAAGGTGGCAGAGACAGTAAATGATGTGGAAAGGTAGATCTAGAAAATAACCAAATGGAAGGGTAGGTGTAATATAGAGCCCTATTTAGTGGACTACTGTGGTAATGCAACTACTGGTGTATAACTAAGTTATGTCAAGTCACATGATGTAATGCAGCCATCTTGTGTGGTAAGAATATATCCCAGTTGGCTAATGGGGTGTAGGCGCAAGGCCAGCCTGCGACTAATGTCGGAACCCATACACTGCACATACGATGGATCAATGTAACACAACAAAGATAGTCTCAGAACCATTTAAATAGTTGGATGCTGTGCTGAGCCCCTCAGATGGGCTGAATGGCCTTCCTTTGTCTGTAATTGTGTTGTGATTCAAAGCTGCCTCGAACAGTAAGGTGAGGATGTGCCAGAACAACCTCCTGTAGCAAATGTCATCAAAACTGATACCACCCTCTCCCAAACTCTGCCACCAGCCCCAGCACCCCTTCTTAAGCCTACTGCTTGATCCTGACCAACATTGTCCCTGTCATACCTCATCCATCAACACTGTTTTCTTTCACCTCTAATGTTGCCCCTGCCCCCCACCACCCCACTCCATCTTGTTTCTTCCCAGCCCAACTTTCAAAACCAACTTTAATTTACTACTTTGACTGCTTTTCACTTCTGTCCCCCCCACCCCCCCCCCCCCACCCCACCACCTGCAAATCCTTCTGGTTGGGATCCACTTTGTCCAGTGGCTTAGAGATGATTGCTTGTAAATGCTGTAAAAATGCTGGTTTGAATGGGTTCATTGGGAACAATAAGAACAAAACTATAACCAGGCACAGGGCATTGGTTCAGACTGGCAAAGTACATTTAGGATTGAGGTGGACATCCAGGCAGGATATTGGAATTGTTTTCGGAATCGCTGTGATTGGAGGTGGGGTTTTCCGCAGACTTTTCTAGTTGGATGAACATTGATGAGCCAGATGGCTTCTCCTGTCCTCGACAAATCATGTTGAGAATATGCCGGGTAATAGAATATTCTTCAATCTAAGAACTGACTAATGTAATGTGCAGAATCTAGTTTGTGACCTAGATGAAGGGTTAACTAGAAACTCAAGGTATATAGTGCAATCCCAGAGTGAATTCTACTTCAGAATGACTGATGGTGCATTGCTCAGTGAAATCTTAAGACTTCAGATGTGATGTGATGTCCTGATGTAGACGATAGCCCAAGTTGGGCTGCTATCTGTTCTTGTCTTAAGTTTTCTACTCGTGTGCCTGTAGATATTTTCTGATGGACTTTTTATACTTGGGTTAAAGGGTTCAATTGAGGTGCCATAAACTTGTGTAGTATTATCTTGCATATAGAAGATTAAGGAGTGATTTGATCGAGGTGTTAGTATTCAACTGGATAGATATAGAAACTTTTTTTCCCTCTGGTGGTAGAATCCAGGACAGGAAACATAATTAGAGCTATACGTTGTTCACTCTCCAGCTCAGATCGTGAGGTGTCACCGTGGCTCCATAGGTAACACTTGCACTGCCCTCCCCTTCCTCGAGTCAGAAGGTTGTGGGTTGGAGTCCCACTCCAGGGACTTGAGCACAAAATACAGGCTGACACCCCAGTGCGGTGCTGGGGGAGCAAAAAGCAGAAGCGACAGGCTGAGTTATTTGAGAAAAGAGTGCAAGAAATTGAAAAACTGGGAATGAGGATCAGGAAATCTGGATCTGCGCTGTCTCGGATTAGACGTTAACCTGATCCCCTCTGTCCCCTCGGGTGGACACTAAAGATCCCATGACGCTATTCGAAGCAGAGCAGGAGAGTTCTCCTCTGTCCTGGTCAGTATTTATCCCTCAACCAACATCACTAAAACACATGATTTGGTCACTATCACGTTGCTGTTTGGGGGACCTTGCTATGTGCAAATTGGCTGCCGTCTTTCCTACATTTCAACAGTGACTACACTCCAAATGTCCAGTTACCCATCCCTGCACCAGCAGCACTGAGGGAAATCTTCATTAACCTGACGTTCTGCGGCAGTGCCATAGGAGGTCCACTTGTAGGAAATATTGGTTTAGAATTTCCACAGGGGTTCCTGATCTTTAACATCAGGAGTGGGGGGAACCTTGGCCACTGTGCAGTTTCTCCAGTTACTGTCAATCTAAGTTATGGTGGGAGATTGGGGGCTCCCTGTGGAAATAGCTGGCTCCTATATTGAGTCCAATATGTAACTGGTCAAGGTTTTCTCCCCCTCCATCTCTGGATGTAAAGGATCCCATGGCCACTACTTGAAGAGCAAAGTGGTCTCCCCTGGCCAATAATTACCCCTCAACCAACATTACTAAATAGATTATCTCGCCATTTTCTCATTGCTGTTTATGGGATCTTGCTGTGTGAATATTTTATTAGTTCATGGGATGTGGGCATTGCTGGTAAGGCTGGCATTTATTGCCCATCCCTAATTGTCCTTGAGAAGGAGGTGGTGAGCTACCATCTTGAACCACTGCAGTCCGTGTGGTGAAGTTGCTCCCACAGTGCTGTTAGGGAGGGAGTTCCAGGGTTTTGACCCAGTGACGATGTATTTCCAAGTCAGGATGGCGTGTGACTTGGAGGGGAACGTGGAGGTGATGGTGTTCCCATGCGCCTGCTGCCCTTGTCCTTCTAGGTGGTGGAGGTCGTGGTTTTGGGAGGTGCTGCTGAAGAAGCCTTGGTGAGTTGCTGCAGTGATCTTGTAGATGGTACACACTGCAGCCACGGTGCGCCGGTGGTGGAGGGAGTGAATGTTGAAGGTGGTGGATGGGGAGCCAATCAAGCGGGCTGCTTTGTCCTGGATGGTGTTGAGCTTCTTGTGTGTTGTTGGAGCTGCACTCATCCAGGCAAGTGGAGAGTATTCCATCACACTCCTGACTTGTACCTTGTAGATGGTGGAAAGGCTTTGGGGAGTCAGGAGGTGAGACACTCGTTGCAGAATACCCAGCCTCTGACCTGCTCTTGTTACCACAGTATTTATGTGGCTGGTCCAGTTAAGTTTCTGGTCAATGGTGACCCCCAGGGTATTGATGGGTCTCGGCAATAGCAATGCCATTGAATGTCAAGGGGTGGTGGTTAGACTCGCTTGTTGGCACTTGTGTGGCACAAATGATCCTTGCCACTTAGCCCAAGCCTAAATGTCCAGGTCTTGCTGTCATCATCATAGGCAGTCCCTTGGAATCGAGGAAGACTTGCTTCCACTCTTAGCATGAGTTCTTAGGTGACTGTACAGTCCAATGCGAGAACCAGAGTCTCTGTCACAGGTCAGACAGATAGTCGTTGAGGGAAAGGGTGGGCAGGGAGCCTGGTTTGCCGCACGCTCCTTCCGCTGCCTGCACTTGATTTCTGCATGCTCTCGGCGACGAGACTCGAGGAGCTCAACACCCTCCCGGATGCACTTCCTTCACTTGGGGCGGTCTATTGTCAGGGACTTCCAGGTGTCAGTGGGGATGTTGCACTTTATCAGGGAGACTTTGCGGTGTCCTTGTAACGTTTCCTCTGCTCACCTTTGGCTCGTTTACCATGAAGGAGTTCCGAGTAGAGCGTCTGCTTTGGGACATGGACTGCTCTCTTATCTGAGGAGTTGCGAAACTGAACACTGCAGTCATCAGCAAACATCCCCACTTCTGACCTTTTGGTCATTGGTGAAGCAGCTGAAGATGGTTGAGCCTAGGATGATACTAGCCATTTAGATATGTGGGGCACTTTTAAAAGATGCCTTTTGACTAAAACAGGCTCATATTTGCAACTCTCGTACTGGATTTTAATTATTTAAAATAAAGCAGACTTAAAATGATTCTTTTTCTCCTGGTTATCTTGTTACTGGTAATGGTCCAGCAGAGAGGAAGGAGCCGTGCCCCAATAGTATCGGCGTGCAATGGGGTCTGCAAGGGTTGAGGGAGCAAACTCCTACAGTTGCTGCATTTCTGGGTTTCAACTTCATTTTGGTTCGTTTGAGATTTTCTGTTTTTTGCAAAAGTGGGTAATGTTAGTGGTTGCATTTGCACAGTGCCTGGGTAAGTGGGTAATGTTACTTCATGAGGTTACAGAATATGACCCCTTTCTTCAGTTTTCCCCCTTGCCCTAGGTGTTTAAAGCCCTATTTCAGTGCACTAGGAACTCCTATTGTACACTATCCTTACTGACCAACAACAGTTGAGTCGATGAATCTCCTACCATTGCTGCTCTTGAATCTAGAGGAGTTACTGTCTTGTTTTATTTCTAGAGCCTCTTCTCCAAGGCTGGCCAGCTCTCGACTGCCACCAAGGGTCCTGTCTCAAGGATTCGTCGACCATTGGGACTATCTACCGGTTCTGAGCACCTGCGGGTTCCATCGGTGAACGTAAACCCCTTCACCCCAACTCTGTACCATGAGCTGGGCCTCCCACGCAGTGTAAAGACAGAGAAAACCGGAAAGAGAAAGAAAAGGATTGAAGAAAGAGGCAGGTAAAGGTTGTTGCAGCTTGGTGTGTGGACAGGAGGTGGTCGAAAGGTTGCCTTCATTGGAACGGAGCTTGTGAATGAGCAAAGTTAACTGGAGCCCCTCTTCCAGCAGCTGATTTAGAATGGCAGTAGCAGCAGTCAGAGCACCCCTCTGTGTGTGGACTGATCCTGGCATGGTACCTCATTTAGCCCAACAGCCTTGAGCCAAGTGTGGTGATGCTAAACGCACAGGCTACCCAATATGTTGCATCTGTACAACTTCCTGAAAAGACCTGTAGTTTCAAGTACTTTTTTTTGAGGGAAGGAAGAAAAACTGTTCAGCTCTTCCTCCTTTTGTTAGCTAAAATTAAAGCTCATGGAATTCAAGGCAAATGAATGACCTGGTTAGGGGGTAGAAGGCAGAGTAAGGATAATGGGTAGGTACTCACATTGGAAGGCAGTGACTAGAGGTGGCCCACAAAGATCTGTGCTGGGGCTTCAACTAGTCATTATATTTATTAATGACTTGGGTAACACAATAGAGAGTTGTATATCCCCTTATATGGATTTGTGTATATGAACATCAGGGTGTCTGCTCATCTATATTTTAAATTTGTGCCATTTATAGTAAACTGTCTGTCCATATTGGCCCTCCCAAAATGCATCACTTCACATTTCTCTGCGTTGAACTCCATCTGCCGAGCTTCTATCCATTTCACTGTCCTGTCTGTGTCATCCGGAAGCCTTTAACTATCCTCATCATGGTCGACTACTTTGCCAAGTTTCATATAATCTGCAAACTTTATAATGCTGCTCCCTACACCTGAGTCTCGATCGTTTATAAAAATTGCTGAGAGTAATGGGCCCAAAACTGACCCTTGGGCAACAGCACTGCAAAACACCTCCCAGTCTGATAAACATCCGTCCACCACCAGCCTGTGCTTCCTGTCATTGAGACAATTTTGTATCCATACCACCACTTTCGTCTTAATTCCATGGGATTCCAACTTCTTAATAAGCCTGCTGTGTGGCACTTTGTCAAATGCCTTCTGAAAGTCCATACACAACATCTACTGCACTACCTTAATCAACCTTCTGTTACCTCATCAAAGAATTCAATCGAGTTAGTCAGGCACGATTTAACTTTAACAAATCCATGCTGGCTCTCCTTGATTAACCCATGCCTTTCCAAATGAGTTTATTTTGTCCCTGAGATAACTTCCTTACCACTGATGTTAGACTGAGCAGCCTGTAGGTTCGTGGTTTATCTTCCGTTTGTTGAATAGAGGTCTAACATTAGCAACTCTCCAGTCCTCCCGCACTACACCTGGATCCAATGAGGATTAAAGATTGTGACCAGTGCCTCTGCTTTTTTCTACCTTTGCTTTTTTCAGCAACATAGAAAGAAAGACTTAAATTTATATAGTGCCTTTCGTGACCACCGGGTGTCTCCAAGCACTTTACAGCTACTTTTGGAGTGTAGTCACTGTTGTAATATGGGAAATGCGGCAGCCAATTTGCGCACAGCAATCTCTCACAAACAGCAATGTGATAATGGCCAGATAATTTTTTTTTAATGTTGATTGAGGGATAAATATTGGCCAGGACACCGAGGATAGCTCCCCTGCTCTTCTTTGAAATAGTGTTGCGGGATCTTTTACGCTCACCTGTTTAACAAGTCATCTAAAAGACGGCACCTCACAGTGCAGCACTTCCTCAACACTGCAGTGTCAACCTAGATATTTTTTTTAATAAATGTGCTCCAGTTCCTGGAGTGGGACTTGAACTCTTAATCTTCTGACTGAAGTGAGTGTGCCCACTGAGCCACCGCTGACACCACGATGCCTTCTATCCAACATTCAGTAATGCTAATCATTTCATATGTACTTTCTCTTACTATCCTGATATAACTTTCCTCCCTCTTAGTGTAACCTTCACACCATCTGCTTCCTTTGCATACTGTAGCCCTGTCCTCTGCCTCTAGACGGAGATCTCCCTTTGGGCCCTTAATAGGTCCAGCCTGTTCCTGAGCTAATCCTACACTTTGTTTATTAAATGTTTTAGGGTTCAATTCAATGTTTGCTTGCTAATCTTTTCTCCTAACCTCTCTTTGCCTCCTGTATTAATTGCTTTCTGTACTTTACACAATCTCCCTGGTTATTAACTAATTTTCTCCTGACATTTGTCCTAAGCCACCTTTCTGTTTTATTTTAACTTATTTATTTTGTTTGTCATCCAGGGCTCATTAATTTAGGATGCTCTACCTTTTCCCGGCAAAGTAACATGAAGAGTTTGTACCCGAACTATCTCTTCTGTGAATATCATTACTGCTTTACCCTGCAATCTACTTATGCTAGGTGAAATTCGCTCTTCCCAGTTCAGCATTTTTACTGTCCAATCTTTTCTGTTCTTTCTATAATTTCTCTAACTGATGTTGCAGTCACGGTTAGCTGGATAATGATCTACTGTAACGCCTTCCACTTGCCCTACCTCATTTCCCAGAAACAGATCCAACTCTGCTTCCGCCCTTTGACTGGGGACATATTGATCGAGAACATTCTTGTGTACACCTCAGAAATTCCTCTCTTCCCTACCCTTATCACTTGGGATCATTAAAGCCTCCTAATATTATTACTCTCTATTTTTTTGCACATTGTTGAAATTTGCTGACAAATTTGCTCCTCTGTCCCCTCCTCACTGTTTGGTGCTCTTGCACACCCATGTTACTGCTCCCCCTCTGTTCCTTAGCTCGAGCCATTCAATTCTGTCCTCAAACCCTTGGGATATATCCTTGTATTTAGAACTGTAACATCATCCCTAATCAATACTGCCACGCCCTCTTTTTTACCTTCCATCATTCCTTAATTCTTGGTAACCAGGAATATTACCAACCCATTCCTGGCCTTGTTTGAGTCCTGTCTGTTAATGCAACGACATCATTCCATGTAGCAATTTGTGCCTGCAGCTCGCTAACTCTATTAGTTACACTATAGGCATTGACTGACTTACAATTTCATACCTCCTTTGTCACTTGTTTTCCTCAATCTGGTCCTTGCAATTTTTGGAATATTTCTAATGTTCCTGCTGTTTATATATCTGTCCTCTGATCTCCTTTCTGCTGATTTCTGTTTCTCCCCCTCTCCTCTTGCCAAATTAGTTTAAACCCTTCCAGCAATACTAATTAACGTCTCGGTGAGATTATCAGTCCCGCCTTTGTTCAGGTGCAAACTGTCCATCTTCCATAGGCACCCCTAACCCCAGAGCTGCTCTCAATGTCTCAAGCATCTGAAACCCCCCCCCCCCCTCCTGCACCACTTCTCCAGCCATCTGCACCATCTTCCTGTTTCTGTAATCTGATGCTGGAAGTAATCTGAAGATTACTACCTTTTTTGAGGTACTGTGGTTTTTAAAATTTCTTTCCTAGCTGCTGAAACTTCCTGAAGGACCTCCACACTTTCTACTCACGTTACTGGTTCCAACGTGGACCATGACTTCTGGCAGTTCCCCTCCCTCTCTCGGGATGCCCTGTCCCCGCTCCGTGATATCCTTTATCGGGTAGATAGAGACTGTTGGGCGAGTCTAGGGCAAGGGACGTAATCTTAAAATCTGAGCCAGGCCATTCGGGAGAAGTTTGTAAACACTTTTCTATATGCAAAGGATGGTAGATATGTGGAGAGAACACACTCTCTCAAAGCAGTAGAAACTCACTCAATTAATAATTTTAAATCTGAATGATAGATTTTGGCTAATCAAGGGTATTAAGGGATAGTTAGGATACAGATCAGCCATTATCTGATTTGAATGGCAGAACAGTCTCAAGGGTCTGAATGGCCTCTTCCTGTTCCTATATTCCTATTGTTCCTGTGTGCTGATGACTGAAGTTATCAGAGTGATTGTTCCTGACCTAACCTCTTGGCTGGAAAATCCCAGTGCTGCTGGTGTGGGAATAAATCTCTAGTGGGATCTCTGTCTATGGTTTAATATCTGATATTGTCTAGTTCCTGATCAGTTACTGGACGCAAACCCAACTAACAGAAGGTGGAGTTAAGTGCAATATCGAAAACGGGATTTCTTCGTTAACTAGAGGTTGAGAAGGAATCAATCTCTAATTCTGCTGTGTAGATTATACATGTGCAAAACCAAACTCTGATGTGATTGGGACCGTTTCAATAACTTTGGTTGGGTTGCTGGACTTGCCTGGTCCTGATTAACTCTGATTGCAGCCTGGGCATGGCTTAATGTAGCATCTCTGCTCAGCATTATCATTTAATGCTCCAATTTATGGTATTGGTCAAAAGGCGTAAAACTCTGGCAATAATTGCACTGTTGATCAACTTGATTTCTCTCCTTTCCCTTCTCTTCCCTGTGCCCCCCGCCCCCCCAGATCATACCTGGCTCACTTGTCTGTGACTAAAACAGAGTTTGTGTCCTGTGCTGAATGGGGAGCAATAATCATTATAGGCAGTCCCTCAAAATCGAGGAAGATTTGCTTCCACTCTAAGGTGACTGAACAGTCCAATATTGGAATTACAGACTGTCACAGGTTGGACTGACAGTCGTTGAGGGAAGGGGTGTGGGGGGACAGGTTTGCTGCACGCTGTTTCTGCATGCTCTCGGTGATGGGACGCGAGGTGCTCAGTGCCCTCCCGGATGCACTTCCTCCACTTAGGGAAAAGACACGCTGGACTTTGGGGGGGCTTCCTATTGATTGCTGTTGTCTTCCAACTGTCCCTGATGACCATCAGTAGAAAATGCAGTTTGGGGAGATGAACTTGACTGTACCAGCATTTCATGACGTTCTGTTGCCGAGGATCTGAGTTCATTTTTTTCCGACATTGCTTTTTAGGAGAGATGTTGAAATGAGACCGCGCGATAGCATTGAGGAATCACTGCTACAGGCGAAGGTGAGGAAATCGAACCCGGGGCACTTCAATTACTTCAGCGACGGTTAATAGAAGGACATAAGAACAGAAATGTCTTGGGGGTGGGGCAGGACAGGGCTGGGTGGGTGATGGTGAGCTGCTGGTCCAAGAGGTGAGGGGGTATAACAGTACAACGTAACTAGTTGCCATCTGTGGGGCTCCCCTGCTCCCCAAGGCAGACCTGCCCATTAGTTCCCAGCCGTTTAATAGAAACATAGAAAATAGGTGCAGGAGTAGGCCATTCGGCCCTTGGAGCCTGCACCACCATTCAATAAGATCATGGCTGATCATTCCCTCAGTATCCCTTTCCTGCTTTCTCTCCATACCCCTTGATCCCCTTAACCGTAAGGGCCATATCTAACTCCCTCTTGAATATATCCAATGAACTGGCATCAACAATTCTCTGTGGCAGGGAATTCCACAGGTTAACAACTCTGAGTGAAGAAGTTTCTCCTCATCTCAGTCCTAAATGGCCTACCTCTTATCCTAAGACTCTGTCCCCTGGTTCTGGACTTCCCCAACATTGGGAACATTCTTCCTGCATCTAACCTGTCCAGTCCTGTCAGAATCTTATGTTTTTGAGACCCCCACTCATCCTTCTAAACTCCAGTGAATAAAGGCCCAGTTGATCCAGTCTCTTGTCATATGACAGTCCAGCCATCCCTGGAATCAGTCTGGTGAACCTTTGCTGCACTCCCTCAATAGCAACAATGTCCTTCCTCAGATTAGGAGGCCAAAACTGAACACACTATTCCAGGTGAGGCCTCACCAAGGCCCTGTACAACTGCAGTAAGACCTCCCTGCTCCTATACTCAAATCCCCTAGCTATGAAGGCCAACATACCATTTGCCTTCACCGCTTGCTGTACCTGCATGCCAACTTTCAATGACTGATGAACCATGACACCCAGGTCTCGTTGCATCTCCCCTTTTCCTAATCTGCTGCCATTCAGATAATATTCTGCCTTTGTGTTTTTGCCCCCAGAATGGATAACTGCACATTTATCCACATTATACTGCATCTGCCATGCATTTGTCCACTCACCTAACCTGTCCAATTCACCCTCCAGCCTCTTAGCGTCCTCATCACAGCTCACACCGCCATCCAGTTTAGTGTCATCTGCAAACTTTGAGATATTACACTCTCTTCCTTCATCTAAATCATTAATGTATATTGTAAAGAGCTGGGGTTCCAGCACTGAGCCCTGCGGCACCCCACTAGTCACTGCCTGCCATTCTGAAAAGGACACGTCTATCCTGACTCTCTGCTTCCTGTCTGCCAACCAGTTCTCTATCCATGTCAGTACATTACCCCCAATACCATGCGCTTTAATTTTGCACACCAATCTCTTGTGTGGGACCTTGTCAAAAGCCTTTTGAAAGTCCAAATACACCACATCCACTGGTTCTCCCTTGTCCACTCTACTGTTACATCCTCAAAAAATTCCAGAAGATTCGTCAAGCATGATTTCCCTTTCATAAATCCATGCTGACTTGGACCGATCCTGTCACTGCTTTCCAAATGTGCTGCTATTTCATCCTTAATGATTGATTCCAACATTTTCCCCTCTACTGATGTCAGGCTAACCGGTTTTGTCTCTCCCTCCTTTTTAAAAAGTGGTGTTACAATAGCTACCCTCCAGTCCATAGGAACTGATCCAGAGTCAATAGACTGTTGGAAAATGATCACCAATGCATCCACTATTTCTAGGGCCACTTCCTTAAGTACTCTGGGATGCAGACTATCAGGCCCCGGGGATTTATCAGCCTTCAATCCCATCAATTTCCCCAACACAATTTCCTGCCTAATAAGGATATCCTTCCGTTCCTCCTTCTCACTAGACCCTCGGTCCCCTAGTAAATTAGGAAGGTTATTTGTGTCTTCCTTCATGAAGACAGAACCGAAGTATTTGTTCAATTGGTCTGCCATTTCTTTGTTCCCCATTATAAATTCATCTGAATCTGACTGCAAGAGACCTACGCTTGTCTTCATTAATCTTTTTCTCCAAATATTTATAGAAGCTTTTGCAGTCAGTTTTTATGTTCCCTGCAAGCTTCCTCTTGTACTCTATTCCCCGCCCTCTTACTTAAACCCTTAGTCCTCCTCTGTTGAATTCTAAATTTCTCCCAGTCCTCAGGTTTGTTGCTTTTTCTAGCCAATTTATATGCCTCTTCCTTGGTTTTAACACTATCTTAATTTCTCTTGTTAGCCATGGTTGAGCCACCTTCCCCGTTTTAATTTTACTCCAGACAGGGATGTACAATTGCTGAAGTTCATCCATGTGATCTTTAAATGTTTGCCATTGCTTATCCACCGTCAACCCTTTAAGTATCCTTTGCCAGTCTATTCTAGCCAATTCATGCCTCATACCATTGAAGTTACCTTTCCTTAAGTTCAGGACCCTAGTTTCCAAATTAACTCACTCCATCTTGATAAGGAATTCTACCATATTTTGGTCACACTTCCCCAAGGAGCCTAGCACAACAAGATTGCTAATTAGTCCCTTCTTATTACACATCACCCAATCTAGGATGGCCTGCTCTCTAGTTGGTTCCTCGACATATTGGTCTAGAAAACCATCCTTAATACACTCCAGAAATCCTCCTCCACTGTATTGCTACCAGTTTGGTTCGCCCAATCTATATGTAGATTAAAGTCGCCCATGATAACTGCTGTACCTTTTATTGCACACATCCCTTATTTCTTGTTTTATGCTGTCCCCAACCTCACTACTACTGTTTTGTGGTCTGTACACAACTCCCACTAGTGTTTTCTGCCCTTTGGTATTCCGCAGCTCCAGCCATACCGATTCCACATTATCCAAGCTAATGTCCTTCCTTCTATTGCTGGTTAAAGAGAAAATTAACACAACGCCACCTGCCTCCTTTTCCTTTCTGTCTATCCTTCCTGAATATTGAATACCCCTGGATGTAGAGTTCCCAGCCTTGGTCACCCTGGAGCCATGTCTCCGTAATGCCAATTTCCGTTAATTGCTGTCTGCACAGTTAATTCGTCCATCTTATTCCGAATACTCCTTGCATTGAGGCACAGAACCTTCAGGCTTGTCTTTTTAGAATTTTGGTGTAATGTGGCCTTTTTTGTTTTTTGCCTTGGTTTTCTCTGCCCTCCACTTTTACTATTCTCCTTTCTATCTTTTGCTTCTGCCTCCATTTTATTTCCCTCTGTCTCCCTGCATAGGTTCCTATCCCCCTGCCATGTTTGTTTAACTCCTCCACAACAGCATTAAAAAATACTCCCCCTAGGACATTGGTTCTGGTCCTGCCCAGGTGCAGACCATCTGGTTTGTACTGGTCCCACCTCCCCCAGAACCAGTTCCAATGTCCCAGGAATTTGAATCCCTCCCTTCTGCACCACTCCTCAAGCCACATATTCATCTGAGCTATCCTGCGATTCCTACTCTGACTAGCACAAGGCACTGGTAACAATCCTGAGATTGCTACTTTTGAGGTCCTACTTTTCAATTTAGCTCCTAGCTCCCTAAATTCATCTCGTAGGACCTCATCCCATTTTTTACCTATGTCATTGGTATCTATGTGCACCACGACAACTGGCTGTTCACCCTCCCTTTTTCAGAATATCCTGCACCCGCTCAGACATCCTTGACCCTTGCACCAGGGAGGCAACATACCATCCTGGAGTCTCTGTTGCGGCCGCAGAAACACCTATCTATTCCCCCTTGCAATTGAATCCTCTCACTATAGCTCTCCCACTCTTTTTCCTGCCCTCCTGTGCAGCAGAGCCACCCATGGTGCCATGAACTTGGCTGCTGCTCTCCCCTGATGAGTCATCCCTCCTCAACAGTACCCAAAGCGGTGTATCTGTTTTGCATGGGGATGACCACAGGGGACCCCTGCAGTACCTTCCTTGCACTGCTCTTCCTGTTGGTCACCCATTCCCTATCTGGCTGTGTACACTTTACCTGCAGTAAGGCCAACTCGCTCAAAGTACTATTCTCATCATTCTCAGAATCGTGGATGCTCCAGAGTTCATCCACCCGCAGCTCCAGCGCCGCAATGCAGTCCGTCAGGAGCTGCAGGCGGATAAACTTCCCGCACACGTCATCATCAGGGACACTGGAAGTGTCCCAGACTTCCCACATAGTACAGGAGGAGCATAACACGTGTCCGAGCTCTCCTGCCATGACTTAACCCCGAGATAAACTTAATTTGGCAACAATATTACTTGCTGATAAAGAAAAGAAAAGCTACTCACCAATCACTTACCCCTTGGCTGTGATGTCACCTTTCGATTTCTTTCTACTTTTTTGCCTTCTCTCACCCCTGCAGCTGCACAAGCTGGGCCTTTATAGTCCGTTCTCCTCACAAACTCCTGCCTCCCATCTCCCGACTGCCGACACTCAAACTGTTGGGCCTTTATAGGCCACTCGCCTCACGAACTCCCGCCTCCCGACTGCGTTTGCTAGCCCACTTCAGAAGGTAGTTTGAGTTGAGCACATTGGTGGGACTGGAGTCTTGTTTATACCATCATCATAAGCAGTCCCTCGGAATCAAGGAAGACTTGCTTCCACTGCTGAAGTGAATTCTTCAGTGGCTGAACAGTCCAATATGAAAACCACAGACTTTCTCAGATAGCCATTGAGGGAAGGGGTGGGTGGGACTGGTTTGCTGCACGCTCTTTCCACTTCCTGTGCTTGGTTTCTGCATGCTCTCGGCGACAAGACTCTGTGCTCAGCGCCCTCTCAGATGTACTTCCTGTACCAGACTGAGTATGGATGGTGGGTTTCCTTAAAGGGTTTTAACAAACCAGTTGAGTCACTTATCGCCATCTTGACTTGGAAATGTATCGCCGTTCCTTCATTGTTGCTGGATCAAAATCCTGGAACTCCCTCCCTAACAGCACTGTGGGAGTCCCTTCACCACACGGACTGCAGCAGTTCAAGAAGACAGCTCACCACCACCTTCTCGAGGGCAATTAGGGATGGGCAATAAATGCTGGCCTTGCTAGTGATGCCCACATCCTGAGAATGAATGTTTGTTTTTGTTGTTACAAACCTAGTGTCTCAGTAAATGAGCTTCACACCTGTGTCCCCTCCAGAGATTCAACTTCCGTGAGAACATGTGCTCCCGCTACGCCACGGAGTTTTACGAGTTGGAGAAGATTGGCTGCGGGGAGTTTGGTGCTGTGTTTAAATGTGTCAAGCGACTGGATGGCTGCCTGTATGCCATCAAACAGCTGAAAAGACCCCTCTCCGGTTCACTTGATGAGTGAGTGTCAAGTACTCCAGCGTCTTGGCCCTTCCAAATCACTTAATTCTGAGCAAAAGTCAATATTAATCCTGAAACTCGTCTAGTTGCCAATGTCCACCTGAAGCAACTACAGCACACTGGGGTGCCCACTTCCATGTCCTGCTGGTCAGTGGACTCCCATGGAGTCCTTGCTCCTGGCAGGCTGTGGTTCTGTGTCGGGGTCATCGGTCCAAGGCCCACTCGAGACTGGAGGACATTAATCCAGGCTGACCCTCCGGTGCAGTGCTGAGGGAGTGCCACAAAGTTGAAGGAGCTGTCTTTTTTGATGGATCTGAAGCCCGAACCTGTCTGCTTCCTTGGGTGGACATTAAAGATCCCATGGCACTAATTGAAGAGCAGGGGCGTTCTAATATCCTGGCCAATATTTATCCTACAACCAACACCACATGGATTATCTGATCATTATCACATTGGTGTTTGTGGGAGCTTGCTGTGCACAAATTGGCTGCCGCGTTTCCTACATTACAACAGTGACTACACTCCAAAGGTAATTTGGAATGTCATGAGTTTGTGAAAGGTGTTCTACAAATATTCCTCGTTTTATTTCCTGACCCTACCACTACTCTGTTCTGCTGATTGCATTATAGTGAGTTTATCATTTTAAAACGAAATATATTGTGGCAAGCTGGGGTGGGCCTGTTTGCTTGGGATTATAGATGGAGATTACACTGGCGGGGCTCTGTAATGGAGGTACTGACTGCAGCACACCTGGGCTGAGGATCTGTCATTACTGCTGTTTATTCTATAGGCAGACTGCGCTCCGCGAGGTGTATGCACATGCGGTGCTGGGACATCATCCCCACGTGGTGCGGTACTATTCGGCCTGGGCAGAGGATGACCACATGTTGATCCAGAATGAGTACTGTAATGGTAAGTGTAATGAGATAATGTATAGTGCCCTCTAGCTAGGAGGTATAGGGAGCTGTATTGAGAGGGAGGGTCTGTGAAGGAATGCCATCTTAAGCTCTACATGGCTGAGATCTCCCAAATAAATAGTTAAGTTGAATGAAGTGTTCAAGAGACTATAAAATACACAGTGTCAGAAGCAGTGACTTCTGATCTTTCGTAGAATGCATCTGCAACCGAAATATTGGAACTAAGACTTTTTCGTTCCGATCGAAATCGACATTAAGCAGTGCAGAGCGTGCTTCCTACACGTGCGTGGATCCGTGAAGGGCGATAGTCATAAGCTTGTAAAATAATCTAGAGGCGTTAGTAAAGTAAACTTAGTGGCATGAGTTATTGTAGAGCCACAATTGGAAAACTTATTTCTACAATTACATGGCCACGATATTTTACTTGAGACTTGTTCTAATCCTCTGGGTATTTGAACTGTATGCATGTATGTGACAAAAACGCAGTCCTAATCTAGCGAGCTATCATGACCACCACAGTGCCAACTCCCACGCACATTCCTCTCCCACCTCCATTGCAGGTGACTGGTGATTTGAAAATGGGAAAAAATTCAAACAGCTGTGGGACAGCTATGAAATTATTACATTGTGGAAAAACCCAATAGTTAAATTTGCAACGTATATCACTGCCATTGGCAGTGATGCCAGAGATATCCACAATAATCTTCTCTACAAATCAGAGGAAGACTAGCAGGAAATTGAGATTATTTTCAAGCTCTAAGAATAGCACTAAAGGTAAAACCAGCATCTGTGAATGGTACCAGTTTAACAACTGTGTACAAGGGGACGAGCGATTTGACAGATCGCGTGAAAGTGAGAGCTAGCATTGTCATGTGATTTTTGGCAATTTGAGGGATGATTTCATCAGAGACCGAGGTCTGTGGAATATCTGATAACACTCTGTGTAAGGGGCTGTTGCAAGAATCAAGCCTAACGCTCGATAAATGTGGTCTGTAAAGCTACAGAGGCCACAGTTGCCCAAATGAAATCCATGAAGCTCGCTAAAACAGACTGAAGATGTCAAAGCTATCAGACAGAAACCCTGGCCCACAAGGAAGAATTCACAGACCGGGTTCACTAACAATTGCAGATATTGTGGCAAAAGACATGAGCTGTCAAAAACTAGATACCAAATGGGAAGACCTGCACAAACTAAATCACTTTTCTCAAAAGTGCAGACAGTGGATCGAGGCTGAAGTCTACACATAACCCTAAATATAAAGGTAAGCCAAAAGTTCATGCACTGTTTATGAAGAGAGTTATAGTTCTGATTTTGAAGTCATGACTATATAAAGATGCTTGGTAAAGTTGATCGCCGCACAAAGACAAACATCCCAATCGCAAATGAACTACTCAAACCAAGAATCATACACGGTCATCGTCGACAAAGAAAAGAACCATGTCAAACAAGCACACTACTACAACAGAGGTGCTACAGCACGTCTTGCACTTCAGAAAAGAGAAACCGTGAGAGTGGGGGAAAAAAAGCTCGGGTTCAAAAACAAGTCGCATTCGATCATATCAGGTCATTACAGAAGATGGCTGAGAGTATTGCAGAAATAGGAAACATCTGTGTTGAGATATTCATTTGAAGCTCTATCTCGGTGACACCCACACAATCTGCTGACTACACAGCCAACTAACATGCAAAACAGCACTTCAACCACAACACGTGAAAACAGGGATATTTCCCCTCCGGGCACTGATAAAGGGACTAAAGCGATAGGTGCATAGAACACCACTGAAACAACCCGTTTGAGGCAAAGCAACAGAATCCGCACATCACCAAAATACCTGGAGCACTGTACAGAAATAAGAAATTATGGACACTGGACACTTGGATAAAGAATTAATAAGGCAAGAATTTTGTTAAACTTGTAGTTGTTTAATACATGTATTAAATTTTCTACCTGTTTATATTGAAGCTAACTTTTGAATTCATTTTTGTTTATGAAAGGAAAGGTGCAACAATATAATGTATAGTGCTCTCTACCTAGGACATCTTGATATAATTTATAGCACCCTCTAGCTAGGAGGTATAGGGAGCTGTATTGAGGGTCTGTGAAGGAACATCATAAGCTCCATGGCTGGCTGAGATCTCATAGTTAAAGTTGAACGAAGTGTTCAAGAGACAATAAAATACAGTAGGGATCATAAATATAGAAAATAGGTGCAGGAGTAGGCCATTCGACCCTTTGAGCCTGCACCACCATTCAATATGATCATGGCTGTTCATGCAACTTCAGTACCTCATTCCTGCTTTCTCTCCATACCCCTTGATCCCTTTAGCCATAAGGGCCACATCTAACTCCCTTTTGACTATATCTAATGAACTGGCCTCAACAACTTTCTGTGGTAGAGAATTCCACAGGTTCACAATTCTGAGTGAAGAAGTTTCCCATCATCTCAGTCCTAAATGGTTTACCCCTTATCTTTTAGACTGTGACCCCTGGTTCTGGACTTCCCCCAACATTGGGAACATTCTTCCTGCATCTAACCTGTCCAATCCTGCCAGAATTTTGTTTGAGATCCCTCCCATCCTTCTAAATTCCATTGAATATAAACCTAGTCGATCAGTCTGGTGAACCTTTGCTGCACTCCCTCAATAGCAAGAATGTCCTTCCTCTGATTAGGAGACCAAAACTGTACACAATATTCAAGGTGTGGTCTCACCAAGGCCTTGTACAACTGCAGTAAGTTGTCCCTGCCCCTGTACTCAAATCCTCTCGTTATGAAGGCCAATTTGCCTCCTTCACCGCCTGCATGCCAACTTTCAATGACTGATGTACCATGACACCCAGGTCTTGTTGCACCTCCCCTTTTCCTAATCTGTCACCATTCAGATAATCTGCCTTCCTGTTTTTGCCACCAATGTGGATTACCTCATTTATCTACATTATACTGCATCTGACATGCATTTGCCCATTCACCTAACTTGTCCAAGTCACCCTGCAGTCTCATAGCATCCTCCTCACAGCTCAGACTGCCACCCAGCTTAGTGTCATCTGCAAAGTTGGAGATATTGCATTCAATTCCTTCATCTAAATCATTAATGTATATTGTAAATAGCTGGAATCCTAGCACTGAGCCTGTGGCACCCCACTAGTCACTGCCTGCCATTCTGAAAAGGACCCGTTTATTCCTACTCTTTGCTTCCTGTCTGCCAACCAGTTCTCTATGCACGTCAATACATTACCCCAAGACCATGTGCTTTAATTTTGCATACTAACCTCTTGTGTGGGACCTTGTCCAAATCCTTTTGAAAGTCCAAATACACCACATCCACTGGTTCTCCCTTGTCCACTCTGCTAGTTACATCCTCAAAAAAAAATCCAGATTTGTCAAGCATGATTTCCCTTTCATAAATCCATGCTGACTTGGACTGATCCTGTCATTTTTCCAAATGTGCTGCTATTACATATTTAATATTTTCTTCCAACATTTTCCCCACTACTGATGTCAGGCTAACTGGTCTATAATTCCCTGTTTTCTCTCCTTTTTTTAAAAAAAGTGGTGTTACATTAGTTACCCTCCAATCCACAGGAACTGATCCAGAGTCAATAGACTGTTGGAAAATGATCACCAATGCATCCACTATTTCTAGGGCCACTTCCTTAAGTACTCTGGGATGCAGATTATCAGGCCCTGGGAATTTATCGGCCTTCAATCCCATCAAGTTCCTGACCTAAGAGTTCCCTCAGTTCCTCCTTCTCGCTAGACCTTTGGTCCCCTAGTATTTCTGGATCATCGGCTTCTGTTGGCAAACCTCTCAGAATTCACAGGCTCAGATTTTGGAGCATAGGAACAGGCCATTCAGCCCCTTGAGCCTGTTCCATCATTCAATTAGATCGTGCCTGATTGGTATCTTAACACCATCTACCCACCTTGGTTCTGTAATTCTTAATACCCTTGCTGAACAAATCTACAATCTCCATTTTGAAATCTTCAATTGACCCCCGGCCTCAACAGCTTTTTGGAGAGTTCCAGATTTCCACTGCCCTTTGTATGAAGATGTTTCCTGACATCATCCCTGAGTGGCCTAAATCTAATTTTAAGATTATGTTCCCAACAATACAGTGCCTTCCTGTGCCAGTGACCTGTGAAATGGAGCCCCTCATTCCCACACCACTGTTCATGTTCCTGGTCTGTCTATCCTTATGCCAGTTAACCTGTGGCTTGGGTAATATTCTTGAGATTACCACCCTGGAGGTCCTAAAAATTAATTGTTCAGATATTCCCCCAGCAGGACCTCCTCCCTATATCATTGGTTGCCACATGCACCACAACTAGATCATCTCCTCCTTATCCAGCCTCCGAGATGTCCCTTACCCTGGCACCAGGTAAGCAGCGCACCCTTTAGGACTCTCGTGGCTGCAGAGGATGCTATCTCGCCGTTGTTGTTGAATCTCCTATAACTTCTATATTTCTATTCGGCCCTTTGGACAGCCCTCTGCTCCATGGGGCCAAGGTCAGCATTGAGCCTGCCCTTCCCTGCAGTCTTTCTCCTTATCCTCCCAGGTAGTGAGTATATTGTACATGTTGAATAGAACCAGTGACCCTGGGATACCTCCTCTACCTCCCATTGGTTTCCCCTTACCAGGCTCCCTGACAATCTCGCACTCCCCTTCCTGGACCTGTGCTCTCCTGAGGTGTAACTGGACTCTGGAGAAACCTATCTAGAAATTCCTGCCCCTTGTGTGTTGTAGTGCCTCTTACTCACACTCCAGATCATTGACTCTAAGCTGGATTGTCTCGAGTGGTGACATTTCCTGCAGATGTGGCAATCTCAGACAGGCTGTCCACAAACTCCCACATATTACAGTCCTGACACATTGCCCGTGCTACCATTTCTAGTATTTATTATTTGATAGTAATTTAATTCTACATGCAATTAAATTTAGTAGTTGGATTTATCTTGATTTCAGGTTAATTTCTATCTTATTAGTCTTGTCTTTTTTGTTAACTTTATTTTGGTATTCCCATGGCTCCTATTTATTAATGTATACCAGATTTCTATTTAATGCAATTCAGATTCCTTTAATGTTGGTGGTATCATTAATTTTCATGTTATCCCCTTTGATCTAATTAATTACTCATTAATTTATGTATTTACTTGTGCATCATTACCCCTGCACTAAATTCCCACCCTCCATTCCTGTCATCAGTTAGCAGATTTACTCCATACTGTTCTTTAGCAAAAAGAAAGACTTGGATTTATATAGCGCCCTTCATGACCACGGGACGTCTCAAAGTGCTTTACAGCCAATGAAGTACTTTTGAAGTGTAGTCACTGTTGTAATGTGGGAACTTGGCAGAATATATACCTTCTAAAAACACTAGTTCATAACCATTGACTCTCAATAAACACCTCCCAGTTAGGGATACACTGCCAGCTGATTAAGTGCCTCCAGCAGCGGACTGACTTAACTCTCGCCCAGTTACTGGGGGCGTGACTCTTGTCCTCCTGTATTGTTCA
Source organism: Pristiophorus japonicus (assembly GCF_044704955.1). Lineage (NCBI taxonomy): Eukaryota > Metazoa > Chordata > Chondrichthyes > Pristiophoridae > Pristiophorus > Pristiophorus japonicus. The sequence continues at coordinate 92,934,851 of NC_091991.1, read as the reverse complement.
TTTTCTAACTGTTGGAAGCTATATGGGCTCGTTCCCCACTCCAGGGCTATTGCATCCAAAGTGCGAGGGAAGGAGGGACTCTCGCTGTTGCCTAGGGACCACAAGGCTAAGTCTCTCTCTCTCTCTCTCTCTCTCTCTCTCTCTCTCTCTCTCTCTCCTTACTGCACCCCGCCTCCCTTCACGTGTGCACACCCTGTGGTTCTGCCTCACCCCACTTATTAAACCTGAATTGCTGATTATAGCGTTGAGTGCCAGTTGAAGGAGGGGGTCTGTCCCCTCCCTCAGGGTGTAAAGGGGCTGGTTTCCCCCCCCCTCCCCATGGGGCAGGGCAGCTGGCCACTTCTGATCAGCTATTTCTGTGCCTCATTAGAAGGAGCAGTAAAATGGTTGTACGTTATCTGGACCCCGGGCTGCACCTTTTCGTGTCCCTTTTGATTTCACCTTCCTCACTTCAAGGACGCACTTGTATCTGGTGTGGTTTCAGGGGGCAGTCTGGCCGATGCACTGATGGAGAACGTGCAAGAAGGAATATTGCTGGCGGAGGTGGAGCTGAAGGAGGTCCTGCTGCAGGTATCGATGGGTCTGAAGTATATTCACAGCTCCAGCCTGGTTCACATGGATGTCAAGCCAAGTGAGTATTGGGGCTGCATGCAAGGTGGGGACTGTATCACTTGGGTGCTTGATGTCGATTTGACTACTTGATGATGACTATGCTTCAGATGTAAACAAACTATTTTACAATTAATGAGACTGATCAAAGTGCCTATGAAATTTTGTACATTTCTAGTAGCTCCACAGCTTGTCTTTATTCTCCCTATTAAACTGGGCTTGCCACCATCCAATGTATAGAGAAAGGTACCCACCTGTACTGTGGCCCACTGCTCTGCACACCTATACTGACCCCTCAAACACAGTGGCCCTGCTCTGCAGTTCCCTTAACTCCTCAATGGGACTGCATATGCCTGTCGAGGTTGCCATCATTTCAAAGGGATGTTTCTGGCCTGGGAAGTTGTCGGATATTGGGCAAAAGGCAAGGAATGCTCAGGGCAGTATCTGGGCCTCCCAGTTGTGGGTTAGTTGGCTCCGGCATGTTGGGCTTCTTCCCACTTGAGGTCAGTGCTTGAAGAGCTTGACTCGGTACTGTGTGGGAGGGGCCTCCCCAGGTGTCGAGTGTGAGTGTGAGTGTGAGTGTGAGTGTGAGTGTGAGTGTGAGTGTGAGTGTGAGTGTGAGTGTGAGTGTGAGTGTGAGTGTGAGTGTGAGTGTGAGTGTGAGTGTGAGTGTGAGTGTGAGTGTGAGTGGTGTCCGTCCTTCAGTAATGGTGGTGCTTTTCCTTAGGTAACATCTTCATCTGTCGAAGAGTGAAGCCGGATGTGATTGGCTGTGTGGAAGAGGAGAGTGATGCTGAAGAGGAGGGGATCTTGACCACTCCCAACATATTGTACAAAATTGGTAACTGCCTTTCGGGTGTGGACAATGGGAGCTGAAGTTTGGGGACTGCAGAAGCACAGTGTAGGTGCAACTTGTGGTGTGAGTTTAATAGGCCTCCAGGCAGCACATCTGTGGGACAAGGGCTATGTGGCCAAGTGTCAGCTCTGGCTAAACCAAGAGTCAATCCTGTTGGTTTCCAATCTGGTTTCAGTTTTCCGTTATTCCCACCTGCTCCCTCCCTTCCTTTAATGGCGCACCTTAGCATTCTAAACTATTGACCATCTAATACTGTGGCTGCACAACTTCATTTAATTTCACAAGCAAAATACTGGTGGATGCTGGAAATAGAAACTGGTCGGGCAGCATCTGTGGAGAGAGAAACAGAGTTAAGGTTTCGGGTCGATGACCTTTTGTCAGAACTGAAAAAGTTAAATAGAACCAGTTTTAAGCAAGTGTAGGAGCGGGGGAGGGGAGAAAAGAACCTGTTAGCGTTAAGTTTACATCCTGCAACTGTGATCTTTGAACGTCCGTGACTGCGCTCACTCCTGATTTTGCCTTTTAAGGTGACCTTGGCCACGTGACGTCAATGTGCAATCCACAGGTGGAGGAAGGAGACAGCTGCTTCTTGGCCAATGAGATCTTGCAAGAGGCAAGTATGACCTGAGAAATGCAGCAAAGGATCTCGATCCCATAGAGGCCTCGCCCCCAGACTGGGAGCATAACTGAGCTGGGGCTGAAAATGTGAAGTGCTCCCAGGGAGGGGGTGCTTCTGTGTCTCCTGGCGCTTTTATCTTGAACCAATCGTGGCTGAGCTCCCGGCCTGCCCGTACAGTCTTGTGATTCGTTGAGCCCTGAGGCAATAGCCCATGTGACCAGTTCTTCTACAGCACAATAGTGAAGGAGGACCTAAAGCTTGAAGAGCAATCTGATAAAGGCCCAGTCTATTGCCGCTCATCCTGCCTGGCATCCGAGTACATTTTCACTGTCCCAATAACTTGTCCCAATAACTTGGCTCAATAGATTATTCCCCATAATTCTCACTTTGAAAACAGAAGATCTTCCTAATCTCTTTAAAATTCACTTCACCAGGTTATATTTATTCTGGCTTTGCTGGGAAAAGTTGAGTGTACCTTTTATCTACATTTATTTACCTTGGAAGTTCCTCCACCATAACTTTCTCTAAGATCTCCAGCAGCTGTCTCTCTTGCTCAAGTCTCTGTTGGAGGTGCCTTCGCTGTCTTAAGGTCTATCCTATAAACTGGTTTGCAGTCCAATGTATTTTATCTCTACCCTGGAAAAACTGATGCAAAACTACAACTGGATAAGGTGGACTATTTTTGCAGTCCATTCAATGTGTTTAAAAACTAGACCAATCTCCTGCATTGTACCGATTGGCTGGAACAGCCCATGTGGTTGGTCTGTTGGTGTATCTGTACATTGCTGTCGCACCCATTACGCTAGCGGCAACTATTGGTCTTGCAACATGAATCTTGCCTTTGCGGAAAACAAAATGGTGGGGCAAGAGTTTCACTTTTTCCTGTTCAATGCCAGTTTTGATCCCAGTAGAAACATAGAAACATAGAAAATAGGTGCAGGAGTAGGCCATTCGGCCCTTCGAGCCTGTACTGCCATTCAATGTCAATGAGTTCATGGCTGAACATGCAACTTCAGTACCCCATTCCTGCTTTCTCGCCATACCCCTTGATCCCCCCCCTAGTAGTAAGGACTACATCTAACTCCTTTTTGAATATATTTAGTGAATTGGCCTCAACAACTTTCTGTGGTAGAGAATTCCACAGGTTCACCACTCTGGGTGAAGAAGTTTCTCCTCATCTCGGTCCTAAATGGCTTACCCCTTATCCTTAAACTGTGACCCCTGCTTCTGGACTTCCCCAACATTGGGAACATTTTTCCTGTATCTAACCTGTCTAAACCTGTCAGAATTTTAAACGTTTCTGAGATCCCCTCTCATTCTTCTGAACTCCAGTGAATACAAGCCCAGTTGATCCAGTCTTTCTTGATAGGTCAGTTCCACCATCCCGGGAATAAGTCTGGTGAACCTTCGTTGCACTCCCTCAATAGCAAGAATGTCCTTCCTCAAGTTAGGAGACCAAAATTGTACACAATACTCCAGGTGTGGCCTCATCAAGGCCCTGTATAACTGTAGTAACACCTCCATAGCGAGGGGATTTGAGTACAGGGGCAGGAAGGCCAACATGCCATTTGCTTTCTTAACCATCTGCTGTACCTGCATGCCAACCTTCAATGACTGATGTACCATGACACCCAGGTCTTGTTGCACCTCCCCTTTTCCTAATCTGTCACCATTCAGATAATGGTCTGTCTCTCTGTTTTTGCTACCAAAGTGGATAACCTCACATTTATCCACATTATACTTCATCTGCCATGCATTTGCCCACTCACCTAACCTATCCAAGTCACTCTGCAGCCTCATAGCATCCTCCTCGCAGCTCACACTGCCACCCAACTTAGTGTCATCCGCAAATTTGGAGATACTACACTTAATCCCCTCGTCTAGAAACATAGAAACATAGAAACATAGAAAATAGGTGCAGGAGTAGGCCATTCGGCCCTTCTAGCCTGCACCGCCATTCAATGAGTTCATGGCTGAACATTCAACTTCAGTACCCCATTCCTGCTTTCTCGCCATACCCCTTGATCCCCCTAGCAGTAAGGACCTCATCTAACTCCTTTTTGAATATATTTAGTGAATTGGCCTCAACAACTTTCTGTGGTAGAGAATTCCACAGGTTCACCACTCTCTGGGTGAAGAAGTTCCTCCGCATCTCGGTCCTAAATGGCTTACCCCTTATCCTTAGACTGTGACCCCTGGTTCTGGACTTCCCCAACATTGGGAACATTCTTCCTGCATCTAACCTGTCTAACCCTGTCAGAATTTTATATGTTTCTATGAGGTCCCCTCTCATTCTTCTGAACTCCAGTGAATACAAGCCCAGTTGATCCAGTCTTTCTTGATAGGTCAGTCCCGCCATCCCGGAAATCAGTCTGGTGAACCTTCGCTGCACTCCCTCAATAGCAAGAATGTCCTTCCTCAGGTTAGGAGACCAAAACTGTACACAATACTCCAGGTGTGGCCTCACCAATGCCCTGTACAACTGTAGCAACACCTCCCTGCCCCTGTACTCAAATCCCCTTGCTATGAAGGCCAACATGCCATTTGCTTTCTTAACCGCCTGCTGCACCTGCATGCCAACCTTCAATGACTGATGTACCATGACACCCAGGTCTCTTTGCACCTCCCCTTTTCCTAATCTGTCACCATTCAGATAATAGTCTGTCTCTCTGTTTTTACCACCAAAGTGGATAACCTCACATTTATCCACATTATACTTCATCTGCCATGCTTTCTAAATCATTGATGTACAATGTAAACAGCTGGGGCCCCAGCATAGAACCTTGTGGTACCCCACTAGTCACTGTCTGCCATTCTGAAAAGTACCCATTTACTCCTACTCTTTGCTTCCTGTCTGCAAACCAGTTCTTAATCCACGTCAGCACACTACCCCCAATCCCATGTGCTTTAACTTTGCACATTAATTTCTTGTGTGGGACCTTGTCGAAAGCCTTCTGAAAGTCCAAATACACCATCAACTGGTTCTCCCTTGTCCACTCTACTGGAAACATCCTCAAAAAATTCCAGAAGATTTGTCAAGCATGATTTCCCTTTCACAAATCCATGCTGACTTGGACCCATCATGTCACCTCTTTCCAAATGCGCTGCTGTGACATCCTTAATAATTGATTCCATCATTTTACCCACTATCGATGTCAGGCTGACCGGTCTATAATTACCTGTTTTCTCTCCCTCCTTTTTTAAAAAGTGGGATTACATTGGCTACCTTCCACTCCATAGGAACTGATCCAGAGTCTATGGAATGTTGGAAAATGACTCAATGCATCTGCTATTTCCAAGGCCACCTCCTTAAGTACTCTGGGATGCAGTCCATCAGGACCTGGGGATTTATCGGCCTTCAATCCCATCAATTTCCCCAACACAATTTCCCGACTAAAGGATTTCCCTCAGTTCCTCCTTCTTACTCGACCCTCTGACCCCTCTTTGATATCTGTGATTGGAACAATAGCTCCTTACACAACCCTCTCCGGACTCCGCGGTTTACAATGCTGTGGGGTCCAGGATGAATTCGGTTTAACCAATGGTGAGTGGATTCTGCCTATAATTGAAGCAGATGTTTTATCATGGGATGGGTAAGGAACAAAATGCCAGCCAGACCACAGGAACCTGTGTTGCAAATAAGCTGATTTCAGTGATATTTAGTGTAAATGTCAAGTCGGCTTGAGTTTTGTTGTACTTTATAGTCTTGTATCCTTCCATCCTGGTGTCTGAATCCCTGGACGCATTGTCTGAATACTTGAGCACGTAATCCAGGCTGACACTCTAGTGCAGTACTGAGGGAGTGCAGCATTCCGTCAGGTGCTGTCTTTAGGATGTGTTATGACAGAGTCTGCTCTCTTCAGTGGATGTAAAGGATCCAATGGCACTAAAGAACAGAAGTGTTATCCCTGGTGTCCTGGGCAATATTTATCCTTCAACCAACATCACTATTTTTTTTTAAAGAATTTGGTCATTATCATATTGTTGTGTGTGGGAGCTTGCTGTGTGCAAATTGGCTGCTGCATTTCCTACATTACAACAGTGACTACACTCCAAAAGTACTTCATTAGTGGTAAAGTGCTTTTAGACATCCTGAAGTTTCAAAAGACGCTTTGTAAATGCAAGGTTCTTTACCTTTTGGCACTCTATCTGAACATAGTCCTTATTTACAAGATTGTAGCCAACCCCATGCATTGCCCCTTTAGGACTATTCCAACTTGCCCAAGGCCGATATCTTTGCGTTGGGTCTGACCATGGCCCTCGCAGCAGGAGCGGAGGAGCTGCCCCAGAACGACATGGCCTGGCATTACATCAGGAAGGGCAACCTGCCCACACTCCCACAACAGCTGTCCCATGACTTTTTCAGCCTATTGAAAGTAAGTATTATCCTTTTTCAATATGATTTAAGATTGACTTGGTGTGGGCGTGGATCTGCTCTGGTCAGTGAGGGATGTCCGTGGTCGAGAATTGTGCGTTTGTCCAGAGCTCGTACTGAGCATGCCCAGATCAGAAGCTGAGGGCAGTAAAGGTTCATCTACTCTGCCCCTGCCAGCAGCCGGATTGGTGACCTTTCGTTCACATCCTTGAGTAGATTGGTGGAGGGGAAGGAGGAGGGGCTCATGAGTAAAGTCACTGCTCGCAGAATGGCCACTTGGGCAAGGTGAGGACAGCGGTGGGGCCATAGCCCAGTTGGAAGGTTCAGCTTGCTAGAGGTCAATGCCAACACAATCCTGTCTGCTTGCCTGTGGGCTCCAGCACCAACATTACCTGCAGTGTTCCTGTCTCTATGCGTGAGCTAACTCTCACTCCTGACTGCTCACAAGGATGGTCTGAGCAGATACCTGGGTTGTGCCCATTCTCTGGGCAGTGGGCCACGTGGTTTGTGATCCACAATCCTTGAGGTAGTATTTGGTCTCCAGTTGGTGGTGAAATAGAGAGGGGTCTCCTGAACAGCCAGGACACAGCTCATTTGCTGCTTAAACCATGTGGTGTCATTGCCCATCTCGTGATGCGGATATACCTGGATATCCAATTGGTAAATGAAAGATGATGCCCGCAGTGGATTTCTCAAACTGTAAGATGGTGCAATTAACTTGCTCATTATCGACAGTCATCCTGTGGAATAGAAGGAGGGTTCCACTCTTGACTTGTCACAGTTGCTTTTTATTTTGGCTTCTTTAGCAAAAGGAAGACCAGTTCAGGCAAAATCCATCTGAACATGGCATCTGTGTTCTCCACACCCTTTGTGTAGAAGCTTGTTGGGCCGTTTCTGTTCAAGGTGTTCTGTATAACTACCTGTAATTATTCAGCACCTTTAACTTAGCTAACATGTCACCTGGTGCTTCGCAGCACTGAGATAAAACGGTGGGTCCAGGTGAGCTGAGGAATGGACATTTTCCCATTGAAACTACAAATTGCATGGGATGGGGGATAGAACAGTGTGTACAGCTCCTTTCTGGTACCGCACTTCTCCTGTACTTCTCTCCTTTTCAGTCGGTGGGTTTTTAACTTTGATACCATTTTGTATGCAGGCTGTCAGAGCTTGGTGATCCTGGCTAAGAAAATGGGTCAATGTGGACTTTTTTTGAAGGCCAGGAATTCCACGTTGCCGTGGAATTGGAATATGTCCCTGACCAAGGCACCTAACTGGACCCTGGAGCAGAGATCCCGGTGCAGCCGGTAAGCCTAGCCTCCAGGAGCAGGTGTTCCGTGCTGGTGAATAAACCTCCTATCCACCTTCTGGTGGGTATGGGCCCACCACAAAACTCTCCTCAAATGGCATCAGGGCCATAGGAAGGATGGTGGTCAGATGCAGCAAGTTGAGAAATACTGGGGCAGTGTGGAAATTTACTATCTAACCTGTGCTAAAAGCTCATTACTGATTGATTGTAGTGGGGCACCAAGGGTTGCAGGAGTGAGGAACTTGAAGTAATAGAGGAAAAAGTACTGGAGAAATTAATGGGATTAAAAGCTGACCAATCCCCTGGACCTGATGGCCAACATTAGAAGGTTTTAAGCTGCAGAGATAGTAGAGGCATAGTTTTGATCTTTCAGAATTCCCAAGATTCGGAATGGACCCCATGGATTGGATGGTAGCAAACCCCGCTATTCAAGAAAGGAGGGAGAGAGAAAACAGGGAACTATAGGCTGGTTAGCTTGACATTTGTAGGAAAATGCTGAATCTATTAAGGACATGGTAATGGGGCACTTAGAAAATCATAACAGAAACATAGAAGTTTACAGCGCAGGAGGCCAATTCGGCCCATCGTGTCCACACCGGCTGACACAGAGCGGCACGGCCCTTGGTCAGCAATCCTGAAGGTTACATATAAACCTATGAACAATGACGGAAAGGCAAAGAGCACCCAGCCCAACCAGTCTGCATCGCACAACTGCGACACTCCCTGCGAACATTCTACGCTCCACCCCAACTGGAGCCATGTGATCTCCTGGGAGAGGCAAAAATGATTAGATAGTTAATACTGATTTATGAAAGGAAAATTGTATTTGTCAAATCTATTGAGTTTTTTGTGGGAGTAACTAGCAGGATAGCTGAGGGGAAACCAGTGGATGTAGTATATTTGGATTTTCAGAAAGTATTTGATAAGGTGTCACACTAGATTTTTGCACAAGATTAAGGCTCATGGGATTGGGAGTAATAAATTAGCTGGGATTGGGGGTAATATATTAGCCTGGATTGGTTAACAAACTGAAAACCATAGGAATAAACATGTAATTTTCAGGATGGCAGGGTGTAACTAGTGGGGTGCTGCAGGGATCGGTGCTGGGGCCCCAGCTATTTACAATCTATCAATGAGGGGACCGAGTGTAATATATCCAAGTTTGCTGACTATGGAAAGCTAGGCGGGCAAGTAAGCGGAGAACAGTCTGCAAAGGGATATAGTCCGGTTAAGTGAGTGGGCAAGAAGGTGGCAGATGGAGTATAATGTGGGGAAGTGTGACATTTTATGTATTGGTATTAAAGGGGATTTGGGTGGTGGTGCACATGAATCAGAAGGTTAACCTTCTGATTCAACAAGCATTTAGGAAGGCAAGTGGTATGTTGGCCTTTATTGCAAGGGGGTTGGAGTACAAGAGTAAGGAAGTTCTGCTGCAATTGTACAGGGCTTTGGTGAAACCACACCTGGAGTACTGCGCACAGTTTTGGTCCCTGTCGTAAGGAAGGATAGACTTGCCTTGGAGATAGAGCAACGAAGGTTCACTTGATTGATTCCTGGGGTTTTCCCATGATGAGAGGTTGAGTAGATCGGTCTGAAATTCTTGGAGTTTAGAAGGAAGATAAGTGATCTCATTGAAGCATGTAAATTCTTAAGAAGGCTTGACTGAGTCGATGCTGTTTCCCTTGGCTGGAGAGGTTAGAACCAGGGGTCACAGACTCAGGATAAGAGGTTGACCATTTAGGACTGATGAGAAATATCTTCACAGGGTTGTAAATCTTTGAATTCTTTAAAGGACTGTGGATGCTCAGTGGATTGGTATCTTCAAGAGTGAGATCGATAGATTTTGGGGCAGAGAGAACCAAGGGATATGGGATAGTGCAGGAAAGTGTTGAGGTAGATCATCAGCCTTGGTCTCATTGAATGGCAGAGCAGGCTCAAGGGGCCGATTGGCCTGTTCCTGTTCCCATTTCTTATGTCCTCCTTTCATAATGTAAGACACTAATAGGTAGTATCCAGTGCTTAGTGCTAACCACTTGCTGCAACCTTTATTCAATTCCAAAAATAAGTCTGATAATGAGATCAGAAGTCTCCAGATAAAGATAATTTTAATTTATATTGTACAGTTTTAGTTCTTTGAATACAAATAATCACCTGTTTACGCCAACAACTGAGCAAATGTTTCTAATCTGGCAGTCCCTGTTCTAATGGCTGTGTTCTCTCCTGACCCAGCTGATGATTAGCCCAGATCCTGTGGAGAGGCCATCCTCTGCGGGACTGACCCGACATCCTGTCCTTCACAGGAACTCCAGGAAGCTGGCCTCGCAACTCCGGAAAGAGCTCAACATGGAACGTTTCAGGACTGCCATGTTAGAAAGGTATTGGTAATGTGGGGGGCAACCTGGGGTGTTCAGTGACTGGGGTAACCTGGGTTGTTCACCATGGTGGGCAGGGGGGCAAATGTTGTCCCAAGTGCTGGTGACCAGCATGGTTGTAAGTTTCTAGAAGCAAGGACAAGAGGTCCAAAAAACTCATTCCTAACTTCTGCCCCCTCCTGAGCCTGGCATTGAGATGGTGGGGGTAAATCAATCTTTGCTTGTATTGTGGGGTGGGGGGGGGGAGATGAATGACCAGGAGATGGTGGTCCAGTTGTGAGGTCCTGGGCGTTTACAGATGCTCATTCTCTGCTGTTCCATTGAGCAGTTGATGAATAATGCCAGAAATGCACGGTGGGCCATTCAGCACTGTGACCAGGAATGTTGATGTGTTTTGGGCATACCCTTGTGTTCTGAACACACCCAAAAGGTCATGACCAGCCTGTTCTCTTGACCAATGCTGACTGCCCTCTGTATTTCCAGCATTGCATCTTTAGGTTTCCAGTTTTTCATTTTCCATCAGTGAACACAACTCTCCATCTTTGGCAGATGGGTAACCTTGAGGTCCTTAAACCCAGTTTGGTGAGTTGAATTTCTGTAACTGGATAAACTGTTCCTCTCTCTATACATGAACAGCAGGGGCTGAATGCTTGTTGGAAAAATAGCACCTTCATAAATACAACTGGTTAGCTCCCTGCGGCCTGTGTGGGTCATGGCCATGGCCACTTATTGATCCATTAGACAAGATGGTGCAAGGTTCAATCCTTGCTCTAGTCTGACTGTGACCTCTGGCCCTGGGCTAACTGGGAGGGGGAGCAGAGCAGGAATTCCAAGGTCTTGATCTGTTCGGTCACCATAGTTGGAAAGTGCGTCTGAGGATAATGGGATTGGGTTTGGTTCTGATGTTCTCCCATGAAATAACCCAATACTACCTCTGCTCACATGAAGAATGCCCACTTGAGTTGGTGTGATGGTTACACTCCTTCAGTATGTGATGGATGTTTCTGTAGGTGCTTCTGCTGTTCCTTGACACTGTTAACCCAGGTTACTCCCAGTTTTCTGCACATTGCCTTCAAAGCTGGAGATTGTGAAGGAGCAATAGAGAGTGGTATCAGTGGTTCAGTGTTGACCTGAGACATGAGAACATACCATTTGGCCCCTTGAGCCTGCTCTGCCATTCAATATGATCATGGCTGATCTGATCATGGACTCAGCTTCACTTCCCTGCCCGCTCCCCTTTACTCACATCGCTCAAAAATCTGTATCTCTGCCTTAAATATATTCAATGATCCAGCCTCCACAGCTCTCTGGGGCAGAGAATTCCATAGATTTACAACTCTCAGAATAAATTTCTCCTCATCTCAGTTTTAAATGGGCTGCCTCTTTATTCTGAGTGGAAATATCCTCTCTCCATCCACCTTGTTGAGCCCCCTCATTATCTTATAAGTTTCAATAAGATCACCTCATTCATCTGAACTCCAATGAGTATAGGCTCAACCTATCTTAAGTGAACCTCCTCAGCTCTGGAATCAACCTCGTGAACCTTTTCTAAACTGCCTCCAGTGCCTCTATAAATGGCCTGTTTCTGTTGCCTTGAATTTAACAACCTATGCAACATGGTGTTTGGGCTAATTATTCCTTTAATTTTGGCTTTTCTCCCAAATGTGTTTAGGGAGCTGATGAAGGCAAGACTCTCTCAGGGCTTTCCACAGTCTGATCTTCAATCCCTGCATCCAGTGAAGAGGCCAATCCTTCCAGAGAAGAGTCAAAGGATGGTGGGAGGTAGAACCAGCCGCTCGATGAGCTTCAACTGTGGTGGTTACTGAGGGCCATCCAAGTGGGTGGTGGAGAGGCAGTGGCCTGGGGGGTGCTTGGACAACCTTCAGTAGGGCAATAGATGGCCACTAGTCATGGTTAAATCAATCTACCTGAAGCAGAATGAAGATGGAGTAGGCAATAAGTTTCAGATGTTTTTAAACAGCGAGAGATTTTAATATAATGTAAGCTTTGATCACCTCTGGCCATTTCTTTAACACTTTGATGCTGTACAAAGCTGCAGTGTGTAATGGCCACTCTTGTCTAGAGTATTTTTATATTCTGTGTAATGCAAAATGGTGCACCTCTAATGTGTAAATGTTGAGCTGTTAAATCTTCCTGTTTATTTCTCATCTCCAGGAGCTAGCTGTCTCCTTTAGATACAAACCACTATAGTTACAGATGTGAACTACTTTTTTTTTAAATCCCCCTAATGCAGCAGTAACTGACTGATTGCATGTCTCATTTTAGGTTCCAAACTCTCTCTTGGAGGGGGCTTGGGGCATCAAGTGTTTGCAATGAGTCTGGGTTGTCTTTGTCTGTGCCGCTGAGAAATGTTATTGAGCAGATTGTCCCGATCAGTGGATATTGTTTTAGGCTTTTGCCAACTCCACCATGGCTCTGGGGCATTCCAGCTCCTGAACCGGATTGCTTTGAGCCTTTACCAAGAGGTGTGGCTAGTCTGTTCTCAATTGTACAGGGGGAACAGAATCTTTAATCAGTGGCGTGTATTTAAAAGGGAAATGCACCTCCAACATACTGCCATTTAAAATGGACATGGACAAATCTTGCATTTATCTAATTTTATCTAATTTTAATGGATAATTGAGTTTTGTGGAGAATTCAACTGTAATTAAAGTTTTAATTTTTCATATTGCTGCCTGTGCTTCAGTCACTTCAATTGCAGTTTTGCGTCCAGGGAATTGTGGCTCGGCTAGTGTCACCTGATACGTGTTACACAGGCTGGGGTCAGGGTTGGCAGTCTCGGCTCTTGGGGCCCTGTCCACAGCTCCTCCACCTCCTGATCGTCCTTGGTCCTGGAACAATGATCCAACAGCAACTTGGTGTCCTGACCGGAGGGTTCTGCAAACTTGCATTTTTGAGTTTCATCAGGTGTGAATACTGGGATTTTCCCTGGCCCTTGGATTTAATATAGCAGAGAAAGGGTAATTCAACACTGCCCAGGCAGCAACAGACTCTAGGGTGGGCCAGCAACAGAGAAATGAAAGGGGAATCGGCAATTCACGCCATCACAAGGGACAATGCGTCCCGGGATGGAACCATTGACACTCAGCAACAGAGTGCTCAGGAGTAATCAAAGAGACAATCTGAGAGGAATGCCTGTTAACAGTTCCTTTGCTCATGCTGGAGATGTGGTGGCAAACATGCGAGAACCTGTAGGTTTCAGCAATCTATCTGCAGAAGCTGTAACTTCAGTGGACATCTGGCCAGAATGTGCAGAAAGCCCATAGCGAGGCTAGTTTACGAGGCAGAGGAACCAGACGAGGAGTCTGCAAGGCAGGGTGATGCTTGGGTCAAAGCTATAGACGCTGAAGTCCAGCGGGTTCATGTGACAGATGTCCACAGCTTTTTTATTAATTTCAAAATATACTTGAATGTATTCATAAAAAATTTGTACAGTAAAGAGCAGTCAATACGTTTAGCTGCGGTCAGCAATCCTATACACCACATTTGGGTGCTGACAGCAGTTCTGTTCGATACATTTCCTTGCTTTTCATTTCAAGTACAATTGTGTACGACACGGGATACATTTTAGTACATTTGACACATTACATTAGATGTGTCACTACAGTGCACAGAATGGGTGACGGTACATTTAAATTTTTTCTTTTCAACGTGCATTACGAAACAGACCTTGCATTGTACATGGCACTATGTAGGTGTTTACAGATCATGGTGCTTCATGTAGACAAAAAAGAAGTTACAAGTACAGCCCAAGGGGAGTTTTGATTCCTGCCCCCGGGTTTACCGTGGCAGAAGGGCTTTAAACTATGGCCCAAACTGGAACGCATTAACACACAGACGTACACCAGAGAGATCATCCCAGTACTAGGCAGTGCAAACTTAGTGGTCAACACAATGGATCGGAGAACCAGCTGCCACTCTGGATTGTCCCGGGCAATGGTCCCGCAATGTTGGGGAGGAGCTGGTTAGCCGAGATGAACTAGAAATTGGGGGATGTACACGCCATTTCATCTGTGGAGCGAAGTTCATGCTCACAGGTCCTACAGAAATTCGAGCCACTTTTTCAACCAGGTGTCGGGACTTTTAAGGGCACCAAAGTAGTGATACACATCACCGCAGATGCCAGACCAGTGCACCACAAAGCCAGAGCCGTGATGTGTGAGAGAATTGAGTGTGAGTTGGACGGGCTGCTAAGAGAGGGCATAATTTCGCCTGTTGAATTCAGTGACTGGGCAAGCCCCATCGTTCCTGTCCTTAAAGCGGATGGCTCAGTCAGGATTTGTGGCGACTACAAGGCCACCATCAACCGAGTGTCACTACAGGACCACTACCCGCTTCCGAGAGCGGAGGACCTTTTTGCCACGCTGGCAGGTGGCAAGCTGTTCACCAAGTTGGACCTCACTTCAGCCTACATGACTCAGGAACTGGCTGAAGAATCCAAGCTTCTGACCACCATCACTACGCACAAGGGGCTATTTGTTTACAACAGGTGTCCGTTTGGCATTCGTTCAGCGGTCGCTATCTTCCAGAGGAACATGGAAAGCTTGCTTAAATCCATCCCTGGAACAAGCGTATTACAAGATGACATCCTAATCATGGGTCGAGACACTGAGGAACACCTCCACAACCTGGAGGAGGTGCTATGCCGACTAGACCGGGTAGGCTTGCAACTAAAGTCCAAGTGTGTGTTTTTGGCCCCAGAGTTCGAGTTTTTGGGCAGGAGGATTGCCGCAGACGGGATCCGGCCCATTGAATCCAAAACTGAGGCGATCTGTCGTGTGCCCAGACCCGGCAACACATCAGAGTTGCAGTCATTTCTGGGATTATTGAACTACTTCGGGAACTTTCTGCTGAACTTAAGCACATTGTTGGAGCCCCGCTGCACATGCTCCTGCATAAGGGTTGTGAATGGTTTTGGGGGGACTGTCAAGAACGGGCTTTCAATCGGGCGTGGAATCTGCTTTGTTCTAATAAACTGTTGACCTTGTATAGACCTTGTACAGCTCCTGTAAGAAACTGGTTTTAATGTGTGATGCGTCATTCTATGGGGTTGGGTGCGTGTTGCAGCAGAGTAACGCTGAGGGCCAACTCCAACCTGTGGCTTATGCCTCCAGGTCGCTCTCCCAGGCAGAACGGGGATATGGGATGGTTGAAAAGGAAGCACTTGCATGTGTCTACGGGGTGAAAAAGTTGCACCAGTACCTTTTCAGCAGAAGGTTCGAGCTAGAAACGGACCACAAGCCGTTAACATCCCTGTTGTCCAACAGCAAGGCTGTCAATGCCAATGCGTCAGCTCGCATACAGCGGTGGGCCCTTACGCTGGCTGCGTATGACTACACCATACGGCACCGGCCAGGCACTGAAAATTGTACTGACGCGCTCAGTAGGCTCCCACTGGTGATCACCGAGGGGGAGTCGGAGCAAAGTGCAGAGATGGTCATGGCCGTTGAGGCTTTCAACACCGCAGGCTCCTCCATCATAGCTCACCAGATCAAAATCTGGACCAACAGAGATCCCCTCCTATCCCTGATAAAGAAATGTGTCCTGACCCGGGATTGGGCGCCCGCACACGGAGCGTGCCCCGAGGAGGTCAAACCGTTTCACAGACGGATGGACGAGCTCTCCATCCAAGCCGACTGCCTGCTATGGGGCAGCCGGGTAGTCATGCCCCAGAAAGGAAGGGAAGCTTTCATCAGGGAACTCCACAGCGAGCACCCTGGCATCGTGTTGATGAAGGCCATTGCCCGGTCACATGTGTGGTGGCCGGGAATTGACTCAGACCTGGAACACTGGGTTTGCAGGTGCACGACGTGTGCTCAGCTGGGAAATGCCCTCAGGGAGGCCCCACCAGGCCATGGTCACGTATTCACGTAGACTACACGGGCCCGTTCATGGGAAAAATGTTTCTGATTGTTGTTGATGCATACTCGAAATGGATCGAGTGCATCATATTGAATTCGTGCACGACATCCACCACTGTGGAGAGTCTGCGTACGGTCTTCGCGACCCACGGCTTGCCGGACATCCTGGTTAGCGACAACGGCCCGTGTTTCACTAGGTATGAATTCCAGGAGTTTATGTCGGGTAATAGTATCAAACACGTCAGGACAGCACCGTTCAAGCCGGCTTCCAATGGCCAGGCGGAACGTGCGGTTCAAATCATAAAACAGGGCATGCTCCGGATTCAACGACCCTCCCTTCGGTACCGCCTATCGCGCCTCCTGCTGGCCTACAGGTCCCGGCCGCATTCGCTCACATGAGTCCCGCCCGCGGAACTACTCATGAAACGCATGCTTAAAACGCGACTGTCCCTCATTCATCCAGCCCTGTCAGACATTGTTGAGGGCAAGCGCCAGTCCCAAATCACGTGCCATGATCGCAACTCAGTGGGGAGATGCATAGAAATCGATGACCCTGTATTTGTTTTCAATCATGCTTTGGGATGCAAGTGGCTTGAGGGCACTGTAATAGGCAAAGAGGGGAATAGGGTCATGGTGGTCAGACATAACAATGGTCAGATATGCCGCAAACATCGTGACCAAGTAAAGAAAAGGTTCAGCATGGACACTGAGGAACCTGAGGAAGATCATGAGATGTCACCTACACCACTGCCAGAGAACGAGCACCAAGGACATTCACCAGCATGCACAGTCCCTGCGGCCAGCCCGGACAGGCCGGAATCACCTCAGGCGACAGAGACGCATGCCAAGGCCCAACTACCAGAGCCCCAACTGCGGCGCTCCATGAGAGAGCGTCGATCGCCTGAAAGACTCAATCTTTGACCCAAGGACGTTGGGGGGAGGTGATGTCATGTTTGTAACCTTCACGTAACTACACTGTATACACCTGAGTAATGCACACCTTGGCCACAGGGGGTGAACTTGGAGACCCTCCTCACCTGGTCATCCAGGTATATAAAGGGAGGTCCTATGCAGGGTCAGCACTGGGGGGCAGGGTGGATAGGTAAATAACAAGGGCAGGGAAGCATGTAGCAAAAACAATAATTATATCTGTAATAGATTTTAATTTTCTCATAGACTGGGAGAAGCAGAATAGTAAAGTTAGAAATTTCTAGAATGTTTTTGGTATACTTTTCTGGGACAATGTTTTAGAACCAGCACGGGAACAGGCTATGCTAGAGTTAGTGATTAGTAATGAACCAGAATTAGTTAACAAGATTAAGGGAACATCTTGCAAAGTGACGATCATTACATTTAATATTCAGTTAAGTCTGTGACCTAAGTTCAAGTAAGGCAAACTTGCAAGGGATACAAAACATGTTGAATTGAAAATAAACAAGTATTTACACTTGTCATTTTACTCCTGCCCCCCACCTCCTTAAAGGTTGTTCTGGCCTCGTGTCGAATGGCTGGCTTAAGGCAGGATATATTTGCCTTTAGAGGGGTGCAATGAAGGTTCACTAGATTAATTCCTGGATGAGAGGATTGTCCTGAGGAGAGATTGAATAGAATGGGTCTATACTCGCGTGAGGGGTGATCCCATCAAAACATACAGGATTCTGAGTGGGCATTCTGAGTAGATGCTGAGAGATTGCTGAGAGGGAGTCGAGAACTAGGGGCCATAGTCACGGGTAAGGGTCGGCCAGTTAGGAGCTGGATGAGGAGAAATGTCTTCACTCTGGGTAATCTTTGGAATTCTCGACCCCAGAAGGCTGTGGATGCTCAGTCCTTGAGAATATTCAAGGCTAAAATCAATAGATTTTTGGACTGTGAAAGGAATGAGGATTGGGCAGGAAAGGGGGATGGGGTGGGGGAACCGTGGGGTGCAGGTCCACAGATTCCCGAAGGTAGCAGGCCAGGTAGATAAGGTGGGGGGCAAATGGCCTACTCCTGTTTCTCAGCATCTACACTTGGCAGAGACACTAAACAAATACTTTGTGTATGTCTGTTTAAAAAGGGATAGGACCCAGCAATTTCAGGCCAATCGGTGGTAGGAAAATGATTAGAAAGTTCTCAGGGACGGGATAAATCAACATTTGGAAAGACATGGATTAATCAAGGACAGTCAGCGTGGATTTGTTAAGGGAAGGTCGTGTCTGACTAACTTGGTTGAATTTTTTTGAGGAGGTAACCAGGGGAGTTAATGAGGGCAGTGCGTATGATGTAGTATATATGGATTTTAGCAAAGCTTTTGATAAGGTCCCACATGGCAGACTGGTCACGGAAGTAAAAGCCCATGGGATCCAGGGCAAAGTGCAAGTTGGATCCAAAATTGGCTCAGAGGCAGGAAGCAAAGGGTAATGGTTGATGGGTGTTTTTGTGACTGGAAGGCTGTATCCAGTGGGGTTCCATAGGGCTCAGTACTGGGTCCCTTGCTTTTTGTGGTATATATCAATGATCTAGACTTAAATGTAGGGGGTATGATTAAGAAGTTTGCAGATGATACTAAAATCGGCTGTGTGGATGATAATGAAGAAGAAAGCTGTAGACTGCAGGAAGATATCAATACACATTAAATGGTATGACACTGAAAAGTGTAGAGGAACAAAGGGACCTTGGAGTGCATGTCCAGATCCCTGAAGGTAGCAGGCCAGGTAGATAAGGTGGTTAAGAAGGCATACGGAATACTTGCCTTTATTAGCTGAGGCATAGAATACGAGAGCAAAGACATTATACTTGAACTGTATAAAACACTGGTTGGGCTGCAGCTGGAGTACTGTGTGCAGTTCTGGTCACCATATTACAGGAAAGATGTGATTGCACTGGAGAGGGACAGAGGAGATTTACAAGAATGTTTCCTGGACTGGAGAATTTTAGCTATGAGGAAAGATTGGATAGGCTGGGCTTGTTTTCTTTGGAACAGAGGAGGCTGAGGGGAGACCTTATTGAGGTGTATAAAATTATGAAGGACCTAGATAGTGGATAGGAAGGACCTGTTTCCCTTAGCAGAGGAGTCAACAACCAGGGGGCATAGATTTAAAATAATTGGTCGGAGATTTTGAGGGGAACTTTTTTTTCACCCAGAGGGTGGTGGGGGTCTGGAACTCACTGCCTGAAAGGGTGGTAGAGGCAGAAACCCTCAGCACATTAAAAAGATACTTGGGTGTGCACTTGAAGTGCCGTAACCTACAGAGCTACGATCAAGAGCTGGAAAGTGGGATTAGGCTGGATAGCTCTTGGTCAGCCGGCACGGACATGATGGGCTGAAATGGCCTCCTTCTGTGCTGCAAATTTCTGATTGTGATTCACAGAAGACGCAAAAAAATTGCCAGAAATAGTGAAGAACCAAGGGTCTAGAGAATGAGGAACTGAAAGGAATTAGTAAAAAATAGTACTGGAGAAATGAATGGGACTGAAAGCCAATAAATCCCCTGGACCTGATGGCCTACATCCTAGCATTTTGAGAGGTGGCTATAGTGATAGTAGATGCATGGGTTGTCATCTTCCAAAATTCCATAGATTCTAGAACGGTTCCTGCAGATTAGAATGTAGCAAATATAACCGTGCTACTTAAGAAAGGAGGGAGAGAAAGCTGGGAACTATAGACCAGTTAGCCTGACATCAGTAGTGGGGAAAATGCGAGAATCTGTTAAGGACGTGGTAATAGGGCACTTAGAAAAGAATAAGATTGGGCAGATTCAACACAGATTTATGAATGGCAAATCATGTTCGACAAATCTGTTAGTGTTTTTTGAGCCGAAATAGCTCAGTTGGGATAGCATTCGACTGAAAATCTACAGGTTCCTGGTTCAATCCTGGGTTTCAACAAGAGTTGTAACTAGCAGAATGGATAAGGGGGAACCAGTGGATGTGGCGTATTTGGATTTTAAGGCAGCACTCAATAAGGTGCCACACAAGAGGTTATTGAACAAAATTAGGGCCCATGGGATTGGGGTACTATACTAGCATGGATTGAGGATTGACAGACAGTAGGAATAAATGGGTCATTTTCAGGTTGGCAGGCTGTAACTAGTGGGGTGCCGCAACGGTTGGTGCTTGGGCCCCAGCTATTCACAATCTATATCAATGATTTGGATAAGGGGATCAAATGTAATATATCCAAGTTCGCTGATGATACAAAGCTAGGTGGGAATGTAAGTTGTGAGGAAGACAGAGATTTCAAGGGGATCTAGACAGGCTCAGTGAGTGGGCAAGAACATGGCAAATGGAATATAATGTGGAGAAATGTGAAGTTATCCCCCTTGGTAGGGAAAAATAGAAAAGTATTGTTTAAATGGTGAGAGATTGGAAAATGTTGGTGTCCTTGTACACGAATCACTGAAAGTTAACATGCAGCTACAGCAAGCAATCAAAGCAAATGGTATGTTGGCCTTTATTACAGGAGGATTTGAGCATAAGAGTAAAGATGTCTTACTGCATTTATATAGGGCCCTGGTGAGACCACACCTGGAGTATTGTGTACAGTTTTGGTCTCCTTACTCAAGAAAGGATATACTTGCCTAGAGGGAGTACAACAAAGGTTCACCAGACTGATTCCTGCGATGGGGGGATTGTCCTATGAGGAGAGATTGAGTCGACTAGACCTATATTGTCTAGAGTTTAGAAGAATGAGAGGTGATCTCATTGAAACATATAAAATCCCCCTGGCTGGAGAGTCTAGAATCAGGGGGCATAGTCTCAGATTAAGGGGTCGGCCATTTAGGACTGAGATCAGAAACTTCTTCACTCAGAGGGTGGTGAATCTTTGGAATTCTCTACCCCAGAGGGCTGTGGAGGCTCAGTATATTCGAGATAGAGATCGATAGATTTTTGAATACTCAGGGAATCAGGGGATATGGGGACAGTGCAGGAAAGTGGAGTTGAGGTAGATGATCAGCCATGATCTCATTGAATGGCGGAGCAGGCTCAAGGGGCCGAATGGCCTCCTATTCGTTTTGGTTTGAGAAGATCATGCCAGCTGTAGCTGCCAATCGCTCCATTGTGGAAACCAGCCCACCTGCATCAGGTGCCTTGCTCCCACAAGTTTGTGGGTGTGACTGGATCTGGTCAAACCTCTAGCCACCACAGGACTGCCTCATAACAGGACTGGGCAGTGTGCAGGTTCGATCGCAGGCCAGTTTGCCACCATACTGTTAAAGCAGTAGTTCCACCCAGATACTGCTTCCCCACACCCTGCATCCTTCCCTTGAACAGCAGAGACAACAACCTGTATTTATATAGCACCTTTTAACGTAGTGAAATGTCCCAAGGCACTTCACAGGAGCATTGAGATAAAAAAATTGACATCAAGCCATTAGCACAGGTAACTGTTGTGGTAAAAAGGAGGCTTCTCTCCCTCAAGGTGGACTAACTGATACTGATATACAACAGGAGAAGGGCGAGATGTCGATTAACTATAACGACCACGGATGTGAACACACAAAATCCCAGGTTCAACCGGCTTTTATTACGAGCAATTGCAAGCGAAGGTTCAGTCGTGGAACCTCCGAAATACATGAGCTTTCAAGTAGAACTTATGAAGGTTTTGGAGAGGAGCACCCTCCTACAAAATCCTCGATAGGTCTAATTCTATCAGCGAAGTTACATTGATTTGTCGACTCTTATCAAACTGTCTCAGTGATATATGCAATTGCCCATCTTCTATGGTGTTGTTCCATGACTTGCACTTTGCCGCAGTATAATAGACGCCTAAACTGACTTCCTTATCTCTTCCTCAGAGACTTCTGGTCAACAACTGCTGGTTTTGCTGTTTAAGTATTACAGAGGTTACAGATTCAGCTTAATGCATTATACATGTGTGCTATACCTACATAAGCAAATGTTACATAAATAGGCAATTATACAGACCCTCCTAATACTGATAAATTCACTACCTTCAGCATAATTCTGACCACCTATTTGCAACACTTACAATTTATCCCTTAGTGCCCGAAAGCTTGATCAGAGGTAGGGGTCAAGGAGCGTCTTGAGGTGGAGAGGTTTAGGGAGGGAGTTCGAGTTTAGGGCCCAGGCAACCAAAGGCACGGCCACCAATGGTTGAGCAATTACGATCAGGGATGCTCATGAGGGCAGAATTAGAGGAGCACAGACATCTCGGGTGGGCGAGGAGATTACAGAGATAGGGAGGGGCGAGGCTATTGGGGAGTTTAAAAATAAGGATGAGAATTTTGAAATCGAGGCCTTGTTTAACCATAAGCCCATGTAGGTCAGTGAGCACAGGGGTGATGGTAAGCAGGACTTGGTGCGAGTTAGGTCACAGGCAGCCGAGTTTTGGATCACCTCTAATTTACAGAGGGAGTACCGTGAACAGTTCTGGTCGACATGTTATAAAATGGCTATCGAGGTACTGGAGAAGGTGCAAAAAAGATTGACAAAGATGATACCAAAACTAAGGTTATAATCACCTAGTTTACATTGGGTAGAATGTGGGAGGCCAGCATGAGTGCGTTGGCATAGTTAAGTCTAGAGGTAACAAATGGATGAGGGCTTCAGCAGCAGGTGAGCTGAGGCAAGGGCGGAAACGGGCGATGTTACGGAGGTGGAATAGGCGGATAGCTCATTTCAGGGTCCTATGACACTAAGGTTATGGACAGTCTGGTTCAGCCCCAGACAGGAGTTGGGGAGAGGAATGAAGGCAGTGGCTAGGGAACGGAGTTTGTGGCAGGGACCGAAAACAATGCCATCGGTCTTCCCCAATATTCAATTGGAGAAAATTTCTACTCATCCAGGACTGGCTGTTGGACAAGCAGTCTGACAAGTTAGAGACTGTGGAGGGATCAAGAGAAGTCCGATAGTGAGTCAACCGTGTCAAAGGCTGCGGACAAGTCAAGAAGGACGAGGAGGGATCTTTGCCTTTGTCACATCACAAAGGATGTGAATTGTGACTTTGAGAGCCGTTTCGCTACTGTGTCAGGCGCAGAAACTGGATTGGAGGGATTCAAAAGAGGTATTCAAACAGATCTTTGTCCTAATGATACAAGGTCTAGCACTGAAATTGCAGGAAAGATGGGCAGGGATTTGGGAAGCAACAACATGTTCAAGAACTTTGGAGAGGAAAGGGAGGTTGGAGATGGGGCAGCAGTTTAAGGATGGAGGGGTCCAGGGTTGTTTTTTTGAGGAGGGGGGTGATGACGGCAGATTTGAGGCAGAGGGGGACAGTACCTGAGGAGAGAGAACCGTTCACAATATCGGCTAACATGGGATCCAGAAAAGGAACTTGGGTGGTCAGCTGTTTGGTAGCAATAGAGTCAAGAGAACAGGAAGTGGGTCACATAAACAGCATGAGCTCGGAAAGGCCACGAGGGGAGATCGGAGAGAAACTGGAGAAGGTCAGGGCTAGGGCAGGGGACTTCCTTAGAGGAAGTTTGACGTGGTGGGCTAGGGGAAGGAAGGGAAGAGCTAGAGGCAGCTGAACAGATGGTCTCAATCTTAGAGACAAAGAAGTCCATGAGCTCCTCACACTTATTGTTAGAGGTGAGCGTGGAGATTGGGGAGAGGGGTTTAAGAAGACGGTTACCAGTGGAGAATAGAAGCTGGGGTTTATCTTTACATTCCAGAATGATTGTAAAATCGCTCACTATTTCAGAATGATCCTGGAATAGTGAGCAATTTTGGCAGAGGAGAGCAGGACCCACCCGATAATGCTTTACGTGGTCCAGACAGATCTGGCGGTGAATGGCTATACCATATCCGTTCAAGTCTACGTCCCTTGGACTTAAGGGAGCAAAGATGAGGGCCAATGCAAGAGAGAGTAATAGTTTTAACAGGCACTGGGGCATCAAAGGTGGAGGTGAGGGTGTGATTGAGCAGGTCGGTAGCTGCAGGAATGTGGTGGTGAATGGAGGGCTAAAGACTGAACAGAAGTGCAGTTGTAAGAGAGTCGGGAGATTTTTCTGGGGCGGATATAGGTGGTGGTGGGGGATGGTATGGGTTGGAGAGTTTACATGGAGGGAGAGATTAGGGAGGATAGGAGGGTAGTGAACTTAGGAGAGCATGCTGAATTGAGATGGAAGTTGAAATCACCGAGGATGAGAAGTCGTTCGGTACAGAGGGAGGAAAGTAGTGAACAAATATCGGTAATAAAATTTTTCTCATACTTGTGTGAGTGGTAGAGAATGAGAGTTTTAAATGAGGTGAGAGGGGTGGAGTAAGGTGAGATGCTCAAAGGAGGAGAAAGTGCCGGAGGAGTAGGGGACAGATTAAGTTGTGATTTGGTGATGAAATTTGATTTCCTCAATTTCAAAATTCTCATCCTGGTTTACAAATCCCTCCATGATCTTGCCCCTCCCTATCTTGGTAATCTTTTTCAGCCTCACAACCCCACAAGATGTCTGCGCTCCTCAAATTCTGCCCTCTTGAACATCCCTCATTATAATCGCTCAACGAGTGGTGGCCGTGCCTTCTGTTGCCTGGGCCCCAAGCTCTGGAACTACCTCCCTAAACCTCCTCATCTCTCTCCTCCTTTTAAGATGCTCCTTAAAACCTACCTCTTTGACCAAGCTTTTGGTCATCTGCCGTATTTTCTTATGTGGCTCGGTGTCAAATTTATGTTTTGTCTTGTAACACTGCTGTGAAGTGCCTTGGGACGTTTTACCACATTAAAGGTGCTATATAAATAAGTTGTTGTTGAGAGCTACACCGCCACGGTGGTCTGAGAGGGGCAAGTGGTGGAAGGTATAGCTGGGCTTGGAGGCTTCGGCGAAGGGTAAGGCATCATTGCCCCTTAACAACAAGGTTTCTATTCAGGGCCATGATGTCGATGCAATCATCCACGATAAGGGCCTTGTTCACAAGCGAACAGACATTCTGGAGGGAGATACAGAGAGGGCTGGTGATAGATGACCCACAACCAGTGTCCACAGAGTCAGAGCTGGGGATGGTGTTGGATGGGAAGGAGATTGGCCCCCAGTGGGCTCGCTGGGTAGGAAGTTTGGGGAGAGAGGATGGGACTGTCGGGGTTGCTGCTCGTAAGGAGGCAGTGACGAGGGCCTCAATGGGCCCTTCGTAGGATGACGAGAGGCGCAGAGGGAAGCTGCAGGTTTATCGAGGAGGGAGTCAAGCCTGGGACAATGGCAGGAGAGTAGGAAGGTCGAAGAGTAATGAAGGGTTGGGGTAGGCAGAGTATCTGAGAGAGTGGAGATGAAAAGAGACATAAGGTCAGGAGAGAGTGGTCAGGTAGTGACAAAGCGGGGTAAAGTGGAAGAGTATTGAATGGTTGAGGTCCGGAGTGGCAGCCAAAGTGCGCATGCGAAGGTTACCTTCTCTGTAGTGCGGTGCAGAACCAGCGTGTGGCCAAATCTATGGTTTCTGGACAAAGTGCCTTGTTAAATTCAGACTGGGCTATGAGCTTGCTGGCTGCCTTTGCCCAGAACCTTGGCTGATGTGTGTGTGACTCTGGCTTCCCTGTGCATTTAAACCCCTTGATCAATTGCTTTGTGACTTACAGCCCAGCCCACCTGTGTTGTGCTCCGAGCTGACCCAACAAGTCATTCAACCCCGACCCCACCACTCCCAACTGCTTGGGTGGGTGAAGTCTGGGTGGTCTCACCCCCTGCAGCTGGCTACAATGTAGGAGTGAAGCCTCCCGGCTCTTTCCCCCATTCCCCCTCTCTTCACCCCCACCCCCCCCAAAAAAAATTTGGTTACAGCACCTTTTAATATCATTCCCCATCCAAACCTTCAATGTATTGTGCACAGAACACCCATTGCCTTGAGATATTGCCGCCAAGCTCTATCCAGATGCCTTGGTTGCCTAGCCGTGGATAAGACTGCCCTTCCCATGGTGACACTGTACTGGGGTATTAGCACCTGAGAGAGCAGCCTGTATCCCATTAACAGTGAGGAGATGCACGCTCACTTGCAGGACTTGGCGAGCAACACTCGGTGGCTGTCCCTTTATCTTCCCCCACCGCCCCTCCTGGCAAATGCACACTGGAGACTGGTTGACCACGTGACAGTCCAGGACAACCGACCGCCCACATGTGCGAAGGTTCACACTGCTTATGAAGCCATAAAACAATTGGTGCGTTGGGCCTAGCTGCTGGGTCCAATAACTGTCCTGGGATCAGATGGAGATTGCACCAGCTCCTATAGCACTCTACTCCGAGCTCAGTCACGACAAGCAAGTCCCAGGAGGGCAGAAAAAATGCTCTCAAAGCCTCCTTTAAAAAATGTAACATCCCCACCGAGTGGCCCAAGACCGCTCAAAGTGGAAAAGCATTCGAGAAGGCGCCGAACACTTCGAGACTCTTCGTTGATAGCACGCGGAAGCCAAGTACAAACAGCAGGAGGAGCGTATGACAAATCAAGCACCCGCCCTCCCTCTCTCTTCAACCACCATCAGCCCCGCCTGTGACAGCGTCTGTAGATCCTGTATTGAGCTCATATTACATAAGAAATAGGAGCAGGAGTAGGCCATACGGTCCCTCGAGCCTGCTCCACCATTCAATAAGATTATGGCTGATGTGATCATGTACTCAGCTCCACTTCCCTGCCTGCTCCCCATAACCTCTTACATAGAAAATAGGCGCAGGAGTAGGCCATTCGGCCCTTCGAGCCTGCACCGCCATTCAATGAGTTCATGGCTGATCATTCACCTCAGTTTCCCTTTTCCTGCTTTCTCTCCATACCCCTTGATCCCTTTAGCCATAAGGGCCATATTTAACTCCCTCTTGAATATATCCAATGAACTGGCATCAACAACTCTCTGCGGTAGGGAATTCCACAGGTTAACAACTCTCAGTGAAGAAGTTTCTCCTCATCTCAGCCCTAAATGGCTTATCCCTTATCCTTAGACTATGTCCCCTGGTTCTGGACTTCCCCAACATCAGAAACATTCTTCCTGCATCTAACCTGTCCAGTCCCATCAGAATTTTATATGTTTCTATGACATCCCCTCTCATCCTTCTAAACTCAAGTGAATACAGGCCCAGTCGATCCAGTCTCTCCTCATATGTCAGTCCTGCCATCCCGTTTAAGAAACTGTCTATTTCTGTATTAAATTTATCCAATGTCCCAGCTTCCACAGCTCTCTGAGGCAGCGAATTCCACAGATTTACAACCCTCCGAGAAGAAATTTCTCCTCATCTGTTTTATATGGGCAGCCCCTTATTCTAAGATCGTGCCCTCTAGTTCTAGTCTCCCCGATCAGTGGAAACATCCTCTCTGCATCCACCTTGTCAAGCCCTCTCATAATCTTGTACATTTCGATAAGATCACCTCTCATTCTTCTGAATTCCAATGAGTAGAGACCCAACCTACTCAACCTTTCCTCATAAGTTAACCCCCTCATCCCCGGAATCAACCTAGTGAACCTTCTCTGAACTGCCTCCAAAGCAAGTATATCCTTTCTTAAATATGGAAACCAAAACTGCACGCAGTATTCTAGGTGTGGCCTCACCAATACCTTATATAGCAGTAGTAAGACTTCCCTGCTTTTATACTCCATCCCCTTTGCAATAAAGACCAAGATACCATTGGCCTTCCTGATCACTTGCTGTACCTTCATACTATCCTTTCATGTTTCATGCAAAAGTAACCCCAGGTCCCACTGTACTGCAGCACTTTGCAATCTTTCTCCATTTAAATAATAACTTGCTCTTTGATTTTTTCTGCCAAAGTGCATGACGTCACACTTTCCAAAATTATACTCCATCTGTCAAATTTTTGCTCACTCACTTAGCCTGTATGTCCTTTTGCAGATTTTTTTGTGTCCTCCTCACACAGTGCTTTTCCTCCCATCTTTGTATCATCAGCAAACTTGGCTACGTTACACTCAGTCCCTTCTTCCAAGTCATTAATATAGATTGTAAATAGTTGGGGTCCCAGCACTGATCCCTGTGGCACCTCACTAGTTACTGGTTGCCAATCAGAGAATGAACTATTTATCCTGACTCTCTGCTGGCCAATCCTCTATCTATGCTAATATATTACCCCCAACCCCGTGAACTTTTATCTTGTGCAGTAACCTTTTATGTGGCACCTTGTCAAATGCCTTCTGGAAGTCCAAATACACCACATCCACTGGTTCCCCTTTATCCACCCCATTCGTTGCAGCCTCAAAGAATTCCAGCAAATTTGTCAAACATGACTTCCCCTTCATAAATCCATGCTGACTCTGCCTGACCGAATTTTGCTTTTCCAAATGTCCTGCTACTGCTTCTTTAATAATGGACTCCAACATTTTCCCAATCACAGATGTTAGGCTAACTGGTCTATAGTTTCCTGCTTTTTGTCTGCCTTTTTTAAATAGGGCGTTACATTTGCAATTTTCCAATCCGCTGGGACCTCCCCAGAATCCAGGGAATTTTGGTAAATTATAACCAATGCATCCACAATCCCTGCCGCTACTTCTCTTAAGACCCTAGGATGCAAGCCATCAGGTCCAGGGGATTTATCTGCCTTTAGTCCCATTATCTTACTGAGTACCACCTCCTTAGTGATTGCGATTGTGTTAAGTTCCTCCCCCCCATAGCCCCTTGACTATCCACTGTCGGGATATTTTTAGCGTCTTCTACCGTAAAGACGGATACAAAATATTTGTTCAGAGTTCCTGCCATCTCCATGTTCCCCATTACTAATTCCACGGTCTCGTCCTATAAGGGACCAACATTTACTTTAGCCACCTTTTTATATACCTATAGAAACTCTTGCTGTTTTTATATTTTGCGGAAGCAAGTCATCCTCGACTCCAGGGGACTGCCTGAGAGATTATTCCTGGGAACTGAGTCTAAGGCCCCAGCTTCCCTTTGCTATACACTTGGCGACTGGCTGGGGCCAGCCTGATAATGAACTGTTGCTCGCTGGGCCCCATGCTTGCTGCAGTGCAGGGCCATTGGCCATTCATGTGTGAATCTAGATTAGCTGCAGGCTCTTTGACCATGCCGAACTCTCATTCTTTCCAGGAAGCTGTCTCTATGGGTGGGGAGGGAGCGGGGCCAGAGGATGGCTATGTGGAGGGAAAGACTGGCTGGTCACTTCTCCCCCCGCTCCCTGCTACCGAGGCCCTCTGTTGTGTCTCATTGCTCACAGAGATCGGTTAACCTGCCTACCTCATAGTCTGAATTCGTGCTACACCGAATGCATTGTAGAGTCTGACCAACCCACCTAACTGAAGCAAAGAATGGGCACAGACGCTGAATAACAGGCCAGAGCCAGCCCTGAGTTCCATGCAGGTCCTTTATTATAGTGTGTTTCCCATATTCACATACATATAACTTTTTTTATAATACAGTCTTTTAAATAACTTTACACAATAAGGTTTTTTTTTGAATTATCTATCAAAATTTTGTATCCATGCTCTATAGCAAACTGACAATATATTCCATTGTACAAATTTACAGGTGAGAATCCATGGTACCCAAGGAGGGAGGGGGAATGCAATGTGACTGTATGGGCACATTTAGTCTTCACACTGATCGAAGGTGAAATAGACAGATTGACCACTTGGAGCTACGCTTTCTCTAATTTATAAAAAGAACATGAATGTGGGACAATGGGCATTTGTAAGGAGGGGCCCGCTGTACCTTGTGAGTGTCAGGCATCGGATTATGGCACTGGAGTCAGCTACTGCCCCTAGGGGTAGAGAACTAATGGGAGGTCACATGGAAAGGTCGAGTCATTGAGGACTGTACCAAAGGGAAGGTTTGCAGAGATATGGGGCAAGAGTGGGACTAATTGGATCGCACGTTAGGCCGAGTGGCCTCCTGCTGTGCTACAAGATGCTATTGTACCAGTATTCTGTATTGTGGAGGGTAGAAATGGTTTAAAACCTTACTGACTAGGTTTACTTCACAGTACAAACCCTGACTGCCCGTCCCACTCTCCCAGCTTTTCATCCCTCACTCTCTGCATCTACTCCTTTGAAAAATGTCTTTGTACAAAAGGTGACGGCTGTAGGTGTGACCTGTGGAGGGCGCAGCACCAAGGGGAGATAATATTCAGCTTCCAACACCAGCCTGATCAATGGGGCCAATTCTCTAACAGGTGGCCGATGCCTGACCTGCTTCCCCACATTTCCACTCGGGGGCACAGCTGAACATTACCCTAAAGGTGGTTTATTAAACCCCCCCTATATTTATTGTTAGTACATAACATGTAACAAGCAATCATTCTGACGCTGAGCCACGAGTCGAGTCATGGCGGTAAAACTCAGCCCACATGAGCCTGACTCTGCCTGCCACAACCTTTGGGACAATGAGAGTGAATGAAACAGCGACAGTGCTTGCAACAGCTCCGGATTCTGCAGTCTTCATTGTGAAGTTACTTTGTTTGTTAGATGAATACTGAGCCTGGTCTCCGGAGACGTATGTTGTGGAGGAGAAGGAGTGGCTGGTAGGGTAGGTACCCGCCCAGGTGGGAGGCCCCATGGTTCAGAGACGTGAGGGACTGACTAACCGCTCCACCAGATGAGTGACTCCAACCGCCATGCGTGCTGCATGAAAGGCAGCGCGTCGGACTGGTCACTTACCAAGGTGCCACCATTGCAGATGTGGAGACACCTGCCTGGCAATGGCTGTGGGAGCCGTCTACACAGGCTCTGGGGCAGGAGTGAGCCGAATGCTGAGCTGTGCCATCTTCTGTGCATGGATGGCCACAAACACGCACAATGGGCGGCACTGACAGCGCTGGGTACAGCTCCCCTGCAGCCTGCTCCTGGAGCTGCCTGTGCAGGGACCCGCAGCTCACCAACATGACTCACACCGTGCTGTGCCCAGTGTGTCCGTGTACCTGCAGATATGGGAGGCACGTCATGGCCCACACCGTGCTGTGCCCAGTGTGTCCGTGTACCTGCAGATGTGGGAGGCACCTCAGATCTTCCCTCCCAAGTAGGAAGCTCCTGAACAACAACCCACCCAACACGGAACTTCAATGGACGGCAGTATTGGGCAGGTCGGGCCAGAAACCTCCTGCCAGGGGTAGATCTCCAAGAGGGGGGCTCAACCTACAGGCTCTGCACCTCCAAGATCCAGGACTGTACCTTATCCTGGACAACACCAGCACACAACCAAAGGCCCTTGGAACTGCAGAGGATTATGTTCCCTTTAAAGCTCCCAACTTGAAATGAAACCAAGGAACACCATTTCCCTTGAAATAAAATGTCTTTTAAAAACAGGCGATTCCAGCGATTCATGTAATTAGAATCGGCACATTGTCGTATTCTGCTGCAGCACAATACTACACCCCGCCCTCATAAAACAGTATCAACCAAGGTAAGCAGTGCCATTGGTGATCTGCTGCTATTGATGTGCCTGGTGAGCTGCACAAGGAGATCAGCACCAGGACAGAGCGGACAAGTCTGAGCACAACTCCACAGGTCTACTACGAAACTGTATCCTTCCACCGGTGCACAGGGCAGAGCTTTACTCCCTCAATGCTGCAAATAACCATCAGGTCACAACTTATCCTGACCTGGCATGAAGAGGACGACAAATTAAAAGTAACTTTAAAAAGAGATCTCAGAACAAAACTGTCTTTACTCAATGGTTTAAAACATTTATCTAGGTAAGGTGGAGGAGGCAAGATGCTGAGCTGTGGGGAAATAAAATACAAGAGGGATGAAGTCAACAGGGTAATCGGCCATTGCTCACTGTTTACTGTCCAACGTATGTGAATCGTAAAGTGTTTAAGGTCATGGAAAAGGGCAGCTGGCTCATGCCAGATCCGACAGAACAGGTTCACTGGGCTCGGAGCTCCACTGTGGGGCCCTGCTGTTTCAATAAGGGGAAATCCTGGTTCAGGCCCAGAGGGATTCCAGATGGAGACTGGGAATGGCTGCTCTGCTCTGGTTTACGAGTGGCAAGTATTTTGGATGTGCTTTGAACCATCAGAAAAAGTGTTGCTGGGCCTACTGGTCCCAACAAACAGTTCAATACAAAACTCCTGGAAACTGGACAAGAGAAGCGGCTGCATGGAAAGGCAGCCAGTGACCTAAACATTGCCAAATATTGGGAATCGCCTTGCCCCGCCCTTTAATATTACTGGTGTTACTGGTAATGGGGAGGGCCTTCATTGAAATCAATGGCTCAGCAAACCAGTGATCCCAAACAGTGGGTAACAATCACTGAATCATCTCCAACCCCCTGCACAGTTTCTCTCGCTCCTCCTCCCTGGGATCCCGTTGTATGGGTGACCTCCAGTACCTGGGAGCCTCAGTGAGTGCTAGCGGGTTATTCCACACCAATGGCATCACAGCCGAGCCCAATCCTGCCCCACCATCTGCCCCAACCTCCCGTCCCCAACAGAGGTCACTGGACACTAATTGGGAGTGGGGTCCCCAGCCCCTTTACTCGCTCCTAGCTCAGAAGAGATGAACTGGGACTGGCCATCGATGTGTGGTTCCCCGGTCTGTATCTCCAGGACCAAACACCCAGTACCGTTTGGAGACCAAGAGCTATAAAACTATTTCAACAACATGCCAGTGAACCATTTCAATCAGCCATTGGGGCCTGAATGGCAGAGTGCAAGAGGCCTTTTACGGGTAACAGTGACGGCTCACTGACTGCGCTCTCTCTCCTCCTGTGCCGCTGGCCAACCATTCAGGTCTGTCGCTGACCGTGAAGAATTTGCAAATGTGTGTGTGGGGGGGGGGGGGGGGGGGGAGGAACCAAAAAGATCTTCTGAGAGCAAAAGCATCAGTGGGAGAATTGGAGAGCAGCGGTAATGCCGAGCGGCAGGGATAGTGTGGTGAGCTCCTAGCAAAAAGGACCAATAAATTAAAAAATATATATAAATAAAAGCTGCCTCAGTGTCACTGCGTGTCTCCACGCCCCATTGCCCAGGTGACACCAGCCAATCGAGTCGTCTGACTACAGACCCATTCAATTGTAACGGGGCCTCAGCGAGTCATAAATAAGGTTATTGCACAACCACGCCCGGGCAGAGGGGCAACAGGAGGGAGCTGGGGGTACAATGGCCATAGAGGCATTGCACTCTACCATTACCAGCCCCCGCCTCCCCGAGTGTACTTCACCTCTGACCCCTGCCCCTCTCCCTCTCACCCCAGCAGTGTCCAGAGAAGCCATTTTGTTCTTCCATAAGGGAGGCAGTCAGCCTGTACGGCTGGTTAAAGAGGACTCGCCTTTGTGCGTCAAGCAACTTCAAAACTACAGCTTGGCAGGAACTGGCGGCAGGGTCGGTCTTTGAAACGATACAAACGGGTCTCGGGCAGCTCCAAGAACAGCTGTAGTTTTTGTTTTGCAGGTTAAACCCCGGAACAACTGGGAGGGCACAAGACGTGATGGCGGACACCTGCTTCGATGGGTGGCGATGAAGCTTCGTCTATTTGAATGCAGTAAACTCTCCTGTTGAAGGCAAAATGGAGTTGGTTTTAAGGACTGGCTTCCTGCATAGTAATGACTACAGTTCTCACAGTCAAACTCAGTCAGTATTGGCACCACAAGCGATTGGTTACAATGTACTCTGTATCTAACCCATGCTGTACCTGCTCTGAGGGTGTTTGATGGGACAGTGTAGAGGGAGCTTTACTCTGTATCTAACTCGTGCTGTACCTGCCCTGGGAGTGTTTGATGGGACAGTGCAGAGGGAGCTTTACTCTGTATCTAACTCGTGCTGTACCTGCCCTGGGAGTGTTTGATGGGACAGTGTAGAGGGAGCTTTACTCTGTATCTAACCTGTGCTGTACCTGCCCTGGGAGTGTTTGATGGGACAGTGTAGAGGGAGCTTTACTCTGTATCTAACCCGTGCTGCACCTGCCCTGTGAGTGTTTGATGGGACAGTGCAGAGGGAGCTTTACTCTGTATCTAACCCATGCTGTACCTGCCCTGTGAGTGTTTGATGGGACAGTGTAGAGTGAGCTTTACTCTGTATCTAACCCATGCTGTACCTGCCCTGGGAGTGTTTGAAGGGACAGTGCAGATCGAGCTTTACTCTGTATCTAACCCATGCTGTACCTGCCCTGTGAGTGTTTGATGGGACAGTGTAGAGGGAGCTTTACTCTGTATCTAACCCGTGCTGTACCTGCCCTGTGAGTGTTTGATGGGACAGTGTAGCGGGAGCTTTACTCTGTATCTAACCCGTGCTGTACCTGCCCTGGGAGTGTTTGATGGGACAGTGTAGAGGGAGCTTTACTCTGTATCTAACCCGTGCTGTACCTGCCCTGTGAGTGTTTGATGGGACAGTGTAGAGGGAGCTTTACTCTGCATCTAACTCGTGCTGTACCTGCCCTTGGAGTGTTTGATGGGACAGTGTAGAGAGAGCTTTACTCTGTATCAAACTGAGTAGGGAGACTGTTCTCCTGCACAAACATCCAGGCAGCTCAGACACCAGCCCAGGGGGCTCGAGTGGCTGGATTCAGATCTAGCCCAGACTGATGGGGTGAACATTTGTGCTGATTAGGAGATGGGTTTGGGAAATCCCCAGTGAGCAGTGTTGAGCATTAATGGGTGCTCACACGGACAGAAAAATGGGACGGTGTCAGAGACAAGGTGCACTCACCTGGGCTTGGGCCCGAGATTCACTGTTGAGGATATGGTAGATTAATATGGTAGAATTCTTTATTGAGATGGAGAGTGACACAGTTAATTCGGAAATTAGGGTCCTGAACTTAAGGAAAGGTAACTTCGACGGTATGAGGCGTGAATTGGCTAGAATAGACTGGCAGAGGATACTTAAAGGGTTCATGGTGGATAAGCAATGGCAAACATTTAAAGGTCACATGGATGAACTTCAGCAATTGTACATCCCTGTCTGGAGTAAAATTAAAACGGGGAAGGTGGCTCAACCGTGGCTAACAAGGGAAATTAAGGATAGTGTTAAAACCAAGGAAGAGGCATATAAATTGGCTAGAAAAAGCAACAAACCTGAGGACTGGGAGAAATTTAGAATTCAACAGAGGAGGACTAAGGGTTTAATTAAGACGGGGAAAATAGAGTACGAGAGGAAGCTTGCAGGGAACATAAAAACTGACTGCAAAAGCTTCTATAAATATGTGAAGAGAAAAAGATTAGTGAAGACAAGTGTTGGTCTCTTGCAGTCGGATTCAGGTGAATTTATAATGGGGAACAAAGAAATGGCAGATCAATTGAACAAATAACCTTCCGAATGTACTAGGGGACAGTGGGTCTAGTGAGAAGGAGGAACTGAAGGATATCCTTATTAGGCAGGAAATTGTGTTAGAAAATTGATGGGATTGAAGGCCGATAAATCCCCAGGGACTGATAGTCTGCATCCCAGAGTACTTAAGAAAGTGGCCCTAGAAATAGTGGATGCATTGGTGATCATTTTCCAACAGTCTATCGACTCTGGATCAGTTCCTATGGACTGGTGGGTAGCTAATGTAACATCACTGTTTAAAAAAGGAGGGAAGAGAGAAAACGGGTAATTATAGACCGGTTAGCCTGACATCAGTAGTGGGGAAAATGTTGGAATCAATCATTAAGGATGAAACAGCAGCGCATTTGGAAAGGAGTGACAGGATCTGTCCAAGTCAGCATGGATTTATGAAAGGGAAATTATGCTTGACGAATCTTCTTGAATTTTTTGAGGATGTAACTAGCAGAGTGGACAAGGGAGAACCAGTGGATGTGGTGTATTTAGACTTCCAAAAGGCTTTTGTCAAGGTCTCGCACAAGAGATTGGTGTGCAAAATCAAAGCGCATGGTATTGGGGGTAATATACTGACGTGGATAGAGAATTGGTTGGCAGACAGGAAGCAGAGAGTTGGGATAAATGGGTCCTTTTCAGAATGGCAGGCAGTGACTAGTGGAGTGCCGCAGGGCTCAGTGCTGGGACCTCCAGCTCTTTACAATATACATTAACGATTTAGATGAAGGAATTGAGTGTAATATCTCCAAGTTTGCAGACGACACTAAGCTGGGTGGCGGTGTGAGCTGTGGGGAGGACGCTAATAGGCTTCAGGGTGACTTGGACAGGTTAGGTGAGTGGGCAAATACATGGCAGATGTGCATTAATGTGGATAAATGTGAGGTTATCCATTTTGGGGCAAAAATACGAAGGCAGAATATTATCTGAATGGCGGCAGATTAGGAAAAGGGGAGATGCAACGAGATCTGGGTGTCATGGTTCATCAGTTATTGAAGGTTGGCATGCTGGTACAGCAGGCAGTGAAAAGGCAAATGGAATGTTGCCTTCATAGTTAGGGGATTTGAGTATAGGAGCAGGGAGGTCTTACTGCAGTTGTACAGGGCCTTAGTGAGGCCTCACCTGGAATATTGTGTTCAGTTTTGGTCTCCTAATCTGAGGAAGGACATTCTTTCTATTGAGGGAGTGCAGCGAAGGTTCGCCAGACTGATTCCAGGGATGGCTGGACTGTCATATGAGGAGAGACTGGATCAACTGGGCCTTTATTCACTGGAGTTTAGAAGGATGAGAGGGGATATCATGACGGGACTGGACAGGTTAGATGCGGGAAGAATGTTCCCGATGTTGAGGAAGTCGAGAACCAGGGGACATCGTCTAAGGATAACGGGTAGTCCATTTAGGACTGAGATGAGGAGAAACTGCTTCACTCAGAGAGTTGTTAACCTGTGGAATTCCCTGCCGCAGAGAGTTGTTGATGCCAGTTCATTGGATATATTCAAGAGGGAGTTAGATATGGCCCTTACGGCTAAAGAGATCAAGGGGTATGGAGAGAAAGCAGGAAAGAGGTACTGAGGGAATGATCAGCCATGATCTTATTGAATGGCGGTGCAGGCTCGAAGGGCCAAATGGCCTACTCCTGCACCTATTTTCTATGAGGTAGAGTGGGTCTGAGCTGTAAGTAACCTGGGAGTCAGTGCAACCTAACAGTGGGCCCCTGAAATGTAACTCGCTCCATTCCCCGGCTCAGTCACATCTCCCACCTTATTGAACGCAAGCTTCATTGCAGCACAAAAACAGGGTTCCAACAAGTTGCAACTGAGGAACAGATGAGTAGGGCCTGGTGCTGTGAGCTCCCAATTGCCACCACATTACCCCAGAGCCCTCCGTGGAGCCAGGAGGAGAAGGGGAGATGGAGGAAGCTGCCTGACCACTCTCACACCCCCTCTAGCAGCTGGTTTAAAAGCAATACTGGCAGACTGTGTTGAGGACACACGGTTACATTTCAGACCATAGGAAGCTCAGGCATAACTGTGGAAGTGGTCTGTTCCAGCAAAACAAGGTGAAGTGGTAAAGGCCTCCTACTGTGTGAGCGATATGTATTCTCCACACACTGTGAAAAACAATCCTGCAGTCAGCTGCGGGGATGGTTGGGATGCTACAATGTCCCTCGGCACTCTGGGGTTTGGAGGGGGAAAATCAGCTGGACCTCCCTGCTACCGAGTCAGATTATCTGGTCATTATCACACTGCTGTTTGTGGGAGCTTGCTGTGTGCAGATTTGGCTGTGGGTTTCCTGTATTACAACAGTGACTGCGCTTCAAAAAGTCTTCCTTTCCTCTCGCTGTGGAAGGCGTGATCATGAGGTGAAGGGGACTGGGCTCGGCTGTGACACCGCTCGGTCTCAGAGCCCGCTGGTCACACCTCCTGGGCCCGCAGATCGAGAATGGCCCAGTGAGGGAATCCCTGGAGACTGAAGCCCAAGCCAGGAACCAATGGCCAACGGAGGGACAGGGAGCATCCTTCTCACAATCCAACGGTGCACAGACAAGTGAGCAGCTACGTTTGGGCCAAGGGTGGCCGGCCTGTACAAGGGACATGAACCAAACCCTGGCTGTGCACACACTGCACTCACCGTATCCTCCGGCCTGGATGGGGGTCTTTGGGGAAGCGCACGTGTACAGGCTGAAGTCCTCGGTCTGGAAGCCTGCCCGATTGAGCGAGGGCTCTGACGCACTGCGATGGATCTTTGGCAAGGACCTGGCCAGCAGCTCAATCGAGGCGAGAATCTGCAACGCACAACCACTTCGTTATTGGGCTAGTCGGAGAACCTCCAGCCTTCCCTTCACCCACCCGCCTCCCACTCTTGGCAAGTCTTCCTGCCTCCCCACCCAAGGTCAAAGGTTGCTAGTCAGAGCCTTTAATCAAAGGCTGGCCTCAGAGAAATGCCTGGGCTCAGGTTGCAGAGCCAGGGAGCCAGTAGCCTGCAGCCTCTGGGTAGTGAGCCCCCACCTCAGGATCTGGTTAGGGTGAATCATTCTGGCAACGAGAGAGAGTCAACTTTCGAATCCCTCCAGCCAGTTGATCCATGTTCCGACCCCACACCCTCCAATGTTCTGGCAGAAGTCAAAGATTGGTGCTAGCGATATATGTCGCCGGCCTTCAAAGAGTGAGGGTAACTCAAGTCATGTCAACTCACATCTGCAAGTGTGATCTTTCTCATTGTCTGCAGGCTACAAAATCGGACAGGCCTTCACTGCACTGGGTGGAGCAGACAGCCTCAGCATCTGCCGAGCTATCCGAGCCAGATAGCAGCTGCCGATTTGCACATCTATACAGATGTTTATGTACATCTATACAGGCACATGCTGGTTTCGCAGGCCCATCGCCACTGTATTAAAGGGAGACGCCAGCAGCAAGACCATGATGCTGCAATTCAGGTATGAAGCTCCCCATCAGACAAAGGATGCGCGCGAGGGAGACAGCTCGATAGGCGGGCTCGGGCCACACAGAAACCGAAGACCCTCTGCTATTATGGGTGATCAACACTCTTTGAGCAAGTACCGAATGAAAGCGAGAGAATGACGTGAATATCCGATGTACAGACCAGGCCAGCCTGTAGTACAGCAGTTCAAGACCCGAGAGCCCATTCTCACGCAGTTACATCGGATATATGGTACATTACAGGCCATTTGGCCCAACCAGTCCGTGCCGATGTTTATGCTCCACTCGAGCCTCCTCCCGTCTTTCCTCATCTAAATCCATCAGCATAACCCTCTATCCCCTTCTCCCGCATAGCTTCCCCATAAATGCATCGATACTATTCGCTTCAACCACTCCCTGTGGTAGCGAGTTCCACATTCTCACCACTCTCTGGTTAAAGAAGTTTGCTCTGAATTCCCCATTGGATTTCTTGGTGACAATCTTATATTGATGGCCTCTAGTTATGCTCTTCCCCACAAGTGGAAACATTCTCTCTGTACCCCCTCTATCAAAACCTTTCATAATTTTAAAAACCTCTATTAGGTCACCCCTCAGCATCTTTTTCCCCCAAGAGAAGAGACCCCCCAGCCTGTTCATCCTTTCCTGATATGTATACCCTCGCATTTCTGGTATCATCCTTGTAAATCTTCTCTGCACCCTCCCTGTGCCTCTGTATCATGGCGACACAGTACTCTAAGAATGGTCTTAACCAAGGTTCAATACAGGTTTAACATAACAACCCTACTTTACAATTCAATCCCTCTAGAAATAAACCCCAGTCCCTGGTTTGCTTTTTATGGCCTTGCTAACTTGTGTCATTACTTTTAGTGATTTGTGTATTTGTACTCCCAGAACACTTTATTCCTCTACCCCACCCAGACTCTCACTCTCCAAGTAATAAGTGATCTCCCTATTCTTCCTACAAAAATGCACTCTCACATTTATCTGTGTTGAACTTCATTTGTTAATTATTTGCTCATTCTGCCAGTTTATTAATGTCCTCTTGTAACTTGTTGCAGTCCTACAATATTTTGTATTGGTCTTCACAGTAGAAGGCACTAAAACCATCCCAATAGCGGATAATCAAGGGGCTATAGGTAGAGAGGAACTGAATACAATCACGATCACTCATGAAGTAGTACAATGTAAAATAATGGGACGAAATGCAGACAAGTCCCCTGGACCTGATGGCTTACACCCTAGGGTCTTTAAGAGAAGTGGCTGCAGAGATAGTGGATGCCCATTCTGCACAGTTGCCCTGTTACAGGACCGAGGGCCAATTCTCCACATTTCCTGTGTTACAGGACCGAGGGCCCATTCTCCACAGTTTACGTGTTACAGGACCGAGGACACATTCTCCACAGTTGCCCTGTTACAGGACCGAGGGCCAATTCTCCACATTTCCTGTGTTACAGGACCGATCGCCCATTCTCCACAGTTCCCTTTTTACAGGACCGAGGGCCCATTCTCCACAGTTCCCCTGTTACAGGACCGAGGGCCCATTCTCCACAGTTCCCTTTTTACAGGACCGAGGGCCCATTCTCCACAGTTCCCCTGTTACAGGACCAAGGGCCCATTCTCCACAGTTCCCCTGTGACAGGACCGAGGGCCCATTCTCCACAGTTCCCTTTTTACAGGACCGAGGGCCCATTCTCCACAGTTCCCCTGTTACAGGACCAAGGGCCCATTCTCCACAGTTCCCCTGTTACAGAACCGAGGGCCCATTCTCCACAGTTCCCCTGTTACAGGACCGAGGACGCATTCTCCACAGTTGCCCTGTTACAGGACCGATCGCCCATTCTCCACAGTTCCCTTTTTACAGGACCGAGGGCCCATTCTCCACAGTTCCCCTGTTACAGGACCAAGAGCCCATTCTCCACAGTTCCCCTGTTACAGGACCGAGGACGCATTCTCCACAGTTCCCGTGTTACAGGACCGAGGGCCCATTCTCCACAGTTCCACTGGACCGAGGGCCCATTTTCCACAGTTTCCGTGTTACAGGACCGAGGGCCCATTCTCCACAGTTCCCATGTTACAGGACCGAGGGCCCATTCTCCACAGTTCCACTGGACCGAGGGCCCATTCTCCACAGTTTCCGTGTTACAGGACCGAGGGCCCATTCTCCACAGTTCCCGTGTTACAGGACCGAGGGCCCATTCTCCAGTTCCCCTGTTACAGGACCGAGGGCCCATTCTCCACTGTTTCCCTGTTACAGGACCGAGGGCCCATTCTCCACAGTTCCCATGTTACCGGACCGAAGGCCCATTCTCCACAGTTCCTGTGTTACAGGACCGATGGCCCACTCTCCACAGTAACCATGTTACAGGACTGAGTGCCCATTCTCCACAGTTCCCCTGTTACAGGATCGAGGGCCCATTCGCCACCGTTCCCATGGACCTGGGGCCCATTCTCCACAGTTCCCATGGCCAAGGGCCCATTCTCCACAGTTCCCGTGTTACACGACCGAGGGCCCATTCTCCACAGTTCCCATGGACCTGGGGCCCATTCTCCACAGTTCCGCTGTTACAGGCCCGAGGGCCCATTCTCCACAGTTTCCCTGTTACAGGACTGAGGGCCCATTCTCCACAGTTCCCCTGTTACAGGACCGAGGGCCCTTTCTCCACAGTTCCCCTGTTACAGAACCGAGGGCCTATCCTCCACAGTTCCCGTGTTACAGGACCGAGGGCCCATTCTCCACAGTTCCCCTGTTACAGGACCGAGGGCCCATACTCCACAGTTCCCCTGTTACAGGACCGAGGGCCCATACTCCATAGTTCCCCTGTTACAGGACTGAGTGCCCATTCTCCACAGTTCCCCTGTTACAGGATCGAGGGCCCATTCGCCACCGTTCCCATGGACCGATCGCCCATTCTCCACAGTTTCCGTGTTACAGGACCGAGGGCCCATTCTCCACAGTTTCCGTGTTACAGGACCGAGGGCCCATTCTCCACAGTTCCCCTGTTACAGGACCAAGAGCCCATTCTCCACAGTTCCCCTGTTACAGGACCGAGGACGCATTCTCCACAGTTTCCGTGTTACAGGACCGAGGGCCCATTCTCCACAGTTCCCGTGTTACAGGACCGAGGGCCCATTCTCCACAGCTCCTCTGGACCGAGGGCCCATTTTCCACAGTTTCCGTGTTACAGGACCGAGGGCCCATTCTCCACGATTCCCGTGTTACAGGACCGAGGGCCCATTCTCCACAGTTCCCCTGGACCGAGGAACCATTCTCCACAGTTTACGTGTTACAGGACCGAGGACACATTCTCCACAGTTTCCGTGTTACAGGACCAAGGGCCCATTCTCCACAGTTGCCCTGTTACAGGACCGAGGGCCCATTCTCCACATTTCCTGTGTTACAGGACCGATTGCCCATTCTCCACAGTTTCCGTGTTACAGGACCGAGGGCCCATTCTCCACAGTTCCCGTGTTACAGGACCGAGGGCCCATTCTCCAGTTCCCGTGTTACAGGACCGAGGGCCCATTCTCCACAGTTCCCCTGTTACAGAACCGAGGGCATATCCTCCACAGTTCCCGTGTTACAGGACCGAGGGCCCATTCTCCACAGTTCCCGTGTTACAGGACCGAGGGCCCATTCTCCACAGTTCCCCTGTTACAGGACCGAGGGCCCATACTCCACAGTTCCCCTGTTACAGGACCGAGGGCCCATACTCCACAGTTCCCCTGTTACAGAATCGAGGGCCCATTCGCCACAGTTCCCATGTTACAGGACCGAGGGTCCATTCTCCACTGTTCCCCTGTTACAGGACCGAGGGCCATTCGCCACAGTTCCCATGGACCGAGTGCCCATTCTCCACTGTTCCCCTGTTACAGGACTGAGAGCCCATTCTCCACTGTTTCCCTGTTACAGGACCGAGGGCCCATACTCCACAGTTCCCCTGTTACAGGACTGAGTGCCCATTCTCCACAGTTCCCCTGTTACAGAATCGAGGGCCCATTCTCCACAGTTCCCCTGTTACAGGACTGAGGGCCCATTCTCCACTGTTCCCCTGTTACAGGACTGAGGGCCCATTCTCCACTGTTCCCCTGTTACAGGACCGAGGGCCCATTCTCCACTGTTCCCTTGTTACAGGACCGAGGGTCCATTCCCCACAGTTCCCATGGACCGAGGGCCCATTCTCCACTGTTCCCGTGTTACAGAACCAAGAGTCAATTCTCAACTGTTCCCGTGTTACATGACCGAGGGCCCATTCTCCACTGTTCCCCTGTTACATGACCGAGGGCCCATTCTCCACAGTTCCTGTGTTACAGAACCGAGGGCCCATTCTCCACAGTTCCCGTGTTACAGGACCGAGGGCCCATTCTCCACAGTTCCCCATGTTACAAAACCAAGGGCCCACACTCCACGGTTCCCCTGTTACAGGACCGAGGACCCATTCTCCACAGTTCCCCTGTTACAGGACCGAGGGCCCACACTCCACAGTTCCCCTGTTACAGAACCGAGGGCCTATCCTCCACAGTTCCCGTGTTACAGGACCGAGGGCCCATTTTCCACAGTTCCCCTGTTACAGGACCGAGGGCCCATACTCCACAGTTCCCCTGTTACAGGACTGAGTGCCCATTCTCCACAGTTCCCCTGTTACAGGACCGAGGGCCCATTCGCCACAGTTCCCATGTTACAGGACCGAGAGCCCATTCTCCACTGTTCCCCTTTTACAGGACCGAGTGCCATTCGCCACAGTTCCCATGGTCCGAGTGCCCATTCTCCACTGTTCCCCTGTTACAGGACTGAGAGCCCATTCTCCACTGTTTCCCTGTTACAGAACCGAGGGCCCATTCTCCACAGTTCCCCTGTTACAGGACTGAGGGCCCATTCTCCACTGTTCCCCTGTTACAGGTCTGAGGGCCCATTCTCCACTCTTCCCCTGTTACAGGACCGAGGGCCCATTCTCCAGTTCCCCTGTTCCGGGACCGAGGACGCATTCTCCACAGTTTCCGTGTTACAGGACCGAGGGCCCATTCTCCACAGTTCCCGTGTTACAGGACCGAGGGCCCATTCTCCACAGCTCCTCTGGACCGAGGGCCCATTTTCCACAGTTTCCGTGTTACAGGACCGAGGGCCCATTCTCCACGATTCCCGTGTTACAGGACCGAGGGCCCATTCTCCACAGTTCCCCTGGACCGAGGAACCATTCTCCACAGTTTACGTGTTACAGAACCGAGGATACATTCTCCACAGTTCCCCTGTTACAGGACTGAGTGCCCATTCTCCACAGTTCCCCTGTTACAGGATCGAGGGCCCATTCGCCACCGTTCCCATGGACCGAGGGCCCATTCTCCACTGTTCCCCTGTTACAGGACTGAGAGCCCATTCTCCACTGTTTCCCTGTTACAGGACCGAGGGCCCATACTCCACAGTTCCCCTGTTACAGGACTGAGTGCCCATTCTCCACAGTTCCCCTGTTACAGAATCGAGGGCCCATTCTCCACAGTTCCCCTGTTACAGGACTGAGGGCCCATTCTCCACTGTTCCCCTGTTACAGGACCGAGGGCCCATTCTCCACTGTTCCCCTGTTACAGGACCGAGGATCCATTCTCCACAGTTGCCATGGACCGAGGGCCCATTCTCCACTGTTCCCCTGTTACAGAACCGAGGGCCCATTCTCTACTATTCCCCTGTTACATGACCGAGGGCCCATTCTCCACAGTTCCTGTGTTATAGAACCGAGGGCCCATTCTCCACAGTTCCCGTGTTACAGGACCGAGGGCCCATTCTCCACAGTTCCCCTGTTACAGAACCAAGGGCCCACACTCCACGGTTCCCCTGTTACAGGACCGAGGGCCCATTTTCCACAGATCCCCTGTTACAGGACCGAGGGCCCATACTCCACAGTTCCCCTGT
Source organism: Pristiophorus japonicus (assembly GCF_044704955.1). Taxonomy (NCBI): domain Eukaryota; kingdom Metazoa; phylum Chordata; class Chondrichthyes; family Pristiophoridae; genus Pristiophorus; species Pristiophorus japonicus. The sequence goes on along the minus strand of NC_091991.1, from coordinate 92,890,371 downwards.
TACAGGACTGAGAGCCCATTCTCCACAGTTCCCCTGTTACACGACCGAGGGCCCATTCGCCACAGTTCCCATGTTACAGGACCGAGGGCCCATTCTCCACTGTTCCCCTGTTACAGGACCGAGGGCCATTCGCCACAGTTCCCATGGACCGAGGGCCCATTCTCCACTGTTCCCCTGTTACAGGACTGAGAGCCCATTCTCCACTGTTTCCTTGTTACAGAACCGAGGGCCCATTCTCCACAGTTACCCTGTTACAGGACTGAGGGCCCATTCTCCACAGTTCCCCTGTTACAGGTCTGAGGGCCCATTCTCCACTCTTCCCCTGTTACAGGACCGAGGGCCCATTCTCCACAGTTCCCCTGTTACAGGACCGAGGGCCCATACTCCACAGTTCCCCTGTGACAGGACTGAGTGCCCATTCTCCACAGTTCCCCTGTTACAGGTCTGAGGGCCCATTCTCCACAGTTCCCCTGTTACAGGACTGAGGGCCCATTCTCCACTGTTCCCCTGTTACAGGACCGAGGGCCCATTCTCCACTGTTCCCCTGTTACAGGACCGAGGGTCCATTCTCCACAGTTGCCATGGACCGAGGGCCCATTCTCCACTGTTCCCCTGTTACAGAACCGAGGGCCCATTCTCCACTGTTCCCCTGTTACATGACCGAGGGCCCATTCTCCACTATTCCCCTGTTACATGACCGAGGGCCCATTCTCCACAGTTCCTGTGTTACAGAACCGAGGGCCCATTCTCCACAGTTCCCGTGTTACAGGACCGAGGGCCCATTCTCCACAGTTCCCCTGTTAAAGGACCGAGGGTCCATTCTCCACGGTTCCCATGGACCGAGGGCCCATTCTCCACTATTCCCCTGTTACAGAACCGAGGGCCCATTCTCCACTGTTCCCCTATTACATGACCGAGGGCCCATTCTCCACAGTGCCCCTGTTACAGGGCCGAGGGCCCATTCTCCACAGTTCCCCTGTTACAGAACCGAGGGCCCACACTTCACAGTTCCCCTGTTACAGGACCGAGGGCCCGTTCTGCACAGTTCCCCTGTTACAGAACCGAGAGCCCACACTCCACAGTTCCCCTGTTACAGCACCGAGGCCCAATTCCCCACAGTTCCCCTGTTACAGGACAGAGGGCCCACACTCCACAGTTCCCCTGTTACAGGACCGAGGGCCAATTCCCCACAGATCCCCTGTTACAGGACCGAGGGCCCATTCTCCACAGTTCCCGTGTTACAGGACCGAGGGCCTATTCACCACAGTTCCCGTGTTACAGGACCGAGGGCCCATTCTCCACGGTTCCCGTGTTACAGGACCGAGGGCCCATTCTCCACAGTTCCCGTGTTACAGGACCGAGGGCCCATTCTCCACAGTTGCCCTGTTACAGGACCGAGGGCCCATTCTCCACATTTCCTGTGTTACAGGACCGATCGCCCATTCTCCACAGTTTCCGTGTTACAGGACCGAGGGCCCATTCTCCACAGTTCCCCTGTTGCAGGACCAAGAGCCCATTCTCCACAGTTCCCCTGTTACAGGACCGAGGACGCATTCTCCACAGTTTCCGTGTTACATAACCGAGGGCCCATTCTCCACAGTTCCCGTGTTACAGGACCGAGGGCCCATTCTCCAGTTGCCGTGTTACAGGACCGAGGGCCCATTCTCCACAGTTCCCCTGTTACAGGACCGAGGGCCCATTCTCCACAGTTCCCCTGTTACAGAACCAAGGGCCCACACTCCACGGTTCCCCTGTTACAGGACCGAGGGCCCATTTTCCACAGTTCCCCTGTTACAGGACCGAGTGCGCATTCTCCACAGTTCCCCTGTTACAGGACCGAGGGCCCATACTCCACAGTTCCCCTGTTACAGGACTGAGTGCCCATTCTCCACAGTTCCCCTGTTACAGGATCGAGGGCCATTCGCCACAGTTCCCATGGACCGAGTGCCCATACTCCACAGTTCCCCTGTTACAGGACTGAGTGCCCATTCTCCACAGTTCCCCTGTTACAGGACCGAGGGTCCATTCGCTACAGTTCCCATGTTACAGGACCGAGGGCCCATTCTCCACTGTTCCCCTGTTACAGGACCGAGGGCCATTCCCCACAGTTCCCATGGACCGAGGGCCCATTCTCCACTGTTCCCCTGTTACAGGACTGAGAGCCCATTCTCCACTGTTTCCCTGTTACAGAACCGAGGGCCCATTCTCCACAGTTCCCCTGTTACAGGACTGAGGGCCCATTCTCCACTGTTCCCCTGTTACAGGTCTGAGGGCCCATTCTCCACTCTTCCCCTGTTACAGGACCGAGGGCCCATTCTCCACAGTTCCCCTGTTACAGGACTGAGAACCCATTCTCCACTGTTTCCCTGTTACAGGACCGAGGGCCCATACTCCACAGTTCCCCTGTTACAGGACTGAGTGCCCATTCTCCACAGTTCCCCTGTTACAGAATCGAGGGCCCATTCTCCACAGTTCCCCTGTTACAGGACTGAGGGCCCATTCTCCACTGTTCCCCTGTTACAGGACTGAGGGCCCATTCTCCACTGTTCCCCTGTTACAGGACCGAGGGCCCATTCTCCACTGTTCCCTTGTTACAGGACCGAGGGTCCATTCCCCACAGTTCCCATGGACCGAGGGCCCATTCTCCACTGTTCCCGTGTTACAGAACCAAGAGTCAATTCTCAACTGTTCCCGTGTTACATGACCGAGGGCCCATTCTCCACTGTTCCCCTGTTACATGACCGAGGGCCCATTCTCCACAGTTCCTGTGTTACAGAACCGAGGGCCCATTCTCCACAGTTCCCGTGTTACAGGACCGAGGGCCCATTCTCCACAGTTCCCCATGTTACAAAACCAAGGGCCCACACTCCACGGTTCCCCTGTTACAGGACCGAGGACCCATTCTCCACAGTTCCCCTGTTACAGGACCGAGGGCCCACACTCCACAGTTCCCCTGTTACAGAACCGAGGGCCTATCCTCCACAGTTCCCGTGTTACAGGACCGAGGGCCCATTTTCCACAGTTCCCCTGTTACAGGACCGAGGGCCCATACTCCACAGTTCCCCTGTTACAGGACTGAGTGCCCATTCTCCACAGTTCCCCTGTTACAGGACCGAGGGCCCATTCGCCACAGTTCCCATGTTACAGGACCGAGAGCCCATTCTCCACTGTTCCCCTTTTACAGGACCGAGTGCCATTCGCCACAGTTCCCATGGTCCGAGTGCCCATTCTCCACTGTTCCCCTGTTACAGGACTGAGAGCCCATTCTCCACTGTTTCCCTGTTACAGAACCGAGGGCCCATTCTCCACAGTTCCCCTGTTACAGGACTGAGGGCCCATTCTCCACTGTTCCCCTGTTACAGGTCTGAGGGCCCATTCTCCACTCTTCCCCTGTTACAGGACCGAGGGCCCATTCTCCACAGTTCCCCTGTTCCGGGACCGAGGACGCATTCTCCACAGTTTCCGTGTTACAGGACCGAGGGCCCATTCTCCACAGTTCCCGTGTTACAGGACCGAGGGCCCATTCTCCACAGCTCCTCTGGACCGAGGGCCCATTTTCCACAGTTTCCGTGTTACAGGACCGAGGGCCCATTCTCCACGATTCCCGTGTTACAGGACCGAGGGCCCATTCTCCACAGTTCCCCTGGACCGAGGAACCATTCTCCACAGTTTACGTGTTACAGGACCGAGGATACATTCTCCACAGTTCCCCTGTTACAGGACTGAGTGCCCATTCTCCACAGTTCCCCTGTTACAGGATCGAGGGCCCATTCGCCACCGTTCCCATGGACCGAGGGCCCATTCTCCACTGTTCCCCTGTTACAGGACTGAGAGCCCATTCTCCACTGTTTCCCTGTTACAGGACCGAGGGCCCATACTCCACAGTTCCCCTGTTACAGGACTGAGTGCCCATTCTCCACAGTTCCCCTGTTACAGAATCGAGGGCCCATTCTCCACTGTTCCCCTGTTACAGGACCGAGGATCCATTCTCCACAGTTGCCATGGACCGAGGGCCCATTCTCCACTGTTCCCCTGTTACAGAACCGAGGGCCCATTCTCTACTATTCCCCTGTTACATGACCGAGGGCCCATTCTCCACAGTTCCTGTGTTATAGAACCGAGGGCCCATTCTCCACAGTTCCCGTGTTACAGGACCGAGGGCCCATTCTCCACAGTTCCCCTGTTACAGAACCAAGGGCCCACACTCCACGGTTCCCCTGTTACAGGACCGAGGGCCCATTTTCCACAGTTCCCCTGTTACAGGACCGAGGGCCCATACTCCACAGTTCCCCTGTTACAGGACTGAGTGCCCATTCTCCACAGTTCCCCTGTTACACGACCGAGGGCCCATTCGCCACAGTTCCCATGTTACAGGACCGAGGGCCCATTCTCCACTGTTCCCCTGTTACAGGACCGAGGGCCATTCGCCACAGTTCCCATGGACCGAGGGCCCATTCTCCACTGTTCCCCTGTTACAGGACTGAGAGCCCATTCTCCACTGTTTCCTTGTTACAGAACCGAGGGCCCATTCTCCACAGTTACCCTGTTACAGGACTGAGGGCCCATTCTCCACAGTTCCCCTGTTACAGGTCTGAGGGCCCATTCTCCACTCTTCCCCTGTTACAGGACCGAGGGCCCATTCTCCACAGTTCCCCTGTTACAGGACCGAGGGCCCATACTCCACAGTTCCCCTGTGACAGGACTGAGTGCCCATTCTCCACAGTTCCCCTGTTACAGGTCTGAGGGCCCATTCTCCACAGTTCCCCTGTTACAGGACTGAGGGCCCATTCTCCACTGTTCCCCTGTTACAGGACCGAGGGCCCATTCTCCACTGTTCCCCTGTTACAGGACCGAGGGTCCATTCTCCACAGTTGCCATGGACCGAGGGCCCATTCTCCACTGTTCCCCTGTTACAGAACCGAGGGCCCATTCTCCACTGTTCCCCTGTTACATGACCGAGGGCCCATTCTCCACTATTCCCCTGTTACATGACCGAGGGCCCATTCTCCACAGTTCCTGTGTTACAGAACCGAGGGCCCATTCTCCACAGTTCCCGTGTTACAGGACCGAGGGCCCATTCTCCACAGTTCCCCTGTTAAAGGACCGAGGGTCCATTCTCCACGGTTCCCATGGACCGAGGGCCCATTCTCCACTATTCCCCTGTTACAGAACCGAGGGCCCATTCTCCACTGTTCCCCTATTACATGACCGAGGGCCCATTCTCCACAGTGCCCCTGTTACAGGGCCGAGGGCCCATTCTCCACAGTTCCCCTGTTACAGAACCGAGGGCCCACACTTCACAGTTCCCCTGTTACAGGACCGAGGGCCCGTTCTGCACAGTTCCCCTGTTACAGAACCGAGAGCCCACACTCCACAGTTCCCCTGTTACAGCACCGAGGCCCAATTCCCCACAGTTCCCCTGTTACAGGACAGAGGGCCCACACTCCACAGTTCCCCTGTTACAGGACCGAGGGCCAATTCCCCACAGATCCCCTGTTACAGGACCGAGGGCCCATTCTCCACAGTTCCCGTGTTACAGGACCGAGGGCCTATTCACCACAGTTCCCGTGTTACAGGACCGAGGGCCCATTCTCCACGGTTCCCGTGTTACAGGACCGAGGGCCCATTCTCCACAGTTCCCGTGTTACAGGACCGAGGGCCCATTCTCCACAGTTGCCCTGTTACAGGACCGAGGGCCCATTCTCCACATTTCCTGTGTTACAGGACCGATCGCCCATTCTCCACAGTTTCCGTGTTACAGGACCGAGGGCCCATTCTCCACAGTTCCCCTGTTGCAGGACCAAGAGCCCATTCTCCACAGTTCCCCTGTTACAGGACCGAGGACGCATTCTCCACAGTTTCCGTGTTACAGGACCGAGGGCCCATTCTCCACAGTTCCCGTGTTACAGGACCGAGGGCCCATTCTCCAGTTGCCGTGTTACAGGACCGAGGGCCCATTCTCCACAGTTCCCCTGTTACAGGACCGAGGGCCCATTCTCCACAGTTCCCCTGTTACAGAACCAAGGGCCCACACTCCACGGTTCCCCTGTTACAGGACCGAGGGCCCATTTTCCACAGTTCCCCTGTTACAGGACCGAGTGCGCATTCTCCACAGTTCCCCTGTTACAGGACCGAGGGCCCATACTCCACAGTTCCCCTGTTACAGGACTGAGTGCCCATTCTCCACAGTTCCCCTGTTACAGGATCGAGGGCCATTCGCCACAGTTCCCATGGACCGAGTGCCCATACTCCACAGTTCCCCTGTTACAGGACTGAGTGCCCATTCTCCACAGTTCCCCTGTTACAGGACCGAGGGTCCATTCGCTACAGTTCCCATGTTACAGGACCGAGGGCCCATTCTCCACTGTTCCCCTGTTACAGGACCGAGGGCCATTCCCCACAGTTCCCATGGACCGAGGGCCCATTCTCCACTGTTCCCCTGTTACAGGACTGAGAGCCCATTCTCCACTGTTTCCCTGTTACAGAACCGAGGGCCCATTCTCCACAGTTCCCCTGTTACAGGACTGAGGGCCCATTCTCCACTGTTCCCCTGTTACAGGTCTGAGGGCCCATTCTCCACTCTTCCCCTGTTACAGGACCGAGGGCCCATTCTCCACAGTTCCCCTGTTACAGGACTGAGAACCCATTCTCCACTGTTTCCCTGTTACAGGACCGAGGGCCCATACTCCACAGTTCCCCTGTTACAGGACTGAGTGCCCATTCTCCACTGTTCCCCTGTTACAGGACTGAGGGCCCATTCTCCACAGTTCCCCTATTACATGACCGAGGGCCCATTCGCTACAGTTCCCATGTTACAGGACCGAGGGCCCATTCTCCACTGTTCCCGTTACAGGACTGAGGGCCATTCGCCACAGTTCCCATGGACCGAGGGCCCATTCTCCACTGTTCCCCTGTTACAGGACTGAGAGCCCCATTCTCCACTGTTTCCCTGTTACAGAATCGAGGGCCCATTCTCCACAGTTCCCCTGTTACAGGACTGAGGGCCCATTCTCCACTGTTCCCGTGTTACAGGTCTGAGGGCCCATTCTCCACTCTTCCCCTGTTACAGGACCGAGGGCCCATTCTCCACAGTTCCCCTGTTACAGGACCGAGGGCCCATACTCCACAGTTCCCCTGTTACAGGACTGAGTGCCCATTCTCCAGAGTTCCCCTGTTACAGGATCGAGGGCCCATTCGCCACCGTTCCCATGGACCGAGTGCCCATTCTCCACTGTTCCCCTGTTACAGGACTGAGAGTCCATTCTCCACTGTTTCCCTGTTACAGGACCGAGGGCCCATACTCCACAGTTCCCCTGTTACAGGACTGAGTGCCCATTCTCCACAGTTCCCCTGTTACAGGACCGAGTGCCCATTCTCCACTGTTCCCCTGTTACAGGACTGAGAGCCCATACTCCACTGTTTCCCTGTTACAGGACCGAGGGCCCATACTCCACAGTTCCCCTGTTACAGGACTGAGTGCCCATTCTCCACTGTTCCCCTGTTACAGGACTGAGGGCCCATTCTCCACTGTTCCCCGATTACATGACCGAGGGCCCATTCGCGACAGTTCCCATGTTACAGGACCGAGGGCCCATTCTCCACTGTTCCCCTGTTACAGGACCGAGGGCCATTCACCACAGTTCCCATGGACCGAGGGCCCATTCTCCACTGTTCCCCTGTTACAGGACTGAGAGCCCATTCTCCACTGTTTCCCTGTTACAGAACCGAGGGCCCATTCTCCACAGTTCCCCTGTTACAGGACTGAGGGCCCATTCTCCACTGTTCCCCTGTTACAGGTCTGAGGGCCCATTCTCCACAGTTCCCCTGTTACAGGACCGAGGGCCCATACTCCACAGTTCCCCTGTTACAGGACTGAGTGCCCATTCTCCACAGTTCCCCTGTTACAGGATCGAGGGCCCATTTGCCACCGTTCCCATGGACCGAGTGCCCATTCTCCACTGTTCCCCTGTTACAGGACTGAGAGCCCATTCTCCACTGTTTCCCTGTTACAGGACCGAGGGCCCATACTCCACAGTTCCCCTGTTACAGGACTGAGTGCCCATTCTCCACAGTTCCCCTGTTACAGGACCGAGGGCCCATTCGCCACAGTTCCCATGTTACAGAACTGAGTGCCCATTCTCCACAGTTCCCCTGTTACAGAATCGAGGGCCCATTCTCCACAGTTCCCCTGTTACAGGACTGAGGGCCCATTCTCCACTGTTCCCCTGTTACAGGACTGAGGGCCCATTCTCCACTGTTCCCCTATTACATGACCGAGGGCCCATTCTCCACAGTTCCCCTGTTACAGGGCCGAGGGCCCATTCTCCACAGTTCCCCTGTTGCAGAACCGAGGGCCCACACTTCACAGTTCCCCTGTTACAGGACCGAGGGCCCGTTCTGCACAGTTCCCCTGTTACAGAACCGAGAGCCCACACTCCACAGTTCCCCTGTTACAGGACCGAGGCCCAATTCCCCACAGATCCCCTGTTACAGGACCGAGGGCCCATTCTCCACAGTTCCCGTGTTACAGGACCGAGTGCCCATTCTCCACAGTTCCTCTGGACCGAGGGCCCATTCTCCACAGTTCCTCTGGACCGAGGGCCCATTTTCCACAGTTTCCGTGTTACAGGACCGAGGGCCCATTCTCCACTGTTTCCGTGTTACAGGACCGAGGGCCCATTCTCCACAGTTCCCGTGTTACAGGACCGAGGGCCCATTCTCCACAGTTGCCCTGTTACAGGACTGAGGGCCCATTCTCCACATTTCCTGTGTTACATGACCGATCGCCCATTCTCCACAGTTCCCGTGTTACAGGACCGAGGGCCCGTTCTGCACAGTTCCCCTGTTACAGAACCGAGAGCCCACACTCCACAGTTCCCCTGTTACAGGACCGAGGCCCAATTCCCCACAGATCCCCTGTTACAGGACCGAGGGCCCATTCTCCACAGTTCCCGTGTTACAGGACCGAGTGCCCATTCTCCACAGTTCCTCTGGACCGAGGGCCCATTCTCCACAGTTCCTCTGGACCGAGGGCCCATTTTCCACAGTTTCCCTGTTACAGGACCAAGTGCCCATTCTCCACAGTTCCCCTGTTACAGGACCGAGGACGCATTCTCCACGTTTTCCGTGTTACAGGACCGAGGGCCCATTCTCCACAGTTCCCGTGTTACAGGACCGAGGCCCCATTCTCCACAGTTCCTCTGGACCGAGGGCCCATTTTCCACAGTTTCCGTGTTACAGGACCGAGGGCCCATTCTCCACGGTTCCCGTGTTCCAGGACCGAGGGCCCATTCTCCACAGTTCCCCTGGACCTAGGACCCATTCTCCACAGTTTACGTGTTACAGGACCGAGGACGCATTCTCCACAGTTTCCGTGTTACAGGACCGAGGACCCATTCTCCACAGTTTCCGTGTTACAGGACCGAGGGCCCATTCTCCACAGTTGCTCTGTTACAGGACCGAGGGCCCATTCTCCACAATGCCTGTGTTACAGGACCGATCGCCCATTCTCCACAGATTCCGTGTTACAGGACCGAGGGCCCATTCTCCACAGTTCCCGTGTTACAGGACCGAGGGCCCATTCTCCAGTTCCCGTGTTACAGGACCGAGGGCCCATTCTCCACAGTTCTCCTGTTACAGGACCGAGGGCCCATACTCCACAGTTCCCCTGTTGCAGGACCGAGGGCCCTTTCTCCACAGTTCCCCTGTTACAGAACCGAGGGCATAGCCTCCACAGTTCCCGTGTTACAGGACCGAGGGCCCATTCTCCACAGTTCCCCTGTTACAGGACCGAGGACCCATACTCCACAGTTCCCCTGTTTCATGACCGAGGGCCCATTCTCCACTGTTCCCCTGTTACATGACCGAGGGCCCATTCTCCACAGTTCCCCTGTTACATGACCGAGGGCCCATTCTCCACAGTTCCTGTGTTACAGAACCAAGGGCCCACACTCCACGGTTCCCCTGTTACAGGACCGAGGGCCCATTCTCCACAGTTCCCCTGTTACAGGACCGAGGGCCCATACTCCACAGTTCCCCTGTTACAGGACTGAGTGCCCATTCTCCACAGTTCCCCTGTTACAGGATCGAGGGCCCATTCGCCACCGTTCCCATAGACCGAGGGCCCATTCACCACTGTTCCCCTGTTACAGGACTGAGAGCCCATTCTCCACTGTTTCCCTGTTACAGGACCGAGGGCCCATACTCCACAGTTCCCCTGTTACAGGACTGAGTGCCCATTCTCCACAGTTCCGCTGTTACAGAATCGAGGGCCCATTCGCCACAGTTCCCATGTTACAGGACCGAGGGCCCATTCTCCACTGTTCCCCTGTTACAGGAACGAGGGCCATTCGCCACAGTTCCCATGGACCGAGTGCCCATTCTCCACTGTTCCCCTGTTACAGGACTGAGTGCCCATTCTCCACAGTTCCCCTGTTACAGGACCGAGGGCCCATTCGCCACAGTTCCCATGTTACAGGAATGAGTGCCCATTCTCCACAGTTCCCCTGTTACAGAATCGAGGGCCCATTCTCCACAGTTCCCCTGTTACAGGACTGAGGGCCCATTCTCCACTGTTCCCCTGTTACAGGACCGAGGGCCCATTCGCCACAGTTCCCATGTTACAGGACCGAGGGCCCATTCTCCACTGTTCCCCTGTTACAGGACCGAGGGCCCATTCTCCACTGTTCCCCTGTTACAGGACCGAGGGCCCATACTCCACAGTTCCCCTGTTACAGGACTGAGTGCCCATTCTCCACAGTTCCCCTGTTACAGGATCGAGGGCCCATTCGCCACCGTTCCCATGGACCGAGTGCCCATTCTCCACTGTTCCCCTGTTACAGGACTGAGAGCCCATTCTCCACTGTTTCCCTGTTACAGGACCGAGGGCCCATACTCCACTGTTCCCCTGTTACAGGACTGAGTGCCCATTCTCCACAGTTCCCCTGTTACAGGACCGAGGGCCCATTCTCCACAGTTCCCCTGTTACAGGACTGAGGGCCCATTCTCCACTGTTCCCCTGTTACAGGACTGAGGGCCCATTCTCCACTGTTCCCCTGTTACAGGACCGAGGGCCCATTCTCCACAGTTCCTGTGTTACAGAACCGAGGGCCCATTCTCCACAGTTCCCGTGTTACAGGACCGAGGGCCCATTCTCCACAGTTCCCCTGTTACAGGACCGAGGGCCCATTCTCCACGGTTCCCATGGACCGAGGGCCCATTCTCCACTATTCCCCTGTTACAGAACCGAGGGCCCATTCTCCACTGTTCCCCTGTTACATGACCGAGGGCCCATTCTCCACTATTCCCCTGTTACATGACCGAGGGCCCATTCTCCACAGTTCCTGTGTTACAGAACCGAGGGCCCATTCTCCACAGTTCCCGTGTTACAGGACCGAGGGCCCATTCTCCACAGTTCCCCTGTTACAGGACCGAGGGCCCATTCTCCACGGTTCCCATGGACCGAGGGCCCATTCTCCACTATTGCCCTGTTACAGAACCGAGGGCCCATTCTCCACTGTTCCCCTGTTACAGGGCCGAGGGCCCATTCTGCACAGTTCCCCTGTTACAGGACCGAGGGCCCGTTCTGCACAGTTCCCCTGTTACAGAACCGAGAGCCCACACTCCACAGTTCCCCTGTTACAGGACCGAGGCCCAATTCCCCACAGTTCCCCTGTTACAGGACAGAGGGCCCACACTCCACAGTTCCCCTGTTACAGGACCAAGGGCCCATTCTCCACAGTTGCCCTGTTACAGGACTGAGGGCCCATTCTCCACTGTTCCCCTGTTACAGGACTGAGAGCCCATTCTCCACTGTTCCCCTGTTACAGAACCGAGGGCCCATTCTCCACAGTTGCCCTGTTACAGGACTGAGGGCCCATTCTCCACTGTTCCCCTGTTGCAGGACTGAGGGCCCATTCTCCACTGTTCCCCTGTTACAGGACTGAGGGCCCATTCTCCACTGTTCCCGTTACAGGACCGAGGGCCCATTCTCCACTGTTCCCCTGTTACAGGACTGAGGGCCCATTCTCCACTGTTCCCGTTACAGGACCGAGGGCCCATTCTCCACTGTTCCCCTGTTACAGAACCGAGGGCCCATTCTCCACAATTCCCCTGTTACAGGACCGAGTGTCCATTCTCCACAGATCCCATGGACCGAGGGCCCATTCTCCACAGTTCCCCTGTTACATGACCGAGGGCCCATTCTCCACAGTTCCTGTGTTACAGAACCGAGGGCCCATTCTCCACAGTTTCCCTGTTACAGGACTGAGTGCCCATTCGCCACAGTTCCCATGGACCGAGGGCCCATTCTCCACTGTTCCTCTGTTACAGGACTGAGAGCCCATTCTCCACTGTTCCCCTGTTACAGAACCGAGGGCCCATTCTCCACAGTTGCCCTGTTACAGGACTGAGGGCCCATTCTCCACAGTTCCCCTGTTACAGGACTGAGGGCCCATTCTCCACTGTTCCCCTGTTACAGGACCGAGGGCCCATTCTCCACTGTTCCCCTGTTACAGGACCGAGGGCCCATTCTCCACTGTTCCCCTGTTACAGGACCGAGGGTCCATTCTCCACAGTTGCCATGGACCGAGGGCCCATTCTCCACTGTTCCCCTGTTACAGAACCGAGGGCCCATTCTCCACTGTTCCCCTGTTACATGACCGAGGGCCCATTCTCCACTGTTCCCCTGTTACATGACCGAGGGCCCATTCTCCACAGTTCCTGTGTTACAGAACCGAGGGCCCATTCTCCACAGTTCCCATATTACAGGACCGAGGGCCCATTCTCCACAGTTCCCCTGTTACAGAACCAAGGGCCCACACTCCACGGGTCCCCTGTTAAAGAACCGAGGGCCCATTTTCCACAGTTCCCCTGTTACAGAATCGAGGGCCCATTCTCCACAGTTCCCCTGTTACAGGACTGAGGGCCCATTCTCCACTGTTCCCCTGTTACAGGACCGAGGGCCCATTCGCCACAGTTCCCATGTTACAGGACCGAGGGCCCATTCTCCACTGTTCCCCTGTTACAGGACCGAGGGCCATTCGCCACAGTTCCCATGGACCGAGGGCCCATTCTCCACTGTTGCCCTGTTACAGGTCTGAGGGCCCATTCTCCACTCTTCCGCTGTTACAGGACCGAGGGCCCATTCTCCACAGTTCCCATGTTGCAGGACTGAGTGCCCATTCTCCACAGTTCCCCTGTTACAGGATCGAGGGCCCATTCGCCACCGTTCCCATGGACCGAGTGCCCATTCTCCACAGTTCCCCTGTTACAGGACTGAGGGCCCATTCTCCACAGTTCCCCTGTTACAGGACTGAGGGCCCATTCTCCACTGTTTCCCTGTTACAGGACCGAGGGCCCATTCTCCACTGTTCCCCTGTTACAGGACCGAGGGCCCATTCTCCACTGTTCCCCTGTTACAGGACAGAGGGTCCATTCTCCACAGTTGCCATGGACCGAGGGCCCATTCTCCACTGTTCCCCTGTTACAGAACCGAGGGCCCATTCTCCACTGTTCCCCTGTTACATGACCGAGGGCCCATTCTCCACTATTCCCCTGTTACATGACCGAGGGCCCATTCTCCACAGTTCCTGTGTTACGGAACCGAGGGCCCATTCTCCACAGTTCCCGTGTTACAGGACCGAGGGCCCATTCTCCACAGTTCCCCTGTTACAGGACCGAGGGCCTATTCTCCACGGTTCCCATGGACCGAGGGCCCATTCTCCACTATTCCCCTGTTACAGAACCGAGGGCCCATTCTCCACTGTTCCCCTATTACATGACCGAGGGCCCATTCTCCACAGTTCCCCTGTTACAGGGCCGAGGGCCCATTCTCCACAGTTCCCCTGTTACAGAACCGAGGGCCCACACTTCACAGTTCCCCTGTTACAGAACCGAGAGCCCTCACTCCACAGTTCCCCTGTTACAGGACCGAGGCCCAATTCCCCACAGTTCCCCTGTTACAGGACAGAGGGCCCACACTCCACAGTTCCCCTGTTACAGGACCGAGGGCCCATTCTCCACAGTTGCCCTGTTACAGGACTGAGGGCCCATTCTCCACTGTTCCCCTGTTACAGGACTGAGGGCCCATTCTCCACTGTTCCCGTTACAGGACCGAGGGCCCATTCTCCATTGTTCCCCTGTTACAGAACCGAGGGCCCATTCTCCACAATTCCCCTGTTACAGGACCGAGGGTCCATTCTCCACAGATCCCATGGACCGAGGGCCCATTCTCCACAGTTCCCCTGTTACATGACCGAGGGCCCATTCTCCACAGTTCCTGTGTTACAGAACCGAGGGCCCATTCATCACAGTTTCCGTGTTACAGGACCGAGGGCCCATTCTCCACAGTTGCTCTGTTACAGGACCGAGGGCCCATTCTCCACATTTCCTGTGTTACAGGACCGATCGCCCATTCTCCACAGTTTCCGTGTTACAGGACCGAGGGCCCATTCTCCACAGTTCCCGTGTTACAGGACCGAGGGCCCATTCTCCAGTTCCCGTGTTACAGGACCGAGGGCCCATTCTCCACAGTTCTCCTGTTACAGGACCGAGGGCCCATACTCCACAGTTCCCCTGTTACAGGACCGAGGGCCCTTTCTCCACAGTTCCCCTGTTACAGAACCGAGGGCATATCCTCCACAGTTCCCGTGTTACAGGACCGAGGGCCCATTCTCCACAGTTCCCCTGTTACAGGACCGAGGACCCATACTCCACAGTTCCCCTGTTTCATGACCGAGGGCCCATTCTCCACTGTTCCCCTGTTACATGACCGAGGGCCCATTCTCCACAGTTCCCCTGTTACATGACCGAGGGCCCATTCTCCACAGTTCCTGTGTTACAGAACCAAGGGCCCACACTCCACGGTTCCCCTGTTACAGGACCGAGGGCCCATTCTCCACAGTTCCCCTGTTACAGGACCGAGGGCCCATACTCCACAGTTCCCCTGTTACAGGACTGAGTGCCCATTCTCCACAGTTCCCCTGTTACAGGATCGAGGGCCCATTCGCCACCGTTCCCATGGACCGAGGGCCCATTCTCCACTGTTCCCCTGTTACAGGACTGAGAGCCCATTCTCCACTGTTTCCCTGTTACAGGACCGAGGGCCCATACTCCACAGTTCCCCTGTTACAGGACTGAGTGCCCATTCTCCACAGTTCCGCTGTTACAGAATCGGGGGCCCATTCGCCACAGTTCCCATGTTACAGGACCGAGGGCCCATTCTCCACTGTTCCCCTGTTACAGGAACGAGGGCCATTCGCCACAGTTCCCATGGACCGAGTGCCCATTCTCCACTGTTCCCCTGTTACAGGACTGAGAGCCCATTCTCCACTGTTTCCCTGTTACAGGACCGAGGGCCCATACTCCACAGTTCCCCTGTTACAGGAATGAGTGCCCATTCTCCACAGTTCCCCTGTTACAGAATCGAGGGCCCATTCTCCACAGTTCCCCTGTTACAGGACTGAGGGCCCATTCTCCACTGTTCCCCTGTTACAGGACTGAGGGCCCATTCTCCACTGTTCCCCTGTTACAGGACCGAGGGCCCATTCTCCACTGTTCCCCTGTTACAGGACCGAGGGTCCATTCTCCACAGTTGCCATGGACCGAGGGCCCATTCTCCACTGTTCCCCTGTTACAGAACCGAGGGCCCATTCTCCACTGTTCCCCTGTTACATGACCGAGGGCCCATTCTCCACTATTCCCCTGTTACATGACCGAGGGCCCATTCTCCACAGTTCCTGTGTTACAGAACCGAGGGCCCATTCTCCACAGTTCCCGTGTTACAGGACCGAGGGCCCATTCTCCACAGTTCCCGTATTACAGGACCGAGGGCCCATTCTCCACAGTTCCCCTGTTACAGAACCAAGGGCCCACACTCCACGGTTCCCCTGTTACAGGACCGAGGGCCCATTTTCCACAGTTCCCCTGTTACAGGACCGAGGGCCCATTCTCCACAGTTCCCCTGTTACAGGACTGAGGGCCCATTCTCCACTGTTCCCCTGTTACAGGACCGAGGGCCCATTCGCCACAGTTCCTGTGTTACAGAACCGAGGGCCCATTCTCCACAGTTCCCGTGTTACAGGACCGAGGGCCCATTCTCCACAGTTCCCCTGTTACAGGACCGAGGGCCCATTCTCCACGGTTCCCATGGACCGAGGGCCCATTCTCCACTATTCCCCTGTTACAGAACCGAGGGCCCATTCTCCACTGTTCCCCTGTTACATGACCGAGGTCCCATTCTCCACTATTCCCCTGTTACATGACCGAGGGCCCATTCTCCACAGTTCCTGTGTTACAGAACCGAGGGCTCATTCTTCACAGTTCCCGTGTTACAGGACCGAGGGCCCATTCTCCACAGTTCCCCTGTTACAGGACCGAGGGCCCATTCTCCACGGTTCCCATGGACCGAGGGCCCATTCTCCACTATTCCCCTGTTACAGAACCGAGGGCCCATTCTCCACTGTTCCCCTATTACATGACCGAGGGCCCATTCTCCACAGTTCCCCTGTTACAGGGCCGAGGGCCCATTCTGCACAGTTCCCCTGTTACAGAACCGAGGGCCCATTCTCCACAGTTCCTGTGTTACAGAACCGAGGGCCCATTCTCCACAGTTCCCGTGTTACAGGACCGAGGGCCCATTCTCCACAGTTCCCCTGTTACAGGACCGAGGGCCCATTCTCCACGGTTCCCATGGACCGAGGGCCCATTCTCCACTATTCCCCTGTTACAGAACCGAGGGCCCATTCTCCACTGTTCCCCTGTTACAGAACCGAGGGCCCACACTTCACAGTTCCCCTGTTACAGGACCGAGGGCCCGTTCTGCACAGTTCCCCTGTTACAGAACCGAGAGCCCACACTCCACAGTTCCCCTGTTACAGGACCGAGGCCCAATTCCCCACAGTTCCCCTGTTACTGGACAGAGGGCCCACACTCCACAGTTCCCCTGTTACAGGACCGAGGGCCCATTCTCCACAGTTGCCCTGTTACAGGACTGAGGGCCCATTCTCCACTGTTCCCCTGTTACAGGACTGAGAGCCCATTCTCCACTGTTCCCCTGTTACAGAACCGAGGGCCCATTCTCCACAGTTGCCCTGTTACAGGACTGAGGGCCCATTCTCCACTGTTCCCCTGTTGCAGGACTGAGGGCCCATTCTCCACTGTTCCCCTGTTACAGGACAGAGGGCCCATTCTCCACTGTTCCCGTTACAGGACCGAGGGCCCATTCTCCACAGTTACCCTGTTACAGGACTGAGGGCCCATTCTCCACTGTTCCCCTGTTACAGGACTGAGGGCCCATTCTCCACTGTTCCCGTTACAGGACCGAGGGCCCATTCTCCAGTGTTCCCCTGTTACAGGACCGAGGGCCCATTCTCCACAATTCTCCTGTTACAGGACCGAGTGTCCATTCTCCACAGATCCCATGGACCGAGGGCCCATTCTCCACAGTTCCCCTGTTACATGACCGAGGGCCCATTCTCCACAGTTCCTGTGTTACAGAACCGAGGGCCCATTCTCCAAAGTTCCCCTGTTACAGGACTGAGTGCCCATTCGCCACAGTTCCCATGGACCGAGGGCCCATTCACCACAGTTCCCATGTTACAGGACCGAGGGCCCATTCTCCACTGTTCCCCTGTTACAGGAACGAGGGCCATTCGCCACAGTTCCCATGGACCGAGTGCCCATTCTCCACTGTTCCCCTGTTACAGGACTGAGAGCCCATTCTCCACTGTTTCCCTGTTACAGGACCGAGGGCCCATACTCCACAGTTCGCCTGTTACAGGAATGAGTGCCCATTCTCCACAGTTCCCCTGTTACAGAATCGAGGGCCCATTCTCCACAGTTCCCCTGTTACAGGACTGAGGGCCCATTCTCCACTGTTCCCCTGTTACAGGACCGAGGGCCCATTCTCCACTGTTCCCCTGTTACAGGACCGAGGGTCCATTCTCCACAGTTGCCATGGACCGAGGGCCCATTCTCCACTGTTCCCCTGTTACAGAACCGAGGGCCCATTCTCCACTGTTCCCCTGTTACATGACCGAGGGCCCATTCTCCACTATTCCCCTGTTACATGACCGAGGGCCCATTCTCCACAGTTCCTGTGTTACAGAACCGAGGGCCCATTCTCCACAGTTCCCGTATTACAGGACCGAGGGCCCATTCTCCACAGTTCCCCTGTTACAGGACCGAGGGCCCATTCTCCACGGTTCCCATGGACCGAGGGCCCATTCTCCACTATTCCCCTGTTACAGAACCGAGGGCTCATTCTCCACTGTTCCCCTGTTACAGAACCGAGGGCCCACACTTCACAGTTCCCCTGTTATAGGACCGAGGGCCCGTTCTGCACAGTTCCCCTGTTACAGAACCGAGAGCCCACACTCCACAGTTCCCCTGTTACAGGACCGAGGCCCAATTCCCCACAGTTCCCCTGTTACAGGACAGAGGGCCCACACTCCACAGTTCCCCTGTTACAGGACCGAGGGCCCATTCTCCACAGTTGCCCTGTTACAGGACTGAGGGCCCATTCTCCACTGTTCCCCTGTTACAGGACTGAGAGCCCATTCTCCACTGTTCCCCTGTTACAGAACCGAGGGCCCATTCTCCACAGTTGCCCTGTTACAGGACTGAGGGCCCATTCTCCACTGTTCCCCTGTTGCAGGACTGAGGGCCCATTCTCCACTGTTCCCCTGTTACAGGACAGAGGGCCCATTCTCCACTGTTCCCGTTACAGGAACGAGGGCCCATTCTCCACAGTTACCCTGTTACAGGACTGAGGGCCCATTCTCCACTGTTCCCCTGTTACAGGACTGAGGGCCCATTCTCCACTGTTCCCGTTACAGGACCGAGGGCCCATTCTCCACTGTTCCCCTGTTACAGAACCGAGGGCCCATTCTCCACAATTCCCCTGTTACAGGACCGAGTGTCCATTCTCCACAGATCCCATGGACCGAGGGCCCATTCTCCACAGTTCCCCTGTTACATGACCGAGGGCCCATTCTCCACAGTTCCTGTGTTACAGAACCGAGGGCCCATTCTCCAAAGTTCCCCTGTTACAGGACTGAGTGCCCATTCGCCACAGTTCCCATGGACCGAGGGCCCATTCTCCACTGTTCCTCTGTTACAGGACTGAGAGCCCATTCTCCACTGTTCCCCTGTTACAGAACCGAGGGCCCATTCTCCACAGTTGCCCTGTTACAGGACTGAGGGCCCATTCTCCACTGTTCCCCTGTTACAGGACTGAGGGCCCATTCTCCACTGTACCCCTGTTACAGGACCGAGGGCCCATACTCCACAGTTCCCCTGTTACAGGACTGAGTGCCCATTCTCCACAGTTCCCCTGTTACAGAATCGAGGGCCCATTCGCCACAGTTCCCATGTTACAGGACCGAGGGCCCATTCTCCACTGTTCCCCTGTTACAGGAACGAGGGCCATTCGCCACAGTTCCCATGGACCGAGTGCCCATTCTCCACTGTTCCCCTGTTACAGGACTGAGAGCCCATTCTCCACTGTTTCCCTGTTACAGGACCGAGGGCCCATACTCCACAGTTCGCCTGTTACAGGAATGAGTGCCCATTCTCCACAGTTCCCCTGTTACAGAATCGAGGGCCCATTCTCCACAGTTCCCCTGTTACAGGACTGAGGGCCCATTCTCCACTGTTCCCCTGTTACAGGACTGAGGGCCCATTCTCTACTGTTCCCCTGTTACAGGACCGAGGGCCCATTCTCCACTGTTCCCCTGTTACAGGACAGAGGGTCCATTCTCCACAGTTGCCATGGACCGAGGGCCCATTCTCCACTGTTCCCCTGTTACAGAACCGAGGGCCCATTCTCCACTGTTCCCCTGTTACAGAACCGAGGGCCCATTCTCCACTGTTCCCCTGTTACATGACCGAGGGCCATTCTCCACTATTCCCCTGTTGCATGACCGAGGGCCCATTCTCCACAGTTCCTGTGTTACGGAACCGAGGGCCCATTCTCCACAGTTCCCGTGTTACAGGACCGAGGTCCCATTCTCCACAGTTCCCCTGTTACAGGACCGAGGGCCCATTCTCCACGGTTCCCATGGACCGAGGGCCCATTCTCCACTATTCCCCTGTTACAGAACCGAGGGCCCATTCTCCACTGTTCCCCTATTACAGGACCGAGGCCCAATTCCCCACAGTTCCCCTGTTACAGGACAGAGGGCCCATTCTCCACAGTTCCCCTGTTACAGGACCGAGGGCCCATTCTCCACAGTTGCCCTGTTACAGGACTGAGGGCCCATTCTCCACTGTTCCCCTGTTACAGGACTGAGGGCCCATTCTCCACTGTTCCCCTGTTACAGGACTGAGAGCCCATTCTCCACTGTTCCCCTGTTACAGAACCGAGGGCCCATTCTCCACAGTTACCCTGTTACAGGACTGAGGGCCCATTCTCCACTGTTCCCCTGTTACAGGACTGAGGGCCCATTCTCCACTGTTCCCGTTACAGGACCGAGGGCCCATTCTCCACTGTTCCCCTGTTACAGAACCGAGGGCCCATTCTCCACAATTCCCCTGTTACAGGACCGAGGGCCCATTCTCCACAGATCCGATGGACCGAGGGCCCATTCTCCACAGTTCCCCTGTTACATGACCGAGGGCCCATTCTCCACAGTTCCTGTGTTACAGAACCGAGGGCCCATTCTCCACAGTTCCCCTGTTACAGGACTGAGTGCCCATTCGCCACAGTTCCCATGGACCGAGGGCCCATTCTCCACTGTTCCTCTGTTACAGGACTGAGACCCCATTCTCCACTGTTCCCCTGTTACAGGACTGAGGACCCATTCTCCACTGTTCCCCTGTTACAGGACTGAGGGCCCATTCTCCACTGTTCCCGTTACAGGACCGAGGACCCATTCTCCACTGTTCCCCTGTTACAGAACCGAGGGCCCATTCTCCACAATTCCCCTGTTACAGGACCGAGGGTCCATTCTCCACAGATCCCATGGACCGAGGGCCCATTCTCCACAGTTCCCCTGTTACAGGACCGAGGGTCCATTCTCCACGGTTCCCATGGACCGAGGGCCCATTCTCCACTGTTCCCCTGTTATAGAACCGAGGGCCCATTCTCCACTGTTCCCCTATTACATGACCGATGGCCCATTCTCCACAGTTCCCCTGTTACAGGGCCGAGGACCCACACTCCACAGTTCCCCTGTTACAGGACCGAGGGCCCGTTCTGCACAGTTCCCCTGTTACAGAACCGAGAGCCCACACTCCACAGTTCCCCTGTTACAGGACCGAGGGCCAATTCCCCACAGATCCCCTGTTACAGGACCGAGGGCCCATTCTCCACAGTTTCCCTGTTACAGGACCGAGGACCCATTCTCGACAGTTCTCGTGTTAGAGGACCGAGGGCCCATTCTCCACAGTTCCCTTTTTACAGGACCGAGGGTTCATTCTCCACAGTTCCCCTGTTACAGGACTGAGGGCCCATACTCCACTGTTCCCCTGTTACAGGACTGAGGGCCCATTCTCCACTGTTCCCCTGTTACAGGACTGAGGGCCCATTCTCCACTGTTCCCCTGTTACAGGAACGAGGGTTCATTCTCCACAGTTCCCATGGACCGAGGGCCCATTCTCCACTGTTCCCCTGTTACAGGACTGAGGGCCCATTCTCCACTGTTCCCCTGTTACAGGACCGAGGGCCCATTCTCCACAGTTCCCCTGTTGCAGGACCGAGGGCCCATTCTCCACGGTTCCCATGGACCGAGGGCCCATTCTCCACAGTTCCCCTGTTACAGAACCGAGGGCCCACACTTCACAGTTCCCCTGTTACAGGACCGAGGGCCCGTTCTGCACAGTTCCCCTGTTACAGAACCGAGAGCCCACACTCCACAGTTCCCCTGTTACAGCACCGAGGCCCAATTCCCCACAGTTCCCCTGTTACAGGACAGAGGGCCCACACTCCACAGTTCCCCTGTTACAGGACCGAGGGCCAATTCCCCACAGATCCCCTGTTACAGGACCGAGGGCCCATTTTCCACAGTTCCCGTGTTACAGGACCGAGTGCCCATTCTCCACAGTTCCCCTGGACCGAGGACCCATTCTCCACAGTTTACATGTTACAGGACCGAGGACACATTCTCCACAGTTTCTGTGTTACAGGACCGAGGACCCATTCTCCACAGTTTCCGTGTTACAGGACCGAGGGCCCATTCTCCACAGTTACCCTGTTACAGGACCGAGGGCCCATTCTCCACATTTCCTGTGTTACAGGACCGATCGCCCATTCTCCACAGTTTCCGTGTTTCAGGACCGAGGGCCCATTCTCCACAGTTCCCGTGCTACAGGACCGAGGGACCATTCTCCAGTTCCCATGTTACAGGACCGAGGGCCCATTCTCCACAGTTCCCATGTTACCGGACCGAAGGCCCAATCTCCACAGTTCCTGTGTTACAGGACCGATGGCCCACTCTCCACAGTTCCCATGTTACAGGACTGAGGGCCCATTCTCCACAGTTCCGCTGTTACAGGACCGAGGGCCCTTTCTCCACAGTTCCCCTGTTACAGAACCGAGGGCCTATCCTCCACAGTTCCCGTGTTACAGGACCGAGGGCCCATTCTCCACAGTTCCCCTGTTACAGGACCGAGGGCCCATACTCCACAGTTCCCCTGTTACAGGACCGAGTGCCCTTTCTCCACAGTTCCCCTGTTACAGAACCGAGGGCATATCCTCCACAGTTCCCGAGTTACAGGACTGAGGGCCCATTCTCCACAGTTCCCGTGTTACAGGACCGAGTGCCCATTCTCCACAGTTCCCCTGGACCGAGGACCCATTCTCCACAGTTTACGTGTTACAGGACCGAGGACACATTCTCCACAGTTTACGTGTTACAGGACCGAGGACCCATTCTCCACAGTTTCCGTGTTACAGGACTGAAGGCGCATTTTCCACAGTTGCCCTGTTACAGGACCGAGGGCCCATTCTCCACATTTCCTGTGTTACAGGACCGATCGCCCATTCTCCACAGTTTCCGTGTTACAGGACCGAGGGCCCATTCTCCACAGTTCCCGTGTTACAGGACCGAGGGCCCATTCTCCAGTTCCCATGTTACAGGACCGAGTGCCCATTCTCCACAGTTCCCCTGTTACAGGACCGATGGCCCACTCTCCACAGTTCCCATGTTACAGGACCGAGGGCCCATTCTCCGCAGTTCCCATGGCCAATGGCCCATTCTCCACAGTTCCCGTGTTACACGACCGAGGGCCCATTCTCCACAGTTTCCCTGTTACAGGAATGAGGGACCATTCTCCACAGTTCCCCTGTTACAGGACCGAGGGCCCTTTCTCCACAGTTCCCCTGTTACAGAACCGAGGGCCTATCCTCCACAGTTCCTGTGTTACAGGACCGAGGGCCCATACTCCACAGTTCCCCTGTTACAGGACCGAGGGCCCATACTCCACAGTTCCCCTGTTACAGGACTGAGTGCCCATTCTCCACAGTTCCCCTGTTACAGGACCGAGGGCCTATTCGCCACAGTTCCCATGGACCGAGGGCCCATTCTCCACTGTTTCCCTGTTACAGGACTGAGAGCCCATTCTCCACTGTTCCCCTGTTACAGAACCGAGGGCCCATTCTCCACAGTTGCCCTGTTACAGGACTGAGGGCCCATTCTCCACTGTTCCCCTGTTACAGGACTGAGGGCCCATTCTCCACTGTTCCCCTGTTACAGGACTGAGGGCCCATTCTCCACTGTTCCCGTTACAGGACCGAGGGCCCATTCTCCACTGTTCCCCTGTTACAGAACCGAGGGCCCATTCTCCACAATTCCCCTGTTACAGGACCGAGGGTCCATTCTCCACAGTTCCCATGGACCGAGGGCCCATTCTCCACTGTTCCCCTGTTGCATGACCGAGGGCCCATTCATCACTGCTCCCCTGTTACATGACCGAGGACCCATTCTCCACAGTTCCCCTGTTACATGACCGAGGGCCCATTCTCCACAGTTCCTGTGTTACAGCACCGAGGGCCCATTCTCCACAGTTCCCGTGTTACAGGACCGAGGGCCCATTCTCCACAGTTCCCGTGTTACAGGACCGAGGGCCCATTCTCCACAGTTCCCCTGTTACAGAACCGAGAGCCCACACTCCACGGTTCCCCTGTTACAGGACCGAGGGCCCATTCTCCACAGTTCCCCTGTTACAGGACCGAGGGCCCACACTCCACAGTTCCCCTGTTACAGAACTGAGGGCCGATCCTCCACAGTTCCCGTGTTACAGGACCGAGGGCCCATTTTCCACAGTTCCCCTGTTACAGGACCGAGGGCCCATACTCCACAGTTCCCCTGTTGCAGGACTGAGTGCCCATTCTCCACAGTTCCCCTGTTACAGGACCGAGGGCCCATTCGCCACAGTTCCCATGGACCGAGGGCCCATTCTCCACTGTTCCCCTGTTACAGGACCGAGGGCCCATTCGCCACAGTTCCCATGGACCGAGGGCCCATTCTCCACTGTTCCCCTGTTACAGGACCGAGGGCCCATACTCCACAGTTCCCCTGTTACAGGACCGAGGGCCCTTTCTACACAGTTCCCCTGTTACAGAACCGAGGGCATATCCTCCACAGTTCCCGTGTTACAGGACCGAGGGCCCATTCTCCACAGTTCCCGTGTTACAGGACCGAGTGCCCATTCTCCACAGTTCCCCTGAACCGAGGACCCATTCTCCACAGTTTACGTGTTACAGGACCGAGGACACATTCTCCACAGTTTCCGTGTTACAGGACCGAGGACCCATTCTCCACAGTTTCCGTGTTACAGGACCGAAGGCCCATTTTCCACAGTTGCCCTGTTACAGGACCGAGGGCCCATTCTCTAGTTCCCATGTTACAGGACCGAGGGCCCATTCTCCACAGTTCCCCTGTTACAGGACCGATGGCCCACTCTCCACAGTTCCCATGTTACAGGACCGAGGGCCCATTCTCCGCAGTTCCCATGGACAATGGCCCATTCTCCACAGTTCCCGTGTTACACGACCGAGGGCCCATTCTCCACAGTTTCCCTGTTACAGGAATGAGGGACCATTCTCCACAGTTCCCCTGTTACAGGACCGAGGGCCCTTTCTCCACAGTTCCCCTGTTACAGAACCGAGGGCCTATCCTCCACAGTTCCTGTGTTACAGGACCGAGGGCCCATACTCCACAGTTCCCCTGTTACATGACCGAGGGCCCATACTCCACAGTTCCCCTGTTACAGGACTGAGTGCTCATTCTCCACAGTTCCCCTGTTACAGGACCGAGGGCCTATTCGCCACAGTTCCCATGGACCGAGGGCCCATTCTCCACTGTTTCCCTGTTACAGGACTGAGAGCCCATTCTCCACTGTTCCCCTGTTACAGAACCGAGGGCCCATTCTCCACAGTTGCCCTGTTACAGGACTGAGGGCCCATTCTCCACTGTTCCCCTGTTACAGGACTGAGGGCCCATTCTCCACTGTTCCCCTGTTACAGGACTGAGGGCCCATTCTCCACTGTTCCCGTTACAGGACCGAGGGCCCATTCTCCACTGTTCCCCTGTTACAGAACCGAGGGTCCATTCTCCACAATTCCCCTGTTACAGGACCGAGGGTCCATTCTCCACAGTTCCCATGGACCGAGGGCCCATTCTCCACTGTTCCCCTGTTACATGACCGAGGGCCCATTCATCACTGCTCCCCGGTTACATGACCGAGGACCCATTCTCCACAGTTCCCCTGTTACATGACCGAGGGCCCATTCTCCACAGTTCCTGTGTTACAGCACCGAGGGCCCATTCTCCACAGTTCCCGTGTTACAGGACCGAGGGCCCATTCTCCACAGTTCCCGTGTTACAGGACCGAGGACCCATTCTCCACAGTTCCCCTGTTACAGAACCGAGAGCCCACACTCCACGGTTCCCCTGTTACAGGACCGAGGGCCCATTCTCCACAGTTCCCCTGTTACAGGACCGAGGGCCCACACTCCACAGTTCCCCTGTTACAGAACTGAGGGCCGATCCTCCACAGTTCCCGTGTTACAGGACCGAGGGCCCATTTTCCACAGTTCCCCTGTTACAGGACCGAGGGCCCATACTCCACAGTTCCCCTGTTGCAGGACTGAGTGCCCATTCTCCACAGTTCCCCTGTTACAGGACCGAGGGCCCATTCGCCACAGTTCCCATGGACCGAGGGCCCATTCTCCACTGTTCCCCTGTTACAGGACCGAGGGCCCATTCGCCACAGTTCCCATGGACCGAGGGCCCATTCTCCACTGTTCCCCTGTTACAGGACCGAGGGCCCATACTCCACAGTTCCCCTGTTACAGGACCGAGGGCCCTTTCTACACAGTTCCCCTGTTACAGAACCGAGGGCATATCCTCCACAGTTCCCGTGTTACAGGACCGAGGGCCCATTCTCCACAGTTCCCGTGTTACAGGACCGAGTGCCCATTCTCCACAGTTCCCCTGAACCGAGGACCCATTCTCCACAGTTTACGTGTTACAGGACCGAGGACACATTCTCCACAGTTTCCGTGTTACAGGACCGAGGACCCATTCTCCACAGTTTCCGTGTTACAGGACCGAAGGCCCATTTTCCACAGTTGCCCTGTTACAGGACCGAGGGCCCATTCTCTAGTTCCCATGTTACAGGACCGAGGGCCCATTCTCCACAGTTCCCCTGTTACAGGACCGATGGCCCACTCTCCACAGTTCCCATGTTACAGGACCGAGGGCCCATTCTCCGCAGTTCCCATGGACAATGGCCCATTCTCCACAGTTCCCGTGTTACACGACCGAGGGCCCATTCTCCACAGTTTCCCTGTTACAGGAATGAGGGACCATTCTCCACAGTTCCCCTGTTACAGGACCGAGGGCCCTTTCTCCACAGTTCCCCTGTTACAGAACCGAGGGCCTATCCTCCACAGTTCCTGTGTTACAGGACCGAGGGCCCATACTCCACAGTTCCCCTGTTACAGGACTGAGTGCTCATTCTCCACAGTTCCCCTGTTACAGGACCGAGGGCCTATTCGCCACAGTTCCCATGGACCGAGGGCCCATTCTCCACTGTTTCCCTGTTACAGGACTGAGGGCCCATTCTCCACTGTTCCCGTTACAGAACCGAGGGCCCATTCTCCACAGTTCCCGTGCTACAGGACCGAGGGACCATTCTCCAGTTCCCATGTTACAGGACCGAGGGCCCATTCTCCACAGTTCCCATGTTACCGGACCGAAGGCCCAATCTCCACAGTTCCTGTGTTACAGGACCGATGGCCCACTCTCCACAGTTCCCATGTTACAGGACTGAGGGCCCATTCTCCACAGTTCCGCTGTTACAGGACCGAGTGCCCTTTCTCCACAGTTCCCCTGTTACAGAACCGAGGGCATATCCTCCACAGTTCTCGAGTTACAGGACTGAGGGCCCATTCTCCACAGTTCCCGTGTTACAGGACCGAGTGCCCATTCTCCACAGTTCCCCTGGACCGAGGACCCATTCTCCACAGTTTACGTGTTACAGGACCGAGGACACATTCTCCACAGTTTACGTGTTACAGGACCGAGGACCCATTCTCCACAGTTTCCGTGTTACAGGACTGAAGGCGCATTTTCCACAGTTGCCCTGTTACAGGACCGAGGGCCCATTCTCCACATTTCCTGTGTTACAGGACCGATCGCCCATTCTCCACAGTTTCCGTGTTACAGGACCGAGGGCCCATTCTCCACAGTTCCCGTGTTACAGGACCGAGGGCCCATTCTCCAGTTCCCATGTTACAGGACCGAGTGCCCATTCTCCACAGTTCCCCTGTTACAGGACCGATGGCCCACTCTCCACAGTTCCCATGTTACAGGACCGAGGGCCCATTCTTCGCAGTTCCCATGGCCAATGGCCCATTCTCCACAGTTCCCGTGTTACACGACCGAGGGCCCATTCTCCACAGTTTCCCTGTTACAGGAATGAGGGACCATTCTCCACAGTTCCCCTGTTACAGGACCGAGGGCCCTTTCTCCACAGTTCCCCTGTTACAGAACCGAGGGCCTATCCTCCACAGTTCCTGTGTTACAGGACCGAGGGCCCATACTCCACAGTTCCCCTGTTACAGGACCGAGGGCCCATACTCCACAGTTCCCCTGTTACAGGACTGAGTGCCCATTCTCCACAGTTCCCCTGTTACAGGACCGAGGGCCTATTCGCCACAGTTCCCATGGACCGAGGGCCCATTCTCCACTGTTTCCCTGTTACAGGACTGAGAGCCCATTCTCCACTGTTCCCCTGTTACAGAACCGAGGGCCCATTCTCCACAGTTGCCCTGTTACAGGACTGAGGGCCCATTCTCCACTGTTCCCCTGTTACAGGACTGAGGGCCCATTCTCCACTGTTCCCCTGTTACAGGACTGAGGGCCCATTCTCCACTGTTCCCGTTACAGGACCGAGGGCCCATTCTCCACTGTTCCCCTGTTACAGAACCGAGGGCCCATTCTCCACAATTCCCCTGTTACAGGACCGAGGGTCCATTCTCCACAGTTCCCATGGACCGAGGGCCCATTCTCCACTGTTCCCCTGTTGCATGACCGAGGGCCCATTCATCACTGCTCCCCTGTTACATGACCGAGGACCCATTCTCCACAGTTCCCCTGTTACATGACCGAGGGCCCATTCTCCACAGTTCCTGTGTTACAGCACCGAGGGCCCATTCTCCACAGTTCCCGTGTTACAGGACCGAGGGCCCATTCTCCACAGTTCCCGTGTTACAGGACCGAGGGCCCATTCTCCACAGTTCCCCTGTTACAGAACCGAGAGCCCACACTCCACGGTTCCCCTGTTACAGGACCGAGGGCCCATTCTCCACAGTTCCCCTGTTACAGGACCGAGGGCCCACACTCCACAGTTCCCCTGTTACAGGACCGAGGGCCCATACTCCACAGTTCCCCTGTTGCAGGACTGAGTGCCCATTCTCCACAGTTCCCCTGTTACAGGACCGAGGGCCCATTCGCCACAGTTCCCATGGACCGAGGGCCCATTCTCCACTGTTCCCCTGTTACAGGACCGAGGGCCCATTCGCCACAGTTCCCATGGACCGAGGGCCCATTCTCCACTGTTCCCCTGTTACAGGACCGAGGGCCCATACTCCACAGTTCCCCTGTTACAGGACCGAGGGCCCTTTCTACACAGTTCCCCTGTTACAGAACCGAGGGCATATCCTCCACAGTTCCCGTGTTACAGGACCGAGGGCCCATTCTCCACAGTTCCCGTGTTACAGGACCGAGTGCCCATTCTCCACAGTTCCCCTGGACCGAGGACCCATTCTCCACAGTTTACGTGTTACAGGACCGAGGACACATTCTCCACAGTTTCCGTGTTACAGGACCGAGGACCCATTCTCCACAGTTTCCGTGTTACAGGACCGAAGGCCCATTTTCCACAGTTGCCCTGTTACAGGACCGAGGGCCCATTCTCTAGTTCCCATGTTACAGGACCGAGGGCCCATTCTCCACAGTTCCCCTGTTACAGGACCGATGGCCCACTCTCCACAGTTCCCATGTTACAGGACCGAGGGCCCATTCTCCGCAGTTCCCATGGACAATGGCCCATTCTCCACAGTTCCCGTGTTACACGACCGAGGGCCCATTCTCCACAGTTTCCCTGTTACAGGAATGAGGGACCATTCTCCACAGTTCCCCTGTTACAGGACCGAGGGCCCTTTCTCCACAGTTCCCCTGTTACAGAACCGAGGGCCTATCCTCCACAGTTCCTGTGTTACAGGACCGAGGGCCCATACTCCATAGTTCCCCTGTTACATGACCGAGGGCCCATACTCCACAGTTCCCCTGTTACAGGACTGAGTGCCCATTCTCCACAGTTCCCCTGTTACAGAACCGAGGGCCTATTCGCCACAGTTCCCATGGACCGAGGGCCCATTCTCCACTGTTTCCCTGTTACAGGACTGAGAGCCCATTCTCCACTGTTCCCCTGTTACAGAACCGAGGGCCCATTCTCCACAGTTGCCCTGTTACAGGACTGAGGGCCCATTCTCCACTGTTCCCCTGTTACAGGACTGAGGGCCCATTCTCCACTGTTCCCCTGTTACAGGACTGAGGGCCCATTCTCCACTGTTCCCGTTACAGGACCGAGGGCCCATTCTCCACTGTTCCCCTGTTACAGAACCGAGGGTCCATTCTCCACAATTCCCCTGTTACAGGACCGAGGGTCCATTCTCCACAGTTCCCATGGACCGAGGGCCCATTCTCCACTGTTCCCCTGTTACATGACCGAGGGCCCATTCATCACTGCTCCCCTGTTACATGACCGAGGACCCATTCTCCACAGTTCCCCTGTTACATGACCGAGGGCCCATTCTCCACAGTTCCTGTGTTACAGCACCGAGGGCCCATTCTCCACAGTTCCCGTGTTACAGGACCGAGGGCCCATTCTCCACAGTTCCCGTGTTACAGGACCGAGGGCCCATTCTCCACAGTTCCCCTGTTACAGAACCGAGAGCCCACACTCCACGGTTCCCCTGTTACAGGACCGAGGGCCCATTCTCCACAGTTCCCCTGTTACAGGACCGAGGGCCCACACTCCACAGTTCCCCTGTTACAGAACTGAGGGCCGATCCTCCACAGTTCCCGTGTTACAGGACCGAGGGCCCATTTTCCACAGTTCCCCTGTTACAGGACCGAGGGCCCATACTCCACAGTTCCCCTGTTGCAGGACTGAGTGCCCATTCTCCACAGTTCCCCTGTTACAGGACCGAGGGCCCATTCGCAACAGTTCCCATGGACCGAGGGCCCATTCTCCACTGTTCCCCTGTTACAGGACCGAGGGCCCATTCGCCACAGTTCCCATGGACCGAGGGCCCATTCTCCACTGTTCCCCTGTTACAGGACCGAGGGCCCATACTCCACAGTTCCCCTGTTACAGGACCGAGGGCCCTTTCTACACAGTTCCCCTGTTACAGAACCGAGGGCATATCCTCCACAGTTCCCGTGTTACAGGACTGAGGGCCCATTCTCCACAGTTCCCGTGTTACAGGACCGAGTGCCCATTCTCCACAGTTCCCCTGGACCGAGGACCCATTCTCCACAGTTTACGTGTTACAGGACCGAGGACACATTCTCCACAGTTTCCGTGTTACAGGACCGAGGACCCATTCTCCACAGTTTCCGTGTTACAGGACCGAAGGCCCATTTTCCACAGTTGCCCTGTTACAGGACCGATCGCCCATTCTCTAGTTCCCATGTTACAGGACCGAGGGCCCATTCTCCACAGTTCCCCTGTTACAGGACCGATGGCCCACTCTCCACAGTTCCCATGTTACAGGACCGAGGGCCCATTCTCCGCAGTTCCCATGGACAATGGCCCATTCTCCACAGTTCCCGTGTTACACGACCGAGGGCCCATTCTCCACAGTTTCCCTGTTACAGGACTGAGGGCCCATTCTCCACTGTTCCCCTGTTACAGGACCGAGGGCCCTTTCTCCATAGTTCCCCTGTTACAGAACCGAGGGCCTATCCTCCACAGTTCCCGTGTTACAGGACCGAGGGCCCATACTCCACAGTTCCCGTGTTACAGGACCGAGGGCCCATTCTCCAGTTCCCATGTTACAGGACCGAGGGCCCATTCTCCACAGTTCCCCTGTTACAGGACCGATGGCCCATTCTCCAGTTCCCATGTTACAGGACCGAGGGCCCTTTCTCCACAGTTCCCCTGTTACAGGACCGAGGGCCCATTCTCCACAGTTCCCCTGTTACAGGACCGAGGGCCCACACTCCACAGTTCCACTGTTACAGGACTGAGGGCCTATCCTCCACAGTTCCCGTGTTACAGGACCGAGGGCCCATTTTCCACAGTTCCCCTGTTACAGGACCGAGGGCCCATACTCCACAGTTCCCCTGTTGCAGGACTGAGTGCCCATTCTCCACAGTTCCCCTGTTACAGGACCGAGGGCCCATTCTCCACATTTCCTGTGTTACAGGACCGATCGCCCATTCTCCACAGTTTCCGTGTTACAGGACCGAGGGCCCATTCTCCACAGTTCCCGTGTTACAGGACCGAGGGCCCATTCTCCAGTTCCCATGTTACAGGACCGAGGGCCCATTCTCCACAGTTCCCCTGTTACAGGACCGATGGCCCACTCTCCACAGTTCCCATGTTACAGGACCGAGGGCCCATTCTCCGCAGTTCCCATGGACAATGGCCCATTCTCCACAGTTCCCGTGTTACACGACCGAGGGCCCATTCTCCACAGTTTCCCTGTTACAGGACTGAGGGCCCATTCTCCACTGTTCCCCTGTTACAGGACCGAGGGCCCTTTCTCCATAGTTCCCCTGTTACAGAACCGAGGGCCTATCCTCCACAGTTCCCATGTTACAGGACCGAGGGCCCATTCTCCACAGTTCCCCTGTTACAGGACCGAGGGCCCATACTCCACAGTTCCCCTGTTACAGGACCGAGGGCCCTTTCTCCACAGTTCCCCTGTTACAGAACCGAGGGCATATCCTCCACAGTTCCCGTGTTACAGGACCGAGGGCCCATTCTCCACAGTTCCCCTGTTACAGGACCGAGGGCCCATACTCCACAGTTCCCCTGTTACAGGACCGAGGGCCCATACTCCACAGTTCCCCTGTTACAGGACTGAGTGCCCATTCTCCACAGTTCCCCTGTTACAGGACCGAGGGTCCATTCTCCACAGTTCCCATGGACCGAGGGCCCATTCTCCACTGTTCCCCTGTTACATGACCAAGGGCCCATTCTCCACTGTTCCCCTGTTACATGACCGAGGGCCCATTCTCCACAGTTCCTGTGTTACAGAACCGAGGGCCCATTCTCCACAGTTCCCGTGTTACAGGACCGAGGGCTCATTCTCCACAGTTCCCGTGTTACAGGACCGAGGGCCCATTCTCCACAGTTCCCCTGTTACAGAACCGAGAGCCCACACTCCACGGTTCCCCTGTTACAGGACCGAGGGCCCATTCTCCACAGTTCCCCTGTTACAGGACCGAGGGCCCACTCCACAGTTCTCCTGTTACAGGACCGAGGGCCCATTCGCCACAGTTCCCATGGACCGAGGGCCCATTCTCCACTGTTCCCCTGTTACAGGACCGAGGGCCCATTCGCCACAGTTCCCATGGACCGAGGGCCCATTCTCCACTGTTCCCCTGTTACAGGACTGTGATCCCATTCTCCACTGTTTCCCTGTTAGAGAACCGAGGGCACATTCTCCACAGTTCCCCTGTTACAGGACTGAGGGCCCATTCTCCACTGTTCCCCTGTTACAGGACTGAGGGCCCATTCTCCACTCTTCCCCTGTTACAGGACCGAGGGCCCATTCTCCACAGTTCCCCTGTTACAGGACCGAGGGTCCATTCTCCACGGTTCCCATGGACCGAGGGCCCATACTCCACAGTTCCCCTGTTACAGGACTGAGTGCCCATTCTCCACAGTTCCCCTGTTACAGGACCGAGGGCCCATTCTCCACAGTTCCCCTGTTACAGGACCGAGGGCCCATACTCCACAGTTCCCCTGTTACAGGACCGAGGGCCCATACTCCACAGTTCCCCTGTTACAGGACTGAGTGCCCATTCTCCACAGTTCCCCTGTTACAGGACCGAGGGCCCATTCGCCACAGTTCCCATGGACCGAGGGCCCATTCTCCACTGTTCCCCTGTTACAGGACCGAGGGCCCATACTCCACAGTTCCCCTGTTACAGGACCGAGGGCCCTTTCTCCACAGTTCCCCTGTTACAGAACCGAGAGCGCATTCTCCACAGTTCCCGTGTTACAGGACCGAGGGCCCATTCTCCACAGTTCCCGTGTTACAGGACCGAGTGCCCATTCTCCACAGTTCCCCTGGACCGAGGACCCATTCTCCACAGTTTACGTGTTACAGGACCGAGGACACATTCTCCACAGTTTCCGTGTTACAGGACCGAGGACCCATTCTCTACAGTTTCCGTGTTACAGGACCGAGGGCCCATTTTCCACAGTTGCCCTGTTACAGGACCGAGGGCCCATTCTCCACATTTCCTGTGTTACAGGACCGATCGCCCATTCTCCACAGTTTACGTGTTACAGGACCGAGGGCCCATTCTCCACAGTTCCCGTGTTACAGGACCGAGGGCCCATTCTCCAGTTCCCATGTTACAGGACCGAGGGCCCATTCTCCACAGTACCCCTGTTCCAGGACCGATGGCCCACTCTCCACAGTTCCCATGTTACAGGACCGAGGGCCCATTCTCCGCAGTTCCCATGGCCAATGGCCCATTCTCCACAGTTCCCGTGTTACACGACCGAGGGCCCATTCTCCACAGTTTCCCTGTTACAGGACTGAGGGCCCATTCGCCACAGTTCCCCTGTTACAGGAACGAGGGCCCTTTCTCCACAGTTCCCCTGTTACAGAACCGAGGGCCTATCCTCCACAGTTCCCGTGTTACAGGACCGAGGGCCCATTCTCCACAGTTCCCCTGTTACAGGACCGAGGGCCCATACTCCACAGTTCCCCTGTTACAGGACCGAGGGCCCTTTCTCCACAGTTCCCCTGTTACAGAACCGAGGGCATATCCTCCACAGTTCCCGTGTTACAGGACCGAGGGCCCATTCTCCACAGTTCCCCTGTTACAGGACCGAGGGCCCATACTCCACAGTTCCCCTGTTACAGGACCGAGGGCCCATACTCCACAGTTCCCCTGTTACAGGACTGAGTGCCCATTCTCCACAGTTCCCCTGTTACAGGACCGAGGGCCCATTCGCCACAGTTCCCATGGACCGAGGGCCCATTCTCCACTGTTCCCCTGTTACAGGACTGAGAGCCCATTCTCCACTGTTCCCCTGTTACAGAACCGAGGGCCCATTCTCCACAGTTGCCCTGTTACAGGACTGAGGGCCCATTCTCCACTGTTCCCCTGTTACAGGACTGAGGGCCCATTCTCCACTGTTCCCGTTACAGGACCGAGAGCTCATTCTCCACAGTTCCCCTGTTACATGACCGAGGGCCCATTCTCCACAGTTCCTGTGTTACAGAACCGAGGGCGCATTCTCCACAGTTCCCGTGTTACAGGACCGAGGGCCCATTCTCCACAGTTCCCGTGTTACAGGACCGAGGGCCCATTCTCCACAGTTCCCCTGTTACAGAACCGAGAGCCCACACTCCACGGTTCCCCTGTTACAGGACCGAGGGCCCATTCTCCACAGTTCCCCTGTTACAGGACCGAGGGCCCACTCTCCACAGTGCCCATGTTACAGGACCGAGGGCCCATTCTCCGCAGTTCCCATGGCCAGTGGCCCATTCTCCACAGTTCCCGTGTTACACGACCGAGGGCCCATTCTCCACAGTTTCCCTGTTACAGGAATGAGGGACCATTCTCCACAGTTCCCCTGTTACAGGACCGAGGGCCCTTTCTCCACAGTTCCCCTGTTACAGAACCGAGGGCCTATCCTCAACAGTTCCTGTGTTACAGGACCGAGGGCCCATTCTCCACAGTTCCCCTGTTACAGGACCGAGGGCCCATACTCCACAGTTCCCCTGTTACAGGACCGAGGGCCCATACTCCACAGTTCCCCTGTTACAGGACTGAGTGCCCATTCTCCACAGTTCCCCTGTTACAGGACCGAGGGCCTATTCGCCACAGTTCCCATGGACCGAGGGCCCATTCTCCACTGTTTCCCTGTTACAGGACTGAGAGCCCATTCTCCACTGTTGCCCT
The DNA here is from genome assembly GCF_044704955.1 of Pristiophorus japonicus. Lineage (NCBI taxonomy): Eukaryota > Metazoa > Chordata > Chondrichthyes > Pristiophoridae > Pristiophorus > Pristiophorus japonicus. The sequence continues at coordinate 92,854,702 of NC_091991.1, read as the reverse complement.
GTTACAGAACCGAGGGCCCATTCTCCACAGTTGCCCTGTTACAGGACTGAGGGCCCATTCTCCACTGTTCCCCTGTTACAGGACTGAGGGCCCATTCTCCACTGTTCCCCTGTTACAGGACTGAGGGCCCATTCTCCACTGTTCCCGTTACAGGACCGAGGGCCCATTCTCCACTGTTCCCCTGTTACAGAACCGAGGGCCCATTCCCCACAATTCCCCTGTTACAGGACCGAGGGTCCATTCTCCACAGTTCCCATGGACCGAGGGCCCATTCTCCACTGTTCCCCTGTTACATGACCGAGGGCCCATTCATCACTGCTCCCCTGTTACATGACCGAGGGCCCATTCTCCACAGTTCCTGTGTTACAGAACCGAGGGCCCATTCTCCACAGTTCCCGTGTTACAGGACCGAGGGCCCATTCTCCACAGTTCCCGTGTTACAGGACCGAGGGCCCATTCTCCACAGTTCCCCTGTTACAGAACCGAGAGCCCACACACCACGGTTCCCCTGTTACAGGACCGAGGGCCCATTCTCCACAGTTCCCCTGTTACAGGACCGAGGGCCCACACTCCACAGTTCCCCTGTTACAGAACTGAGGGCCGATCCTCCACAGTTCCCGTGTTACAGGACCGAGGGCCCATTTTCCACAGTTCCCCTGTTACAGGACCGAGGGCCCATACTCCACAGTTCCCCTGTTGCAGGACTGAGGGCCCATTCGCCACAGTTCCCATGGACCGAGGGCCCATTCTCCACTGTTCCCCTGTTACAGGACCGAGGGCCCATTCGCCACAGTTCCCATGGACCGAGGGCCCATTCTCCACTGTTCCCCTGTTACAGGACCGAGGGCCCATACTCCACAGTTCCCCTGTTACAGGACCGAGGGCCCTTTCTCCACAGTTCCCCTGTTACAGAACCGAGGGCATATCCTCCACAGTTCCCGTGTTACAGGACCGAGGGCCCATTCTCCACAGTTCCCGTGTTACAGGACCGAGTGCCCATACTCCACAGTTCCCCTGTTACAGGACCGAGGGCCCTTTCTCCACAGTTCCCCTGTTACAGAACCGAGGGCATATCCTCCACAGTTCCCGTGTTACAGGACCGAGGGCCCATTCTCCACAGTTCCCGTGTTACAGGACCGAGTGCCCATTCTCCACAGTTCCCCTGGACCGAGGACCCATTCTCCACAGTTTACGTGTTACAGGACCGAGGACACATTCTCCACAGTTTCCGTGTTACAGGACCGAGGACCCATTCTCCACAGTTTCCGTGTTACAGGACCGAAGGCCCATTTTCCACAGTTGCCCTGTTACAGGACCGAGGGCCCATTCTCTAGTTCCCATGTTACAGGACCGAGTGCCCATTCTCCACAGTTCCCCTGTTACAGGACCGAGGGCCCATACTCCACAGTTCCCCTGTTACAGGACCGAGGGCCCTTTCTCCACAGTTCCCCTGTTACAGAACCGAGGGCATATCCTCCACAGTTCCCGTGTTACAGGACCGAGGGCCCATTATCCACAGTTCCCCTGTTACAGGACCGAGGGCCCATACTCCACAGTTCCCCTGTTACAGGACCGAGGGCCCATACTCCACAGTTCCCCTGTTACAGGACTGAGTGCCCATTCTCCACAGTTCCCCTGTTACAGGACCGAGGGTCCATTCTCCACAGTTCCCATGGACCGAGGGCCCATTCTCCACATTTCCTGTGTTACAGGACCGATCGCCCATTCTCCACAGTTTACGTGTTACAGGACCGAGGGCCCATTCTCCACAGTTCCCGTGTTACAGGACCGAGGGCCCATTCTCCAGTTCCCATGTTACAGGACCGAGGGCCCATTCTCCACAGTACCCCTGTTACAGGACCGATGGCCCACTCTCCACAGTTCCCATGTTACAGGACCGAGGGCCCATTCTCCGCAGTTCCCATGGCCAATGGCCCATTCTCCACAGTTCCCGTGTTACACGACCGAGGGCCCATTCTCCACAGTTTCCCTGTTACAGGACTGAGGGCCCATTCGCCACAGTTCCCCTGTTACAGGAACGAGGGCCCTTTCTCCACAGTTCCCCTGTTACAGAACCGAGGGCCTATCCTCCACAGTTCCCGTGTTACAGGACCGAGGGCCCATTCTCCACAGTTCCCCTGTTACAGGACCGAGGGCCCATACTCCACAGTTCCCCTGTTACAGGACCGAGGGCCCTTTCTCCACAGTTCCCCTGTTACAGAACCGAGGGCATATCCTCCACAGTTCCCGTGTTACAGGACCGAGGGCCCATTCTCCACAGTTCCCCTGTTACAGGACCGAGGGCCCATACTCCACAGTTCCCCTGTTACAGGACCGAGGGCCCATACTCCACAGTTCCCCTGTTACAGGACTGAGTGCCCATTCTCCACAGTTCCCCTGTTACAGGACCGAGGGCCCATTCGCCACAGTTCCCATGGACCGAGGGCCCATTCTCCACTGTTCCCCTGTTACAGGACTGAGAGCCCATTCTCCACTGTTCCCCTGTTACAGAACCGAGGGCCCATTCTCCACAGTTGCCCTGTTACAGGACTGAGGGCCCATTCTCCACTGTTCCCCTGTTACAGGACTGAGGGCCCATTCTCCACTGTTCCCGTTACAGGACCGAGAGCTCATTCTCCACAGTTCCCCTGTTACATGACCGAGGGCCCATTCTCCACAGTTCCTGTGTTACAGAACCGAGGGCGCATTCTCCACAGTTCCCGTGTTACAGGACCGAGGGCCCATTCTCCACAGTTCCCGTGTTACAGGACCGAGGGCCCATTCTCCACAGTTCCCCTGTTACAGAACCGAGAGCCCACACTCCACGGTTCCCCTGTTACAGGACCGAGGGCCCATTCTCCACAGTTCCCCTGTTACAGGACCGAGGGCCCACTCTCCACAGTGCCCATGTTACAGGACCGAGGGCCCATTCTCCGCAGTTCCCATGGCCAGTGGCCCATTCTCCACAGTTCCCGTGTTACACGACCGAGGGCCCATTCTCCACAGTTTCCCTGTTACAGGAATGAGGGACCATTCTCCACAGTTCCCCTGTTACAGGACCGAGGGCCCTTTCTCCACAGTTCCCCTGTTACAGAACCGAGGGCCTATCCTCAACAGTTCCTGTGTTACAGGACCGAGGGCCCATTCTCCACAGTTCCCCTGTTACAGGACCGAGGGCCCATACTCCACAGTTCCCCTGTTACAGGACCGAGGGCCCATACTCCACAGTTCCCCTGTTACAGGACTGAGTGCCCATTCTCCACAGTTCCCCTGTTACAGGACCGAGGGCCTATTCGCCACAGTTCCCATGGACCGAGGGCCCATTCTCCACTGTTTCCCTGTTACAGGACTGAGAGCCCATTCTCCACTGTTGCCCTGTTACAGAACCGAGGGCCCATTCTCCACAGTTGCCCTGTTACAGGACTGAGGGCCCATTCTCCACTGTTCCCCTGTTACAGGACTGAGGGCCCATTCTCCACTGTTCCCCTGTTACAGGACTGAGGGCCCATTCTCCACTGTTCCCGTTACAGGACCGAGGGCCCATTCTCCACTGTTCCCCTGTTACAGAACCGAGGGCCCATTCCCCACAATTCCCCTGTTACAGGACCGAGGGTCCATTCTCCACAGTTCCCATGGACCGAGGGCCCATTCTCCACTGTTCCCCTGTTACATGACCGAGGGCCCATTCATCACTGCTCCCCTGTTACATGACCGAGGGCCCATTCTCCACAGTTCCTGTGTTACAGAACCGAGGGCCCATTCTCCACAGTTCCCGTGTTACAGGACCGAGGGCCCATTCTCCACAGTTCCCGTGTTACAGGACCGAGGGCCCATTCTCCACAGTTCCCCTGTTACAGAACCGAGAGCCCACACACCACGGTTCCCCTGTTACAGGACCGAGGGCCCATTCTCCACAGTTCCCCTGTTACAGGACCGAGGGCCCACACTCCACAGTTCCCCTGTTACAGAACTGAGGGCCGATCCTCCACAGTTCCCGTGTTACAGGACCGAGGGCCCATTTTCCACAGTTCCCCTGTTACAGGACCGAGGGCCCATACTCCACAGTTCCCCTGTTGCAGGACTGAGGGCCCATTCGCCACAGTTCCCATGGACCGAGGGCCCATTCTCCACTGTTCCCCTGTTACAGGACCGAGGGCCCATTCGCCACAGTTCCCATGGACCGAGGGCCCATTCTCCACTGTTCCCCTGTTACAGGACCGAGGGCCCATACTCCACAGTTCCCCTGTTACAGGACCGAGGGCCCTTTCTCCACAGTTCCCCTGTTACAGAACCGAGGGCATATCCTCCACAGTTCCCGTGTTACAGGACCGAGGGCCCATTCTCCACAGTTCCCGTGTTACAGGACCGAGTGCCCATACTCCACAGTTCCCCTGTTACAGGACCGAGGGCCCTTTCTCCACAGTTCCCCTGTTACAGAACCGAGGGCATATCCTCCACAGTTCCCGTGTTACAGGACCGAGGGCCCATTCTCCACAGTTCCCGTGTTACAGGACCGAGTGCCCATTCTCCACAGTTCCCCTGGACCGAGGACCCATTCTCCACAGTTTACGTGTTACAGGACCGAGGACACATTCTCCACAGTTTCCGTGTTACAGGACCGAGGACCCATTCTCCACAGTTTCCGTGTTACAGGACCGAAGGCCCATTTTCCACAGTTGCCCTGTTACAGGACCGAGGGCCCATTCTCTAGTTCCCATGTTACAGGACCGAGGGCCCATTCTCCACAGTTCCCCTGTTACAGGACCGAGGGCCCATACTCCACAGTTCCCCTGTTACAGGACCGAGGGCCCTTTCTCCACAGTTCCCCTGTTACAGAACCGAGGGCATATCCTCCACAGTTCCCGTGTTACAGGACCGAGGGCCCATTATCCACAGTTCCCCTGTTACAGGACCGAGGGCCCATACTCCACAGTTCCCCTGTTACAGGACCGAGGGCCCATACTCCACAGTTCCCCTGTTACAGGACTGAGTGCCCATTCTCCACAGTTCCCCTGTTACAGGACCGAGGGTCCATTCTCCACAGTTCCCATGGACCGAGGGCCCATTCTCCACTGTTCCCCTGTTACATGACCAAGGGCCCATTCTCCACTGTTCCCCTGTTACATGACCGAGGGCCCATTCTCCACAGTTCCTGTGTTACAGAACCGAGGGCCCATTCTCCACAGTTCCCGTGTTACAGGACCGAGGGCCCATTCTCCACAGTTCCCGTGTTACAGGACCGAGGGCCCATTCTCCACAGTTCCCCTGTTACAGAACCGAGAGCCCACACTCCACGGTTCCCCTGTTACAGGACCGAGGGCCCATTCTCCACAGTTCCCCTGTTACAGGTCCGAGGGCCCACTCCACAGTTCCCCTGTTACAGGACCGAGGGCCCATTCGCCACAGTTCCCATGGACCGAGGGCCCATTCTCCACTGTTCCCCTGTTACAGGACCGAGGGCCCATTCGCCACAGTTCCCATGGACCGAGGGCCCATTCTCCACTGTTCCCCTGTTACAGGACCGAGGGCCCATTCGCCACAGTTCCCATGGACCGAGGGCCCATTCTCCACTGTTCCCCTGTTACAGGACTGAGATCCCATTCTCCACTGTTTCCCTGTTATAGAACCGAGGGCACATTCTCCACAGTTCCCCTGTTACAGGACTGAGGGCCCATTCTCCACTGTTCCCCTGTTACAGGACTGAGGGCCCATTCTCCACTCTTCCCCTGTTACAGGACCGAGGGCCCATTCTCCACAGTTCCCCTGTTACAGGACCGAGGGTCCATTCTCCACGGTTCCCATGGACCGAGGGCCCATACTCCACAGTTCCCCTGTTACAGGACTGAGTGCCCATTCTCCACAGTTCCCCTGTTACAGGACCGAGGGCCCATTCTCCACAGTTCCCCTGTTACAGGACCGAGGGCCCATACTCCACAGTTCCCCTGTTACAGGACCGAGGGCCCATACTCCACAGTTCCCCTGTTACAGGACGGAGTGCCCATTCTCCACAGTTCCCCTGTTACAGGACCGAGGGCCCATTCGCCACAGTTCCCATGGACCGAGGGCCCATTCTCCACTGTTCCCCTGTTACAGGACCGAGGGCCCATACTCCACAGTTCCCCTGTTACAGGACCGAGGGCCCTTTCTCCACAGTTCCCCTGTTACAGAACCGAGGGCGCATTCTCCACAGTTCCCGTGTTACAGGACCGAGGGCCCATTCTCCACAGTTCCCGTGTTACAGGACCGAGTGCCCATTCTCCACAGTTCACCTGGACCGAGGACCCATTCTCCACAGTTTACGTGTTACAGGACCGAGGACACATTCTCCACAGTTTCCGTGTTACAGGACCGAGGACCCATTCTCTACAGTTTCCGTGTTACAGGACTGAGGGCCCATTTTCCACAGTTGCCCTGTTACAGGACCGAGGGCCCATTCTCCACATTTCCTGTGTTACAGGACCGATCGCCCATTCTCCACAGTTTCCGTGTTACAGGACCGAGGGCCCATTCTCCACAGTTCCCGTGTTACAGGACCGAGGGCCCATTCTCCAGTTCCCATGTTACAGGACCGAGGGCCCATTCTCCACAGTACCCCTGTTACAGGACCGATGGCCCACTCTCCACAGTTCCCATGTTACAGGACCGAGGGCCCATTCTCCGCAGTTCCCATGGCCAATGGCCCATTCTCCACAGTTCCCGTGTTACACGACCGAGGGCCCATTCTCCACAGTTTCCCTGTTGCAGGACTGAGGGCCCATTCTCCACAGTTCCCCTGTTACAGGAACGAGGGCCCTTTCTCCACAGTTCCCCTGTTACAGAACCGAGGGCCTATCCTCCACAGTTCCCCTGTTACAGGACCGAGGGCCCATACTCCACAGTTCCCCTGTTACAGGACCGAGGGCCCTTTCTCCACAGTTCCCCTGTTACAGAACCGAGGGCATATCCTCCACAGTTCCCGTGTTACAGGACCGAGGGCCCATTCTCCACAGTTCCCCTGTTACAGGACCGAGGGCCCATACTCCACAGTTCCCCTGTTACAGGACCGAGGGCCCATACTCCACAGTTCCCCTGTTACAGGACTGAGTGCCCATTCTCCACAGTTCCCCTGTTACAGGACCGAGGGCCCATTCGCCACAGTTCCCATGGACCGAGGGCCCATTCTCCACTGTTCCCCTGTTACAGGACTGAGAGCCCATTCTCCACTGTTCCCCTGTTACAGAACCGAGGGCCCATTCTCCACAGTTGCCCTGTTACAGGACCGAGGGCCCATTCTCCACATTTCCTGTGTTACAGGACCGATCGCCCATTCTCCACAGTTTCCGTGTTACAGGACCGAGGGCCCATTCTCCACAGTTCCCGTGTTACAGGACCGAGGGCCCATTCTCCAGTTCCCATGTTACAGGACCGAGGGCCCATTCTCCACAGTACCCCTGTTACAGGACCGATGGCCCACTCTCCACAGTTCCCATGTTACAGGACCGAGGGCCCATTCTCCGCAGTTCCCATGGCCAATGGCCCATTCTCCACAGTTCCCGTGTTACACGACCGAGGGCCCATTCTCCACAGTTTCCCTGTTACAGGACTGAGGGCCCATTCTCCACAGTTCCCCTGTTACAGGAACGAGGGCCCTTTCTCCACAGTTCCCCTGTTACAGAACCGAGGGCCTATCCTCCACAGTTCCCCTGTTACAGGACCGAGGGCCCTTTCTCCACAGTTCCCCTGTTACAGAACCGAGGGCATATCCTCCACAGTTCCCGTGTTACAGGACCGAGGGCCCATTCTCCACAGTTCCCCTGTTACAGGACCGAGGGCCCATACTCCACAGTTCCCCTGTTACAGGACCGAGGGCCCATACTCCACAGTTCCCCTGTTACAGGTCTGAGTGCCCATTCTCCACAGTTCCCCTGTTACAGGACCGAGGGCCCATTCGCCACAGTTCCCATGGACCGAGGGCCCATTCTCCACTGTTCCCCTGTTACAGGACTGAGAGCCCATTCTCCACTGTTCCCCTGTTACAGAACCGAGGGCCCATTCTCCACAGTTGCCCTGTTACAGGACCGAGGGCCCATTCTCCACATTTCCTGTGTTACAGGACCAATCGCCCATTCTCCACAGTTTCCGTGTTACAGGACCGAGGGCCCATTCTCCACAGTTCCCGTGTTACAGGACGGAGGGCCCATTCTCCAGTTCCCATGTTACAGGACCGAGGGCCCATTCTCCACAGTTCCCCTGTTACAGGACCGATGGCCCACTCTCCACAGTTCCCATGTTACAGGACCGAGGGCCCATTCTCCGCAGTTCCCATGGACAATGGCCCATTCTCCACAGTTCCCGTGTTACACGACCGAGGGCCCATTCTCCACAGTTTCCCTGTTACAGGACTGAGGGCCCATTCTCCACTGTTCCCCTGTTACAGGACCGAGGGCCCTTTCTCCATAGTTCCCCTGTTACAGAACCGAGGGCCTATCCTCCACAGTTCCCGTGTTACAGGACCGAGGGCCCATTCTCCACAGTTCCCCTGTTACAGGACCGAGGGCCCATACTCCACAGTTCCCGTGTTACAGGACCGAGGGCCCTTTCTCCACAGTTCCCCTGTTACAGAACCGAGGGCATATCCTCCACAGTTCCCGTGTTACAGGACCGAGGGCCCATTCTCCACAGTTCCCCTGTTACAGGACCGAGGGCCCATACTCCACAGTTCCCCTGTTACAGGACCGAGGGCCCATACTCCACAGTTCCCCTGTTACAGGACTGAGTGCCCATTCTCCACAGTTCCCCTGTTACAGGACCGAGGGTCCATTCTCCACAGTTCCCATGGACCGAGGGCCCATTCTCCACTGTTCCCCTGTTACATGACCAAGGGCCCATTCTCCACTGTTCCCCTGTTACATGACCGAGGGCCCATTCTCCACAGTTCCTGTGTTACAGAACCGAGGGCCCATTCTCCACAGTTCCCGTGTTACAGGACCGAGGGCCCATTCTCCACAGTTCCCGTGTTACAGGACCGAGGGCCCATTCTCCACAGTTCCCCTGTTACAGAACCGAGAGCCCACACTCCACGGTTCCCCTGTTACAGGACCGAGGGCCCATTCTCCACAGTTCCCGTGTTACAGGACCGAGGGCCCATTCGCCACAGTTCCCATGGACCGAGGGCCCATTCTCCACTGTTCCCCTGTTACAGGACCGAGGGCCCATTCGCCACAATTCCCATGGACCGAGGGCCCATTCTCCACTGTTCCCCTGTTACAGGACTGTGATCCCATTCTCCACTGTTTCCCTGTTATAGAACCGAGGGCACATTCTCCACAGTTCCCCTGTTACAGGACTGAGGGCCCATTCTCCACTGTTCCCCTGTTACAGGACTGAGGGCCCATTCTCCACTCTTCCCCTGTTACAGGACCGAGGGCCCATTCTCCACAGTTCCCCTGTTACAGGACCGAGGGTCCATTCTCCACGGTTCCCATGGACCGAGGGCCCATACTCCACAGTTCCCCTGTTACAGAACTGAGTGCCCATTCTCCACAGTTCCCCTGTTACAGGACCGAGGGCCCATTCTCCACAGTTCCCCTGTTACAGGACCGAGGGCCCATACTCCACAGTTCCCCTGTTACAGGACCGAGGGCCCATACTCCACAGTTCCCCTGTTACAGGACTGAGTGCCCATTCTCCACAGTTCCCCTGTTACAGGACCGAGGGCCCATTCGCCACAGTTCCCATGGACCGAGGGTCCATTCTCCACTGTTCCCCTGTTACAGGACCGAGGGCCCATACTCCACAGTTCCCCTGTTGCAGGACTGAGTGCCCATTCTCCACAGTTCCCCTGTTACAGGACCGAGGGCCCATTCGCCACATTTCCTGTGTTACAGGACCGATCGCCCATTCTCCACAGTTTCCGTGTTACAGGACCGAGGGCCCATTCTCCACAGTTCCCGTGTTACAGGACCGAGGGCCCATTCTCCAGTTCCCATGTTACAGGACCGAGGGCCCATTCTCCACAGTTCCCCTGTTACAGGACCGATGGCCCACTCTCCACAGTTCCCATGTTACAGGACCGAGGGCCCATTCTCCACAGTTCCCATGGACAATGGCCCATTCTCCACAGTTCCCGTGTTACACGACCGAGGGCCCATTCTCCACAGTTTCCCTGTTACAGGACTGAGGGCCCATTCTCCACTGTTCCCCTGTTACAGGACCGAGGGCCCTTTCTCCATAGTTCCCCTGTTACAGAACCGAGGGCCTATCCTCCACAGTTCCCGTGTTACAGGACCGAGGGCCCTTTCTCCACAGTTCCCCTGTTACAGAACCGAGGGCATATCCTCCACAGTTCCCGTGTTACAGGACCGAGGGCCCATTCTCCACAGTTCCCCTGTTACAGGACGGAGGGCCCATACTCCACAGTTCCCCTGTTACAGGACCGAGGGCCCATACTCCACAGTTCCCCTGTTACAGGACTGAGTGCCCATTCTCCACAGTTCCCCTGTTACAGGACCGAGGGCCTATTCGCCACAGTTCCCATGGACCGAGGGCCCATTCTCCACTGTTTCCCTGTTACAGGACTGAGAGCCCATTCTCCACTGTTGCCCTGTTACAGAACCGAGGGCCCATTCTCCACAGTTGCCCTGTTACAGGACTGAGGGCCCATTCTCCACTGTTCCCCTGTTACAGGACTGAGGGCCCATTCTCCACTGTTCCCCTGTTACAGGACTGAGGGCCCATTCTCCACTGTTCCCGTTACAGGACCGAGGGCCCATTCTCCACTGTTCCCCTGTTACAGAACCGAGGGCCCATTCCCCACAATTCCCCTGTTACAGGACCGAGGGTCCATTCTCCACAGTTCCCATGGACCGAGGGCCCATTCTCCACTGTTCCCCTGTTACATGACCGAGGGCCCATTCATCACTGCTCCCCTGTTACATGACCGAGGGCCCATTCTCCACAGTTCCTGTGTTACAGAACCGAGGGCCCATTCTCCACAGTTCCCGTGTTACAGGACCGAGGGCCCATTCTCCACAGTTCCCGTGTTACAGGACCGAGGGCCCATTCTCCACAGTTCCCCTGTTACAGAACCGAGAGCCCACACACCACGGTTCCCCTGTTACAGGACCGAGGGCCCATTCTCCACAGTTCCCCTGTTACAGGACCGAGGGCCCACACTCCACAGTTCCCCTGTTACAGAACTGAGGGCCGATCCTCCACAGTTCCCGTGTTACAGGACCGAGGGCCCATTTTCCACAGTTCCCCTGTTACAGGACCGAGGGCCCATACTCCACAGTTCCCCTGTTGCAGGACTGAGTGCCCATTCTCCACAGTTCCCCTGTTACAGGACCGAGGGCCCATTCGCCACAGTTCCCATGGACCGAGGGCCCATTCTCCACTGTTCCCCTGTTACAGGACCGAGGGCCCATTCGCCACAGTTCCCATGGACCGAGGGCCCATTCTCCACTGTTCCCCTGTTACAGGACCGAGGGCCCATACTCCACAGTTCCCCTGTTACAGGACCGAGGGCCCTTTCTCCACAGTTCCCCTGTTACAGAACCGAGGGCATATCCTCCACAGTTCCCGTGTTACAGGACCGAGGGCCCATTCTCCACAGTTCCCGTGTTACAGGACCGAGTGCCCATACTCCACAGTTCCCCTGTTACAGGACCGAGGGCCCTTTCTCCACAGTTCCCCTGTTACAGAACCGAGGGCATATCCTCCACAGTTCCCGTGTTACAGGACCGAGGGCCCATTCTCCACAGTTCCCGTGTTACAGGACCGAGTGCCCATTCTCCACAGTTCCCCTGGACCGAGGACCCATTCTCCACAGTTTACGTGTTACAGGACCGAGGACACATTCTCCACAGTTTCCGTGTTACAGGACCGAGGACCCATTCTCCACAGTTTCCGTGTTACAGGACCGAAGGCCCATTTTCCACAGTTGCCCTGTTACAGGACCGAGGGCCCATTCTCTAGTTCCCATGTTACAGGACCGAGGGCCCATTCTCCACAGTTCCCCTGTTACAGGACCGAGGGCCCATACTCCACAGTTCCCCTGTTACAGGACCGAGGGCCCTTTCTCCACAGTTCCCCTGTTACAGAACCGAGGGCATATCCTCCACAGTTCCCGTGTTACAGGACCGAGGGCCCATTATCCACAGTTCCCCTGTTACAGGACCGAGGGCCCATACTCCACAGTTCCCCTGTTACAGGACCGAGGGCCCATACTCCACAGTTCCCCTGTTACAGGACTGAGTGCCCATTCTCCACAGTTCCCCTGTTACAGGACCGAGGGTCCATTCTCCACAGTTCCCATGGACCGAGGGCCCATTCTCCACTGTTCCCCTGTTACATGAGCAAGGGCCCATTCTCCACTGTTCCCCTGTTACATGACCGAGGGCCCATTCTCCACAGTTCCTGTGTTACAGAACCGAGGGCCCATTCTCCACAGTTCCCGTGTTACAGGACCGAGGGCCCATTCTCCACAGTTCCCGTGTTACAGGACCGAGGGCCCATTCTCCACAGTTCCCCTGTTACAGAACCGAGAGCCCACACTCCACGGTTCCCCTGTTACAGGACCGAGGGCCCATTCTCCACAGTTCCCCTGTTACAGGTCCGAGGGCCCACTCCACAGTTCCCCTGTTACAGGACCGAGGGCCCATTCGCCACAGTTCCCATGGACCGAGGGCCCATTCTCCACTGTTCCCCTGTTACAGGACCGAGGGCCCATTCGCCACAGTTCCCATGGACCGAGGGCCCATTCTCCACTGTTCCCCTGTTACAGGACCGAGGGCCCATTCGCCACAGTTCCCATGGACCGAGGGCCCATTCTCCACTGTTCCCCTGTTACAGGACTGAGATCCCATTCTCCACTGTTTCCCTGTTATAGAACCGAGGGCACATTCTCCACAGTTCCCCTGTTACAGGACTGAGGGCCCATTCTCCACTGTTCCCCTGTTACAGGACTGAGGGCCCATTCTCCACTCTTCCCCTGTTACAGGACCGAGGGCCCATTCTCCACAGTTCCCCTGTTACAGGACCGAGGGTCCATTCTCCACGGTTCCCATGGACCGAGGGCCCATTCTCCACATTTCCTGTGTTACAGGACCGATCGCCCATTCTCCACAGTTTCCGTGTTACAGGACCGAGGGCCCATTCTCCACAGTTCCCGTGTTACAGGACCGAGGGCCCATTCTCCAGTTCCCATGTTACAGGACCGAGGGCCCATTCTCCACAGTACCCCTGTTACAGGACCGATGGCCCACTCTCCACAGTTCCCATGTTACAGGACCGAGGGCCCATTCTCCGCAGTTCCCATGGCCAATGGCCCATTCTCCACAGTTCCCGTGTTACACGACCGAGGGCCCATTCTCCACAGTTTCCCTGTTGCAGGACTGAGGGCCCATTCTCCACAGTTCCCCTGTTACAGGAACGAGGGCCCTTTCTCCACAGTTCCCCTGTTACAGAACCGAGGGCCTATCCTCCACAGTTCCCCTGTTACAGGACCGAGGGCCCATACTCCACAGTTCCCCTGTTACAGGACCGAGGGCCCTTTCTCCACAGTTCCCCTGTTACAGAACCGAGGGCATATCCTCCACAGTTCCCGTGTTACAGGACCGAGGGCCCATTCTCCACAGTTCCCCTGTTACAGGACCGAGGGCCCATACTCCACAGTTCCCCTGTTACAGGACCGAGGGCCCATACTCCACAGTTCCCCTGTTACAGGACTGAGTGCCCATTCTCCACAGTTCCCCTGTTACAGGACCGAGGGCCCATTCGCCACAGTTCCCATGGACCGAGGGCCCATTCTCCACTGTTCCCCTGTTACAGGACTGAGAGCCCATTCTCCACTGTTCCCCTGTTACAGAACCGAGGGCCCATTCTCCACAGTTGCCCTGTTACAGGACCGAGGGCCCATTCTCCACATTTCCTGTGTTACAGGACCGATCGCCCATTCTCCACAGTTTCCGTGTTACAGGACCGAGGGCCCATTCTCCACAGTTCCCGTGTTACAGGACCGAGGGCCCATTCTCCAGTTCCCATGTTACAGGACCGAGGGCCCATTCTCCACAGTACCCCTGTTACAGGACCGATGGCCCACTCTCCACAGTTCCCATGTTACAGGACCGAGGGCCCATTCTCCGCAGTTCCCATGGCCAATGGCCCATTCTCCACAGTTCCCGTGTTACACGACCGAGGGCCCATTCTCCACAGTTTCCCTGTTACAGGACTGAGGGCCCATTCTCCACAGTTCCCCTGTTACAGGAACGAGGGCCCTTTCTCCACAGTTCCCCTGTTACAGAACCGAGGGCCTATCCTCCACAGTTCCCCTGTTACAGGACCGAGGGCCCATACTCCACAGTTCCCCTGTTACAGGACCGAGGGCCCTTTCTCCACAGTTCCCCTGTTACAGAACCGAGGGCATATCCTCCACAGTTCCCGTGTTACAGGACCGAGGGCCCATTCTCCACAGTTCCCCTGTTACAGGACCGAGGGCCCATACTCCACAGTTCCCCTGTTACAGGACCGAGGGCCCATACTCCACAGTTCCCCTGTTACAGGACTGAGTGCCCATTCTCCACAGTTCCCCTGTTGCAGGACCGAGGGCCCATTCGCCACAGTTCCCATGGACCGAGGGCCCATTCTCCACTGTTCCCCTGTTACAGGACTGAGAGCCCATTCTCCACTGTTCCCCTGTTACAGAACCGAGGGCCCATTCTCCACAGTTGCCCTGTTACAGGACCGAGGGCCCATTCTCCACATTTCCTGTGTTACAGGACCAATCGCCCATTCTCCACAGTTTCCGTGTTACAGGACCGAGGGCCCATTCTCCACAGTTCCCGTGTTACAGGACGGAGGGCCCATTCTCCAGTTCCCATGTTACAGGACCGAGGGCCCATTCTCCACAGTTCCCCTGTTACAGGACCGATGGCCCACTCTCCACAGTTCCCATGTTACAGGACCGAGGGCCCATTCTCCGCAGTTCCCATGGACAATGGCCCATTCTCCACAGTTCCCGTGTTACACGACCGAGGGCCCATTCTCCACAGTTTCCCTGTTACAGGACTGAGGGCCCATTCTCCACTGTTCCCCTGTTACAGGACCGAGGGCCCTTTCTCCATAGTTCCCCTGTTACAGAACCGAGGGCCTATCCTCCACAGTTCCCGTGTTACAGGACCGAGGGCCCATTCTCCACAGTTCCCCTGTTACAGGACCGAGGGCCCATACTCCACAGTTCCCGTGTTACAGGACCGAGGGCCCTTTCTCCACAGTTCCCCTGTTACAGAACCGAGGGCATATCCTCCACAGTTCCCGTGTTACAGGACCGAGGGCCCATTCTCCACAGTTCCCCTGTTACAGGACCGAGGGCCCATACTCCACAGTTCCCCTGTTACAGGACCGAGGGCCCATACTCCACAGTTCCCCTGTTACAGGACTGAGTGCCCATTCTCCACAGTTCCCCTGTTACAGGACCGAGGGTCCATTCTCCACAGTTCCCATGGACCGAGGGCCCATTTTCCACTGTTCCCCTGTTACATGACCAAGGGCCCATTCTCCACTGTTCTCCTGTTACATGACCGAGGGCCCATTCTCCACAGTTCCTGTGTTACAGAACCGAGGGCCCATTCTCCACAGTTCCCGTGTTACAGGACCGAGGGCCCATTCTCCACAGTTCCCGTGTTACAGGACCGAGGGCCCATTCTCCACAGTTCCCCTGTTACAGAACCGAGAGCCCACACTCCACGGTTCCCCTGTTACAGGACCGAGGGCCCATTCTCCACAGTTCCCGTGTTACAGGACCGAGGGCCCATTCGCCACAGTTCCCATGGACCGAGGGCCCATTCTCCACTGTTCCCCTGTTACAGGACCGAGGGCCCATTCGCCACAGTTCCCATGGACCGAGGGCCCATTCTCCACTGTTCCCCTGTTACAGGACTGTGATCCCATTCTCCACTGTTTCCCTGTTATAGAACCGAGGGCACATTCTCCACAGTTCCCCTGTTACAGGACTGAGGGCCCATTCTCCACTGTTCCCCTGTTACAGGACTGAGGGCCCATTCTCCACTCTTCCCCTGTTACAGGACCGAGGGCCCATTCTCCACAGTTCCCCTGTTACAGGACCGAGGGTCCATTCTCCACGGTTCCCATGGACCGAGGGCCCATACTCCACAGTTCCCCTGTTACAGGACTGAGTGCCCATTCTCCACAGTTCCCCTGTTACAGGACCGAGGGCCCATTCTCCACAGTTCCCCTGTTACAGGACCGAGGGCCCATACTCCACAGTTCCCCTGTTACAGGACCGAGGGCCCATACTCCACAGTTCCCCTGTTACAGGACTGAGTGCCCATTCTCCACAGTTCCCCTGTTACAGGACCGAGGGCCCATTCGCCACAGTTCCCATGGACCGAGGGTCCATTCTCCACTGTTCCCCTGTTACAGGACCGAGGGCCCATACTCCACAGTTCCCCTGTTGCAGGACTGAGTGCCCATTCTCCACAGTTCCCCTGTTACAGGACCGAGGGCCCATTCGCCACATTTCCTGTGTTACAGGACCGATCGCCCATTCTCCACAGTTTCCGTGTTACAGGACCGAGGGCCCATTCTCCACAGTTCCCGTGTTACAGGACCGAGGGCCCATTCTCCAGTTCCCATGTTACAGGACCGAGGGCCCATTCTCCACAGTTCCCCTGTTACAGGACCGATGGCCCACTCTCCACAGTTCCCATGTTACAGGACCGAGGGCCCATTCTCCACAGTTCCCATGGACAATGGCCCATTTTCCACAGTTCCCGTGTTACACGACCGAGGGCCCATTCTCCACAGTTTCCCTGTTACAGGACTGAGGGCCCATTCTCCACTGTTCCCCTGTTACAGGACCGAGGGCCCTTTCTCCATAGTTCCCCTGTTACAGAACCGAGGGCCTATCCTCCACAGTTCCCGTGTTACAGGACCGAGGGCCCTTTCTCCACAGTTCCCCTGTTACAGAACCGAGGGCATATCCTCCACAGTTCCCGTGTTACAGGACCGAGGGCCCATTCTCCACAGTTCCCCTGTTACAGGACGGAGGGCCCATACTCCACAGTTCCCCTGTTACAGGACCGAGGGCCCATACTCCACAGTTCCCCTGTTACAGGACTGAGTGCCCATTCTCCACAGTTCCCCTGTTACAGGACCGAGGGTCCATTCTCCACAGTTCCCATGGACCGAGGGCCCATTCTCCACTGTTCCCCTGTTACATGACCAAGGGCCCATTCTCCACTGTTCCCGTTACATGACCGAGGGCCCATTCTCCACAGTTCCTGTGTTACAGAACCGAGGGCCCATTCTCCACAGTTCCCGTGTTACAGGACCGAGGGCCCATTCTCCACAGTTCCCGTGTTACAGGACCGAGGGCCCATTCTCCACAGTTCCCCTGTTACAGAACCGAGAGCCCACACTCCACGGTTCCCCTGTTACAGGACCGAGGGCCCATTCTCCACAGTTCCCCTGTTACAGGTCCGAGGGCCCACTCCACAGTTCCCCTGTTACAGAACCGACGGCCTATCCTCCACAGTTCCCGTGTTACAGGACCGAGGGCCCATTCTCCACAGTTCCCCTGTTACAGGACCGAGGGCCCATACTCCACAGTTCCCCTGTTACAGGACCGAGGGCCCATACTCCACAGTTCCCCTGTTACAGGACTGAGTGCCCATTCTCCACAGTTCCCCTGTTACAGGACCGAGGGCCCATTCGCCACAGTTCCCATGGACCGAGGGCCCATTCTCCACTGTTCCCCTGTTACAGGACTGAGAGCCCATTCTCCACTGTTCCCCTGTTACAGAACCGAGGGACCATTCTCCACAGTTGCCCTGTTACAGGACCGAGGGCCCATTCTCCACATTTCCTGTGTTACAGGACCAATCGCCCATTCTCCACAGTTTCCGTGTTACAGGACCGAGGGCCCATTCTCCACAGTTCCCGTGTTACAGGACGGAGGGCCCATTCTCCAGTTCCCATGTTACAGGACCGAGGGCCCATTCTCCACAGTTCCCCTGTTACAGGACCGATGGCCCACTCTCCACAGTTCCCATGTTACAGGACCGAGGGCCCATTCTCCGCAGTTCCCATAGACAATGGCCCATTCTCCACAGTTCCCGTGTTACACGACCGAGGGCCCATTCTCCACAGTTTCCCTGTTACAGGACTGAGGGCCCATTCTCCACTGTTCCCCTGTTACAGGACCGAGGGCCCTTTCTCCATAGTTCCCCTGTTACAGAACCGAGGGCCTATCCTCCACAGTTCCCGTGTTACAGGACCGAGGGCCCATTCTCCACAGTTCCCCTGTTACAGGACCGAGGGCCCATACTCCACAGTTCCCCTGTTACAGGACCGAGGGCGCTTTCTCCACAGTTCCCCTGTTACAGAACCGAGGGCATATCCTCCACAGTTCCCGTGTTACAGGACCGAGGGCCCATTCTCCACAGTTCCCCTGTTACAGGACCGAGGGCCCATACTCCACAGTTCCCCTGTTACAGGACCGAGGGCCCATACTCCACAGTTCCCCTGTTACAGGACTGAGTGCCCATTCTCCACAGTTCCCCTGTTACAGGACCGAGGGTCCATTCTCCACAGTTCCCATGGACCGAGGGCCCATTCTCCACTGTTCCCCTGTTACATGACCGAGGGCCCATTCTCCACTGTTCCCCTGTTACATGACCGAGGGCCCATTCTCCACAGTTCCTGTGTTACAGAACCGAGGGCCCATTCTCCACAGTTCCCGTGTTACAGGACCGAGGGCCCATTCTCCACAGTTCCCGTGTTACAGGACCGAGGGCCCATTCTCCACAGTTCCCCTGTTACAGAACCGAGAGCCCACACTCCACGGTTCCCCTGTTACAGGACCGAGGGCCCATTCTCCACAGTTCCCGTGTTACAGGACCGAGGGCCCATTCGCCACAGTTCCCATGGACCGAGGGCCCATTCTCCACTGTTCCCCTGTTACAGGACCGAGGGCCCATTCGCCACAGTTCCCATGGACCGAGGGCCCATTCTCCACTGTTCCCCTGTTACAGGACCGAGGGCCCATTCGCCACAGTTCCCATGGACCGAGGGCCCATTCTCCACTGTTCCCCTGTTACAGGACTGTGATCCCATTCTCCACTGTTTCCCTGTTATAGAACCGAGGGCACATTCTCCACAGTTCCCCTGTTACAGGACTGAGGGCCCATTCTCCACTGTTCCCCTGTTACAGGACTGAGGGCCCATTCTCCACTCTTCCCCTGTTACAGGACCGAGGGCCCATTCTCCACAGTTCCCCTGTTACAGGACCGAGGGTCCATTCTCCACGGTTCCCATGGACCGAGGGCCCATACTCCACAGTTCCCCTGTTACAGGACTGAGTGCCCATTCTCCACAGTTCCCCTGTTACAGGACCGAGGGCCCATTCTCCACAGTTCCCCTGTTACAGGACCGAGCGCCCATACTCCACAGTTCCCCTGTTACAGGACCGAGGGCCCATACTCCACAGTTCCCCTGTTACAGGACTGAGTGCCCATTCTCCACAGTTCCCCTGTTACAGGACCGAGGGCCCATTCGCCACAGTTCCCATGGACCGAGGGCCCATTCTCCACTGTTCCCCTGTTACAGGACTGAGAGCCCATTCTCCACTGTTCCCCTGTTACAGAACCGAGGGCCCATTCTCCACAGTTGCCCTGTTGCAGGACTGAGGGCCCATTCTCCACTGTTCCCCTGTTACAGGACTGAGGGCCCATTCTCCACTGTTCCCGTTACAGGACCGAGGGCCCATTCTCCGCAGTTCCCATGGACAATGGCCCATTCTCCACAGTTCCCGTGTTACACGACCGAGGGCCCATTCTCCACAGTTTCCCTGTTACAGGACTGAGGGCCCATTCTCCACTGTTCCCCTGTTACAGGACCGAGGGCCCTTTCTCCATAGTTCCCCTGTTACAGAACCGAGGGCCTATCCTCCACAGTTCCCGTGTTACAGGACCGAGGGCCCATTCTCCACAGTTCCCCTGTTACAGGACCGAGGGCCCATACTCCACAGTTCCCGTGTTACAGGACCGAGGGCCCTTTCTCCACAGTTCCCCTGTTACAGAACCGAGGGCATATCCTCCACAGTTCCCGTGTTACAGGACCGAGGGCCCATTCTCCACAGTTCCCCTGTTACAGGACCGAGGGCCCATACTCCACAGTTCCCCTGTTACAGGACCGAGGGCCCATACTCCACAGTTCCCCTGTTACAGGACTGAGTGCCCATTCTCCACAGTTCCCCTGTTACAGGACCGAGGGTCCATTCTCCACAGTTCCCATGGACCGAGGGCCCATTTTCCACTGTTCCCCTGTTACATGACCAAGGGCCCATTCTCCACAGTTCCTGTGTTACAGAACCGAGGGCCCATTCTCCACAGTTCCCGTGTTACAGGACCGAGGGCCCATTCTCCACAGTTCCCGTGTTACAGGACCGAGGGCCCATTCTCCACAGTTCCCCTGTTACAGAACCGAGAGCCCACACTCCACGGTTCCCCTGTTACAGGACCGAGGGCCCATTCTCCACAGTTCCCGTGTTACAGGACCGAGGGCCCATTCGCCACAGTTCCCATGGACCGAGGGCCCATTCTCCACTGTTCCCCTGTTACAGGACCGAGGGCCCATTCGCCACAGTTCCCATGGACCGAGGGCCCATTCTCCACTGTTCCCCTGTTACAGGACTGTGATCCCATTCTCCACTGTTTCCCTGTTATAGAACCGAGGGCACATTCTCCACAGTTCCCCTGTTACAGGACTGAGGGCCCATTCTCCACTGTTCCCCTGTTACAGGACTGAGGGCCCATTCTCCACTCTTCCCCTGTTACAGGACCGAGGGCCCATTCTCCACAGTTCCCCTGTTACAGGACCGAGGGTCCATTCTCCACGGTTCCCATGGACCGAGGGCCCATACTCCACAGTTCCCCTGTTACAGGACTGAGTGCCCATTCTCCACAGTTCCCCTGTTACAGGACCGAGGGCCCATTCTCCACAGTTCCCCTGTTACAGGACCGAGGGCCCATACTCCACAGTTCCCCTGTTACAGGACCGAGGGCCCATACTCCACAGTTCCCCTGTTACAGGACTGAGTGCCCATTCTCCACAGTTCCCCTGTTACAGGACCGAGGGCCCATTCGCCACAGTTCCCATGGACCGAGGGTCCATTCTCCACTGTTCCCCTGTTACAGGACCGAGGGCCCATACTCCACAGTTCCCCTGTTGCAGGACTGAGTGCCAATTCTCCACAGTTCCCCTGTTACAGGACCGAGGGCCCATTCGCCACATTTCCTGTGTTACAGGACCGATCGCCCATTCTCCACAGTTTCCGTGTTACAGGACCGAGGGCCCATTCTCCACAGTTCCCGTGTTACAGGACCGAGGGCCCATTCTCCAGTTCCCATGTTACAGGACCGAGGGCCCATTCTCCACAGTTCCCCTGTTACAGGACCGATGGCCCACTCTCCACAGTTCCCATGTTACAGGACCGAGGGCCCATTCTCCACAGTTCCCATGGACAATGGCCCATTCTCCACAGTTCCCGTGTTACACGACCGAGGGCCCATTCTCCACAGTTTCCCTGTTACAGGACTGAGGGCCCATTCTCCACTGTTCCCCTGTTACAGGACCGAGGGCCCTTTCTCCATAGTTCCCCTGTTACAGAACCGAGGGCCTATCCTCCACAGTTCCCGTGTTACAGGACCGAGGGCCCTTTCTCCACAGTTCCCCTGTTACAGAACCGAGGGCATATCCTCCACAGTTCCCGTGTTACAGGACCGAGGGCCCATTCTCCACAGTTCCCCTGTTACAGGACGGAGGGCCCATACTCCACAGTTCCCCTGTTACAGGACCGAGGGCCCATACTCCACAGTTCCCCTGTTACAGGACTGAGTGCCCATTCTCCACAGTTCCCCTGTTACAGGACCGAGGGTCCATTCTCCACAGTTCCCATGGACCGAGGGCCCATTCTCCACTGTTCCCCTGTTACATGACCAAGGGCCCATTCTCCACTGTTCCCGTTACATGACCGAGGGCCCATTCTCCACAGTTCCTGTGTTACAGAACCGAGGGCCCATTCTCCACAGTTCCCGTGTTACAGGACCGAGGGCCCATTCTCCACAGTTCCCGTGTTACAGGACCGAGGGCCCATTCTCCACAGTTCCCCTGTTACAGAACCGAGAGCCCACACTCCACGGTTCCCCTGTTACAGGACCGAGGGCCCATTCTCCACAGTTCCCCTGTTACAGGTCCGAGGGCCCACTCCACAGTTCCCCTGTTACAGAACCGACGGCCTATCCTCCACAGTTCCCGTGTTACAGGACCGAGGGCCCATTCTCCACAGTTCCCCTGTTACAGGACCGAGGGCCCATACTCCACAGTTCCCCTGTTACAGGACCGAGGGCCCATACTCCACAGTTCCCCTGTTACAGGACTGAGTGCCCATTCTCCACAGTTCCCCTGTTACAGGACCGAGGGCCCATTCGCCACAGTTCCCATGGACCGAGGGCCCATTCTCCACTGTTCCCCTGTTACAGGACTGAGAGCCCATTCTCCACTGTTCCCCTGTTACAGAACCGAGGGACCATTCTCCACAGTTGCCCTGTTACAGGACCGAGGGCCCATTCTCCACATTTCCTGTGTTACAGGACCAATCGCCCATTCTCCACAGTTTCCGTGTTACAGGACCGAGGGCCCATTCTCCACAGTTCCCGTGTTACAGGACGGAGGGCCCATTCTCCAGTTCCCATGTTACAGGACCGAGGGCCCATTCTCCACAGTTCCCCTGTTACAGGACCGATGGCCCACTCTCCACAGTTCCCATGTTACAGGACCGAGGGCCCATTCTCCGCAGTTCCCATGGACAATGGCCCATTCTCCACAGTTCCCGTGTTACACGACCGAGGGCCCATTCTCCACAGTTTCCCTGTTACAGGACTGAGGGCCCATTCTCCACTGTTCCCCTGTTACAGGACCGAGGGCCCTTTCTCCATAGTTCCCCTGTTACAGAACCGAGGGCCTATCCTCCACAGTTCCCGTGTTACAGGACCGAGGGCCCATTCTCCACAGTTCCCCTGTTACAGGACCGAGGGCCCATACTCCACAGTTCCCCTGTTACAGGACCGAGGGCGCTTTCTCCACAGTTCCCCTGTTACAGAACCGAGGGCATATCCTCCACAGTTCCCGTGTTACAGGACCGAGGGCCCATTCTCCACAGTTCCCCTGTTACAGGACCGAGGGCCCATACTCCACAGTTCCCCTGTTACAGGACCGAGGGCCCATACTCCACAGTTCCCCTGTTACAGGACTGAGTGCCCATTCTCCACAGTTCCCCTGTTACAGGACCGAGGGTCCATTCTCCACAGTTCCCATGGACCGAGGGCCCATTCTCCACTGTTCCCCTGTTACATGACCGAGGGCCCATTCTCCACTGTTCCCCTGTTACATGACCGAGGGCCCATTCTCCACAGTTCCTGTGTTACAGAACCGAGGGCCCATTCTCCACAGTTCCCGTGTTACAGGACCGAGGGCCCATTCTCCACAGTTCCCGTGTTACAGGACCGAGGGCCCATTCTCCACAGTTCCCCTGTTACAGAACCGAGAGCCCACACTCCACGGTTCCCCTGTTACAGGACCGAGGGCCCATTCTCCACAGTTCCCGTGTTACAGGACCGAGGGCCCATTCGCCACAGTTCCCATGGACCGAGGGCCCATTCTCCACTGTTCCCCTGTTACAGGACCGAGGGCCCATTCGCCACAGTTCCCATGGACCGAGGGCCCATTCTCCACTGTTCCCCTGTTACAGGACCGAGGGCCCATTCGCCACAGTTCCCATGGACCGAGGGCCCATTCTCCACTGTTCCCCTGTTACAGGACTGTGATCCCATTCTCCACTGTTTCCCTGTTATAGAACCGAGGGCACATTCTCCACAGTTCCCCTGTTACAGGACTGAGGGCCCATTCTCCACTGTTCCCCTGTTACAGGACTGAGGGCCCATTCTCCACTCTTCCCCTGTTACAGGACCGAGGGCCCATTCTCCACAGTTCCCCTGTTACAGGACCGAGGGTCCATTCTCCACGGTTCCCATGGACCGAGGGCCCATACTCCACAGTTCCCCTGTTACAGGACTGAGTGCCCATTCTCCACAGTTCCCCTGTTACAGGACCGAGGGCCCATTCTCCACAGTTCCCCTGTTACAGGACCGAGCGCCCATACTCCACAGTTCCCCTGTTACAGGACCGAGGGCCCATACTCCACAGTTCCCCTGTTACAGGACCGAGGGCCCATACTCCACAGTTCCCCTGTTACAGGACTGAGTGCCCATTCTCCACTGTTCCCCTGTTACAGAACCGAGGGCCCATTCTCCACAGTTGCCCTGTTGCAGGACTGAGGGCCCATTCTCCACTGTTCCCCTGTTACAGGACTGAGGGCCCATTCTCCACTGTTCCCGTTACAGGACCGAGAGCTCATTCTCCACAGTTCCCCTGTTACATGACCGAGGGCCCATTCTCCACAGTTCCTGTGTTACAGAACCGAGGGCGCATTCTCCACAGTTCCCGTGTTACAGGACCGAGGGCCCATTCTCCACAGTTCCCGTGTTACAGGACCGAGGGCATATCCTCCACAGTTCCCGTGTTACAGGACCGAGGGCCCATTCTCCACAGTTCCCGTGTTACAGGACCGAGTGCCCATTCTCCACAGTTCCCCTGGACCGAGGACCCATTCTCCACAGTTTACGTGTTACAGGACCGAGGACACATTCTCCACAGTTTCCGTGTTACAGGACCGAGGACCCATTCTCCACAGTTTCCGTGTTACAGGACCGAGGGCCTATTCTCCACAGTTGCCCTGTTACAGGACCGAGGGCCCATTCTCCCCATTTCCTGTGTTGCAGGACCGATCGCCCATTCTCCACAGTTTCCGTGTTACAGGACCGAGGGCCCATTCTCCACAGTTTCCGTGTTACAGGACCGATCGCCCATTCTCCACAGTGCCCCTGTTACAGGACCGATGGCCCACTCTCCACAGTTCCCATGTTACAGGACCGAGGGCCCATTCTCCGCAGTTCCAATGGCCAATGGCCCATTCTCCACAGTTCCCGTGTTGCACGACCGAGGGCCCATTCTCCACAGTTTCCCTGTTACAGGACTGAGGGCCCATTCTCCACAGTTCCCCTGTTACAGGACTGAGGGCCCATTCACCACTCTTCCCCTGTTACAGGACCGAGGGCCCATTCTCCACAGTTCCCGTGTTTCAGGACTGAGAGCCCATTCTCCACTGTTTCCCTGTTATCGAACCGAGGGCACATTCTCCACAGTTCCCCTGTTACAGGACTGAGGGCCCATTCTCCACTCTTCCCCTGTTACAGGACCGAGGCCCATTCTCCACAGTTCCCCTGTTACAGGACCGAGGGTCCATTCTCCACGGTTCCCATGGACCGAGGGCCCATTCTCCACTGTTCCCCTGTTATAGAACCGAGGGCCCATTCTCCACAGTTTCCCTGTTACAGGACTGAGGGCCCATTCTCCACTGTTCCCCTGTTGCAGGACCGAGGGCCCATTCTCCACAGTTCCTGTGTTACAGAACCGAGGGCGCATTCTCCACAGTTCCCGTGTTACAGGACCGAGGGCCCATTCTCCACAGTTCCCGTGTTACAGGACCGAGGGCCCATTCGCCACAGTTCCCATGGACCGAGGGCCCATTCTCCACTGTTCCCCTGTTACAGGACCGAGGGCCCATTCGCCACAGTTCCCATGGACCGAGGGCCCATTCTCCACTGTTCCCCTGTTACAGGACCGAGGGCCCATTCGCCACAGTTCCCATGGACCGAGGGCCCATTCTCCACTGTTCCCCTGTTACAGGACTGTGATCCCATTCTCCACTGTTTCCCTGTTATAGAACCGAGGGCACATTCTCCACAATTCCCCTGTTACAGGACTGAGGGCCCATTCTCCACTGTTCCCCTGTTACAGGACTGAGGGCCCATTCTCCACTCTTCCCCTGTTACAGGACCGAGGGCCCATTCTCCACAGTTCCCCTGTTACAGGACCGAGGGTCCATTCTCCACGGTTCCCATGGACCGAGGGCCCATACTCCACAGTTCCCCTGTTACAGGACTGAGTGCCCATTCTCCACAGTTCCCCTGTTACAGGACCGAGGGCCCATTCTCCACAGTTCCCCTGTTACAGGACCGAGGGCCCATACTCCACAGTTCCCCTGTTACAGGACCGAGGGCCCATACTCCACAGTTCCCCTGTTACAGGACTGAGTGCCCATTCTCCACAGTTCCCCTGTTACAGGACCGAGGGCCCATTCGCCACAGTTCCCATGGACCGAGGGCCCATTCTCCACTGTTCCCCTGTTACAGGACTGAGAGCCCATTCTCCACTGTTCCCCTGTTACAGAACCGAGGGCCCATTCTCCACAGTTGCCCTGTTGCAGGACTGAGGGCCCATTCTCCACTGTTCCCGTTACAGGACCGAGAGCTCATTCTCCACAGTTCCCCTGTTACATGACCGAGGGCCCATTCTCCACAGTTCCTGTGTTACAGAACCGAGGGCGCATTCTCCACAGTTCCCGTGTTACAGGACCGAGGGCCCATTCTCCACAGTTCCCGTGTTACAGGACCGAGGGCATATCCTCCACAGTACCCGTGTTACAGGACCGAGGGCCCATTCTCCACAGTTCCCGTGTTACAGGACCGAGTGCCCATTCTCCACAGTTCCCCTGGACCGAGGGCCCATTCTCCACAGTTTCCCTGTTACAGGACTGAGGGCCCATTCTCCACTGTTCCCCTGTTACAGGACCGAGGACACATTCTCCACAGTTTCCGTGTTACAGGACCGAGGACCCATTCTCCACAGTTTCCGTGTTACAGGACCGAGGGCCCATTCTCCACAGTTGCCCTGTTACAGGACCGAGGGCCCATTCTCCCCATTTCCTGTGTTGCAGGACCGATCGCCCATTCTCCACAGTTTCCGTGTTACAGGACCGAGGGCCCATTCTCCACAGTTTCCGTGTTACAGGACCGATCGCCCATTCTCCACAGTGCCCCTGTTACAGGACCGATGGCCCACTCTCCACAGTTCCCATGTTACAAGACCGAGGGCCCATTCTCCGCAGTTCCAATGGCCAATGGCCCATTCTCCACAGTTCCCGTGTTGCACGACCGAGGGCCCATTCTCCACAGTTTCCCTGTTACAGGACTGAGGGCCCATTCTCCACAGTTCCCCTGTTACAGGACTGAGGGCCCATTCACCACTCTTCCCCTGTTACAGGACCGAGGGCCCATTCTCCACAGTTCCCGTGTTTCAGGACTGAGAGCCCATTCTCCACTGTTTCCCTGTTATCGAACCGAGGGCACATTCTCCACAGTTCCCCTGTTACAGGACTGAGGGCCCATTCTCCACTCTTCCCCTGTTACAGGACCGAGGCCCATTCTCCACAGTTCCCCTGTTACAGGACCGAGGGTCCATTCTCCACGGTTCCCATGGACCGAGGGCCCATTCTCCACTGTTCCCCTGTTATAGAACCGAGGGCCCATTCTCCACAGTTTCCCTGTTACAGGACTGAGGGCCCATTCTCCACTGTTCCCCTGTTACAGGACCGAGGGCCCATTCTCCACAGTTCCTGTGTTACAGAACCGAGGGCGCATTCTCCACAGTTCCCGTGTTACAGGACCGAGGGCCCATTCTCCACAGTTCCCGTGTTACAGGACCGAGGGCCCATTCTCCACAGTTCCCCTGTTACAGAACCGAGAGCCCACACTCCACGGTTCCCCTGTTACAGGACCGAGGGCCCATTCTCCACAGTTCCCCTGTTACAGGACCGAGGGCCCACACTCCACAGTTCCCCTGTTACAGGACTGAGAGCCCATTCTCCACTGTTTCCCTGGACCGAGGGCACATTCTCCAGTTCCCCTGTTGCAGGACTGAGGGCCCATTCTCCACTGTTCCCTTGTTACAGGACTGAGGGCCCATTCTCCACTCTTCCCCTGTTACAGGACCGAGGGCCCATTCTCCACAGTTCCCCTGTTACAGGACCGAGGGTCCATTCTCCACGGTTCCCATGGACCGAGGGCCCATACTCCACAGTTCCCCTGTTACAGGACTGAGTGCCCATTCTCCACAGTTCCCCTGTTACAGGACCGAGGGCCCATTCGCCACAGTTCCCATGGACCGAGGGCCCATTCTCCACTGTTCCCCTGTTACAGGACCGAGGGCCCATACTCCACAGTTCCCCTGTTACAGGACCGAGGGCCCTTTCTCCACAGTTCCCCTGTTACAGAACCGAGGGCATATCCTCCACAGTTCCCGTGTTACAGGACCGAGGGCCCATTCTCCACAGTTCCCGTGTTACAGGACCGAGTGCCCATTCTCCACAGTTCCCCTGGACCGAGGACCCATTCTCCACAGTTTACGTGTTACAGGACCGAGGACACATTCTCCACAGTTTCCGTGTTACAGGACCGAGGACCCATTCTCCACAGTTTCCGTGTTACAGGACCGAGGGCCCATTCTCCACAGTTGCCCTGTTACAGGACCGAGGGCCCATTCTCCACAGTTTCCGTGTTACAGGACCGATCGCCCATTCTCCACAGTGCCCCTGTTACAGGACCGATGGCCCACTCTCCACAGTTCCCATGTTACAGGACCGAGGGCCCATTCTCCGCAGTTCCAATGGCCAATGGCCCATTCTCCACAGTTCCCGTGTTGCACGACCAAGGGCCCATTCTCCACAGTTTCCCTGTTACAGGACTGAGGGCCCATTCTCCACAGTTCCCCTGTTACAGGACTGAGGGCCCATTCTCCACTCTTCCCCTGTTACAGGACCGAGGGCCCATTCTCCACAGTTCCCGTGTTTCAGGACTGAGAGCCCATTCTCCACTGTTTCCCTGTTATCGAAGCGAGGGCACATTCTCCACAGTTCCCCTGTTACAGGACTGAGGGCCCATTCTCCACTCTTCCCCTGTTACAGGACCGAGGCCCATTCTCCACAGTTCCCCTGTTACAGGACCGAGGGTCCATTCTCCACGGTTCCCATGGACCGAGGGCCCATTCTCCACTGTTCCCCTGTTATAGAACCGAGGGCCCATTCTCCACAGTTTCCCTGTTACAGGACTGAGGGCCCATTCTCCACTGTTCCCCTGTTACAGGACCGAGGGCCCTTTCTCCATAGTTCCCCTGTTACAGAACCGAGGGCCTATCCTCCACAGTTCCCGTGTTACAGGACCGAGGGCCCATACTCCACAGTTCCCGTGTTACAGGACCGAGGGCCCATTCTCCAGTTCCCATGTTACAGGACCGAGGGCCCATTCTCCACAGTTCCCCTGTTACAGGACCGATGGCCCATTCTCCAGTTCCCATGTTACAGGACCGAGGGCCCATTCTCCACAGTTCCCCTGTTACAGGACCGATGGCCCATTCTCCAGTTCCCATGTTACAGGACCGAGGGCCCATTCTCCACAGTTCCCCTGTTACAGGACCGAGGGCCCATTCTCCACAGTTCCCCTGTTACAGGACCGATGGCCCACACTCCACAGTTCCCCTGTTACAGGACTGAGTGCCTATCCTCCACAGTTCCCGTGTTACAGGACCGAGGGCCCATTTTCCACAGTTCCGCTGTTACAGGACCGAGGGCCCATACTCCACAGTTCCCCTGTTGCAGGACTGAGTGCCCATTCTCCACAGTTCCCCTGTTACAGGACCGAGGGCCCATTCTCCACATTTCCTGTGTTACAGGACCGATCGCCCATTCTCCACAGTTTCCGTGTTACAGGACCGAGGGCCCATTCTCCACAGTTCCCGTGTTACAGGACCGAGGGCCCATTCTCCAGTTCCCATGTTACAGGACCGAGGGCCCATTCTCCACAGTTCCCCTGTTACAGGACCGATGGCCCACTCTCCACAGTTCCCATGTTACAGGACCGAGGGCCCATTCTCCGCAGTTCCCATGGACAATGGCCTATTCTCCACAGTTCCCGTGTTACACGACCGAGGGCCCATTCTCCACAGTTTCCCTGTTACAGGACTGAGGGCCCATTCTCCACTGTTCCCCTGTTACAGGACCGAGGGCCCTTTCTCCATAGTTCCCCTGTTACAGAACCGAGGGCCTATCCTCCACAGTTCCCGTGTTACAGGACCGAGGGCCCATTCTCCACAGTTCCCCTGTTACAGGACCGAGGGCCTATACTCCACAGTTCCCCTGTTACAGGACCGAGGGCCCTTTCTCCACAGTTCCCCTGTTACAGAACCGAGGGCATATCCTCCACAGTTCCCGTGTTACAGGACCGAGGGCCCATTCTCCACAGTTCCCCTGTTACAGGACCGAGGGCCCATACTCCACAGTTCCCCTGTTACAGGACTGAGTGCCCATTCTCCACAGTTCCCCTGTTACAGGACCGAGGGTCCATTCTCCACAGTTCCCATGGACCGAGGGCCCATTCTCCACTGTTCCCCTGTTACATGACCAAGGGCCCATTCTCCACTGTTCCCCTGTTACATGACCGAGGGCCCATTCTCCACAGTTCCTGTGTTACAGAACCGAGGGCCCATTCTCCACAGTTCCCGTGTTACAGGACCGAGGGCCCATTCTCCACAGTTCCCGTGTTACAGGACCGAGGGCCCATTCTCCACAGTTCCCCTGTTACAGAACCGAGAGCCCACACTCCACGGTTCCCCTGTTACAGGACCGAGGGCCCATTCGCCACAGTTCCCCTGTTACAGGACCGAGGGCCCACTCCACAGTTCCCCTGTTACAGGACCGAGGGCCCATTCGCCACAGTTCCCATGGACCGAGGGCCCATTCTCCACTGTTCCCCTGTTACAGGACCGAGGGCCCTTTCTCCATAGTTCCCCTGTTACAGAACCGAGGGCCTATCCTCCACAGTTCCCGTGTTACAGGACCGAGGGCCCATACTCCACAGTTCCCGTGTTACAGGACCGAGGGCCCATTCTCCAGTTCCCATGTTA
Organism: Pristiophorus japonicus; assembly: GCF_044704955.1. Lineage (NCBI taxonomy): Eukaryota > Metazoa > Chordata > Chondrichthyes > Pristiophoridae > Pristiophorus > Pristiophorus japonicus. Next base: position 92,823,730 of record NC_091991.1, on the reverse strand, counting down.
CAGGACCGAGGGCCCATTCTCCACAGTTCCCCTGTTACAGGACCGATGGCCCATTCTCCAGTTCCCATGTTACAGGACCGAGGGCCCATTCTCCACAGTTCCCCTGTTACAGGACCGATGGCCCATTCTCCAGTTCCCATGTTACAGGACCGAGGGCCCATTCTCCACAGTTCCCCTGTTACAGGACCGAGGGCCCATTCTCCACAGTTCCCCTGTTACAGGACCGATGGCCCACACTCCACAGTTCCCCTGTTACAGGACTGAGTGCCTATCCTCCACAGTTCCCGTGTTACAGGACCGAGGGCCCATTTTCCACAGTTCCGCTGTTACAGGACCGAGGGCCCATACTCCACAGTTCCCCTGTTGCAGGACTGAGTGCCCATTCTCCACAGTTCCCCTGTTACAGGACCGAGGGCCCATTCTCCACATTTCCTGTGTTACAGGACCGATCGCCCATTCTCCACAGTTTCCGTGTTACAGGACCGAGGGCCCATTCTCCACAGTTCCCGTGTTACAGGACCGAGGGCCCATTCTCCAGTTCCCATGTTACAGGACCGAGGGCCCATTCTCCACAGTTCCCCTGTTACAGGACCGATGGCCCACTCTCCACAGTTCCCATGTTACAGGACCGAGGGCCCATTCTCCGCAGTTCCCATGGACAATGGCCTATTCTCCACAGTTCCCGTGTTACACGACCGAGGGCCCATTCTCCACAGTTTCCCTGTTACAGGACTGAGGGCCCATTCTCCACTGTTCCCCTGTTACAGGACCGAGGGCCCTTTCTCCATAGTTCCCCTGTTACAGAACCGAGGGCCTATCCTCCACAGTTCCCGTGTTACAGGACCGAGGGCCCATTCTCCACAGTTCCCCTGTTACAGGACCGAGGGCCCATACTCCACAGTTCCCCTGTTACAGGACCGAGGGCCCTTTCTCCACAGTTCCCCTGTTACAGAACCGAGGGCATATCCTCCACAGTTCCCGTGTTACAGGACCGAGGGCCCATTCTCCACAGTTCCCCTGTTACAGGACCGAGGGCCCATACTCCACAGTTCCCCTGTTACAGGACTGAGTGCCCATTCTCCACAGTTCCCCTGTTACAGGACCGAGGGTCCATTCTCCACAGTTCCCATGGACCGAGGGCCCATTCTCCACTGTTCCCCTGTTACATGACCAAGGGCCCATTCTCCACTGTTCCCCTGTTACATGACCGAGGGCCCATTCTCCACAGTTCCTGTGTTACAGAACCGAGGGCCCATTCTCCACAGTTCCCGTGTTACAGGACCGAGGGCCCATTCTCCACAGTTCCCGTGTTACAGGACCGAGGGCCCATTCTCCACAGTTCCCCTGTTACAGAACCGAGAGCCCACACTCCACGGTTCCCCTGTTACAGGACCGAGGGCCCATTCGCCACAGTTCCCCTGTTACAGGACCGAGGGCCCACTCCACAGTTCCCCTGTTACAGGACCGAGGGCCCATTCGCCACAGTTCCCATGGACCGAGGGCCCATTCTCCACTGTTCCCCTGTTACAGGACCGAGGGCCCATTCGCCACAGTTCCCATGGACCGAGGGCCCATTCTCCACTGTTCCCCTGTTTCAGGACTGAGATCCCATTCTCCACTGTTTCCCTGTTATAGAACCGAGGGCACATTCTCCACAGTTCCCCTGTTACAGGACTGAGGGCCCATTCTCCACTGTTCCCCTGTTACAGGACTGAGGGCCCATTCTCCACTCTTCCCCTGTTACAGGACCGAGGGCCCATTCTCCACAGTTCCCCTGTTACAGGACCGAGGGTCCATTCTCCACGGTTCCCATGGACCGAGGGCCCATACTCCACAGTTCCCCTGTTACAGGACTGAGTGCCCATTCTCCACAGTTCCCCTGTTACAGGACCGAGGGCCCATTCTCCACAGTTCCCCTGTTACAGGACCGAGGGCCCATACTCCACAGTTCCCCTGTTACAGGACCGAGGGCCCATACTCCACAGTTCCCCTGTTACAGGACTGAGTGCCCATTCTCCACAGTTCCCCTGTTACAGGACCGAGGGCCCATTCGCCACAGTTCCCATGGACCGAGGGCCCATTCTTCACTGTTCCCCTGTTACAGGACCGAGGGCCCTTTCTCCACAGTTCCCCTGTTACAGAACCGAGGGCGCATTCTCCACAGTTCCCGTGTTACAGGACCGAGGGCCCATTCTCCACAGTTCCCGTGTTACAGGACCGAGTGCCCATTCTCCACAGTTCCCCTGGACCGAGGACCCATTCTCCACAGTTTACGTGTTACAGGACCGAGGACACATTCTCCACAGTTTCAGTGTTACAGGACCGAGGACCCATTCTCTACAGTTTCCGTGTTACAGGACCGAGGGCCCATTTTCCACAGTTGCCCTGTTACAGGACCGAGGGCCCATTCTCCACATTTCCTGTGTTACAGGACCGATCGCCCATTCTCCACAGTTTCCGTGTTACAGGACCGAGGGCCCATTCTCCACAGTTCCCGTGTTACAGGACCGAGGGCCCATTCTCCAGTTCCCATGTTACAGGACCGAGGGCCCATTCTCCACAGTACCCCTGTTACAGGACCGATGGCCCACTCTCCACAGTTCCCATGTTACAGGACCGAGGGCCCATTCTCCGCAGTTCCCATGGCCAATGGCCCATTCTCCACAGTTCCCGTGTTACACGACCGAGGGCCCATTCTCCACAGTTTCCCTGTTACAGGACTGAGGGCCCATTCTCCACAGTTCCCCTGTTACAGGAACGAGGGCCCTTTCTCCACAGTTCCCCTGTTACAGAACCGAGGGCCTATCCTCCACAGTTCCCGTGTTACAGGACCGAGGGCCCATTCTCCACAGTTCCCCTGTTACAGGACCGAGGGCCCATACTCCACAGTTCCCCAGTTACAGGACCGAGGGCCCTTTCTCCACAGTTCCCCTGTTACAGAACCGAGGGCATATCCTCCACAGTTCCCGTGTTACAGGACCGAGGGCCCATTCTCCACAGTTCCCCTGTTACAGGACCGAGGGCCCATACTCCACAGTTCCCCTGTTACAGGACCGAGGGCCCATACTCCACAGTTCCCCTGTTACAGGACCGAGTGCCCATTCTCCACAGTTCCCCTGTTACAGGACCGAGGGCCCATTCGCCACAGTTCCCATGGACTGAGAGCCCATTCTCCACTGTTCCCCTGTTACAGAACCGAGGGCCCATTCTCCACAGTTGCCCTGTTACAGGACTGAGGGCCCATTCTCCACTGTTCCCCTGTTACAGGACTGAGGGCCCATTCTCCACTGTTCCCGTTACAGGACCGAGAGCTCATTCTCCACAGTTCCCCTGTTACATGACCGAGGGCCCATTCTCCACAGTTCCTGTGTTACAGAACCGAGGGCGCATTCTCCACAGTTCCCGTGTTACAGGACCGAGGGCCCATTCTCCACAGTTCCCGTGTTACAGGACCGAGGGCCCATTCTCCACAGTTCCCCTGTTACAGAACCGAGAGCCCACACTCCACGGTTCCCCTGTTACAGGACCGAGGTCCCATTCTCCACAGTTCCCCTGTTACAGGACCGAGGGCCCACACTCCACAGTTCCCCTGGACCGAGGGCCCATTCTCCACTGTTCCCCTGTTACAGGACCGAGGGCCCATTCGCCACAGTTCCCATGGACCGAGGGCCCATTCTCCACTGTTCCCCTGTTACAGGACTGAGAGCCCATTCTCCACTGTTTCCCTGTTACAGGACCGAGAGCTCATTCTCCACAGTTCCCCTGTTACATGACCGAGGGCCCATTCTCCACAGTTCCTGTGTTACAGAACCGAGGGCGCATTCTCCACAGTTCCCCTGTTACAGGAACGAGGGCCCTTTCTCCACAGTTCCCCTGTTACAGAACCGAGGGCCTATCCTCCACAGTTCCCCTGTTACAGGACCGAGGGCCAATTCCCCACAGATCCCCTGTTACAGGACCGAGGGCCCATTCTCCACAGTTCCCGTGTTACAGGACCGAGGGCCCATTCTCCACAGTTCCCCTGTTGCAGGACCGAGGGCCCATTCTCTACAGTTCTCGTGTTACAGGACCGAGTGCTCATTTTCCACAGTTCCCCTGTTGCAGGACTGAGGGTCCAGACTCCACAGTTCCCCTGGACCGAGGGCCCATTCTCCATAGTTCTCTTGTTACAGGACCGAGGGCCCATTCTCCACAGTTCCTTTTTTACAGGACCGAGGGCTCATTCTCCACAGTTCCCCTGTTACAGAACTGAGGGCTCATTCTCCACAGTTTCCCTGTTGCAGGACCGAGGGCCCATTCTCCATAGTTCTCTTGTTACAGGACCGAGGGCCCATTCTCCACAGTTCTCTTGTTACAGGACTGAGGGCCCATTCTCCACAGTTCCCATGGAGTGAGAGCCCAAGCTCCTCAGTTCCTGTGAAAACACTATGACTGAAGTGTCTGTACTCACCTGAGGGAACAGAGGACGCTCATCCCGCTTCTTTTTCAGACAATCCACCATTAATCGCTTCATTGCCTTTGGACAGTTATTGCGCACCTTACTGAGGTCAGGGGTCAGGTAACCTCGGCCAACCATGAAGATTATCTAAAAGCCAATCACAATGGTCAGGCACGTCAAACTAGGACAATCCATTAAATCTGCAATGTGTAGGCCCAGAACTGACCCAGCAGCAAGGCTGCATTTATAACCATTCCACAACTTGGCACAGGAATCTTTCAAAAAACTTTTTAGTGCTCGCTGACATTTTCCCTCAGCTCGAGTGCGAGAAAGGGAGGAATAGGAAAGGCTGGTCATGGATGAACAACCTATTTGTGAATATGTTTACACAATTAATGTTAATTTAGGATCCATTGCGGGCCAATATTTTGTTATACCGGCACTTAATACATTCTCTTTTGTTGTAACCCATGATTCTGTACTATCCTTTACAGTGTCAATATTTAAGCACTGAAGGAATTTAAACAACAACTTGTATTTATATAGCGCCCTTAATGCAGTAAAACATCTCAAGGCACTTCACAGGGAATTTGACATCAAACCACATAAGGAGATATTTTGGCAGATGACAAAAAGCTTGATAAAAAAGAGGTAAGTTTTAAGGAGCGTCTTAAATAAGGGAAGAGATGTAGAGGAGGAGAGGTTTAGGGAGCGAATTCCAGAGCTTAGGGCCTTGGCAGCTGAAGGCATGGCCGCCAATGGTGGAACGATTAAAATTGGGGATGTGCAAGTAGCTAGAATTGGAGGAGCGCAACTATATTGGAACACTGTAGGAGGAGGTTAGAGAGATAGGGAGGGATGAGGCCATGGAAGGATATGAAAACAAGAGTGAGAATTTTGAAATCGAGGCATTGCTTAACTGGAAGCCAATGTAAGTCAGTGAGCACAGGGGTGATGGGTGAGCGGGAGTTGATGCCAGTTAGGACACGGGCAGCAGAGTTTTCAATGACCTCAAGTTTACATAGGGTAGAACGTGGGAGGCCAGCCAGGAGTGCATTGTAATAGTCAAGACTAGAGGGAACAAAGGCATGGGTGAGGGTTTTAACAGCAGATGAGCTGAGGGGATGGGGGGGATGGGGGGGCAGTGTCGGGCGATGTTACTAGGCGGTCTTAGTGATGGTGCGGAGATTCAAGCTCATCACATGTTCAAATACAACACTAAGGTTGTGAACGGTCTGGTTCAGCCTCAGACAGTGGCCAGGGAGAGGGATGGAGTCGGTGGCTAGGGAACGGGGTTTGTGGCGGGGACCAAAGATGGTAGCTTCGGACTGCCCAATATTCAGCTCATCCAATACTGGATGTCGGACAAGCAGTCTGACAATTTAGAGACATTAGAGGGGTTGAGAGATGCTAACTGAAAGCTTGGATCATCTATGTTCTTTGTGATTCAATAAACTGGTGCACAAAGACACTTCAAGAAATGGGCGGGGCGTGCGATGGGAGGGTGATCCACTATCGTCAGTTTCCCCCAGTATCAGTGATGAGGATTCCACAGCTACAAGCAGTGTCTTTAACATAGAAAAATGCACCAAGGCACTCACCCTGCTCTAGTGACCATTCAGTCAGTGTTGCACTAAAAAATTTGAATTATCAAATCATTTGAATTAAACGTAACTAACACAACAAAGTGGGAAATTTCTTGGCACAGATGGTTTGAATGAAGCGACTTCAAATGAACAGGATTAGCGTGCAGACGAGAATTAATCCAATCCAGAATTAGTTGCGCAATATATGTCGACTCTCTCTAATGCTGCTGGGTGTAACACACTATGAACGACATGAGGTTGGGCAGTCACAGCCCAGGTCCTTGCAACACTCAACAGCAGGAAACTATAGACCAGTTCGCCTAACATCTGTGGTTGGGAAAATGTTGGAGTCCATTATTAAAGAAGCAGTAGCAGGACATTTGGAAAAGCAAAATTCAGTCAGGCAGAGTCAGCATGGATTTATGAAGGGGAAGTCATGTTTGACAAATTTGCTGGAATTCTTTGAGGATGTAACGAACAGGGTGGATAAAGGGGAACCAGTGGATGTGGTGTATTTAGACTTCCAGAAGGCATTTGACAAAGTGCCACATAAAAGGTTACAAGATAAAAGTTCACGGGGTTGGGGGTAATATATTAGCATGGATAGAGGATTGGCTAACTAACAGAGAATCGGGATAAATGGTTCATTCTCGGGTTGGCAATCAGTAACTAGTGGGGTGCCGCAAGGATCAGTGCTAGGACCCCAACTATTTACAATCTATATTAATGATTTGGAAGAAGCGACTGAGTATAACATAGCCAAGTTTGCTGACGATAAAATGATGGGAGGAAAAGCAATGTGTGAGGAGGACACACAAAACCTGCAAAAGGGCATATCCTTATTCGGCGGGAAATTGTGTTAGGGAAATTGACGGGATTGAAGGCCGATAAATCCCCAGAGCCTGATAGTCCACATCCCAGAGTACTTAAGGAAGTGGCCCTAGAAATAGTGGATGCATTGGTGATAATTTTCCGGCAGTCTATCGACTCTGGATCAGTTCCTTTGGACTGGAGGGTTGTTAATGTAACACCACTCTTTAAAAAAGGGAGAGAAAAGGGAGAGAAAAGGGGTAATTATAGACCGGTTAGCCTGACATCGGTGGTGGGGAAAATGTTGGAATTAATCATTAAGGATGAAATAGCAGCACATTTGGAGAGCAGTGATAGGATTGGTCCAAGTCAGCATGGATTTATGAAAGGGAAATCATGCTTGACAAATCTTCTAGAATTTTTTGAGGATGTGGCTAGTCGAGTGTACGGGGGAGAACCAGTGGATGTGGTGTATTTGGACTTTCAAAGGGCTTTTGACAAGGTCCCACACAAGAGATTAGTGTGCAAAATCAAAGCACATGGTATTGGGGGTAATGTACTTACGTGGATAGAGAACTGGTTGGCAGACAAGAAGCAGAGAGTCGGGATTAACGGGTCCTTTTCGGAATGGCAGGCAGTGACTAGTGGAGTGCCGCAGGGGTCAGTGCTGGGAGCCCAGCTCTTTACAATATATATTAATGATTTAGATGAAGGAATTGAGTGTAATATCTCCAAGTTTGCAGATGACACTAAACTGGGTGGCGGTGTGAGCTATGGGGAGAACACTGGGGGGCTGCAGGGTGACTTGGATAGGTTAGGTGAGTGGGCAAATGCATGGCAGATGCAGTATAATGTAGATAAATGTGAGGTTATCCACTTTGGGGGCAAAAACACGAAGGCAGAATATTATCTGAATGGTGACAGATTAGGAAAAGGGGAAGTGCTGCGAGACTTGGGTGTCATGGTTCATCAATCATTGAAAGTTGGCATGCAGATACAGCAGGCGGTGAAGGCGGCAAATGGTATGATAGCGAGAGGATTTGAGTATAGGAGCAGGGAAGTCTTGCTGCAGTTGTACAGGGCCTTGGTGAGGCCTCACCTGAAATATTGTGTTCAGTTTTGGTCTCCTAATCTGAGGAAGGACATTCTTGCTATTGAGGGAGTGCAGCGAAAGTTCACCAGACTGATTCTAGGGATGGCTGGACTGTCATATGAGGAGAGACTGGATCAACTGGGCCTTTATACACTGGAGTTTAGAAGGATGAGAAGGGATCTCATAGAAACGTATAAAATTCTGACTGGACTGGACAGGTTAGATGCGGGAAGAATGTTCCCGATGTTGAGGAAGTCCAGAACCAGGGGACGCAGTCTTAGGATAAGGGGCAGGCAATTTAGGATTGAGATGAGGAGAAACTTCTTCACTCAAGAGAGTTGTTAACCTGTGGAATTCCCTGCCGCAGAGAGTTGTTGATGCCAGTTCATTGGATACATTCAAGAGGGAGTTAGATATGGCCCTTACGGCTAAAGGGATCAAGGGGTATGGAGAGAAAGCAGGAAAGGGGTACTGAGGGAATGATCAGCCATGATCATATTGAATGGTGGTGCAGGCTCGAAGGGCTGAATGGCCTACTCCTGCACCTATTTTCTATGTTTCTATGACAGGCTAATGAGTGAACAAAAATTTGGCAGATGGTGTATAACGTTGGAAAGTGTGAGGTTATGCACTGTGGCAGAAAAAAAATCAAAGAGCAAGTTATTATTTAAATGGAGAAAAATTGCAAAGTGCTGCAGTACAGCAGGACCTGGGGGTACTTGTGCATGAAACACAAAAGGATAGTATCCAGGTTCAACAAGTGATCAGGAAGGCTAATGGAATCTTGGCCTTTATTGCAATGGAGTATAAAAGCAGGGAAGTTTACAGGATATTGGTGAGGCCACACTTGGAATACTGCGTGCAGTTTTGCTTTCCATATTTAAGAAAGAATATACTTGCTTTGGAGGTAGTTCAGAGAAGGTTCACTAAGTTGATTCCAGAGATGAGGGTTTGACTTATGAGGAAAGGTTGAGTAGGTTGGGCCTCTACTCATTGGAATTCAGAAGAATGAGAGGTGATCTTATTGAAACGTATAAGATTATGAGGGGACTTGACAAGGTGGATGCAGAGAGGATGTTTCCACTGATAGGGAAGACTAGAACTAGGGGGCATAATCTTAGAATAAGGGGCCGCCCATTTAAAACTGAGATGAGGAGAAATTTCTTCTCAGAGGGTTGTAAATCTGTGGAATTCGCTGCCTCAGAGAGCTGTGGAAGCTGGGTCATTGAATAAATTTGAGAGTGAGATAGACAGTTTCTTAAGCGATAAGGGAATAAGGGATTATGGGGAGCGGGCAGGGAAGTGGACCCAAGTCCATGATCGGATTAGCCATGATCGTATTAAATGGTGGAGCAGGCTCGAGAGGCCGGATGGCCTACTCCTGCTCCTATTTCTTATGTTCTTATGAATCGTACTGAGGGAAGCTGCCTATTAGCTTGCGAGGAGGGAAATGAAGAAATACTACATTGATGCAATGGGGTCACTCCTGACTCTGGCGAGGTGACACAGTGTTGAGAGCAATGGGATCTTTGCTCAGTCCCAAGACAGCTGCAGTGTGGGTTAGATACAAAGTAAAGCTCGCTTTACACTATCCCATCAATGGCAGTTAACTTCAGTCAGCTGCAACTGTTTATCTTGGAGGTGCTAACTACTGTGAGCACGGAGCTGAGCCAGCACTTGCAAACAGTAAATGTTCCGAATTGGGGAAAAGCTAATTTTGCTAAGTTAAGGAGTGATTTGGCCATAGTGGACTGGAAACAGCTACTTGTGGGTAAATCGATGTCGGAACAGTGGGAGGCATTCAAGGAGGCGATCCGGAAGGTTCAGGCCAATCATGTGCCCTTAAAGAAAAAGGCTGGAAAAAATAATTCTAGAGCCCCCTGGATGTCTAGGGACTTAAGGGGAGGATTAAGAAAAAAATAGACGCTTATGTCACATATAAACGGTTCAATACTTTAGAATCTTTAGAGGAATATAGAAAGATAAGAGGATATTAGGAAAGGATATTAGGAATGCTAAGAGAAAGCACGAGAAATTCTTGGCCAGTAAAATTAAGGAAAATCCTAAGATGTTCTATAAATATATTAAGAGTAAGAGGGTAACTAAGGAAAGGGTAGGGTCTATTGGAGACCATGAGGGTAATCTTTGTGAGGAGACGGAAGATGTTGGTAGGGTTCTTAACGATTATTTTGTATCTGTTTTCACAAAGGAAAGAGGTAATGCAGATACTGCTATCGAGGAGGAATGTGATATTCTGGATGAAATAAATATAGCGAGAGAGGAAGTATTAAGGGGTTTAGCAGCTTTGAAGGTAGATAAGTCCTCAGACCCAGATGAAATGCATCCCAGGCTGTTGAGCGAAGTAAAAAAAAGAGGAAATAGCAGAGGCCTTGACCATCATTTTCCAGTGCTCTTTGGATATGGGCATGGTGCCGGAGGATTGGAGGACTGGTAATGTGGTACCCTTGTTTAAGAATGGAGAAAGGGATAGGCCGAGTAATTACAGGCCTGTCAGCCTAACCTCAGTGGTGGGAAAATTATTGGGAAAAATCCTGAAAGACAGGATAAATCTGTATTTGGATAGGCAAGGATTAATTAGGGACAGTCAGCACAGATTTGTTAAGGGAAGATCGTGTTTGACTAACCTGATTGAATTTTTTGAGGAGGTAACCAAGAGGGTCGATGAGGGTACTGCTTACGATGTAGTATATATGGACTTTAGCAAGGCTTTTGATAAGGTTCTGCATGGTACACTGGTCATGAAGGTTAAAGCCCAAGGGATACAGGACAAAGTGCAAGTTGGATCCAAAATTGGCTTAGAGGTAGGAAGCAAAGGGTAATGATGGATGTTTTTGTGACTGGAAGGATGTTTACAGTGGGGTTCCGCAGGGCTCAGTACTGGGGCACTTGCTTTTTGTGGTATATATCAACGATTTAGATTTGAATATAGGAAGTATGATTAAGAAGTTTGCAGGCGACACTAAAATTGGCTGTGTGGTTGATAATGAAGAGGAAAGTCATGGGCTGCAGGAGAATATCAATCTACTGGTCAGGTGGGCAGAGCAGAGGCAAATGGAATTTAATTCAGAGAATTGTGAAGTAATGCACTTTTGGAGGGCTAATAAGGAAAGGGTATACACATTAAGCGGTAGGCTACTTAATAGTGTAGATGAACAAAGAGACCTTGGAGTGCTTGTCCATAGATTCCTGAAAGTAGCAGGCCAGGTGGATAAGGTGGTTAAGAAGGCATACGGAATGCTTGCCTTTATTGGCTGAGGCATAGAATACAAGAGCAGGGAGGTTATGCTTAAATTGTATAATACTTTGGTTAGGCCACAGCTGGAGTACTGCGTGCAGTTCTGGTCGCCGTATTATAGGAAGGACGTGATTGCACTGGAGAGGGTGCAGAGGAGATTTACTAGGATGCTGCCTGGAATGGAGAATCTTAGTTATGAGGACAGATTGGATAGGTTGGGTTTGTTCTCAATGGAACAGAGGAAGTTGAGAGGAGACCTCATCGAGGTGTACAAAATATTGAGGGGCCTGGACATAATGGATAGTAAGGGTCTATTTCCATTGGTGGAGGGGGCTATTACAAGAGGACATAGTTTTAAGGTGGTTGGTGGAAGGTTTAGAAGGGATTTGAGGGGGGGGTTTTGACGCAGAGGGTTGTGGGGATCTGGAACTCGCTGCCTGGAAGAATGGTTGATGCAGAAACCCTCACCACTTTTAAGAGATGGTTGGATGGGCACTTAAAGTGCAGTAACCTGCAGGGTTACGGACCTAGGGCTGGTAACTGGGATTAGACTGGATGACCTTTTGTTGGTCGGCGCAGATATAATGGTAAGTACTGCAGGGAATAGAATATGGTCAGGGTGATATCCTGGACTAGTTTCGATCACCTGGATGGGTCGGAGAGGAATTTCCCCAGATTTTTTTCTCCCTAAATTGGCCTGGGTTTTTAATCTGGTTTTTGCCTCTCTCATGAGATCACATGGCTCCAGTTGGGGAGGAGTGTAGAATGTTTCAGTATAAGGGGTTTCGCAGTTGTGTGAGGCGGACTGGTTGGGCTGGGTGCTCTTTGCCTTTCCGTCATTGTTCATAGGTTTATGTGTAACCTTCAGGGCTGCTGACCGAGGGCCGTGTGGCTCTTTGTCGGCCGGCGCGGACACGATGGGCCGGAATGGCCTCCTTCTGTGCTGTAAATTGCTATGTTTCTAACCGCTGACGCACAGTGTGGGCTGCACAGAGTGATCTTAAACAGCGTGCTCTAGACAGAGTGCTACATTGTGAATTTGGAGAGTGGAAAGGAGGAGCAGGTGGGGAGAGCGAGAAGAGCGGCCTGAGATAAAGATAGACCTGAGAGCCGGGATGGAGTGAGAGCATGAGGGAGCGAGGCAAGTGATGTCAGCACAAAGGAAGGAGCGGGAGAGAAAAAAAATCAAATTGGTGAGTAACTGGTGATTGTTCTTTTTTAAGTTTTGAGTTTATTTCTGTTACGTTAGTTAATAGTCTATTAAGTAGAGGCATGGCAGGCACCTCAGTCCCGTGGAATGCGCATCTTGTGCCCTGTGGGAACTCTAGGATGCTTCCTGTGTTCTGGACAATCATGTGTGCAGGAAGTGTTGTCAGCTCCAGGTTTCAGGAGGTGGTCACCCCGCAGTGTGCAGGCAGAGAGGGAATGGGCAACCGCCATTCAGATAAGGAGGACCAGGCAAATAGTGCAGTAGCCCCGAGTGCATCTTGCTTTGCTCTCCAATCAGTATTCAGGACTTAATAATGGTAAGGGCGATGGTTCCTCTGGGGAACAGCCACAGCCAAGTCCACGGCACTACAGGTGGCTCAGATGTACAGTGGGAGGAGGAGGAAGATCGGGAAAGCAATAGTGGTAGGGGATTTGAGAGTTAGGAGAACAGACAGGCATTGCTGCGGCTGCAGACGTTATTCCAGGATGGTATGTTGCCTCCCTGGATGGGGGTGGGTGAACAGCCAGATGTTGCGGACCATATTGGTACTAACGACCTACGTAGAAAGAGGGATGAGATCCTGCAAGCAGATTTTAGGGAGCTAGGAAAGAGATTGAAAAGCAGGACCTCAAAAGGTAATAATCTCGGGATTACTCCCTGTACCGCGAGCTAGTGAGTACAGAAATAGGAGGCAAGAGCAGATGAATGCGTGGCTGGAGAAATGGAGCAGGAGGGAGGGCTTTAGATTCCTGGGACATCGGGACCAGTTCTGGAGGAGGTGGGACCTGTACAGGCCGGACAAGTTACATCTCAACCGAGCCGGAACCAATATCCTCACGGGGGGGGGGGGGGGGGGGGGGGGGAGTTTGCTAGTGCTCTTAGGGAGGATTTAAACTAATTTAGCAGGGGGTGGGTACCAGGATGCAGCATTAGAAAGGAGAAACAAAGTGTACAAAGGATCGGGAGAGACAGAGAGCATGAGAGTAAGAAGTGGTAAGGTATCAGTTGGGGTCAGTCTAAGAGAGAATACAAGAGGTTTAAGATAGGTTTACAGTGCATGTGTGTGAACACACAAAGTGTGGTCAATAAGGTTAGTGAGCTGCAGGCACTAGGAGACACATGGGAATATGATGTTGTGGTGATAACAGATACCTGGCTCAAAAAGGGCAGGATTGGGTACTAAATATTCCTGGATACAAGGTGTTCAGGAAAGACAGGGAAGGAAAGAAAGGAGACGTGTTGCAGTATTGGTTAAGGAGAATATTCCAGTGCTGGAGAGAAAGGATTTCCTAGAGGGGTCAAGGACAGAATCTATATGGGAAATAATAGAGGCGCCATTACACTATTGGGTGTATTTTATAGACCACCAACTAGTGGGAAGGATATAGAGGAGCAAATTTGTAGGGAAATTACAGAGAGGTGCAAGAACTATATAGTAGTGATAATGGGGAACTTCAACTATCCTAATATAGACTGGGATAGTAACGGTGTAAAGGGTAGAGAGGGGAAAGAGTTTTTGAAGTGTGTTCAGGAGAACTTTCTTGATCAGTATGTTTCCGTCCCAGCGAGGGAGAAGGCATTGCTGGATCTGGTTCTGGGGAATGAGGTGGGTCAGGTGGAGCAAGTGTCAATAGGGGAACATTTAGGGAACAGTGATCATGGTATCATGAGGTTTAAATTAGCTATGGAAAAGAACAGGGAGCACTCTGGCGTAAAAATATTTGTGGATGAAGGCAAATTTCAGTGGGTTGAGAACGGATCTGGCCCGGGTAATTTGTCATCAAAGATTTGCAGGCAAAACTGTAATTGAACAATGGACTGCCTTTAAAGGAGAGATGGTTCGGGTACAGTCGAGGTACATTCCCACCAGGGGGGAAAGGTAGGGCAACCAAAGTCAGAGCTCCCTGGATGACGAAAGAGATAGAGAGTAAGGATGAAGCAGAAAAAGAGTTTGTAGGACAGATATCAGGTTGGGAATACAAGTGAAAATCAGGCTGAATATAGAAAGTTCAGAGGGGAAGTGAAAAAGAACATAAGAGGGGCAAAGAGAGAGTATGATAATAAATTGGCAGCTAAAATAAAAGGGAATTCAAAAGTCTTCGATAGGCATATAAATAGTAAGCGGAGGGGTGGGGCTGATTAGGGACTAATAGGAGACCGACATATGGAGACACAGAGCATGGCTGAGGTACTAAATGTGTACTTTGCATCTGTCTTCATCAAGGAACAAGTGTTGCCAAAGTCAGAGTGAAAGAGGTAGTGGAGATACTGGATGGGAAAAAATTAATAAAGAGGAGGTACTAGAAAGGCTGGCTGCATTTAAAGTTGATTAGTCACCAGGACTGGATGGGATGCATCCAAGGATCCTAAGAAAAGTTAAGGTGGAAATTACAGAGGTACTGGCCATAATCTTCCAATCCTCCTTAGACACGGGGCTGGTGACAGAGGACTGGAGAATTGCAAATGTTTAAAAAAGGGTGCAAGGATAAAGCCAGCCAGTCAGTTTAACCTCGGTAGTGGTGAAGCTTTTAGAAATGATAATTAGGGACAGCATTAACAGTCACTTGGACAAGTATGGATTAAGGAAAGCCAGCAGTTGGTGAGAGGGGAGCGACCTGTCAAAAGCCCAGCGGGAGATCGAGAGCCAGCGGCAGTTGGTGAGAGGGGAGCGACCTGTCAAAAGCCCAGCGGGAGATCGAGAGCCAGCGGCAGTTGGTGAGAGGGGAGCGACCTGTCAAAAGCCCAGCGGGAGATCGAGAGCCAGCGGCAGTTGGTGAGAGGGGAGCGACCTGTCAAAAGCCCAGCGGGAGATCGAGAGCCAGCGGCAGTTGGTGAGAGGGGAGCGACCTGTCAAAAGCCCAGCGGGAGATCGAGAGCCAGCGGCAGTTGGTGAGAGGGGAGCGACCTGTCAAAAGCCCAGCGGGAGATCGAGAGCCAGCGGCAGTTGGTGAGAGGGGAGCGACCTGTCAAAAGCCCAGCGGGAGATCGAGAGCCAGCGGCAGTTGGTGAGAGGGGAGCGACCTGTCAAAAGCCCAGCGGGAGATCGAGAGCCAGCGGCAGTTGGTGAGAGGGGAGCGACCTGTCAAAAGCCCAGCGGGAGATCGAGAGCCAGCGGCAGTTGGTGAGAGGGGAGCGACCTGTCAAAAGCCCAGCGGGAGATCGAGAGCCAGCGGCAGTTGGTGAGAGGGGAGCGACCTGTCAAAAGCATACCGGTGCAGCTACAGCGGGAGAGAAAGCAAAATAGAAGTAGAAAGTAATCAAAAAGTGACGTCACAGCCAATGGGGTAAGTGATTGGCTGGTGATTGGTGAGTAGCTTTTCTTTTATTTTTTATATCAGTAAGTGAACTATAACATTGTTATTACCAATTTAAGGGTATCTAAGGTTAAGACATGGCAGGAGAGCTCGGTCATGTGATATGCTCCTCCTGTACCATGTGGGAACTCGGGGACACTTCCGGTGTCCCTGACGACTACGTGTGTGGGAAGTGTATCCGCCTCGAGCTCTTGACGGTCCGCGTTGCGGAATTGGAGCTGAAGGTGGATTCACTCTGGAGCATCCACGATGCTGAGAATGACGTGAGTATCACGTGTAGTGAGTTGGTCTTACCGCAGGAGAAGGGTCCACAGCCAGATAGGGAATGGAAGACCAACAGGAAGAGCAGTGCAAGAAAGATAGTGCAGGAGTCCCCTGTGGTCATCCCCCTGCAAAACAGATACACTGCTTTGAGTACTGTTGGGGAGGATGACTCATCAGGGGAGGGCAGCAGCAGCCAAGTTCATGGCACCGTAGGTGGCTCTGCTGCAAAGGAGGGCAGGAAAAAGAGTGGGAGCGCGATAGTGATAGGGGATTCGATGGTGAGGGGAATAGATAGGCGTTTCTGCGGCCGCAACCGAGACTCCAGGATGGTATGTTGCCTCCCTGGTGCAAGGGTCAAGGATGTCTCGGAGCGGGTGCAGGACATTCTGAAATGGGAGGGAGAACAGCCAGTTGTCGTGGTGCACATTGGTACCAACGACATAGGTAAAAAAAGGGATGAGGTCCTACGAAAAGAATTTAAGGAGCTAGGAGCTAAATTAAAAAGTAGGACCTCAAAAGTAGTAATCTCGGGATTGCTACCAGTGCCACGTGCTAGTCAGAGTAGGAATCGCAGGATATCGCAGATGAATACATGGCTTGAGCAGTGGTGCAGCAGGGAGGGATTCAAATTCTTGGGGCATTGGAACCGGTTCTGGGGGAGGTGGGACCAGTACAAACCGGACGGTCTGCACCTGGGCAGGTCCGGAACCAATGTCCTAGGGGGAGTGTTTGCTAGTGCTGTTGGGGAGGAGTTAAACTAATATTGCAGGGGGATGGGAACCTATACAGGGAGACAGAGGGAGACAAAAAGGAGGCAAAAGCAAAAGACAGAAAGGAGATGAAGAAAAGTGGAGGGCAGAGAAAACCAAGGCAAAGAACAAAAAGGGCCACTGTACAGCAAAATTCTAAAAGGACAAAGGGTGTTAAAAAAACAAGCCTGAAGGCTTTGTGTCTTAATGCAAGGAGTATCCGCAATAAGGTGGATGAATTAATTGTGCAAATAGATGTTAACAAATATGATGTGATTGGGATTACGGAGACGTGGCTCCAGGATGATCAGGGCTGGGAACTCAACATCCAGGGGTATTCAACATTCAGGAAGGATAGAATAAAAGGAAAAGGAGGTGGGGTAGCATTGCTGGTTAAAGAGGAGATTAATGCAATAGTTAGGAAAGACATTAGCTTGGATGATGTGGAATCTATATGGGTAGAGCTGCAGAACACTAAAGGGCAAAAATCGTTAGTGGGAGTTGTGTACAGACCTCCAAACAGTAGTAGTGATGTTGGGGAGGGCATCAAACAGGAAATTAGGAGTGCATGCAATAAAGGTGCAGCAGTTATAATGGGTGACTTTAATATGCACATAGATTGGGCTAGCCAAACTGGAAGCAATACGGTGGAGGAGGATTTCCTGGAATGCATAAGGGATGGTTTTCTAGACCAATATGTCGAGGAACCAACTAGGGGGGAGGCCATCTTAGACTGGGTGTTGTGTAATGAGAGAGGATTAATTAGCAATCTCATTGTGCGAGGCCCCTTGGGGAAGAGTGACCATAATATGGTGGAATTCTGCATTAGGATGGAGAATGAAACAGTTAATTCAGAGACCATGGTCCAGAACTTAAAGAAGGGTAACTTTGAAGGTATGAGGCATGAATTGGCTAAGATAGATTGGCTAATGATACTTAAGGGGTTGACTGTGGATGGGCAATGGCAGACATTTAGAGAACGCATGGATGAATTACAACAATTGTACATTCCTGTCTGACGTAAAAATAAAAAAGGGAAGGTGGCTCAACCGTGGCTATCTAGGGAAATCAGGGATAGTATTAAAGCCAAGGAAGTGGCATACAAATTGGCCAGAAATAGCAGCGAACCTGGGGACTGGGAGAAATTTAGAACTCAGCAGAGGAGGACAAAGGGTTTGATTAGGGTAGGGAAAATGGAGTACGAGAAGAAGCTTGCAGGGAACATTAAGGCGGATTGCAAAAGTTTCTATAGGTATGTAAAGAGAAAGAGGTTAGTAAAGACAAACGTAGGTCCCCTGCAGTCAGAATCAGGGGAAGTCATAACGGGGAACAAAGAAATGGCAGACCAATTGAACAAGTACTCTGGTTCAGTATTCACTAAGGAGGACACAAACAACCTTCCGGATATAAAAGTGGTCAGAGGGTCTATTAAGGAGGAGGAACTGAGGGAAATCTTTATTAGTCGGGAAATTGTGTTGGGGAAATTGATGGGATTGAAGGCCGATAAATCCCCAGGGCCTGATGGACTGCATCCCAGAGTACTTAAGGAGGTGGCCTTGGAAATAGCGGATGCATTGACAGTCATTTTCCAACATTCCATTGACTCTGGATCAGTTCCTATCGAGTGGAGGGTAGCCAATGTAACCCCACTTTTTAAAAAAGGAGGGAGAGAGAAAGCAGGGAATTATAGACCGGTCAGCCTGACCTCAGTAGTGGGTAAAATAATGGAATCAATTATTAAGGATGTCATAGCAGCGCATTTGGAAAATGGTGACATGATAGGTCCAAGTCAGCATGGATTTGTAAAAGGGAGATCATGCTTGACAAATCTTCTGGAATTTTTTGAGGATGTTTCCAATAAAGTGGACAAAGGAGTACCAGTTGATGTGGTATATTTGGACTTTCAGAAGGCTTTCGACAAGGTCCCACACAGGAGATTAATGTGCAAAGTTAAAGCACATGGGATTGGGGGTAGTGTGCTGACGTGGATTGAGAACTGGTTGTCAGACAGGAAGCAAAGAGTAGGAGTAAATGGGTACTTTTCGGAATGGCAGGCAGTGACTAGTGGGGTACCGCAGGGTTCTGTGCTGGGGCCCCAGCTGTTTACATTATACATTAATGATTTAGACGAAGGGATTAAATGTAGTATCTCCAAATTTGCGGATGACACTAAGTTGGGTGGCAGTGTGAGCTGCGAGGAGGATGCTATGAGGCTACAGAGTGACTTGGATAGGTTAGGTGAGTGGGCAAATGCGTGGCAGATGAAGTATAATGTGGATAAATGTGAGGTTATCCACTTTGGTGGTAAAAACAGAGAGACAGACTATTATCTGAATGGTGACAGATTAGGAAAAGGGAAGGTGCAACGAGACCTGGGTGTCATGGTACATCAGTCATTGAAGGTTGGCATGCAGGTACAGCAGGCGGTTAAGAAAGCAAATGGCATGTTGGCCTTCATAGCGAGGGGATTTGAGTACAGGGGCAGGGAGGTGTTGCTACAGTTGTACAGGGCCTTGGTGAGGCCACACCTGGAGTATTGTGTACAGTTTTGGTCTCCTAACTTGAGGAAGGACATACTTGCTGTTGAGGGAGTGCAGCGAAGATTCACCAGACTGATTCCCGGGATGGTGGGACTGACCTATCAAGAAAGACTGAATCAACTGGGCTTGTATTCACTGGAGTTCAGAAGAGTGAGAGGGGACCTCATAGAAACGTTTAAAATTCTGACGGGTTTGGACAGGTTGGATGCAGGAAGAATGTTCCCAATGTTGGGGAAGTCCAGAACCAGGGGTCACAGTCTAAGGATAAGGGGTAAGCCATTTAGGACCGAGATAAGGAGAAACTTCTTCACCCAGAGAGTGGTGAACCTGTGGAATTCTCTACCACGGGAAGTAGTTGAGGCCAATTCACTAAATATATTCAAAAGGGAGTTAGATGAAGTCCTTACTACTCCGGGGATCAAGGGGTATGGCGTGAAAGCAGGAAGTGGGTACTGAAGTTTCATGTTCAGCCATGAACTCGTTGAATGGCGGTGCAGGCTAGAAGGGCTGAATGGCCTGCTCCTGCACCTATTTTCTATGTTTCTATGTTTTTAGCACGGATTTGTTAAAGGCAAATCGTGTTTAACTAACTTGATGGAGTTTTTTGATGAAGTATGAGAGAGGGTTGATGAGGGCAATGTGGTTGAGGTGCTGTACATGGATTTCCAAAATGCATTCGACAAAGTGCCACATAATAGGCTTGCCAGCAAAGTTGAAGCCCATGGAATAAAAGGGACAGTGGCAGCATGGATACGGAATTGGCTCAGTGACAGGAAACAGAGAGTAGTGGTGAACGGTTGTTTGTCGGACTGGAGGAAGGTTGAGAGGAGATTTGATTGAGGTGTTCAAAATCATGAGGGGTCTGAACAGAGTAGAGAGAAACTGTTACCAGAGAACACAGATTTAAGGTGAATGGCAAAAGAACCAAAGGCGACATGAGGAAAAACTTTTTAATGCAGCGAGTGGTTAGGATCTGGCCGAGAGGGTGGTGGAGACAGACTCAATCGTGGCTTTCAAAAGGGAATTGGATAAGTACCAGAACGAAAACATTTTTAAGGGCTACGGGGAAAGGACGGGGGAGTGGGACTAGCTGAAGTGCTCTTGCAGAGAGCCGGCACGGGCTCGACGGGCCGAATGGCCTCTTTCTGTGGTGTAACCATTCTATAATTCTATCAAACACTCCAGGACAGGTACAACATGGGTTAGATCCAGAGTAAAGCTCCCTCTACACTGTCCCATCAAACACTCCCAGGGCAGGTACAGCACGGGGTTAGATACAGAGTAAAGCTCCCTCTGCACTGTCCCATCAAACACTCCCAGGGCAGGTACAGCACGGGGTTAGATACAGAGTAAAGCTCCCTCTACACTGTCCCATCAAATATTCCCTGAACAGTGGTTAGATGCAATGTACAGGGGAACTTTACTCTGTATCTAACCCGTGCTGTACCTGCCCTGGGAGTGTTTGTTGGGACAGTGTTGAGGGAGCTTTACTCTATCTAACTAACCCTTGCTGAACCTGCCCTGGGAGCGTCGGATGCTGAAACCGGGTAATGGGAAGCTTTCTATTCTTGGTGGTAATATCCTCACCTTGATGAGTATCAAATTTGCAAGATAAAAAAAAAAATCAATGACCTAAGAAATTTTTCAGAAATGGTGGGTTTACTCACCTGATCACGGTTATTGATGTTTGAATAGGGTAACTGGCCGCTCATTAACTCATACAGAACCACCCCAAACGCATAGACATCTGATTGGAAACTGTAGGGGTTCTTGTCTTGCATTCGGATCACCTCAGGCGCCTGAGAAAAGGCAACGTTTGGTTAGTGAGGGTAAGCATCAGATTTACTGGTGAAAGTCAGGACACTGTGGGGCAGGGGTGGACAGTGAGAGATCTCGGTCCCGGAGCGCACAGCTCGAGAAACACCAGGCCCGAGGTCGGTGAATCTCCATCCATTTCGAGGACACCAAATATGGCCATCAAACCCAAATGTAAAAAAGTGAGGAAGGTTAGGCAGCAGCACGCAAACTCGCTGGGAGAGTTCAGACAATCAAGATGGGTTCACCATGCACAGACTTAAAATAATAGATTTGTGCCTTTGTGAGGAGGTACTGAAGATATTTATCACATCCAGGTGCAGAGGAAAGCTTTGTGATAAATTTGATCCTTAACGCTATTAGAACATACGAAATAGGAGCAGGAGTAGACCATTCCGCCCCTCGAGCCTGTTCTGCCATTCAATAAGATCGTGGCTGATCTTCTCCCTCAGCTCCACTTTCCTGCACTATCCCCATATCCCTTGATTCCTTTAATATCAAAAAATCTATCGATCTCTGTCTTGAATATACTCAACGACTGAGCCTCCACAGTCCTCTGGGGTAGAGAATTCGAGAGACTCACCGCCCTCTGAGTGAAGAAATTTCTCCTCATTTCAGTCCTAAATGGCCGACCCCTTATTGAGACAGTGACCCCTGGTTCTAGACTCCCCAGCCAGGGGAAACATCCTCCCTGCATCTACCCTGTCAAGCCCTGTAAGAATTTTGTATGTTTCAATGAGATCACCTCTCATTCTTCTAAACTCTAGAGAATATAGGCCTAGTTTGCTCAATCTCTCCTCATAGGACAATCCTCCCATCCCACAGGGAAGGAGATCAAAAGAGCACTCCAGGTGTGGTCTCACCAGGGCCCTATATCATTGGTTACTAGCCATTTTGTTTGAAAATCTATCATCAAGAATAAGTAACTTTTCAAAAGAAATGATGAGCTAAACTGACAAAAGTTATAAATGTATCAATTTGTTTCCCCCAAGATATTTATTCTGAACACGTGGAACCTTTCGCCTGAAGGTGGGAGAGTGAAGACTGAAGGGGCAGGGGCTTGCCTTACAGAGAACGAGAGAGAGCAGGAAGGAGTGCCGGGGAGGGGGGGTGGACATGACCGTGTTGGGCAGGGCGTGCCTCCTGATCCTGTGCCAGGGATGTGACCGAGTGGCAGCTTGCCCCGGCAGTGTTCAACCTTAGTACCGGAGAACACGCTGCACTTTAAAAGCCAATGGGCCACGATTCGCATACGCCTGCTTTAAGCCCTCTTCCAAGCTTCTCCTCCGGTACCTGGCCCAAGAGACCGCTGAGTGTTGGCGGGGACTCTGACTGTGAAGGAATCGGGTCCCGTCTGCATACCTGCACTTTCCAGCAGGAATCACTACATAGTAATCGGCAGCAGGAACTCCAGCCAATTTGTCTGTACCCTTCCTTAGCCCGGCTTCACCCAGCACAGACTAGAAATCAAGCCTGGGACAACGGAGCCTGCACTGATCAATGCCACACCACCCGCTAGAGAAGCTTTGATTACAAATCTCATCCGACGACTCCTGCCACTGAATCCAATCCTGTGAGACCATCTCCACTGCTCAAACACCGACACAGACCTCAACTTGCCCCACTGGGAAATTCACTTCAGGACTCCAAAGGCTGAAGGGAAAAGCCACTTAAAAATTTCTACAGCTGCATTCAAATGCCCTTTTCTAAAAAAATAGTTTATTCAGCGAATCTATTGGGAGCAAATTTGCTCTGGTTAGCATCATAAACAAAGTAGAACGATTTTCTCTGCACACTAATTCTGGTGCAAGCATTCTGAGAAACACAGATTTACCTCCAGCTCATGACCATAGGGTTTCCAGCACTGCTTCATATGCAGAACCTCTACCCAGACTTCTCCCGCCCCAGGTTGGCCTCTGAAAGGTGGACAGCCCACCATCAAAAGATAGAGTCTCGGGGCTGGGGGGACATTATATCCGCGACCTTGCCGGTTACATTTTTAATTGGGGTAAGTGATGCATTACGATAGGACATCCTGCCGAATTCTACGGCGATTTGTACCCAAATGCCCCGATTCCTGTCTTGGCCACAGTGCAGCTGAGCGGAGAACTAAGAAGTTGTCCCAACAATTGTTCAGACCTGCCCTCCCCATTCCCGGAGCTCTCAGGGAGAGTTCCCAATTCTCACCGTTCTCAAAGTTCAGATTTTGATGTGCGAGGAAGGGTCAGAAATTCCACTACACACTTTTTCCAAATGCCCGGTGTAATCCCAGGTAGAACCTCCATCGATGTAAAGTTTTTCAAACAACGATCAGAATGTCCATTCACTGGGTAACGCGGGTATTAGGAGTGAAGGATTTCACTTTGGTGACCTTGATTCTACCAATGAAAACACAGCGACAGTAGTGGGGTTTGACGATGTATAATTGATCTCGCATCAATCAAAACTGTACTAAGCTGAAATGGGCTCGGAAATGAAATGAAATGTTAACATGTATTTCATCTCTTGGTATGAATGTGTGACATTGGGGTCGACTGAACTATGCAGTGTACAGCCTGGGCAATAACAAAGGCTCTCCTCTTCCACCACTCATATTATAACGGCCAGCTTTAGATATAGTTTCGGCACTCACCATCCACAGGATAGAACCAGACAGCTGTTCGAATTGGTGGGACCCGCTCCACCGCGATTTCACTGTCGCCAAGCCAAAGTCCCCGATCTTCACCGTTAGATCTTCATGTAGAAAAATATCTTTGAACTGGAGTTAAGGAACTCAGAGACACCAAGCATGAATGATACAAATCCCTAACCCCAAAGCCTACTGACCACCTGTACAAAGGGGGTAGAAAATGGAACCGTTACTACCCTGGGGTGGGGGGCTCAGGGTAATCCAAGTGTCCCTTTATATTCAAAGCAAGAATGCCTCATCTGGTTTATACAGAAGTTTAAACATTGGTGCCTGAGGACGTTCTCAGTTCAATTATCTGCTATATGTAGCAAAGGAAGAGTTAAGTCCGCCCCTTTCTGATCTGTCCACCAGCCAGCTAAAATGGGGTATCGGAGACTGTGGCACCATTCAGATTATGGTTACCACTAAGTAGTGTGCTGGGGAACAGTGGTGCACAGTCGGTACAGTCACATTTACAACTGCTGCCCTGGGCAAGATCTCAGTCACACTCCTCCCTCAGTGTCTGTACTGGTCAGCAATGGTGAAGCCTGGTCACATACGTGCCGCTGGCAACAGCCGTTTAGCTTTGCTGCACTATGCGTTGCCAGTGGAGATGCCCAGGAATCTGATGCTGCTCATTGCAAGTCACAGATCACAATGTTTTATTACAATATTGTTATGCCATGTAACACACTGTAAAGGGTGCAGGGGAGATTTATAAGAACATTGCCTGGACTGGAAAATTTTGGCTATGAGGAAAGATTGGAGATACTGGGTCTGTTTTCTTTGGAACAGAGAAGGCTGAGGCCTGATTGAGGTGTTTAAAATTAAATGGATAGAGTGGATAGGAAGGAGCTGGTTCCCTTGGCAGAGGGGTCAATAACCAGGGGGCATAGGTTTAAAGTAATTGGGGGGAGGTTTAGAGGGGATTATGAAGGGAAATTTCTGCTGAAAGGGTGGTAGAGGCAGAAACCCTCACCACATTTAAAATGTACTTAGATGTGCACCTGAAGTGCCGGAATCTACAGGGCTACGGACCAAGAGCTGCAAAGTGGGATTAGGCTGGATAGCTCTTGGTCGGCCGGCGCGGACACAATGGGCCAAAATGGCCTCCTTCCGTGCTGTAAATTTCTATGGTTCTAAATCTTTTTGTTTCACTAGTAATGCAGAGAACACATAATACAAAATATACCAGTGGAGAGAGGTAACCGGTGTCCAGCAGCAATGGGAGTGGGTGTCGAGGACTCTGGGAGCAGTAAATGAGTTCTCAGGTAGATTGTGGAAAAGCAATGGCTATTAACACAGGATTGCTGTTTACAAGCTCCGTACCCAGCCAAGAGATTTTGTTTCATTGGTTGGAAGTAAAAATAAATGTGATTAGGACAACCATCTGTTCACTGAATATTCCAGAAGGCAGGAATCTCTAATTATGTCGCTCTGATATTTATCGAAGGAAAACTATATTTATTTTCCAGAAGGCAATCAAAAACACTGAATTCCGTGCCTCTCGGAAGATTAATAAAAGGACTATCGGCAAACCCCAGGACAGCACTTCAGAGGATCTTTTAGCTAATTAACCCCCACATTCTGCCTCACCTCCCCCTCTAGTATTGCAGGAGGGAGCGTTTCATGTTTGTTGGCGTTGGGGGCTACACAGGAGAGATGGGCTCTGGGTGAACTGACGTGGCATAAACAACAAATAAAACTGTGGTGTGACTGACTGACTCAGGCGAGCGGGGCAGAGAGATTTATTTCGGCATGTGGGGGGTGGGGGGTGGGGGTGACGGTGCAATGAGTCAGTGGGGTATGGAGGCTGATTGAAAAGATGAAGGAAACAAGTAGAAGGGAAAGGGGTCATGAGGAATGTCAGTGCTGCAGTGTTTATCTGCAAAAATGCAAAGTAATAGAAATAACTATAGGCACTAATTAGAATGGCGGGACATGATGTTGTGGCCTTAACAGAAACTTGGCTTCAGCCGAAGTAGAACTGGGAACGTTTTAGGAGAGACAGAGACGGAAAAGAGGAATTGGGCTGGCCTGATGAGAAACACAATTCCAGCCACAGAAAGGATTTATTAATAGTGGTGGTGCTCATGAGAGGGTAGAGTTAGTGATGATAAATGGATCCATTATCATATCAGGAGTACATTAGAGAACAATGAATATGAAATCGAGGATTAGATTTGTAGGTAACTTGTAGAGGTTTATAGTGGTAAGAAAACTAATGGGGGGAATCTAAATATCCTGCAGTAGGCTGGGATAAGGCAAATATTTGCTACCAGAATGGAGAAGGTTTCTTAGAATACAGCCAGCACTGTTCCTTCAATGATATGTTGCATGCAACAAGGGAAGGTACAGGGCTAGATCTGGTTATGGGTGATGAAGTGGTACACGCAAATGATCTGAAGCCAGGGGAACAGTTGGGAATTAGTAAGCAAAACCTAACAAGGGTCACATTGGAAACAGATTAAAAAGGAGAAATCCATGATAAACATATTAGACTGGAAACTAGCTAATTTGAAAAGGAACTTAGTTCTGAGAAAGCAATTGCAAAAAATCAAAGTGTGGAGCAGCATGGGGAGATGGTTAAACAGGAGGCGGTGCAGGTCCAGGTTAGATACAGTCTGAATCGGAGTAACGGGGATGAGCCAAAGGCTGAGGTTCCATGAATAAATAGGGATTTAGGCCGAGCAGAGCCGAGATTTAAAAAGGAGGTAAGGACTAAATTTGGATGTGAGGGACAAGAGAGGTGTAAAACATTTGGAGGAAAGCAAAAAAAAGACTTGCATTTATATAGTGCCTTTCACTACCTCAGGATATCCCAAATGCTTTACAGCCAATGAAATACTTTTTGAAGTGTAGTCACTGTTGTAATGTGGGAAACAGGCTTGCAAGCTCCCCCAAACAACCATAGTTTTAGTGACGTTGATCGAGATATAAATATTGGCCAGGACACCCGGGATAACTCCCCTGCTCTTCTTTGAAATAGTACTGTGGGATCTTTTACGTCCATTTAACACCTCATCCAAAGGACGGCACCTCCAACAGTGCAGCGCTGCCTCACTGGAGTGTCAGCCTAGATTTATGTGCTCAAGTCTTTCGAGTAGGACTTGAACCCACAACCTTCTGACTCAGAGGTGAGAGAATGATAAAGACTGATCAACATAAAGGGACATAGAAAAGGATTCGAGAAGCATGTAAGTAAAAGAGAGATGAATTGAGAGAGAATTGGGGGATTCGTAATAATTGGGGAGATGCTTAATTAAGTATTTCACCTGTGTTTTTAGAGAGAGGTGAGAATGGGATAGGATGAGCCCTGAGGCGTATGTGGAAGTGTTACTACTGGAAATAACTATTCAAAGAAAAACTGCTTAAAAAGTCAGTAGACCCAAATGGGATGTATCCCAGAACACTGAAGGAAGTTAGGGAGGAGATCACACAGGCACTTAGGAGAACATTTTAATAGTCTGTGAAAAGAGGGTGAATGACTAGAGTCCACAAGACAGAATGAATTAGTGGGCACCGAGAAAACCATGGGGTAGGGGTAGTCAACATGGATCTGTATTGGGCAGGTCACAGCAGGTTAACTCATTTCATTGAATTTTCAGAATGCGTAGCTAAAGGGAATGTAGTGGCTGTTGCATATATGGATTTTCAGACTTCTAATGAACGGCCACAATTGGTTAGGACAATGAAGGCACAGGGTATGAAAGGGTTGTAGCTGCAGGGATAGAGGGTGGGCTAGGAGACACAAGGCGGTGAGTTAGGGTAAATGATTTCAGGCAGTGGTGTGCCCCATGAAGCTGTGCTGGGGTCTCCTGTTCTTCATTCATATAAATGATCTGGACACGATAAAGGCTGCTGAAGATACCAAATTAATGGGCATGGCCAACTGAGGAACAATTGAAAGATAATTAAATACATAGGATAATTAGCACAGAGCTAAAGGGAGAGCAATTGGGGGTGGGGGGCCGATACAGGGAGAGCGATGGGGGGGGGGGGGATACAGGGAGAGTAATGGGGGGGGCAGATATAGGGAGAGCTGGGGGTGCAGATACAGGGAGAGCAATGGGGGGGGGGGGGGGAAGATACAGGGAGAGTAATGGGGGGGGTACAGGGAGAGCGAGGGAGGGGTACAGGGAGAGCGAGGGGGGGTACAGGGAGAGCGGGGGGAGTTACAGGGAGAGCGGGGGGAGTTACAGGGAGAGCGGGGGGGGTTACAGGGAGAGTGGGGGGGAGTTACAGGGAGAGCGGGGGGAGTTACAGGGAGAGCGGGGGGGGTTACAGGGAGAGCGGGGGGGGGGGGTTTACAGGGAGAGCGGGAGGGGGATTACAGGGAGAGCGGGGGGGGGATTACAGGGAGAGCGGGGGGGAGTTACAGGGAGAGCGGGGGGGAGTTACAGGGAGAGCGGGGGGGAGTTACGGGGAGAGTGGGGGGGAGTTACAGGGAGAGCGGGGGGGGGGGTTACAGGGAGAGCGGGGGGGGGGTTACAGGGAGAGCGGGGGGGGAATTACAGGGAGAGCGGGGGGAGTTACAGGGAGAGCGGGGGGAGTTACAGGGAGAGCGGGGGGAGTTACAGGGAGAGCGGGGGGAGTTACAGGGAGAGCGGGGGGGGTTACAGGGAGAGCGGGGGGGGGTTACAGGGAGAGCGGGGGGGGGTTACAGGGAGAGCGGGGGGGGATTACAGGGAGAGCGGGGGGGGTTACAGGGAGAGCGGGGGGGGGTTACAGGGAGAGCGGGGGGGGGATTACAGGGAGAGCGGGGGGGGGATTACAGGGAGAGCGGGGGGGGGATTACAGGGAGAGCGGGGGGGGGATTACAGGGAGAGCGGGGGGGGGGATTACAGGGAGAGCAGGGGGGGTTACAGGGAGAGCGGGGGGGGGGGTTACAGGGAGAGCGGGGGGGGGATTACAGGGAGAGCGGGGGGGGTTACAGGGAGAGCGGGGGGGGGTTACAGGGAGAGCGGGGGGGTTACAGGGAGAGCAGGGGGGTTACAGGGAGAGCGGAGGGGGGGGGTTACAGGGAGAGCGGGGGGGGTTTACAGGGAGAGCGGGGGGGTTTACAGGGAGAGCGGGGGGGGGGGGTTACAGGGAGAGCGGGGGGGGGGGTTACAGGGAGAGCGGGGGGGGGGGTTACAGGGAGAGCGGGGGGGGGGTTTACAGGGAGAGCGGGGAGGGTGTTACAGGGAGAGCGGGGGGGGTTACAGGGAGAGCGGGGGGGGGTTACAGGGAGAGCGGGGGGGGTTACAGGGAGAGCGGGGGGGGGGGTTACAGGGAGAGCGGGGGGGGGGGTTACAGGGAGAGCGGGGGGGGGGTTACAGGGAGAGCGGGGGGGGGTTACAGGGAGAGCGGGGGGGGGTTACAGGGAGAGCGGGGGGGGGTTTACAGGGAGAGCGGGGGGGGGTACAAAGAGAGCGAGGGGGGGGATACAGGGAGGGGGGGGGATACAGGGAGAGCGAGGGAATGCAGGGAGAGCGAGGGGATACAGGGAGAGCGAGGGGATACAGGGAGTGCGAGGGGATACAGGGAGAGCGAGGGGATACAGGGAGAGCGAGGGGATACAGGGAGAGCGAGGGGATACAGGGAGAGCGAGGGGGGGTGATACAGGGAGAGCGAGGGGGGGTGATACTGGGAGAGCGAGGGGGGGTGATACTGGGAGAGCGAGGGGGGGTGATACTGGGAGAGCGAGGGGGAGTGATACTGGGAGAGCGAGGGGGGGTGATACTGGGAGAGCGAGGGGGGGTGATACTGGGAGAGCGAGGGGGGGGATACAGGGAGAGCCGGGGGGGGGGGATACAGGGAGAGCGGGGGGGGGGTTACAGGGAGAGCGGGGGGGGGTTACAGGGAGAGTGTGGGGGGGGGTTTACAGGGAGAGCGGGGGGGGGGGGGAGTTACAGGGAGCGCGATGTGGGTTACCGGGAGAGCGGGGGGGGTTTACAGGGAGAGCGGGGGGGGGGGGTTTACAGGGAGAGGGGGGGGGGGTTTACAGGGAGAGCGGGGGGGGTTTACAGGGAGAGCGGGGGGGGTTTACAGGGAGAGCGGTGGGGGGGGGGGGGGTTACAGTGAGAGCGGGGGGGGGGGTTACAGGGAGAGCAGGGGGGGTTTACAGGGAGAGCGGGGGTGGTTTACAGGGAGCGCAGTGGGGGTTACCGGGAGAGCGGGGGGGGGGGTTACAGGGAGAGCGGGGGGAGTTACCGGGAGAGCGGGGGGGGGGGTTACAGGGAGAGCGGGGGGGGGGTTACAGGGAGAGCGGGGGGGGGGTTACCGGGAGAGGGGGGGGGGGGTTACAGGGAGAGCGGGGGGAGTTACAGGGAGAGCGGGGGGGGGGTTACAGGGAGAGCGGAGGGGGTTACAGGGAGAGCGGGGGGGGTTACAGGGAGAGCGGGGGGGGTTACAGGGAGAGCGGGGGGGTTACAGGGAGAGCGGGGGGGGTTACAGGGAGAGCGGGGGGGGGTTACAGGGAGAGCGGGGGGGGTTACAGGGAGAGCGGGGGGGGTTACAGGGAGAGCGGGGGAGGTTACAGGGAGAGCGGGGGAGGTTACAGGGAGAGCGGGGGAGGTTACAGGGAGAGCGGGGGAGGTTACAGGGAGAGCGGGGGAGGTTACAGGGAGAGCGGGGGAGGTTACAGGGAGAGCGGGGGGGGTTACAGGGAGAGCGGGGGGGGTTACAGGGAGAGCGGGGGAGGTTACAGGGAGAGCGGGGGAGGTTACAGGGAGAGCGGGGGAGGTTACAGGGAGAGCGGGGGAGGTTACAGGGAGAGCGGGGGAGGTTACAGGGAGAGCGGGGGAGGTTACAGGGAGAGCGGGGGAGGTTACAGGGAGAGCGGGGGGGGTTACAGGGAGAGCGGGGGAGGTTACAGGGAGAGCGGGGGAGGTTACAGGGAGAGCGGGGGGGGGTTACAGGGAGAGCGGGGGGGGGTTACAGGGAGAGCGGGGGGGGGTTACAGGGAGAGCGGGGGGGGGTTACAGGGAGAGCGGGGGGGGGGTTACAGGGAGAGCGGGGGGGGGTTACAGGGAGAGCGGGGGGGGGTTACAGGGAGAGCGGGGGGGGGTTACAGGGAGAGCGGGGGGGGGTTACAGGGAGAGCGGGGGGGGTTACAGGGAGAGCGGGGGGGGTTACAGGGAGAGCGGGGGGGGTTACAGGGAGAGCGGGGGGGGTTACAGGGAGAGCGGGGGGGTTACAGGGAGAGCGGGGGGGTTACAGGGAGAGCGGGGGGGTTTACAGGGAGAGCGGTGGGGTTACAGGGAGAGCGGGGGGGTTTACAGGGAGAGCGGGGGGGGTTACAGGGAGAGCGGGGGGGGTTACAGGGAGAGCGGGGGGGTTACAGGGAGAGCGGGGGGGTTTACAGGGAGAGCGGGGGGTGGTTACAGGGAGAGCGGGGGGGGTTACAGGGAGAGCGGGGGAGGTTACAGGGAGAGCGGGGGGGGTTACAGGGAGAGCGGGGGGGGTTACAGGGAGAGCGGGGGGGGTTACAGGGAGAGCGGGGGGGGTTTACAGGGAGAGCGGGGGGAGTTACAGGGAGAGCGGGGGAGGTTACAGGGAGAGCGGGGGGGGTTACAGGGAGAGCGGGGGAGGTTACAGGGAGAGCGGGGGGGGTTACAGGGAGAGCGGGGGGGGTTACAGGGAGAGCGGGGGGGAGTTACAGGGAGAGCGGGGGAGGTTACAGGGAGAGCGGGGGGGGTTACAGGGAGAGCGGGGGAGGTTACAGGGAGAGCGGGGGGGGTTACAGGGAGAGCGGGGGGGGTTACAGGGAGAGCGGGGGAGGTTACAGGGAGAGCGGGGGAGGTTACAGGGAGAGCAGGGTGGGGGGGGATACAGGGAGAGCGAGGGGGGGATACAGGGAGAGCGAGGGGGGGGGGGATACAGGGAGAGCGAGGGGGGGGGGGATACAGGGAGAGCGAGGGGGGGGGGGTTACAGGGAGAGCGGGGGGGGTTACAGGGAGAGCGGGGGAGGTTACAGGGAGAGCGGGGGGGGGTTACAGGGAGAGCAGGGTGGGGGGGGATACAGGGAGAGTGAGGGGGAGGGGGATACAGGGAGAGCGAGGGGGGAGTGGAGGGGGCCGATACAGGGAGAGCGAAGGGGGTTGGGGGGGGCCGATACAGGGAGAGCAAGGGGTGGGTGCAGATACAGGGAGACCGGGGTGGGGGAGGGGCGCAGAAACAAAGCTCTTTAAAGATAGAAAACATGATGTAATGTCGGTAGAGTTTCCGGATATTATATGTAGAGGCTCTAAATACAACGGCAGGGAAGTGTTAAATTTGTCGGGAGATTGTTTACCTGACAGTTGGAGTACTGGAAGAAGTTCTGGGCACCTCGTTATAGCTAGAATATCAGAGCTATAGAAAGGGGACAGTGATGATTGAATAGAACGAGAACCAGGAATGAGAGATTAGAGTTAGGAGGAAAGGCTGGGGATTTTTTAAGTCTAAGACAAGGCCAGGGGTTTTCAAATTGACGAAAAGGTTTTGAGAGGATGAACAATGAAAGGCTGCTTCTGTTGGTTAGCAATAGAGGCCATTATCTCCGGACTGTCACTAAAACAATGAAGGGTGAAGTTCGAGGACTTTATTTCCCCACACATGCTGTACCACAAGTACTGTTGAGGCAGAGATTATGTTGTTTAAAAAGGAATATAAAGATGTAAACAGAAAGGACAGTAAATGGCACTAGTTGATGAGTTATCACTGGTACAGGGGAGATGGTACAAGTGGCCCCATCCTGTGCTGCCATTCCTAATGACTCATTACATTAAGTGGTGCGAAGCTATTCTCCCATGGAGGGCATCACAACTGCGTCAGATCATGTCTTCACCTGACATCCAGATGTGCAACCTTTCCAGCGGGCTTCACTACACAGGAACAGAAACCTCCGCTAATTCTCCCCCCTTAACCCAGCAGTCTGCGTGGGCCCCGACCTGCGAGCACCATCGGAGCAGGCCGGAGAGCGGAAGGAGCAGCGTGGCGGGGTACCACTCCAGGGAGCAGCACGAGTTGGAGCAGGAGAGCAACAGCAGTGAAGAGGGACGTCACCAAGATCCAGGTCGGTGATTGGAGCGTGGGCGGGTACAGCAGGAGCGGCGAGGTCGGGGCGAAGGAGCGGCGAGAGATTGTAGAGGGACGTGATCGGGGTCCAGGGGCAGCACAGGCCAGCCCACATTGCGATATATGTGCGCACTAGGTCTGTGCAGCAGAGCTGGTCTCCAGTCGTCCTGGTTAACCCTTGCCACTGGACCAAGACCTAGCTCTGTCAAGCCCGTGTGGTGGCTGGTGTGCAACGGCCACCACACGTTAAAAAAATCCACGCACAGGCATCTTCCATCCTTCAGGATGTAGTTCGGGATCTGGAATATTAGGTCCTTCATTGAAACACCTGTGAACCTTTTGTCGTGGAAGCAAGTCATCCTTGGTTCGAGCGACTGCCTATGATGATGATGATGAACCCGGGGGGTGGTCACTGAGGCTAACGGGAGAATCCTTGCCGCTGTCTTTGCTGAGAGTAGATCACAACTGGTACCGCTGGCCTGTATGGCTCAGCTACTTAATCATTACAGTCTTAATCATTGGGGGTTAAACGCCCACTGCCTCATACTCCAAGTATGAAAGGATACTATTACTTTTTAGATCTCGGTGGATAATGGACTTTGCATGTAGGTAGCTGTGACAAAGAACAGTCGTCATTAGCATCCAGCTTATCCAACATCAGTAATCAACTTCAATATGAGGCAACAGGAGGAATGGCACATGACCTTCACTAACAGGTGCCTCCATGGTGCAGTGTATTTCATTCGGAGGCTGGTAAGACGACCCTCAGGGCATACACAGCTTTTGTATTTACTTTTCTAAGATTGTTTCCTCCTCCCCTGATGGCACAGACTCTCGCTGTGACGCACCTCTGTGGAGAGTGACCTAGCGTAAGGCAAGTGTCGGCAGAAACTGGGCCTGGGACCTTGTGGTCAGTGAGGGGCTGGTATACCCAGTGGGACCTTTACCCACTAGGCCAGCAGGGAGAAGGTGGTCACTTGCCCACCCGCCCATCTATTAAACAATCCCTGACGTTCACTGGAGTCACCAGCTTTCTGTTTGAAACCAAGACTCTCAGCCATTCCACACGAGCTTCTCGGGTCGAGGAGTAGAATCGTGCACTTACTCCATGCCCTGCGCAGTCTGGCGGGCAATGTCGATGAGCTTGATCATCTCGAACTTGGTCTCGATGATGTGAAGGTGGTGGTACAGACTGGAGCCCTCACACCACTGTGCCACGATGGCAAGCTGCGGCTTCGTGGTGTAACCCATAAATAGCAGGATGTTCACGTGCCGGGTTTTTCTAGATGGGGAAAAAATGGTTAGATTAATTTATCATCCATCAAATGCCACGATTTGTGAGGCGAGGCGCGCCTTTCAACATCCAAGGATGCTGGAATATGTTATTGGATTAAGACTCTGATGAAAGAAGTAACTGATCTATAAAAAGGGAACGGACTGCTTTGAATCAGCATGTCAAATTCTTGCGTATTATTATCCTCCCCTTCGGGAGAGGGAATGGGGATGGGGGGGGGGGGGGTGGGGGAAGGAGAGAGGGCGGCGGGGGGGGGGGGGGAGCAGGTTAGAGGGCGGGGGGGAGGAGTTTAGAGGGCGGGGGGGGAGGAGGTTAGAGGGCGGGGGGGGAGGAGGTTAGAGGGCGGGGGGGGAGGAGGTTAGAGGGCGGGGGGGAGGAGGTTAGAG